>NC_138427.1:0-1299409 GCF_016097725.1 Ips typographus
AAAACTCACTTGGAGTGGGAAAATGAGTGTTTTAAGCACATTTTTGGAATCCTCACTAAATTTCTTATCCAGTGACATTAAAAACGCTACATAATTTGGTACAATCAGGATGAAAAGCGGTGTCAAAGTTTGAACTGCCAGAAACACAGTTTGAAAGGACAGTCAGGGAAAAAGTCGCGTGTAAAACCCACTTGGAGTGGGAAAATGAGTGTTTTAAGCACATTTTTGGAATCCGCATTAAATTTTATATCCAATAACCTAAAAAACACTACACAATTTGGTACAATCAGGATGAAAAGCGGTGTCAAAGTTTGAACTGCCAGAAACACTGTTTGAAAGGACAGTCAGGGAGAAAATCGCGTGTAAAACCCCCTTGTAGTGGGAAAATTGGTGTTTTAAGCACATTTTTGGAATCCTCACTAAATTTCCTATCCAATGACATTAAAAACGCTACAAAAAGAGGTACAGTCAGAAAGAAAAGCGGTGTCAAAATTTGAACTGCCAGAAACACAGTTTGAAAGGACAGTCAGGGAGAAAATCGCGTGTAAAACCCACTTAAAGTGGGAAAATGAGTGTTTTAAGCACATTTTTGGAATTCTCACTAAATTTCTTATCCAATAACATTAAAAACGCTACAAAAAGAGGTACAGTCAGGAAGAAAAGCGGTGTCAAAGTTTGAACTGCCAGAAACACTGTTTGAAAGGACAGTCAGGGAGAAAATCGCGTGTAAAACCCACTTGGAGTGGGAAAATGAGTGTTTGAAGCACATTTTTGGAATCCTCACTAAATTTCTTATCCAATGACATTAAAAACGCTACAAAAAGAGGTACAGTTAGGAAGAAAAGCGGTGTCAAAATTTAAACTGGCAGAAACACTGTTTGGAAGGACAGACAGGCACAAAATCGCGTGTAAAACTCACTTGGATTGGGAAAATGAGTGTTTTAAGCACATTTTTGGAATCCTCATTAAATTTCCTCTCCAATAACCTAAAAAACACTGCTCAATTTGATACAGTCAGGAAGAAAAGCGGTGTCAAAATTTGAGCTGCCAGAAACACAGTTTGAAAGGACAGTCATGGACAAAATCGCGTGTAAAACCCACTTGGAGTGGGGAAATGAGTGTTTTAAGCACATTTTTGGAATCCGCATTAAATTTTATATCCAATAACCTAAAAAACACTACACAATTTGGTACAATCAGGATGAAAAGCGGTGTCAAAGTTTGAACTTCCAGAAACACTTTTTGACAGGACAGTCAGGGACAAAATCGCGTGTAAAACCAACTTGGAGTGGGAAAATGAGGGATTAAGCACATTTTTGGAATCCTCACTAAATTTATTATCCAATGACATTAAAAACGCTACAAATAGAGGTACAGTCAGGAAGAAAAGCGGTGTCAAAATTTGAACTGTCAGAAACACAGTTTGAAAGGACAGTCAGGGAGAAAATCGCGTGTAAAACCCACTTAAAGTGGGAAAACGAGTGTTTTAAGCACATTTTTGGAATTCTCACTAAATTTCTTATCCCATGACATTTAAAACGCTTCACAATTTGGTACAGTCAGGAAGAAAAGCGGTGTCAAAATTTGAACTTCCAGAAACACAGTTTGAAAGGACAGTCAGGGAAAAAATCGCGTGTAAAACCCACTTGGAGTGGGAAAATGAGTGTTTTAAGCACATTTTTGGAATCCGCATTAAATTTTATATCCAATAACCTAAAAAACACTACACAATTTGGTACAATCAGGATGAAAAGCGGTGTCAAAGTTTGAACTTCCAGAAACACTTTTTGACAGGACAGTCAGGGACAAAATCGCGTGTAAAACCAACGGAGTGGGAAAATGAGGGATTAAGCACATTTTTGGAATCCTCACTAAATTTATTATCCAATGACATTAAAAACGCTACAAAAAGTGGTACAGTCAGGAAGAAAAGCGGTGTCAAAGTTTGAACTGCCAGAAACAGTGTTTGGAAGGACAGACAGGGACAAAATCGCGTGTAAAACTCACTTGGAGTGGGAAAATAAGTGTTTTAAGCAAATTTTTGGAATCCTCACTAAATTTATTATCCAATGACATTAAAAACGCTACAAAAAGAGGTACAGTCAGGAAGAAAAGCGGTGTCAAAATTGGAACTGCCAGAAACACAGTTTGAAAGGACAGTCAGGGACAAAATGGCGTGTAAAACCCACTTGTAGTGGGAAAATTGGTGTTTTAAGCACATTTTTGGAATCCTCACTAAATTTCTTATCCAATGACATTAAAAACGCTACAAAAGAGGTACAGTCAGGAAGAAAAGCGGTGTCAAGGTTTGAACTGCCAGAAACACTGTTTGGAAGGACAGACAGGCACAAAATCGCGTGTAAAACTCACTTGGAGTGGGAAAATGAGTGTTTTAAGCACATTTTTGGAATCCTCACTAAATTTCTTATCCAGTGACATTAAAAACGCTACATAATTTGGTACAATCAGGATGAAAAGCGGTGTCAAAGTTTGAACTGCCAGAAACACAGTTTGAAAGGACAGTCAGGGAAAAAGTCGCGTGTAAAACCCACTTGGAGTGGGAAAATGAGTGTTTTAAGCACATTTTTGGAATCCGCATTAAATTTTATATCCAATAACCTAAAAAACACTACACAATTTGGTACAATCAGGATGAAAAGCGGTGTCAAAGTTTGAACTGCCAGAAACACTGTTTGAAAGGACAGTCAGGGAGAAAATCGCGTGTAAAACCCCCTTGTAGTGGGAAAATTGGTGTTTTAAGCACATTTTTGGAATCCTCACTAAATTTCCTATCCAATGACATTAAAAACGCTACAAAAAGAGGTACAGTCAGAAAGAAAAGCGGTGTCAAAATTTGAACTGCCAGAAACACAGTTTGAAAGGACAGTCAGGGAGAAAATCGCGTGTAAAACCCACTTAAAGTGGGAAAATGAGTGTTTTAAGCACATTTTTGGAATTCTCACTAAATTTCTTATCCAATAACATTAAAAACGCTACAAAAAGAGGTACAGTCAGGAAGAAAAGCGGTGTCAAAGTTTGAACTGCCAGAAACACTGTTTGAAAGGACAGTCAGGGAGAAAATCGCGTGTAAAACCCACTTGGAGTGGGAAAATGAGTGTTTTAAGCACATTTTTGGAATTCTCACTAAATTTCTTATCCAATGACATTAAAAACGCTACAAAAAGAGGTACAGTTAGGAAGAAAAGCGGTGTCAAAGTTTGAACTGCCAGAAACACTGTTTGGAAGGACAGACAGGGACAAAATCGTGTGTAAAACTCACTTGGAGTGGGAAAATGAGTGTTTTTAGCACATTTTTGGAATCCTCATTAAATTTCCTATCCAATAACCTAAAAAACACTACACAATTTGGTACAGTCAGGAAGAAAAGCGGTGTCAAAATTTAAACTGGCAGAAACACTTTTTGAAAGGACAGTCAGGGACAAAATTGCTGGTAAAACCCATTTGTAGTGGGAAAATTGGTGTTTTAAGCACATTTTTGGAATCCTCACTAAATTTCTTATCCAATGACATTAAAAACGCTACACAATTTGGTACAGTCAG
Source organism: Ips typographus (assembly GCF_016097725.1). Taxonomy (NCBI): domain Eukaryota; kingdom Metazoa; phylum Arthropoda; class Insecta; order Coleoptera; family Curculionidae; genus Ips; species Ips typographus. The sequence goes on from NC_138427.1 coordinate 3,562, forward strand.
GAAGAAAAGCGGTGTCAAAATTTGCCAGAAACACAGTTTAAAAGGACAGTCAGGGACATAATCGCGTGTAAAACCCACTTGGAGTGGGAAAATGAGTGTTTTAAGCACATTTTTGGAATCCTCACTAAATTTCTTATCCAATGACATTAAAAACGCTACAAAAAGAGGTACAGTCAGGAAGAAAAGCTGTGTCAAAGTTTGAACTGCCAGAAACACTGTTTGGAAGGACAGACAGGGAGAAAATCGCGTATAAAACCCACTTGGAGTGGGAAAATTGGTGTTTGAGGAACATTTTTGGAATCCTCACTAAGTTTCTTATCCAATGACATTAAAAAAGCTACACAATTTGGTACAGTCAAGAAGAAAAGCTGTGTCAAAATTTGAACTGCCAGAAACACAGTTTGAAAGGACAGTCAGCGACAAAATCGCGTGTAAAACCCACTTGGAGTGAGAAAATTACTGTTTTAAGCACATTTTTGGAATCCTCACTAAATTTCTTATCCAATGACATTAAAAACCCTACAAAAAGAGGTACAGTCAGGAAGAAAAGCGGTGTCAAAATTTGAACTGCCAGAAACACAGTTTGAAAGGACAGTCAGGGAAAAAATCGCGTGTAAAACCCACTTAAAGTGGGAAAATGAGTGTTTTAAGCACATTTTTGAAATCCTCACTAAATTTCTTATCCAATAACCTAAAAAACACGACACAATCTGGTACAATCAGGATGAAAAGCGGTGTCAAAATTTGAACTGCCAGAAACACTTTTTGAAAGGACAGTCAGGGAGAAAATCGCGTGTAAAACCCACTTGGAGTGGAAAAATTAGGGTTTAAGCACATTTTTGGAATCCTCACTAAATTTCTAATCCAATGACATTAAAAACGCTACAAAAAGAGGTACAATCAGGATGAAAAGCGGTGTCAAAGTTTGAACTGCCAAAACACAGTTTGAAAGGACAGTCAGGGAGAAAATCGCGTGTAAAACCCACTTAGAGTGGGAAAATGAGTGTTTTAAGCACATTTTCGGAATCCTCACTAAATTTCCTATCGAATGACATCAAAAACACTACAAATAGAGGTACAGTCAAAAAGAAAAGCGGTGTCAAAATTTGAACTGCCAGAAACACTGTTTGAAAGGACAGTCAGGGACAAAGTCGCGTGTAAAACCCATTTGGAGTGGAAAAATGAGTGTTTTAAGCACATTTTTGGAATCCTCATTAAATTTCCTATCCAATGACATTAAAAACCCTACAAAAAGAGGTACAGTCAGGAAGAAAAGCGGTGTCAAAGTTTGAACTGCCAAAACACAGTTTGAAAGGACAGTCAGGGAGAAAATCGCGTGTAAAACCCACTTAGAGTGGGAAAATGAGTGTTTTAAGCACATTTTCGGAATCCTCACTAAATTTCCTATCGAATGACATTAAAAACACTACAAATAGAGGTACAGTCAGAAAGAAAAGCGGTGTCAAAATTTGAACTGCCAGAAACACTTTTTGAAAGGACAGTCAGGGAGAAAATCGCGTGTAAAACCCACTTGGAGTGGGAAAATTAGGGTTTAAGCACATTTTTGGAATCCTCACTAAATTTCTTATCCAATGACATTAAAAACGCTACAAAAAAAGAGGTACAGTCAGGAAGAAAAGCGGTGTCAAAGTTTGAACTGCCAGAAACACTGTTTGGAAGGACAGTCAGGGAGAAAATCGCGTGTAAAACCCACTTGAAGTGGGAAAATGAGTGTTTTAAGCACATTTTTGAAATCCTCACTAAATTTCTTATCCAATGACATTAAAAACGCTACAAAAAGAGGTACAGACAGGAAGAAAAGCGGTGTCAAAGTTTGAACTGCCAGAAACACGGTTTGGAAGGACAGTCAGGGAGAAAATCGCGTGTAAAACTCACTTGAAGTGGGAAAATGAGTGTTTTAAGCACATTTTTTGAATCCTCATTAAATTTCCTCTCCAATAACCTAAAAAACACTGCTCAATTTGGTACAGTCAGGAAGAAAAGCGGTGTTAAAATTTGAGCTGCCAGAAACACAGTTTGAAAGGTCAGTCAGGGACAAAATCGCGTGTAAAACCCACTTGGAGTGGGAAAATGACGGTTTTAAGCACATTTTTCCAAAAATGTGCTTCAAACACTCATTTTCCCACTCCAAGTGGGTTTTACACGCTATTTTCTCCCTGACTGTCCTTTCAAACAGTGTTTCTGGCAGTTCAAACTTTGACACCGCTTTTCTTCCTGACTGTACCTCTTTTTGTAGCGTTTTTAATGTCATTGGATAAGAAATTTAGTGAGAATTCCAAAAATGTGCTTAAAACACTCATTTTCCCACTTTAAGTGGGTTTTACACGCGATTTTTTCCCTGACTGTCCTTTCAAACTGTGTTTCTGGCAGTTCAAATTTTGACACCGCTTTTCTTTCTGACTGTACCTCTATTTGTAATGTTTTTGATGTCATTTGATAGGAAATTTAGTGAGGATTCCAAAAATGTGCTTAAAACACTCATTTTCCCACTCTAAGTGGGTTTTACACGCGATTTTCTCCCTGACTGTCCTTTCAATCTGTGTTTTTGGCAGTTCAAACTTTGACACCGCTTTTCATCCTGATTGTACCTCTTTTTGTAGCGTTTTTAATGTCATTATATAAGAAATTTAGTGAGGATTCCAAAAATGTGCTTAAACCCTCATTTTCCCACTCCAAGTGGGTTTTATACGCGATTTTCTCCCTGTCTGTCCTTCCAAACAGTGTTTCTGGCAGTTCAAACTTTGACACAGCTTTTCTTCCTGACTGTACCTCTTTTTGTAGCGTTTTTAATGTCATTGGATAAGAAATTTAGTGAGGATTCCAAAAATGTGCTTAAAACACTCATTTTCCCACTCCAAGTGGGTTTTACACGCGATTATGTCCCTGACTGTCCTTTTAAACTGTGTTTCTGGCAAATTTTGACACCGCTTTTCTTCCTGACTGTACCAAATTGTGTAGCGTTTTTAATGTCATTGGATAAGAAATTTAGTGAGGATTCCAAAAATGTGCTTAAAACACCAATTTTCCCACTACAAATGGGTTTTACCAGCAATTTTGTCCCTGACTGTCCTTTCAAAAAGTGTTTCTGCCAGTTTAAATTTTGACACCGCTTTTCTTCCTGACTGTACCAAATTGTGTAGTGTTTTTTAGGTTATTGGATAGGAAATTTAATGAGGATTCCAAAAATGTGCTAAAAACACTCATTTTCCCACTCCAAGTGAGTTTTACACACGATTTTGTCCCTGTCTGTCCTTCCAAACAGTGTTTCTGGCAGTTCAAACTTTGACACCGCTTTTCTTCCTAACTGTACCTCTTTTTGTAGCGTTTTTAATGTCATTGGATAAGAAATTTAGTGAGAATTCCAAAAATGTGCTTAAAACACTCATTTTCCCACTCCAAGTGGGTTTTACACGCGATTTTCTCCCTGACTGTCCTTTCAAACAGTGTTTCTGGCAGTTCAAACTTTGACACCGCTTTTCTTCCTGACTGTACCTCTTTTTGTAGCGTTTTTAATGTTATTGGATAAGAAATTTAGTGAGAATTCCAAAAATGTGCTTAAAACACTCATTTTCCCACTTTAAGTGGGTTTTACACGCGATTTTCTCCCTGACTGTCCTTTCAAACTGTGTTTCTGGCAGTTCAAATTTTGACACCGCTTTTCTTTCTGACTGTACCTCTTTTTGTAGCGTTTTTAATGTCATTGGATAGGAAATTTAGTGAGGATTCCAAAAATGTGCTTAAAACACCAATTTTCCCACTACAAGGGGGTTTTACACGCGATTTTCTCCCTGACTGTCCTTTCAAACAGTGTTTCTGGCAGTTCAAACTTTGACACCGCTTTTCATCCTGATTGTACCAAATTGTGTAGTGTTTTTTAGGTTATTGGATATAAAATTTAATGCGGATTCCAAAAATGTGCTTAAAACACTCATTTTCCCACTCCAAGTGGGTTTTACACGCGACTTTTTCCCTGACTGTCCTTTCAAACTGTGTTTCTGGCAGTTCAAACTTTGACACCGCTTTTCATCCTGATTGTACCAAATTATGTAGCGTTTTTAATGTCACTGGATAAGAAATTTAGTGAGGATTCCAAAAATGTGCTTAAAACACTCATTTTCCCACTCCAAGTGAGTTTTACACGCGATTTTGTGCCTGTCTGTCCTTCCAAACAGTGTTTCTGGCAGTTCAAACCTTGACACCGCTTTTCTTCCTGACTGTACCTCTTTTTGTAGCGTTTTTAATGTCATTGGATAAGAAATTTAGTGAGGATTCCAAAAATGTGCTTAAAACACCAATTTTCCCACTACAAGTGGGTTTTACACGCCATTTTGTCCCTGACTGTCCTTTCAAACTGTGTTTCTGGCAGTTCCAATTTTGACACCGCTTTTCTTCCTGACTGTACCTCTTTTTGTAGCGTTTTTAATGTCATTGGATAATAAATTTAGTGAGGATTCCAAAAATTTGCTTAAAACACTTATTTTCCCACTCCAAGTGAGTTTTACACGCGATTTTGTCCCTGTCTGTCCTTCCAAACACTGTTTCTGGCAGTTCAAACTTTGACACCGCTTTTCTTCCTGACTGTACCACTTTTTGTAGCGTTTTTAATGTCATTGGATAATAAATTTAGTGAGGATTCCAAAAATGTGCTTAATCCCTCATTTTCCCACTCCAAGTTGGTTTTACACGCGATTTTGTCCCTGACTGTCCTGTCAAAAAGTGTTTCTGGAAGTTCAAACTTTGACACCGCTTTTCATCCTGATTGTACCAAATTGTGTAGTGTTTTTTAGGTTATTGGATATAAAATTTAATGCGGATTCCAAAAATGTGCTTAAAACACTCATTTTCCCACTCCAAGTGGGTTTTACACGCGATTTTTTCCCTGACTGTCCTTTCAAACTGTGTTTCTGGAAGTTCAAATTTTGACACCGCTTTTCTTCCTGACTGTACCAAATTGTGAAGCGTTTTAAATGTCATGGGATAAGAAATTTAGTGAGAATTCCAAAAATGTGCTTAAAACACTCGTTTTCCCACTTTAAGTGGGTTTTACACGCGATTTTCTCCCTGACTGTCCTTTCAAACTGTGTTTCTGACAGTTCAAATTTTGACACCGCTTTTCTTCCTGACTGTACCTCTATTTGTAGCGTTTTTAATGTCATTGGATAATAAATTTAGTGAGGATTCCAAAAATGTGCTTAATCCCTCATTTTCCCACTCCAAGTTGGTTTTACACGCGATTTTGTCCCTGACTGTCCTGTCAAAAAGTGTTTCTGGAAGTTCAAACTTTGACACCGCTTTTCATCCTGATTGTACCAAATTGTGTAGTGTTTTTTAGGTTATTGGATATAAAATTTAATGCGGATTCCAAAAATGTGCTTAAAACACTCATTTCCCCACTCCAAGTGGGTTTTACACGCGATTTTGTCCATGACTGTCCTTTCAAACTGTGTTTCTGGCAGCTCAAATTTTGACACCGCTTTTCTTCCTGACTGTATCAAATTGAGCAGTGTTTTTTAGGTTATTGGAGAGGAAATTTAATGAGGATTCCAAAAATGTGCTTAAAACACTCATTTTCCCAATCCAAGTGAGTTTTACACGCGATTTTGTGCCTGTCTGTCCTTCCAAACAGTGTTTCTGCCAGTTTAAATTTTGACACCGCTTTTCTTCCTAACTGTACCTCTTTTTGTAGCGTTTTTAATGTCATTGGATAAGAAATTTAGTGAGGATTCCAAAAATGTGCTTCAAACACTCATTTTCCCACTCCAAGTGGGTTTTACACGCGATTTTCTCCCTGACTGTCCTTTCAAACAGTGTTTCTGGCAGTTCAAACTTTGACACCGCTTTTCTTCCTGACTGTACCTCTTTTTGTAGCGTTTTTAATGTTATTGGATAAGAAATTTAGTGAGAATTCCAAAAATGTGCTTAAAACACTCATTTTCCCACTTTAAGTGGGTTTTACACGCGATTTTCTCCCTGACTGTCCTTTCAAACTGTGTTTCTGGCAGTTCAAATTTTGACACCGCTTTTCTTTCTGACTGTACCTCTTTTTGTAGCGTTTTTAATGTCATTGGATAGGAAATTTAGTGAGGATTCCAAAAATGTGCTTAAAACACCAATTTTCCCACTACAAGGGGGTTTTACACGCGATTTTCTCCCTGACTGTCCTTTCAAACAGTGTTTCTGGCAGTTCAAACTTTGACACCGCTTTTCATCCTGATTGTACCAAATTGTGTAGTGTTTTTTAGGTTATTGGATATAAAATTTAATGCGGATTCCAAAAATGTGCTTAAAACACTCATTTTCCCACTCCAAGTGGGTTTTACACGCGACTTTTTCCCTGACTGTCCTTTCAAACTGTGTTTCTGGCAGTTCAAACTTTGACACCGCTTTTCATCCTGATTGTACCAAATTATGTAGCGTTTTTAATGTCACTGGATAAGAAATTTAGTGAGGATTCCAAAAATGTGCTTAAAACACTCATTTTCCCACTCCAAGTGAGTTTTACACGCGATTTTGTGCCTGTCTGTCCTTCCAAACAGTGTTTCTGGCAGTTCAAACCTTGACACCGCTTTTCTTCCTGACTGTACCTCTTTTTGTAGCGTTTTTAATGTCATTGGATAAGAAATTTAGTGAGGATTCCAAAAATGTGCTTAAAACACCAATTTTCCCACTACAAGTGGGTTTTACACGCCATTTTGTCCCTGACTGTCCTTTCAAACTGTGTTTCTGGCAGTTCCAATTTTGACACCGCTTTTCTTCCTGACTGTACCTCTTTTTGTAGCGTTTTTAATGTCATTGGATAATAAATTTAGTGAGGATTCCAAAAATTTGCTTAAAACACTTATTTTCCCACTCCAAGTGAGTTTTACACGCGATTTTGTCCCTGTCTGTCCTTCCAAACACTGTTTCTGGCAGTTCAAACTTTGACACCGCTTTTCTTCCTGACTGTACCACTTTTTGTAGCGTTTTTAATGTCATTGGATAATAAATTTAGTGAGGATTCCAAAAATGTGCTTAATCCCTCATTTTCCCACTCCAAGTTGGTTTTACACGCGATTTTGTCCCTGACTGTCCTGTCAAAAAGTGTTTCTGGAAGTTCAAACTTTGACACCGCTTTTCATCCTGATTGTACCAAATTGTGTAGTGTTTTTTAGGTTATTGGATATAAAATTTAATGCGGATTCCAAAAATGTGCTTAAAACACTCATTTTCCCACTCCAAGTGGGTTTTACACGCGATTTTTTCCCTGACTGTCCTTTCAAACTGTGTTTCTGGAAGTTCAAATTTTGACACCGCTTTTCTTCCTGACTGTACCAAATTGTGAAGCGTTTTAAATGTCATGGGATAAGAAATTTAGTGAGAATTCCAAAAATGTGCTTAAAACACTCGTTTTCCCACTTTAAGTGGGTTTTACACGCGATTTTCTCCCTGACTGTCCTTTCAAACTGTGTTTCTGACAGTTCAAATTTTGACACCGCTTTTCTTCCTGACTGTACCTCTATTTGTAGCGTTTTTAATGTCATTGGATAATAAATTTAGTGAGGATTCCAAAAATGTGCTTAATCCCTCATTTTCCCACTCCAAGTTGGTTTTACACGCGATTTTGTCCCTGACTGTCCTGTCAAAAAGTGTTTCTGGAAGTTCAAACTTTGACACCGCTTTTCATCCTGATTGTACCAAATTGTGTAGTGTTTTTTAGGTTATTGGATATAAAATTTAATTATTAATTATTTGTTTGATTGTAGCAGCTCTTACATGGGAGTGTATAATTTTTTTAACTCCAAACATTTTTACTAATTTTAAACATAAAGGTCACAGAAAAATATCACTTAAAACTTAGAATACCAAGTCAAAGTATTATGCATACACTTTTAAATTAGGTTGTTTATATTAAGTTGACTATAGTTGGCAAAACTGTTTTAAATTGACAGCTTTTATATTAAAGTTTGATTAGGTGTAAAATGAAACAGTTAACCATCCAAGAAAGTTGACACATTTATTTGATGTAGAACTTGATAAAATAAGTTTGTACAACTTCTTTGAACTCAAATTTTTGGTGTAAAGCCCGCATAACAATTGTTCTGCAAATATTAATATTTTGAAATCAATAATTTTCCAAGAAGTCAAATTAACATCCCCAAAAATTATTGATAACTTTTAAAAGAAGTTAATAAACAGTCTTGATTATTGTCAAACAGTCGATAGAATTCATTTTAAACAACTAATTTTAATTTTTTACTATTTTTTTAAATAAAAGTTGGGAGACCTAAAGTTTTAAAAATGGTGTTTTTGACATTTATTTGAAGAGTATTGAAAATCATTATAGAGTATGTTGCATGAAATATGTTAAGAATTGTTTGTAGAATCCAAAATCTCCCTTGGAAATAAAACATAAGGTACTGAATGGTTTTGTGAAAACTACCTAACCTAACCTAACCTAAGTCCCTTCCCTAAATTTATGCAGTACTTTATAAAGACACTGTATAATACATATTAACTCAAGGTTGAGCAATGCAGTTTACTAAAGTGTATAATGAAAATTATTGTGTTAAACATAAAACAATAATGAAAACTGCAATGCTTTTCAGCATATACAGGAAACAGATCTGTGAAATAGGCCCAATTTGTACTTAAACCATCCTTAAAAAAATGTCAAGACTATAAAAATTTGGTAGTAGGTTTGAAAAATTGCTATTGCAATCTTACCTGGGCCAGCAGGCATTGTATCCATTATGACCATTGAAAAATATACTGTTACGGTTTTCCCGTGGTTACTACACTACTAACTACTACGCCCAGTCTGGTTTTCAACTTGAAACGTATCGCACGTCTGTTTCGTGGGTGCCATTTTTTTGTCGCTAAGAAACCACGTTTCTTGAAACGGTGCTCAGAGAAATTTGAAGTTGACGACCGAACTCCGCAGCCGGTCGAGTGGAGATGGTGGGAGCTCTAAGTGGAAACGTCGATTCCTAAAAGTCTACGGGGAATTGTCTTGTGCGGTGCACTTCCAAAAGGCGGAAAGGGTGAAAACCTAGGAGAAGACCACGTGGATGTGACAGTGACGGTTATAGTTTCCACGAGGAAGGACTACATCTTTTGCTCGGATCGTGCCTTTAAGCGATTTTTTAGAACTTTTAGTAGCTATCTGGGGCTCAGGGGCACAAGCCCGACTATCTGAGCCTCTTTCGTATCGAGCTGGCAAAATACCCTAGTTGGTGACGCCATTAAACAGAGCAAAAAAAAAAAAAAAAAACTACTACGCCGTCGTCAACGCCGCTTCTTTTATATTCGCAAACCACGTTCTAGAATGACCGCGAAACGCTTCGTGATTTGCCTCGATTCTTCCAGGTATGCCGCTTCCTAAGTGTGGCCTACTTTAATACGCGCCCGGCCAGATATTGCGGCGCATCGGTTCATCCCGACTCGAGTATAGTAGGCCCAAACCGTAACAATACATTTACTTAATTTTAGTGTATAATCTTCACCAATTATTGGATTAAAATTGTAATAAAAATACAATCATTATTTTAGCTGCACGTTAATTTTTTTGACACAACGACAACAATCAACAAAACAAAAACCAAAGCAAAGTCACAAGTTGGCATTTGACAACACAACAGATCCAAGATGGCCATATCAGCGGAACTTGTTTACGCAAAGCGATCCGCCGGGTGACGTCACAGTGGATGCTCAGGTGGACAATACAGTGTGGTCCAAATTGGTGATGCATGTGTGGGGATATCCGTTATCGTAAGAGAAACAGGATCGGTTAAATGGGAAAAGTTTTAGAGAATTCAATGACAAATTCATTCCCGGTTTTGAAATTAGATTATCATTTGCCGTTTTCCGGGAGATTGGGAAAACGTGAAACACTGCATTTTTAACTTTGCCTTATAGGTCCTTAACGAAGATAAAAATGTTTTTCAAAATGTTACCTTATTAGAGCACTTTTTGACGTAGAATACGATGGTGTAATGAGAAATTTTTTATCGGCACCTGTTTCGAAGTTATGCATGTTATATCAGGGTCACCACCAAGACCATCTAGAAGCGGACATCGACCCATTAAATTGCCAACTCAGCTTAACGGAAATAGCGTTACGAAATAGTTATAATAGTTGAATTGTGCAATAAAGCTAAGTCAGCTGAACTACATTATAAATTAAGTATCAAAGTTTCAATTTGCGGATATTATCGTCTATACGTGTTAAAAGTTAGTAGTACCATTATTTTTATTTATTTTATTAGAAAGTGTAATCTTTAAAATGATAAATAATTTTTTAAAAAGTGCTTTTTAAGAATAAGCACCCAACATGCATAACTACTTTGGAAAATCTTATAGGCGCCATCTTAGATTTTTAAATTTTCGGAAAGTGCTCAAAAAGACCTTTTCAATAATGTACCTATTGATGCCCTTGTGAGACTTACCAAGTGCAAAATGGCCATTTTTCTATTTTCGACATAGTAGGCTTTGAACATTTGGGCAGCCATTATGAAAAAACAGAAGATAATCGTAGCGCCAAAAACCAAAGGCAAAACTGAAAGGTGCGGGCTATTGAAGTGTCAAAATTTAATCGTTATCGTTAGAGTGCTTTATTAAAAGTAACAGAAATGCTGAGGTGGCATTAAATAGATATTCGGAAAATTTTCCAGAAAGGCGGCAACCTAATATAAGGTATTTTGCAAAATTGGTAACAAATTTACGGTTGCATGGCAGTTTCGCGAAACCGCGTCCAAAGAAATATGCGAAAGACAATGACAATCGCAATGATCAAATTGTTAATTATTTTAATGACAATCCAACATCATCTACAAGAAAATGTAGCTGGGAGATAAATCTTCCGAGAACAACGGTTCTAAGAACTTTGAAGACCCGAAAGTACCATCCGTACCAGCCTATTATTGTGCAAGGACTTCACGAAGGCGATTTCCAGAGGAGAATAGAATTATGCAACTGGTACGTCCACAAATGTGAGAAAAATGCTCACTTTAGCAACAACGTCATATCGACTGAGGAGACATACAGTGCGTTTTTTTTAACGCGCAACATAGGATTTTACGTGTTAATTTTTTAAGCATATGTTAGACCATGTTATTTTAGAACTACAGGTGTAAAACTTGACGAGTGGCTGTTTCGTACCCTGAAGCTTAAGTAGGGTTACCAATTTGGTCAAAAAAGTGATTAGAAACTGGCAAAAACCATCTTCTTTCAAAAATATTTTCTTTCCATACTCCCTGTATGTATGGTAGGTGGTGTGTGGTTTTTGATACTGGCAGGACAGGTAGCAGATAAAATTTGGCATAGTAAGTAAAACCGGGTGGTCAAAATGCGAATATTATCTTTATATCAAGAAAATTAAGTAGAAAAGAATTAAAAGAAAAAATAAAAAGAATTAAACGGTCATAAAATGCCCTTTTGACGTTCAAAAGATGTCGGGCAGCGATGCTTCGAGGCGCCTCAATAATGCGATCCTTCAGATCTTGCACATCCGCAGGCCTTCCTCTTGAATTATCGTACACTTTCCCTGCAAGATATCCCCAATAAAAGTAATCTAATGGCGAGATATCTGGACCTCGCGCTGGCCATTTAAAAGGTCCAAAACGCCCAATCCGAAATGTGTCATTCAAGAATTCCTTCACAACTGCGGCACTGTGGGCTGGAGCTCCATCATGTTGAAAAATTACTTCTCCGATAATGTTTAATACTTCAAGAACCGGGCCCATTTCAGTTTGAAGAAGTTCCAAATACTTCTCCGCTGTACGCAAGCCTTCTATAAAAATTGGACCGATAATTCTATAACCTAGAATTCCCGCCCAAACATTCACTTTTTTACGCATTTGAGTATGTGTTTGTTGGATTACGTAGGGGTTATCTCTAGCCATCCAGTACTCACAAAACTCCATCCTAGCAAAATAATCATGTGGTAACAGCTTTTGGACATTACGTATTTTAAAGGATTTGTACTTTTCTTTCTTGAGGGCTTTATAGCAACTACTTCGAGATCTTCTATTATTTTCAGCCAGATCCGTAATAGTAGCTGATGGGTTCTCTGTGATTTCTAGACAAATGTCCCTTACAAAGTCTTTATTGAATACAAAACTGCTTCTTTTTCGCTTTACGTGAGAATTGACGACACAGCCTGTTGTCATAAATTGTTTGTACATCCGAAATACCGTTGTCCTGTTAATAATTGGTCGTTCTGGATAAGCGGCTGCAAAGTTGTCGGAAACTTCTTGAAAACTCATTCCCCTTACACAATTAGGAACCATTTCTATCCGCTCCTTAATAGTATAAATCGACATTTTGTGAGCCAAATCAAAATATGTCACTCTACCTGCTACCTGTCCTGTCAGTATCAAAAACCACAAGCACCTACCATACATACAAGGAGTATGGAAAGATAAAATATTTCTGAAAGAAGATGGTTTTTTTGCCAGTTTTTAATCATATTTTTGACCAAATTGGTAAACCTACTTAAGCTTCAGGGTACGAAACAGCCACCGGTCAAGTTTTCGAGCTGTAGTTCTAAAATAACATGGTCTAACATGGGCTTAAACTGTGGAATTTTTAATAAGCACAATTACCATCATTGGTAAAAACGAAGAACGAAGAACGTTTGAAAGTGACCAAAAAGGTCATGTTCAAACACTTCCACCTTTTACATACTAAACATAATTCTAACTTGTCGTATTTAAGATTATTATAACAAAGTTTAACAGAGTTCTCATTTGATCAGTAGGTATAATGTGAGATGTGAGGTCCTGTGAAATGGTTGCATTGGATTACTAGCAGACTTTTTCTCTTTAGAGACTTACTCGGGATTGTAGTTCCGCAACTAGACATTCAAACACTCTCTGCTCACTAAACATTCCTAAGGTAATATCTACTTTCTGAGGCGCTTAAGGACAAAATGTCTCTCGAAAGTTTTGGTAGATAATTAATCTAGCTACAATTTTTCCTTTAGACGTTTTCTCAATTCCGCCAAGCGAAAAAATACAGAAGGTTGAAATTGTTTTTCAGGAAATTTGATAATTTTAGGCACGAGAAACCAGTGATGAGCGCGTAGTCTACATGATGTAGAATATATCGCATCGCGGCGCAGAGAGAAGACAGCACACGTCTTCCAATGGACGTCCAGATACATTGTCATGAGTACATACATTGTTAGTAGATTCTTTCTTCTTTCATTTGCCAAACTTGTGCGTCACATAAGTTTTACTTGTCAAAGTTGACTTTTCGGGTGAGGTAGACGGTAGAGGGGGTTTTCTTTTGGCGTGGGGAAAAGAGCTAAAAAGCATTTTTTGGTTTTCTCGAAGCTTTCTAGTTTTTCCGACTTTCCCAGGTTTTTTTTAACGTTTTTTGGCAAAGTTTGCGAGCTACTAAACTCCTACACAGTATCTGACAGGGGGCGCCACCTATGTCAAGGTAAGTAAGCAATGCGTCTTCTTGCTTCTTGTAATGCTAGTCTAGAGGTTAATAATAATTGGCACCAAAAGAGAAAAGACTGGAAAAAAGAACCTGCATATTACAAAAATTGCACCGGCTTTTCCGTGTTTACAGTATAGTACAATATGATAGTATGGACAAAGAATAGCTATTTAACAAGAAGAGACAGTTGAAAAGAGAAAGCGAATTAGAGAGAGATAGACTTTACCTACCAAAGTTAAGAGACAATCGACTGATATCGGCTTTGATCTGTAATTATCAGGAGTTTCATTGGTTGATCATTCAGGTTGTTAAAGAACGTTGCCATATCTCAGACCACATTAAATATTTATTTTAAAACATCAGTTTAAAGTTAATAATAGTTAATAAGAATTGATATCTTCCAATGATTAAGAGACGAACTTAAAACACTGACTCAAAAAAAGTAAATAATGATTATAAGAAATTAGTTTATACTTGATCCTGAAAATTGGATGCAATTTTTATTTCATAATGAAATAAGATAAGGGACAACCGGCAACATGTTGCCTACCAAAGGCAAACCGAGGTCAGCCTTAAAGTTTAAGGTGTTTTAATGAAGAAAACTTAAGTAAACATTTATTAGTGGTATTGAAAAGAAGTAGTCCATATGCATCCAGTGGAGTAGTGAGTGTAAGTGAAAGCAAACTCAAAGTCGACTTTGTGGAGATTCAGTTTGCTTTCACTTAAATTTATTAGTTTAATAATCAAATTAAATGTTTAATTTATTAGTTTGTGTTGTGGGCTGTATAAATACGTTTTATTAATACAATGCCAAAAGTTAGTCGAACAAATTATCGCCATGCTGCAAAATTCAAAGCTAATAGTCCTACTGAGACTCAAAGTTCACACAGTGATTTTCAAACATCTTCTGAGGTCCCTCCCATAAATGAATCAGAAAAGTGTTTTCAACATCTAGTGATAGAAGAACATGGGCAACCTTATTTTGATATCCAAGTGAAGAACAAACAAGCCCCACTGAAATATTTTCAAATTATAATATAAATCCCGATAGCTCTGATAATCGAGCTGGAGAGCAAGGCTCTCAAGATTCTCGCCTCAGAAATAGCTTAGCAGAATGGGCCTTAAAACATAATGTTACTCATGTGGCAATAAATGACCTACTAGTTATGCTTCACCCATTTCATAAAAGTTTACCCATTGATGCTAGAACAACTAAAGTAATAGCCCCTGGACATTATTATTATTTTGGGTTGCGTGAGTGTGTCTTAAACCTTTTATCCCAATGTGATATTAACATTTCTGTTAAAAATAATGTTAAAGAAATTAGGCTTTATAGTAATATTGATGGATTACCTATAGCAGAAAACCCTCCGTGAACTATACCTAATATTATGTTGTTTAGACATAAATCCAACTATAATAGAAATGGTAAATCAGGGATCACAAACACCCCAAAATTCAAAGACTTTATAATAGACATAACTTCACTTGCGGAAACAGGAATAACTTTTAATAATGAACTTTTTTCAGTAAAAATCAAGGGATATATTTGTGATGTGCCTACCAGAGCTTTTATTTTACAAACAAAAGGCCATTCAGGATATTACTCTTGTTTCGAATGTGATATTCGAGGGTCTTATAATGAGAGACAGGTTTCTTTCTGTAATAGGAATTTTAATTTAAGGTCAGATGAAAGCTTTATAGATCAGAGTCAACCCGAACATTCTTGCGGCAGAAGAAACTTAGAATTAATACCTAAACTAAATATGATTCTTCTTTCAGATCCGATGCATCTCATATATCTGGGCATTGTCAAAAAGCTTATACTTTTACGGTGTTCCTCAAAACCTACCAAAGGAAAGTTGTCTCATAATCAAAAAAGTTTAATTTCATCTGCCTTAAGTTCTATAGGTTTAAATATTCCATCTGAGTTCAATCGGACGCCAGATTCTCTCTATACAAGTCACAGATGGAAGGATTCAGGGGCTTTCTGGATACTTTTCAAGTTTTATATGGATAAGACAAAATTCCTCGACCTCGCTGCGCTCGCCCTACAAACATTCATTCGTTACACAAAATCGAACTTTTCGTAACTGGTTACATAAATAGCTATTTGTTTTATGCTTACTTAAGCTATATTTTGTTTTAACACAAATCCTTCTATAATAACTTATATTATTTCTATACAAAAAAATCAACTTTTTATTATGCGACTTTGAAAACTATCTATTTCTCGACTGATTCATTGTCGAAAAAATGTACCTTTTCCGTGCATCTCGAACAGTAACAGCCCTACTAATTTCAGACAAATTAGAAAACCAAACTTTGTCATCGTTCAGTAAAGCTAAAAACATTTTTTCAAATATTTTTTTACTTTGTGCTATGTTTAATTAGAGGTTTAGTTATAATCTCTTACTTTCATTTCGATAATTATCTGACAGCCAGGCAGAAAACCAAAACAGCTGAGGCATTTAGTGATTTAAGTTAAGAAAATTGATGGTCTCATCTACCACCCCCTTTCAGATATATCGGTGAACCAACACCGTCAAACTTATTTCACAGAGGAAAGATGATGCAATTTTAAAAAGAAACAAAAAAAAAATAGCAATTGCTATGAGATTAACTTCCCCGTTTGAGTGTTTTAAAAATATGCCCTCTCTAGTTCTTCAATTAAATAAATGAAATCGGATATGTTTACTTATATGCTGTTTTGCTTTAAAATGGCCTCACAATTCCTCTGTCAAAGTTTTAAGGTAAGCTAAAAAATCACCATCAATGTATAAGTACATACAAGTATAATTGATTAAATTACATAAATAGGGACAGAAGAGTTTTGTATAAGTTGCTATGAGCTGACAAAACTTTTTTTCTTTCACCTTATACTATACTCCAAACTAAAAAAATATTTTTTTTTGGATTTAATTTTTTTTTATTCAAACATGACTTATTTTTAGGTGAAAATAGTGCTTCAAACATAAATAGAATGTCCCCACATGATTCTCAAGCAAATAGTAAGTTTTAACTTTTATTTCTTCAAATTTATTTTATTTTTTCAGTGAATAGGTATCATCCAAATGGTTACCGAACAACAACGTCCTCAAAATTTATCATGTGATCACTCCAAAATTGGTATGTTTTTGTCAATTAAATAGATAACAATACAATTTGGCTATTTTGTTATCTGCGTTTCAGCATGTAACAAATTCGCAATTGAGATATTTTTTTGCCTCAATTCACATAATAGTACTGTTTTTAGAAAACATGCTGCAAAAAGTGTTAGATGCCCAAAACAGCTTGCCGGCTCAAGTTCTTCAGTTTAGAGAAGATGTCATCGCTGCAGGGAGTGGAAATTCAACTAATGCCCCAAACTCCTTAATTGAACATTGTCCATTAGATAATGGTGTCCTAATAGATAGATGTTTACTTATATGATGTTTTGCTTTAAAATGGCCTCACAATTCCTCTGTCAAAGTTTTAAGGTAAGCTAAAAAATCACCATCAATGTATAAGTACATACAAGTATAATTGACTAAATTACATAAATAGGGACAGAAGAGTTTTGTATAAGTTGCTATGAGCTGACAAAACTTTTTTTCTTTCACCTTATACTATACTCCAAATTAAAAAAATATTTATTTTTGGATTTAATTTTTTTTTATTCAAACATGACTTATTTTTAGGTGAAAATAGTGCTTCAAACATAATTAGAATGTCCCCACATGATTTTCAAGCAAATAGTAAGTTTTAAGTTTTATTGTTTAAACTTCAAATTTATTTTATTTTTTCAGTGAATAGGTATCATCCAAATGGTTACCGAACAACAACGTCCTCAAAATTTATCATGTGATCACTCCAAAATTGGTATGTTTTTGTCAATTAAATAGATAACAATACAATTTGGCTATTTTGTTATCTGCGTTTCAGCATGTAACAAATTCGCAATTGAGATATTTTTTTGCCTCAATTCACATAATAGTACTGTTTTTAGAAAACATGCTGCAAAAAGTGTTAGATGCCCAAAACAGCTTGCCGGCTCAAGTTCTTCAGTTTAGAGAAGATGTCATCGCTGCAGGGAGTGGAAATTCAACTAATGCCCCAAACTCCTTAATTGAACATTGTCCATTAGATAATGGTGTCCTAATAGATAGATGTTTACTTATATGATGTTTTGCTTTAAAATGGCCTCACAATTCCTCTGTCAAAGTTTTAAGGTAAGCTAAAAAATCACCATCAATGTATAAGTACATACAAGTATAATTGACTAAATTACATAAATAGGGACAGAAGAGTTTTGTATAAGTTGCTATGAGCTGACAAAACTTTTTTTCTTTCACCTTATACTATACTCCAAATTAAAAAAATATTTATTTTTGGATTTAATTTTTTTTTATTCAAACATGACTTATTTTTAGGTGAAAATAGTGCTTCAAACATAATTAGAATGTCCCCACATGATTTTCAAGCAAATAGTAAGTTTTAAGTTTTATTGTTTAAACTTCAAATTTATTTTATTTTTTCAGTGAATAGGTATCATCCAAATGGTTACCGAACAACAACGTCCTCAAAATTTATCATGTGATCACTCCAAAATTGGTATGTTTTTGTCAATTAAATAGATAACAATACAATTTGGCTATTTTGTTATCTGCGTTTCAGCATGTAACAAATTCGCAATTGAGATATTTTTTTGCCTCAATTCACATAATAGTACTGTTTTTAGAAAACATGCTGCAAAAAGTGTTAGATGCCCAAAACAGCTTGCCGGCTCAAGTTCTTCAGTTTAGAGAAGATGTCATCGCTGCAGGGAGTGGAAATTCAACTGATGCCCCAAACTCCTTAATTGCATTGTCCATTAGATAATGGTGTCCTAATAGATAATAAAAGTGTCCTATTAGAATAATATGTATTTATTTAGCATAACATCTATCCAATAAACAACTTAAAAAGTATACAATGCAAAAAAATGACTTATACAAAACACAGATAGAAAAAATAAGAAAAATAAAGAATTCAACATTTGACTAGAATGACATTTTTTCATCAATACAAAATTTGAACAATTTCTTGTGCCATAACTATGTACATCTTTAAAAACCTTAATCCTATCACAAACATATGAGGGCAACAAATTATTTTTTATTTTAGATACAAACACATACACACTACTCACTACAAAGTCAATTTTTTGCTTAACAGACAAAAAGTTTAAAACATTGAGCATAGTTGCGATCGGAGTATAACGGTTCCATTTCAGAATAGTTCTCATTGCTCGGTTTTAGATTTTCTGGATCTGGTCAATTTTAAAAGCTGGTAAGTTATACAGTATGGAGGAACAGAATTCGAGATGACGAGCAGCTATCGTGTTATACAATAACAATTTTGTAGCGAGTGATAACTGATGTCCTAGTCCTAGACAGACAGAAGAAATTCATGAAATTGAAGAATTCCCTCAAACACGCGAAGTGTAATACAATAATTATAGTTTCCGTAAATTACTAATTAATATTTATTAGTAATTTTCAATTGCAGGGAAAGGAGTTCTGTAATATGGGAGGGAGAAATGCCTATGATCTGGTAAAAAGATGCCTCTCTGCAATCTTAACCAACAGTCTAGTACAGAAGTTCTCAGTCAGTGCCTATCCTCTATGGATGTTGGCAATCATGTTGCTCCATATAATCCTGTCGACAGCCAGGGCGTACGTCATTTCCGTCCACTGTCTAATATTTTTCAGCCACGATGTTCGTCGGCGCCCCTTACCTCTTCGAACAATATTAGCTACTCTAATAAATCACTTATTTTTATATAGCATGTAATGTAAGTATGTATGTATTTGTAAGCAGCAGAAGTAGGAGAAAAATCTGTGAAAAAGTGGCTGAAAAGAGCTAAAGAAAGAAAAGATAATTAATGATAATTAGGTTTCTAATTATTGATAGATAATTATGTTAGTAAGAATACGTATGTTTGGGTTATATTTTTTTATTTTTTATCTTTGAGAGAGATGTGGCTTATTTTTTTTCCTTTTGATGTCAATAAAAGCAAAATTCATGTTAAATCGTTTAATTTATAGCTAAAATTATACTAGAAAGCTATTCCTTAATAGTTAAGAGAAGACACATTTCCACAAATTTACTTTAATTTTTATACGACTGGTATTATCTATTTTTTTGTGATTATGATATTGAACAGCAAGATTAAGCAATGCGGGTAAGTATATTTTTGATGCGTGTATTTTCAGTCAAAATCCAATTAAATTTATAGTGAGTGTCAAATTGCCATTGGCTATTTTTGTAAGCACTTTACTGCACCATGAGGAGTACAATTATAGTACAAAATAAGTCTATTTTCATATCGATTGACGTCCATTGTGCCTTCATTGGACATCCAAGTATGTATGTATGTATATCCGCCTAACAATGTACAGGGTGTCCCAATAAGCCGTGCACGCGGCTGTTTCTGGAAAACTATACATAGTATGGCTACAAATTTTTTTTTATTAGTAAATGTGGCCAAGAGAAAATGCTGGAAATAATTTTCAGCTTTCTAAATCCACCGCTAGGAGGCGTTTCGACACCACTAAAATGAAAAATGTCGAAATACTATGAAAATGTAAATGGAAAGGTATAGTAAAAATCTCATTTCTCAACGAAGAATTTTCCTATTTAACTTCTTTTTCTATCTCTTCAAATAAAGTGGTGGGAGTAGTCTAAAGTTTGCTTTAAAAGAAATGAAATATCTCGAAAACGGCTAATCGTAGAGACTTCGTTTTTGCGGCATTTTAAAGAGCATTTTCTGTCCTGTAGAGTGTCATAAAACAATATTCCATTTAGTTTTCGGTCTTTTCGATAGAGGGCGTCTTAATAAAAAATGCACTTTTATCTTAGATATCTCGAAAAAATCAAATGCAATGATAATGCTTTCTATTACATGTTCTATAAAGAATCCGATTATCTAGCGTGCTAACGTGCTGTGAAAACTGCAGTACTCTATCTCTTCTGTAACACAAAATATCTTTAAAAAATCGTTAAAAAAAAGGTCTTTTTACAGGTGTAAATATTACATTACTAACTAAATAAGATTATTATATGTTTCAAAATGGCTAGTTATAATAGCAGTAATTAGTGTAACCAACTCCGTTTCCATTAGAAGCATTAGAAGCGTTTCCATTAGAAGCAAGTGTACTTTTACGCCAATGGGCTTAAAGTTAAAAAAAAAACGCTCAGCCGAGTTTTTATGTTTTTTTCAGCGAAACCTCGTGAAATAAAGTCAACATACGAGATGACTAAAGTGATACTTACTTACCTTAAAGGTTAAACATATAATTATTTAATTATTCCCGTCGTACAAAAAATGTTGTTTGCACCTCTGGCGTAAGAAAGGTTGAATATTTAAATGTTAATATTTGTTCTACTTTTTTACAAAATAACGAATATCTGAAAAACTGTAAAGTTTAGACCCATCAAATATTAGTGAAATTACCTTTTGGAAATATGCAAAGAAAGTTAATTTTATTTCTAGAGTTGGAAAAAAATTGTCATTGTACACCAAACTATTGCTATATAATAGTATCGCTTCGCCTCATTTGCAGTTCTGTTCCACTCTTTATGATCTACCCAGTTTTAAGGTGCGGGAGTTTGAGATCGTACAGAACAGAGCGATGAGAACCATCCTTAAGTGTAACAGATATGTCTCAATAAGTACCATGCAGAAAACTTTGAATATGTTGTCCGTAAGTCAGATGATAATGTTTGATGTGTATTTGTTTATTTTTAAAATGAAACGGGGGTTACTGCCGGAATACCTGTGTAGAAAAATAACAACCTTTTCTGAGGTCCATAGTTACAGCACAAGAAATTGTGATGATTTTATTATTTTAAGACATTGTAATACAGATCAAGCCCTAAATTCGCCTTTATATAGAGGACTTCTTAATTATAATCAGCTACCAAAATGTATAAAACAATGTAATACTGTGAGATTGTTTAAAGTCCATTTACGCGAACACATTGTAAATATGTCCGCATTTTGAAAATATTTAGAATTGTATACCTATACTTACTGTTGTGTGTTTTTTGTATATAGCTATTAGCTAAATAAACAAATATATTATTGTATTATTATTATTTTCAACGTAGATACTGAAAATAAAGTAATTACTAGGTGTTCCATTTGAAAAAACATGACTTTGATACTTTTCCTGCATTTGGGACAACTGGTACATTTTAAAAATGTTTTTAAAAGATACCTTCAATTGGTCTATATCTATCCCAGAATCAAAACTTTTTTGAAAGTGAATACTTTAGTCACAATCTTCCGTGTCGAATAACGTGAATAACCCTGTATATACACTACACAAAATGTTTGGTTTTACCAATAAAATATTTACAACATTAAACATGGTTTCAATTGGTGTGTATCTGTTACACCGCAGTACAGATCTCATAGCGCGGTTCTGAATCATTTGAATTGCCTTGATTTTAAAATTAGGTAGGCCGTAGAGTAAAGTGGAGCAAAACTCAAGATGAGGCGCAGCTCTGCTGTTATATAACAGCATTTTTGTTCCCAAAGACAACTGTCTACCAACTCTGGCAATAAAACCAACGTTTTTAGAAAACTTTCTAGTGGTGTAATTTGCATGTTCATAAAAGTTTAAATTTGCGTCAAAAATTACTCCTAGGTATTTGATTTGTGTTTTGTATTGTATTGGACTCTTATTAATTGCTATTTTAATACTTTCAGTAGTAATATTTTTTAAAGTTATGCTTTTCTCCAAATAGTCAATATTTAAACAGTAGTATTAATAGAAAGTTTGTTCAGGCAAAGCCAGTCATAAAGCCTATCGAATATTCAAATCCTGGTTAACAATCTGCTACATCTCATCCAAATCCGCTCCAGCCAAATACATCATCATATCACCCACAAACAATTCAACATTACATCCGCTCATCACCTTTGCTACATCATTGATATACAGAAAGAATAACAACGGACCCAGCACAGTACCCTGAGAAACACCATGCGGAACATACAACGAATCAGAAAAAGAAATTTCAATATCTATCTTCTACCTGCCAAATACGATTTAAACCATCTTAAAACCGTACTTTCAACTAGTTTAGATATCAAAATATCCCTGTCAAGTGTTTCGAATACTTGTTTGAAATACAGCCAACCCTTATCTAATTCTTTTTTTTAATTATCCCAAATATTAATGACTGCAGTTTAACATGAGTGCCATTCCCGAAATCCGGACTGATTTTCAACTAAGACGTTATTATTTTTGCAATGATCTTGAAGTTGCTTCTTAACAGCAAATTCCAAAACTTTTTCATAAATTTCAACAGTGTTAACATGTTTAAATTCATTATACTTCTTCGTACACTGTATCTTTGGAACAGGAATCACAACCGATTCCCTCCACTTATGTGGAACTAGACCACTTGAAAGAGATGTATTTATAACATCAAAAAAACGATCACCAACAACATAGCACACATCACACAATTTTTATTTAGAAATACCGGACCCCCAACCCCTAACATGTTTTAAATCCCTTAAAATATTTTTCATTTCTAACATAGATAATTGTTCGAATTTGGAAAAATTATTTTTAACTTAGGGATTGAAAGAAGAGTAACCTCTCCTAGATGGGTAGGTACACTGTGGGATGCCATTCACACTAGTAACGAAGTATTCATTGAATTTATTTGCAATAGACACCTCATCAGAAAATGCATCATCTTATCAAATTTAATTTCATCAGGTGCTGATGCACTTTTCCAGAAAGCAAACTTGGCAAGTTTTTTCCGTTACAGCTCTCACATACAAATATCCTTAAGTCTCATATTTTCCTTAATATCTTCAGTTATCCAAAGTTTGTTCATACATTTTTCTTTAATTACTTTCTTTACAATAGGGCACATTAAGTTCAAAATATTTTCTACACCATTTACAAAACAATTTGCCAAAACATCAACATTACCACTATCACCCGTCCATACAGTATCAATCATACATTCTTGCATTCTGTCAGGATTATATCTGTTAATATTTCCACTTTTATTATTGTCAGATTCACGGTGTACTAACTAAAAATTCAATGATCACTTATTTTTGGTGTTTTATGTACGTTAGTCTTCAGCATTTTGTTATGATATACCTAGTCTATTAATGTTTCACTTTTATCGGTTATTCGTGTGGGAGAATTGACTATTTGCCTGAAACCATTTAATTACACATTTTCTAACAATTTTTCACCATAAGAAAAACGTTTTAATAAATCAAAATTTAAATGTTCCATCACAATATTAAGGCCATCAAACATACTCACATCATTCAAATAATTATTAAAATACTCTACAAATGTTCCATTTTTCGTTTGAGGAGGGTGGTATAAAACTGTAAATTACTATGAAACTATTTCAATTACTCTGAAAGCAATTGAATTACTTTAAATAATTAAACTACTGAAAAAGCTGTAACAACAACACAATAAGTGTGTTTTTGACAAGTGATCCAATTACAGTAGGTAGTTCAATAATTACTTAAAAATAATTGAATTACATTTTTCAATTAAAGTAATCCAACAATCCACAGCTCTGTTTAAAACTGACTATAAAAAATACATCAAAACTGGACAGTTGCTTTAAAAAATGTCGATGCCATATAATTTGTAGGGAAGAATACTTGAAATTCGAAACATCACTGGTTTTGAAATCTCAATTACAACGTTGCCAGCAAGGTTTGGTTTTCTTGGATGGGGTGGAACGGTGGAAATAAATATGTATAGTACAAAAGACTTTTTAATTCGGGACATTTAAAAATTAGGGAAACCTAGTAAAGCCTAGTCTTATTAGTAAATATAGATAATACTGTGGAAGTGAGCTTTTAATATTGAAAACTGTTTAAACTAAATTACTTATAGTTTGAAATTGACAGATTCTGTTTTAAGTGTCTTAAATATACGCAACTTTTACAGTTCAAGATTTTAGATCCTTTATTTAATATTAGAAATTAAATATAGCATATTTAAGAAATTACAGTGAGCCTAAAGATAAACTTTCGTCCATCTAGGTATTTTAAATAGTAGTAGTAGCCACTTGGCAACCTTGCATCAACGTCAGTCATCAACGGTTACCGATTTGGACGGTGATCATAGGAGTCCATTAATTTGTACACACGAGATGTACAATATTTTATCTACGATTAACACAGAAATTAGTAATTTTTTAACTCTAACTTTGAGTTACGTAATGAGAGATTTTACAGCCACTAGTGCGATAATTATTGTTTTATTGTACTCTTATGGTATTTCATCACACTAGTGCGATAAAATTGCTCATTACGTAACTCAAAATGAACTACGTAATGAACCGTAATTACCATGCTAGGAGCATAGATAAAATAATTAATCATTAATAATTAGTTGTTTTATCAGAAAATCTAGACGTATTGGAAGAAATAAAATGTGCGTATATTTTATGTTACAGAGTGTTTATTTTCTTCTTTCAAGCCTTAGGTTCTAGTTAAAGTTTTAGATACATATAAGTACAGTTTACTAACAATACTCTACAATTAAACTAGTGGCATATTAAAATTTACATTTATTTTAAACAAAATCAGTTATCTATAAATATTGTACATGTGTTTAAATTAAACAAAAGTAATGCTTGTAAGAACCGTATAAACCAACGTCTTTATTTTCATAACAATCATGCACAATCAAATATTTTCCATATTATATTTATGGTTTTCAACTGCTCAATTTGATCAATTTTGAACTTAGTAATAATTATATATAAAAAATAATTAAATGTTACAGTAAACCAAAACATACCAAAGAGTCTCAAATTACATGAAAAATAAGTAGGCATTTCTTGTTATGTCACCATTTTACATTATTGTGAATGACGAAATAGAAATTATGTATTCTATAAAAAATGTTTATCACATTAGGTATAATTGTTTTACCTTAAACAGAAAAGAAGAACCAACCTTTTTAAAGAAGCTTTTTTCATTTTTAAATGTTTATCCCATTTGCTACTTAGTAATTGTTTATTTGTGGATGATGCTGTATGTACGATGATGAGGATGTTGGGTATTAAATGGTCCAGGTTGAGGTTCAAATAACTCATAAGATCCTCTAGGATCGGAAGACAAACTAAAAAAATAATATTAAATAACAATTATAAATATAAAAAATGCTAAACTTACCATTGAACAGCCTCTGAAGATACATTTCATCTTCATCTACTATTTCATCGTTTTGAAGACTGCAATAAAAAATATTTAGTTTTTAAGCATGTCACAAAACAAAACTTTTTCTGAATAATAAAATAAATCATTTACACATACGGGGGGTTCCGAAACTATTGTGCCAAAATTAGGGGGTTAGTTAGTAGTTTGCTTATAAACCCATAGGCGCAATCGTCTTGTTTCCATACTACAAGTGTCACAAAATAAAAAAACCTTAAACTTTGGCACAATAGTTTTGGAAAACCCTGTATACAGAAAAAAAAACTAAAAAAAGACATATACCTTTCAATTCCACTTAAGAACCTGCCTTCTCATCTTTAGTCTCAACAACTTGAGCACTAGGACTTGATGAGCTAAAATATTGGAAATATTTTAATTACAAAAAGCTTTTAATATAAATGAAAGTTAAAAAATTACCTAGATCACACAGGAAATTCAACCATCTTTGGTACAGCATCCCTGTTGATTGAGCTATTTTCTACCATCTAATTTATAATGATAATCAGATGGCTGAAAACGGGATGAACACACCAAAGCATTTGGGTCAATTGCCAATGCTGCAACCCAAACATTTCGTTTCTCTACATTGGCAGGAAACCTAAAACATTGATGTTAGGTATTATTAGTTACTTATAGCTTTCAAAAAACTTTGTCTTTTAGGTGGGGCTTCCCATATTAATGGTCGTAATCGTGATCAAAATCTTCATCAATTCAATTCAATTCAATCTATATGATAAAATTCCATAATGCGGGACTAAAATTGTTAACTTAGGCCGAGTTGTACAATCACGGTCTAGATAGGAGTATACTGAAAGGAGCAACAGGAAAATACTACTAATATACTACTAATATACAGCAACACTTTAACTTGGCTATATGTTTTAACTGTTCCGGATTTGGACATGTTGGGAAACATTGTAGGGAAAAGACATGTTGCCAGAAATGTGGAGAAGAACACCAAACTAAAGACTGTATAAGTGAAACATCATATCTTTTTGAACTGGCTCAAATAGTAAAGATATGTAAAAATTCTCAAAGTTGTAATTCAAAAAGATTATATAATGATCATGGCATAACCCAGGGTAGTATATTCGGACCGCTCCTGTGTGTAATTTTCATCAATGACATCTGTTGTCTGATACAAAGTCCTAAGCAAGAAATAATTAATTATGCAGATGATACTAGTCTGTTAATTACAAAGGACAATCTTTGTCAACTCTCAACAAACACCAATCACCTTATGGAGACAGTAAGTAAATGGTTTGCCAAAAATCGTCTAATCATAAACGTTCAAAAGACTAATACGTAGTTATTCTTCTATTTCAAACCAGACAGTACCCTTTAGAAAAAAACAATTATGTAAATATAGGCAGTGACAGCTTTCCTACAACAGAGAATACAAAGTTTTTGGGTCTGTGGGTGGATCAGCATTTGGATTGGTCATTTCACATAAATAAATTAATTAAAAAATTAAACTCCTGTCTGTTATGGCATTAGAGTGATTGCAGGTAGGTATATGGGTGAGAAATGTATGAAAATATTGTATTTTGCAAATTACGAATCCATATTAAAATATGGAATAATTTTTTGGGGTAGAAGTGCAGGTATTCAGGATTGTTTTGTTGCTCAGAAGAGGGTTATTAAGATAGTTAAAAAAATGGACTTTAACCAATCCTGTAGAAATGTTTTCAGACAATTGGGAATTCTGACAGTGTATGCATTATATATTTTTGAATGCCTCATGTTTCTGTATAGAAACAAACATCTTTCCCAACAATTAAGTTTGCATCAAAACTACAACACAAGATCTGAATATTTTTGTTACCCTAGGCACAGAGTGAACCTGAGTGAAAAAAGTCCAGAATATATGTGCATAAATTGTTTAACAAGTTACCTCGACAAGTTAGTCAACTAAAAAGCATATCAGTATTTAAGAAAAAAATTAAAAATTGCTTATTAGCCTTGAGCCATATACTCTGGATGACTACATGAATATGTAAAAATACCTATAGTTAACTTTAGAACTTTCATTTAGATTAATATGATTTTAACAATGTATACAGGCTGTTACAACTTTATTATTGATTATTTCAAAAAACCAATGGCACTTTCTGGAGGCACTTTTTTGTGCTCTTCAAGAAAATAGTTTTAGTTTTAGGCTACGACATTTCGTTTTTTAGATACCATTATCAACTTCAATTTTTCAAACATGACTCTGTACTTTTTATTTCATTTTTTAGGAGCTACAGACTTTCCGAAACCAATGATATGTCACACTTGTCAAAAAAGTACGTCTAGTGTATTACATACTTGGTACTTTAAGTTTTTTAAATAAAGTAACCAGTTGAATTAACCAGAATATTTCCCTCATGTGTTAAATGTCCCATATGAGCAGTGCATTTTCACCAGAATGACAGCAATAATTGCATTCTAAAGTGATAATTGCATTTCTATAATTGCACTGTACGTTTCTATAACAACTGCATTGTTGTAGAGCCTATTGCTAGTACACTAATTGTTGTCCATGCGCATTTTTTTGACTTTTTATAACCAAAAAATGTCAAACGCGATGTCAACAAAAATTAATAAACGGTTTGGTTGCTCATTGAGCTCCATTGAGCAATCTATAGTTGCAGCAAAATGAAAACATTTTCTCCACCTTCGGTGTCGGGCTCTTTCGCCAAAAAAATATGAAAACAAACTCATGCAGTTAAGAGATAACAAGTTTTCATGCAAAATTATCGGTAATTTTTATGCACTCGTGCAATTACCCCCGACAATTCCACTCATGTACAAAAAATGCCATATATACGTCATCGAAACACGGTTTGCTATCGGCTAATAAGGAAGGAAGAGAGTTTGCTAGCGGATAAAAAAATCGGATAAATTTTGTTGTTGATTTCATCGTTTCCCCGGATTTTCACTACACTTCTATTGTTGCAATGTCTCACCTTGAGGTGAGGCTGGCACTGTCAATTTTGATTTTTGTTTGTATTGTTTTGGTTATGGCTCGCTTCGGATAGAATTCTACTGCATAAAATCAAAAGAACCAGAAAAATGTATTTCTGCACAAGGCATTCGCAGTCTTATTATATTATTAATTATATTCATGGAATTGTCTTATCAAATACCATTCGAGCTCAGATTTTGAACAGGATAATTTTTCCGCTTGTCTTCTCATACTTTCTTTATGGTACAAAACTCGACCTATTTGGCAAAATCACTCGAGCTGCGCTCTCGTGATTTAGTTACAACAGGTCTCGTGCTGTTACACCAAAAAGAAAGTGTTCTAAGACAAGCACAAAAATTATCCGGCTAAATCTGAGCTCTTGTGGTATTGCCCCCGATAATTTAGTTTGATGATTATTTATTTTTCAGATACTCACTCACTCATGTTTGAATTCAAAGTTGAATTTTGCCCTATTTTATTATTCTTTGTCTTTTACGGCCTGGAAGCTCCCCCACTGACCGGCAAGCAGCGGCAATTTTAGGTTATTTTCCGGCAATTTTAAGGTTATTTTCCACTTACCTGTGAAATTTTAATTAACACTAACTGAGTTTTTCAGCACAGAAAACACTGATTCACCATAATAATTAATAATAATGAACTAAACTAACCACTTGAAAAGAGATAAGAAACAAAAGATAAACACGAGACCAAACAGCACAAGACAACGGCAACCAAAACAAATCAAATATGGCGTCAGTTTACTACGAAACGGTACTACGGCAAATACGATTTTTGATTCGCTAGAGATGAGGTGACGCATGCTCGAATATCACAAAGAGTTCATATAACATGGAAACTGTTTTTTCGGCGTTGTCACGTTTACAATACAATTATCATAAATGATTATAGTAGCCATGTTTATTAAATTAAATTGTTATGTTGTGTTTGATAACTAAAATTTATCCTTCCGGTTACTCTCAATGCAACTGCTGTTAAATACTAAATAAATTGGATAGACGTCAACCATTGTTTCAACTAGGTATACATTTCCTCGGCACTGCATAGAAATCAACTGAAATTTGAGGAGTTGGCATAAGCGCCTAGTGGACTGTAGTGGGGTGCAAACTGAAGAAAATCGCGTTTATAATTTGGAATTCCCCAAAAAATAACCAAACTTCCTAGCAATAGCAAATTCTAATTTCAAGTTTCAAGACTTTTTATATTTTAAAATGATGGAAATTAAGACCTTTGCATTTCTCGACTTAGAGACAACAGATTTGCCATGCAATGACAATAATACTACCAAGATAATTGAAATTTCATTAATAACAGTTCAAACTAATCATTTATTTGTTGAAAGGTCGTGTTCAATTAAAAACAAATTAAGTCTATGTTTTAACCCCAGGAAAATGATATGCAGTGATACTGAAAGGATGACCAATTTATCCAACGCAGACCTTGAAAACGCAGCCCCATTTAGTGCTGACACTGTGAGCATGATAGTGAACTTTTTGAATCACAACCCGAAACCGATTTGCCTTGTGGCACATAATGGCAACAGATTCGATTACCCGATTTTACGAACGGAAATTTCGAAGAATGGATGCAAGTTTCCAGATGATATTTTGTGTATAGATTCTCTACTTGCTTTTAGAGTGTTGGAAAAACAGGAACCAGTCCAGCTGAGGTTTTATGATCTTGATTTGGCAGTCTTCGAAGATGGATATAACAAAATGCTTTGCAAGGCTGTCGATGAGTATGAGAGCAAAGGCATCACTCGAATTAAATTCAGGGGGTGTAAAAGTGGAAAATCAGCATTGTGCAAACCAAAAATACATGGAAATACTAGACCAATAGCCCAGTTGAGTGAAGGAAGTGGACCCAGTAATGCAAGGACAGCCAAACTGTGTGCACTCAAACAGCAAAGCAAACAACATAGACAGAGGTAAGTTTTCTATGATTTTATTAATGATTGCTGAAATCATTCTGTACCTTGTTTGCCATTTAATGTATTATTTAGAGCAGAACCACAAACTAGACAGGAACTAGTTTTATTTTCAACTATGTATGTAATATAGTATATTACAACGTATATAATATAATATAGTATATATAGTATATTACAATGTATATATAATATAGAATAGTGTATATGTAATATAGTATATTACATACAGGTGTAAAGTGTTTGATTTCTGTCGAGATATTAGGCAGTTTTTTTAGCATCAGCAGAACTTTATCTCGAGACAGAAATTAAACTTTCCACCCTGGTTAAATACTATTTTATTTTCAACCATTTATCAGAATCTTATCAAACTTTGAATAAATCATTTAGTTGAAATATTGATTGCTAATAGTCTCTAACAATAAGATAGTATAGGTGTAGTAGTTATGACTTCAACCATGATAAACGACTGGTGATTTGTTTACAATCTTGTCTACGTCATTATTGTGCTATTGTGTTTTCAATATTTTGAGTTGAAACGTTTTTTAAAGTGCTTTTAATATGGAGATTTCTGAAGATGCAGATATCAGATATTACTTAATAATATAATAATTACTAAACAGATTTTAAATTTTGAACTTCCTCTGTAGCATCTAAGGCAAGTTATATGCATAAATCCTTTTTGTCCTTGCTGTAAAATGTTCCTACCAAATATGGGTATTCTATACTATCATCTAACAATGGAAATACAGTCAACTTTCCAAGAACACTTAAATTAACCTTAACATACTTTAAAAACCCTAAGAAGGTGGTGTTTACTCAATTTAGTTATGATAACAAAAAACAAAGGTAAAAACTAAAAAATATAAGTAAATAGCAGACTATTTAAATTAAGTTTATAAGTGAGTAGTTAGAAGAGTGTAAAACCAATCAACGGCAGCGCGACCAGCTGACCCAGGAAGTCGAGATGTCGACTCTCCTCGGTCAAGAAGATCAAGTTAAGTAGTCCGTTCTCCAAAGTAGTTCCAACGCGAAAGTGACCAAGCCAGCCGCCAGAAAATGCTAAGTCCTTAGCTTATGATATGTAAGTACGAATTGTTAAATTGTCAGCTTTTAGTGTGTTCATGACTGTATTGTTTGGTTAATAGATTTAAGTGTTTAATAGAAAACTCAGTGTTTGATTCCATCCTTAAAACTGAGATCCCGGCACGACGTTTAACGTCGTGAGTCAGTTTAATTGGTGAACCCAGAAGGGCTCATAAATTAAACGTGACATTTGGTAAGGTTGAGTAAGTTCTTTTATATTATAAATGTTGCGAAGCGAACTTTTGATTATTAGTTAGGATTTCTTTAGTTATTTGTTGTTACCCCTGTATGTTACGTTGCTTTGTTTACGTTCTACATTCTTTTGTCTGTGTTCTAGAAAATCCTGGCTCCGTTGCTTATATAGAGAGAGATTAATGTTATAGCTTAATGAGTGTGAGAGAGAAAGTCAATTTCATGAATATTTGGGAACTTTCTAGAAACCATGGAAGCCTATACAGTGCGTTTTTTTTAACGCGCAACATAGGATTTTACGTGTTAAATTTTTAAGCCCATGTTAGACCATTTTATTTTGGAACTGCAAGTCTATAACTTGACGGGTGTGTCTTTAGTACCCTGAAGCTTAAGTAAGTCTACCAATTTGGTCTAAAAAGTGATTAAAAACTGGAAAAAAAATCACTTTTTTTCGAAAAGATTTTATCGTTTCATACTCCCTGTACACATTGTTGTTCCTTGTTGTTTTCGATACTGGCAGGGCAGGTAGCAGGTAAAGTGACATATTTTGACTGCATCACGATCCGACATCTTTTGAACGTCAAGAGGGCATTTTATGATTGTTTGGAATACTGTTTGGCTTCAAACGGAGGTCACTTTGAACAATTCACTTATAAAATAACTTCTTTTGTTCTTAACTTTCTTGATATAAAGTTAATGATCACCCTGTTTTACTTTCTACGCCAAATTTTACCTGCTACCTGCCGTGCCAGTATAAAAAACAACAAAGAACAACAATGCAAGAAGATGATTTTTTGCAAGCTTTTTAACACTTTTTAGGCCGAATTGGTAAACTTACTTAAGCTTCAGGGTACGAAATAGCCACCCGTCAAGTTTTATACTTGTAGTTCCAAAATAACATGGTCTAACATGGGCTTAAAAATTTAACACGTGAAATCCTATGTTGTTCGTTAAAAAAAACGCACTGTATAAGCAGCTGAACCAGGCCTGGTTAGTTAGTTGTTGAGTTGTTGGTTGTAGTGAAGTTGAAGTTGTCAGATAACGAGGTTAAAAGTCAGTGTCAGTTTATTGTTTGTAAACAATATACAGTGTTGTACAAGAAGTGTGTCACTAAGGAGTACGACGGTACAATACCATACTTAATAAAAGTTAAATTGTTTAGTAAAAGCTATCGTAGTAAGTAAGTAGAAAATAGAATAATGCACAGGATATTAAACTTAAAAAAGTCAAAAGTTCTTAAGTTGAATTAGTCAAAACGTATTTTAAATTTTGAACTTCCTCTGTAGCATCTAAGGCAAGTTATATGCATAAATCCTTTTTGTCCTTGCTGTAAAACGTTCCTACCAAATATGGGTATTCTATATTAACTTCTAACAATGGAAATACAGTCAACTTTTCATCATAATACAAAATAATATTTTTATTATTTTGTATTATGTCGGAAAGTTGACATGAGTATAATAATATGCTTTTTGTCACCACCTGAGCAGATATGACAAAATTCTTGTTAATTATCGTCGTCGTTAATTATCAGTACCTAAAGCTAATGGTGTTTCTAATATTTAAATTTTTCCATAAAAATATTATTTTGTACTATGATGGAAAGTTTTTTAAAGGTTTTTAAGGTATGTTAAGGTTAATTTAAGCGTTCTTGGAAAACTGTATTTCCATTGTTAGATGTTAGTATAGAATACCCATATTTGGTAGGAACGTTTTACAGCAAGGACAAAAAGGATTTATGCATATATTTATGCCTTAGATGCTACAGAGGAAGTTCAAAATTTAAAATACGTTTTGTCTAATTCAACTTAAGAACTTTTGACTTTTTTAAGTGGAATATCCTGTGCATTATTCTATTTTCTGATAGCTTTTTCTAAACAATTTAACTTTTATTAAGTATGTTATAAACTTAATTTAAATAGTCTGGTATTTACTTATATTTTTTAGTTTTTACCTTTGTTTTTGTTATCATAACTAAATTGAGTATACACCACCCTCTTAGGGTTTTTAAGGTATGTTAAGGTTAATTTAAGCGTTCTTGGAAAGTTGACTGTATTTCCATTGTTAGAAGTTAGTATAGAATACCCATATTTGGTAGGAACGTTTTACAGCAAGGACAGAAAGGATTTATGCATATAACTTGCCTTAGATGCTACAGAGGAAGTTCAAAATTTAAAATAAGTTTTGACTAATTCATCTTAAGAACTTTTGACTTTTTTAAGTGGAATATCCTGTGCATTATTCTATTTTCTGATAGCTTTTACTAAACAATTTAACTTTTATTAAGTATGTTATAAACTTAATTTAAATAGTCTGCTATTTACTTATATTTTTTTATTTTTGCCTTTGTTTTTTGTTATCAGAACTAAATTGAGTAAACACCACCCTCTTAGGGTTTTTAAGGTAGGTTCAGGTTAATTTAAACGTTCTTTGTTAGACTTTTCAATCTTTCAGCCTCTGATGATGTGCTCGAAACTAGTTAAGCGCCCCCTCTAATAAATATTTTTGTGGAAAAGGCTGTGTGTTCTTTCCTCTCATTTTAAATTGAGTAGCTTATGACTAAACAAATATGCAAGTGTTGTCAAACTCTGTCATGCCAAGTAAGTAAGTTAAGTTTTTTTGTAATTAAGTGACAGAACTAAAACAATTATGAATTTTCTTACGAATTAATTACTTTTTTGTGGCACAGTGGCTCTTGTAGACGTAGTAAAACACTTTGGGAACTTAAACTGTTTAGTGAATGTCTGGTGTCTGGTAAAGTGCGAAAAATGCGAATTATTATATTAAAAAGACCTGCTCCTACTACTTGCCAATTGACGTAAAGTGATGCCACATAAACTAATTTTCATTGTCTTCAGAAATATTTTTTTTTAGACAAATTCATAAATATTTTATCTATGAATGACCGCAAAGAAGCTACTTTGCGCACACTTTTACATATGCAAAGTAGCATTTTCCCACACACTATGCAGAAAAATGTCCAATAAAAATTTAAAATTAAAAATAAAACGTATAGTTATTTCATTCGTAGACAAAAATATTTTTCCTAACACGTGCGCAAAGTAGATTTTCCGCATTTAAAGCTTATCCGAACTCGCGTCGTTTTGTCTACTGCTTCCACCGGGAAGACATAACTTTGCGCACTGATTAGGACACCTACTATTGACTTTTTCTACTCTTACAGGGATATTGGTTAATTCTTTAACAGTTTAAAGAACGGATAAGTGGGCAATTGCCACCAGTTGAACGAATATAGAACCCTAGACTTTCCGCAACTGTGCGATATGAAATAGGCCAATCACAGACAATCTTCAGCGTGCAATATAAAATAGACCAATTACAGCTAATTTTGAACGTAAAGAAAGTTATTTGTTTCATTGTCATCCTCACTGACAATTGGCATCAAAACATTGCATTTTGTTGGAAAACTTACAACAACAATTTAATTTTTTTATATTCTTACTCAATTGATATGTGAAATACAATACTCAGATTTTATTTTAGTAATTGTACAAAAAAACAAAGGTAAAAGTTAAAATTGGAGGATATATGGTTTGTTATTACACCAATACAAAGAATACTCTTATAGCAAATTTAATAAGAAAAACTAGAGACTTCCTAAAAATTAATAATAACATTATTATCTCCACTGCAGACAAAGGAAACACTACTGTCATAATGGATAAAATAAAATACAATGATAAAATTGCCCAACAACTAAACGACAAGACCACCTACCTAGAACTAAAAAAAGACCCCACTACCACCATACAAAATAAAAACAATAAATAAATAGACCTCCTTTTTAAAAAATCGTATATTGATGCAGATCTGTTTAAAAAACTAAAGACAAACACAGGGGTATCCCCTGATATACAGGGTGTCTCCCCCCCACGACGAAAGACATCGATTGATATTAGAAAAAGTATAAATAGGAGAGTTTTGAAAATTTGGGTATGCCCAATCTAACTAAAATATTTTCAAGATGGTTGCACTTTCGTTTATACCGGAAGTCGATCACAACTTTTTTATTTTAAATAGAACACCCTATGTATTATTACATATTTGGATTCCTCACAAAATTCTGACCAACTTTTGTTTACAGTGCCGTATGTCTATCTCTAGCCGTTTTCGAAATATTTGATGTTTTTCCAAAAAAGTGACAGTTGCAACGCTCAACATATTTTTGTACTCTGTCAAAACCGTATTTCATTTTCCAATGAAACTTTGGGTTATTGTAAATAAAGTATCGTTTTATTAAACTGAGGGTGCGTAATGACTCATTTGTATACAGGGTCGTCAAAAAAAAATCATAAACTTGTCACTAAAAAAAATGAAAAATTTCAAGGTTTTTAAATAGAAACCCACATTTTTTATGACGGAATCATTTTTAGCATTAAAAATTACTATACGTTTCAATTTACTTGCCTATACCAAAATCCAACCCATTTCGTTTTATTTGAGAATAAACATTTTTTATTATTAAAACTCCATGTTTCTTGAAAATTTCTCCCTTTAATTACGTGTGGATTTATGTCACACCAGTAGGTAGTGTGAATTATGTCTATTGAACATTCCATTTTTAGTGAATTTGGCTCGGAATTTGGCCTCGTCGCTCTAAATAATATTATTCAAAAACAATTCTTCTCCATAGTGACTAGTCAGCAAAAACGCACTAAAAACCACTCTCTTCAGAAAGTCAACCTCTTTTAAGTGTTGCACTAATTTAAATGAAAAGGGGTGAAATTTATGTTTCTTCAGGATCCTTTGAATTGAGCTTTTGGATATGCCTGATTCTACGGAAACGTCATATTGACGAAGTTGGATTTGCAACAAAATAGCCCAAAATTGCAATTTCTACATTTGTATTATTAAGGATTGGTTTTGTTTTAATAGCTTTTCTCTTCACAGATCCCGTATTTTTAAAATTTTCAATTATTTGCTTGACAGCTTTTGGTGATAGCTTTGGTTTTTCTGGATAACGAGCGGCAAATACCTCACATGTTCTACTCACAACTTTATTACAACACATTCTCCGTAAATGATAAACAGATTTAAGTAATCTTGGTTTGAATAACGTAACCGCGACGGCATATTTGCAGTTGTCAAAACACTCAAAACTAATGTTATTTACATGCTCTGCAGGTCTCCAATATCACCGTGTGTCAAAAGCATGACCAACTAGAGTACCAGCTAATCCCAACCATGCAGCCTAATAAAAAAAAGGTTAATTCTCAAATAAAACGAAATGGGTTGGATTTAGGTATAGGCAAGTAAAATGAAACGTATAGTAATTTTTAATGCTCAAAATGATTCCGTCATAAAAAATGTGGGTTTCTATTTAAAAAACTTGAGATTTTTTATTTTTTTTAGTGGCAAGTTTATGATTTTTTTTTGACGACCCTGTATACAAATGAGTCATTACGCAGCCCCAGTTTAATAAAACGATCCTTTATTTACAATAACCCAAAGTTTCATTGCAAAATGAAATACGGTTTTGACAGAGTACAAAAATATGTTGAGCGTTGCAACTGTCACTTTTTTGGAAAAACATCAAATATTTCGAAAACGGCTAGAGATAGGCATAGCGCATTGTACACAAAAGTTGGTCAGAATTTTGTGAGGAATCCAAATATGTAATAATATATAGTGTGTTCTATTTAAAATAAGAAAGTTGTGAGAGACTTCCGGTATAAACGGAAGTGCAACCACTTCCGATTGATTGATTGGGCATGCCCACATCAGTATCCTGTCAAATTTTCAAAACTCTCCTAAAATACACAATAGTCTCTTTTGTTGGCTCCCCACTATACAGCCTCACAAAGTATTTGTCAAATGTCCTGCAAAATGCATTTACCAAAGATGATAAATATGTTAAAAATTCATTTGAGTTCCCAACATTTATAAGAAATTAAACAATACCGGATAATTATGAAATTAGAGCTCTCAATGTAATTTCCTTATTCACAAACATTCCTACAGACATTGTTTTAGACTTGGTAATTAAAAAATGGGAACTAATAAAAGACCACACTAAAATTCCAAAAACAGAATTCACACAACTTCTAAAGTTTGTGTTTGACAATAATTACTTCCAGTATAAAAATCAATTTTTCAAACAAATATACGGACTAGGAATGGAACTGTCTATCACCAATTTGCACCTCCAAAATACTTGCATTGCTAAGTTGCCATTTACAGTACCCTTCTTCAAAAGGTATGTCGCTATGACATTAGAACAGCTATACCAAAAACTAATGAACAAAAAAACTTTAGACACGTTTAACTTCTACCATACAAAGTTACAATTTACAATAGCAGAATAGTATGTTGCCGTTCCTAGATGTACATGTAATCAAAACAGAGACTGAACAATTGGAAACAGACTGGTACCACAAACCAACATTTTCAGGGAGATTCCTAAACTTGAACTCAGAGCACCCTGAAAACAGAAAATACGTACGAAACCGCAGACCACAAAATAATAAGAATCACTGAAAAAAGCCAAAATACTATAAAAAGTAAATTCTTTTCAAGACTCAAAACCAAAAACCCACCGAACATCAAATCAAATGTCGTCAATAACATCCCTTGTAGCAAATGTAACAAAACATATACATATAGGCCAAACATCTCGATATCTTAAACAACGGATTAAAGAACACCAAATGATGAAAAGAATTATATAAGACAAACCCAACAGCACTTGTGGAACACAAAATAAAAACAGGGCCTAACTTCCTTCGAAGGAACGACAATTTTGGACATACAAACTACAAAAAATGACTTATATCAGAAATGATCAATATACGCAAAAAAAAAAAAAACCAGTGTGAACAAACGTACAGACATAGAGGGGCTACACACAGCATACTTTAACCATCAATGACCATCAAACTACCATCTAAAACCAATCAATGACAAAAACACTAAATCAACTAATAGTAATAGTTATACCAGGTATCCAAGAGCACCCTGGACATAGGAGATTAACATGGGAAAACGGTTTTGATTTTTTTGTGCCTGTACGGTTTATTTAATGGAAAAACGCTTTAGATAAAAGTTGTAGAGCACATTTTCAGCTATCAACTTGTAATTTTTTAATACCGTAGATTTGACCATTAAGACGAAAAACGGATCTAAAATTCGGAAATTTTAAATCTCGCGCCAAGCGGTCGTTAAAGAAAGTTTATATCGGGTCTCGCTAATAACCTCATTGAATGGGTCTACTCAACTTATTTACTTTGTAGCAAAACTCTTTAAGAAAACACTGGTTTTGCTTGCAAATATTTAATGAGAATGACCGAATCACCTATCTCAAGCCTCTTCATAACACTACCAAACGATTTAAAGTGATGAAAACAGTGGACAATGAAGCCAGATCTTTGAAGATAAGTTTCCTACTGGACAGGAACAACAACAAAGGGGCCAAATACTTCCTTCAAAAGTGGTGTGATTTAGCTTCAATGTGCTTAACTTCATTTACTATCATCAGCGAGGGTCTTCATCAGTGTTGCAACTAAAACTTAAAATGATTCAGTGTTGATATCTGACTTAAATCTCAAAATTTGATGTGACTGTGAAATGTGAATAATCTTAAACTGGCTATAAAACCTATGAGAAACCCCTTCTAGGAACAGAATATGGACTTACACAGTCAGGTGACAAAACTTTTTGTATATGGGTAGGTATTGTCAAAAAACCAACTTTTCAATTGAGCTATCTACATGAGCTGTTCTATTCTAGGTTTAGGTATTAACATTATAATTGTGTGCTTTTTTCCACACACTTAATTGTTCCAAATAAAACTTTGTACACTGAACGTTTGTATTAATTATTTATTCACAGTTCAAGGTAGGGTAGGTAAGGTAGTATACATTTTCTTCAAGTGAAAAGCTTAGGTACAATAGGTGGCAGAGCAAACTGGTCTTACCACATAAACAGTGATTGTTCCACAGATTGAGGGTGAGTGGGTGAACCAACCTTTCACCATACAAGCTATGCTAAAAACCACTTTGTCTTATTAACCTAATGTTTGTTTGGATAATAGTGTCCAATCAGCTCCAAATTAGCGAAGGTAGGTGAAATGTAGTGATTGAAAGTCTCTAAAGAGAAACAGCTTGCTTCTAATTCAATACACCATTTCACAGGACATACCTTTACTAATCAAATGTGAACTCGAGTTACACATTTCTTGCAAATAAATAATTTTTGGTTAGTAGACATTTTACCGTATCCTTGTAGGTGAATGATGTTCAAGTTAACTAATAGAGCTAATTAAATATCAGTACTTACCTTACCCTGTAGAACTAGGAAAAAAACATTGACAATCGGTTATAAAAAATGCCTTTTTTTAACATCATACAATATAAAACCACTTAAACACTATGGTGTTTTGATAACACTACAAAACAGAAGGATACAATAAAACTAGCAGTCACATAGGTCACTAAATTAAATCACTTTTGAGGGAAGTACTTGCCCTCTTTTGTGGTTCCTGTATAGTAAAGCAACTTATCTTCAAACATCTGCAGGCCTTCCTAGTCCATTGTTTTTATCACTTTAAATAGTTTGGTAGTGTTATGAAGAGGCTTGAGATAGGTGATTCGGTCGTCCTCATTAAATATTTGCAAGCAAAACCAGTGTTTTCTTAAAGAATTTTGCTACAAAGTAAATAAGTTGAGTAGAGACATTGAATGAGGTTATAAACGCAACTCACCAGATTTTTGAGCTGTGGCTACTGATAAAGTATCTTTATCACGATTTATTTGTATTTTCTTTGCAATATGTGGGTAGTAACCATTGACATACTAAATATGGACCGGCCTTATAGTCGCTCTCCCACATTAAGCATGCGAGCCGGAGGGTGGAGCGAGAGAGAGAGAAACTAGTACGGGTAGCCTGCTCCTACCATGCTCGTATTTGCTCGTACTTTGGAATAATTTTGTGGGCTATTTACTTATCAATGTTTATTTATAGAGTTTTAATAGTTTTGGATATTTCTAAACTAATTTACTGATAAATTTCAACTATAAACTACAAGTTAAAGTCACATCTACATAGAATTATATTATAAAATTATTATTTATTGACGTGTACTTTTTGTCTTAATATAAAATGATTTTAAAAGCATTTGATATTAAGACAAAAAGTGCACTCTCTCTGAGGATCTTGTATGTATACTTGTGTGAGATTGGAAGTACATAAAACCAAGCCTAGACCTAGAACACATTATCGCAATAAGTTCCTAAATAGGTATATTTAAAAGTTTTATAAAACATGAAAGTAATCAAGTTTTCAATTATAGGTATTAATTGAAATTTGAAACTGGTTGAAATAATTTATATAATGGTCTTGATTTATTCTTCATCTGCTGCATGTGAATAAACAATAAAATTCGTTTACATTTGAATATATACCTACCTATATAAAAAGAGAAAAGAAAATCTACATGTAGGTAGGTCTACAAATCCTTTTTAAGCAATAATACAAAACACTCTTACTTATGTTTTACAAATAATATGTGTAACGTGAACTAATAATCTATATCTATATCTATAAGTACCTTATAACCTATAGGTACTATTAATAATAATGGTTTTCTACACAGGAGAATTTATATCCATATCTGGGGGTAGAAAATGTTTATTTTCAAATCCAATTGCATCTTAATATACTTTTTAATAATAATCCCATAAATTAATTTAAAGTTATAATGCTTTTTTTTAGTTTTATGTCATATATTACTTCTATGGTTTAATGGCTTTTTAATTCTACATATTATACAGGGTGTTTCGGGTGGAAAGGGAAATATTTTAGGAATGCGTTCAGGAGGTTAAAATAAGATAAATGAACCCATATTGTTTAATCCGATTCTTAACCGTTGCTGAAATAATCGGTCCTTAAGTTTTGTATGACTGTTTTTCATTTCAAAAGCAATACAAACAAATAATTGTGGTCTAAACAACAAAACTAAACTAATTTAGAATATTTTCGAAAATACCCCCACCAACTTCAATACAAGCTGCAGCACGCTTGCTAATCGGTCGAGTGATACGCTGAATAGCTTTGGGATTGTTTCTAATAAAATTTGCAGAATTGAAAATTAATAAAATAAGTACACCAAAATTTTACCCACCTTCAAAAAAAACGACTCATTTGAAGTTAAATGATTTTGCTTTCTAAGATGGTCAACTAGGGAGTTCATACCGGCTATTTTAGACTCTCGTCGTTTTAAACAGGCCTGCAGAATTTTAGTCTTTCTTGACAACATTTTTAGTTTATCTTGAGTTTGCATCCAATAGCGTTTTCTCTTTATAGGACACTCAAGATCCTTTTCTCTAAAATCCCCAAGGAATACTGGCTCAACTCTGATTCTAAAATAAATCAGCAAACCTTAAAAACATGGTCGAGAACATGGTGATCAAAGAGAGAGTAGTAAAACCCTCTTTTTTCAGTTTTAAAGCCCTATTTGTTTTATTTTAACAATACCTATAAAGGGATTTAGGTACACACTGCTCAATAATATAGCCTTACTTCCATACCTTTTCCTATGACTTGATTTTTTCACTTCGAGGACAGTCTGTGTTTTTAGTAAAACCTCTTTCTCCCCTGCTGTGGTTTGAATAACTTTGTTATCTGGCTTTGATGTGGTAATGTCTAAATTATTAAAATGTTAATGAAAAAATGTTGCCAGCAATATGAATCATGTTTGTTCTTTAACTTACCAAACTGATTAGGGCTGAACTGGGTACTGGCTTGCTCGGGTTCATCATTATTTATATTAGAATTACATACCTCAGCTACTTGCTTAGCTAAAGGCAACAAACATGTATCTATAAATAAAAGTGCATAGTTGAACAACCAAGTTTGAGAACACTATTTAATGATTACCTTCCTCATCTTGTCTTTTTCGAATTAACACTCTTCTAGGTTTGGTTGTAGGGGTTGAGGTATTAATCAATTTGGCAGGAAAGTTGAATAAAGAAGGGACTGCTTCCTTTTTCAGAACCTTAGTTTCCATCACAGTTTCTTTGTAATCACTTTCAAGAAAATGTTTTTGGCAAAGCACTGAAGTTTTGCTAGGCTTGAAGTTTTTTCTCTTAGTGGCGTTTACCCATTTTCTTTGAAGCACAGGATCTTTAGCGAACCTAAGGAATGTTTATTCACTTTAATAGAGACTTATGAACTAATTGGAAGGATTGTTTAGCACAAGTTCAGTGAACTTTGCCTGATGCTAAAATGGCCTAACCTAACCCCATACCTGTGAAACTTAATATTGCACCCGCCAATACTTTTGGATGAACATCCGAACGCAGAGCAACTTTGAACCATTGTTCAGTGGGTTAGGTTTTAAAAAAACCGTTTTTGAGGGTAGGGCTAAAAAACTATTAGAAAAATACACTTGAAAAAGTAACAACGACACTGAAAACACATACAATTAAATGGGTGGGCGTGGCTTGTAATACTGTACTGTAGATCTGTCTCTCTCGTTTAATCTCGATTCGTTCTTCTCTGTCTTTCGCCGCGTCCATTTTAATAATATGTCAATGGTAGTAACTTAAAATTATTACTAAATAAACTTGTTTTGAATGTTTTGATTACAGAATGACTGACAGCGATTTGTTATGATTTTGAAAGGTTGGTAGCACCGCCGGATAAAAACTTTCTTTAACGACCGCTTGGCGGGAGATTTAAAATTTCCGAATTTTAGATCCGTTTTTCGTCTTAATGGTCAAATCTACGGTATTGAAAAAAATACAATTTGATAGCTGAAAATGTGCTCTACAACTTTTATCTAAAGCGTTTTTCCATTAAATAAACCGTACAGGTGCAAAAAAATCAAAACCATTTTCCCATGTTAATCTCCTATGTCCAGGGTGCTCTTGGACACCTGGTATAACAGCCCAAATCAATTGGCGATATTGGAGGCGCTGAAGATGCAAAAATAAATTTGCGAAAGGT
Source organism: Ips typographus (assembly GCF_016097725.1). Taxonomy (NCBI): domain Eukaryota; kingdom Metazoa; phylum Arthropoda; class Insecta; order Coleoptera; family Curculionidae; genus Ips; species Ips typographus. The sequence continues at coordinate 47,398 of NC_138427.1, forward strand.
CGGCTATACTGTTGTAGTTTGATTCTACGTAAACCCGATGCAACTCCCAAAATAGAAAACATAACTATCAAACCGAGGATCGTAAACCAAAAATCATTGAGTGTTTATTTGTGTGAAATTTGGTAAGTAATTCCAATTAGTCGTAGAAAAAATAGCCTGTAAAACCCGGGCGAATTGTCCATATTGCCCTCGTCCTATTCAAATTTTCGTCCTCGTGCGATAGGGACGTCTTATTCACCCTTGTTGTACAATATACTATTAAACATCTAATGAATAAAAAATTGTTTAAATCGTTGCTAAGCGTTGAATAATTATTGACTACTAACAGGACGAAATATAATAAAATCTTAAACTCCACTATGATCTACGACCCCATTACGGTACGCTATGTTGGACTCTGATAATAATCGTTACTGATTAATTATGTATCATAATACTGTTTTCAATTTGTAATCACTTTACTTATAAAAGATTATTGTTCTAGATTGAGCTATAAGTTGGTCGACGTGTACGAGCGCCTACTAAAGAAAAAAGTTAATCCTAAGCATAGAGCTGAAGATGACGCGACAATGTTGTACTTATGCGTGGCCACCTTAGGGCAAAACTTTGTGGAATGGGCTAATAAAAACCACAAAATATTCAACCAAATGCCCCCTATGCGTTAGTAGTTCTTTTACTCTTTTTCTTAATTTTACTTTTTTAATATCTTTAATCTGTTTTTATTATTTGCATGTTTTGCTGGTTTTTTGTTCGATCTTTTTATTAGGAAATAATTATTTTTATTTCTATATTACCTACGTTTTATATTTGTATATTTTGTGTTTGCAGTACCTATGAGAAAAATCAAACAAAAATTGGATGACGTTACAATAAAATCGACAGATAAATGTTTTGAATGTAACATTTACTTCTTTGTTGGTTGCGTTCAAAATAATTATCTGTTTATTACATTTTTACGTCATCCTATATTTTCGTTTGACTTTTTGCATAGTACCTATAGAGATTATTTTGTGTTGTATTTTCTTTATTTATGTTTTTGGTGATGGATGAATATTAATATATCTGCATGTTCAATAAGTTTATTTGGATACGTTATTTCTTTTGTTTTCTGTTTGGCTGTGCTGATGTCCCTGTAGCAAAAAGTTTTATTGGAAACTTTAATTACGGATTTGGAGGTGGATGCATGTTTACAGGTTGTGGTGATATCTTGTGGACCATTTTAATAAAAAGAGCATTTGCTTTTCCCCGTCAAATTTAAAGTAAATACTTCAAATCTGCTATACCAGTATCTATACTCCTCAAAGCATTTATCTGACATTTTAGAAATACAAGGTGTTTTTAATAATTGCAAAAAATTCACCATCGATTCTACATCGACAAATAATACGAGCGGCTATATAAACCATACTTCAAAAATTAATCGTGGGTTGCCAGTTTAGATCTTAGACGTTTTCAAAAAAATTTCGTACGATTACTATCCTACTACTCGGGAAAAACCAGCATATTTAAATTGTAGCACATTAACAAGTAAATTAAATAGCCACTTAAACAGAACATGTAAAAAATAACTAAATATAGCGCATAATTCAACTATAATAATTTAACGAAAGACATTAAATTATCGTTTGTGTGAAGTTATCCATAAACCGTCAGCCATAAAACCGTGTCGGTCAGAACAGGCGGGCGTAAGGGTTACTATGATATAAACAGGCCCGAATAGAAATAGTAACTTTATTTCAAGATTGTCATAAACAACGTATACAACAAAATGAAATTGCGTCAGCAAAAGAAAGACTACTTAGGTATATTATTATACTTATGATATAGTATACTCATTCAATACAGGAGAGTTCAACCTCTACATGTTTAGGTAATCGTCGAGATGATAGGGTTCCAATTGTATTAATAACTTTTTTAGCTCCCTTTTAAATTTTTGGTTACTCACAATTGTTTTAATATCCATAGGTAACTTATTGAAGAGCTTTATACACATATAGTGGGGAGTTTTTTCTGTTATTTGCAGCCGGTGTGTTGGATACATAATTTGATGGGTTGATCTTGTATTATATTTGTTTACCTGTGGATTCTGAAAAAATAAACTTCTGTTGTTGAAAAAGAACATTAAGCATTCATATATATACAGAGCGTATACTGTCATTAGTCCCATTGACCTGAAAGTGTTTCTACATGATTTCCGATAATCCATTTTTTTAATTATTCTCATAACTCGTTTTTGAGCAATAAAAATGTTCTGAACCCTACCATCTCGACCCCAGAACATAATACCATACTTCAGTCTAGATTCAAAATTGGCGCTATACAGAATTTTTAGACATTGCTCCACTTAGATATTTACCAGTGAATCGTATTCCGTAGCAGATAGTTCCCAAAGTTTTCAAGAGTTTATCCAAATGAAAAGACCAGTCAAGGTTCTCATCCAGATAAACCCCTAGGAACCTCGTGTTTTCAGATACTGTTATGTCTTTCCCGACAATCGGGAGTCCTTCCAGTTTACCAAAGTTTGATTGTTTTGTCCTGAACAGGACTAAATCAGTTTTCTCTGCGTTCAAAATTAAGCCGTTATCAGCAAACCATGCTTCAATTTTAGACGTTAAATATTGACTATTGCTTACTAGGTTCAAACTATTTTTGTCTCCAATCAACAAGTTGGTGTCATCGGCATAGTTAATAATAGTTTACCATGGTTCATCTGCTACCGAATACAAGTGGTTTATGAAGATTACAAAGAGGACCGGCCCTATAATGCTAAATTGTGCTATTCTATAATCGTTCGAAAGAGTACCTGATTTACAAGATTGACCATCATTAGTGACAGCCACTATTTGCTGCCTGTTTTGCAAGTATGACCTTACCCACTCCAATGGTTGCCCCCTTATCCCATATTTTTCCATTTTATTTAATAAGATTTCTCGATGTAGACAGTCATAGGCCTTCGAAAGATCTAGGAATATTCCAAGTGCGGCCTCTCTATTTTCAAAGTGCTTAATGATTGATTGTATAAATTGATATAATGCCGTTTGTGTTGATTTTCCCTTTATAAATCCGTGCTGGTTTGTGTTAATTAGATTACAGTGGTTCATAAATTCTATAATTCTTTTACACATTGCAAGTTCAAAAAGTTTGGAAAATCCTGGCAGAAGGCTTATAGGTCTATAGCTATTCATTATTTCTGGATCACCCTTTTTATACAATGGTTTAACAAGAGCAGTTTTTAGTTGATCTGGAAACACACCAGATTTAAAAGAATTGTTAATTATAAAACACAGTACATCTTTTAATTCGCATATGGAAAGTTTTATTAAGCTGGTTGGTATTTCGTCAAACCCACTGCTGTGTTTATTCTTAATTTCGTGCGCAAGTTCACAGACTTCTTCCGGCGTAAGTGGTCTTAAAAACATTGACTTATCATTAAATGGGATTTCACATTTATAAGAATTCGTATCTACTTTTGGAACTATATTTGGTATGCTGTTTACTAAGAATAAGAAACTATTAAAATTATTGGCTATGGCTTTAGCATTTCCCTTCAACTGTATGTCACGACGATCACTAATTTTTCCTGAGATTTCTTTAGTTATCGTCCACATACATTTCATTTTGTTGTCCGATTTAGTAATCCTATTTTCATAATTTTTCTATCTGACATTCTTTAAAAGCTCATCATATTTTCTTTTGGTAGATTTGTATGCCTCCTTATAGGTATTTGTCATTATAACGGCTCAAGGTAAGAAGTAAATCTAACTTTTGTTTGTAATTGATAACTTCCGGATCGTGTTTAAATGATTTTAACTTTTTTGTTTTGACTATTTTGAGCGGGAAGTTTTGGTTAAAAATTCTTATAAATTTATTTATAAAGATATCCCATTGATTGTTTACGTTATTACTAATTACACTATACACACGTTCCCAATTTTGGCCTTTTAAACAGCGCAAAAAATTATCTTTATTCTTTTGAGAAAATGTTCTTGTTTTGGTATCACTAGAGACTTAGACTGCTTTGTTTCAAAAATAACTTTTTGCGCCTTATGATCTGAGATAAAGTATTCTATCACACTACTATGTACAGGGTGCTGCATTTTCGATGGTTTTACGGGGTACAGAGAAAACGGTAATAGATAGAAAAAAAGTAGCATACGTGTTCTGATCTCTTTTTCTGAGCTGAGATTAGTGGCGAAAAGTGGGCGGCGCAAACTTCTTTTGTTTCAAAGATTGAACGCCCCGTGGTTTTCGAAAATTGTTAATTTTTGAACCTCTTCTGTACAGTTGCTCTTAAAGTTATCAAAAAAGGAAGAACGGTTCCCGGTAGTAGTTTTCATGTAGAATCGAATGGCGTAGTCAGTTTTTTCTATTCCGTTTAGTTTCTGACATAAGACAGTAAGTTACATTTTTTTAAATGGAACATCCTATATATTTTTACGTCATTTAATTCTGTTTATTTTTACCTTTTCAACGGTGTATTACAACATATAAGTTTGTAGAGGTTAATCCGGTTATTTTAAAAAAATACCTTTGCTAAGCTTAAACAAGGCCAATATTTAAAATACCAAACAAAATCGGAAATCATATAAACTAACACATCAGAAAATTAAATATTTTTAATAAATCTTATTAAAAATCTAAGTTACAAACAGTTCTACCGACACTTTAATAAGAAAAGTGGCCATTTCTATTTTCTACTATTTTTAAGGTAGAAGTTGAAAAAACTGTTTATAAACGACATGTAACATGTTAATATGAATATAGCCAAATTTTGTTTCGATTGTGGGTATTTTTATACATATTATTTAGCACTTTTTTGTTAAGGAAACGCTTTTTTTTCTAATTACCAAGATTAACGTTTACAAACTTATATGTTTTAATACACCGTTGAAAAAGTAAAAATCAACAGAATTAAATGAACTAAAAATATATAGGGTGTTTCATTTAAAAAAATATAACTTACTGTCATATGTCAGAAACTAAACGTAATAGAAAAAAAAACTGACTACGCCATTGGATTCTACGTCGAAACTTCTACCGAAAACCGTTTTTCCTTCTTTGAGAACTTTAATAGCAAATGAAATACAGAGGAGGTTCCAAAATGACCAATTATCAAAAACCCCCGTATCTTTGAAACAAAAGAAGTTTGCGCCGCCCACTTTTCGCCACTAATCTCAGCTCAGAAAAAGAGATCAGAACACGTGTGCTACTTTTTTTCTATCTATATATACCGTTTTCTCTGTACCCCGTAAAACCATCGAAAATCCAGCACCCTGTACAGTATTCACATTTGTAAAGATATTGTCAATGCAACTGCTAGACGTTGCAATAACACGCGTGATTACGGTTACAGTTTGTACCACATTAAAGGAACTTGTTAACGATATAAATTCGCACCCTACTTTATTGTCTTTTAACAGCTCTATATTAAACTCACCTGCTAGGATTATCGTTTTGTTTTCTTTGGCCACGCTAGTGATTAATTGTTCTGTTTTTTCCATAAATATTTTTATGTCTCCTTGTGGGGGTCTATAAACGGTAAAACGGTTACTACAACAAAGTTCAAGTCACCAACTTTACACTCTGCTACCGCACATTCAAAAGTTTCACACATCGACAATCTTTTATTTGTTGCACTCACCGTTCTGTGGACATATATGGCTGATCCTCCCTGTCTTCCCTATTCTCGACAGAATGCTGATATTAGGTTAAAGTTATTTATACCTAGGCTTTTTAGTTGTCCCTCTGATTTACAATGCTCCGATAGGCAGAGAATTTTGCAGAGTGGTCTTGTAGCATTTGATTAATCTTATCTATGGAGTTTCCCAGGGATTGTGCATTTTGGTGGATAATACTTGATAAACAGATACATTTTCTTTGGTTTACCTCAACATTGTCATTTTGGAGTTGTTCATCGGTTTTGCTTTCAGTCACACTGTGCATCTGCAAGTCCTCCATTGCCTTATTCTTCATAAAAAATCGCCTGTATAGTTGATTGTATTTCTAACACAACAACAATTCTGCTCTGCGTTTAAATACGGCATTGGTGGTCCCTAGCAGTGTGATTTAAATTTGAAAGTTTTAGTTTTTGGCAGTTTGGGCATTTATATTCTGTTACTTTACACTCTTTGGCACTATGGGTTCCTGCACACTTGTAACAAGTCTCGTCACCTTGGCAATACTTTGAAACATGACCAAAGCCGCAGCATTTGAAGCACATGGCCAAATTAATATGCTCCTGTACTGTATCCTGTATCCTGTACATATACCGTTAGCAAATCAAAATGTATTGTCTGTTTCCTAATAAACCATTTGGTTATTTGCGCAAGGGCTTGTAATATCCAATTCTCTTTGTTCGGGTCACGGCACTGTCATCTTGTAATTACTCTGATTTTGTCTTTTACTGATGTTTTTAGTTCTTCAACGATAGAGTAGTTCAGTCTCTCCAATTCCTCAAGAAATTCATCGTTGCTAAAACCTTTCTGAATACCTGTCACTACAAACATTGGATCTTCACTTTCACTTTCTTTTATTTGAATTTTCTCCACTCCATTCATGGCTTTTTTCAGTTTTTCCTGTTGATCTCGGTCGTGGCCTTCTATTACTAATCCTCCATTTTTTGTGTGCCGTATGTTTTTGAAAGTTTTACCCACATCATTTATATTTATTTTGCTTCTGATTGCCTTGAGTGCTTCCTTTGAAACATTTAGGTTTTCGATTCTTATTATTGTTTCATGTCTGTTTCTCGTTTTAGGTGTTGTCCATACTTCTTTTCCCGTTTGCCGCATTTGTTCCGTTTTATTGGAGCTGTCGCTTGTTGCGTCCGCGTATGTTCTTATGTTGTTCTTCTCTGTTGACTGCATTGTTGTATCTCTGTCATTGTGTTTCTGTGAGTCTTTTTGCAAGTCGAATTTGAGTCTGATGTTTTCTTTTCAGTTTCTCCTAGCTTGAATACTAATTGTGTGAATAACTGACTAATTTTAGACTGTTCTAATCTTAAGAAGGTTATATCAGAGTTACTTAGTTGTCTGTTTCCTTCTTGAGTCGATTTTTGTTCTAAAAGAATCGATATATTCCACATAGATTTTAAAAAAGTGTCAATTATCATCTCAGAGCAACTTGGCGACGGATCACCGTTGATCACTTGATTTGTTTCTTGATGTCCCTCTTTACTCAACTGATGTTTTCCCTGAGGTTGGGGTGTATTCCCGGGGTTGACCCTGTCTTCGCATTGTCGTTTCTCAGGGTTATCATTGATAGGGCTGGTCTCCGACCGTGCACGTTTGTTTCCATCTTTTTTCTCAAATGGACTTCTGGATAACTTGCCCTTCGGAGTAAAGACATCATCATAGTTTTCTTTTTCCGAATTGTCAAACTTTTCGGCGTCCTCTTGTAAGACCAGTGGGTTTGTTTGTTTATCTCTAAGTTCTGCGTGCCAATGATTTCGCTTATTTCTGATGTGGTATAAGTAATCGAACCCAATGAATTGCTCCTTTGTTCTTTAACTCGGGAGGTTTTGAGTTTTACCAGAGGTTTTTGTCTTTCTCTTCATTTACCATGATGATAAAATTCCTTTAAAACGTCGATTTACACTTTAAATAAACGGTTTTTTCGGAACTAACGATTTAACGATACACACGTCCGGCACGCCGTCGTACGTCTATAAGACTATATACAGGGTGATTCCAAAGTTGGTGCTTTCCTTTCACCTGCGAATAGGGCTTTAAAAAATAAGTTTTTTTTTCCTTTGACGCTTTTTCGAAATATGAACAATAACGAAGATAAAAGGGTGTCAAAGTTTTACTGAAAAAAAAGAAATAATAAAAAATAACTTAAATTTAATTTTAACTAACTACAGGTTATTCCTTATCAACAGACATAAACAAAAACAAAAGATTTCAGCCGCCTTTGAACTAAGTTAATAATCTGACATTTTAAATTAAAACAGCATTTAATTTTAGGCACGCATTTTAGGCGATGCACAGAAACGGTGCGTCGTAGCAAAAATAATAAAAGGGGTTTTATTTTTAGAATTGAACAAGGAATTCAATAATAAATTTTATGTTTGAAAAAAAAAACCAGTAGGGTATAATTTTTTTTTTTTAATGTTTTTAAAAAATGATACGCGCGCCACTGGTAAACGCAAGAAAATTTTTTTTTCTTGGAAAATTTGCTTTCCACGTAGCTACTGACACCTACAAAATTTTGTTTAATTACTTCAAGTGGTTTGGCCAAAATCATTAAATTTTTATTTTTTCAGTAAAACTTTGACACCGTGTATCTTCGTTATTGTTCATATTTCGAAAAAGCGTCAAAGGAAAAAAAACCTTATTTTTTGAAGCCCTATTCGCAGGTAAAAGGAAAGCACCAACTTTGGAATCGCCCTGTATAATATATCTTTATTAGAAATAACGAATACATCTTTATTTATAAGGAAGTGCGTTGTTTACAATTTTTTTGAGTGAATGCTTTCATCGAACATTTATGGTTAATGGACATTCCTAAAAATGTCTCACACTCATAAATTGCAACAGGGTCTGCGAAGTTGAAAAAAAACTAAACGCAATTATCGTAATTCATCGCTTAGACTTTGGACAATATCCTGGACCATTTTTAAGTCCGAGGGCCACAACTTGACTGTGCTAAATCGATGTGAGGGATGTCCCTGGACAATTTTAAGGACATCTCATAGAATGCTTCACCGTCTGAGGGGTTAAAAAAAAAAATTAAAAACCTATGCTAATAAACGACATCCGTCGTTTAGACTGTCGTTAACTAGAGTTTGTGGAACAGAAAAGGATGCCTTTTCTAATAGAAAATACTGTCACAAGGAAACAGCACATATAGGTATTTACTTACGCCCAAGAAGAGTTTTTACAAGAACACTACAAAAACCAAGTTTATTCAAGCCAGTGGTTCTCGAAGAAACATGGATATAGAGTAAAGGTGTATTTAGCAGAAGCTGACAAGGTGATTTACCTAATATTATAAAAAGGACTGGTAGAGGTATTAATGAGCTGCTAATACTAAATAGCTTATGTTTCAGGTACCTTTATTTGCCTAATCTGGAGTTTGCTTACCTGCTTTGAAAGGGTCCAAATTTAAAAAGTCGCATTATCAATTGCTCTAAAAGACTGAACAAAAGGTGTTTGAAGCTATGGTTATAATGGTGTTGTCAAAATCCATATGCAGAGTGTTGAAAAAACAAATTTCTAGTTGGGTTCAGGTAATATTAGAAATATATAAGTTACTTAATATGTAAATTTGATCAAATGCCATTATTTTGCAGCATTAGCCCTTATAAATTTTGCCATATCTTCTCTGACTATATATAAGGCTAGAAACAGATGGTGCTACTGTTAAATACTTTTACTATCAGATAGTAGGTTAAATTACTTTTAATTGTATTATTTACACATTATGAAATATACAAATAAAATTTTTAAGAAGTAGGTACACACACACATTTCCTTTTTATCAGTCTAGTTTTCTTCATAAATAACCATAAAATTAGATAATTTCTTGATGACGTAACTGCCACGGGAAAAAAATGAACCATAGGTTTATCAATTCGGTCTAAAAAGTGATTAAAAACCCGCAAAAAATCATCTTTTTGTTCAAACGGACGTAAAGTACTCACTTCACGTACTGTTTAGCGGCCGTGAAATGCACTTTTACGGCCGGTGTCAATAGCAACGGCCGAAAAAAATACTATGTCACCGTCTACGCTTTGGTTGCTGGTTACGATTTCTCTATGTGACCACTGTGTGCACCAATTACAGCAATACATCCATCGTAAACTCGGTCGTAAGACGACCTCGGACGCCAAACTTTCTTTCGGCCGCAAAAATACCATTTCTCGGCCTAGGTATACAAATAACTATTTTTCCATAAAATGCAAATTAGTTCTGAATTCCTTATTCAATTTAGAACAGAAAAGCTGTCTAGTAACTTTTCGGTACACCTTTCCGTTTTCCAATAAAAAATCATGAAAATATAATACATACAATCAATAATAGATCGTTGACTTTTTTAACGATGTAATAAAAAAATTGTTTGTAAGGAAAAAATACTCCCAAGCAGCATTTTAACGACCTGTGACTTTAAAACTACGGTTTTCAAAATTGGAATTCTTACAAAACTAGTCGGTAATACAAACGTTGTCTGCCTGACGTTAACACGTACTACGAGACAACGTTAGGCTAAAATAAGTTTAATATTATACACATTTCCGGACGTTGGGAGAACGTTGAACGTAAACGTCGCTATTATTATATTCCCAACGTTGGCGCAATGTTTAATTTGGTGACTTGAAGTTCCGTTAGTTACTGGTGATACTGCGGAAGTTGGACCACCGTCAAAAGAAGTCAAGGACGGTGTTATGTTGGTTATTCTAGTTTACAAATAATTCTTCAGTCGCAAACGTTGTATGTAACAACGTCGTATTTAACGAAGATTAGTAGTAATAATTTAACTTTTACTTAAGGGCATCGGTAAAGCAAAACGTCTTATGGGAGATTCAATGCATTTTCTGACAATCTTTTAACCCAAATTAAAAAAAAGCTAGGCTAGATATTGGTTTTTTAAACGGCATATGAAAGAAGAAACTTGCTAAAATGTGCGAAAGTCAATATAATTTTAATAGTACGTCAATTAAAATATTTAGAAGCATTTTAACAAAATCCTAAAATTACCATAATTTTCAAGTCACTATTTTTCCTACCTGCAAAACTTTTTTGGTGACAAAAATAACTTTCGCACATTCCCCAAACCTTTAGCTATTTAATAAAAAAAAATCACGCAAATAAGTTAAAAATTAAAGTCGTAATTTGTGACTGCCGTAGTTTTATCGACAGAAACAAAGAACGAACAGTGTTTTTTATATATTTTTCTACACGTAAGCCAAGCATCGCGATCGAAAAACGTAAAGTCTTTACCGATCCCCTTAACCCCAGATATTTTTCGTATTTTGGCACTGGTGTAAAAATTATAAAATTATAATTATATGTAGAATTCTGTCCTAGCGAGTTTTAAGGCGCGCATGTTTTATGGGCTTAACATAATCATATTTATCAATAAACCAAGTTTCTTTATGTATTCAGGTTACATTTATATGATGGTTTTCCAATATTGAAAATCTGAAAATAAATCCGTTCGTGTGTGAAGGAACACGGTGAACAGTGTTTCGTAAGGTTATATTCTTTGTCTACCATCAATGAATAAATTCAAAGTCAAGTCTCAATGTCTCATATAGTTTATATTGGGCAACTACGTGACCCGGGTTTCGCCTTCAAAAGGCATCATCAGACGTTAACACTAACAAGAAAAGACAGGGACGCTGTATTGTTTGGGTTACAATAAAAGAAAATATAAAAACTTACATGGTTAAAACACACGCACACAACTACCACATTTTAAGAGTTCATATAAAATAGAATTTTTAAAATCGAATCATTCGGTACCCTCGCTAGAAAAGTTTATGTATGGCATACCAAGTTTATCAGCGAAAATCCCAATTGGACATTTCATTAATGCAAACAATGTTGGGATTCTTTGCCTTATCAATCTCTAGTTTTTCTCATAAGTTCAACCTTTTACCTTTCGCGCATTCATGGAGTATGTATGTCCACTGAATCAAGGGGCGGCAAGTCATTCCCCGATGTCAGAAGGTGATTAGCAAAAGTAGAATTGCTCTCGGTTACGTCAGAGTCTTTGTATTTGTTGTAAGAGTTGAAATGTTCTCGAATTAAATGAGAAGTCAGACGGAGTAACTTTTAAAAAAGACTTTATTTGTTGAAATAGGACGTTTACTAAACTAAAAACTTAAAATTATGGTGAACAATTAAGCCGAACAGCCTGAAGCTTTGACACGGTCTTAATGATTACGGTTGCAGCGTTACAATCGCCTTTATAAAACTTAATACTAGCGTCAGCAGAAATATTGGGTGCATCAGCAGAAGTACTAGGTGCATATATGGTTTAGGGATATTTCTCCTCCACCCTAAGTTAATTCAACGTCCTCGTTGATAATATTTTGAAGCGTTTTTAAGGGAATAACTTTAACATCTTTATGTTTTTTCCATTGGTAAAATATTACACAAAAAGCACAAATTAAAACTATAATACAAATACTAGTAATAATAACTAAAGTTAAGTGCGAGTTATTCTGCAAAAGTAATTCTTCAAATTTAATAGGTTCTAAAAGATCGTCTTGAACCTGACCTGGATTATCTAAGTGTTTAATTTTAAGATTTAGAGAAAAGTTGGTAATTTGTAAACTTGGTACATCTGGTAAAAGTGTGGTTACATTATTAATAGCTAGTGAATACTTTTGCTTATCAATAATTACATCACATTTACTTTGTAAAAGTGTACAGCCATCTATTAACACTTTTTCAAATCTAAAACAATCTTCATAAATTATTTCTGATGTTTTTGTACAGAACAATAAAGCATGTGCATGTGTTAATGTGTGAACTTTATAATTATTGTAAACTAACGCATATTGACAATTTTTGGATAAAATACAGCTATCAATAAGTGGGTTCGAACATATCCACTTGTCACTTATTTCGTTACAAACTTTATACCAAAGTTCATTACAATAGAACTTGCTAGGTGTAATCACAATTTGCGACTCGTTGTTGGGTACGGGGTAAACAAATTTTAAATCACAAGCACTCACTTCAAACACTGGTATTTTGATTGCAAGAATGACCATATCGTCCATTATTAATAGACCAGTTTTACAGATTAGGGTTAATTCTGTGATATGTTGTATAGGCCATAGAGCTTTTTTAGGATAATGAATTTTTAGATATTTCCAAATTTCATTTATTTCGCTTGGAGACAAAATTTCCAAATCTAGTGTTTCTAAGTGTGCAAAAGATATCATCCTTAATAATTTTTCCAATAGTTGATTTAGATCATTTATTTGGATGTATTGATCTTGTAAACACAAGTTTAATGTTAATTCATTCGATAGTTTTGAAAAACCCATTTTAATGGTGTTTGAATTTTTATTGATGATATCTAAAGTATCCTTGAATTTATTCATTATATTACCTGCAAAGGAACTAAGTTCGTTGATCTTATGCATCGAATTTAGTTGATTTCGCTTTAGTATATCAAAGTTCTGAGTAATTGTATCCAGGTCTTTATCGTCTAGGTTGCCCGTGATAAATTTAATACCACTTCCAAGAAAGTTTATTAGTCCTCGCTTCCTGCGATTTTTGCTTTGCATTAACTTTAGTTTCTCATAATTGCTATATGTATGGTTAATAAGCTTGTATGTATGAAAATATAAAGTGGTTACTGCTTTGTTATTTTGTTCATCTACTAAAGGTTTTAAGACTACAATGTTAGTTAAGAACTGAGATAAAGTAAACTTAATACTAGATATGTTAAATGGTATATACGTAGTATGATAATGGTTAGTAATAAGCGATGGGGATACATTTTCCATGTAGTACCCTGTATTAGGTAGTCGGTGTACTTGAAGGGCCTGCGTCTGAAGGATCAGGATCGGGAGGCTGAAAAGAAGTAGGATTTTTCCTAAGTCTTTTGATTTTTCTTAAATGAACGTTTACAGGTCTTGTTTTAGAAATACCTGTAATTTTATTTCTGTTAGTCTCCGTAACTCTCGTGCGAATGTACTGAGGGTTCATTTTGTTACGAAGCGGGTTTTTTCTGTACACAGTATCATCCGTTTGAATGTTAGGTGTTTGTTCAGGATTTTTGTTTTGTTTTTGGGTATTTTGGGATTGTTTTGTATGTGCTGTCTTATAAACATGCTCGTAAAAGGGTAAAAGTTCTTTCTTTCTTTTGTCGTTATACTGCTCATAAATAGTTAAATCATTATTTAAACTAGGTTCATTGAAATACGGACCGTACAAGATTGAAAAAGGTGAATGTCCAGTTGTTGAATGAATGTTTTGATTGTAAATTAAGATTGCCGATATCATGAGATTTTGAGGTGTTTCATCTGGATTTTGCATTTTTAGTACTCTTAATTTCTCAAGTATTGTTGAATGCAATCTTTCTATTGGACTGTTTGATGATGAATTTCCTGGTGTAGTGTAATGAATTTCTATATTAAATAATTGACAAAATTCTTTGAAGGTGTTATTTTGAAATTCTTTACCTTGATCCGAAACTATTTTTTGAGGAGTGTTATGATGAGCAAAGTAATGTCTAAGTTTATTCAAAATTGTTACAGCGTTTTTGTCTGTAATGTAATATGCTTGGGCGTATTTTGAAAAAGAATCAATGATGGTTAGGAATTGACAGTTCGAAAATTGGAAAATGTCTATGTGAAGAGTTTTAAAAGGTTTATCTGATAGTAGTGGACCTTCGAATGCAATTCTATACGGGTGTCTTTCGTATTTATTTTGTAAACATATTTCACATTTATTTATGTAATTGGTTATTGATTCTCTTAATTTTGGCCAGTAATATTTTGTTTAAGGTGGTTATAGGTCTCAGTTATACCATTATGATTGTGTTGATGGTATTGTGAAATTATTTCTATCTGCTGTTCTGTATTCGTTACATCGGTTAAGTATATGTTTGATAACACAAGTTTAGCGGTGGTATTTAAATTTGCAGCGATTAATCTTTGAAATTCAATCCGTAACTCTGTATTCGGAATATGAACTGTAAAAGTCACGTCTGGTTTAATTATTTCTTTTAGGATTTTCAAAATATGTTCTTGTCTGTCTTCTTGAGAAATGCGAACAAAGTGATGATTTTTATTAAAAGGTCTTGTGAATTTGTGTTCGAAATTTTTGCCGTAATCGATAATTAATCGATTAGAAGCGTGATTTACTGGTAATTCGGAAATAGGAAGGTATTTTCCTTCGGGGTCATTATTTGAGTGAACAGTGGTATCAGTCAAGGTTTCATTTCCTTTCCTTTGTTTATCAGTGGTAGACTGTGGTGTTGTGTTCGGATCATTTTCATTAAGGTATCCTTGAATTAACATATAGTCAGCTAAGTCAAAGTCTGCAAGATTTGCAACTGTCTCGTCGGTGTTAGGTACAATTGACTGCAACTCGTTATCTACGCAAGATCGAGTTTCTTTCGTATTAATGTCTATCCGAGACAATGCGTCGGCAATGACATTTTCTTTTCCTTTTTTGAACTTAATTTCAAAATTGAATTCTTCTAGTTTTAATTTCCAACGTATTAATCTTGAGTTTGGTTCTTTAATTTTTGAAAGCCAAACAAGAGGATTGTGGTCAGTTTCAATTACAAATTTAACACCATAGAGATAGCAACGAAATGTTTAGTTGACTCTACGATTGAAAGAAGTTCTTTTTCTATAGTAGAGTAATTTTTCTCAGCAGAATTGAGAGTTCGAGAGTAAAAGCTATAGGATGGTCGTTTTGAGATAAAACACTACCTATTGCTATATTGGATGCATCAGTTGTCAATTTGAAAGGTTTGTTAAAATCTGGATATTGAAGAACAGGTGAATTACTAATAAGTTCCTTACATTTCTGGAAAGCTTCTTTAAATTCTTGATTTCCGATATAATTTTCACTTCCTTTACGAAGGCATTTTGTCATTGCAAAAGTAATTTTTGAAAAGTTTTTAATAAACCTGCGATAATAACCAACTAGTCCTAAGAAAGCCTTTATCTCTTTTTGAGTTTAGGAATTGGATATCGTTGGATTGCTTCGATTTTTAAAGGGTTTGGTTTAATACCTTCGGACGTTATAAGATGTCCAAGAAAAGCAACTTCTTTACGCAAAAATTCGGATTTATCTAATTGAATTTTTAGATTTACTTCTTTGAACTTTTTGAATATAATTCTGATGTTGATCAATATGTTCTGATAGAGATTTCGAAAATATTACTACATCATCCATATACACAAAACAAATCGGTAGAGATAATCACGTAAAATTTCATCCATCATCCTTTGAAAGGTCGCTGGCGCGTTTTTAAGCCAAATGGCATGCGCAGATACTCATAATGGCCATTATTTACTGAAAAGCTGTTTTTTCAATAGATGAAGGATCCATTTCAATTTGATGAAAACCTTGAGCTAAGTCAAGTGTAGTAAAATAAGTACATTTACCAAGATTATCTAAAATTTCTTCTATTCTGGGTAATGGGTATTTTTCTTCAACAGTAACATCGTTTAGTCTTCGATAATCGATAACCATTCGAAATTTCCGTTTTCCCAGATGCGTCTTGTTTTTTAGGAACTATCCAAACAGGGGCAGAATATGGTGATATTGAGGGTCGAATAATTTTGTTGTCAAGCAGTTTTTGAATCTGAGATTGAATTTCTTGATTCATGCTTGGGGGGTGTCTAAAGGATTTTACATAGACTGGTCTATCGTCTGTAGTTCGTATGAAGTGGTTTTGTTTGAACTTGTAAATGTCAAATCACAATCTTCATTGTACATTATATTTTTAAATTCATGACATAGTGGTAAATTTTTGATTTTTCTAGATGGGTTAAATGATCAAGTCGTAATTGATGTTCAGGGTTAAATTTTATATTACTTGTCGGTGGGTCAAGTAAGTCGAATTGATCTTGCGGGATTACTTTATTCTTTGATGGAAATTAACTTGTACATTTGGTGTTGGATTAGGAACTTTACATAAACCATTATTTACTTCGACTAGTGAGTCTGGTATATATGTTCATTTATGTTAAAAGATGGTAAAATTGCTGTACCTTTTCATAGTTTACTGGTATGACTAAAAGTTGTTGTTTAAATTTTCTATTGGTCTAGTCAGAGGTTTGTTGTATGCAAGAGAAAATGGAATTTTTAGGCCATTAAGGGTTAGAGTTTTAGTTTTATAGCATAAATTAGCATTTAAGTTCTTCAAATCTCGTGTGCCTATAAGCAGCATCAAAATCATTATGCCAATTTAAACACGAAGCTTAAATGTGTAGTTAATACCTAATTCTTCTAGCAAATTTAATTTTAAATTCCTATTTTCTTGATGGATTTGTTTACAAGAAATTATTTCGAAAGGTTCAATGTACATATTATTTGAAAATAATTCTGCAAATTTTGGTGAAATTATAGAATCGGATGCTCCAGAGTCTATAAGAATTGTCATTTGTTTTCGGGGTAGTTGGAAGTAAGGCAACTCAATCATTTGAGCGATATTATTTAAGTCAAGGGTATATCCGAGGCTACTTTCTGAAAATTTTCATTATTTATTTCCTCTGTCTCTTGACAAGTTTCATAGTTTGTGTCACATCATTTTGAAACGCAAGGTTTGTTCAAAATCATTTTGAGGAAAAACGTCGTTTTGCTGTTGAAGGTAATTTTCATCAGATTGATTAGACATAAAGGAGTCCTCATATAGGGGAGTCTGTGAGTTAACTTCAACGTTGGTAAGTTCTTGAGATATAAAGTTACGTGGTCCTGTAGGAATAAATGTATTATGTCTCACTAGGGGTTGTCTTTGTTGATGTAAGAAACGAGAAGGACCGGCAGTTGAAATAGACATAGGTGTAGGTGTATCTTGTCTAGGTCTATTTTGTTGAGGTATTGTCTTGACTTGCCAAAAACTTGTGAGTTTGTGGGATAATGTCTCGGAACAAATCTAGGCTGAACATTTATAGGTTGACTTGGAAAAGGTTGAGGTCGAATTTGGTTAGTATTATGTTGATTAGTATGAGGGTTAATAAAATTATTATTAAAACCTCTGTTATTGTGATTTAATGATTGGTGTGGTTTTTCCATATGATTTCGCATAGGAGAATGGTTGTTAGTAAAATTTACTTGAGATTCAATCATATTATAGTAATGACATGTTGAAGAGCAGTGTCTAATGTGTTAGGTCTTTGTATCATTAACATGGTTTTTAAAGTTTGTGGTGAATTTGCAGTTAGTAATAAAACAGATGTATTTTCTACTTGAGAAAGTAAAGTTGTCTTTGAAGTGACATCGGTAACTTCGCATTGAATTTTAGCAATAATTCGTTGCACAAAGGTCTTTAATCGGTCAACAAATTCTAACATTGATTCATTTCTATTAATTTTAATGTATTGCATTTGTTGCATTAAAACAAGATAAGTGACTGGATCGCCAAACTTTTGTCTAAGTGCTGCTCTAATAGCAAAGCCAATATTTAAATCTGGTCTAGAAAGACAGAAATTCTAGCATCATCAACTAACTTTGATTTAATTGCAGCTGTTACGAGCTGTTTTTGAGCTTCACTATTGCCGTAATATAATGCATAAAATTCGTCGATAGCTAGAATAAAGCTTTCAAGGTGTTCTTGTTTGCCAGAGAAAGTGGCAAAAGAGAGGTATGGAATCTAATATTTTCCATTTTAAAAGTTAATATTATTACTACTTTGTACCTCCTTACTTGTATGACTAGAGTTCTCTAAAATTAAGTTGTCAAATAAATCTACTAATTCCTTTTCTTTAGGATTTGTATCGTATCTTGTTTTCCTCTTCGCTATCTGAGCTTTCGTTCTCACTTGAACTTGAATCTGAACTGTTTCGTTCTTTACTAAACCTAAACGAGCCCTATTTCTATACAAAATTTCTTTAAGTCGTTTTGACGCTTGAGACATGAAAAACAATGGTCATTCAGCAAAACTTACAGTAGAGTCAAGGAAGAATCCATAAAGCCTTGTACTGCAGCGGTTCACAACCATAGGAGTCCTATAAAGGCGTGGCTGATGTCCTGGGTTTTGTTTGTCTTGGAACGTCAATCTTCGTCTTTTCGGGGTGACTTCTTGGTACTCCTCTTACTTGGAATAGTACGACGTCGCGACGAATACCGTTTGGTGTAGCACGTTACACGTACAAACAAAATGTCCCGAAAAATTGGTTACAGATAGTGCACTAAGATTTAAAAACCACTTTCGCACAACGGAATCCGATAAAGGGCGAAACTGCACTATCCTACCGGCTGCGCCAATTAAATGAGAAGTCAGACGGAGTAACTTTTAAAAAAGACTTTATTTGTTGAAATAGGACGTTTACTAAACTAAAACTTAAAATTATGGTGAACAATTAAGCCGAACAGCCTGAAGCTTGACACGGTCTTAATGATACGGTTGCAGCGTTACAATCGCCTTTATAAACTTAATACTAGCGTCAGCAGAAATATTGGGTGCATCAGCAGAAGTACTAGGTGCATATGGTTTAGGGATATTTCTCTCGAACCCTGACAGATATTCTACGGCCTGATTGTCCAATATATGTGGCTGTACACTCTGGCATACACCTTCGATTTCGTGAACTTCTCTGTTTTATCTTTGAGTCTGATTATCTGGCTCCTCAATGTGTCTACCACCCTAAATGCAACTGAGATATTGTAAGGCGAGAAAAAGCGTACGAGGCCCTGGGAAATAGTTCCAAAATAAGTTAAATATTTGAAATGTTTTTGTGTTGTTGTGATTGATTATGTATTATGTTATAGGATAGTTTATATTTGTTAAAAAATTTGTAATGTATTTCATTATAGTTTGTATTTGGTTGCCATTATATATATATAGTATTTATCGCTATTTGCTTAATGATGTCAAGTTCTTTATTGAAGGCTGGCTTGGATAGAGGTAAATTAAATAATCTGTAAAATAGAGAGTTGAATGCTGCAAATTTGTGTGAGTATGGTGATTTGGAACGAAACGGGATGATACTATCAGTATAAGTCAGTTTTCTATACTTCAAATTCCATACATGTGTCTGTCCGGGTCATTAATAGGTGAAGGTTGTTCACAAAGTGAAGAAATTGCGGTAGTAGTGAGGGGGTCACCGTTCCACAAGATAAAAATATCATCCACGTACCTACGGTAAAAAATTAAGTTTACTTTATGCTGGCTGTTCAGTATTTTTTGCTCTACAGCATTCATATAAATTACCATGAAACAGAAAAAGTCCTGATCAAGTACAGTAGAAAGGAGGAGAATCAAGTGATCACAAATTAATGGTGGGACATGTTTTTTAATTAGCAGAGACTTTACTAGCTCAGCCCACTCCGCCGGTGGAATGCTAGGAAAAAAGTTTTTAACGTCTAGTGAGAACATTGCTGAAGAGTGGGCTGTTTCGATGTCCTTCAACTCTTTGGCGAAAGTTATTGAGTTATTGGTGGAAAAGTCTGCAGTGAATCCTATGATATCCCTCAGAATGGTATTCAACCAAGAAGAAAGTTTGTGGCAGGGTGAATCCACATAGTTTAAGCCGTAAAGACGAGAGGTTTTTGGGTTCATGGGGTACAGTTTGTACTTAGAAGTGTTAAAGTATTCTAAAGTTACCTGGCAGTGGTCTAGTGTGTGTTTTAATTTAGTTAAAAAATGTTGTTGTTGGATCTTTGAGGATTAAAGAGAAATCGTCAGAGTACAGAAATTGGGTAACTTCATCCACGTAATCTACCCTACGCATCACAACTGAACAACCCCCCTTGTCAGCTTTACACAATCAAATCGTTGTCCTTAATTTTCTTTTTATAAAATTAAGATATTTTTTCTAATTATGGCATATAAAGTGACACTTTTCAAAACTGATTAGAGTGACAAAACGTTTACTTTATGTAACTAGTTATGAAATGTTCATTTCATCACTCCCTGTTTTTTTGCATTTCCGTAGAAACATATGGGCGACATCCATCATAACATGTCGTTGTCACAGTTTATACAAGGTGCTATGAAAGTGAATATTTGTGTTAAATCACTTTAAAAGATGCTTTTTACCGCTTTTTGGTCAAAATTAGAAAAAATTATGTATGCAACACGTTTCGAAAATGTCTTATTGTGTAACTCGTTCAAATTGTAGGACCTCGCTGCGCTCGCCCTACAAACATTCATTCGTTACACAAAATCGATCTTTTCGTAACTGGTTACATAAATAGCTATTTTCTCATTTTGGGGCTTGTTTTATTTACCTGATTCCGAATTTATAAAATGTGTTATCCTAGCCCGCAGAATATTTTTATTAGGGATATCTGTTGTTTGGATTCTCTGCCTCGACTGCCAAGACCTCCCTCTCCTTCAAAGTAACATGGCGATTAAACTAACTTCACTTCAAGTTGGAATTAAGTAATTTTTCTTCGTTATTATCAAAAACGACGTCAGTCAGATTGAGAAACCTGGAGTGAAAGGAAATATTGTTTTCGTTTTTTGGTACACGTGGTGTATTTGACGGATTTTGAGCCTGTCTTAAATACTTGATCTTATTAAACTTTGAAGGTGAGCTTATTAAACTTTGAAGCCCCGAACGATTCGTCTTCGTCTCTAAATCTAAGATCTGAACTATTAAATTCTACAAACGAAGGTAAAAAAGTCAAATATACAAATTTTAGCTTTGAATTAATAATATTAAGCGTTCTATAATTGCTTAGACGTACCTACCATGTGGTTACTAAATGGGGAATAGCTTTAGCTTTTATAAATGTGTTTTAAGGCATGATTAAAAAAACCAAACCAAAGCCAAAACAAGTAATTTGAACTTAGAACTATGAACATTGATAAAGATTATGAATTTGGAATAGAAACTAGCAATTCCACATTAAGTAGTTTACATGTATTAGGCTTTTATTAATGCAGTTGGATTTACTTCTTTTGCATTATTTTCAATCTTCCAGATGATACTGAAAAGCAAAACATTTGGATAGGACTTTTAGGAAGTCTTAAAGAAGTACATATTCGAGATATTTTAATCCAAAGAATTTTGAAGAAAGAAGGAGCTGTTCCATTACCTATTAAATCTTTCTATTGACAATGAAAAATTTAGAAAATTAATGTAATTATATCCTGCTCTATCGAATGTTTTTGAAGCAGTATGGCAATGCACCAGTTTTGCACTAAACATGTCAATCGAAAAGGCCAACGGTACTCAGAGTACCGAGTTCAATACAACTATTTTTATTGTCTGCTTTACACAAATCACTCGAGGCAGTGTGACTTTGTCTTTGTATATACAAGGAATGTTAAAAACTCTTAAATTAAATTAAACTCGTAAATTAATTTAGTTTTTTCGATGACCCTGTAAAGATGAAATTTAACACCTTTGATGTTGCTCTGCCACAATCCACCAAAGTTAGGTGTATGTGGAGGTATGAAATGCCATGTAATATTTTGATTTGTACATGCAGAAACGATATCCTCTTTTGAAGACATTGAATGTTCATATAAAGTCCTTAATTCATTAAGTGCTCCAAGAAAATTGGAACCATTGTCTGAGTAGTTGTGAAACCCCTCAGAAATGATTCAGTAGTCAGTTATCAGATCTAAATGAACTGCTGAAAGAGTTGAGAAACAGATAAATAAACAAATGTAAGATTTAAAAGTTTTATATCCTTTTCTATCTTTTAAGATAAAAGAAACTGCATAATTTAAACCAGTAATACTAAATGGTGGTGAAATCTCTACTCTATGTTTTGGTAAGTCTGCCATTATTGAAGTTAAAGGCTTAGGTTTATATCTGAAACACTTCACACAATTTCTAACCACAGATTTTGATAAAGATATACCTGATATTATCCAATAATTCCGTCTAACACATGCTAGTAACAACTGTGGACCAGCATGATGCATCTGCAAGTGTTCAAATTGAAAAATCAATTTACTTAGAGGATGATGTTGATCCAATAATAATGGATGCTTTTCATTATGTGAGAGAAGATTTGTTAAGACGACCACCAACTCTTAGTAATAATCGATTGGTAGATGGTAAACATTTGTTATTCTTTAACAACATTATTTCTTTGTAAAATGATTCATTTTGTGCCAATTTAACAAGTTGTAACTTTGCATTATTAAATTCTGTGGCAGAAATTGAGCCCTCATTTCGTTTAGCCCTTATGTTTTTAAGTTTGATATAAATCTCAAACAATAAGTGACAATTCTTATTAACATTATCAAATTTGAAAATTTATTAAACAAAAAAGTCATCTCATGTTCAATACAGGCTAAAACTTGTTTTTTCTTTTTCTCTTCAGGAAAGTCAACTAATGGAGGTATATTTCGAAATTTACTTATTAAGAAATGAACAGTTAAACATTCAGGACCATTAAACCATAAATGAGAAATAATTACTTCATCTCCCACAAAAGCTTGAAGATCTGCTGTGTTACTATTTAACCAATGCAGGACTACCTAAGAATCACACCAGTAAAAAGATTCAAATTTAAATGAAACTGCATGTGTCAAAGTTCTCATCAATCGAACAAGTAATAAACAACTACATAATTCAAGTCGTGGAATTGACAATATCGTTACAGGAGTTACTTAAGTTTTAGCACAAAATAATTTAACACTTATTTGACCCTTAGAATTAATACATCTTACATAAACAGTAGCACAATAACCATTTTTGAGGCATCACTAAAACCATGAAGCTCAATCAAAACTGTATCATATAATAAAACAAACCTTGGATTTTGTAAACGATTCAAATGATCAAGTTTTGAATAAAAACATTTCCATTGCGAACACAATCCAGTAGGAACCTCACTGTCCCAATCCAATTTAAGAGACCATAGCGTATATTTTAGCTATTACTGATAACATAAATCTCTTAGTGACTTTTTTTGATAAGTTAATATCATCAACATAGAATGAAATTGTATCTGCTAGACCATTGTATCCCTAGTGTTTTAATTGTTTCATAATCACCTAAATTTAAAACC
This sequence comes from Ips typographus, assembly GCF_016097725.1. Lineage (NCBI taxonomy): Eukaryota > Metazoa > Arthropoda > Insecta > Coleoptera > Curculionidae > Ips > Ips typographus. The sequence continues at coordinate 71,016 of NC_138427.1, forward strand.
TTCAAGGGATCAGAATTATCGGGGGTAATTGCACAAGTGCATAAAAATTACCGATAATTTTGCGTGAAAACTTGTTATCTCTTAACTGCATGAGTTTATTTTCATATTTTTTTGGCGAAAGAGCCCGACACCGAAGGTGGAGGGCTGTTTTAGAAAAAAATATGAAAATGACCGAATGCAGTTTGCAAAGATAACAAGTTTGAACGCAGAATTATCAGGTCATTTTTAAGGCACGAATGTAATTTTGGGGAATATTTCCCGAATAAAGAAAATGTTTTGGTTTTGCTGCAACTATAGATTGCTCAATGGAGCTCAATGAGCAAGTTCCAAACCGTTCATTAATTTTTGTTGACATCGCGTTTGACATTGTTTGGTTATAAAAAGTCAAAAAACTGCGCAAGGACAACAATACTACAGTACTAGCAATAGGCTCTACAACAATGCAGTCGTTATAGATACGTACAGTGCAATTATCGAAATGCAATTATCACTTTAGAATGCAATTATCGCTGTCATTCTGGTGAAAATGCACTGCTCATATGGGACATTTAACACATGAGGGAAATATTCTTTAAAATGATTTTTTTTGAAAATTTTATCACTATTTGAACTCCATTTTCTTAATTTGAAAGAAGCTGATTCTAGAATTGTAACAATCTTATCACATACATTGATTGCTTCACTCTCATTGTTAAAGCCACTAATCAGGTCATCGACATAAAAATCTTTTAGTATAATTTGCGACGCAATAGGGTAATTTTTTTCATTTTTAAATGCCAACTGTCTAACACAGCGCATTGCTAAATATGGAGCATTATTTGTGCCATACGTCACCGTATTTAAGTGATAAGTCGAAATTGGTTAAGATGGATCATTTCTCCACAATATATGTTGCATAGGACGATCCTCTGAATGTTCTAAAACCATTCGGTATATTTTTTCTATATCAGAAACCACTACAATGCCATGTTGTCTAAATCGAAGTAAAATATCTAAAATATTATTTTGAATAGCTGGTAAAGAGTATTGAAGATCATTAAGAGAAATGCCATTAATGGTTGCTGTTGAACCATTAAAAACAACACGTAACTTTGTTGTTAAACTACTTTGTCTCATTACCCCATGATGTGGTAAAAAATAAAATAGAAAATTATTATGATGCAAAGAATTAGTCAAGGTTATGTGATTTAATTTCAAATACTCAGTCATAAATTCTTTATATTTATGTTTAAATTCTGTATTTTTGTTAAACCTATCTTCCAAATTCAATAAACGTTTAGTTGCTAATGGCTTTGAATCACCAATACCCGACTTATTTGATTTCCAAGGTATTTTTACTGTAAATTGTCCATTTGCTGATCTAGTAATAGAAGACTTAGCCATTTCTTCACAAATTTCATCATCTTTAGAATATCAATTTTTTGATACAGGCTCTTCAACCAACCAACATTTTTCAATTGATTAAAATCATAAGATGACTAAGATGTACACTGATGTGAACTTAGCAGCCAATTTCTAGCAGCCAATTTGGCGGAAACACCCGAATGACCAGTGGCGTCGGGTATTTTTTAAATCATCAACTAATTGCGTCAGAGGATTAGTTATGTTTATCATAACTAAATGTTTTGTCATTAACAACTGAAAAAACGTCTTCAGACCACTTGTTATATAATATATTTATAATATTCGAATGCTATTAATGATAAATATTCAAATGCTAATATCTCAAAATCTACACATACTAACACCTTCCAAATTTCAGGACTAATAAAGTACTACCCGAGGTAACAGAATCTGTAGAGAACAGCCCTTGGACAGCCGTCAGACATTTGTTATAACACATTGTTTATATCGGTCGATAAATATTCAAATGCTAATATCTCAAAATCTACACATACTAACACCTTCCAAATTCCAGGACTAATAAAGTACTACCCGAGGTAACACAATCTGTAGAGAACAGCCCTTGGACAGCCGTCAGACATTTGTTATAACACATTGTTTATATCGGTCGATAAATATTCAAATGCTAATATCTGAGAATCTACACATACTAACACCTTCCAAATTTCAGGACTAATAAAGTACTACCCGAGGTAACAGAATCTGTAGAGAACAGCCCTTGGACAGCCGTCAGACATTTGTTATAACACGTTGATTATATCGGTCGATAAATATTCAAATGCTAATATCTCAAAATCTACACATACTAACACCTTCCAAATTCCAGGACTAATAAAGTACTACCCGAGGTAACAGAATCTGTAGAGAACAGCCCTTGGACAGCCGTCAGACATTTGTTATAACACATTGTTTATATCGGTCGATAAATATTCAAATGCTAATATCTCAAAATCTACACATACTAACACCTTCCAAATTTCAGGACTAATAAAGCACTACCCGATATAACACAATCTGTAGAGAACAGCCCTTGGACAGCCGTCAGACATTTGTTATAACACATTGTTTATATCGGTCGATAAATATTCAAATGCTAATATCTGAGAATCTACACATACTAACACCTTCCAAATTTCAGGACTAATAAAGTACTACCCGAGGTAACAGAATCTGTAGAGAACAGCCCTTGGACAGCCGTCAGACATTTGTTATAACACGTTGATTATATCGGTCGATAAATATTCAAATGCTAATATCTCAAAATCTACACATACTAACACCTTCCAAATTTCAGGACTAATAAAGTACTACCCGAGGTAACAGAATCTGTAGAGAACAGCCCTTGGACAGCCGTCAGACATTTGTTATAACACATTGTTTATATCGGTCAATAAATATTCAAATGCTAATATCTCAAAATCTACACATACTAACACCTTCCAAATTTCAGGACTAATAAAGTACTACCCGAGGTAACAGAATCTGTAGAGAACAGCCCTTGGACAGCCGTCAGACATTTGTTATAACACATTGTTTATATCGGTCGATAAATATTCAAATGCTAATATCTCAAAATCTACACATACTAGCACCTTCCAAATTTCAGGACTAATAAAGCACTACCCGATATAACACAATCTGTAGAGAACAGCCCTTGGACAGCCGTCAGACATTTGTTATAACACATTGTTTATATCGGTCGATAAATATTCAAATGCTAATATCTGAGAATCTACACATACTAACACCTTCCAAATTTCAGGACTAATAAAGTACTACCCGAGGTAACAGAATCTGTAGAGAACAGCCCTTGGACAGCCGTCAGACATTTGTTATAACACATTGTTTATATCGGTCGATAAATATTCAAATGCTAATATCTCAAAATCTACACATACTAACACCTTCCAAATTTCAGGACTAATAAAGCACTACCCGATATAACACAATCTGTAGAGAACAGCCCTTGGACAGCCGTCAGACATTTGTTATAACACATTGTTTATATCGGTCGATAAATATTCAAATGCTAATATCTGAGAATCTACACATACTAACACCTTCCAAATTTCAGGACTAATAAAGTACTACCCGAGGTAACAGAATCTGTAGAGAACAGCCCTTGGACAGCCGTCAGACATTTGTTATAACACGTTGATTATATCGGTCGATAAATATTCAAATGCTAATATCTGAAAATCTACGCATACTAACACCTTCCAAATTTCACGACTAATAAAGTACTACCCGAGGTAACAGAATCTGTAGAGAACAGCCCTTGGACAGCCGTCAGACATTTGTTATAACACATTGTTTATATCGGTCGATAAATATTCAAATGCTAATATCTCAAAATCTACACATACTAACACCTTCCAAATTTCAGGACTAATAAAGCACTACCCGATATAACACAATCTGTAGAGAACAGCCCTTGGACAGCCGTCAGACATTTGTTATAACACATTGTTTATATCGGTCGATAAATATTCAAATGCTAATATCTCAAAATCTACACATACTAACACCTTCCAAATTTCAGGACTAATAAAGCACTACCCGATATAACACAATCTGTAGAGAACAGCCCTTGGACAGCCGTCAGACATTTGTTATAACACATTGTTTATATCGGTCGATAAATATTCAAATGCTAATATCTGAGAATCTACACATACTAACACCTTCCAAATTTCAGGACTAATAAAGTACTACCCGAGGTAACAGAATCTGTAGAGAACAGCCCTTGGACAGCCGTCAGACATTTGTTATAACACGTTGATTATATCGGTCGATAAATATTCAAATGCTAATATCTGAAAATCTACACATACTAACACCTTCCAAATTTCACGACTAATAAAGTACTACCCGAGGTAACAGAATCTGTAGAGAACAGCCCTTGGACAGCCGTCAGACATTTGTTATAACACATTGTTTATATCGGTCGATAAATATTCAAATGCTAATATCTCAAAATCTACACATACTAACACCTTCCAAATTTCAGGACTAATAAAGTACTACCCGAGGTAACACAATCTGTAGAGAACAGCCCTTGGACAGCCGTCAGACATTTGTTATAACACATTGTTTATATCGGTCGATAAATATTCAAATGCTAATATCTCAAAATCTACACATACTAACACCTTCCAAATTTCAGGACTAATAAAGTACTACCCGAGGTAACACAATCTGTAGAGAACAGCCCTTGGACAGCCGTCAGACATTTGTTATAACACATTGTTTATATCGGTCGATAAATATTCAAATGCTAATATCTCAAAATCTACACATACTAACACCTTCCAAATTTCAGGACTAATAAAGTACTACCCGAGGTAACAGAATCTGTAGAGAACAGCCCTTGGACAGCCGTCAGACATTTGTTATAACACATTGTTTATATCGGTCGATAAATATTCAAATGCTAATATCTCAAAATCTACACATACTAACACCTTCCAAATTTCAGGACTAATAAAGTACTACCCGAGGTAACAGAATCTGTAGAGAACAGCCCTTGGACAGCCGTCAGACATTTGTTATAACACATTGTTTATATCGGTCGATAAATATTCAAATGCTAATATCTCAAAATCTACACGTACTAACACCTTCCAAATTTCAGGACTAATAAAGTACTACCCGAGGTAACAGAATCTGTAGAGAACAGCCCTTGGACAGCCGTCAGACATTTGTTATAACACATTGTTTATATCGGTCGATAAATATTCATATGCTAATATCTCAAAATCTACACATACTAACACCTTCCAAATTTCAGTACTAATAAAGTACTACCCGAGGTAACAGAATCTGTAGAGAACAGCCCTTGGACGGCCATCAGACATTTGTTAAAGACATCGATCGATATAAGAAAAACTACCGATAGGAAAGTTTGAAATTTGGATTCCATAGTAAAATCAGTCATTTGGTAACATTTTTAATTTTGACTTGTGTCAAAAATTTTGCAACAGTAAAAAAAATTGACATCTGTCAAATTTTTCAATTTGACCACACAATAGTTGTCAAAGAGTTAAGGTAGGAACATGCCGTTATTCTCTATCTCATTCTGGTTAGGAGTTGTAACACTCTAAAATCTGAAAATGTCATTTTTCAACGTCAGTATCTCGAAAACCGTTGCAGGTAATTATAGGTTATGATACACAAAAAATATTTTAAAGCGATAGGAGTATTCAAAAATATAATAATATACAGGGTGTTCCATTTAAAATATGCAAGTTGGTACTTCCGGTATAACCGGTAATGTTATAAGGTTGAAAATGTTTTAGTTGGATTGAGCATGCTGACTTTACTATGTTATCAAATTTTCAAAACTTACCTATCGGTAGTTTTTCGTATATCGATCGTATGTCTTTCGTCATGGAATACCCTGTATAGGTAGGTATACTAACAGTAAGCATTTTAAAAACACTGCAGCATTTAAAAAAAAAGAAGTAATCAAGATGTTCGATTAGGTTAACTTTATGTACATATTAAAAAAATTAGGATCTGTATTATAAACTCGGTACCTACTTACCTTCACTATTTTGTAAGGTAATTATTAATACAAATAGCACAACTCGCATATTCCGTTTTTAATACAACAATGATCACCAAGCTTTATACATTTCGAATGCATTTTTCTTAAACAAGATTGACATTTGACAACACTGTCGGTTGACAAACAATTTCTGGAACAAAACATACATACTGTATTGACACAGGTGGCGTTATTCAAAATTTTGGTCTTTAAATACTTTCTATATTCCACCAAGTTACATTGGACTTCTGCATCCCTTCCTTTGTGAAGTTGTTCAAAAAAGTATATAATTAGAGGACCGCAATTATAACTGTCCTTTTGTAAAAAGTGTTTTTCTATTTTGATTTTTAAGTTTTGAAATTGCATATTAGTATTATGATAATGATTATACCTGTTAAGAAAGTTTTGTAGAATTAATAATTTTGTTTTAGATTTTTCATAGGAGCTTCTATAAGGGTCAATATTACTGAATGTTTGGTTTTGTAAGTCGACCATTGCTAGGCAGAAGTGATTTCCATTCACAATATGCGGCATTACTATTTTTGGTTTATCTAAATAAATATTTTTAAGAAAATAATCGCTGTACAATGTATCAGAAAATATTTTTGTGGCTATTATTTCATCTACTATTTGTGTACGAGAATCTTCGTTTAGTATGTGCATTAGTAAGGACACACTTAATCCAGTGAGCCAATTTTCGTTTGATAGTGAAATGAAATCGCTTATCCTTAGTTCTTTAATTATCAAATTATAATTATTAAAGTTGGCTATTGTAAGGTCCCGACTGCATGGTATTGTTTGGTAATACTCGATATCGTCTACTAGCCCATTTGGTAACAATTTGATATCTTTTAAAGTCCGCCATTTGAACTCCGATGTTAAAGAAGGTCTGATAAATTTTGGAAGATAGTAAAATAAATAAAATTCCTTTAACTTTGGAAAAATAACTTTTGAAAAAAATTTCACACTTCACACAACTTGCATATAAATATGCCCGAAAACGTCAAATTGTGATCAGGATTCAGACAAGATTCGTGAACCCATCCGTCACAAGAATCGCATTGAACCCAAGTGGCGGTGACGTTTAGTCTTCCTTGATAGCAATAAGTACAATATTCTAAATCAAAAACGTCGTCTTCATCAGCTAATTTATTGTTTTTATTCAGTAGTGACAAATCTGTAGACAAAGATTTATTAATCTTATGTAATCCCATTTTAAGGTAAGATCCGTTAAAATGATTACTAACAGTTTTTGATCGTTTATTCCACGATTCCTGTGACACCCTTTCATCATTTTTATGTTTCCTAACTTTGGTTAATCTAGATTTTGAAATATTTAAACTCAGTTCTTTAAATATTGCCAAAACGTGTTCGCGACTTTTTCTCAAAAAGCGTGAAACTTTTAAATTTTTTTCTCCTTCCAAAATGTTAATTTTCAAATTCATAAAATAATTTTCTACATACGAGTTACTGTACCGGTTTTTAACAGGATCTGTTATCATTAAAGCACTCCATAGAGGTACGTAGGGCATGTAGTGATTTAAAAGTATTTCGTGGAACTCTAAGCTATAAAAAGAGTTGGTTACCCCGCTTTTGGCAACTTGTATTTCGTTTTTTATATCATTAAAATGGTGATAAAATGGACTTTTCAAATATAAAGGATCATTATCGTCAAGTTGTGTATATAGGTTCTCACTTTTCAAATTATTATGTATCGAAGGTTCTCCAAGAGAATGATCCATTTCTAATAAAAACTTATAAGCTGCCTCTACTGATGTATCACGATATGGCGATAATATCAGAATTGTTACATTAGAAAACCAATCAGAAATTTGATCTAATGATTTAAGAGTAATACATGCGGCAAATAAGTCTTTAATAACCATTGCATCGTTTTGGTTTGGAAAATGTTTATTGACATGAACGGATATCATTTTTAGAAAGTGAGCACAGCACAAATGAATAGTTATCAGCTGACGTGAAGATTCTTTTTTAGTCGACGCAATATTATATATTTCTTGAAGATACTCCGATAAGTTCATGTTATTACAGGCTTTCACAATTGCATGAATATTTGCAAAACTAAAATCAGTGATAACACTACTAAATAACGGCCATTTAGATTGTTTCTCGCAAAATACACGGAATTCGTAAAACAATTTGAAAATGTCTTTAGCGTAGTGACAGGATGAAACCATTTCAAAAATGGGAACAATTCTTTCGGTTTCTGTGGGTACAACAGCTGAATACAAATAAACGCGTTTGACAGACTGATGTTGCAATGGTTTTCGAACGACTGTTCCTGTTGCATCAAAATACAATACCGGGAGTTTCTGAAAACTTAGTCTTTCTAAAATCGTTATTTGTTCTTCACTAAATACCTTGACTGTGAATGGAATAGTCACCTCTTTAATATACTCACTGTGGTCTAACTGCATTTTAATGATATCCAATAGGTCATCTTTGTCTCGGTCTATAGAACTGATTGCTTCCGATTTTATCTTTCGAATGGTCGGATCTGATTTTATATCTCCCAAATTTCCTGCTTCAGCCAAATTTTTTCGAGCTTTTAAAATACATTCCCGTTTGTAGGTTGACGGTTTTATCGAAAGCAACCTGTGCTTTACTATTTGTCTTTCTACTCGTTTGACGTTCGAAGTTATAGGTGCATTATGCAAAAAATGTAAAGAGGAACTAAACACTTTAACATTTTTACAGCTCTCCAAAATAATTTTAAATTTTTTACAATTTGGATGTTTGCACAAGCCATAAAATGAAAAAGCATTTATCTTTTTACAGTATTTATAGTATTTAAAATTAATAATGCATATGTTGTTGATATCTTTCTTAATTACACTTCTCAGCAAATGATAAGCATAATTTTTTGTCGGTTTTTTATTAACTATTATTAAACTAAAGACTTTATCACTTATGCTGGTCGATCCTTCCAAATAATTACAGTTTTTGAAACTAGAGGGTCCGAGTAAAGGGTCGTTTACTGCACCTACGGGGATCAGATTGGTTCTTGCAGGTTCTGTTGTAAAATTGAGAATTGCACATGGTATGTCAGTTTTAATAGGTGTTATGGATTCAAAATCAGTCTCGTCGTTTTCAAATTCATTGTCGAATTCTAAAAAACTATTTTTGGTTGTGCTAAGTTTGTCTTCGCTGTTATTAATATCAGGGGACTCAGTATTTATCGACTGGTTATCCAAAATAATAGGAGACGTGTTATCTGGAACTACAATATCATAATCGATCAATGAAATATCACTTTTAGGTGTAGAATGACCTAACTTTAATTTAATCGGTAGAACGTCATCAAAATTATTAGAAATTAACCCATCAGATATATCCCCCTGGTTTTTGAAATATTTTACTCCATGGTAGTATATGCGTAATCGATTTTTTAAGTTATATTTTAAACCCAATTTACAACATGCTTTAAAATAAAACTTTGAAACATCGGATCTAACTTTTCTGACGTCATGAATACTAACGGGGTTATTTTGAAATAATTCCAGCAATTGGAGATTATCTAGTTCAGGTTCGGCTTTGTCATCATTAGAACTTTTGTTTGTGTACTTTTTCAAAAATGACTTTAAAACACCAGGAGTTGAAACACGCTTGTCATTTATCGTTTTCACTAATTTTTCTAACACCGGTGCCTCAGCAGTTGCTAATTCGGCAAAAGATAAATGTCCATATTCATGCTTAACCACTTTACTTATCTTAAGTTTTAAGGTTTCAGCTTTGAATACCATCGTGGTTACGTGATTTAAAAAGCTAGAAAATAAACTCAAAAAACTCTCCTTCAAATTAAAATAAAAACAAAAAATAATCCAAACATACTGCTACTAGCTAACTCTAATATATAACTCTAATATATAAAATACCTAAAATATGAATGATAAAAACACGACAAAACAGTCAAATCAACTTTAATATATAGTTTAAAGTAAAAATATTCTTAACTAACCAAACAACAAATAAGTGCTTATTATGCAGCGCCCGTATCCATACAACACAAACTGCGTGATCAAGACACTTCGGGCCGGCCGGCCGGGCTCATAAGGTAAACACGAGAACTTGAGGAAAGATGCAGTTCCAAGCATGTGCCAGTAAACCAGTGGATCAGAGTATAGAATCGTGTGTAGACTCGTAGCGTAATAGGCCAAATTCAAGGATACCGTCGCGATTAAAAATGTATAATGAATATATTATCAGTAGAGGAGGTACCTATGTTAAGACTATTGTTTAAATCATTATGTTAAAATGTAAAGTAAAGTGTAAATTATGATATCAAATGTCTGACGGCTGTCCAAGGGCTGTTCTCTACAGATTCTGTTACCTCGGGTAGTACTTTATTAGTCCTGAAATTTGGAAGGTGTTAGTATGTGTAGATTTTCAGATATTAGCATTTGAATATTTATCGACCGATATAAACAATGTGTTATAACAAATGTCTGACGGCTGTCCAAGGGCTGTTCTCTACAGATTGTGTTATATCGGGTAGTGCTTTATTAGTCCTGAAATTTGGAAGGTGTTAGTATGTGTAGATTCTCAGATATTAGCATTTGAATATTTATCGACCGATATAAACAATGTGTTATAACAAATGTCTGACGGCTGTCCAAGGGCTGTTCTCTACAGATTGTGTTACCTCGGGTAGTACTTTATTAGTCCTGAAATTTGGAAGGTGTTAGTATGTGTAGATTTTGAGATATTAGCATTTGAATATTTATCGACCGATATAAACAATGTGTTATAACAAATGTCTGACGGCTGTCCAAGGGCTGTTCTCTACAGATTCTGTTACCTCGGGTAGTACTTTATTAGTCCTGAAATTTGGAAGGTGTTAGTATGTGTAGATTTTCAGATATTAGCATTTGAATATTTATCGACCGATATAAACAATGTGTTATAACAAATGTCTGACGGCTGTCCAAGGGCTGTTCTCTACAGATTCTGTTACCTCGGGTAGTACTTTATTAGTCCTGAAATTTGGAAGGTGTTAGTATGTGTAGATTTTGAGATATTAGCATTTGAATATTTATCATTAATAGCATTCGAATATTATAAATATATTATATAACAAGTGGTCTGAAGACGTTTTTTCAGTTGTTAATGACAAAACATTTAGTTATGATAAACATAACTAATCCTCTGACCCAATTAGTTGATGATTTAAAAAATACCCGACGCCACTGGTCATTCGGGTGTTTCCGCCAAATTGGCTGCTAGAAATTGGCTGCTAAGTTCACATCAGTAAGATGTACCAGGGAAATGACAAGAAACGTTTTCAATTGGAATAGAACATACTGAACCAGTAACTCCAAACTGAGTATTTTCAAGATAAGGTAGGTTTTTATCTAGCTTTATACGACCATCCAAAAGTACGACCCAAAACAAAGAGGCACCTAATAAAATATCAACTTTACTGCTCACATTAAAATTACCATCAGCTAAAACTACATAAGTTGGAAATTTACATGATGTTATATCAAATGTAAGTTCTGGTAAATGACCTGTGACTTTTCGGACAGCTGTGCATTCAACCTCTACTGAAAAATCATTAATTTAAGACCTAACCTTTACTAAACATTTTTTATTTAAGGAAGACAGAATCATTAAGTCTAATAACACAAATGTTAGCCTTTAAACAATGGTAGTTTAAGTATTTTACAGAAGTTCTCTGTTATAAAACAGGACTTACTTCCAGAATCTAAGATTACTCGAGCATCATGCGCAATATCAAACTGATCATAAACTTTAACCATACATGTGCTTAATAAAACATAACTTTCTGTTAATAAGTTATTACGATTATGCAAAGTGTTAAAAGACTGTAAATTTTCAGTCATTTGATACAAATTCACATTGTTGGTTCTATCGAATAAATCATTTGAATCTTTGTCTTTATGTAACAAAGAATTATGTTTTTTTCTACATACACGAAAACTTCTCCCAGCACATTGCTTACTAGAACGTCCAGTACATAAACAATTATATACCACAGAGTCTTAAATCAATTATTTTTTTCCATCTAGTTATCAGAAATAGAGAGATCAAGAAATTTTTTGCGACTATAAATCAAATGATTACCTTTACAAAAGTTACACATACTCTTACTTTCAATCAAAAATTAAAGTAAAGACTTTTTGTCTTCACCTTTACCTTTATTATAATTATGTTTAAAAATATTCTCGTTAAGATGATCAAAGTTTCTTCGTACTCTACAATCTAGTGTCTCTAAAAAGTCTGCTCTACTCTTTAAAAATTCGTAAAACTCATTTAGTGAAGGTAAAGTTTTATTACATTTAAATTCTTCCCACTCAGTAAAACTGGTTTTATCTAATTTTTGTAAAACTAAGTGAATCACAATTTCATCCCAATGTTCAGTAGGCAAATTTAAGGTTTTTAAAGCGTACAAGTGCTATTTAACAGTGTCAATCAAATTTCTCAACCCGTTAGCTGATTCTTTGACTAAGATATCAATCTCAAATAGTGTGGTTTCACCAATATGGCAGAATTATTGCTGAATCTATTACACAAAGTTTCCCATGCTGTAAATTCTAAATTCTAAATTTTAAATAACCTTTTGAGCATTTTCAATTAAACTGGATCGAAGATAGTGAAACCTTTGAATGTCAGACAAAGTTTTATTGTTGTGAATTAAAGATTCAATAGTTTCTTTCAATTCAGTCCATCTTAAGTAATCACCATTAAAATGGGTAATTTAATTGGAGGTAATTTTACTGCTTTAAGGCCATTAAACATTTGATTATTATTAGAAGTCCGCTTAACATTTACAGAAACTGAACTAGAAGAGCCATGCTCACTTTTTAAATCAGTTGTGCATTTTTTTAATAAAGTCCTACCAACAGAAAGATTTTTGAAAGTAATTCCTCAGTATTTCCTCTGTGTTCATACTCACCAGAAAGTATTATTTGTACATCATCAAATTCTGAGAAAATCTGTTCCAATCTTTGATTATTGAACTCTAATTCATTATTTGATTATCAGTCAGGTTATTAATTGGAATTACTTTAATAAAATCAATACATTTTAAAATTGTATTTGCTTTCTGTTCAACTATAGCTCTTTTTCTGTAAAGTTGTTTAACCTCGGTTGCTTTTAATAGCATTTTGACAAAATTATAAAAAAATCAAAACATTAAGCAAAAGTAGCACAAATTAAATGCAACAAATCAAAATCCTAACAAATATGACTAACTTTAATCCTATAATGTCTTTGAGAAAAAACAACATCAAAAGTCAAATATTTCTGGTAATAAATCAGTAAAAATATCAGCAGTAATCAGAAAAATCTACATCAAAATCACGAAGGTCATTGTAAAAATCAAAAATCAATCACGACCACATCAAAAAGGAAAGTAATTAAATGGAAAGAGGAATGACAGGATAATCGGAAAGATCTTACTTTCCAAACCGATACAAATTTATCCATATTTATTTATTCCACTTATCCGGTTTGTTCGGACCAAATGGTATACTTCAATAGAGTGGACTGTATAATCTTGAGTTTGACTTTTAATTAAATCATTTTAGTTTAAGAAAAGTTTTCCGTTACGTAAAGACCCTCTTTACGCACAGTAAAAAAAACGCACAACTGTAAAAAAAGCTTTTGTTTCCATTTCTTGCTTTATCAGAGTATATTAGATGGAGATCATTGTAATGTTCTTTAATTAACACACCGAGATACTACTCGAACAGAATATTTATTAAATAAAATATGAGACAAAATAGCCTTGTTACTCATTAATTTTACATGTGGCTCATCTCCACATAACCTCTCTTAACCTTGACCGATGTCTAATAACTGTCCCACTGTCGCAGTCTTATTGGCAGATAGTAGACAGCCCAACTTATACCACGATCTTATACTAAAGTTATAGGTAGAAGTGCATAACATGCCCTGACACCTCCCCTTTTAAAACAAACAAAAATTTAAACTTTAATTAAATTAATAACAAACAAAATCCTTATACTTAGCCGGAGCCTTCACAAATCGACCCGATCTTGTCTGTAGTTCCGTCTTATTTTTAACTTCGTCATTATTTAGTGAACGAGATTGTGGCCCAGTGCCACAGGTATTTTCTCTTGTTGCACAAAATGAATGACTAATGGACTGTATTTTCTATTAAAACGTTTATTACTACTTGTCTTAACCCAATTCTAAAAACATGCATGAGAATTCCATTCTATTTTTTGGCGGTGTCGCGGTTCTAAAACCACGCAATGTTAGGTTAGGTTAGGAAGAAAACCGTTTGGCGCTAACTTGGTATTTCTTCCATGAACGACCAATTTAGTACAGCGTTAGGTACCGCATTCTGATTATTAGTCACTATTAGGTTTTCACTCAACACATTTCTTCCCCTTTCACAAGGAAAATTATCTAACTTATCATTATCATTTACATTGTTGAAATCATTTTCAATTACATTAGGGAAATCATCAGTCCCTGCATTCACTGCAAACTCCGTTTGACTAGATTTCAGGTAATTAGATGTTCTACGAACTATATTTCCATTTTGATTTAGAACAGTATATGCTCTAGGACTCTGATGACTCGACAATATTTTAACAGGTTTCCAAGTATTATCATGCACAGTTTTGCTAACCACATTATATCTTTCTTTAAATGAATGATTAAATGGTCTACATCTTTTATCATGATAAAACTTGTACTGAAATTGATTGTTACTGATTTTATTATGAGCTGATATGTCAATTTTTGGTTTCAACAGTTCAGAATGAACTGGCAACTTAGTCCTAGTTGGTCGAGAAAATAAAATTTGAGTTGGCGATAAATCTAGACCAGATATAGGTAAATTACAGTACTCCAGAAGACACATAGAAAGATCATTACCTGATTCTTTACTTTTTTGTAATAAATTTTTTGCTGTTTGTACTGCCCGTTCTGCTTGACCATTGCTCCTTGCATAGTGAGGAGAACTTGTTATTAATTCAGTCATAATCTTTAGTAAACTTCCTAAACTCAAATGAGTCAAATGGTACATTATCACTACAAAGATATTTTGGTATGCCGTGGGTCGAAAAAATAGCTTTTAATTTTTTAATTACTTCTGATGCTGTTTTGTTTTCCAACACTGCTATTTCCAACCACTTTGAGTAATAATCCTGTAACACTAGAAAATCTTTACCAAAACATTGAAACAGATCAGTCCCAACTTTATTGAAAGGAATATCCGGGATATCATGACATAACAATGGCTCTTTAGGCTTAGAATTGGAAAATTTTTCACATACTGAACAAGATTTAATTAACTTTTCAATGTCTGAATTCATAACACGTAAAGCAACTGGCGCGCTCGTTGTTTGGTTTTATTTATTCCAAAATGACCCTCATGTATAGTATTTAGAACTTGTTTTTGCAAATTTTTTGGTACAACTACTCGAAAATGTAAAAACAACAATCCGTCCTCATAATGAAGTTGATTTCTTAGTTTAAAATAAAATTTAGCTTTTCGATTTACCTGATATTCATGACTTGGCCAACCTTGCTCACAATACCTAATAACACTGCTTAAAATTTCATCATTCTGTGTAGCATTTTGAAATTCTTGTTTTCTTACATCTGACATATTCAGGTTTATTGACAGAATGTATTTCTTCAAACAACCAAGGTTCATTACCATCATTACTATTAACATAAGCACGAGACAACAAATCAGCTATATGCATAAATTTTCCAGGTAAGTATTGCAACTCTATTTTATACTTTAACAAGGTTAAAACCATTCTTTTTAATTTACTAGAAATAATATCTGATAAGGACTTTTTTACTAGTGCTAGTAATGGTTTGTGATCTGTAATTACAGTTACTTGGTAGCCATAAATAAAATAGTGAAACTTTTTCGAAGCAAAAATGATACTAAGTAGTTCTTTTTCAATTTTTGGTAGTCTCTGTTCTATTTCTGTTAGACTTCTTGATGCAAAACTTACTGGTTTGTTGTCTTGTAACAAGACACATCCAAGTCCACTTTGTGATGCATCACATTGTATCATAATTGATTTTTTCTACGATTGTTTGCAAATAAGCTACTTTGCATACGTAAAAGTGTGTGCAAAGTGGCACTTTCCCGCACACTATGCGGGAAAAATTTTTTCCCGCACACTTTTTAAAATGCTGATTATACCTTGCAACAGTGGTTTTATATATACTATTATACATAAAATCTGCTTAGAATTTTGCATAGAATTCAAAAATGTAATAATATTCAGGGGTTTCATATAAAAAACACGACTTTTTTCACATTATTCTTCCGTACAGTTTAGGTAAATAAACCACCTTGTCTCTGTCTTTGAAAATGAGGCTTGTTTCCTTAGAAACCAAAGCTCATTGTCAAACAACGCATTTATATGCAATTTAAAGTCTACAACAGTGTTTATTCTTACTTATTTAAGTTAAAAAAACTATTTTAATAATGGATATCTTCTTCTTCTTTCTTCTTCTTTAGCCTATGTCCATCCACTCCTGAATGTAGGCCTCTTCCAATGATTTCCATGTCCGTCTATCCAGGGCAGTTTGAAACCAGTTTCTTCCTGCTATCTTCTGGATGTCATCCCGCCATCGCTTTGGGGGTCTCCCTGCATTTCTTTTTGTGGCTCTTGGGCGCCACTGCATTATTTTATTAGTCCATCTAGATGGATCCTGCCTTGCAACATGACCCGCCCATCGCCACTTTAGTTCGGCTGCTCTTCTCATAACATCGGTTACCCTTGTTCTTTTTCGGATCTCTTCGTTTCTTATTCGATCTCTGAGGCTGATTCCCAGCATGGCGCGCTCCATGGCTCTTTGAGTTGTTCTGAGCCTCTCTGCACTTCTCTCTGTAAGTGTCATAGTCTCCAGTCCGTATGTTGTGACGGGTAAAATGCAGGCCTCATAGACTTTCCGCTTAAGGTTGATTGGGATACTTTGGGATTTCAGAATGTAGCCTAGCCTACCGAATGCTGCCCAGCTGAGTCTTGTTCTCCGGGATATTTCGTTTGTTTGGTTTTGTTTTCCCAGTCTGATAGCGTGGCCCAGGTATATGTATTCCTCAACGTGTTCTAGAGTGCAGCCTTCTATGGTTATTGCCGTCTCTTCGCTGGTCATTATTTTGGTTTTGTTTAAATTCATCTTGAGCCCGATTTGTTTTGATATTTCCTGCAGTTCTTCCAACATATCTTTCAGCTGATTGATGTCGTTACTGATGACAACAATATCGTCAGCAAAACGTAGATGATTCAGTCGGGGGATAATGGATATCACTGAAGATGAACTTCCGGAAGATGTTCTAAAAGCCGCCAACATGGCTAGTTTGCAATTGCTGCCTCTCAAATCGCGAGAAAAATACGAGAAACAGTACGAGTTGTTTACCCAATGGTGCGAACAAAAGGGGATAAAAACCTTAAAGGAAGAGGTACTTTTAGCGTATTTTGTTACTTTAAGCAAAGAATTCAAACCTAACACAATGTGGTCAAAGTATTCAATGCTCAAAAATGTAATAAAAATAAAAAGAGTCATCGATATCGGTGAATTTTATAAGCTCACTGCATTTCTGAAAAAGCAGAATGTTGGTTTTAAACCTAAAAAGGCGAAAATTTTTACAAAAGAAGAAATATTCAGTTTTATGAACTCCGCACCAGATGAAATTTACCTGTTAATTAAAGTTGCCACTATATTCGGACTTGCTGGTGCATGCCGAAGGGAAGAGCCAGCCAATTTAACCACTACAGATATTGAAGACAAAGGAAACCTCATAATTGTTAAAATTAGGGATTCCAAAAATCATACAGCAAGAAACTTTATAATATCAGTAGAAGGTCATAACGGAACCTACCTGCAACTGTACAGAAGATACACCGGCCTACTTCCAAAAAAGTCAAACAATCGTTTTTTTCCTAGTTTACAGAAAGGGTAAATGTTTTTCGCAAAGTGTTGGAGTAAACAGTTTTGGAAAAATGCCTTCTGAAATAGCTATTTTTTTGAAATTGCCAAATCCAGAACTCTACACAGGGCACAGTTATCGTCGATCATCGGCAACGTTCCTGGCCGATTCTGGAGAAGGAATCACTGACATAAAACGCTTGGGGGGTTGGAAATCGGCTACGGTAGCTGAAGAATACATTGATGAATCCACAAGTTATAAAAAAGGATTAAGTAACAAAATTCTGACCTTCAATCCTAAAGAAAGTGAAGCAGTTCCAAGTACCAGTATTTTACCTTCAGTTGCTCAATCTGCGATCAATTTAAAAAACGCGACCAATTGTACATTGAAGCTTATCCGAACTCCGCTTCGCGTCGTTCTTCTAACTGCTTTCGCGTGTGGGAAAACATAACTTTGCACACTGAATAGGAAAACTACTATTTTGACATCAAAATTTGACAAAACTGGTGCACACTTGACTAAATCATTCAGTTTGTTTATGGCATTTGTATGATATTGTTACGGTCTGGGCCTACTATGCTCGATACTTCTTAACGAGCGCTCGCCTCGGGATGAAACCGATGCGCCGCAATATCTGGCCGGGCGCGTATTAAAGTAGGCCACAGTTAGGAAGCGCCGCACCTGGAATATTCTTGAATGATCAAGGCAACCCGCGAAGCGTTTCGCGGTCATTCTAGAACGTGGTTTGCGAATATAAAAGACGCGGTCTCGACCGCAGTAGTAGTGAATTTGGGAACGCGGTTAAGTTTAAATAGTGGAATAATTGTGGAATTGTAGTAGTGTTTTTAGTAGCTGTGTTAATTATTGTACGGAGTGTTTTGAAGTGTAATAAATTTATTAATTGTTGAGTTAAATTGACTTTGTGTGAACCCACGGGAAAATCGTAACAATATGTAAGCCATTTAAACTCAACATTTTTTTTTCAAGAGTTGTCTTAATGGTGCTGATATCTCTGAATATTGTAATATAAATCTCCTTAAATAATTAAACATACCAAGGACACTTTGCAATTGTTTAACATTAGTAGGGTTTTCTATAGCATTAATAGCTGTAATACGGTTTGTATCAACCTCCTCCTGCCTTTGAGAAAATGTGTCCCAAATATTTCACACTATTTTGCCTTAGCTGAACTTTATTACTGTTAAACTTTACACCTAACTGTCTAGCTCTCTGCAAAACCCTTTCTAAAATTTTGTCATGCTCCTCCACTGATTCAGCCGCTATCAATACATCATCAATGTATATCAAAACACCCCCCCAAATCTCCAAAGTTTCATTCATTTACCTGTTGAAAATACTCAGGAGCCATAGATTTTCCAAAAGGCAATCTCAAAAATTTAAAACAACCAAATGGAGTTGAGAATGTGCATAGGTCTGATGATTTGTCATCTAATTTAACTTGCCAAAACCCTTCTTTAAGATCTAACACTGAGAATACTTGCTTACCACTAATCTTTTCTGAAAAATCATTCAGAGTTGGAATAAGTACCTCTGGAGGTCTTTTTATTACTTTATTAAGATCCCTTGGATCTAGACAAACCCTCAATTGACCATTTGATTTTTCAACAATTACTAAATTACTTACCCAACCCTGAGGATTTTCGACCTTTTCTGAATATTACTGAAAGTAGGTAGTACTACTTTTAATACTAATAATACATAATTTAGTTGGGGTGTATAATTCTTAATAACTGTAATGTCACCATAAATAATTATTTTAAGAACAACACTAATAACTAGATAAGTAACATAACATGTGAATTTTTTTTTATTACTTTATTATTTTTTCTTTAGTAGCATAATACCTATGATTATAGTACAAAAAATATGATATTAATACGTTGAAAACATATTTTTTTGTTGAAAAATTACTCTGAATTCTTCCTGCGTAACTTTTTCCATATCGTGCGTAAAATGCTTCTTACAGCACTAGTTACATAATATACCATTTCATAAAGTTGTTAATCAAAATCTGAACGCACGAACACACGTTCCTTAGCAACAGGTAAAAAAAACACACACGTCTAGTCTGCTATCTAGGAAAGGCCTGCAATTGGCTGGCGGCTGGTGTCATGATTGCATAAGAATGAGCCACAGGATCGAGAACGCAAATCACGCGTACGCCATTAAAGATGTGCATTATCGAATAATTGTCTATACTTTTTAATACAAAAGAGTCGAAAATGGGACACCCTCTAGGTACATGTAAATGCAATAAGGCGTGTCAAAGTTGCAATCCATTTAATCAGTAACATTTCTTTTTTACGCAACTCAAGAATAGTTTACAGGGTGTCGAATTAAAAACAAAACAAACACAACATTTAGTCAGCTTTATTATCATTCAGTTTCAGTGGTAGAACCAGTAAGATAAATCAGTCCTTTTCCATTTGTTTCAAATGTCACTTCAGTACCAACCTAAAGTAGAAGTAAATTTTAAAATCCCGCAACTTTTCGATATAAAAAACTTACATCAAAGTATAAATCTAAAGCACACTGCATAACTCTTGCATATTGTAGGGTGCATAGTAAATATTTTTGACCTTTATGTATGCAAAACACCTGTGATGGATGTCCATCTGAGGTTCTCACATCTTGTAACGCCATAGAGATGTGAAATGCTTTTTTCGCTTTTTGGCTGTAGCTTATGTTAGGCTCCATCATCAATTCTATTGGGAAATTAATAATATTAACATTACATTATCCACTACTACAGCTTTTTGTACAAAATAACTTACGCCAAAACATCTTGGATTATGTAGATTTTAGTGTTTCAAAAACTGGGACACGAGACAGGACAATATCACAAACGAGCCGGCGTCCTTTGGCACACTGGTCAACTCAACTGTCAACTGGAAACTGGAAGGTGAACCTGGTGAACGTACGTGGAACAATCGTCATCCTCATTCGTCGGTAGATTAGTTTATGACTGCCCGCACCAAAGTATTTCATAACATATTTATGATCGGTCGCAAAGGTTATTTTTTTAATGTAAAAAACAAAAAAATGCTGAGTAAACCTATGCTAACCAAGTGACTGATCACATATAATAATCAAACAAATACTGTTCTGTTCTCAACATCTCAATTTCAAATGTTTTTCCTGAATAACAATATATTCTGCTGGGAGAAAGCAAAATCTTGCAACACCGTAACTTGTCGCCAGACAAAACAAAAGACCAGACGAGACAAACTTATACGCAGTAGAGAAACCGAAAATTACACAGTTGACCCCACCTAGTTAAAACGCGCAGTGCGCAGTGGAGCAGTCAATGTTGCCAGGTCTACCGTTAAAACGGTGTATGTACCGTTTTTGTGGTTTTTCTACCGTTCTTTTTTTATATAAACTAACGTTTTTGATAATATTGCCATTTTGTGGGTTGTAAAAAATTTTATACAGGGTGGTCCGATTTTAAATTTCAATAATTCACCATTCGAGAGCCCATCAAAAAATAAGTTAACATGCATTATGCCATTTTCCTGAAAAAAAAAACACAACACACAGTTCTTCAACGTAATGTAAAAAATTGGTTTCTTGTCATAACTCTCAGACGGTTGGAGCAACTTTGTTCAAATTTAGAACAGATACATATGAAAATAGTAATCATTATATGTTCATTTTTCCACAACATGTTAATGACGTTTGTCGAAACTGTCCATAGGCGTATAGGTATACAGAGAGATGGTTTTTATTTTTCCGCCATATTTTCTAGGTCACTGAATATTTTTCAAAAAATACAGTTTCTTTTATTTTTCTTCTTCAATTTAAAAAACTAAGTATCTTTTATTAAATTCTGATTTGAAAGTTCGTTTACGAGATAATTGGTTATTACGTTCAAAGACCCAAAATTAACTTTTTTTTTTTTGAAAACGGTGAAATTTGAATTAAGAAGCTTAAAAAATGTTTTTGTAGCAAGTTTTCATAGTTTCCAGACAAATTGGAAAACTTTTGTTTTGAAAATTGACTTGACCAATAAATTTACTTTGAAATGGTGAAAATTGTCTTGAGAGGCTTAAAAGCTGTCTTTATTGTAGTCAGTCGTCATAGTTTTTAGAAAAGTTAAAAAGCTTTAAAGAAAATTGATTTGTAAGCAAGAAAAACTACTTTCTCTACAATTTTTTTAGTACAAATTCACACATTTAAACCTTGAAAATTGACTTGGACACCAAAAAGTTACTATGAACCAATAAAAAGTGATATCAAAAGCTTAAAATTTGCATATGAAAAAAGTTTTCATAATTTGAAAACACATTACAATATTTTAGTCTCGAAAATAGTCTTAAATACAAGATATTGCCATTAGATTCATAAAAATTCCAGGCTATCTTTATCAAGTTTTTGACATGGTAGATTTAAAAAACAATTTTTACATTTTCCATAGGCTTATAAATGTCATTTCAAGCTTTGTCACTATTAAATTGGATTCTAGACACTTCGGGGTTAAAAATTCGAGCATTTCTTAAAAATCTAGATCGATCTTCATACAGTTTTTTACATATCAGGCCTGAAAGCCAGTTCGTACACTGTCCATAGTCTTGAAAATGTTATTTCAAGCTTCTTCACTATTATATTGACTTCTATACTCATCGGTGCAAAGAATTGGAGCATTTCTAAAAAATTCGGAATGTTTTAGTGCTTTAAGACTGAAAAATCGAGTTTAAATTTATTTATAATAGTGAAAGTTAAGTTACAGACTCTTCAGTGATGAAAGTAAAAAATGTTGGCACTAAATGCTAGGATATTAGGCTAACACCCATTTTTAGAATTGAATTAGTCCGAAAATTAAATTTGGACTGTTACCAGTGTTTAATTAAATTCTAGTCTGGTTTTAAAAAAATTGAATTGTACACCAATTAAAGTCTTGAAAATAGACTTTAAGACTAACTTTAGTCTTAGTAAATTCATTTCTAGCCTTAAAAGTCAACTTTTCGACTATTTTTATTAGTAAAAATGAGTTTTATGCACAACAATCTTTGTTTTCATTTCCGGACTGTTTTTAGTGCTTGAAATCCAGTTTCAGACACTCGTCAATGGATGGTAGTAGTAGTAGTATAGTAGTCTAACTATTCCTAGTAGTAAATAACAAGTATTTAGAATATTCAGTACAAATTTGGACTGTCACAAGTCTTGAATGATCAGTTTTACTACTAGTCAAAAAAATTAAACGCCAGTAAAAATTAGTGCAAAAATTCTGTTTTTTGACTATTTTCAGTGTCAAAATTCAATTCGTAAACCTCACAGATGACCAGATTTTAAAACTATTGAATCATTTTAAAGTAAAATATATAATATCCCAAGTAGACATTTTGGTCAATTTTGAATAATATCCAGTGAGCGTAGAAAATAAAGCGGAAAAATGAAGACTATCCCCCTATATAGGCGGCTCTAAACAATTTTGACAATAATGTCATTTCATAAGTACTTATTCCAAATTTGATCAAAATTGGTCCAACGGTCTAACAGTTATAGCAAAAAGACGACTTTTTAAACTTTGGAGATCTATGTCTTCCTTAGAAAGCGTTTGTCAGGAAAATGGCATGTCAACTTACTTTTTGATAGGCTATCGAATGGTGAATTTTAGACACTTAAAAGTGGACCACCCTGTATAATGCGAATTTGCCGGATCCATATGTTTTATTTTCTAGTCTTTTTTTAGATTATTGGAGAGGAAATTTGATGAGGATTTCAAAAATGTTCTGAACCCTACCATCTCGGCCCCAGAACATACTACCATACTTCAGTCTAGATTCAAAATTGGCGCTATACAGAATTTTTAGACATTGCTCACTTAGGTATTTACCAGTGAATCGTATTCCGTAGCAGATAGTTCCCAAAGTTTTCAACCATGCTTCAATTTTAGACGTTAAATATTGACTATTGCTTACTAGGTTCAAACTATTTTTGTCTCCAATCAACAAGTTGGTGTCATCGGCATAGTTAATAATAGTTTGCCATGGTTCATCTGCTACCGAATACAAGTCGTTTATGAAGATTACAAAGAGGATTCGTCCTATAATGCTACCTTGTGCCATTCCATAATCGTTCGAAAGAGTCCCTGACCTACCAGATTGACCATCTTTAGTGACAGCCACTATTTGCTGCCTGTTTTGCAAGTATGACCTTACCCACTCTAATGGTTGCCCCCTTATCCCATATTTTTCCATTTTATTTAGTAAGATTTCTCGATGTAGACAGTCATAGGCCTTCGAAAGATCTAGGAATATTCCAAGTGCAGCCTCTCTATTTTCAAAGTGCTTAATGATTGATTGTATAAACTGATATAATGCCGTTTGTGTTGATTTTCCCTTTATAAATCCGTGCTGGTTTTTGTTAATTAGATTACAGTGGTTCATAAATTCTATAATTCTTTTACACATTGCCAGTTCAAAAATTTTGGAAAATCCAGGCAGAAGGCTTATAGGTCTATAGCTATTGATTATTTCTGGATCACCATTTTTATACAATGGTTTAACAAGAGCAGTTTTTAGTTGATCTGGAAACACACCAGATTTAAAAGAATTGTTAATTATAAAACACAGTACATCTTTTAATTCGCATATGGAAAGTTTTATTAAGCTGGTTGGTATTTCGTCAAACCCACTGCTGTGTTTATTCTTAATTTCGTGCGCAAGTTCACAGACTTCTTCCGGCGTAAGTGGTTTTAAAAACATTGACTTATCATTAAATGGGATTTCACATTTATAAGAATTCATATCTTATTTTGGAACTATATTTGGTATGCCTGTTTACTAAGAAACTATTAAAATTATTGGTTATGGCTTTAGCATTTCCCTTCAACTGTATGTCACGACGATCACTAATTTTTCCTGAGATTTCTTTAGTTATCGTCCACATACATTTCATTTTGTTGTCCGATTTAGTAATCCTATTGTCATAATTTTTCCTTCTGACATTCTTTAAAAGCTCATCATATTTTCTTTTGGTAGATTTGTATGCCTCCTTATATTTGTCATTATAACGGCATAAGGTAAGAAGTAAATCTAACTTTTGTTTGTAATTGATAACTTCCGGATCGTGTTTAAATGATTTTAACTTTTTTGTTTTGACTATTTTGAGCGGGAAGTTTTGGTTAAAAATTCTTATAAATGTATTTATAAAGATATCCCATTGATTGTTTACGTTATTACTATGTAATTACATTATACACACGTTCCCAATTTTGGCCTTTTAAACAGCGCAAAAAATTATCTTTATTCTTTTGAGAGAATGTTCTTGTTTTGGTATAACTAGAGACTTTGGGCTGCTTTGTTTCAAAAATAACTTTTTGCGCTTTATGATCTGAGATAAAGTATTCTATCACACTACTATGTACAGTATTCACATTTGTAAAGATATTGTCAATGCAACTGCTAGACGTTGCAGTAACACGCGTGTTTACGGTTACAGTTTGTACCACATTAAAGGAACTTAGTAACGATATAAATTCGCACCCTACTTTATTGTCTTTTAACAGCTCTATATTAAAATCACCTGCTAGGATTATCGTTTTGTTTTCTTTGGCCACGCTAGTGATTAATTGTTCTGTTTTTTCCATAAATATTTTTATGTCTCCTTGTGGGGGTCTATAAACGGTTACTACAACTATGTTCAAGTCACCAACTTTACACTCTGCTACCGCACATTCAAAAGTTTCACACATCGACAATCTGTTTAAAGTTGGTTTATTTGTTGCAAACAGAACGGTGGACATATATGGCTGATCCTCCGTGTCTTCCCTCTTCTCGACAGAATGCTGATATTAGGTTAAAGTTATTTATACCTAGGCTTTTTAGTTGTCCCTCTGATTTCCAATGCTCCGATAGCGTTTCCCAGGGATTGTGCATTTTGGTGGATAATACTTGATAAACAGATACATTTTCTTTGGTTTACCTCAACATTGTCATTTTGGAGTTGTTCATCGGTTTTGCTTTCAGTCACACTGTGCATCTGCAAGTCCTCCATTGCCTTATTCTTCATAAAAAATCGCCTGTATAATTGATTGTATTTCTAAATCTATCTGCTCTGCGTTTAAATACAGGGGATTGGTGGTCCCTAGCAGTGTGATTTAAATTTGAAAGTTTTAGTTTTTGGCAGTTTGGGCATTTATATTCTGTTACTTTACACTCTTTGGCACTATGGGTTCCTGCACACTTGTAACAAGTCTCGTCACCTTGGCAATACTTTGAAACATGACCAAAGCCGCAGCATTTGAAGCACATGGCCAAATTAATATGCTCCTGTACATATACCGTTATCTAATCAAAATGTATTGTCTGTTTCTTAATAAACCATTTGGTTATTTGCGCAGGGGCTTGTAATATCCAATTCTCTTTGTTCGGGTCACGGCACTGTCATCTTGTAATTACTCTGATTTTGTCTTTTACTGATGTTTTTAGTTCTTCAACGATAGAGTAAGTTCAGTCTCTCCAATTCCTCAAGAAATTCATCGTTGCTAAAACCTTTCTGAATACCTGTCACTACAAACATTGGATCTTCACTTTCACTTTCTTTTATTTGAATTTTCTCCACTCCATTCATGGCTTTTTTCAGTTTTTCCTGTTGATCTCGGTCGTGGCCTTCTATTACTAATCCTCCATTTTTTGTGTGCCGTATGTTTTTGAAAGTTTTACCCACATCATTTATATTTATTTTGCTTCTGATTGCCTTGAGTGGTTCCTTTGAAACATTTAGGTTTTCGATTCTTATTATTGTTTCATGTCTGTTTCTCGTTTTAGGTGTTGTCCATACTTCTTTTCCCGTTTGCCGCATTTGTTCCGTTTTATTGGAGCTGTCGCTTGTTGCGTCCGCGTATGTTCTTATGTTGTTCTTCTCTGTTGACTGCATTGTTATATCTCTGTCATTGTGCTTCTGTGAGTCTTTTTGCAAGTCGAATTTGAGTCTGATGTTTTCTTTTTCAGTTTCTCCTAGCTTGAATACTATTTGTGTGAATAACTGACTAATTTTAGACTGTTCTAATCTTAAGAAGGTTATATCAGAGTTACTTAGTTGTCTGTTTCTTTCTTGAGTCGATTTTTGTTCTAAAAAAACCGATATATCCCACATAGATTTTAAAAAAGTGTCAATTATCATCTCAGAGCAACTTGTCGACGGATCACCGTTGATCACTTGATTTGTTTCTTGATGTCCCTCTTTACTCAACTGATGTTTTTCCTGAGGTTGGGGTGTATTCCCGGGGTTGACCTCAGGGTTATCATTGATAGGGCTGGTCTCCGACCGTGCACGTTTGTTTCCATCTTTTTTCTCAAATGGACTTCTGAATAACTTGCCCTTCGTAGTAAAGACATCATCATAGTTTTCTTTTTCCGAATTGTCAAACTTTTCGGCGTCCCCTTGTAAGACCAGTGGGTTTGTTTGTTTATCTTTGCTTATCTCTAAGTTCTGCGTGCCAATGATTTCGCTTATTTCTGATGTGGTATAAGTAATCGAACCCAATGAATTGCTCCTTTGTTCTTTAACTCGGGAGGTTTTGAGTTTTACCAGAGGTTTTTTGTCTTTCTCTTCATTTACCATGATGAAAAAATTCCTTTAAAACGTCGATTTATACTTTAAATAAAAGGTTTTTTCGGAACTAACGATTTAACGATACACACGTCCGGCACGATCGTCATACGATTAGCAAATTTAATGAAGATTCTAAAAATGTGCTTAAAACAGTTATTTTCTTACTCTAAGTGCCAAGCTAAATTATCCTCTAAAACCAAATTTGCCTAGAATCTGTTAATTATTCTGTTAATAATATAATTATAAAGTTAAACACAGTTTTCGAAACGAGACGTGTTTCTGAGATTTATATTTTGGCATTTATCACGTGACAGTCTAGCTGAATAGAGCTAGCGTGTTCCAGAACCACGTGACAACTGTCACTTACGTCAAAACTGGTTGACCGTCAAAAAGTTGCACAAATCAGGGTTTAGAAAAGTTTGTTCGCAGTATTAGATATAAAACGTGTTTCTTAGATTTATAACAGTTATTTTGACAGTTACTAAATTATCCTGTAAAACCACGTGATATTTATCAAAACTGTCAAACTTTGGTTAGAATTTGTAAAAACTACACTTTAACGCAGTTTTCAAAACGAAACGTTTTTCCGATATTTATGACAGTTATTTTGACAATTGTGACGTGACCGTTAGCTAAATAGTGTTCTGAAATCACGTAACAACTGTCACTAACGTCAAAACTGTTAACCTGTGCTCAAAAGATTACAAATCAGAGTTTAGAAAAGTTTTCTTGCTGTGTTCGATATAAAACGTGTTTCTGAGATTAATGACAGTTATTTTGATAGCTCTCACGTGACTTCCTAGCTAAATTATCTTCTAAAACCACATGATATTTGTCACTAACGTCAAAACTTGACTTGAATTTGCAAGAATTATAGTTTAATACAGTTCTTGAAACAAGACGTTTTTCTGAGTTTTATGACAGTGATTTTGACAATTTTCACATGACTGCATAGATAAATTAACCTCTAAAACCATGTCATACCTCTCACTAATGTCAAAACTGTTAAAATTTGATTAGAATTTACGTGAATTACAGTTTAATACAGTTTTCAAAACAAGACGTGATTCTGAGATTTATGATAGATATTTTGACAATTAGCACGTAACCGTTTAGCTAAATAATGTTCTAGAACCACGTGACAACTGTCACTAACGTTTAAACTGTCAAACTGATCAAAAGTTGCACAAATCAGGGTTTAGAAAAGTTTTCTCGCAGTATTCGATATAAAACATGTCTCTGAGTATCATGTCACGTGACTGCACAGCTAAACTATCCTCTAAAACTACATGATGTTTGTCACTAATGTCAAAAATTGACTTGAATTTGCCAGTTTAACATAGTTTTTAAAACAAGACGTGTTTCTGAGTTTTATGACAGTGATTTAGACAGTTGTCGTGTGACTGCCTAGCTAAATTATTTTCTAAAATCACGTGATATTTGTCACTAATTTCAAAACTGTCAAAATTTGATTAGAATTTGCAAGAATTACAGTTTAGAACGAGGCACGGTGACAAACGAATCAAACGATGTACCTTTGACAGTTTGACATTTGATAATTGATATTGGATAATGGGTACGTTCACCCAACGTCAAGAGATTCGAAGCAAAAGTGAAGTAAGCACTAGCCGGCAGTCATATCTAACCTGATATGATTGTTTAATTTGCTTTTAAATTACTATGTATGTAATTTAATATTTATAAAACCTAAATTATGCGCTGTCGATTTATTTTGAATACACTATTTCAAATCTTGAAATAAAATTCCCGCTCTCGTCTGTCTTTTATGTCATATACCCCCATTTGCACCGTCGTACTTTAAGCCAAGCTTAAGTTAAGGGTGGTTCAGAGTGTGTAGAATACAGTGACAGACTGTGTGAAAAAAGTTACAGTCTGGACCATGCTTAACTTAAGCTGGGCTTGAACTTCCACGCTGCAAATGGCGGATAATGACATTGGACGTATATTTAACAACACCGAACCTCACATTATTCTGAATTAGTGGAATCAACCCTTTTTTACACTATTATTCAGTATACGATACGATTTCTTATTAAGATCTATTAAATGTTAGGCCTTTTGGACGTGGTCTGTAAAAATGATTCGGCTTGCTGTGTGGGTAATTTCTGTTGAATGTTGTAAAATCGTAGTATTGTGTTCCTGTCTACATCAAAATAAATACTTTTGTTGCACCCCTCAAGTTTTACTTAAAAAAAAATCAGAAAAATTACAGTCCAGTTGAATATAAGTTCTTGAAGGTCAGATAGTGCCTTCCCCTTAAAGAATTTGGAACCTGAATATAATTTCAATCCAAATCAGTGTCTTTTACACATTACTCATTTCTCAAAACTAATTAATATATTAGTTCCACCCCTTTAGTTCTAGCAGTATATTGCTAGTATTTACACTCAACAACTATCATAACGTCATTAATTTCACGAATAACGTGGATATCGTTTCCCTCTCTCCCTTTTCTGATTCGTATGCAGGAAAATTGTCTTTTTTTAAATTAGTAGTATAAGTATTTAAGTTTTTATGATTTTGTTATTTAAAACTAGCCAAAACTAGATTTATTACACGGTTTGTAAATACGGCAGTTGCTTTATTCTCCAGTCTATAAAAACAATTGCAGTCCTACTATTACAGTCCCAGGAACTATTAGTTTTCTTCCTATAATGGTGTTTTGATCTACGAAACTCAACCTCCATTCTGTATTGTCACGTTTAGGGGTAGCTCAGAAGAAGGAAACACAGGTGTACAAATAACCCACTTTTATTCAAGATAATAACTACAATGGTCTTACACCCAGATTGCCAACATGGCGAAGATCATGATGTACGGTGTATCAGCGGGAGTAGTTACAGAGGTTCGCGGAGGTCACACGCTTACCGGGGGTGAATAGAACCCTAGACTAGTGTCCCAGGGCATTCACCACGCCGACTAAGACGCTATGGTACTGCTAAAGGGAGATAAGCCGGTAGGGCAACTAATGCTGCTCGCCCGTGCTATTTCCTTTAACAGGCTGATTCCCGTGTGTTTGCACTTGGTTACCACCTGCTCCACTAAAAGCTACACAGATGGTAAACCCAAACTAACCCAAAGTTCAGTCAGTGACCTCCCTCTGGGGAAGACCCCAGAGTTCGGTGATTAGTACGTGCTTTGAAGCTGTATTTATACCCACATCATGACCCCAATGCGCCGATCTTGTTTACATAAGTCTGGTATTGGGGGAGACTGAAGCAAATGCAGATACGGAACATAGTGTAATTACTATGTTACAATATCATTACTTTGTTTACTCCCAAATATTCTAAATTGGTGCAATCCCACCAAAGACGTCAGCGGATTGCGCTCTTGCCTTAGGGACGTCCGAGTGTCTATTGTACCTCCGGAAGCGTGCTCCCGATCATTAGAGAATTTGACTAAACGCTCGTTTTCCGAACGAAACCACTGAATGAATTATATAGAGTGGTCAACTGTCAACTATAAATAAATAAAATCAACACTGGACACCTTACAGGGTGTCTCAAATTCGATGGTGTTACAGGGTAACTCCAAAGCCAGCAACGGTAGAGGAATGCGGTTTTCGCAAACCTGTGATCTATTTTTGTGAAAGGAACGATGGAGTAGTCGTATTTTTCACAGTTTCTGAGCAACAGGATGATTTTGAAAATATGACAATTTGGAACCCAGATCCTATTTTCTTTATTAATAGCGACGCAGAAGAACTACAAATGGTTTCCTACAGAAAATGTAACGTGGATCCCATATAACTAATCCGTTTTTTTTCTGAAACACATCGTTTTTAAGATATGAACCAAATATACTTTTTTTAAAGGGTATATTTTTCAGATTAAGAGTAAGCAAAAAATTACCTTTTCAAAAATATATGGGCAAATGTTTATTGTTTATGGGTCGTTTGTGAACCGGTTTCGGCCCTTTAGGCCATCATCAGCACTCAAATTCGTCAAATCAAGGCCGATCCACCCGTAACCACCACGCAATCAGCCACAGAACAGATATCCAAGGCTGAAGGACAGGACTCAAGACGCCCTGTATATACTTGCTGCCCTTATTAAATTTTTTCTACGAACATTCAATAATGAGGCATTTTTCGCTTCCAACTCTCAACGAAAAGTTACCCTTTACTGAGGAGTTTACTTTATCGTGCGTTGCCAAGGGTAGCGAGCGATAATAGTATATTATTAACCAAAGTTTAGACAGAAGCTCTTATTGAGAATTTCAAATCGAATTACTTATTTTTGGGATTTAAGACATAAGGTCAATAAAAGCTGTCTAAACCGTGGATAATATAGCGTTTTTTTCCACTATTAACCATATTTTTGATGGGCCTTTTATTGAAAATTTAAAAACTTAGGATAACAACATGAAAAGTTAACCTAATTTATCTGTCTCTGTCATGTCAAGTATATTTCATGTGTCATATGTCTTAATAGACATTGACATTATTATTTACCTAGGTCAATAATATTTCCTTTCTGTTGTGTTTGTGCCAGACTAGAACTAGAGATTACACTCTATTTTTGACCTAGGTCAACAATGACCTTTAAGGTAGAGAAAACTAATTTCTCAAGTTACTAATCGGTCAATAATGATATGTTTATCATGTTAGTAGTGGAAACAAATTTTTTCGCTTGCTGTCCAGAGCAACTGCCTCACTGCATACCATTATTGGAAATGTCAGTGTCACCAGTATGATGTCAGTATTTACGAAAATTTTAATCATGTTTTTATAAATGCTATTCTTAGAACGACCAAAGCACTTTGTAGAACGCCGCGGGATTGCGTGGTGATAAGCGGGGATGTACTACTGGAGTTTCCAACGTTTGAAAGTTGACAAATAATTATTCAGTCTGTATATGGATTTTTGGAAGTACGTCTAACTTATTGTTTTGGATGGTCGACTAGAAGTTAATGGTACATACGTTGCGAGTTACATATGCCTGGTAGTACCTCCCAGTAACGTTGTAGTTTTGTGCTGGCTGGGTAACTTGTTTGATTTTTGTTTAAACTAATTACATCCACATACTAAGAATAATAGTCCATAGCCAATAAATATGACTGATTAAACAAATGAAAAACATTACAACTTATTAAATGGTATATTGCTTCAACCTCATGCGAAATCACAGGTTCTGGCTTTTGATACCTTTGATTGGACTAACACAAGTAACAGGACGAAATCATGTTACTTATCTGTAGAGTCCGCATTTCTAGAAATTTTGCTTTTTGTAAATAATAAAAGCAACCAACCTTTGACATGTAATGTGAACGATTCATGCAAAAACACTTCATTTGACAAATTTGTTTCATGTTTTGCTTTTTTTCTTCTTTTTGTGCTTATTTCCTGCTATTTTCTGTATGGTTTAACTAGTTTTTGACAAAAAACGCAGGAGTTTTACGTAATCCTATTGGTTCTATAACGTCGCACAGTGGGTCATTGGGCCCTAACTGGTAATAATGACTTTAGCTATATTGGTATATTGAAAGCTTCTGAGAGACAAAAACATACCAATTAATGTGTTGCAAAATGGGTATCAGTTTACAAATTTAAACTGACCAAAAAATTTCCAAATGCTCCTGAAGTAGCCTAAAAAAATTTAAAGACATTTCAAAACACTATAGAAGCTCTAAAATGCCTTGTAAAAGCTTGCAAAACAGAATAGAAGCGTCCGAAACCTTTTAGAACAGTCTAAAAGCTTCCAAATGCTTTTCATCTTATCTAGAAGCTCGCAAAAGACTTTAAGACAATCGAAAACCTTGTATGCTTCTAGAGCAGTTTAACAGCTTCCAAAAGTTTCTAGACCCGTCTACAAGGTTTTCAATGCCTTAAAAGCTTAAAATTGTTGGTGGGTCATTCTTTTTGCTCACCCTGTACAATTTTTGTTTTGCTCTACACCACTGAAAAGAGTAGTTTAAGACGATTTTTTTGAGTGATTGAACCACACTGAACTCCTAAAAATAACCAAGATACAGGATGTTCAAGTTTTCAGCTAATTTTCGGTAAAAAATGCATCAAAGTAGTTTTTGAAAAATATTCCGAAAACGGTTAGATTTACATAAAAACTACAAGAATGCAAAATTGTTCCTAATTGATCACTAAACCAAACTACGTAACGTTTGAACTTCAATACAGTTACCTGTATACAGGGTGCGCACGAAATTGTTAGTGGGTCATTATTTTTGCTCACCCTGTAAACAATTTTTTAGATACAGTTTTTTGCTCTCCACCACTGAAAAGAGCAGTTTAAGACGATTCTGTTGAGTGGTTGAACCACACTGAACTCTCAAAAATAACCAAGAGACAAGGTGTTTAAGTTTTGAGCTAATTTTCGGTAAAAAAGTAAGTAGTAAAAGTAGTAGTAGTAGTTTTTGGAAAATATCACACACACAACACTACAGAAACGCCAAAATGCTTCTTAAGCAGTCCAAAGTCTTCCAAAACAGTCTCAAAGCTTCCAAAACCTTTTAGAACACCTTAAAGACTTCCAATAAATGATCCTTAGCTAGTTTAAAAGCTCTAAAAAAAATTAAGGCAGTCTAAAAGCTTCCGTATGCTTCTAAAGCAGTTTAAAAGCTTCCGTAAGTTTGTAGAACCGTCCATATGTTTTCAAATGCTTTAAAAGCAGTCCAAAACCTTCAATGCTTTTTCAACTGTCCAGAAATATTCCACATGCTTTTAAAGTAGTCTAAAAAGATTTCAAGAAACTACAAAAACTCTAAAATGTTTCTAAAGCAGTCGGAAGTTTTTCAAAACAGTCTAGAAGTTTCCAAAAGCTTTTAGAACCAAAGATTTTAAAAGATTTCTAATGCTCTTCAACTAGTCTATTCAAAGCTTCCAAAAGATTTCAAAATAGTTTAAAGCTTCCAAAAAATTCTAGAACCGTCTGAGAGTTTGCAAATGCCTCTAAAGCATTCCAGAACCTTCAATATGCTTTTTAAACTGTCCAAAAACCTTCCCAATACTTCTCAAGAAGTTTAAAAAGGTTTTAAAACACGGGTTTCCACAGGTAACCCACATTATTTGAGAAGTTATATCAATTGGTACAGTAATCTTACCCCCAGATTGCCAAGATAGCGTAGAGCATGATGTGATGTGGGATGCAGGATCGAGAAGACGGAAGGTTCACGGAGGGAAAACGCTTTATCGGAGATGAATGAACCGTAGACTCGTGTCCGAGGGCATTTACCGGGTCGGTAAAGTCGTTATAGTTCTAGCAAAGGGAGGTAAGTAGGTGCGGCAACTATTTCCTTTGCTAGGGCTGATACTCGGGTGTGGCACTTGGTTACCGGACTAACCCAGAGATCTATGATTTCTACGTTCTTTTGGTGCTGTATTTATACCCACATCATGACCTCAATTCGCCGATCTTGTTTACACAGACATTGTACTGGGGGAGACCGAGGCAAGATTTGGTAACGGAACAGTGTAATTTCCATGTTACAAAATATAAGAATAAATAATAAATAACGAATATAACTATAACTATTGGCAACACCGATGAAAAATATTGTCTTGACATATTACTTCTATAACCTTTTTTTTTTCCTTTGTTTTTCGGCTCCACCAACTATGGTATTTCGCCAGCTCGAAACGTAAGAGGCTCAGATAGTCGGGCTTGGAGCCCCTGAGCCCCTGAGCCCCAGGAACACACAAAAAAGCCAAAAAAATCGATTATGTGTACAATCCTAAAATAAAATACATCCTAAAATATAATAGTGACGGTTATAGTGAAATATATCACTATAACCGTCACTGTCACATCCACGTGGTCTTTTCCTAGGTTTTCACCCTTTCCGCTTCTTGGAAGTGCACCGAACAAGACAATTCCCCGTAGACTTTTAGGAATCGACGTTTCCACTTAGAGATTCCACCATCTCCACTCGACCGGCTGCGGAACTCGGTCGTCAACTTCAAATTTCCCTGAACACAAAACTGGTAAAAAATGGCACCCAAAACTGACGTGCGGTACGTTCCAAGTTGAAAACCGAACTGTATACCAGGTGTCCAAGAGCACCCTGGACATAGGAGATTAATATGGGAAAACGGTTTTGATTTTTTTGCGCCTGTACGGTTGATTTGATTGAAAAATCGTATTAATGAAAGTTGTAGTATCTATCACGGACTAGTTTTCCGTATTTCAGATCTCTAACTTGAGCCCTTTCGTCGTAAAACACGAACAAAAATGAGAAAATTTAAACTTTTTACCTGCACTGTAAAAGCGGTTGTCGAGCGGTTTTTTTTTTTTTTTTTTTGTGGAGAAGGCTGTGTGTTCTTTCCCATCACTTTTACACTTACACCTCCACTTTGAGAAAAATGGACTACTACTTCACAATAAAGCATTTGCTTTGAGCAAAAAGAACAAGTATCAGGAGGTAGCAAATCCCCCATTTGTGCATTAAGAGACCCGGGACGGAAGTCGCCATCTGTGTCCCCTACATTCACCTACTGCGCAATTGAATGAAACTTCCGAAGTTAGTCGTAAAACAGTTTTGTTTATATTTGGTGGTACGTGAAGTTAGCTAAAAACCGCAAAGATTTGTTTTTGTTTGTTTTGCTTTTCGGTTCGTTAAAGATTAATTTTTGCAAACCTAAATTAGTTGAATTATTATTGACGAGTGGATCTGTGAATAGTGGACAACAGCAGATTGATTAACGTCACTGATTTTCTGACAGTTTACGGCGCCATACTGTCCCCCATTTTTTTTCTCTCTTTGATTGTATTGCTCCTTCCTGCTATATTTTTTTATTCATTGAGTATTTGAATGTGTACTGCTAAAGGTTAGATACATTACAAATTAATGTACTGTTCACACTTGTATACTGCGGAATTAACAACTTAATAGTAGTGCCAAACCTATATAGCTTTTAGCTTTTACCTTAATACAACCAACCAATAAGGAGAGCCATTTCAGACGTTTGACACATGCGTATTTTTGTTGTCGGTTAACTGTTCAAAATTCGAAAATTTGAAACAATGCTTTTTTGTATTTGTTTATGAATGTCTGTTCAGTTTGTACCTAATTATCTTTTTTGAAACAAATACTCGAGGTCTAGGGGATGGTTACTGTTATTAGTATGACGTTTATGTCTTGTGTTTTTGAAATCCTAACCTGATTCCTATTTTCTAATTTTAATTTTGAGTTTATTGTGAATGATGTTATTTGTCTACTTCTTGCAGTGCACTTACCATTAACAAATACACTACATGTTATGTGAATGTTACTTAAGAGTTGCGTTTGTTCCCTATTTTCCTACAATATTGTAGGTTCACTTCTAACTTGAAGGTTACAGGATTCGTACTTTCATTAATAGTTTAGTCTTAATTATCCTTTGTATTACAAAACTTAAAAAATTACAAAAAATATTTAGTTAATAATAAAATCCATTAAGGTTGTTACGTGCTGGTCCATATTACATTTAAAAAAAAATTTTAAAGATGCCTCAACATTGTCGCGGCGCATGCGCACTCCGACTTTTCGACCAATATTTTTTATCGCCCACCTTTATCGAACAAAACTAACGGTATATAACTATAAAGTATTTGGAATCCAGGAATCTCAAGATAGTGGTGGAGAAATATCGATAGCCTTCAACCTCGATAGTTATCGATAGTGGTTTTTTTCCCTATCGATAGTTATCGATTGTGATCGATAGTTCATAGCTCCAGGTTACGTAAAAACTTTTCCATGATCCAGTTATTTCCGGATTTTCCAAATTCCACTTTTATATCACATGTACATAATTTTCCATTAACCACGCTTCTACCACCAGTTTTCACTTTTACTTTTCAACATAACTCAAATGATTACAAATTTTAGGTTAGGGTAATTCTAATTCACAGGTTTGTTTCGTTTTGCTTGTTAGATGGCGCTGCTACAAAGCTATTTGCCAGCACGATTTAAAAAGAAAATATACTAGATACTAGTTTTAGTAATGGTGTTTTATTTTATCGAGTTTTTAATTTTTATTGTCTTAGCTAGTGGGAAATAAAATTCGAAAAATCTCAAATAATCGGCTATCGTCAGCTATCGATAGCTAGTGAAAACTATCGATATTCGCTTGACATCAAAACTATCGATGATTATCGATAGTGTCATCGATAGTTCTCCATCACCATCTCAAGACCGAAAGAAGAAGAGCTTTCCAATAATCCTACCTAACCTCAATTTTTTGTGTACTTGACAATTGTACTTTGAACTTGAGCCCCAGTTTGTTTTGTTTTGATTACAATTTATTTATTTTATTTTTATTTGTTAGATCATTTTACCTATTAAATTCTTATTTAACGCGACTACGGAAATGTTAAGTGCCAGTAATAAGAGGCTACAGAATTTTGTAAGGATTTTGTATGGGGCCAAACCAGAAACTTTGGAGTTTATTAATTTGAGGACATATGTTACTTCTCATACTGTTGCTATAGGCGAAGTTGTTAAGACTGTTCAGCAGCCAGAAAGTCCAGAATATGTCCCAAGAATGTATTGTAAGTGATTTTTTTTTCATTAATTAGGTATTTACAAAAGTTTGGACTTGATTACAGAATCATCATTGCTACAATTAGTACAATTTATTCATCAAATGGTTTTTGTAAACATTAGTACAGGGTGATTGGTTACATTTGCTCTTATCCTTATTTCATAAACTATTGACTTTTTTTTTGAAAACATCATAATCATAATTTAATTAGTATTAATACTTTTTAATATACCTTATTTCCTTAGGAAACAGGCTATCAACCAGCTTTGACTTTCTGCTATTGTGTATAATAATTTATACATACAGGGTATTTACAAAATGTGGTGCTAAAATGATAGATCATTGAAAAATAAGGCCATTTTGATTAATAAAGTAGTGTCTGCAAATCAATACTTTTTAAGATACAGGTTATTAAAGGTGCTTTGTTAGCAGTTTGAATTTTATTTGTAATTTCACCAGTGGAGTACCCAGCAATACCAATCTAGGTATTTTAAAGAAACAAATGCGTACTCCAGTGCTCCTCTTCAAAATAGAAATTATTCACATAATCCCTGTTCTCACCATTCAATCTACACACCAGGTGGTTGGAGAACTGTGTGGTGTAAAGATATGGGTCACAGCTTTTATCGAAAAATTACAGCTTGCTGTATCTGGTGTCAAGAATGTAAGTTCTGAAATACAAGGAGATATGAGAGAATACAAATTGATTTATTTTACATTTTTTTTTGTATCTCACTACTTATTAATCAAAATGGCCTTATTGTTCAATGATCTATCACCCATTTCATTTTGGCACCAGATTTCATAAACACCCTGTATATTGCCTGAATTATATATAGGGTGTTACAAATTCGATGCATTAGAATTGCTATCTCAGAAACTAGAGTTGATAGAGATTTAGTTAAATGGAGGCAAAGTTGCACATTTTATTGCTAAATAATTTGGTAAAAAAAATTTAAACAATTTTCATTACTTTCCGACAAAAAGTGAAAAAGTCAAATTTCTATTTTATTTTTTTACCACTTTATTATTGGTTATTTTAGAAAATCAATGACATCTTTTGGAGGTACTTTTTTATGCTCTTTAAGAAAATGGTTTTAGTGAGAGGTAGATCGCCGAAGTATTTTGGTGTACACACTCGAGGTAATTCGAAGGATTATGAGGCACTTTGCCAGTATTTGGAAACATTTTGAGGTATTTTTAAGGTAAGTAATAATAAGGCATTTCAGAGTATTTTGAGACATTGACTATATATTTCAAAATGTTTTGCAATATTTTTATTGGAATTTTGAGCAAAATAAAGCCTAAACAAAGGAAATTTTGCGATATTTTAAGGAATACATTGTAGTAGACGAAGCAGTAGACAATATAGTGTAATATAACAAAATTGACCGCACATGTAACTATTATGGTAAAATCTTTGTTACATGATATTAAGTTGAAACAATATTCATTACAAATTATTATAATAATTTACCAATTTTTCAACATTTGAACCACATTTTTAAGGTCACGTGACTGTTTTTAACAGGTGTCAACTGGACTTTACAGTGTTGCAAGCTCTAAAATTGCATAATCAAAGTCATGTGATTTGTCTCCTACAATTTCAGCTTTTACAACTGTCTAAAATAGTCTAAATTTAATTTACCAAGTTTTTAAAGTTTAAACCACATTTTAACGGTCACATGATTAATTTTGACAGATTTCAACTGACCTTTACAGTGGTGCAAGCTCAAAATTGTATTATCAACGTCACGTGACGTGTACTTTGCAATTTAAGTTTTTACAACTGTCCAAATCGTATTTATCAATTTTCCAAAGTTTAAACTGCATTTTGAAGGTCACGTTACTGTTATTGACAATGTCAACTAGACTTTACAGTGTTGCAAGCTCAAAAATTGAATTATTAAAGTCACGTGACGTAGTTCTTACAATTTTACCACTGTCTAAATTTAAAATACTATATAGGTCAAGTGGGGTAATTGTAAACGATGTTATTTTCCTGTTTAAAGTGACCCTTAGAAAAACTGGGAGTTTTGACATAACTTTACAGTTCCAGTAAGGCCGCGCGCATTATTTCAGCGCCAAAGGTGCTCGGCTATACATCAAGTTGTGTCGCAGAAAGTTGGTCGCCAAATAAATTAAATTTCAATTCGAAAGTGACAAAGTATTGTGAAGAAATAACATTCCCATCACGGTAAATAATTGTTCTAAAGTTTTCTGTACTTCCAAATGTGTGTTAGCTTTATTATAGTGGGTGTAATTAAATGCTTTTGTAGTAGATTACTCTGAATTTTAAAGTGTTTACATTTACCCCTTTCCTAATCTACTAGAGAAATTGTAAACACGATAATGGGGAAAA
Organism: Ips typographus; assembly: GCF_016097725.1. Lineage (NCBI taxonomy): Eukaryota > Metazoa > Arthropoda > Insecta > Coleoptera > Curculionidae > Ips > Ips typographus. The sequence continues at coordinate 111,325 of NC_138427.1, forward strand.
GGTAAACGTTAATTTAATAACGTAAGATTGTTCCTATTACTTACGTTTAATTTTTAAAATTTTTGTAGATGCCGAGAAATTATATAAAAAAAAACAGCTGGACCGTCATACCAACAGGAAGATGTCATCAGGGCTGTAGAAGATGTTAAAAATAAAAACTAGACCTACAGACAAGCACAGGCTTTTTATGGAGTTCCTGCATCTGTAATCTGTCAAAGACTAACAGGAAAAATCAACAACATCAACTTCAAATGAACATGTGTTATTGCCACTATTACCAGCAACTACAATTGACACTCAAAAAGACACTGACAGAGTAGAGATAGGCAAAGCAGTGCCATCAACCTCTAGCTGCTATGGAGAGTTGAACACATTGTTTTTTAAAACCCCTGAACAGAACGTTACAGGGGATTCCACAGCTGCACCAAAGTGTCGCCTGAACCATGGGACTTATTGCGAAATTTTAACGACAGCATGCGTCTTTAAACGGTTAAAAGAAGCTGAAGAAAAAAAAACAACATAAAAAGAAAATACAGAAGATTCTTTAAACGAAACTGAAGTAGAAAACAAAAAAGAAACAAAAACAAATTCTTACTGTGGAAAGTGATGATGAAGAAATTTTAGAAATAGATATAAAATCATGTAACATTGAAGAGTTGACTCCAGGAGACTTTATTTTAGTTCAGTTGAAAGGGGGAAAAAGAGGAGCAACTACTTTTAAATATGTTTGTGCTGTAGAAAGCATTCAAAACACAGAAATTGAAGTGGTAGGGTTAAAATCTAGGGACGACACTAAGTGCAATTTTTCTATTGTAGAACGTGACATTAGCTTTATTTCCCTTGACCAAGTAATTGGGATTTTGCCAATGCCCCTCATTAAGAATAAAGGCCAGCGCATTTCTTATTATTTTTATAAACAAGTACCTGTAATAGAACAATATAGTTCTTACTTTTAATATTGCCCTAATTCATACTTTAATGTTTTATGTTCAATAGTTATTATTTCTAAGTTTTGAATTAGAATTCATAAATTTGTTATAAAAAATAATATAAAAATAACAAAAAATTATAAAGACTTTTAATGAAATCACCGACCTAGGGGGTAAATGTAAACATCCGTATGTAACTACTCAGACTTGAATTTAAAACACTTATCAAAACTGTTTACATTTACACCAAATAAAATCTCATAAAGAGCAGTGGTTTAAATGTAGAGTGTTTACATTTTCCCTAATTTTATGGGAAATTGTAAACAGGACCAACAAATTTCAAAGATTAAATAGACAAAATCTGTGATATTTAAGTGTATCTTGACTACCCAATGACATACTAAATACAATAAATGATGGTGCTATGCAGAGTAACTGCATTTTTTGGCTAAAATACAAAAAAAAATTGTATCACTTGGGAAAAAGTAAACAAATATGCAAATATAGTTTTCAATTACCCCACTTGACCCTAGGTATTTAATTTTTCAACTGTTTCTTTTAAATGATAGGTGTCTTTATTTGACGCAACTTGGTTACTTTGACAGTTAGAAGATTCGTTTAAACGTCAAAATATAACCCGTAATTTCAGACAATCGTATAAAAAATATTTTTGTTTGTTAGAATTTGAAAAAACAGTCACCTAACCTTAGAAAATCAATTTTAAGCTTTCGGCACAAGGTCAAATCAAGTGTCAAAAATTTGGAAAAACCTTTACGTTGTCACCTAACCTAACCTAACAACGTCACTTGACTTTTAAAAAAATGAATTTTAAGCCTTTGTGTCTTCAAAATTTGGAAAAGCAATCAGGTAACCTGAGGAAGTAATTTGTTTTTGAATCATTAATCTTTATGTCAAAATGTCATGTACAAATTGTAAAAGCAGACCTACTACTTAATTAATCTGACCTAAAAATTGCCACCTGACCAAAAAAAATTGACAAAAAAAGATTTATCATTGTCTCAATACCAGGGGCCTTATAATTAAATTTAAGAATGCCACAAATGTGTAGGTAAACATTTGAAGGCATTCTGAGGCAGTTTAAATAACTTAAAGGCATTTTGAGGTATTTCAAGGTAATATGAGGCATTTTAGGCAGTTTTAAGGCATTATTACTATGAGGCATTTTCAGCAATAATGAAGCATTGTGAGGTATTTTAAAGACATTTCAAGGTATTTTGTATGCAAAAAGGCATTTTGGTGTACAGAAAAATTATCGGCGGTCTACCCCTCGGGTTTTAGTTTTCAGCTCCGACGTTTTGTTTTTTAGATAGGTACCATCCCTAACTTCAATTTTTCAAATACGGACCTGAACTTTTTATTTCATATGAAGGGTGCACGGGAAAAACAAGCTAAGTCAAATTTTGAAGTTTTTGAGTACAGCAGTTTTATCTCTAAAATCGTTGTTAACTGGTCACCTATAGGCATTAGAAACATAAATATTTTTTTATATATAAAGCAGCATGCTTTTTTATTTAATATAATAATTACAAGGTTTTTGTTGAAGAAGATACAAAAATAGGTCTTGACTTAGCCTGTTTTTCACCAGATTTATATTATAAATATTAAATTCATCAAGCTTAAGTAGCAAACAAGGTAATTCATAAATTAAAATGTATGTCAAAAAATAATTAGTTGAAAACTTGTTTGTTTTTTATTGATAAAAAATTATTAAACTAATTAGTTACTAAAAAGATTGTAAGGTAAGTAGGTCATTCCCGTGTACGCCTATCCTAAAATATGTTCTATTAGACGACGTAGCTCGATTTTCTTCTGACTAAGTTTGGACCCTGTATAGCATCGCTATTGTCTATCAGGTGAAGCTGTTTTCTCAATTTGGCCAAAAATTGACTTAGCTTGTTTTTCCCGTGCACCCTTCATATTTTAGTAGCTATAGACCTCCCCAAACTAATGATGTGCCACACTAGTCATAAAATTATACCTACTGTACTTAGGTACTTGTTTTTTTTTGAATATGCATTTGGATTACATATGTTGTCATAATGAGTAGATAATTTAGTTTGATAGATAGATAGATAGACCTTTATTCATTACAAATGTGTGCCAGGCATGTAACTTGTCAAAGGATTAGCAAATAACCTAGGTAAAAAATCTTAAATCTATTGCTTAATGTATTATTAAAACAACAATCAAACAAGGAATTAGATTCATAATTATTTACAGTTTCCTATATCACATGAAAAATCCTCCAAGGTGTAAAAAGCTTTGCCAATTAAATACCAGGTGTCCAAGAGCACCCTGGACATAGGAGATTAACATGGGAAAACGGTTTTGATTTTTTCGCGCCTGTACGGTTGATTTGATTGAAAAATCGTATTAATGAAAGTTGTAGTACCTATCACGGACTAGTTTTCTGTATTTTTTTCAGATCTCTAACTTGAGCCTTTTCGTTGTAAAACACGAACAAAAATGCGAAAATTTAAACTTTTTACCTGCACTGTATAAGCGGTTGTCGAGCAACCGTACCAGCAACAATGATCTGTTTACCCGTTGCTCGACAACCGCCTATACAGTGCAGGCCAAAAGTTTAAATTTTCTCATTTTTGTTTGTGTTTTACGACAAAAGAGCTCAAGTTAGAGATCTGAAAAAAATACAAAAAACTAGTCCGTGATAGGGACTACAACTTTCATTAATACGATTTTTCAATCAAATCAACCGTACAGGCGCAAAAAAATCAAAACCGTTTTCCCATGTTAATCTCCTATGTCCAGGGTGCTCTTGGACACCTGGTATGTTTTTAGTGTTTGAGCCCCATTGAGTCTAGACAGTCATCTGCAAACACCAGCGTTGCGTCATCCGCATGCAAGACCGTCTTCTCTCCAGTAACCTCTGCCAACTCATTAGTGTAAAGAATGTACAATAGTGGACCCCCTGGGGCACTCCCTTAGTTAATTTAACCTTGTCAGACATATTCATATTTCCTCGGAGGTCATACTCTACAACACGCTGCATTCTCCCGTCTAAATCTAAGATCTAATTAATTCCAAAGGCTTTCCTCTAATTCCATATTCATACAGTTTTCATATAAGAATCGTATGATTTACGCAGTCAAAAGCTTTAGAAAGGAAAATACACATTGCTAAGGTGTTTTTTTTATTATTGAGAGACTCAATTACAGTTGTCAGCGTTTGGTAAATTGCTCTTAACGTTGACTTCCCTTTTCTAAATCCATTTTGTTTATCGGATAAGACTGAATGTTTCTCCAGAAAGTCTATCCTTCTATTATATATGATGCGTTCAAATACTTTGCTAACGTTAGATAATAATGATATTGGCCTACAATTGTTCTCTTCACTCTCAGTTCGGCTTCGCCTCAAGCTGCAATTTTCATGTGCAAGCGGCAAATATGTACTTTCCGCTCTTAATATAGAATATACTATTTTGTTGAAATTTGGAGTGTAGCCTAGCTTGGGTCCAAACTCTATCTAAAATATTTTAAACTTTGCAGTGTTGCCAGAGAACCCCAACTTTTGATTTTCAAATTGAACACCCTGTTTCTAATCTCATTTTTGAATTCCTCTCAAGAAGGCTAGTAATTAATGTTGATACTTTCCTATACCTATCTTGTACTGTTTCTTAGATATTTCATAAAAATGGTAAATTTTAGATCACATGGTTGAAACGTTCAAAGACAATGAAAGAAGAGAGAGAAGAGAAAATGTAAAAAACTACAGGGTGGTCAATATTTACCTTTAAGTCGGATAGCTAGAAAAACTGCCAGAAGTTCGTTTTTTTAAATGGAACCCCCAATGTATTATGGTTTGTAATAAAAGAACATTAAATTCGTAAATGTTTGTTGCAAGATTTTAAATTTCCGAATTTTAGAGCCGTTTTGCGTCTTAATGATCAAACCTACGGTATTAAAAAATTACAAGTTGATAGCCGAAAATGTGCTCTACAACTTTTATCTAAAGCGTCCTTCCATTAAGTGAACCGTACAGGCGCAAAAAAATAAAAACAGATTTTCCATGTTAATCTCCTATGTCCAGAATTCTCCTGGATAGGCTATATATTATACATAGCTATTAAGGGAAAACCGTTGTCTATTGCCATGCGTTCCAAAATTATAAGGTCTTTATTGAAGGCCAGTCTTGAAAGGGGTAAATTAAATAACCTATGTAAGAAAGAGTTAAAAGCTGCCCATTTATGATTGTAAGGGGAGTTAGATGAGAATTGGATGACGTTGTCAGTTGTTATAGGCTTTATGTAGATGTCAATCTCTATTTTAGTTGTTGATTGTCAGTAATAAGTCAAGAAATCTCCATCCAGCTCCACCGAATGCAAAGCTCATTTCTCTCGATTTTAAGAATTTGTTTCCAAGCATTTTCCCAAAGGAGTGTGTAGACTTAATTGAAAGATTGCTAATAGACAAGGGTGTTACACGGTTTTTTGTCAACGATTTAATTAAATTGTTACGGATCAGCATTTTTGGATTTGATATCAATATTCAATTATTTAGTTTATGTCCGAATTGTAAACTTTATGGTGAGTGTTTCCGTCTTGTATTGTATTTAAACTGTTCGTCCCCGATGTACGCTTTCATGGTTTGTTTTGTTTTTATAATAGTGTATTTTGTAACTTTAATTGACAGAACACGTCGAACATTTGCAGAAATTAAAGCCCATCCTATAATATTAATAAATGCTCTAAAGAAGATAGAAAAACAATGTTTAAAATGCGTTAGAGCTAGTGGCTTTCAATTTGAACAATTTCCCTTAATATTTTTTGTTAATTAGTTAATCATTTCTTTTTCAATGTATTATTATTCTATTAACAAGTAAAATATTTAATAAATTGCATAATTCGTTATCAGCAGACTTTTTGTAAAACTATTTAAATTAATTGAAATCATCTAAAACTTAAAAATATTTAGGTATTTAAAGCTAGACTTCACGCCAATTAAAATGTAAATTTTACGCCATTCATTTGTTAAACCGCCATACTATTTTACTCATGATTTGCTAGATTACAAATTAAAATTTGCGATTTATACGTTGTTTTTCAATTTAATTTTCTGATGTTATATATTTTTGAAAAAGTTTTTTTTGCTTATTCCAAATCTGCAAAAATATCATCATCATTTAAAAAAGGTATGTTATGGTAATATCTTAAAAACGATGCACCCCAGAAAAAAATAATACATATTTGGATTCTACGTGAAATTCTCTATGGAAAGCAATCTTTAATTTTCCCATATGGCTAATAATAAAGAAAATACGATGGAGGTTCCAAATTGACCAATGTTCGTTTGACAAAAATCGAGCACAGGTTCGCGAAAACCGCATTGCTCTGTCTTTGCTAGTTTTCGAGATACCCTGTAAAACCATCGAATTTGAGACACCCTGTACCCTTGGAGTTTTTCTTCGATTTTCGTATAATAATAATTTTGTTTAATGTTTTTAACTGGTGTCACGAGGTTGGTAGAAGGTATAAAACGTATGATCGGGCAGTAGATATCCACTATATTACTCAACAAACTCGTGCTAGGCTTAATTTTGCCACTTTTAAATCATTCAATAGTTAAATTTGTTAATGTTGATATCACGAGAGGCTTCACAGGCCACCTAGCAATAATAATGTCTATGACTTTGTAGTGCCCATTATGAAGGGCTTGCAGCCCAATTAATTGGAAAAATATCACATTATAATACTCAGCATTAACTAAATTGTTCTGTATGTAACTTTCTGTAAGTGATTCTTTTACTTGCTTGCCCGGTAATTGAAGTTTTCATAGTCCGCGACAGTGAAGTCAAATTCATTTAGATATAACCCAAAGAATTATTTAAAATATCTATTCTAATAACTACCGAAACGTCTGATCTGAGAGATGATATTGCCACGTTGTAGAGGAGAATAAGTGGCAATGGTAAACTGTTACTTATTTTCAGTAGTCTCATGAAAGAAATCAATAAAAATATAATAACTGAATTCCAAAATTTCGCTTTTTTTGAATATCTCCGGTAATTGAAATTACTAAAATTTGAAACGCTTTATTAGTAAACTCCAAATTGCGAAATTTTGCCTTAATTTAACCAACTCTGTATCTCTTACCGATTCCGAGGTCCACTTACACGCGAGTTTGTGGCACCCTGTATTTACGAGAACGTTTACTAGCAGATGGCTAGTAAATACCGGCCGTTGATATATTATAAAATTTCCCTTTTAAATTGTAACCCTAGTTCATGAGATTGGAACGACTTGTACAGTTTTGAATATTTTTATGTAATTAATTGTAACTTATACTTCCTTTGTTTGAAAAGTAATTGAAAAACGATAGAGATGAAAATTAACAGGACTAACTCATAAAGGGTATGAAAAACAGATTTTTAATTTGTCTGGTTAGTTTACCTAATCAGTACAAAAAGGCTAAGTGGTATTTAATTGCTATTAAATTGTGTTTTTAATCAGTATTAAACTGCTGTTATTGATTGAATTTAAAAAGTTGGTTGACTTAGGTATTGGATGCAAGTATAGCTTGGGGTACAGCGAAGAAAATAATCAGTAATTATTATTTGTACCTATAATTTTCAGAATATTATACTATAGGTATACTAATATTATTATTAAGATAATTATACTCACAGTTTGCTAACAGAATCACAGATTATGGAATTAACAAAAAGTAAATTCGTGATTTTTTTTAGATCGGGATAGTATACCACAAACGACAATTCATCATTTGAGATGGATAATGCAAAAAGATCTTCTTGGCCAAGACGTGTTTCTAATAGGGCCTCCGGGGCCAAGAAAAAGACTCCTAGCAATGCAATATATCGAATTAACTAATAGGGAACACGAATATGTGGCTTTGAGTCGAGATACTACCGAAAGTGATCTTAAACAGAGACGGGAAATTATTGATGGAAGTGCAAAATATTTTGATCAGGTAAGTAAGCAATAATAATTAAAATAATCAGTATGTCTTAAACTTGCTCCAAAACCATTTTATCTACAATTGTATCTACATACTTTTGTACTGTTTTTAGTGTAAAAAGTTAAGTTATAATTGTGCATATTTGCAAAAACTATTGCTCGGTTTGTTTTTTAGTCCAAGCCGCTATTCCAATAAACATAGCTATTTATGTATTAAGTGCGCAATACCTGATTTTTATGCGCAGAGAATGAAGTTTAATGAACAATCATTCGAGAGCATAAAAGCGACATTGTGCGCCTAATACATGTAGAAAAACGTTGCTAAATATCTTTACAACTAACGTACTGCGTAGAGACTCAAAAACAGGATCAAAACTATACACAATTGAAGACTGACATCAAACTGGTAACACTACCATTTTCAATAATGGCATGATTAAATTTTTTTTAATTAAAATTGAGATTATTAATCACTCATTAATATAATAGTTGATTACAACATTTTTCCGTTGTCTGCATTCTATAATAAATGTTTATAATCCTAAAAGGTTTAAAGAAATACTAATTGTCAATTGAATAATTGAATACACAACACCGCAAATTGAAATCACAGGCACCTTTGACAATGACAGTGACAGTTAGTTCGGTCGGTAATGGTGTCTGTCTAAAGAATGTGCGTCTATTTCTCTCTGTATAAAAGATAGAATTATACTATGAGCGTATTTGGTTGCCTACGAAAACTAGTGCTGCAAGAAGCATTTTACGCACGAAATTGAAAAAGTTAAGCACCAAGCCGCTTAGTGTACAGTGTGTAATTCTATAAATGCGTAAAATGCTTTAGAGCACGTGTGACGTACTACACTTTACCTACGACCAAGTGTCAAGTCCTGTTTTCGCCACTCATATAATTCAGAGTAATTTTTGTTCATAAAAAAAGTATATTTTCAACGTATTAACTCTATATTTTATCAAAGATATTATGCTACTAATTTTCACAAAAACATGTTATCTAATTATTGTGTTTTTCTTAAAATAATTATTTATGGTGACATTACAGTGATTAAAAACAAATGCCGTATCTGTTGTCTTGCTTTTCTTATATTACTGGCTTAATACTCCTCAATTGAATTATGTAAGCATTATTAGTATGAGAAATAGTACTTTCAGTAACATTGCTTGTTAGTTTGCTATTGCATATGATATTCTAGACGATCTGGTATTTACTTCAAACTGTAGGAACGTGCATTACGCGATGATCTCCATTTAATATACTCTGATAAAGCAAGAAATGAAATCGAAATCAATTTTTTTCTACTCGCGTGTGCAAAGAATCTATTTTTTGTTCAAACGGACGTGGCCGTGAAATGCACTTTTACGGCCGGTGTCAATAGCAACGGCCGAAAAAAAACTACAGGGAAAAAGGTAAATTAACAATCACTATGTCACCGTCTACGCTTATGGTTGCTGGTTAGGATTTCTCTACGTGACCACTGTGTCCACCAATTACAGCAGTACACCCATCTATATCAGTACAGCAATCTTCGTCTCCCAATTTCATTTTCGCGTATATGAAAAAATGGAAAATATTTCTGACAAAAGTCAGTTTATTATTTAACGTCACATCAACAATGCATAACCAGCAAACATAACAATAAACACCTCAGCCGTATCGTTCGTATTTACGAATCGAAACACCAGTCGATGACAATGGACAATTCGCCCGAGTTTTACAGGCTATTTTTCTACGACTAATTGGAATTACTTACCAAATTTCACACAAATAAACACTCAATGTTTGAAACGTTTCCGTGTTTACATTGTCATTGACGCAGCCAAAGTTTGACTGGTGTCCCAGATTGTCACCGGGTGACAGCTGATTAACTTTGTCTTTTAGGTTGAGGTGTTGAATGGATCTGATTCATTGTAAGTTTGTATCATTTCCTTTATCACATAATAAAGTAGATGTTTTTATTCTTTAATTGAACACTAACTGAAACTTGAATGGCTTTTTCATTGCCTCAAAACATAAGCCAAAATTCAATGTTTTGATGCCAACTGTCAGTGAGGATGACAATCAGAAGAACTATTTGTTAATTTCTACAGCTTCCTTTATCCCTTTATGAACTGGTCAAAGAGATTGAAGATACTTTTATTAGATTTTATTCAACTCTATTTTACTGACATAAAACAATGGAAAGACACTTCCTTAACATGAGTATCTTAAATTGTCAGTAGATGACATAATGTTTATGTAGTATGTTCCGTAAAATTGATTATTTTAACATTCCCTTCCAAGTTTACAATGCATACACATCAGTATAATAGTAAAATGAATATCAATACAAAAACTTACTTCTATAACAATTTCTGGAATAACTTATAAGTTCAAAATATCTACAACATTTAGTTTTTTAATAAAATATTTAAATTTTGGTAGCGGTAGAGCTTTTGTAAATACATCAGCTACTTGCTCTGCTGTACAAACATACTTTAAAATTATTTGTCCTTTTTCAACACAATCTCTTAAAAAATGATGTCGAACATCAATGTGTTTGGACCGTTTGGTCACTAAAGTACTTGGCATCTTGATACAAGATTGATTATCCTCAAAAATCTCAACAGGATAAACATTATTGTTCAAAATATCACACAGAAGAGCGGAAATAAAAATACATTCAGTCACATATGCCGATAAAGATACATATTCAGCCTCTGTACTCGATAAGGCAACAACTGATTGTTTTTTACATTTCCATAAAACTACATTATCATACACATTAATTAAAAATCCTGAAATACTTTATCGATCAAAAACATTATTAGCAAAATCAGCATCGACATAACTAGATATAATGACATTGTTATTTGACTTGTTTGATTTAACATATTGCAGTCCAAAATTTTGAGTTTTCTTTCAAATCCAGAAATTTTAACGGAGTATAAGTCAAATCTCTCATTTCAAATCGATAGGTTAGTCTTAATTTTATTTCTTTTAGGTGCTCTAAAGATTTTGAAATGAGAATTATGTCATCTACATGAATTACCAAATATACATGACTACTGTGATATAAACATAGATATGCATTTGATCGACTAAAATTTATGTTTAACAGATAATCATGCAACTTATCATACCAACACTTGGGCGATTGTTTCAAACCATACAAAGATTTTACTAACTTGCACACTTTACCTGAAGAGTCTTTCATGTCCATGATTAGTTCCACTCCTTTTGGTATTTCCATATACACAGGCTGCGGCAAATCTCCATTCAAAAATGCACACTTAACGTCAAGCTGATGAATGAACATATCATGTTCTACACTCAGGGAAAGTAGAACACGAATAGTTTGCATTCGAGCCACAGGTGAATAAATTTCTTGCTGCACATCACACTGTTTGAATCCTGTGGCCACTAAACGTGCTTTTTTCACTGTTAATTTCTACAGCTTCCTTTGTCCTTTGACATGTATTCACCCCCATTGTCACATCGTAATCTATCTATTTTGCTTTGGAACTTAGCTTCTACCATTGCTACATATTGCTGAAATTTTTCCAGAACTTCACTTTTATTTTTCATAAGATAGCATACTGTAAAATGTGAAAAATGGTCAATAAATGTTACAAAATACTTCATGCCGTTGTAAGTTACAGGAGTTAAAGGTCCACAAACATCTGACGAAATAACCTCTAACAATCTCCTTGCTTTTAAGTTTTCACTTAAAGATTTATAAAGCTTTTGTGTCTGTTTACCTTTTAAACATGTTTCACATAGAGTTTTACTAGGGTATTTAGTAGAGTGTCCCATTCATTTGTGCCATAAATCATTAAGTTCAGATTCAGTTATATGCGCTTTCCCATTATCAATATTCATGCATACTAGATATAAATTATTCTTTATGTTACCTTCTATTATTGTTTGGCCTTTCTTCTTAATCACAACTTGTCTTGTTGTTTGAATTTCAGTTTCCTGCATTCTGATTTTTTGTGTCTCCTTATACCACAATAATGACACTTGTATGGACATGTTTCACTTGAGGTCGCACCGCTTCTATAATCAGGAAATGCATAACGATTTGTAGTTGATGGTCGTTTGTTTACTGGCTGACTTCCTGGATGTCTATATCCTTTTCCAAAATGTTTTCTTTCTTCATCTCCTCTACCATAAAAAGCATGTGGCTGTGATGTGTCTACATTCTCTTCTTTTACCTTTTCTTGTCTTGATTCCTCCATAAGTAATTTGTTTTTTACAAAGTCAAGAGAGATGTTACTTTCACCTTGACAAAAAATAATATCAATTGCAGTGCTGGTATCTACTTGATAGTTCTCTGGCATTGCAGACAATAACTGTGTTACTAGATTTTCCTTTTCCAAAGTATTTCATGTTTCTTAATTTCTTTTGCAAATGTACCTGGTTTGCTATTCCTTGCTTTTGAAAAGTACCTTTCAACTCATTCATGATTTCTTTAGCTGTAGTTTTGGTTTTCACCATTTCAAGAACATTATCAGCCAATAACTGAACAATTAAATTCCGAGCTTTTACATCGTTTTTATTAAAAACTGCAAGTTCATTTGTGGCTGTTGATTCCGGAGGATCTTTCTCCAACATTTCCAAAACACCTTGTTGCTCAAGTCACAATCTCACTCGAAACTCCCAATTTGAGAAGCCGTTTCCATCAAATGGCTTTACAATTAAATTACTTGGGATTGTAGCCATAATTTGTCTTATCCTTCAGGTTTTCAAAATACGTTTCACAACAGGATAATTACTGCATACTTTTCCGGTTTTCCTGGACTGAGCCCATAACTTGTTAATTTCTACAGCTTCCTTTATCCCTTTATGAACTGGTCAAACAGATTGAAGATACTTTTATTAGATTTTATACAACTTTATTTTACTGACATAAAACAATGGAAAGACATAAGCACATTAGATGACATAATGTTTATGTAGTATGTTCTGTAAAATTGATTATTTTAACACTATTTTGTTTACGTTCAAGATTAGCTGTAATTGGTCTATTTCATATCGCAGGCTGAAAATTGCCTGTGATTGGTCTATTTCATATCCCAGGCTGAAAATTGCCTGTGATTGGTCTATTTCATATCGCACAGTTGCGGAAAGTCTAGGATTCTGTAGTCGTTCAACCGTTGACAATTGCCTACTTATCCGATCTCTAAACTGTTAAGGAATGAACCAATATCCCTGTAGGAGTATAAAAAAGTTTTTTTGCTTGCTGTCCAGGGCAACGGCCACAATGCATGCCATTATTGAAAATATCAGGGTCACCAGTTTGATGTCAGTATTTAATTGTGTATGTGTATAATTTGAATCCTGTTTTTGAGTATCTCCGCAGTAATGCTCTAGAATGATTGCTGTGCTCCGTTGTGCGTCGCGCAGCAGACTTCATTCTCAGCGCATTAAAGTCATGTGTTGCGCGCTTAATACATAAATAGCTATTAAACAGTCATTATTCATTTTATAGAGTGCAGTAAAAGCCGCAATTAACGGGAGAATACTAGTATTGGAAGGAGTTGAAAAGGCTGAAAGAAATGTTCTGCCCGTTTTGAATAATTTGCTTGAAAATCGGGAAATGCATCTTGAAGATGGGAGGCTACTCATACCCGCTGAAAGATACGACAAATTACTGATGGTAGTATTTTATATACAAAAAAATAATAATTAAAAATATGCATTGGGTATTTCAGGAACACGGCGCTAAAGAATTGGAGAAGTGGAAACTTGTTAGGGTGGATGAGAATTTTAGAGTGATTGCTGTAGGACTGCCAGTTCCAAAGTGAGTATTAGAGATTTTATTTTACTAAACCAAATTATCGGGGGTCGGGGGTGGTGATAGAAATAAACTGGGCGGTTGTCAAGTTTTATTTCCTAAATGATACAGGGTAATTCAAACTCGACCCTCACCATTGAGATTTAGAAAACTATAAAAAATACGAGAAAGTTTAAATGATGGCACAGTTGCGCACGTTAAACCTGAACCAAATGCTGTTTTAATAATGTCGCCTTGTACTTCCGAAGATATCCGAAAAAAAAACGTCATATTGTTGCTAAGAAGACAAAATAGTGCGTTATATTTTGATGTCAGTTATGTATGTTTTTATGAGCAGTTATGTATGTTTTTATGAGATTCTAATGGTTAGGACTGAATTTTAATTACCCTGTATATTATGGCATTTTTCAGTTACTTTAAAAATAAAGTCCTTTTTTTAAGAAAAAAACATAGAAGAATATTTGGTCAAATTTGACATCTTGTGGTATTTCCTCCTGAAAAAAATATATACAGGGTGTCCCAGGACGAAATACATCGATTGATATTGGAAAAAGTATAAATAGGAGAGTTTTGAAAATTTGGCAGAATACTGATGTGGGCATGCCCAATCTAACTAAAATATTTTCAAGATTAGGTTATACCGGAAGTCGATCACAACTTTCTTATTTTAAATAGAACACCCTATGTATTATTACATATTTGGATTCCTCACAAAATTCTGACCAACTTTTGTGTACAATGCCGTATGTCTATCTCTAGCCGTTTTCGATGTTTTTCCAAAAAAGTGATAGTTGCAACGCTCAACATATTTTTGTACTCTGTCAAAACCGTATTTCATTTTGCAATGAAACTTTGGGTTATTGTAAATAAAGGATCGTTTTATTAAACTGAGGGTGCGTAATGACTCATTTGTATACAGGGTCGTCAAAAAAAAATCATAAACTTGGCACTAAAAAAAATAAAAAATTTCAAGTTTTTTAAATAGAAACCCACATTTTTATGACGGAATCATTTTGAGCATTAAAAATTACTATACGTTTCAATTCACTTGCCTATACCTAAATCCAACCCTTTTCGTTTTATTTGGGAATAAACATTTTTTATTCATAAAACTCCAGATTTCTTGACAATTTCTCTCTCTAATTACGTGTGGATTTATGTCACACCAGTAGTGTGAATTATGTCTATTGATCATTCCATTTTTAGTGAATTTGGCCTCGTCGCTCTAAATAATATTATTCAAAAACAATTCTTCTCCATAGTGACTAGTCAGCAAAAACTCACTAAAAACCACTCTCTTCGGAAAGTCAACTTCTTTTAAGTGTTGCACTAATTTAAATGAAAAAGAGTGCAATTTATGTTTCTTCAGGATCCTTTGAATTGAGCTTTTGGATATGCCTGATTCTACAGAAACTTGTCTTATTGACGAAGTTGGATTTGCAACAAAATAGCCCAAAATTGCAATTTCTCCATTTGTATTATTAAGGATTGGTTTTGTTTTAATAGCTTTTCACAGATCCCGTATTCTTAAAATTTTCAATTATTTGCTTGACAGCTTTTGGTGATGGCTTTGCTTTTTCTGGATAACGAGCCTCAAATACCTCACATGTTCTACTCACAACTTTATCACATTCTCCGTAAATAATAAACAGATTTAAGTAATCTTGGTTGGAAACGAATAACGTAACCTCGACGGCATATTTGCAGTTGTCAAAACACTCAAAACTAGTGTTATTAACATGTCCTGCAGTCTCCAATATCACCGTGTGTCAAAAGCATGACCAACTAGAGTACCCCAATCCCAACCATGCAGCCTAATAAAAAAAAGGTTAACTCTCAAATAAAACGAAATGGGTTGAATTTATGTATAGGCAAGTAAATTGAAACGTATAGTAATTTTTAATGTTCAAAATGATTCTGTCATAAAAAATGTGGGTTTCTATTTAAAAAACTTGAGATTTTTCATTTTTTTTAGTGGCAAGTTTATGATTTTTTTTTGACGACCCTGTATATAAATGAGTCATTACGCACCCTCAGTTTAATAAAACGATCCTTTATTTACAATAACCCAAAGTTTCATTGCAAAATGAATTAAGGTTTTGACAGAGTACAAAAAATATGTTGAGCGTTGCAACTGTCACTTTTTTGTAAAAACATCAAATATTTCGAAAACGGCTAGAGATAGGCATAGGGCATTGTACACATAAGTTGGTCAGAATTTTGTGACGAATCCAAATATGTAATAATATATAAGGTGTTCTATTTAAAATAAGAAAGTTGTGATCGACTTCTGGTATAAACGGAAGTGCAACCATCTTGAAAATATTTTAGTTAGATTGGGCATGCCCACATCAGTATCATGCCAAATTTTCAAAAATTCTCCTATTTATACTTTTTCCCTTAGCTGTGAGTCTAAAATGCGTCTCCCACGGATTTATGAACAACTGTACAGGGTGCTGCATTTTCGATGGTTTTACGGGGTACAGAGAAAACGGTAATAGATAGAAAAAAAGTAGCATACGTGTTCCGATCTCATTTTCCGAGCTGAGATGACTGGCGAAGAGTGCGCTGCGCAAACTTCTTTTGTTTCAAAGATACGGGGGGTTTTTGAAAAATGGTCATTTTTCAACCTCCTCTGTATTTCATTTGCTATAAAAGTTATTAAAAAAATAAAAACGGTATCTGGTACAACTTTTCACGTAGAATTCAATGACGTAGCCGGTTTTTTTCTATTACGTTTAGTTTTTGACATATGGCAGTAAGTTACATTTTTTTAAATGGAACACCCTATATATTTGTACGTCATTTAATTCTGTTCATTTTTACCTTTTCAACAGTGTATTACAACATATAAGTTTGTAAAGGTTAATCGTCTTATTTAAAAAAAAAAGTCGTTTGCTGAGTTAAAAAAATGCCAATATCTAAAATACGAAACAAAAACAATCGGAAATCATATAAACTAACACATTATAAAATTCAATATTTTTAATAAATCCTATAATTAAAAAAAATCTAAATTACAAACAGTTCTACCGTCGCTTTAATAAGAAAAGTGGCCATTTCTATTTTCTACTATTTTTAAGGTAGAAGTTAAAAAAAACTGTTTATAAACGACATGTAACATGTTAATATGAACATAGCCAGATTTTGTTTTGACTGTGGGTATTTTTATACATATTATTTAGCCCGTTTTTGTTAAAGAAACGCCTTTTTTCTAAATATCAAGATTAACATTTACAAACTTATATGTTTTAATACACCGTTGAAACAGTAAAAATCAACAGAATTAAATGACGTAAAAATATATAGGGTGTTCCATTTAAAAAAATATAACTTACTGTCATATGTCAGAAACTAAACGTAATAGAAAAAAACTGACTACGCCATTGGATTCTACGTCAAAACTTCTACCGGAAACCGTTTTTCCTTTTTTGATAACTTTAATAGCAAATGAAATACAGAGGAGGTTCCAAAATGACCATTTCTCAAAAACCCCCCGTATCTTTGAAACAAAAGAAGTTTGCGCAGCGCACTCTTCGCCAGTCATCTCAGCTCGGAAAATGAGATCGGAACACGTATGCTACTTTTTTTCTATCTATTACCGTTTCCTCTGTACCCCGTAAAACCATCGAAAATGCAGCACCCTGTACAGTGTGTTCTAATAAGCCGTCGCCGCTGCTGTTTCTGAGACTGATCTGGTAACACCGCAAAGTTCAAAATATTTTAGATGGAGAGTTTGGATCCAACCTAGGCTGCACTCCAAATTTTAACGAAAAATATTGTGTCGTTCTCTAGATACTTCTAATATACTATCAGCGTGATTCACCCTGTATATATATTTAGAGTTAAGAAGATTAGCAAAATCTCCTTGGGTCCTTGAAAAATATAATGTGTGAAAAATATAATGTAAAAGACAATAACTGACGTTATTGTATGGTGAAAATTGGACGGTAATAACAATTAATAATGACATACAAATCGCGTGGTTTCCTTTGGTTAGCTTTGGGGCACTCCTGCTAAGACGTCGACGTTTCTGATTTGTGCTTGTGTATACAGGGTAATTCAAATTCGACCCTCACCATTGGGATCTCAGAAACCATAAGAGATACGAGAAAGTTTAAATTGAGGCAAAGTTGCGCAATTTAAAGCTCTACCAAATGCTGTTTTAAAAATTTCGATTTTCCGAGTACTTCCGAAGATATCCGAAAAAAACTGAAAATTTGACTTTTTGTTTTTATTTATTTTTAACCTTATTTGAAGAGATATCCCAAAACTAAAAGCATCTTTTCATTGCCACTTTTTCCTAGCTATTCGATGATGGATTCAAATTTGCCACACGACGTTTCGTTTTTGGTCAGTCATCATCAACTTTCTTTTTTCTTATGGGCGCCATATTGGATTTTTATCCCACCAAATATTACGTTTTATTCTGATTTTAGTGATGTATAATAACTTATGATTTGCTTGGTAAATGACAAAATAATTCAGTAAAAACTATTTTTACTTTAGTTATTGGCTTGAGTTAATGGGCCGTTTTCTAAAATGTCATTATTTGACAGTACTTGTCAAACACGATAATTCGGACGAACATTAGAGCAAGTCAATCATAGTTAAAAATGTATCTAGATAAGAAACCCCCCGCTCAAAATGTTATTATTATCAAGCATTGCTGAACTATTTAGGCTAATCGGAAGAAGAGATTTGTTAGCATTATTTCTAACTTAAACAGTTAATTTATGTTTCCAAGAGAAAGATCATCAATTTAGGAACTTTATTTTTTGTCAAATTTCAATTTTTTATAATGTTAAATGCAAGTTTATAGTTATTTATACATTAAGTGACTTAAACCATTTTTTATTCATTCATATTTATTCGAGTGAATAAACCGGTTTAAGTCACGTGTTTTATACAGTATTTTATTAAATTTCGACTTCTTATATTACAAAAAAACTAAAATGACAGTTCTATTAAATTTGCACCGCGCCCCGTAGATGTGATATTGATGTTTGTTTGTTTACATCTGTAAATAGGCGAATGTCATTCAGAGTGATTTAATAGTCATTTATACAGCAAGTGACTTAAACCATTTTTTATTCACGAAAAGAACAACTTGGTCCAGAGCGGAGCGAGTGGCCTAAGCTCTTCGAGTGAATAAACCGGTTTAAGTCACGTGTACACCTTTGTGACACAGAGTATGTTCAGACCAATTGCGTGTGACAAGTACTACCAAGTAATCTTCATGAAATGTCTCATTAACTCAGAGCTAACTAAGGTAAAATTAGTTTTTATTGAATTATTTTGTCATTTATGAAGCAAATCATATGTTGTTATACATCACTAAAATCAGAATAAAACGTACTATTTGGTGGGCTAAAAATCCAATATGGCGCCCATTAGAAAAAAGAAAGTTGATGATGGCTGCCAAAAAACGAAACGTCGTGTGGCAAATTTGAATCTATCATCGAATAGCTGGGAAAAAGTGGCAATGAAAGATGCTTTTAGTTTTGGGATATCTTTTCAAATAAGGGTAGAAATAAATAAAAACAAAAAATCAATTTTTCAGTTTTTTCCGGATATCTTCGGAAGTACTCGGAAAATCGAAATTTTTAAAACGGCATTTGGTTGAGCTTTACATTGCGCAACTTTGCCCCAATTTAAACTTTCTCGTATCTCTTATAGTTTCCGAGATCCCAATGGTGAGGGTCGAATTTGAATTACCCTGTATACAGGGTTATTCACGTTATTCGACACGGAAGATTGTGACTAAACTATTCACTTTCAAAAAAGTTTTGATTCTGGGATGGACATAGACCTATTGGACGTATCTTTTAAAAATATTTTCAAGATGCACCGGTTGTCCCAAATGCAGCACCTAGTATAGTACTTTATTTTCAGAATCTACGTTAAAAATAAAAGATAATTTCATTGTTTGATAGGTCTAAACTTTACAGTTTCTCAGATATTCCTTAATATGTAAAAATGTAGAACAAATATTAACATTTAAACATTCAACCTTCCTTTGAGATTTATTGACCAAAATTGGTTTGGGCGCTGATAAAAGATTAAGTTTCATGATCCAAAAGTGATAAATTGTCTACCTCATACCGGGTATATCAAAAAATTTACTCAAAAACTAAAATGTTTAAGTAAGTATAAACTTGTCAAAATCAAATGGAACCCCAACCAATTTTATGGTTACTGTATACAGTGCGTTTTTTTTAACGCGCAACATAGGATTTTACGTGTTAAATTTTTAAGCCCATGTTAGACCATGTTATTTTGGAACTACAAGTATAAAACTTGACGGGTGTGTCTTTAGTACCCTGAAGCTTAAGTAAGTCTACCAATTTGGTCTAAAAAGTGATTTAAAACTGGAAAAAATCATTTTTTTTCGAAAAGATTTTATCCTTTCATACTCCCTGTATGCATTGTTGTTTTTGATACTGGCAGGGCAGGTAGCAGGTAAAGTGACTTATTTTGACTGCATCACGACCCGACATCTTTTGAACGTCAAAAGGGAATTTTATGATTGTTTGGAATATACTGTTTGGCTTCAAACGGAGGTCAATTTGAACAATTCACTTAAAGTGATTGTTCAGTTAAAATACTTTTTTTGTTCTTAACTTTCTTGATATAAAGTTAATGATCACCCTGTTTTACTTTCTACGCCAAATTTTACCTGCTACCTGCCATGCCAGTATCAAAAACAACAAAGAACAACAATACATACAGGGAGTATGAAACGATAAAACCTTTTCGAAAAAAGATGATTTTTTGCAAGTTTTTTAACACTTTTTAGGCCGAATTGGTAAATTTACTTAAGCTTCAGGGTACGAAATAGCCACCCGTCAAGTTTTATACTTGTAGTTCCAAAATAACATGGTCTAACATGGGCTTAAAAATTTAACACGTGAAATCCTATGTTGCGCGTTAAAAAAAACGCACTGTATGCAAAATTTAATTACTTTTCGAAAATTATTAAAGCTTCATACCGCTAATTGTTTCGACAATGGACATTTCTTAAACTAGAGCTGAATGACTGATTTTTTATATCGTTCAAAGATCACTTGGTTTCTTTTCCAATTACATATCTATTGTTCTAATCTAAGTAAAGCTTAGAATAAAATAAAGGCTTAATACTTTGTAAATTTGCTATACAAGTTACAAAAATAATTCATAAAAATGTTTAAAACGGCGACCATTTGACTACAAACACAAACCTACCAACTCCGTTTTTGAATCCTTCAGCAACATTATTAAGTATCTTAATGGATATACTCCTAAAAATTTCGCTAATTCGCTATTTAAGCTGTCATTTAAAACAGTTTGAATCGGTGGTAATTTCTCAAGGGTATCAAAAATCACTCAAAATCGGTGCGAGTTCGAGAAATGTTGACTTTCCGAGAAAACGCGAACAGTTAGCCATAGGAGACCTCAATATGTTTCGATAGATAATTAAATTTTGCATCTACGTTAACCATAAAATAGGTGGTGTTCAACAAATTGGATTTTGACAAGTTATAAAGTTTAAGGGCGTAAACGCACTGAGCGACCAGGTCGCAACGGCCAGCTCGCTGCGACCATAAATATTATTATATCAAATGGTGCAACACGTATTACCGACTGCGGTGGTCGCTCAGTACGTTTACGCTCTAAAGGTTGCAATTATTGGGTAAAAATTTTGAGACATCCTGTATGAGCTACACAATTTCTCACCCATGGATCCTAAAACTTGATCATTTAGCAGTTCCCAAGCCAATTTTGATTAATAAAAATCAAACAGAGGTTGAGTGATTAAACCTTAAAATTTGTTCTAAATTTTTACAAAATAACGAATATCTGAGAAACTGTAAAGTTTAGACGTACCAAACCTCTATGTAATTACCTTTTATTTTCAACGTAGCTTCTGAAAATCAAATAAAATACCAGGTATTCCATTTGAAAAAATATAACTTTGATACTTTTTCTGCATTTGGGACAAGCTTCTCAGTCTATACAACGTGATGCTGTATCACGTATTGGTGTTTTGCTCCTGCAGTAATGTGCCAAGTACTAGTGGCTCCACTAGCAATACGAGCATTCATCATCGGATGGAGGTTCTCCATTTATTTTTTAATGCTGGTAGATGGCGTGACTGCACAAGTAGTGCGGCCGCCTTTTGCGGATTATTAATGACGTACAAATAAAGTGGTTCTTTAGGTTCTGGTTTTCCTCGTATTACATGCTAACACCGCATGGTACGATGGAAAATATACTACTGCCGAGGGTACAAAGACAAAGGCTAACTGTAACTGATGACGAGTACAGGGACAGGCTCAGAAACGTCGACGTCTTAGCAGGAGTGCTACCTGTGCTACTGCTCCATCGCTAACCGAAACCGAAGAGAGCCACGCGATTTGTATGTCATTATTTTAATAATTGTCATTACCGACCGATTTTCACCATACATCCATACAATAACGTAAGTTATTGTTTTTTACATTATTCTTCACGGTCAAGAACCCACACCACAACATACAATGCCGTATGTCTATCTCTAGCCGTTTTCGAAATATTTGATGTTTTTCCAAAAAAGTGACAGTTGCAACGCTCAACATATTTTTGTACTCTGTCAAAACCGTATATCATTTTGCAATAAAACTTTGGGTTATTTTAAATAAAGGATCGTTTTATTAAACTGAGGGTGCGTAATGACTTATTTGTATACAGGGTCGTAAATAAAAATCATAAACCTGCCACTAAAAAAAAATGAAAAATTTCAAGTTTTTTAAATAGCCCACATTTTTTATGACGGAATCATTTTGAGCATTAATTTACTTGCCTATACCTAAATCCAACCCATTTCGTTTTATTTGAGAATAAACATTTTTTATTATTAAACTTAACTCCAGATTTCTTGAAAATTTCTGTCTCTAATTATGTGTGGATTTATGTCACACCAGTAGTGTGAATTATGTCTATTGAACATTTTTAGTGAATTTGGCCTCGTCGCTCTAAATAATATTGTTACGGTTTGGGCCTACTATACTCGAGTCAGGATGAAACCGATGCGCCGCAATATCTGGCCGGGCGCGTATTAAAGTAGGCCACAGTTAGGAAGCGCTACCTGGAAGATTCTTGAATGGTCAAGGCAGCCCGCGAAGCGTTTCGCGGTCATTCTAGAACGTGGTTTGTGAATATAAAAGAAGCGGCGTCGACGAGAGAGTAGTGTAGTAGTGAATTTGAGAACGCGGTAAAGTTTAAATAGTGAAATAGTTGTGGAATTGTAGTAGTGTTTTTAATAGCTGAGTTAATTATTGTACGGAGTGTTTTAAAGTGTAAATAAACTTATTAATTGTTCAGTTAAACTGACTTTGTGTGAACCCATGGGAAAATCGTAACAATTGGTGTCAGAAGTGCGATCAGACTTTAGTGCGACGTGAATTGGAAGTAAACTTCGGGTTAGAGACTTGTGTTCAGAACCGGACTAGAGATTTTCGGAACAGTTGTGTGTTAAATTTTTTTTATGCCAATAACAAGACGTCAAAGTGCAAACATGGAGGCCCAACTTGCAGCTATTATGGCAATGCTTGAAAAACAAGAAGAGATTCGACAACGAGACAAAGAAGAACAAGAAAGGATTCGAAAACAAAACAAGGAGGAACAAGAAAGGATTCGACAACGAGACAAAGAAGAACAAGAAAGGATTCGAAAACAAAACAAGGAAGAACAAGAAAGGATTCGACAACAAGGAGAAAGAATTCGACAAGAAGACAGAGAGTGGCAAGAAAAGCGTAATGTAGAAATATTGGACGTTCTAGCGAGGACCAAGACAGAAATCCATGAGTATGTAACCCATAGTCTCAATAAAATTCAGAATGATGTTCGGGAGGACATTAATAAAATTCAGAATGATGTCAAGATAAAGCTACGCGACTTAGAGCGGAAAATTGACAGCAGAAGAGTCAACTCTACAGTGATCACCGGAAACGGGCTCAACAAGATCAAGCCTCCCACATACGACGGTCAAACTTCATGGGCAATGTACCAACTCCAATTTGAGGCCGCTGCAAATGCAAATGGATGGAGTACCAAGGAAATGGCTGTAGCACTAGTAGTGGCATTACGAGGACCTGCATTGGAGCTGTTACAGACGGTGCCTATCGCCCAACGAAGCAACTATGAAGCATTAGTAGCTGCATTAGAACGTCGTTATGGGGATCAACATAAGAAAGGACTGTATCGAACGCAATTAATGGCAAGACAGCAGAAAACTGGTGAAAATCTAGAAGAGTTTGAAACCGAAATTCGTCGCCTTGTGCATCTGGCTTACCCAGCCGTCCCGGATGAAATCCAAGAAGAACTTGTGGCACAGTATTTTGTAGATGGGATTCGAGATCCGGAGGTAAAGAAATGGCTGAAGATGTTCAAAGGGAGCAACAACAGCGAATTACTGATTCGAGCGCTGGAAATTGAAGCTGCGTGCAATGACTTTCAGCCAGAGACTATTCAAGAGGAGAGAGAACCGCCAGCCGATCATGTTGCTACATCAATAAATAAAATTGAATCAATGGTCGGCCAAATAGTGCAACAAATGGCAGCATTAGGAAATGGTCTTTCCACACAGTTAGAACGATCACGCCCGATCACGAGAGTGGAGTGTTATCGATGCGGACGTACGGGACACATTAGAAGGAATTGCAGACAGCGGTCTTGTTCTCCAAACCCACAGTGCCGACGAAATCAGGACATTAGAACAAATCACCGGAACTCCTCTGTTAAAAGAAACATTACATGTTATATTTGTGGACGTAAAGGACATTACCAATGGAATTGCAGACAACAGTCTCGTTTACCGACCCCGCAGAACTGGCGTAACCAGGAGCAGGAAATGAAGAACCCGGAGGGACATTTACCGCGATATGTAGAGGATCGTCACTTAAGGTATCGGAAAGGACAAATTCATAATGGTTGGAGGATTGGTCAAATCGCGATGGTGACAGATAAAGAGGCTACAAAAAGAATGAAGAGCAGCGTTTCTAAGGAGGACATAATAAAAGGACAGCGCTCAGACTCTGATTTGAAAGTAATCAGAAGATGGTTGGAGAAGGATTTGAAACCGGATTGGCAACAGATTTCCAGATATGGACCAACAGTAAGGGGTTACTGGTTGCAGTGGAATTCGCTTCGACTGCGAGATGACTTAATTACTCGCAAATGGGAAAGTCCAGACGGAAAACGTTTTATTTACCAAACAATAGTGCCCAATTCCTGCAAAGAGAATGTGCTGCGAGAACTACATGACAGTCGCGGAGGAGGACACTTTGGAGTAAACCAGACTTTGGCTAGAATAAGAGATCGATTTTACCGGATTAACTTCAGAAAGGACGTTGAGGAATGGTGTAAACGGTGTGACCAGTGTTCGTTACAGAAGGGATCCAGCACAATTCGGGAACTTGAGAGAGAGAAGATGAAACCAAACAACGACCGTATGAAGATGACACTGGACCACAGACCAACTGGTGGCAATTATAAGGAAGGTGATGCCGTGTGGATGTTTCAACCCAGGAGGAGCAAAGGATTAAGTCAAAGATGGCAACGACACTGGGTCGACAAGGGGGACCTTACAATGTGGTAAAAAGGTTAAACGACGTCGCATACAGAGTCCAACGCAGCCCCAAAGGCAAGATGAAAATTGTCCATCTGGACAGACTCAAGAAATACCAGGGATTAGTTGAAGCGGATCGGGACGATCAGCTTTAAGAGGGGGGCAGTGTTACGGTTTGGGCCTACTATACTCGAGTCAGGATGAAACCGATGCGCCGCAATATCTGGCCGGGCGCGTATTAAAGTAGGCCACAGTTAGGAAGCGCTACCTGGAAGATTCTTGAATGGTCAAGGCAGCCCGCGAAGCGTTTCGCGGTCATTCTAGAACGTGGTTTGTGAATATAAAAGAAGCGGCGTCGACGAGAGAGTAGTGTAGTAGTGAATTTGAGAACGCGGTAAAGTTTAAATAGTGAAATAGTTGTGGAATTGTAGTAGTGTTTTTAATAGCTGAGTTAATTATTGTACGGAGTGTTTTAAAGTGTAAATAAACTTATTAATTGTTCAGTTAAACTGACTTTGTGTGAACCCATGGGAAAATCGTAACAATATTATTCAAAAACAATTCTTCTCCATGTTGTGACTAGTCAGCAAAAACTCACTAAAAACCACTCTCTTCGGAAATTCAACCTCTTTTAAGTTTTGCACTAATTTAAATGAAAAAGGGTGAAGATTATGTTTCTTCAGGATACTTTGAATTGAGCTTTAGGATATGCCTGATTCTACAGAAACTTGTCTTATTGACGAAGTTGGATTTGCAACAAAATAGCCCAAAATTGCAATTTCTACATTTGTATTATTAAAGATTGGTTTTGTTTTAATAGCTTTTATCTTCACAGATCCCGTGTTTTTAAAATTTTCAATTATTTTCTTGACAGCTTTTGGTGCAACCATGCAGCCTAATAAAAAAATGTTTATTCTCAAATAAAACGAAATGGGTTGGATTTAGGTATAGGCAAGTAAATTGAAACGTATAGTAATTTTTAATGCTCAAAATGATTCCGTCATAAAAAATGTCGGTATCTATTTAAAAAACTTGAAATTTTTCATTTTTTTTAGTGGCAGGTTTACGATTTTTTTTGACGACCCTGTATACAAATGAGTCATTACGCACCCTCAGTTTAATAAAATGATCCTTTATTTACAATAACCCAAAGTTTCATTGCAAAATAAAATACGGTTTTGACAGAGTACAAAAAAATGTTGAGCGTTGCAACTGTCATTTTTTTGGAAAAACATCAAATATTTCGAAAACGGCTAGAGATAGGCATAGGGCATTGTACACAAAAGTTGGTCAGAATTTTGTGAGGAATCCAAATATGTAATAATATATAGGGTGTTCTATTTAAAATAAGAAAGTTGTGATCGACTTCCGGTATAAACGGAAGTGCAACCATCTTGAAAATATTTTAGTTAGATTGGGCATGCCCACATCAGTATCCTGCCAAATTTTCAAAACTCTCCTATTTATACTTTTTCGAATATCAATCGATGTCTTTCGTCGTGGGACACCCTGTATTTTACATTATGTTTTTCACGGTCAAGAACCCAAAGAGATTTTATTAATCTTCTTAAATCTCAATATATACAGGGTGATTAATGTTTTAATACACACATTTTACCAACATATTCTACGTCCAAAAATAATCCTTCTTTGCTCTATAAACTATATCCCGGAAATGCTTATTTCAGGAAATACAGGGTGTTGAGGTTTTATAAAAAAAAATATAAGGGTGCCAATTTTACGAGCAGTCAATTCTTTAGTCCACCATTTTGAATAATTATTATAATTTTTTATCAAATGTTTAGTTCTTTTTTGCTCAGAACAACAGGTTATTGCCTCGATAAGTTCGAATTTCGATTACTCGAAAACGGTGCGTCGCGTCGGTAGGAAAATTTCCAAGAGACCTTTTTCCTTCAAAATTAAACGGGAAATGGAAAAATCAATTTTATTTTTATAACACCGGCGTGTGGGTTTTGGGGTTACTGTAGACGTCCCTGATTGGCATTCCGGACTGTTTTGTTGCTTGAAAAATTTTCCTGGTGAAGAGGCCAGTCCCTTGAAACACATAAGTACATAGGATCAAGCATGTGATCTGTGTTTTATTTATGGACCACAACCCAAGAACCCGCCCACAGTTGTAATTAAAAGGTCCAAGAACAACGCAACGTTCAACACATAGCAACCATAATGTATAAACAATCTTATTTTACTTTTCAGATATCGAGGAAATCCTTTAGATCCCCCGCTAAGGTCGCGCTTTCAAGCCAGGGATGTTTCCAGTTTAACCTATCAGGTAATAAAAGTTCTCACTAGTAAATTATTATTATACATTGTTTGAAACACATTACTTAAACTTAAATGAAGACTTGCTACTACTTAATAAACTACTATCACAATCACTAAATTTTTTACTCGGTAAGTTTGGCATGAAAATATGTAGTTGTCTTCTTTCATAGTTTGGTTTAACATCATCTTCATATTCTTCACTCCTTGTACGTGGTGTTAGCACGTGATAAAAGTGTTCATTATCCACGGTTTGGAGTTCTTCACTACTGTAAATAACCATGTTTTCAGTTTTTTCTTCTCTAGGTGTTTGATTTTTCAATACTGAAGATTCTAATATGTTGTCAAAGTCACAGTTTTTTTTCTCTAAAATTGGTTCTACTGATTCGAAAATTTCGAAATTAGCTCCAGGTTTTTCAATTTGAGTGTCCTGATGGTTTGCTAAGTCTAGCCAAACCATAACTTTTTCGCTTAAACTGCTTTCTAGTACTTTAAATTGACTATCTTCACAGAAACTCACTTCTAATGGTTTTGTTACGGTTGGAGGTTTATATCCACGAATGGTCTCAAAATTCACTTCGTTATTCAAATTTCGGCAGGTTGCTTGTCGGTTGTAAGTAGAACTACTCCAAGTTTTCGGTCTTTCTAGTGACTTTTCTCTGAAGTCTTTACAATTTCGGAACCCTTTCACACCAGTTAAGAGTACTCGCACTGAGGAGACGTTGAAGTTTAGGGATCCAGCACTTTTAGTGGTTCTCTGCGTAGTTGCGGGTGGACGTTTTCTAAAGCTGGGCGATTCTTCCTGGTGTATTTCTTTTGTTTTATCCAGAACAACGTGGTGTTGGCCGTCTTTCCACACCGTACGTATGTACATTGGTCTCTTGCTTGATTCCCAGTGAATCACCATAATGCTCTTAATTGGGTCATCACCTGAAAGAGTTTGGAAAGTTTTGAAAAACTACAACGTGATACAAAGTTGAAGATGAATACAGAAACTTTGTAAACTGCGGTTAGGGATTTCAGGTAAATTATATGTATCGTGTAGTGAAACTATAGGTACATACAGTGAGGACGCGTAGGTTGAAACAAATTCATTTAAAATTAAGGGTTTCGTTTTTTAGAAATACGCTCCTACACATCGATATTTATTTTTGTCTGCGGTTTTTTTGTATGGTAAATGCATGTATACAGGGCGGCCCAACAATAAGTTACTACCATCAATTTCATTTTTTCAAATGGAATTACCTATTTCTGGGATTTAAGACATAAGGTCAATAAAAGCTGTCTAAACCGTGGATAATATAGCGTTTTTTCCACTATTAACCATATTTTTGTGGGCCCTTTTATTAACAATTTAAAAACTTAGGATATCAACATGAAAAGTCAAGCTAACTTATCTGTCTCTGTCAAGTCAAGTATATTTCATGTGTCATATGTCTTAATAGACATTGACATTATTATTTACCTAAGTCAATAATATTTCCTTTTTGTTGTGTTTGTGCCAGACTAGAACTAGAGACTCTATTTTTGACCTAGGTCAACAAAAGTAAAGTACTCACTTTCCACCCGGGTGAATGTCAATATGCGTTTTGTCATATCTGTGCTTACTTTTTATAGTTAGACTGTGCCGCTACTTCTGCAACAGCTCGCAGCTCAGGTGATGATAAGTAACATCTGCGTTTTCGGAAATCTTTATGTTAAAAGCACTTTAAGAAACGTTTTAGCTCAAAGTATTAAAGACAGAATAGCACAATAATGACGTTGTCAAGATTGTAAACAAATCACCAGTCGTTTATTGCGGTTGAAGTCATAACTACTCTTATCTATAATACCTTATTGTTAGAGACTATTAGCAATCAATATTTCAACTGAATGATTTATTAGAAGAACGATGAGATTTTGATAAATGGTTGAAAATAAAATAGTATACAAACCACGGTGGAAAGTTTAATTTCTGTCTCGAGATAAAGTTTACCTCGACTGCGTCTCGGCGAACTACCTAATATCTCGACAGAAATCAAACACTTTCCACCTCAGTACGTAATATACTAATTCGCGTATATGAAAAAATGGAAAATATTTCTGACAAGTCACTTTTTTCCTACTCGGGTGCGGTAAAGTTACTTTTCCACATTGCAAGATTAATTTAGAATAAATGTATAATAAACCTTCAATTTTGAAGTTTTTATGTGTGAGCGAAAATATCCATTTGCACTAACCTTTGCGAAAAAGTAACTTTACCGCACTCATTTTATTTCTCAAAAAAATACATTTAAAATCTCATTTAAATCAAAAAACAATAACTGTATATTTGATTTCTCAATTAACAATACACTTTTAATCATCTTTGCAAACAGAGGCTTTTATTTTAGTAATTGTACTATACATTTTCGTTGCATTTAATAAAAATTGATACTCGTAGGAAAAAAATTTTTTTCTACGTTTGACACGTAACGTCAGACATCATATGATTCATTTCCTACAAGGAAATGATTGTTTTCTAGCAACGGTAAAAATCTCCATATCAAAAAACAGCGCATTAGTAGTCACATTTTACTTGGAGGCAGTATCCGTAACAACAAAGACAGGCGCACGCAATTTTGACACATTCAGTTTGTCAAATGCCAATTTCTCCGGATTAAAATTCGATTTTCTATAATGGATAACAGTTGTAATAGTGATAGTGAGTTGGAGTGTACACAACCAGCTATTCTCGAAAAGCCGCCGGGAGTGCTTCTATGGACCTTATTCCATCTACATCAAAGAATAAGTATATTGGTTACTACAACTCATTAGTGAAGTGACAACAAGGGCAAGGAGTAAAATTATACTCAGAGAATGTTCTCTTGGCTTGTAATGGGTTTAATGGGAGCGTGCCGGCGCGATGAATTGTATTGAATGACTACAAGCGATTTCCAGGATCTCGGTGAAGCTATTTTGGTTCAAACTCCCAGAACAAAAAACAAAATCCAAAGAAAATTTTCAACAACAGGAAAGTATTATGATATATTTAAGAAATATGTTAATTTGCGTCCAAGCAATGTACCAACTAATCATTTTTTTATAAATTACCAAAAAGGAAAATGCACTACCCAAAGAGTTGAGATAAATAAGATAGGCTATATGAGTAAAACTATTGCTACATACTTAAAACTACCTAATCCTGAGTTGTACACTGGGCATTGTTTTAGACGATCTTCTGCCACTGTACTTGTAGACGCTGGTGAAGATATCACTAGTCTAAAGCGCCACGGTGGGTGGAAATCTATGGTAGTGGCGGAAAGTTATATAGATAAATCCTTAAAAAATAAAAAAAATATTGCCAATAAAATTGGATTTTCTATAACAAATGCTTCAGCTAACAACTCCAATACTGCAAACACCAGTTCAAATTCATCCCAAAATTGCACAAACATTAACAACAGTGTTGAAAATATACTATCGACATCAAATACACCAGGTTTTTCTCTAGACAATTGTTATTACGCAACTTTTAATTTTTTTTCATAATGCTAATGCTAATAATAGTTAATACTCTAAATAATAAATAGATAACAAAAATGTTGACAAATGTTTTTTATAATTACAGACGTAGAAAAAATATCGTATATAACTCGCACAGAATGCTTATTTCCTCTACTCATACGATTTACTGCACTCGCCTTACGGCTCGTTCGCAAACATCGTACTCGTAGGAAATAAGTATCATTCCAATGCTTGTAATATAATATGCTAGTACCTAACACATGCGGAAGGGATCTTTTTTGCTCTTTAACTGCTTGCCCAAACTGCACTTTGCGAGGAACTGCAGTCTCGTGCGGTAAAGTACCACTTTCCGCACTTAGGTAAATAACTATTTCCTACTAGCCTGTGGAAAATCGTGCGCAAAATTGAATTCTGCGCATACCTGTCAAGTTTGCAGTACTGTTTTTGCAGGGATGGTGTTTTTCTTGTTGTGTTTGTATTTATGAATCAAATTACAAGTCGTAAAACTTGGTACAGTGAAGTTGAAAGTTATGGTTAAATATGACACAAAAACTATGCATATGACAAGCTGGTACATACAACTTCAAAGTAAACAATATTAAAAGAAGGTTACGAAATTTATATTTATGGTGCAAAATAAACAAAGTATGGGGTTCCTCGTAGCAAAAAAAGGTTTTTCGTGACATTGACAGAAGTTTGTTGATTTTAGGTTAGATAAAATAGGTTTTAGTATACAGTGGTTGTCACAGCAAATCCGTCGATATTTTGCAAATTAAACTGAAGAACGTTTGAAAAAGAATCGGATCACTTACACTGGAGTAGAATGCGATAATTATGTTCCGCTCAGATCTGAGCTCATCAATAATCTTCTATAACATAAATATACAGGTATGGAAAATCTAAAACTGGCCATAGGAAAACCGTGTAACTGACAGAGAAACATAGATAATTCCATGTGCGAGACAAAGACATAAAACGCAATACAATATCTAGTAGGCTATGACTCTGCGGCAGCGTTGCCAGATCTGAACCCATCAACTGGATTAGTTACACTCAGTTGGAGTTACATAATTTTATTATTGGACTATTAGACCAATCAAAATTATTTCGATGAAAGGATATTT
Source organism: Ips typographus (assembly GCF_016097725.1). Lineage (NCBI taxonomy): Eukaryota > Metazoa > Arthropoda > Insecta > Coleoptera > Curculionidae > Ips > Ips typographus. Next base: position 143,478 of record NC_138427.1, read on the forward strand.
ACTGTTTGGTTTGGTTACTGCATTTATTTTTAAATATAATGAATGAATGTTTGCTTTTTAGCTGTGTAGCATTCTAATGGCGTGTTTGTAACAGCTCTCTAATGCTTTAATTTATATCTATCAATAGTAAATACGTTCTAACAATCTAAAGTCAAAATCAAACAAAGCTACAAAGCAAAACCTGGCTTTTAACAAACTTTTTGTAACATTTTGACAAAACAGCAAAAGTTTGCCCTACAAAAAGTGCCTCCAGAAGGTCCAGGCCCACTCAGCTTAATGAAGAAAATTCCCCTGTTCAGTTGTCAGTTTTGAGAATCTTGCAGAACTACATAGAAGTTGATTAATGAAAGAAGAAAAGGATTCATAGATCATAGTGTTAGTGAGTTTCATTAAAGTTCCTGTAATTTTTAATAGTGTCTTTAGTACGCATAGTGCAAGTGTGAAAGCTAGCTTAAAAGCAAGATAAACCACAACTTTCAAAGTGTCCCATTAAACCATTCTTAAGAAACCGATCAAATGTTCGAATGATGACTAAAAAAAGGATATAGCATGAGGCTTCAGAAACTTAAAGGGCTTGTTTCACTAAGCAATCTGCAGCAAAATACCAACACTCCATTTGAAGTGAAATGTGATTATAATTATTATTTTTTGATACTCCTGGAAAGTTTTGCTTTTAGAAAAGGAAAACAGCAATCTTTAAACGAAAAATTAAATAAGGTTCTAAAAAAACATAAATAAAATTTACGTATAAAACGATTGTGTCTTTTTTCAACTTCTCTATGCTTCTTCCTTTATTGTGTATAAAACATGGACTCCTTTTTCACTCGAAAAGAAAAATTAGTTATACACTTACCTAAAGAAATCTCTGAGACCAATTTAATGGCGTGTGTACCTACCTATAGTAGTAAGTTGAGACTTACTCTACTTTTACAGTGCGTTATGCTAATTAACCAATTTTTGTTATTTTATTTACTAAATAAGACCCAGTTTTAAATACTTATTATTTATTCATTTATTACATTATTTTACTATTGATATAATAAATACCAAATACATTTTGGGTGCATTCCTCAACAGTATAGCCTTCGAGTCTGCCTGTGTGTTTATAAGTTCTAGGTGGCATTCACGGTATTCTGAAATTAAATAAATAAAATATAAGAAATTAAACAACAGCTATGATTACCTTAGATTTAAGGTCTTGTAGCCTTATTCAACAAGGCCTATTATTAAAGTTGACAATGTCCTCAAAATCCTCCATGAGTTTGCTGGTCTGTTAAATAGAGTTTGCTGCTTTCAGATAACTTGGTAGATCTAGTGATTCCTCATACGAAACATCACAACAACTTTAATAATGCACACAGTACACTATCACTGACTTTCTGTTCTATCATGAACCATTCCGGAAAAAGTTCAACAGAATGCTTATGGATATGAATTCTACATTGAGTTGGTGGTGCTACTGTCTAGAGACTCTCTTATTATGGCCATTTATGGTGTAAATTGGGCACTAATTGTATATTAGTTTGCTAATATCTCACAATGCCCCTAAACGCAAACAATACAGAATTATGGGTGGGTTCTTGGGTTGTGGTCCATAAATGAAACACAGATCAAATGCTTGATCGTATGTATTGTTTTCCACTTTTGAAGGCCTCTTCATCAGGAAAATTTTTCAAGCAATAAAACGCAGCCCGGGAAGCCGATCAGGGACGTCCACAGTAACCCCAAAACACACACCCAGGTGTTCTCAGTCTTCCACACCGGAAACACACCACTCCGACACCGACTCCGACGGTCCATTTCTGGTATTCGGATGGATACGTTTCGGTGGAACCGTTGGGGTGTAATTCGAACATTTTTCCCCAGCCTATTTTGAGACCTATTTTGACCTCTGTGGTACCCCGTACGCGCGTCCCACACACTCACCTTGCAAGGCGACCGTAAGACTGAGAACACTCGGGTGTGTGTTTTGGAGTTACTGTGGACGTTACCTGATCGGCATCCCGGACTGTGTTTTGTTGCTTGAACATTTTTCCTGATGAACAGGCCAGTCAGCCTTGAAACGTCGAAAAAAATACATACGATCAAGAGCATTTGATCTGTGTTTTATTTATGGACCACAACCCAAGAGCCCATCCATAGTTGTAATCAAAGGGTCCCAGAACAACACAACGTTCAACACGTAGCAACCGTAGAATACAGATTTTATTTGACAGATTAAAATCAACTTCTATGTTAGCGACTACTTGCAAGTCGTTAGCAATTTGAACAAATAACTTTATTTCATGGAGGACACACAGAGCGTTTACCGCAATCTAATAACTTAACTAAATATTAAATAAATGGTAATTTAGGAATATCATATTAGCATAATGAAGTAGGTAGAAGTTTATATACGACGAGTTTAGATAAGCTGGTGATAACATGACAACGCCGCGGCAAAATTCATTGCATTAATTAGCAATGTTTCTTTGTCTGTTACATGGATTTCCTATTGCCAGTTTTGGATTTGCCACACCTTTATATGCGTCTTTTTCGAAAACACCCCGTAATTCGTTTTTTAACCAAAAATTGTAAAATCCACAAACATGTCCCGCGATACTAACCAAGCTCATGAAATGATATAAGAATGTGGTAAAATAATCTCAGCTATCAAATGCACTGGATTGAATATAAAGAAATTTGCAGCACATTTTACTTTACCTTGTATATCTGTGAAAAAATACTTGATGCCAAAATGAATGATGGAATTTAATATCTGTTTATTAATTAAAATTATTAATTTTAATAAACAGGGAGTATTAGGATGGTAGCTTTCTAATATTTTGAGTAATATACAAATATTAATGTAGTTGGCTATTATCTGAATGTGCGGTGTGCGGAGCTGGCTTAACGAGTATTATAAGTAATGGTAATCATTACTTCTGAACTTTCTTTTGAATATAAAACTGTGGAGAATATGAGTCAAGGCGAGTTTTGAAATCATTTATACCCATCACATGCGAGAAAATTATATTGTACAAGTATAGTATATCAAGTTTTAAACCCCTAATTAAAATTAGGAGTTTAATACGAATATTTAGGGGAATATTTATTACGAATTAAGGAAGGTAAGAAGTTAAATTAAAACCAACCAGTTTCGAGAAATTTGAGTTTAAAAAATTTTAGCAAAGGACAACAGGTTTTATTGTTGACTAAAATACCAGTTAAGCTCAAATTGGATGGTGGATCAGGGATGAGAAATGTATACATTAGCTAGATATGTGATTTCACGATCGGGGAATGTATTGTTGAATATTGCTCGTGATTGGATATGTGAACGTCTTCTGTCGTCATATATAACCATCACGAGTAATGTTATTTCTCTTTTGTGTAATTGAAACCTTTTCTATTCAACTTGCAATACGACTTGACACATCATCTATGTTTGTCACAAAGTGTCAACTTATTTTGAAAGTTTGAAAACTCGTCCCTAATCCACCTTCTAATTTGATATTAACAGGTAGGTGCCTGTATTCAACAATAAACCCTGTTGTTCCGTGCTCCAAGTTTAACCCTTAACCACAGATATGCGGTCTATTAGGCTTCTAGTAGGTGCCAATTTGGCAGAAAATCTTCTCCATTTCCATTTAACTCGTCGCGCCATCCTGTACCCTTTCAGCTGTCAGAATAATAGTCGCTTTCAGAAAAGGAGTTTGTTCGGCGGAAAAATGAACTAATAATACGCCATATAACCTCGTGTGGGGCCTATGAGACCTCACGTCTGTGTAAGCGCAATTACTTTTGTTTCAACAGACAAACAGATGTTGAGAATGAATTCTCGCAATCCGGGGGGAAGGTCTTGGGACTGAACTCTCCGCCCGCTCGGTCCGTTTATATATGTGCGGTTTATGCTTCTTGCAGCTTCCAGAATGTCTGAAACGTCCTTCTTTATCGGCCACTAAACGATTATGATGTCTCGAACATTCTAGCCAAGCCTTCCTTAATGATACCGGGACGTGTTCATAAGTAGATGTTCGGGGACTTGTATTTTACATGGGGAAAAAGTAAAAATCAACAGAATTAAATGAACTAAAAATATATAGGGTGTTCTGTCTTAAAAATATCCATTCTTTTTAAGATTTGTTTTTTTTTTTTTTTGTGTGCGTAAATTAAAAAATTATAAGGGATGCTAGGGTGATTCAGGTAAAAAAAGAATGTAGAGGATTGTCAATTGTTGACTTGAGATTGATGTCATTACTTTAGAATACGATTTAGTCGCGAATTTTGAGCTGAAAACCGAAGAAAAACGCGGAAACGATAATACGGTTGACGAGTTATCGCGTGGTGAATTTGGTTTTTCTTCCCTGCTTGTTTTTTTGGACAATACTTTGGCTGTGCCCTAATCCTAAACCAGTGCTGGCGTCAAATGAGAAGTTTTGGACGATCGGTTTGAGGTGAACAGGATAGGCCGAGATCTGAAGTACTACACACTGGTACACGACGATACCGACAGTGGGGCCAAAGAAAGCAGATGAGGAGAGGTCCGTCATTGTGACTGACACATAGGAGGGACTCTTTCAATTTAAACAGTGAACCTGAGCCTAAATTAACAATTTCAGAGACTGTAAGTAGTAGATAAGTTGTTTAATCTATTTAGGGATTGTTGGACAGGATGTAAATTTAATTACAGTAGTGATTATTGATTTCCAAACAGTCGCCTGTGTTAGAAATTAGATAGTAAATTAAGTTAGATTCGCGGTAGGTAATTATAGTTAGGTTTAGTTATTTCCCCTTGGAAAAATAAAAAAAATATAAATATATATAAATTCTTTTTGATTTTCATTTTTCTTCAATTTAACTTATATCAAAGAATGGATAAAAATCAAGAAAATCACTCTCGAGAAAGTTTAGATGATATAATTATGCGAATAGATAAAAGTCCAACGGTTCAGGAACGGAGACCTTCGGAACGACCTAGTCCCGAGAGTGATTCGCTTAACAGTTCCACTTAAAAAAATGTAACTTACTGTCATATGTCAGAAACTAAACGGAATAGAAAAAAACTGACTACGCCATTGGATTCTACATCAAAACTTCTACCGAGGACCGTTCTTCCTTTTTTGATAACTTTAAGAGCAACTGAAATACAGAAGAGGTTTAAAAATGACCAATTATGGAAAACCCCCCGTATCTTTGAAACAAAAGAAGTTTGCGCCGCCCACTCTTCGCCAGTCATCTCAGCTCAAAAAAGAGATCAGAACACGTATGCTATGCTATGCGTCAGAATAGTATATTATAAACCTAGGGACTAAAGTGGTTCTTTTAATCCCGCGGCGAAAGGTTTCTAATTCGCTAAGGGATTAAAAGACACTTTAGTCACGAGGTTTATATACTATTTTATGCACTTTAGAATGCGAGAAACTAAAAATAAAAAAAATTACAAAACTAACAGTGGTTACAACGGTACTCTCGTATTACTGATAGTTGTTATTGATTGTTGTTGGCATGGTGGATTCACTTGCCAACAAATTTATTGTGCCCTGGAAGTGTTGCTATGACACAAAACAAATGTCAATCAGTTGTTATCAAACGGTGAGTCCAGAAAAATTGGACTTTTAATCCCTAAAGTGCATAAACTAATTTTTATGTTCAATCACAAATAGTAAGTTAATGTTAAATCCGAGAATTGAGGTGTCAGTTCTGTTTGAGAAATCACACAGCAATGCTTCTGTTTCCTAGTTTGAGTGAAAATCTATCCCATAACTTGAATACAGTAATTTATCTTGCGTGACTTTTCTACTGAGTTCAGATACTAAGCAGGAAACAACACAGCTGTGCGTCACAATATGCGCTTACAGACGCATCACATGCGTGCCTTGCCTTGCGTGGTTTGTGTTTCATGCGTCTCAATTTGCGCCTAGCCTAAGACGCAGCACAGCATAGGTCATGAATGTCTCAATGAAAACGTGCGTCCCTCAGTGATTGAGACACAGATTTCGTGTGCGTCCGTGCGTTTTGCAATTCAAGCAAATGAAAAGATTCCAAAAAGAACTAGTTGAGACTGTATTATTGTTATTAGTCTTTGAAATAAAACATTTATATATATATTTAACAAGTTTAATACAATGGAAGTGGAAAAGTAATTTTTTATATTCTTAGAACATGTTCATGGCTTTTTATCCAATCTTCTAACCTCAAACATCAACTCTGAGCGGAAACGATCTATCACTCAATTAGTTCATACAGTGCGTTTTTTTTTAACGCGCAACATAGGATTTTACGTGTTAAATTTTTAAGCCCCTGTTAGACCATGTTATTTTGGAACTACAGGTCTAAAACTTGACGGGTGTGTCTTTAGTACCCTGAAGCTTAAGTAAGTTTACCAATTTGGTCTAAAAAGTGATTAAAAACTGGCAAAAAATCATTTTTTTTCGAAAAGATTTTATCGTTTTATACTCCCTATATGCATTGTTGTTCCTTGTTGTTTTTGATACTGGCAGGGCAGGGTAGAGTGACATATTTTGACTGCATCACAACCCGACATCTTTTGAACGTCAAAAGGGCATTTTATGATTGATTGGGATACTGTTTGGCTTCAAACTGAGGTCACTTTGAACAATTCATTTATAAAAATACTTCTTTTGTTCTTAACTTTCTTGATATAAAGTTAATATTCGCATTTTGATCACCCTGTTTTACTTTCTACGCCAAATTTTACCTGCAACCTGCCGTGCCAGTATCAAAAACAACAAGCACCTATCATACATACAGGGAGTATGAGAAAGATAAAATCTTTTCGAAAAAAGATTATTTTTTGCAAGTTTTTAATCACTTTTTAGGCCGAATTGGTAAACTTACTTAAGCTTCAGGATACGAAACAGCCACCCGTCAAGTTTTATACTTGTAGTTCCAAAATAGCATGGTCTAACATGGGCTTAAAAATGTAACACGTGAAATCCTATGTTGAGCGTTAAAAAAAACGCACTGTATACTAAACCTAGTCATGATACAGAGACCGTCCGAAATCAGAAACTGATTTCTATGTTCAATCACAAAGAGTTGCATCCGAGAATTGAGGTATTGAATTAAATTCGCCATATTTTTCTATTTTATTCAGGTAATTTTTTTTCCAATATAATTTAGTTTGTTTTTGAGAAATCACACACCAATGCTTCTGTTTCCCAGTTTGAGTGCGAATCCATCCCATAACTTAAATATTGCAATGGGCGCCTAGCCTAAACTCAGATTTCTCGAAAATGACTGAATAAAACTTTGTCAAACATAACCTGCTGATTATAGAAATTATGGAAAAACATAACAATTTAATTAAATGACCCATTCATTTTAAAAAAGAAAGTGGATGTTGCTGGTTCGAAGATTTAGGTCCTAGAAATTTGAAATGACCATCAAGATTAAGATTTTGTAACATTACATGATATTTCCAAAATTGCATTTTTGCGGCTTTCACCTTGTGGAACAAGGTAGATCATTCCAGAACATGGAAGAATATGGTTATGTGGTGTTACTTTTGATTAACCAACAGCTAGTAGAGTAGAATCTAATTTTGAATACAGGGGTTGTGCAGTTGATCATTTTAATTATCACTTGGAAGAAATGTTTTGCTAGTGGTTGAGAGAAACTATTGTTAATTCCACGAACAAAATAGACCTTGTATCTCTTCCGGTTGAACTAAACGGTTTCCGTGATTTCTGTACTTGTCCTCAAATTTGTAACACTATATAAGCATGACAAAAAAGGCAAAACAAATTCAATCAAAAGTATGTTAAAATTACAATAAGTTTTCTTTAAAATTTTTCCTTTATCATAGCGTGACGTTTCAAATTATGTTAAGTATTTCAACATTGCTTTTAGTTTAAAGGTCGAAAGTCTAAATCTTTTAATTGAAAATTTGCGTGTTTTAAATCTTTATTTATTACGAGTTGAGAAACGTTTGACATTGGTTGACCAAATAACAGGTTATATTTGATTGTTAAATTATGAAACAGTGGCTTAATAATATGATTGTTATTGGTTTCTAAGACATACAAATTTATTATACAAAACCACAATAAGGGATAAAAATTAAATTAATAAAACTTACCTATTGTATTTCTAAGTGAATGTCTCGTTGTCACCGCTTGAAAGGGGCTGAATGGGGTTAAGCGAGACAGTGCAACCGCCTTGTCACCAACACAATGCCACAGGAAATAAAGAAAGCGAGACAAACGAAACCAGGCTCGTCGCTTGATCTGGAACAGAGTGGCACACTCTAACGAATTTGCGCAATGGATGCAATGCTGATCCTATACAAACGTATTTCAACACGATTCGGACATTTGATAAGACCAAATTGCACTTTGAAAGAGGTTTCAACCTTTCAGTTTTTAGTAAAACAGTTTAAACGCAGTTTAATTCAATACTAACACAAAGATAAAAGTCCTTGATCCAACTTAGTTTTGCTATAAAGTGCTACTTGGTAACCAACCAACACGTTTTATTTCAAATTGACATGCAACTTTCTGTATATGTATATTTAGGGGATAACGCCCTTGTTTTACTTTCTAATTTAGTTTATTTACCTAATTTAAAGATGGTAAATTAAATTGAACGTTCAAAAACTGATAAGTAGTCAATAATAATTGAAGCGACTTTAAAGAAGAACGTCAATCAGGCACACGACAGCGATATTAACATGAAATATTACCGAAGATTAAATGGAAGTTTTTAGTGGATTGAGGTCAGAGCAGAGACACATTTATGTTCACTTTGACCCTGTTTCGCCCGATGCATATATGCGAAATGTTCCGTCAAGACGGCAATTTTGCAGTCGATCGCTATAATATTATTTGAAAATTTCCTTCTAAATCGATGAAATCTTGCATATTTGTTTTGCTATTCCACTCTCTACAGGGTCGTCTGTTTTTAATTTTAGTCGATTGATTTTTTTTACTACTGTTAAGAGAAATATCGGGGGCAACAGATCTAAATCTGCAGGAGCTGCCGCTTTGATGATTGACTTCGGTAGCTCTTCATCTAACAAATCCATTATATCCATAAGTTTTTGATATGTATGTGTATTATGATTCTGATCACTGATAATAAAAAGTACGCCTTCACGTCATAGATGAGCAATGTAGCCAAATTTCTCAACATTTGTGAGATGAAAGACTGATTCTGCTAAAACAGGTTATTTGTCAAATGACAGTTTTGAGATAGCTTAATACATTTTCATGAGTTTCCATCTGTTAGCCAGTTAACGACTACCTTTATTTTTTCCTTTTAACTTTAGAAGAAATATGCCATTTTGTAGATACTCATTTCATTTATTTTTTTAGACTATATCCGTATTTATAGTTTATTTAAAAACTAGGAGGAGCGATTGTGAATTAGGTTGTCAATAGTGGTCAAATGTAATTGGCGGTATGTTTTACACAGCAGAAATCGTAAATAAACAGGTTATGTCAAAAAACACCGGCTCGGTCACCATTTGAATTTTCAGGTTAGTCACTGTCAATCTGTTTCTTTAGCATCCTTAAGTTTCTTGTTGCATCAGATTCGTTTAAAGTTGTTTTTCTACTCCTACAGGGATATTGGTTCATTCCTTAACAGCTTAGAGAACGGATAAGTAGGCAATTGCCAACGGTTGAACGAATACAGAATCCTAGACCATCTTCAGCGTGCGTAAAGAAATAGACCAATCACAGACAATCTTCAGGGTGCGTAAAGAAATAGACCAAGCACAGACAATGTTCAGCGTGCGTAAAGAAATAGACCAATTACAGCTAATCTTGAACGTAAACAAAATAATTCATCTGAATGTCATCCTCCCTGACAGTTGGCATCAAAACATTGCATTTTGGCTTATGTTTTGAGGCAATGAAAAAGCCGTTCAAGTTTCAGTTAGTGTTCAATTAAAGAATAAAAACATCTACTTTATTATATGATAAAGCAAATGATAGAAACTTACAATTTACAATGAATCAGAAGGCGAACTCCCTAACGATGCATGAAATAGAAAACGTATAGTGATAGACAAGAAAGAAAATTTCTTTCTATTAACAGTTGGTACTCTCTAAGCTGTTTTCTATCACATTCGGTAGACATCGGCAACAGAAAATGGGAACCTATCCGACCTGAAAACATTGACTCATTTCTAGTAATAAATCTAGGGATTTTACTTGTTTCGTTTTATTCCGGTAAATTTTAAATATTTAAATTTTTAGTTCCGTTTGATTGTGGATGGTGGATTTCAAAGTTTACAGTATATTATAAAATAGATCGTTTTGCGTTTCTTTGTCATTATTGTTGTTTTTCTGGTTGTTTCTTATTTCCTTGTTAGACCATAAACTTTTGTTTATTCCTTGTACATAAACATGCTACCAATGTTTATGCATTTTGTGGAGGAAGTAGAAGGCGAAGAAATCCTGGAAGGATTGCGGGTAGAACGAAGAGCACTACGAGACCATTCTAACCCATTTGAGTTTCCTGAAACGGAGTTTCGCAAGCATTATCGCCTAAGCAGAGATTTAACCCGAAATCTTATTGAGGAGCTAACACCTCATTTAAATATGGGCAGAAGGAGCACAAAGATTTCGATACCAGCCAGAATATTTGCCGCTCTTAGATTCTTTGCACAAGGGTCTTATCAAAGAAGTGCTGGGAATGAAGCACATGTTGCATTGGCCCAACAAACTATGAGTAGGGTACTTGATGAAATTTGTCAAGCAATTGAAATCATTGCCCCCCGATGGGTGAAATTTCCGACAAGTCCTGAAGAGAAGGAACAGAAAAAGTTAAATTTCATGAGAGCATTTGAGTTTCCTGGGGTTTTAGGATGTGTTGATGGGACCCACATAGCCATAACGCAACCATTCCATGATGAACATCTTTATTTCAACAGAAAAGGATTTTACTCAAAAAATGTACAAATTATTTGTGACTCTGATTTGTTAATTTTAAATGTGAATACCAATTTTGGAGGGGCTACTCATGATGCTTTCATTTGGCGAAACTCTGCAGTCAAAACCCATATGGAACAGAGTTTTAGGGCAGGTGACAGAACTAGTTGGTTGTTAGGAGATAGTGGTTATCCTCAGGAGCCTTGGCTCATGACACCCATAAGAGGTGCTCCAGAAGATAGTCCTGAAGGTCGGTACACACGGGCTCTAACAAGAACTAGGAATTGTGTGGAAAGATGTATAGGTATGAATATTTACTAGTTTATTATGAGTAACTAACTATATGATACCTCAGTTCTATAGTGTAACAAGTCGAAAATCACAAACACAGATTTGGAACATGATAACAATAATGTATTTTTTGTACTATTATACTTCCATTCCTAACATCTTCTGTACAAATTAACAATTTTTACAATATTGAAATTGGTGGAAAGTTATATTAGAAACATCATGACTTCAATAACTAAAATTTGATATTTTTGGACTTGTTACACTACAGAACTAAGATATCAATAATATGAAATATTACACCCTTGTATGTATTATAAAAAACGTTTTCGTAGGTGTCTTAAAGATGAGGTTTCGCTGTATATTGAAAGACAGAGTATTGAAGTATCAACCCCACAAAGCAGGGCAAATCATAAATGCCACTTGTGTTTTGCATAACATGGAAATTTGCCTTTTGAGGAAGCTGAGATCATCCCTCCAGAAGAAGTTGACCAACAACTACAAAACAATGATTTAGTTGCAAGAGATGACCTAAGACAGGCCCAACAAAGAAGAGAGGAATTAATTCACCAATATTTTAATTAATATTTCATATAACATTAACTGATAACTGTTAAGTACTTTTTTATTACATAAGTACTTGTTTATAGACCATATATTATTCAAGTGTAAATAAAAAGAAGAATATATAAATCCATCATCTTTATTATTAAAAACATGAAACAAACCAAAAATTAATTCTTCATACCCATAGCATTGAAATAAAAATCAGTAAATGGACTCATAACATTAGAGCAATCTTTAATAACTAGTTTTTAACAAATAAATATAAACCAGCTTCAACATTTCTAATACCTTAAAAATATTAAACTTTAAACTCATCACAGAAAAACAACAACAGGAACATCACTTAAATGGTTCTATTCACTAATTAAGAGTACATGTAAGTAAGAAATCACAGCTATTTCAGTCTTAATGAGGCTACTTTTATAGCAGTAATCTTCATAAAAAATATAAAAGAAAAAACCTGAGTAGCCCTAACAATTAATGGTCAAAAACTAAAAAAGGTAAATTCTAAAGTCACAAAAAAAAATAAATAATTAAGGCTGTACAAACATAATAACTAAGTAAGTAGTAACCTAATAATCTTTCATTTTATGTTGACAATAGGCTGTTAGGGCATTGCTCATTTGTACTAGGGCACTTGCCATTGTACCCACATTCTTATCAATACTGCTCAATTTTTCCATGAGCTCTGCGTGCATTCGATTCATATTAACAAATCTTCTGGTTTTTTCACCAGTAGTTCGAATTTTTTTTCTTGGGGGAGCACCTGTTGTACTTGTCTCAGAACCCCTTTTTGCTACTTTTGGAGTCAGAGGTACCAGGGGGGGTAATATTTCATCAGACCCTTTGATGAGGCCACTAGCTTCATCTATGGTTTCTACCACTGCTACTGGGGCCATTGGCAAAATAGTGTATGTTGACTAAGATATTGATTTTTTATGTAAACATTGCAATTTTTTAAATCATGCTTATATAAAAATACTATATAATACTCACAAAGCCTAATTCTTTATTCATGTCCCCGGTGATGGACTTGTACCCCAGAAGGTTCCTTAACCGTTCCTCCGTTGTATTTAGAGGTGGGGCAATAGCTGGACCTCCTCCAGTTCTTTGAGAGTCCAGTCTTATGGCACTGGCTTTGGCCTTAGTTTTTGATTTCCATCTTCCAACTGCCTGGAGAAAATTATATTTTATATTCGGTTAATCACTCTTTATTCCCTATTAAATATTGGACTTACAGCTTGCCATTTGGAGACAGTTCTTATTCCCAGCCCCATTGAATTTAAATGGGTTGCAAGGTTTTCCCACAATTTTTGGTGTTTCTCATAATCACCATCTGAAGATTGAAATTTGTTTTTTAATAGAATGGGATATTCTTCTAGATATCCTACTATTATCTTCCATTGTTCTGGAGACGTTTTAAATTCCCTTTGTCTAGTTTGGTCCTCTGCAATGAGTTAGTGCAATGTAAAGTGATATTAATTTAATAATTTTAAGTGATGTTATCTACTTACCCATTTTGAGAAAGTTTATTCACTTTGATAAAATTCAGTACGGATCAAACTTAACCAAAACTAAACACAAACTCTAAAACAAAAACCACACAAAAACTAGTAAATAAAAAAACAAATTCTAAACTTTTTTTTATTGATTTATTGATTAATCAATATAGCCTATATAGGGCACAACCATCGACCTGGCACAACTCACAACATTTATTATTAAGATGGGTACTTTAACCACACTTTTACGTCTAGGGAAAAGACAACGGAAAAGAAAGATAGACATATGTAAAACTTCATGCCCCAAAAAGAGATAAAATCAATAAAATCATAGCAAGACCTTATTTGGTCTTTCTATTTTGCACATCCCGAATAGCTACGTTAAGTGCCGATCTTCGCCGATCGAAACATAGAGAGTGCCGTGTTTTACGATAGAGAAGAGTTTGCTATAATAGCAAAGAAATTTCCTTGCTATTCGTTAGAGAGTTCGCCTGCAGATCCATTCAAAACCTCAACCTAAAAGACGAAGTTAATCAGCTGTCACCCGGTGACAATCCGGGACACCGGTCAAACTTTGGCTGCGTCAAAAGTCATTTCAAACCAGATTTCAAACATTGAGTGTTTATTTGTGGGAAATTTGGTAAGTAATTTCAATTAGTAGTAGAAGTCCGCCTTCTGCGTCGTGCTCAAATTTTCGTCCTCGTGCGATAGGGACATCTTTTTCACCCTTTTTGTACAATATACTATTTTGAGTCTTTATAAGGGCGTTTGTTGTATTTATATCACAAAATAGTATATCGTACAGCAAGGGTGAATAAGATGTCCCTATCGCATAAGGACGAAAATTTTATCACTTTTGACGCATCCAAAGTTCGGTCGGTGTCCCGGATTGTCATCGTGTGACAGCTGATTAACTTCGTCTTTTAGGTTGAGGCGTTGAATGGATTTGATTCATTGTAAATTGTTGTAAAAGTTTGTATCATTTGTTTTCTCATATGTTGTGAAGTTGATGTTTTTATTCTTTAATTGAACAGTAGCTGTAACTTGAACGGCTTTTCATTGCCTCAAAACATAAACCAAAGTGCAATGTTTTGGATTGACCAATTGTCAGTGAGGATGATAATCACACAAATTATTTTGTTTACGTTCAAGATTAGCTGTTATTGGTCTATTTCATATCGCACGCTGAAGATTGTCTGTGATTGGTCTATTTCATATCGCACCCTGAAAATTGCCTGTGATTGGTTTATTTCATATCGCACAGTTGCGGAAAGTCTAGGATTCTGTATTCGTTTAACCGTTGGCAATTGCCTACTTATCCGTTCTCTAAACTGTTAAAGAATGCACCAATATCCCTGAACGGAGTAGAATTTTTTTTTTTAATCACTCAGAATGACTTTTGCCTATTTACAGATGTAAACAAAAAAACATCAATGTCACATCTACGGGGCGCTGTGCAAATATAATAGAAATGTAATTTTAGTTTTTTTTTAATGAAACACGTCGAAATTTAATAAAATATTGTATAAGACACGTGAATTAAACCTGTTTATTCACTCGAAGAAATTGTTCTTTTCGTGAATGAAAAATGGTTTGAGTTGTATAAATAACTATTAATACCTACTTTGAAATACAACTTTACTAAATACTAGTGTTTAGTACAAATTGTTTAATCAATTTTTCGTCTCCTGATTTTAAAACAGAACGAACAAGCTAAGTTGTTGCATAATCCATTTAAACATTCCATTAAAACATTTCGACGATAACAAATCTAAAGTTTCAATTTATTTCCCTCGTAATGGTGCCAACTTCACCAGCCAAAGTTTCTTCATTTAATTCTAAAAGTTTATTCCGACCGCAACGCGGTTTCACGCGAACCAACCATTATGTTCCTACCAAATTTTGCCAAGTAATTAGAACAGACCACAAACATAGTTTTGTAAAATAAGTTTAATGCAAATGTTAAAACGAGAAAAGTAACGTGCAAAAAGTAAGTATGGTTAAAAAATAGCTATTTATTTAACCAGTTACGAAAAGTTCGATTTTGTGTAACGAATGAATGTTTGTACAATACACAACACAATTTGAATGAGTTACACAATAAGACATTTTCGAAACGTGTTGCATACATAATTTTTTCTAATTTTGACCAAAAAGCTGTGAAAACCATCTTTTAAAGTGATTTAACACAAATATTCACTTTCATAGCACCTTGTATAAACTGTGACAACGACATGTTATGATGGATGTCGCCCATATGTTTCTACGGAAATGCATAAAAACTAGTTACGAAAAGTAAAACGTTTTGTCACTCTAATCAGTTTTAAAAAGTGTCACTTTATATGCCTAATTTAGAAAAAGAATATTAGAGTGGACTTTTTTTGCGGTATAATTTATAAACCACTTTAACAACATAAAACCTAATGAGCAAACTTCTATGTAGCAAACATAATTGTAACAATCGCTAAACTCATAATCTACTCAATCTAAAATATGATCTGTCCTGTCACCATCTAACTGATATTTAACATTTAGAAATGGGGTTTTGCCACGTATTTCGCCAAATTTCAGTATGAAATCGAACATACTACATAAATGACTATTTTTATGCATACTAAAAATTCACGAATAGTTTTGAAATTTCGAACTGTAAATGTAAATGTATGTCGTCAAATAATGACTAACTTTTGTGTTGATCGTAGATTGTACCGGTTGTCCCAATAAGCCGTGCACGCGGGTGTTTCTCGGAAACTAAAATTACATAGCAACGCTCCAGGCAAAAAACTGTCTTGTAAATGTGGCCACGGAAAAATACTGGAAATAATTTTCAGCTTTCTAAATCCGTCGCTAGATGGCGTTTCGATACCTCTAAAGTAAAAATGACCGAAACATTTGAAAATTTAAATGGTATTGCAAAAATACGATTAAGGTTTCCTGTGTTTCCTCCTTCTTCCTGTATTTCCTGTTCTGGACGAACAATTGTGCGATTTAACTTTTTTGTGGTGGGTGTGGTCCAAAGTTTGTTTTGAAATACATGAATCATTTCGAGAACGGCTGATCGTACTGGCGTTTCAAGTAAACCGCCATAAAATCCTCGATATAAACAACGCAGATTAACGATCTGGATTGACTGTAGTCGATCCTAAAATTTAACACGATTGAATTATTTAACACTGAATCCGATTAAAACGCCACTTTTTAAACGAGATATACGGGATTGAATAATCTGGCATTTGATAACTGACGTTAACAAAGACAAGTGAATGAAGTCACAAAGACAACTCCTATTTTTTGTTTTTTCTTTAGAAACAACTTATTTTCTGCTTTGACTTTTCTTTTAAATTTTTTTAAGCGCTCAATTTATTCGTTTTGATTTGTTGGAGAAAAAAAAAACCGAAAACGAAAAAGATCGTTTGACAGCTGACTGCGACAAAATAGGAATGTCATCAGTGTCAATTGTTGTTTGTTTTATTTTGTTGCTGCCATGCTCTGGTTCTATCGGCTTGTCTATATCGATTGACCAATCCAAACAAAGCTAAATACGAATAAAACGGGATTCAACTTATGATTGTTTTATCCGCTTCAATAATCTGATTCAGATTACACGATATAAACGTAGTCAATGTCACTTCATATTTATGAAACCATTGCTGAATTCCTAACCAAAATCAGTGTAAACAAACGGAGAAATGACAGTTGGAATGCCCGAAACTGTTTTCAAAACTGATCACCAGAGGGAATGTCACTTATCTTGAAACGCCAATAGATAGACTTCCTTTTTGTGGCATTTTCTGTCATAGAAGGTTTAAAATAATGTTTTATTTAGTTTTCGGTAGGGGGCGTTTTTCCAAAATGTATGTGGGCGATATGTCGTGCAACTACGGTCTCTCACAAATATTTAGCCAGCCCTTCAATCCCTAAATCTCTATAATATCACGCTGTCATTCCAAGACAGTAGATAGAAGATAGATTTGAATAAGTTCCACTTCACATACTGACGTGTGTATAAGGCAAAGGGCTGACAAGACTTACTGACCAGTCCAAAGGGAGGTTCTGAACCGAAACACACATTACTTTGTCATTCTTCCTCCATAAACTCAAAAAACTACATACTAATTACTGTCATTATTATCACTCCATTTGACACATATAGTAACTTATTTGGTCAGCAATGTACAGTTTACAACTGTAAAAAGAACTTTCTTAACGATTTTTTATTGATATTTCGTGTTACAGAAGAGATAGAGTACTGCAGTTTTCACACCATAATAGATAATCGGATTCTTCTATGGAATAGGTTATTTTGGAAAAACGGCCTCCGCCGGAAACACCGAAACCAAATGGAACATTGTTTTGGGGCACTCCACAAGATAGAAAAGATTTTTCAAATTCTGCTAAACAAAGTCTCTTCTATCAGCCGTCTTCAACATATTTAATTTTTTCCAAAGCAAACATTGAATCCCCACTTCTTTATAAAAAAAGGTAAAAAGCTAAATTGTTAGTCAAGGACAGGAAATTAAATAACCATTAAAAAAATGGTTAAGTTTGAAGCTTTCTAGCGGCCAAACGGTTTAACCTACCAACGAGCATATCTTTAGAAAAGAAACACTGCACTAAAAAAAATGGAAAATAAATTCATCAACTTTGACGCCCTCTAGCGTGCCAATAAATCAACCAACCAGTGTTGCTATATCGTTGAAAAGCCCATTTCATTAGCTATTTATTTGATGTATAAACGTTTACACAAAGTGTAGAAGATTGACGAGACCTTTACGATTAAGTAAAACACTGCTTGTTGACCAACTTTGACGTCCTCTAGCGGCCAAACCTTTAAACCAATCAACCAAAGTTAGTCAAATAAGAAAGTTACTGCGGTTCAAACAAAACAGTGCATGAAAATTAAACAGTCTACCTTGGTCAACTTTGATGCCCTTTAGTGGCAAAACGATTCAACTGGTCAAGCAAAGCCCATTTCATCGGCTTTCCATCGACGTCTAAAGACCATACATTATGTGTCAAAAAAGATAATTATTAACGATTGAATGAAAGAGTGTATGAAAAGTTTTAAAACACGAAAATTTAGCGGTACGTGTCACGTGATCTAGAAAACACATGGAAAAAATGGTTGGGTAATGATGAAAAAAGTTACGTGATTTTTCTTCATTTTAAATGAAAAAAAATTCAGATTTCAGAAAAATTCAGCCAAAAGTCACGTGGCACTTCACCAAAAAATGATCAAAATGGCGGAATTATGGGTGCGTGTGTCACGTGACTTTGACAGGACAGAAAAGTAAAAAAAAATGTAGGGAAGAGAAAATCAAAATAGCCGAGAAAAATCACCACACCAGACTCTTAAAAAAAATGGTTTTGATGTAAGAAATAACACGTTTTAAATATCGCATGGGAAACCCCATCAGTTAAAAACAGCGTACCGAAAATGGGCACTTTCGTGCGTTCTCATGGAAAAGATACATTTTCTTGACAATAAATCAGCCGAGACGTAGACAGTTTTCAAAGTCGTATAATGAAAAACAATTAAAGTTTTAGAGCTAATATTAAAGTTAAATTAAGTTTTTCGACACGTCAACGTCAAAAAGTATTTTCGACGCGTCGACGCCCATCCCTGGTTAAAAGTCATAACTATTGTCAAAACCGGGTTGAACTGTCAAAACCGGGGACAACTGAGCTTCACTTACTAACTCACAAACTTAACATACGGTCAATAATAGCTTCTGTCTAAACCTTGGTTAATAATATACTATTTTCCACTACTAACATGATAAACATATCATTATTGACCGATTAGTAACTTGAGAAATTAGTTTTCTCTAACTTAATGGTCATTGTTGGCCTAGGTCAAAAATAGAGTCTAATCTCTAGTTCTAGTCTGGCACAAACAACAAAAAAGGAAATATTATTGATCTAGGTAAATAATAATGTCAATGTCTATTAAGACATATGAAATATACTTGACTTGACAGAGACCGATAAATTAGGTTGTGTCTTCATGTTGTTATTTGACTTGTTTGGTTGTTAACCTAAATTTTTAAATTTTCAATTTAGTAAAACGTAAAGTATAAAAGTAGTAAGTATAAGAAAATTGTAAAAGGGGAATTTCTACATTGTTTTTTATTTAACTCCATAGTGTCATATACCAGGTGTCCAAGAGCACCCTGGACATAGGAGATTAACATGGGAAAACGGTTTTGTTTTTTTTGCGCCTGTACGGTTAATTTGATTGAAAAATCGTATTAATGAAAGTTGTAGTACCTATCACGGACTAGTTTTGTGTATTTTTTTCAGATCTCTAACTTGAGCTCTTTCGTCGTAAAACACGAACAAAAATGGGAAAATTTAAACTTTTTACCTGCACTGTATAAGCGGTTGCCGAGCAACCGTATCAGCAACAATAACCTGTTTATCTGTTTATTGTAAATAGTTTATTTCATTAGGAGTACAAAAATAAAGGTTTTCCGTGCGCGTATGGCCGAAGTCATGTAAGCACGGAAAATCTATTTTTGGACGAATTTTGAACGATATTTTTCATTATACTTCTTTGAAAACAACGGCATTAAAACCAGACTTGAGAAAAAAAGACATGACTGACACCTAACTGATTATTTCTATGACTAGTTTAAAGTAGTTCAAAGGTGATTTAATTGTTGTAAGTTATCACAGTCAAGCAATGTCCATAAAACGTCAACAAATACTGCGTATAAAAAAAATATAAAATATAAATCTAAAATGTTCCATAATTTACATATTAAATATGACAATGCAAGTTTGTGCTAAATATTTGTCGGCTTATAAATTGTCTTAAATTTATTATATTGTGCAGTACGTTTCTATTTTATAGCCATTTACTCAGCATTTTAATTCAGCGCACGGAAAAAAATTTACACATACTGGCTGCCATTACACACATTACACTCTTGCGCTTTCCTGTTCTTTATAACCCTAACTAACTTAGCTTAAGTTTTAGCTTTTTGCTAATCATACGTCTTTTTTTGCTGGTCTATTACTTTTATCGTGTTTTTGCTGATCGATTTAAATTTTCTTTGGGCATGAGTTTTTGGTCATTTTTCATTTTAGTGGTATCCAAACGCTTCTGGGCCGTAGATTAGGAAGCTGAAAGTTATTTCCAGCATTTTCTCGTGGCCATATTTACTAAACAGATTTTCCAATAATCTGTTTTATAAATTAAATTATTATTACTTAATTATTTTTTTTTATAACAAACTTACCACAACAACACACAAAACAGCTGAGTGCACGGCTTATTGGAACACCTGGTACATACTTTTATTGTGTAGGAATGGTTTAGAGAACTAACCAGGACAGCCGCAGATGCTTCTAAAGACAAAATAGAGAAGCTTCTATCCTGCGCCTTTGCTTTGATTAATCAGGAATCAAGATTTTTAGGACTGCCCGACTTCCCAACAGACAATTTACCTGTAGCCGCGGAAATCTTGGTATGGATGAGGATTTTTATGATAAACGCTTTACTTAAGTACGTTTTTTATTGTTTTAGAGCAAAAACCCAAATATAACAGTCTATGAACTGTTTTATCGACTATATCCTTATAAAGCATTTCTTTCGGACTCTATTCAGAACGTTGAGATGTTATTGAAAACGTTTATTGAAATTCCGGAAACTGGAAAATCTAACTTTAGTGCAGTGTTTCGTGCTCTGTTTAAAGGAATTTCAGAGTCACGTAAGATGTTTTTGCTAGCCACACTTTGTTTGCAAAAATAACGGTTAACTTGCAGCTGTCATTATGGGAGACTATGTGGAGACTGAATACCAAAATACTGTTCTTGAGAGTATGTTCCAAACTGCGCAAGTGGCTGATTTTTGTTTTGTTGGGCCTAGCGGTTCTGGAAAAACCCTTCTATTAAACCAGTTGTCCCGATTGTTAAATAGAGAAATTGAGAACATAGTGCTGTACCAAGATATGACGTCACGGGATCTGCTTCAACAAAGGACTACATTGGAGAACGGTGATACTGTCTGGAATTTCTCTCCTTTAGTTAATGCAGCTTTGGAAGGAAAAATGGCTGTGTTGGATGGGATTAACCGAATCCATCCTAGTACACTTTCAGTTTTGCACAGGTAGTACTACTTCGTACGTATCATTTATCATACATTCAATTTATGCACGGCTTCCGTTCGGGTGTTTGACAAATTAACTCGTCAAGTTAACAAAAGGTTTTTTAGCATCACTTAATATGCTATGATCACATAGAGACATTAGATATTTTATTTTTTAATCTTGGTTTTAGGTCATTTATGGAAATTAACTTCTACATATTAGTTCCTTTAAACATTTATTGACGTTACGATCTTACACGGTCTTCTTTAGAATAAAACATAAGCCATTAGTATCTATAGATCTAGAACGTAAATTTTTGTTTTACGGTCTTCAAAAACTACAATTTTTTATATAAAATGTTGCTTTTTAATGAAATAATGTAACTTTTTGGCCGTTTCATTTTGTTGTTTCTCGTTCTATATCATCACTTGGCAAAAATGTTGATGACACTTAACTTAGATACTGTAATACAAAATGACCGGACCACTTCCAACAGTTGAAAAGTCTTGTGTGGTGTCGTCCTGTTTGTATCTCTAATCGAGTAAGAAAAATTTGTATTGCTGTGGCAACAGATATAGGTACTATTGTTAAATTGCTTTTGTCAACCATTGTCAAAGTTTCGTCGAAAAATACACATTTTAAAATGAGTTCAAGCGATGACCTGCCATCAGACATTGAAAACGAGCTTACAATGTTGTGTCAAATCTTACGCCACAAGAATCAAGAAGAAAATACCAAGAAGGGTTTGAATGTTACCAAAAATTGTGCAGTGAAGAAAGGTTAAATATAACTGTATAAACTATAAACATTTTACCGTTAATATTTATCCATAAATAAAATCTGAGGAATTTTTTGGTAACTTTTAGGCTATAGTAATTCTCGCTTGTTTTGTAATCCAAGCAACTCTTGCAATAAAGTATTACTTTTTACGCTATCTAGCTATCTTTGTAACAATATGGTTGAACATTAAATTTGTGAAGTACTCTGATAACCATACAAGGCTAGCAACTCTGTAAAATGCAAGCAAAATAATGGTATGTGTAATTTTTAAAGTAAAATAGCCAAGTCTTTAATATTTTCATTAAACTTTTTGTATCAATCAATAACTGTTATAATTAAAATATCAATGACCGGAAAGTGTTTTTTGGGTAAAAAGTGAAGCAGAGGGGAACATGGATGATAACCCGGTGACACGTGTATCTGCTTTTTGGCTTCATCAAGCATGTTGCATACAGATGTCTTCATCTGTATGAAAGGAGGTTCAAAAACCAGCTGACATACACATGGTGAAAAATATACGAGTGTCAGCTGGAAAAGGAGGGACAAAAAACAAACATGAATAACACAAACGGCCAGCAACGACCCATTTGTGATTTCCGCAAGAAGATCCACATTATCGTGGACAACATCTCGCTTCAGCACGGGTGAGGCTAAAGCCAACCGTTGCGAGTGATCCTACCCAAGAAATTGCAAAACATGGAAGAGTTTAACGCGAATGACAGGAAAGTGTTTTTTGGGTAACAAGTGAAGCAGAAAGGAACAATAACCCGGCGACACGTGTTTCTGCTTTTTCGCTTCATCAGGCATGTAACTCCATCTGTATGAAAGGAGGTTCAAAAACCAGCTGACATACACATGGTAAAACGTATACGGGTGTAACCTTTTTTTTAACATATACGGGTGTTCCTTGTTCCTTTCTTCTTCACTTTTTTTTGCGGAATTTACCCAAAAAACACTCGTGCGTTTTACTCAATACTGCTAATTTGTCATATGTCATTTGCTATCTATGCCCAGTCCCTTCAGAAAATGTTTGCGTAATTAATCCTTCTTTGTTTCAATTACAGACTAGTGCACGACAGAGATTTGCAACTATACGACGGTAAACGTCTGATTAGTAACGAACGATACAACTTTCTAATTGAAAAAGTCGGCTTGACTCAAGAACGTTTACTAGAAAAAGGTATTTTTGCTATACATCCTGATTTCAGTATAGCCGCAGTAGGTGAACCACCTAACGTTCATTCAAAAGAAGGCAATTGGATGACTCCGGAAATGTTGAGTTTGTTTGTGTTTCACGATTTGAGAACCCTAAGCAAAATAGAAGAGATGCATGTTATTACTTCTAAAGTAAATAGTTTATCAAGTTATTTTTCAGCTAGTGAGTTGAAGTTATTTTTTAGTTTGGGCCAATTGACAAGGAAATTCATAAAATTATTGACTTGGCCCATTTAATTCGTGATAGTAAGGACCAGACTTTACAAAATTTGTCTGGCCACCTATCAACCAGAAAGATATTGCGTATTACCGAGAGACTGGTCCGATTCCCTACTGATAATATTTACGCTCTGTTGAAGGAAACTTTTATGATTAAATTTCTTCCGTCGATTACCAGGAATTCTTTAGAAAAACTCATTCAGAGCGTGGGCATAACGCCTCCAAATAGTATACTAGATCACGATTCATCGAATATCAAATGCGAGGTTGTAGACGGGGTTCTTACCATAGGTACGTAGCTTCTCCAGTTATATATGGTTACGTTCATTTAAAAAGATAAACAATAATAAGTTAGGCTATTTGTTTCACTAAAATAAAAAATGTCCGCGAAACACACGTTCAATCTGTGTCATCAGGTTACAAATTTTCAAATTGTTCTAAAAAACGGAATAGTTTCATATTTAGGACCTTGACTTTTCGCATAGTTCACTTACTTTTAACCCTTCTCAGATTTTGTTCAAACTGTTAAAATAATCAGTTTTACAGAACATACTACATATTATCATGTAGTATGTAATTGTCATCTAATGACAATTTAAGATAGTCAGGTTAAGAAAGATAGACGGTAATTATTATTCGAGTGTGCTGATGTCTTTCCACTGGTTTAATGTCATAAAAATAAAGTTGTATAAAACCAATTAAAAAAGTGTCTTTAGTCGCTTTGACCAATTTACAAAAGGATAAGAGAAGCTGTAGAAATTAACAGGTTATGGACCCAGTCCAGGAAAACCGGAAAAATAAGCAGTAATTAACCTGTTGTGAAACGTATATGGTGACAATCCCAAGTAATCTAATTGTAAAGCCATTTGATGGAAACGGCTTCTCAAATTGGGAGTTTCGAGTAAGATTGTGTCTTGAGCAACAAGGTGTTTTGGAAATGTTGGAGAAAGATCCTCCGGAATCAATAGCCCCAAATTAACTTGCAGTTTTTAATAAAAACGATATAAAAACTCGGAATTTAATGGGTCAGTTATTGGCTGATATGTTCGTGAAATGGTAAAAACCAAAACTACAGCTAAAGAAATCATGAATGAGTTGAAAAGTACTTTTCAAAAGCAAGGAATAGCAAACCAGGTACATTTACAGAAGAAATTAAGAAACATGAAATACTTTCGAAAAGGAAAACTCAGTAAATTTCTTTTTGAGTTTGAGAAAACAATCTCAGAGTTAAAAAACTGTGGTGGAAACATAAATTACACAGGTAGTTACACAGTTATTGTCTGCAATGCCAGAGAACTATCAAGTAGTTATCACTGCAATTGATATTATTTTTTGTCAAGGTGAAAGTAACATCTCTATTGACTTTGTAAAGAACAAATTACTTATGGAGGTATCAAGACAATAAAAGATAACAGAGGAGAAAGAAGACACATCACAGCCACATGCTTTTTATGGTAGAAGAGATAAAGAAAGAAAACGCTTTGGAAAAGAATATAGACATCCAGGAAGTCAGCCAGTAAACAAACGACCATCAACTACAAATCGTAATACATCTCCTGATTATAGAAGTGGTGCGACCTCAAGTGAACATTTTTCATACAAGTCTCAATATTGTGGTACATATAAGGGGAGACAAAAAATCAGAATACAGGAAACTGAAATTCAAACAAGGAAAATGCAGAGGAAGAAGAAGTAGCTTTTTGCAGTTTTATAATGAAAATAGTAAAGCAATGACAAGTGGAACTAGTAATGAGATACAGTTTATTGTGAACAGTGGAGCAACCCATCATTTAATTGGATC
This sequence comes from Ips typographus, assembly GCF_016097725.1. NCBI lineage: Eukaryota > Metazoa > Arthropoda > Insecta > Coleoptera > Curculionidae > Ips > Ips typographus. The sequence goes on from NC_138427.1 coordinate 168,826, forward strand.
AAATCAAGGACAGTATTTAACCCAAGTGAAAAATATTGACATTAAAATTAATATGGCCAAGAAGTGAGAAACTGGAACAGCAAAGAGACAAGGAATTTTAAAACTGGAAACAAGTGATGGTAGAAAAATAACCATGGAAAATGTTCTTGAGTGTGAAGGTTTGATTTATAATCTTCTGTCTGTGAAAAATCTGGAGCAAAAAGGACTAAAAGTTGTTTTTGAACATGGACAAGTTGTGATTAAGAAGAAAGGCCAAACATTAATAGACGGTAACATAAAGAATAATTTATATCTAGTATGCATGAATATTGATAATGGGGAAGCGCACATAACTGAATCTGAACTTAATGATTTATGGCACAAAAGAATGGGACACTCTACCAAATACCCTAGTAAAACTCTATGTGAAACATATTTAAAAGGTAAACAGACACAGAAGCCTTATAAATCTTTAAGTGAAGACTTAAAAGGAAGGAGATTGTTAGAGGTTATTTCGTCAGATGTTTGTGGATTTTTCACTCCTGTAACTTACAACGGCATGAAGTATTTTGTAATATTTATTGACCACCTTTCACATTTTATAGTATGCTATCTTATGAAAAATAAAAGTGAAGTAGGTACTGGAAAAATTTTAGCAATATGTAGCCATTGTAGAAGCTAAGTTCTAAAGCAAAATAGAGAGATTACGATATGACAATGGGGGTGAATACATGTCAAGGAATTTTAAATACTTTTGCAGGGCAAAAGGCATAATAGTTCAATCAACAATACCACATACACCTCAATAAAATGGGTCTGAAAAGATGAACAGATATTATAATGGAAACTGCACGATGTATGCTTTTTAGTTCTGAACTGGAAAAATATTTATAGGGAGAAGCAGTGCTGGTAGTAGTTTATATTATTAATAGACTACCAACAACAACATTACCAACAAATATTACTCCTGCGGAAAAATGGTATAATCAAAAGCCAAACATGGAGAAAATCAAAGTTTTTTGGTCATATGCCTATGTCCACGTCCCAAAAAGTAAACAATCAAGTAAGTTGGACGCCCAAAGTAAGAAACATTTTATGGTTGGTTACATTGAAAATGGATACCGACTTTGGGATCCAGAAAAACAAATTATCACTGTTGGCAGAAATATTAGTTTTGACGAATTTCTTTTGAGACAACACGATCAGCAGAAACGGTTTACATATGACACGGATGAAAATATAGAACATAACGAGTTACCAGAAGAATACCAAGAAAAGAAAATAGAATCAATAGAGCTAGAACTGGAACTGAAAGACCTTAGAGAAATAAAACCACCAAAGTATCTACAAAACTAAGCATACCATATGTGACTATACATCTGATCCTTTTGCTGCTTTATCTATTGGTGACTTTACATCAAATATACCAGACTGTTATGAAACTGCACTGTTAATGGGAAATGGCTGGATTGAGGCAATCAAAGATTAATTGATCTCTCTACAAAAGAACCAAATATGGGAAATTACCACAAACCAGATGGGGAAGAAGTTATAGACTAAAAGAAATTGATAAAAAAAAGAAAAACTGAAAGTACTGAAACTGTTTTGAAAATTCTTAACTAGTGGACAAATATGTCTACCTCGAACATGAAATTAGCGTCTTGAGAGATAACCAAACAGCAGAACTGAACAAAAGAATCAACATGGCATGGACAGCTTACGGAAGACTAAGAGTGACGTTTAACAGTGGTATACCAATCTGCTTAGAAGGAAAGTGTATGACCAAAGTGTTCTACCAGTACTAACGTACGGTGCAAAGACTCTAACTCTAACAGCTGCATGTACGAGAAAATTAAAGATACATCAACGAAAAATGGAAAAGCGAGTCATGCTTGGCATATCACTGAGGGATCACGTAACGAACGACGAGATATCGCGAAGAACAGAAAAAACCAACTTGATCGAGCATGTGGCAAAGCAGAAATAGAAATGGGGCACGTAGCTAGAATGCGGGACATGAGAAAATCGCGGCTTTACACTGGGGGTCTCTTGGGTTGTTTTCTATCAACCGCCGGTGGTGTTTTTGGGTCAATCAACGTGTAGCACTGTTGTGCTGGGGCTTGATTAGGATCAGAGTTTCAAAGGTTTTCAAAGTTTCAGGGTTTTCTTCACTAGCAGAACACAAAAATGTCTGTTTCAACAACCTTAAAATTCGACTTAAAACAGTTGTACTAAAAACAGTAGTATGTGGCAAATGGATAGTTCTCGAAGCCATTAAATACTTTGACGGGTCACACTTCAACTAGAAATAAATACAGTGTGTCCCAACACACCACACCAACCACATTATTAAGGCACTTTTTTACGTAGAACACGATGACGTAATTAGAAAAAATCTATCGTCATTGGAAGTATGTCTATAGTTAATCTTAAGAATCACTGAGATATTAAACTTTTTTGTTTTCATTCAAGTTGGCTTTGACTTAGCTGTCAAAAGTCGTTTATTTATTTCTTGTTTCTATAACAACACTTGAATATTTAAAATTACTGCGTTTTTAACTTTTGAGTCAAAGTTTCATTTTTTTTTTCTTTATTTTATTTTTAATTATGTTCTACCGTTAATTTAACAATTAGTTCTCTACTCGTTAGTTATTTCAATGTCTGTGAAAATACTGAAAAAGTAATTTGTTATTAGGTATCTGTTACTCATTGCAAGTTAACTTCATATTTCAGTCATTTGTAGAAATAACTATAGACATACTTATGGTCGGCGGCACTAATAATGGGAGTGATGCACGTCATCAGTGAGTTTGACGTTTTGAAAATGCATTCGTATTGCTTAGCGATTAGTTGCGACCTGTAGCGCTCTCTTTCTTACACGCGCTTATTAACTGATCGCAATTCTGATACAAACGTAACCTTCTCGATCTCGACGTTTAACGAGTTGTGTGCGTTGTTGCCAGATTGCTAGTTGACCGTTTGCTGTTTTTGTTTATGTTGATGATGACTTGACCATTACTTGATTGAAAACTGCTTACAAAGAGACAAAAAAAAACCTCAATATTGACTAATATTGTTATTCAAAATTCTCTGTTAAAAAACTGCGTCAACTTCTATGTAAGAAGTAAATAAAAATAAAATTTATGTAAAGTTCGGGTTTTAATGAAAAAACCAAACATCTGGCAACATGGTGCGTTAAACGTCAATGACGTGCATCTGCCGATATATTGCCGTCTATTGTATATCATAGTAAATGTTTAAAAACAGACATTTTGTTAATGTTATATTCAATTATGACTTCCATTTAAAATAAGAGTTATGTCAATTATTGAGAAAACGGAAGGCAGTACCAAAAATATAAGCACGCCACTGGAATCACGTCGAAAAAGTGCCTTTGAGAATGTTTTTGTTTCACTTCGATATTTTGATAAACAAAAAAGTTGTGAAGAGTTTTCAAAATGAGCGAAATTCGAAAAACGCCCTCTACTCCGCAAACTGACAAGATATCGAAATACGGTTTTTGACATTAATCTTTTTTCAAAAATCGAGGCTTAGACATGTATACTAGTTTTTTCCTATCTAACTGGGAAATGGGGTTTTCCTGTCAAAACACACTAAATCCGGACACCGTGTATATTCCAAAATTTTAGAAGAAAAATTCTGTTGATGTTTGAACAAAATCTGATAAGGGTTAAGATTAAGTGAACTATGCCAAAAGTCAATGCCCTAAATATGAAAATGTACAACTGTTAGTTAACCAACTGCATTCCTCAAATTTGAGAAAAGTTCTGCAAAAATTTTAACACAGCCGAGAATGTACCAGTCAACTCTGTGCCAAAGGCCAAAGCTCGAAGAAAAGGCAAAGAAAGTTTAATATAGTAATTAAGGTACCAAGGGCATTATAAGGACAATAATGCATGAGGTCGATAGGGCCTCCGGCCCGAGGGGTCTACTTCGACCGTGGGCATTATTTCCTAGAATGCCTGTGGTGTCTTCAATACTTAAGCCAAACACTAGTTAATTGTTACAAAGGTCGGGGCAGTACCTACTGCATTTCGTCAAGTTTGAGAAGGCAAAATATGTAAAAATTTGAACATAACCTCGGAAGGAGTCTAGTCAATTGTGCCAAGAGTAAAGGCTCTATAACGGGAATTGTCATAAAAATGTTTTGCCGTATTAGTGCAACTTTATTAGACATTCATAATAAGATGATCGTAATTTTGGATTTTTCTGTTTTTACGCCGCCTTTTGTGACAAAAAATGTAATAATTTTTTGTTGATTAGATGGTATACCTAACGTAACTAACTATGTATTTTTTAGGGAAAACATCGGTACCGATATTCCAAACCAAACACCACACTAAAGTCCCTAAAGTGTTTTTTTACGACATACCCCAGCACGTTCGACTAATGGAGAGTCTTTTGCAAGATTTCCAGTTAGGTTACCATCTCTTACTAGTTGGAAATCAGGGAGTTGGAAAAAACAAAATTGTTGATCGTTTTTTGGAGCTTCTGAACCGACCTAGAGAGTACATTCAATTGCATAGGTGCGTTAAACAGTTTATCTATAAGATTTCCAGTTAAAAATAATATCTTATTTAATTCAGAGATACAACAGTTCAAACCCTTACCACTCAGCCAACTATTATGGACGGAGTGTTAGTTTACGAAGATTCTCCACTAGTAAAAGCAATCAAGTATGGGCACGTTTTGGTGGTAGATGAGGCGGATAAAGCCCCCACTCACGTGACATGCATTTTAAAAAGTTTAGTAGAATCCGGCCAGATGATACTGAGTGATGGGAGAAGAATAGTAAACCAACTTCCGGCAACAGAAGACAATAAGCAGTACATACAAATTCATCCTGATTTTCGCATGATAGTACTGGCAAACCGTCCAGGGTTTCCTTTTCTCGGGAATGACTTTTTTGGCGCTTTAGGTGACTTATTTAGTAGTCGAGCGGTAGAAAATCCTTCGAGGGAGTCTGAAATGGAGCTTTTAAAGAGTTATGGGCCTGGCGTACCACCAAAGATTATACGTAAATTAATTGATGTATTTGGAGAGTTGAGGAATATGGCCGATCAGGGACTACTGAATTATCCATATTCAACTAGGGAAGTGGTTAATATTGTAAAACACTTGCAGGTAAGGCCTAAAAAAAGTTAAATGGCGGTTACGCATCATTTTATTACGTATCATTTCGTGATAATTCAATGCGAGCGCGTCAAAATTTCGACGTTATACGACAACGTGTTTACAAAAGTTCGTATAAACATAAGTCTGTTTCGGAGATACTTACAGGGGTCAAAGTTTGTTTTACATTTGTTTGACTGCTTGACTTTTAAACTTCTACAGTTTTTGAGCTGAATTTTGGAAAACAACCATAACTACTTAGAGCTTACATCGTTAGGCATGCTAACTATTGTTAGTTTTATTTGCAAATGCTTCTTCTCTGCGGTCCGCCCACTTTTTACCACTCCGTTTTTTTTCCAGCGCAACACTGAAGTACACTGACATTTTCTGCAATTTGTAGTTTAATTTAGAAATTGTTTTGTCTCTTGTATTTTTTTTGTACCTCTCATCCTTTTAAGGTTATTTGCAAAAAAATTGAATTTACATTCTAAATTTAGCTTAGTTTTATAGTACAATTTAATTCAACGTCGGTCCTCTAACCAAAATCTCTTGAGAGAATACTTTCTTACTGGTGCTTAAAGGTTACACACATTTTCGAAAATTATGGTTCTAAAGATCCTGAAAACTGTGAGCCGTATTTTTTCTTAGCTTTAGGCCCGAATTCAGAATCACAATTGAAACCCTCACCTTACAAGCTTCTAAGTTCACTGGAGCATAAACTGAGGCCAACAGCAAAATATTACAAGTGAGGTACTGAAAAAAGATTTAATAAACGAAAATAAATAAATGTACCCGCAATGGCGTCACTGTTGGTGCTGACGGGTCATAGTGTCATGTTGACTTCTTCTTCTAGTGCGTTTTTTGACATCAAAGCGATATACAGGGTGTCCCACGACGAAAGACATCGATTGATATCTCTAGCCGTTTTCGAAATATTTGATGTTTTTTCAAAAAAGTGACAGTTGCAACGCTCAACATATTTTTGTACTATGTTAAAACCGTATTTCATTTTGCAATGAAACTTTGGGTTATTGTAAATAAAGGATCGTTTTATTAAACTGAGGGTGCGTAATGACTCATTTGTATACAGGGTCGTAAAAAAAATCATAAACTTGCCACTAAAAAAAATGAAAAATCTGAAGTTTTTTTAAATAGAAACCCACATTTTTTATGACGGAATCATTTTGAGCATTAAAAATTACTATAAGTTTCAATTTACTTGCCTATACCTAAATCCACCCCATTTCGTTTTATTCGAGAATAAACATTTTTTTATTATGCTGCACGGTTGGGATTATCTGGTGTTCTAGTTGGTCATGCTTTTGACACACGGTAATATTGGAGACCTGCAGGGCATGTAAATAACATTAGTTTTGAGTGTTTTGCCAACTGCAAATATGCCGTCGCGGTTACGTTATTCAAACCAAGATTACTTAAATCTGTTTATTATTTACGGAGAATGTAATAAAGTTGTGAGGAGAACATGTGAGGTATTTGCCGCTCGTTATCCAGAAAAACCAAAGCCATCACCAAAAGCTGTCAAGCAAATAATTGAAAATTTTAAGAATACGGGATATGTGAAGATAAAAGCTATTAAAACAAAACCAATCCTTAATAATACAAATGTAGAAATTGCAATTTTGGGCTATTTTGTTGCAAATCCAACTTTGTCAATAAGACAAGTTTCCGTAGAATCAGGCATATCCAAAAGCTCAATTCAGAGGATCCTGAAGACATAAATTTCACCCTTTTTCATTTAAATTAGTGCAACACTTAAAAGAGGTTGACTTTCCGAAGAGAGTTGTTTTTAGTGAGTTTTTGCTGACTAGTCACTATGGAGATGAATTGTTTTTGAATAATATTATTTGGAGCGACGAGGCCAAATTCACTAAAAACGGAATGTTCAATAGACATAATTCACACTACTGGTGTGACATAAATCCACACGTAATTAGAGAGAGAAATTTTCAAGAAATCTGGAATTTTTATAATAAAAAATGTTTATTCTCAAATAAAACGAAATGGGTTGGATTTAGGTATAGGCAAGTAAATTGAAACCTATAGTAATTTTTAATGCTCAAAATGATTCCGTCATAAAAAATGTGGGTTTCTATTTAAAAAACTTGAGATTTTTAATTTTTTTTAGTGGCAAGTTTATGATTTTTTTTTGACGACCCTGTATACAAATGAGTCATTATGCACCCTCAGTTTAATAAAACGATCCTTTATTTACAATAACCCAAAGTTTCATTGCAAAATGAAATACGGTTTTAACATAGTACAAAAATATGTTGAGCGTTGCAACTGACACTTTTTTGGAAAAACATCAAATATTTTGAAAACGGCTAGAGATAGGTATAGGGCATTCTATACAAAAGTTGGTCAGAATTTTGTGAGGAATCCAAATATGTAATAATATATAGGGTGTTCTATTTAAAATAAGAAAGTTGTGATCGACTTCCGGTATAAACGGAAGTGCAACCATCTTGAAAATATTTTAGTTGGATTGGGCATGCCCACATCAGTATCCTGCCAAATTTTCAAAACTCTCCTATTTATACTTTTTCCAATATCAATCGATGTCTTTCGTCGTGGGACACCCTGTATATCTAGTGTTGTATAGTATGTAATATGGACTGATATTGTTATTAAAATCTATAAATTGAAAAAAACATTTCTGTATAAAAAATAGAAAATACAAAATGTATGTAAAGTTCGGGTTTTAATGATAAAGAACATTGGCAACGCGGCGCGTGTATTTACTACATTAGCAGAGTCGTAATACATCGAATTAGTTGCAACCGTTGTTTCATTATTTTTCTTAAAATTTTCTGAAACTTTCTCATTATGATGGTAGGTATCAAATCAAAGTATCAAATTAAGCTCAATTTTTAGAAATTTCCCAACGCTGATCTGGAGGAAGTGGTTTTTAATGTATTCGACTTTGACAAATATACGCCAGAGGTATTGGAAACTTTAGGCGAGGTATTGGGAAAACATGGATTTTCCAAAAACGTCGTATCCAGTGAATATTTAGCTGCTAAAAGAGCCGCGGAAAATGTTCAAATAACCGTTAACAGATACAGCGGGTAAGTAAAAATTCTTTTAGTAGACAAGATTATTGATAAAATTTAACGGTTTATTTTCTAGCTTAGACGTATCCAGTCCAAAACATGGTAAGGAAGACCCTAACAACGATCCGCATGTGGGTGGAAACACTTGGGCTGGAGGAACTGGTGGTAGAGATACCGCAGGTTTAGGGGGTAAAGGAGGCCCTTATCGTCTCGATAAAGGACATAAAGTACATCAGGTAAACAACAACTTGTAATGTAAAGATTTAGTCATTATTTTTGTTTTCATTTTGCCGGTTAAAGCAACATCAGACATTTTAAATCACAATTAAAGTTAAATTAAAAACGTAACATTTTTGTGTAGATTAAGTTGTTTCGTGTAATATACATATTTAATTGAACTTTAATTGTGGTTTTATAGGTCTGATCCATCCAAACGATACATTCCCAAAACTCTCAGCGTGACGTTTACTACACGTAAAAGTTGGTTTAGAACATGAGATTAAATGAAAGTAAAAAGAACAATAACAGTCGTAAAATTGAAATTTAACAATTAAACTCTGGATCAGTGAACTAGCTTTATTGATACGTGTGCAAACACTCAGGGGTTCAAAGCGCCACCGACTTTAAGTGAGCAGGAACTAAGTCGGAAACCTTCAGAGTATGCTGATCCAAAGTATTACATAGCAAAAGATATTTACAAAATAATTACTCTTACTTACGTGATACTTACTATAACCAATGAAGCTATGAACAAAGCGAGCTAATCATATGATGATAACTAGCTTATTAAAGAACCCTGTGACCTGAGCATTAAAACATCGGCCACAATACAGTACAAGAGCAATCAATTAAAAATTAAGTAAATTAAAGCTAATAAAAGTTATCAAGGAAAAGGACAATGAATAATGAAAGGTACATCAAATAACTCCAATAGGTAGCTCAATCAACGGTAAAAAATCCAATACTATTAATTCAGATGGCCGCCAGAATTACCAGTTATAGCGGTTAGTTAGGTTAGGTAAATGGGCTTGCCTGACAACTCAACTAGGTTTCGGAGGCTCAAGATGGATCAGCCCCAAGATGAATTCCTGTCCCACGACCAAACTGTGCAATGGGAATCTACGGTAATCTGTTCAGGCTACAATTCAGATACAGGCAGTTCCGGTGGTTGCGGACCCAGATGTCAGACCCAACGGGCTTAGTCACGTCACCCTCGAGTTTTGCCCTTTAGTTGATGTCAAACAAGGGTAGGTTTCGCCCTCTGGACACGAATGACTTAGCTGGCTCTAACCCCTGCCGCAAAAGAAAGCACTACAAATCGGCATAAGCGACAACTCTTAAAAACTGGCAAAATCCTGAACAAGTGAGTAACAAAGAGTCGTTTAAGTTGGCCCACTACTGCAGCTAAAGTTACTGGCCAAGAGAGCGTCAAAAGGGCCTCCCTGTGCTTAAATAGCCAGGGCACAACTGGAAACGAGATGGGAGTTCGCGGAGCCAAACGAAATTGCGCATCTTTGTCCTAATTTAACCGAGTTTGTATCTCTTCAAATAACCGAGATCTCCATGGTCGAGCTCGTAAAACGGAGACACGGGTCTGCCTACGCGACGCTTGGTCTGTCTTGGTCGTCAATGTGTTACTCGCGCTGTCCAACTGTCATGGTTCTGTCTGGCCACATGCCCCACCCATTGCCATTTGCTTTCCGAGATACGCCTTATGATGTCCACGACTTTATTTCTTCGTCGGATTTCCTCATTTCTGATTTTGTCTCTTAGACTGATTCCAAGCATGGTGCGCTCATTCGCCACTCACTTATTAGGGTCATAGAAGAACATTTTTGCATTTTGAATCAGATTAGATCACAAACATTTAGAAAGATTTCTGAATTCCGCCCTTAGTCATAATTATATTTTGATTTTTTTTAAATTAACATGTCTTGTTGTATGCGAATGACAACCAGCTGTAGATGGGCTATATTAAGTATGCCCTTGATGCTAAGTTGTCACGTACGCTCGAAATATATTGGGCTTTTGTGGTGAAATTGAGAGCCGAATAAACTTATTGTGGAGAAAACCATGTATTTTTGTTTTAAAAAACTTGTTAGATTTTTATCAGACTAATTACAATAATCTTCATTATCTTATAGGTGTCAGATGAAGAAAAGGCAGACGTTCCAGAACACGTTAAGCGAGCTGCAAGAGAAATGAACAGAAAAGCTTTCGCCGAAAAACTGAAGGAAATTGGAATGTCGGGATATGACCACAACGTTTATTCACAATTCTCCAACGCAGTGGCCAGACAAGTCCAATCACTGCGAGTTATTTTAGGTAATTTACAGGCCAAACAGAAGGAAAGAAATTGGTATAGACACCAGACAATTGGAGAACTGGACGACTCTAAGTTGATAGATGGTAATTCATTCTTTACTTATAGTTTAGTTTGATTAAAACAATAATTGTAATTGATTTTTCGATTACTAAAAAAAGTAGTAGTAGTAGTAAAGTTTTTAGTTTTTTCAGTTGTAATTCAGTCAATTACTTTGTTTTAAATGATGAAAGGAGTACAGTTAATTTTTGGTCTGATTATTTTCTTCTGCCTTAAATTATTTTTATTATATTTGTACCTATCAATTAATTATAAGGGACAAGACCTCTGGGTTCCTGGAAAACAATTTTAACTTTCTGTATTTTCCTTTTTTGTTAGAATTCATCAAAATCAAAAAGTCAAAATCATTCTGATCAAAAAGTTTAAACGGCAAAATTATAGCTAGAGTATTTCTTCTTCGAAAGCGTAGTGAGACGTTTTGTCAATAAGATCTTCAGAAGGTATTGATTTTCTTGGAATGTCTCGTGAGCGCAAATGTATGCTTACTCGGCTACATGGCAAAATTCAGGGAAATGCTAAAAGACAAAAATTGTAATAGTTATTTACATTACTAGTGTGGTATGAGCATTTTTATAGTCACAAGTGGCAAGCATTGTAATCACACGAGTCCATTAATTTGCCATACCACACGAGTATTGTACAATATTTTATCTACGATTAACACAGAAATTATCAATTTTTAACTCTAACGTCATGAGTGATTTTACAGTCACTAGTGCGACTATAGTTATTTATACAACAAGTGACAAACCATTTTTTATTCAGAAAAAAAACAAGTTCTTGGAGTGAATAAACCGGTTTAAATCACGTGTCTTATATAATATTTTATTAAATTTTGACGTCTTATATTAAAAAAAAACCTAAAATCACAGTTCTATTAAATTTACACTGCGCCCCGTAGATGTGACATTGATGTTTGTTTGTTTACATCTGTAAATGGGCGAATGTTATTTAGACTGATTTAAAAAAAATTTAAACCTCTAGTGAATAAAAAATTGTTTAAATCGTTGCTAAGCGTTGAATAATTGACTAATAATAGGACAAAATTTAATAAAATCAATTATTATCGCACTAGTGACTGTAAAATCCCTCATTACGTAACTCAAAGGAAGCTATGTAATTGACCATTACCGTGCTAGTAGTAGATAAAAAAAATATTTTTTATGACAACCTAAGAAAGACATTTTGTCTTCAAGGGCGCCAGAAGAGAGTGATTTTTCGAAAACTAAGATCTGTGAGTATCTGGAAAACATTCAACCTTCTGTAGAATTTTGACAGAATTGAAAAAAAATTCTCAAGGGAAAAACTGTAGCTAGTTTAATTCTCAGAAATTTTGTTCTTAAATGCCTCAGAAGGGAAATATTTGATTAGGAGTGTTTAATAGGGACAAAGTGTCCTAAATGTCTACTTACAGAACTTCAATCCCTTTATATTTTATATATTTTTGCTAAATAAACTGCGCGCCATCTCAACCGGGACAGTGATTTTTTTGGGTGATTTTTATATCTTCGCCATTTCGAAGCGAAATATCAGATTTTGATGCGGTTTGGACTATCATCGAGCTTGATTATTGACTTTTTTCTGATAGAAAAAATTTTGACTTTAATGCACTACAACTGTACTATAAAGGGTGGAAAACGAGCGCGTGCAAAAAAGTTAAATTTTTAAGTAGCCCACAATTAACCAGTATTTTTTTTGTTTTATTTTATTTTAACATAGGAAATTGTTGATTAGGTATACAGGGTGTCCCACGACGAAAGACCTCGATTGATATTGGAAAAAGTATAAATAGGAAGGTTTTGAAAATTTGGTAGGATACTGATGTGGGCATGCCCAATCCAACTAAAATATTTTCAAGATGGTTGCACTTCCGCTTATACCGGAAGTCGATCACAACTTTCTTATTTTAAATAGAACACCCTATATATTATTACATATTTGGATTCCTCACAAAATTCTGACCAACTTTTGTATAGAATGCCCTATGCCTATCTCTAGCCGTTTTCGAAATATTTGATGTTTTTCCAAAAAAGTGACAGTTGCAACGCTCAACATATTTTTGTACTATGTTAAAACCGTATTTCATTTTGCAATGAAACTTTGGGTTATTGTAAATAAAGGATCGTTTTATTAAACTGAGGGTGCGTAACGACTCATTTGTATACAGGGTCGTCAAAAAAAAATCATAAACTGGCCACTAAAAAAAATGAAAAATCTCAAGTTTTTTAAATGGAAACCCCCATTTTTTATGACGGAATCATTTTGAGCATTAAAAATTACTATAAGTTTCAATTTACTTGCCTATACCTAAATCCAACCCATTTCGTTTTATTTGAGAATAAACATTTTTTTATTAGGCTGCATGCTCGGCTGCATGGTTGGAATTAGCTGGTACTCTAGTTGGCCATGCTTTTGACACACGGTGATATTGGAGACCTGCAGGGCATGTTAATAACACTAGTTTTGAGTGTTTTGACAACTGCAAATATGCCGTCGCGGTTACGTTATTCAAACCAAGATTACTTAAATCTGTTTATTATTTACGGAAAATGTGATAAAGTTGTGAGTAGAACATATGAGGTATTCGCCGCTCGTTATCTAGAAAAACCAAATCCATCACCAAAAGCTGTCAAGCAAATAATTGAAAATTTTAAGAATACGGGATATGTGAAGATAAAAGCTATTAAAACAAAACCAATTCTTAATAATACAAATGTAGAAATTGCAATTTCTAACCAACTTTTGTGTACAATGCCCTATTACTATCTCTAACCGTTTTCGAAATATTTGATGTTTAAATAATCTAAAACTGACATGTCTGGCGAGCGGGGTGGCCATTGAAACGGTCCGTTGTTAGCAATCCACCGGTCGTCAAACGTAGCTTGTAGAAAATTATTGACAATATGACCATTATGAGGAGGTGCGCCATCATGCTGATAAATTACCCGTCTTCTGTCGGCTAGAGGTAAATTATCCAAGTATTCCCTTTCTAAATCTTGAATTATAGCTAGATATCGATCACCTACAATAAAAACATAGCATTAAATTAAGTTTCAGAACTTCACAATTTGTCGTTTAACATCGTCGATATACCGTTTAAATTTTCTTCATAAAAACGTATCATAACAATTTGGTCATTCCTCACAGCACAATAAACATTAAAACTCCAGATTTCTTGAAAATTTCTCTCTCTAATTACGTGTGGATTTATGTCACACCAGTAGTGTGAATTATGTCTATTGAACATTCCATTTTTAGTGAATTTGGCCTCGTCGCTCCAAATAATATTATTCAAAAACAATTCATCTCCATAGTGACTAGTCAGCAAAAACTCACTAAAAACAACTCTCTTCGGAAAGTCAACCTCTTTTAAGTGTTGCACTAATTTAAATGAAAAAAGGTGAAATTTATGTTTCTTCAGGATCCTCTGAATTGAGCTTTTGGATATGCCTGATTCTACGGAAACTTGTCTTATTGACAAAGTTGGATTTGCAAGAAAATAGCCCAAAATTGCAATTTCTACATTGGTATTATTAAGGATTGGTTTTGTTTTAATAGCTTTTATCTTCACAGATCCCGTATTCTTAAAATTTTCAATTATTTGCTTGACAGCTTTTCGTGATGGCTTTGGTTTTTCTGGATAACGAGCGGCAAATACCTCACATGTTCTACTCACAACTTTATCACATTCTCCGTAAATAATAAACAGATTTAAGTAATCTTGGTTTGAATAACGTAACCGCGACGGCATATTTGCAGTTGTCAAAACACTCAAAACTAGTGTTATTAACATGCCCTGCAGGTCTCCAATATCACCGTGTGTCAAAAGCATGGCCAACTAGAGTACCAGCTAATTCCAACCATGCAGCCGAGCATGCAGCCTAATAAAAAAATGTTTATTCTCAAATAAAACGAAATGGGTTGGATTTAGGTATAGGCAAGTAAATTGAAACTTATAGTAATTTTTAATGCTCAAAATGATTCCGTCATAAAAAATGTGGGTTTCTATTTAAAAAACTTGAGATTTTTCATTTTTTTTAGTGGCAACTTTATGATTTTTTTTTGACGACCTTGTATACAAATGAGTCATTACGCACCCTCAGTTTAATAAAACGATCCTTTATTTACAATAACCCAAAGTTTCATTGCAAAATGAAATACGGTTTTAACATAGTACAAAAATATGTTGAGCGTTGCAACTGTCACTTTTTTGGAAAAACATCAAATATTTCGAAAACGGCTAGAGATAGGCATAGGGCATTCTATACAAAAGTTGGTCAGAATTTTGTGAGGAATCCAAATATGTAATAATATATAGGGTGTTCTATTTAAAATAAGAAAGTTGTGATCGACTTCCGGTATAAGCGGAAGTGCAACCATCTTGAAAATATTTTAGTTGGATTGGGCATGCCCACATCAGTATCCTACCAAATTTTCAAAACTCTCCTATTTATACTTTTTCCAATATCAATCGAGGTCTTTCGTCGTGGGACACCCTGTATATCCCGAGACGTTTTTGGCCGTTTCTCAATTAACGTTCTGTGTATCAACGACTATCGATTTAACCGTAAAATACGCTATAGCAGTTCTCAATCTCGAGTTAAGGCAGTAGCTTTGATCCGTCATTCTAAGTCAGGTGTGTGTCATATTATACAGTGCGTTTTTTTTAACGCGCAACATAGGATTTCACGTGTTAAATTTTTAAGCCCGTGATAGACCATGTTGTTTTGGAACTACAAGTATAAAACTTGACGGGTGGCTGTTTCGTACCCTGAAGCTTAAGTAAGTTTACCAATTCGGCCTAAAAAGTGATTAAAAATTTGCAAAAAATCATCTTTTTTCGAAAAGATTTTATCTTTCCATACTCCCTGTATGTATGATAGGTTCTTGTTGTTTTTGATACTGGCACGGCAGGTAGCAGGTAAAATTTGGCGTAGAAAGTAAAACAAGTTGATCATGAACTTTGTATCAAGAAAGTTAAGAACAAAAGAAGTATTTTTATAAGTGAATTGTTCAAAGTGACCTCCGTTTTAAGCCAAACAGTATTCCAAACAATCATAAAATGCCCTTTTGACGTTCAAAAGATGTCAGGTCTTGATGCAGTCAAAATATGTCACTCTACCTGCTACCCGCCCTGCCAGTATCAAAAACAACAATGCATACAGGGAGTATGAAACGATAAAATCTTTTCAAAAAAAATGATTTTTTGCCAGTTTTTAATTACTTTTTAGACCAAATTGGTTAACTTACTTAAGCTTCAGGGTACTAAAGACACACCCGTCAAGTTTTAGACCTGTAGTTCCAAAATAACATGGTCTAACAGGGGCTTAAAAATTTAACACGTAAAATCCTATGTTGCGCGTTAAAAAAAACGCACTGTATATTATTGTGTTGCATAATTTTAAGTCAACTACCTTCACCGATAGAACTATACAGGTTGTCTAGAGACAGCTAGTGTGTGGAAGAACAACTTGTGCACACAATTTCAACTTTCACTTACTGTCACTGGACATCCTGTACACATGGTTGTTTACCAAACATGGGATTTGTCCTAAAAGATACTCAGATTATGTAACAGATAATGTTGAACCTACAACGGTATTTGAATGATAGATAAACTTGCTAATATAGCTTAATTTAAGATTGAACACTGTTATATCAATTTTCCGATAAATCGATTTTTCTTCGGACACAAAAAGCGCCGCAAAACGTCCCGAGGTATTATCCTAGACAACAAGTTACTATGTAAGAAAATAGTTAAAAATATTTAATAGTAAAGTGACTATAACTTAAGACTTTGCCGCACCTTACTGAAACTTAGTATTTAGGATCTATTTTGCTTATTCTTTTGACCCTATTACCTGACGTGTGTAAACATTTTTGTATGTAAGTAACATGAATAAATTATTGATTAATTACTAATACCACCAAATTACAATAGTTTTAAGTTGTTCAATTATTTTGTCCGTTGTGGGTTAAGATTTTCGGGTGTAGAAAATTAACCCTCAGTGGAGCCACTTTCTAGTCTTGTCAGGGAGGTTTTCTGAAGTCCTTAGAATCTCCTGATACCATAGAATCTCTTTGCCGCACCTTACTAGTACCACCAAATTACAATAATTTACAGTTGTTTAATTATTTTGTCCGTTGTCGGTTAAGTTTTAGGGGTTTAAAACATTAACCCACCCCACCCGCCAAATGGTTAACTTCGAATTTTATCCCCTTGCCGACAAAGAACAATGCAACAAAATATGAGGACCACAGACTAATCAGCCTCATGAGTCACACACTGAGGATATTCCTTAAGATTATCCACTACAAATATCAATAAAGTGCCAAAGAAACATCGGATCCACACAATTTGGATTCAGACGAGGTTTAGGCACGAGAGAAGCATTAGTTGCGACACAAGTACTTTTTCAGAACTGCAACGATCAGAGATGCAAAGGAAAAGGCGTTCGACAGAGTCCAACATCATAAACTGATCCAAATCCTAAATAGATTGAACATAGACCAAAAAGACATTCGCTGCGTTCAAAGCCTATACTGGAACCAAATGGCTGAAGTCAGAGTTGGTAACGATCTCATAGAAGCAAGACCAATTTGTAGAGGGGTCAGACAAGAGTGTGTTCTCTCCCCACTTCTCTTCAATTTATATTCATTAAACGTCGAAAAACAGCATACCTCTTGTACCGCAACGAGAGGTACAAATTCCTGCAATTGATAATTGAGGGAAAGAGAGGAATCGGTAGGAAAAAGATGGCTCATCAACGTTACGCAGTGGACAGGATTGAGGACAATGCAAGAACTAATGCATCCTATACGTGATAGGGAAGAGTAGACAAATGTGATCGCAAACATCCACTAATGGACACGCAGCAGAAGAAGAAGAAGATTAACCCTTAGTGAAGCCATTTTCTAGTCTCATTAGAATTGTTTCCTGCAGTCGTTAGAATGTCCTGGTACCATAGAACCCCTTTGCCGCACCTTACTAGTACCACCAAATTACAGTAGTTTAAAGTTGTTTAATTATTTTGAACGTTGTTGGGGTACTTTCAGAAGTGTAGAAAAATTAACCCAATACAGTGTGTCCAAGATTCGATTCTCTATCCAGGATACTTGCTTTCCGTAAGAGCTACGGCAAAAGTTAAATGGGAAATGTTTTACATAATTTAATGGACAGTCCAACACCGTTTTGACAACATTGCATTTTTGCTTCATCCTAGAAAGATATTTTCGAAAAATCAAAAGCGAGCGCTTTCAAAAAAGTGCTGTATTATCTTACATAATATACAGTTTAGAGCGATTTTTAAGGACCATCTTCCTGTGTAAAAGTGTAGATCGTTTTTAATTCCGACGTTTCTGTTTTGAAATATGATCATCAACTTCTTTTTTTCTTATAAACACCATTTTGCTTTTTTATCTGGTTAAAATGTGCAAATTAAAAACAATTTTTTTTTTATTTTTTACTTACCAATACTTACTACTATACCCTGTACATTCATAAATTTTGGAGTACATAGTTAGTAATTGTAATTCAATTACTTTTTTTGAGTGATTGCGACAGTTCTGGATTCAGGCAATACAATTTTCAGGTTTGTTGGGGGAGAAAACCATATTCAGACGAAGAGCCGAACAGGAACCCGAAATTGGCGCTCCTCAAATCAAACCTAAATATTTTCGAGTTTTGGTTGATGTTTCTGGAAGTATGTACAGGTAAATTAAGAACTGATAATGTTTACTAAATTCACTATTGAATAACTACAATTATTATTGTTTTATTGTTATACTCATTACAGATTTAACGGCTATGATGGGCGCTTAGACCGAGAACTGGAGGCGGTTGTTTTAGTGATGGAAGCTTTCGATGGTTTCGAGGACAAAATAATTTATGATATTATAGGCCACTCGGGGGAAGAACACAAAATCGTTTTTGTAGCTGGAAACGATCCACCGAAAAATAATAAAGAGCGTCTGGAAGTGATTCGAGTGAGTAACCAGATTTCATTTTGATAATTTAATTACAACCGGCATTGAAATTGACTTGACTTGACTAGACGAATGTTTGCATACGCGTGCAATCATTCGTCTAGTTCAGAAGTTCAAAGCGCCACCGACTTTCAGAAGTAGGTACTAGTCGAAAAGCATCTGATTTTCTGATCCAAAGAATAATTTAAAAAAGTAATCACTCACAAAGAAGCCTGATACTTACGGTCAAAAAATGCAGCTAGGAAATTAAATGAGCTAATTGTATGTCGATAACTAACTTATTGGGATCGATAACCTGGACATTAAAACAGCAAAATGTAAAATATCAGTAACATCATTGTATAACCAAATATAGTAAGATATTGCTTACGGGATAAATTCTCGCCTATTTTGGTAAAACTACTATAGTTCCATCTGCTCACAGTTTACAGAAGTCAATCTACTTACTACAATACAGGTTTATTTTATATCGCGGCAAGGGTTTTCGCACTCATTTTTAAAAAATCAAAAAACCAGATCTGGCTTCAAAATTTAATCGCCACTACAAGGTCAACTGTAAGCGCGGCTTTCGACTATTCCAGTCGACCATCCAAAACAATAAGTTAGGCGAACGCTCAACTGGACAAAGTCCAAAGAGCGGCGTGCCTGACGTTGACAGGGGTAATGAGGACCACTCCTTCTATGGCCCTGGAGGTGATATTAAACCTCATGTCCCTCGAACTGTGCGGGAAAATGGAGGCCACGCGCGCAGCTTACAGGCTGCACGTGGGCGGCCAACTACAAGCCTGCTCATTTGGGCACGCCAGGATATGGGGCTGGGCCACAGACCAGTGTCCGCTCCTACTGATACCAGGCGATCATCAGATCTCCAAGCTCGTGCCCTCAAATCTCTTCAAAGTCATAGTTCCTGATAGAGAAGAATGGGGGGCCGATTACGGACCGGAATTCCTCCGGAATAGCGACGTCTGGTACACAGATGGATCGTTGGCAGCAGGACGCGCGGGGGCCGGCATTTTTGTCAGCTCCAGACGCTTGTCACAGAGTATCGCTCTCGGTAGTGTTATGATGAAACCTCACGTTAATGAGATTTCAACATTTTTAAAATAGATTGCTCAAGGTCGTGGATTAATTGCATGAGTTCATAATTAGCTATAGATGAACACACTTGGATATTTTGCAGGAAATCAAACGAACCGTTCGTTAGTTGTATATGTACACGTGTATATTACAAGTACAATACAATACTACAATATTTACAATCTTACAAAATATTTACAAAATTTACAAAAGATTGCCGCAAAAATGTTGAAAACAAAAGGAAAGTTAAATTTGAAATAAATTTAAAAAAAAAGGAAAAGTTTTCCCAGTGCCAAACTGTAACTGACTGCCCTTACCAGTTGTCAAAGACGATGTTTGGGTCCTGGAACCTCCAGTATCCTCTTCCCAGTAGTCAGTAGTGGCCACCGCTGATTTCCAGGTAGGAAATGGGGTCCAGAGACTGGTGACAGGTACCTAAGGCAGAAAACAGCAGAACACCAGGGAAAACGAACAAACAGCTTCAACACTTGTTCCGGCAACCAAAAAAAGTGACCAGAGGTGATGACAAGTGTTGAAGTTGTTTAGAGCAAACTAATATTAACTAAAAAATAAAAATTAAATTAAATTAAATAAAACTAAATCAAGTGAGGAATTGTGGTGATTCGACTCTGACCTTCTGACACTCTGTGGCCGCTGGTCGGCTTTTCCAACACGTGGGTTGGTCCGGAAAACTCTGCAAGACAAAGCAGTCCCGGTCAGGCTGATTCAATCCCCGATTGAAATGTTTTTTGGTCGGGAAAACCCTTAGATCTCTGGTCAGAAAACAGGTCAAAAAATTGGCCGATACAAAATAATTCAAAAGAACTAACAATAAAACCAATTTACCTGTAATTCGGCCAGATGATTACCGATCAAAAATTCAAAGTCACACACGCGCCACACCGCTCAGAAAAAAGAAGTCAGATGTCGGCAGTTCGGGTGCTGTAGTGGTAAAGAGACCGATATCACAAAGTGGGGTGATTAAATAGGCCACATGGCACGTGACACAAAGAAACACGACCACAAACCCACGCTTCCCCGACAAAAATCGAAACTAATCACGTGACTACGGCACCTGATAACTTATCAGGTCACGCACCCACATTTACAACAAAATGTGCACAAAGTGCAATTGGAGGATTTAAGCGATCGGAATCGGTCTACTAGTGTAACTAGGCCCACGGACATTAAAAACACAAACCAAACGACTAACGGACGAAAACTCTATTTCGTACGTAACAGTAGTTACACTACAGTCTTTCAGGCTGAAGTATATGTCCTCCTTGTCTGCGGGCGGGTTCTCCTATCCGACCCGAAGAGGGGTGATAGAAGTCATCTGCTCCGACAGTAAGGCTGCCATCAGGGCCATTGAGGCCGATGAAGTGCGGTCCAAGCTGGTAATGGAGTGTAAAAGTACCATGGAGGCCCTGTCTCGGTGCGGCGGGGTATACATCGCGTGGGTGCCGGGACAAACGGGTGTCTCCGGCAACATGGAGGCTGACAGACTTGCCGGCCGTGGAACTAGGGAACCACTCTCGGGACCTGAACCTAGTGTGGGGATCTCCTATAGCACGGCGGTCCGCTCAATAGAAGGCATGGCTGGAAAACTCTTTCAGCAACGCTGGGCAACTGCTCCCAGCATGAGACAGGCAAAGGCCCTAATATCTAGTCCGTGCCCCAAACGAACTTCTGCTAAACCTAAACAGAGGCAGGCTACGAACGGTGACTGGTCTAATGACGGGTCACTGTCACCTGGCGCGACATATGCACAGACTGGGAATTCACGAAGACGCAGGCCGGGTCTTGGAGGCTGCTTGGAGGACGAAGAAACACCGGAGCAAGTACTAGTGACTGCCCCGCCTTTTCTCGCCTTCGTCACACCTACCTGGGACAGCCAACGCTGTGTCACAGGGAACTAAGGGAGCTGCATCCGACCAGCATCGTTAGATTCTTTGAATCAACGGGACTGCTGTAGCTCCGGCTAGCGGGACGCGACGGGTCCATCTAAGGCCTATGCGTATACCTGGGCTAATTAGCCCCCCGCATCACCAAACAACAACAACAATAAGTTAGGCGTACTTCCAAATACAGGGTGTTACAAATTCGATGCATTAGCATTGCTATCGCAGAAACTATAAGTGATAGAGCTTTAGTTAAATAGAGGCAAAGTTGCGCATTTTATTGCTAAATAATTTGGTAAAAAAAATTCAATTTTTTTTTATTAAATCCGGAGATATCCAACAAAAACCGAAAAAGTCAAATTTCTATTTTATTTTTTTACACATTTGTTATACTCTGAATGACATTTGCTTATTTCTCTGAATAACACGTAATTTAAACCTGTTTAGTCACTCGAAAAATGGTTTAAGTTACTTGCTGTATAAATAACTACTAAGTATACAGATGTCGCGACGTTATTCCGCGATGTTCTACGATGGAGAATTTAAAAACAAAGGAATGGCTTAGCATAATTTGGTTTTACAATGGTACCATGTATTCCACATGACCTGTCACAATTTAATTACTAATTTCACAAGTATACACGGTTTTGGACCTCGGCATCTAAAAGTAGTTTCCAGAATAGTTTCAAACGCTGAATCCGTATCTCATTTTTGTTTCTTCTGATTGGTTCTAGTTTTTGAGATATTTAATAAATAAATATTTTGCATTTTTTCAATTAGAAAACAATTTATTAAAATATATATATATATAGGCCGGTTTAGAACGTCTTTCGACGTTGTCCGACACCTAATTTCCAGCCTCTTCGGTCTTCACAATCTTCAGGTGTTAGATTTCTCTCACTCATGCATTTATGCATGGTTTTCTGCCACTCCTGTTTTGGCCTTCCTCGTTTTCTTCTGCCTGTTGGTTGCCAATGAAGTACTCTTTTAGGCCATCGGGTATTTGACATTCTTTCCACGTGTCCGTACCACGTAAGTTGCTTGTTTTCGATATCCTGTGTTATTGCGTCTTCTATTCCCATCCGTTGTTTTATGATGTCGTTTCTTATTCTTTCTCTTCGTGAAATGCGCATCGATCTCCTAATTGCATCCATTTCAACTGCCTCAACTCTTTTCTTGTGTCTATCTGAAATTCTCCAGGTTTCTGATCCATATAGGAGGGTGCTTTTTACCATTGCCTCATAGATATTAAATTTCCGCTTCTTGGTTATTTCTTTGCTCCATAGGATTCCATTCAGAGCTCCGATTACTTTTTTGGCTTTGACTATTCGCTTTCCGATTTCTTTTACATCTGTTCCTGTGTTGTCGAATGTAATGCCCAGATATTCATATTCCTGACACTGAAGGATTTCTTGGCCATTGTCCAGTTCCAAATTTCCGTCCTGAGTTCCCACACATAGATACTTTGTCTTGGCTATGTTGACTGTTAAGCCCCATTCTCTGTATTCCTCTATTAGCTTTCGCATCATGTACTGCACATCCTCTTTATCATTGGCTACTATGACTTGGTCGTCTGCGAACTGTAGGGTAAACAAGCAACTATCATCAATTTCTATTCCCATTCCCTGGACCTTTCTTTTCCAGTTTTTTAGTGCCATCGCTATGTATATTTTAAAAAGAGTGGGAGAGACACAGCATCCTTGACGCAATCCTTTATTCACCATAAGCTCTTCAGTGACACATTTGCCTACCCTAATTCTTGATTTTGATTCCCTATATAGTTCTTTAAGGGCTGTTACGTAGGTGTGATTAATGTTGGATTGCTCTAAGACCCTCCATAGTTTTGATACTGGGACTGTATCGTAGGCTTTTTGTAGGTCAACAAATGCTAGGTGCGTTTCCAAGTTTCTAGCACTTCTCTTCTCTATAACTTGTTTTAGAGTAAACACGTTGTCTGTACATGATCTTCCTGCTCTGAAACCGCATTGTTCTTCCTCTTCTTTTCCTTTATAATCCTCTTCAATGAGATCACGTAAAATTCTACCATACAGTCTGCTCAATGTGCTTGTAACCGAGATGCCCCGATAGTTATTGCAGTCCAGTTTATTTCCTTTTTTGTGAATGGAGGAGATGAGAGCCATTTTCCATTCCTTAGGGACGGAATGTCCGTTCAAGCATTTATTAATAATAACTGTTAAATTTCTAAAGAGCTTTCGAGTTCCATATTTTAACATTTCGGAATATATTCCTTCTGGACCGCTAGATTTACCTGGTTTAAGGTTCATAACAGCTTTTCTCACTGTTTCCTCAGATACCTCAACTTCCTCTCCTTGCACATTGAAGTGTCTTGGAGACTCAGTTAAATATTCTTGTCTAGATTCCTGAAGTAGGTCTTTGTAGTGTTTTAACCATTCTTCGGGTTTAATCACTTGAATGTTCGCCCCGTCTTTTCCTGGGTTCTTGACAGTTGATATAAATTTCCATACTTCTGAACATTTTCTTCCTCCTATATAGCTGTTAATTTCTTCACACTTCCTATCCCAAGACTCGTTTTTTGCTCTGTTAATTTGCACTCTTAGTTGCCTTTTAATATATTTGTACCCTTCAAGGTCTTCTTCATTTTTTGTAGTTAGCCATTTCAGATATTTTTGTTTTTTTTCTTGAACCATTGTCTCTATCTCCCCATTCCACCAATGTTTCTTGTTGGTGATGTTCTTCTTTATTCCTATTGACTCTTGTGTGGCTTCTGTCAGAGACCCTATAATGTTCTCATAGACTTCGCCAAACGTGTGTTCTTCAGGACTGAGGAGTTTACTATCGAGTCGTCTCTGATAAAGGAATACTGTGCTCTCATCCTTAAGACTGTCAAAGTTGTATTTTGGTGTGTTAATTGTCTCCATGGTTGCCGTACTATTACTTTGATCTTCTTGATGGTTTCTAGTTTTTCGAAAATGTAGCCTTATCTTGGCTTTTAATAAATAGTGATCTGATCCGCAGGTGCTTCCTCTTAGGACTCTCACATCGTTAATTTGCAAATTTGTTTTTTGTTGGCTGATGATGTAGTCAATAATTGACTTAAGGTTTCGAGTACTCTGTATCCATGTATAGCGATGGATATTTTTATGCTTAAAGAAACCATTATTGATTTTTAGATTGTGAGTCTCGCAAAGGTGAATGAGTCTTTGGCCGTTATCGTTGATTGTTTCCTCTCCATAAGGCCCCACAGTTTGATTGTTAAGTTGTTTTCCCGTTCTTCCATTGAAGTCACCCAGCATCACAATTTCTCTATTTTGCCCGATGTCTGTAAGTATTTCATCTAATTTTTCGTAGAATTCCTGCTTAATATCGGCTCTTTCATCATCTGATGGTGAATAGGCTGCGATGATGGTTATGTTATGACCCTGTAGTTTTAGGTTAAGTATTAGAATGTTTTCATCAACAGCTTCCCAGTTACTTATTTTATTCCTCCAGTCTTTCCTTATTAGTATTGATACTCCTCTCGCTGCTCTCTTTTCTTTTGACACTCCGGTAAATATATGGACAAAGTCTCCGACAAATCCGGTGCCTTTTCCTTTTTTCTTAGTTTCAGTCAAGGCTACTAAGTCGATTTTCCTTTCCTTAGTTTCTGCGGCAATAATGTCAATTTTTTG
The DNA here is from genome assembly GCF_016097725.1 of Ips typographus. Classification (NCBI taxonomy): domain Eukaryota; kingdom Metazoa; phylum Arthropoda; class Insecta; order Coleoptera; family Curculionidae; genus Ips; species Ips typographus. Next base: position 194,009 of record NC_138427.1, read on the forward strand.
TCTAACACCCTGTACATTCCATGTGGCAAAATTCATCGTCCATTTTCTTTGCTTAGTTCGTCGTCCAAGTGATCCATCCGATGCTCCGAGGCTTTGTTTAGGTTTTTTGGTATGTTTATGTTTTTCCAAGTATTAGAGAACCAGTCTAATGCCTTAACCCCCAACTTGGAGGACCAGGTCAGTTTTTGTGACAATTTATTAAAAAAAAGTGAAAAATCAGAAATAGGTAGCAATCAAACTCAATCGTTTGTACTGTTTAGGGTCTGTTCCCATATTACAAAAAAAAATAAATAATATGTTTACGTATTTCAGTACAATCTCCAAGAAAAACACAAATTACAACAATACCATAAACTAAGTTTTAAACAAAATAAATTAAGGGCCGGTACTTTCATCTCAGGATAAATTTATTCTTAAGATAATTTCTATAGAAATGACGGAATTGACCAATAATAGCGTCAGATTTCTTAGTTTCTATGGAAATTATCTTTGAATAAAATTGTTCTGAAGTGAAAGTACTGGCTCTAAATAATTATTTAGCCGCGAGACGTAAAAAGTTAGTGTGCTAGTTAGTTAGGTGCAGTTACGTTGCACACCCAATAACCAGCACAGTCAGCAAGGTTAGCATAATGAGGTCGCTGACGAATATAAAAGATGCACCGTAGCTCGACTAAATCACCGAACTCTGGGGTCTTCCCCAGAGGGAAGTCACACCCTGATCTCTGGGTTAGTCTGGGTACGCCTGCAACGCAACTGGTGCAGTAGGTGACCAAGTGCCACACCCTTAGATTAGCCGTAGCAAAGGAAATAGTGTGGGCGTGCAGCACAAGTTGCCGTACCTACTTACCTCCCTTTGTTAGGTACTTAACGACTTTACCGTGTGAATGTTAATTACCCGGTGAATGCCCTCGGACACAAGTCTAGGGTTCATTCATCCCCGCTAAAGCATCGCCCCCCGTGTTCCTCCCGTCAACCCGGACAACATCATGCTCCTCGCCATCTTGGCGATTTGGGGTAAGGTTATTGTAAAACTATGAATTATTACATTCAAATAAAAGTGGGATACCTGTGGGAGTATTCTTCCCTCTGAGCTAACGTGACAATAATGTAAAAGCTATTGTCACCAAACTCTCATAATAACGAAGTAAGCAGGGACTTGTCCAAAATGTGAAAAATTCTAAATTTGCCAATTACAAGAAAACAAAAGACGATAACGAATTCTGGTGACGCCATCGAACTCACCTTGAAAGAATGATCCGGCAACGCCTTTTTAATTTTCAAATTCGTCAAGACAAGCAAATTAGGCCACACTGTACAACAAATAACTTATTAAAAAAATATACCAGGTGTCCAAGAGCACCCTGGACATAGGAGATTAACATGGGAAAACGGTTTTGATTTTTTTGCGCCTGTACGGTTCATTTAATGGAAAAATCGTATTAATGAAACTTGTAGTACCTATCACGGACTAGTTTTCTGTATTTTTTTCAGATCTCTAACTTGAGCCCTTTCGTCGTAAAACACGAACAAAAATGAGAAAATGTTAACTTTTTACCTGCACTGTATAGGCGGTTGTCGAGCAACCGTACCAGCAACAATGATCTGTTTACCCGTTGCCCGACAACCGCCTATACAGTGCAGGCCAAAAGTTTAAATTTTCTCATTTTTGTTCGTGTTTTACGACAAAAGGGCTCAAGTTAGAGATCTGAAAAAAAATACAGAAAACTAGTCCGTGATTTTTCAATCAAATCAACCGTACAGGCGCAAAAAAATCAAACCCGTTTTCCCATGTTAATCTCCTACGTGCAGGGTGCTCTTGGACACCTGGTATAAAAAATGTTGAGGTCTGTCGTTTTTTTTTGAGTATGTAATAAAAATATTGTCACATAACTTTACGAGCAAAATCTCTATTTGAAAAAAGAATGCTTGTTACAGACAATGCATGCCCATTCTCAGTTTTGCTGGTCGGGCGATCACACTTTAGAGGCCACCCAATGGGCGGTTAACAGTCTAGCTGAAGAAGATTGTGACGAGGCTATTTTAGTGTTACTGTCAGATGCCAATTTGCAACGTTACGGAATTCCTCCCTCAAAACTGGCTGAGGCGCTTACTATGAAGCAAAATGTCAGTTCGTATGCGGTGTTTATTGGAAGTCTAGGAGATCAGGCTGAGAAGTATAATTATTAGTACATGGTTGAATTTTTGAGAACGATTTATTTTTATGTTTAGATTAACGCAGAGACTACCGTCTGGACGAGCGTTTATTTGCAACGACACCAAAGAATTGCCACAAATTCTCAAACAGATATTTTGGTCTTCTGTTAATGTTTGATAATTAAATACATATTATGGGATTGATTTAGGGCAAATTTGATTAATTTATATGGGAAGGTTTTGTTATCAATTTCAAGAGAGAAAAATAAAAATTTATGGTGAAAGCATTGTCTTTTTTAGTTTTTAGTTGGATTTTTTAGTTGCTCCAAATTTCCTAACTAACTGTTTAAACTTTAAACTTTTCAAGAACTGCCTGTTATAAATTTCACATTTACACTGTGTAAAAAACGTCCGACAACCCTGTTATTTCGAAAAAAAACTTCTGGAAAAACATCCAGGGTGTTACAAATTCGAGGCATTAGCTTTATTGCTACATCAGAAACTATAGTTGATAGGGCTTTAGTTAAATGGAGGCAAAGCTGTGCATTAAAACGCACCTTAAGCCGCGTACCGATGGTGCGCGGCAGCCTCACGACGCCTGCTTCGCGAAATTTATACCTGCTTTGCGTCAGAAGCCGCTTCACTTCTGCCGCGCTCGCAAAAAGTCAAAATGGACAACGAAAAGTGTATACTTTTAATTGATTTATATAAAGAACATCATTTACTTTGGGATCCAAAACATAAACATTATCACAATAATACCTTCAGAGAAGATGTCTGGAAAGAAATAAGTTTAATATTGGAGGTTCCTGTGGATATACTAAAAACTGAAGTCATTGATGGGCACCTACAGAAGACAAAGATCAAGACAAAAACAAAGTCAGATTACAGGATCAGGTATGGTTTTTACTATTTAAGTAGATATAGACTACAATTTAACTTTTTTATTTTATCTTATTTATTTAAGTTAAAATTAAAAAATGTCAATATTTGTGTATTTTTTAGGAAAGAACAGTGTTTATGAATCTAAATGGTTTGCTTTCGAAAGTTTTCGTTTTTTGTCTTGTAAACGAATCTCCTGTAGCCAGAAATGTTAATGTGATGGCTAATCTTTCTTTGACAGTAACCGCTTGTCTTAAATGTGTATCAATTTTTTTCCACTTTAGGACTAATTAATACCACTAAGTTTTCAAAGTCAGCCAATGTCATACGGGTAAAATTTTTGACAGAATCTTCAAATGCCATATCTTGAAATAGCCTATTTCCATACTGTAGTCGTTTTTTGAATAATTATTTCTTCCACCAACGCGGCTTTCGTCGTCGTTTCTTCCTATTTGCTGAAATTCGATGTATCACAATAAAAAAAAATGCCGCAACAGCTGTACGTGAAAAAACCGGTGACATGGTGAAACGCCTCGACTTGACTGATGGCTCGCAGTGCTTCGCGAGCTTGCCTATTCCATCCAGAAATTATCCGTTGCCGCGCACAATCGATGCGCGGCTTTAAGGGTACGCGTTTACTAATCGGTATCAGCACGGACGGTACGCATCGCATGAATCGCATTTCCAATCAACTACATAGAATCAAAAACGACTGCGTTCACCTATCGTCATCTAACCCACCGCACTTCGGCATTTTAGACCGAGATTCCGAAGACGAAATCAAAATCCGTCAGTACCGACACTGCCGATGCTGATAGTGCGTATACCGACAAGTAGACGCATTCAAACTGTACTTTCTTTGAAGACTTTTATGGCAGGTAGTAATATTGTCACACCCGTGTTAGTAGTTACGGTGCACATCCAGTAACCACCATAGTCAGCAAGGTTAGCGTAATGAGGTCGCTGACGAGTATAACAGATGCACCGTAGCTCGGCTAAGGCACCGAACTCTGGGGTCTCCGGGTTGGTCGGCGAGCAACATTCCCTAACTTGAAGTGGTGGGTCGGCTCGCTACCCTCTTAGGATCCCAGGCTGAAAAGAGAAGGGTTCTCTCGAAACTTGAAGTGACCGTTAGAACCCTTAACCCTATCAGTTGTCTACTTGGTCCTTTGGTCACATTGTACAAGAACACCTTGCGTGCCCCCTTTACGGTGTAGCTGAAGGGCTAAAACCTAACTCACCATCCCCGAACATTCATGCATTCGACGGCGATTATGGCCGTGATGGCCCTTCTATTCTGGGGGTAAGAATAACCCCTCTTAAGTGTTTGGTTTACATTATTTTTATAATAAACAAAGCTTACCTGTGACCTGAGCTGTTTCTCTACCATCCCTCACTACGCACCCTTAAATATTATTGCAAATTGTTAGTTTTTTAACGTTTTGCTTTATTGATGTTGTAAAGAATAAAATTACGATCTCTATGGATATATGGCTTATCACTATTGTTCAGGAATATGAAAAACTGTATATTGTTGGGCCTTCAGAATATTCCAATATTCTTCGCAGGGATAATATTTGGGATGAAATTGGAATGAAAATGAATTAATCTTCATTCAGATACGACATCGCTTGTCTTCAACACCACAAAGTAAAAATGGCAGATAGAAAATGCTGATGTGAATTACCGATTTCGATAATCCGTGGTAGTAAACGCAGTACGCAATAAAATCCGATCCCTACGATGCGTAACGTCCGTTCCGATACCGATTAGTGGACGCGTGCCTTTAAGCGGCGTTTTCCTAGCGACGTGATTAAGCTTGTTACGCTGCGTGCTTCGTGCTCCCTGGTTGCCGGAATCGAATCTCTTGTAAACCAATGAGATAGTGTTTTCTTAGCGACACGGTGCGCGCCTAACTGCCAAACGCACATTTAGTCCCATAAATCAACTGCTAACGCGCCGTCGGTTTTATGCCACTGGGAGACAACTCAGTACAATTGCAGATTTTATAGAAAATGGATGTTACAACAGCTTCTAGGATAGTTATATTATTTGTTGCTACATTTGTTCTATTAAAAGAGGCTTATTTTCCTCATCAATACATCATACTTTCTTTCCAGAACAAGCACTCCTTTATATCATAATTTTTTACAATTTTGAGTATAGAATTCTAAACTGATTTTTAAGTTTTGTTTTTTTTGTTTGCAAGTTACTGCATCCGTTTTTTTTTACTTTTCTAGCCCGGTACATAGTTGGACAAGTACTGTGTCTCTAATAATAATTACATAGAGACACCTGATAATGATAAAATCTTCCAATATAACTTTTTCTTATTTTGTTTTCCATTTCATGATCACGCAAGACGAGTATTCGTAGGGCTTAATTAACAGCCAGAGATTCTGAAGAAATTAAAAATCAGACTAATCTGACAATGAAATGAAAATCTGAAAATAAAAATCCTTCTTTTTAATGCCAATTCACCAAATAACAATTCGACAAATAAACTTGTCTTGAAATACGGATACAACTTATTCAACAATTGATCTTTGGGATACACTTTAGTGGCCAAATAGTTATTAGCTACTTTTTAAGGCGTACCCAGAAACAGCTAATCATATTCTACTATTGCTGACCCTTTTTACTTCTTACATAAGAAATACCGGCCCTTAGAGTATCAAGGCATAAAAGATAGATTTAATCTTTTACAGTCATTCAAAATAACATCCGTGATTTGAGTATTTTAAAATATTTATCTGATCCAATGTAAAAATTTAAGTTAAGTACTTACTTAGCTATTTTATCTATACATGCTATTTGAATTAATTAGATGCTCAAAAATAAGTGCTTTGATTTTAGATAGTTACAAATATTACTTAGCCGTACATTGTCATGGCTGAATCTTACAAAATGTTTAATTCTATGACAATATTAATATATTTTTTCACTTACTGTTTTTCGCATGCCGTAAGTATAGTTTACTTTTTAAGCAACCTGAATTAGTAATTGCTTCAATAATATCCAGATTGCTTATGATGAAATAGTTGAAGTCCAGCAAGGTCTGATAAGGGGACGTTTACTAACAACACCAGGTAACACCACTTATCGTGCATTCCAAGGAATTCCATTTGCAGAGCCTCCAATAGGAAAACTACGGTTTCAGGTCAGTGGCAAATAGTTCAACTTTGTTTAAGGGCGAAGTTTCAGTCGGTTTCGATGTTAATTTTGCGAAATGTTTTTATTTTATACAACATTTGGTAACCCAGCCTTTTAATAGTTTGAGTTTTTCGATGTTCTTTGAGAAAACATATACTGACATATAGCTAGGAATTGACTATATCAGTGATTTTCTGTTTTTGGTCCTAACATTTAAAAACAACTCATAATCGACTAATAACTTTCCGGCTGTATGCGGCACTTCTGGTTATGAAGCTTTTTAGAGAAATAATAAGGGACAAGATTGAAAAAACATACTAGAATAGATATTTACATGATTGCTAAACCAAAAACCCATCTTTCCCAATTTTAACTTTGTGGTGTATACTGTAAATATTCCAGGAAATTGTCTGTTTCTTTGTCTGTTTTGTCAAACTGAACCAAAAATCACTATTTTGTAAATCACCACCAAATCGTAACTCTTTTCCACAAATCGAGCACAATATTATAGACTTAATCGCTATACAAATTCTTAAATTTAAAGAAGTTCAGAAGTATCAGTTTCCTCTTGAAATTCTTATCAATTTAAGAATTTGCATAGCGTTTAAGTAAGTCTAGAATATTCTGCTTGATTTGGTGTCTTTATTAAACTGGTCACTCAAACTTCTATTGGGCATCAAATAACATTTTAATTTTAATATTTCGTGTCGTAATATGTACTATTTTTTGTTCTGTGGACCAAACATTATGCAATTGAAAATTTTCAAAATAAGTTTATAGGCATTGGGAAAAATTTGTCTGTAAGCACTAAGTTATTACTACAGTCCGGATTGAAAAGCACTAAAATAGTAAAAAAAAGCAAAATTATTTTTCTCAAAAAAGCATAAAAAATTTAAAAAAGCACAAAACTCTTTCAGAGATGCAATTTTTTTTTTACTTTTTTTGAGTTTAAGTTCTAAGAATTTTTTGAAGCTTTTAAACTGCTTTAGAAGCATAAGAAAATTTTAGACTCTTTTGAAATCTTTCACAATTTTTTTGAACTCTTAAGGAGCCTTTGGAAGGTTTTTGGACAATTTAAAGAGCATATTGAAGATTCTGCAATGCTTGAATGCTTCTAGAATTTTTGGAAGCTTTTAGACTGTTTTAATATCTTTTGGGAGCATCTAACTGAAGAGCATTTGGAAACTTTTAGACCGTTTTGGAAGGCTTTCGACTGCTTGGGAAGCATTTTGGAGGTACCGTAGTGTTTTAAAACCTTTTTAAACTTCTTGAGAAGTATTTGGACAGTTTAAAGAGCATATTGAAGATTCTGGAATGCTTTAGAGGCATTTGGAACACTTAAGCGGTTGTTCTGAAAGCTTTTGAAAGGCTTTCGGCTGCTTTAGAAGCATTTTGGAGTTTCTGTAGTATGTTGAAATTTTTTTAGACTACTTTAAGAGCATTTGGAAGGTTTCTGGAGAGTTTAAAAAGCATTGCGGACTGCTTTTAAAGTATTTGAAAAGTTATCTACACTAGTTGAAGATCATTTGGAAGCCTTTAGAGTGTTCTAAAAGCTTTTGGAAGCTTCTAGACTTTTTTGGAAGGATTTCGACAGCTTGAGAAGCATTTTGGAGTTTCTGTGGTATTATAAAACCTTTCTTGACTACTTTAGGAGCACTCAATTCGCCCCATATTCACAGGCTATTTTTTCTACGACTAATTGGAATTACTTACCAATGGACGGCGATTAAAAATTATGCGATTGCGGTTTTAATTTTTGAATGAAGTCCGCCTTTAGTCCGGGAGGCCCCGAAACGCAGTTCGTTCACATTCTAAGCAAACACATTCACTTGTTCTTTTTTTAATTATAATCACCTTTTCAGTCTGTGCTTAAGACTGTGATATCAATCAACTAAATTGAGATAAAAATTCCTCTCATTATCAAATCCTCTCATATATCAAAAATCAACACTGAGGCGATAATTGTTGTCTGGCGTTCCTTTTGCGACCAAAATCGTATCCACATACGTTATGAAGTCGTAAATAGTCAACGGCCAGTTTCCATTTGCAGAGTTAATTCGGCCACACGTACCATATTAGCCCCCCTTTTGATATGGGAAAGCCATAAACGAGATATGGGAAGAGGCTTCCATAACCATAAAAGGGGGCGGCAGCTCTTAATGAGCTAGACTGGCAGTAGAGGCGACTGTTTGGAACAATCAGCTAATTAGTCTGGAACATGACGATTCGCGTTGTTCAATGTGAGATTTTTTATTAGATAGTCTGTTTGTAAATGGCCTTTCTGTCTGTGTCAAAGGATACATCAGAGACGATTGCAAAATTTGCAACTTGGCACTTTCATTCAAACTGAATTTCTTTGCGGAAACTCTGCCTTTATTCCTTTAGGTGCAGCACTATTATAATTAAAGTCCAGCTATTAGCAACAAAAGTATTTGTTACTTCGCATTCCACTACCACAAAAGAACCCCCATAATGTATTGGGATCTCGGTAACCGTAAGAGTTTCAAAGTCGGTTAAATGGGGAAAGTTTTAGAGAATTTAAAGTGAAACTTATTCCCGGTTTCCAAAATACATTATCTTTTACCGTTTTGCAGAAAATTGGCGAAAACGTCAGAGGCTGCATTTTAAACAATTGTTAATTTTTGCGTACAGAATGATGTAAAATTTGGCTGGCATTATAAAAAAAAATCAAAACTGTGCGATCGCGTTTAGTTTTGTTTTAAGTAAAAGTTTTTGTAAAGTTGCTCTCTCACAATTTTGACGTTATTTAAAGTTTTTTTAATTCCTACTTTAGGCTCCACAAACTCCAAAATCATGGGAAGGCATTTTAAATACCACTCAAGATGCCAATATATGTTTTGCCATCGAAACAGATTCTTCTGAAGAAAGTGAAGATTGTTTGTACCTCAATGTGTACACTCCAATTTTGAATAACGTAATATTTTGAAAACCGTATTAAAGTTTATCGTAGGTTTTGTGATGTCTCCCATATTTTAGAATGATGACAGGAAGCTTCCCGTATTTTTTTGGATTTACGGAGGAGGTTTCACCCATGGTAATGCTCTGTACAGCAATTTTGGTCCTGACTTCTTAATTGAAAAAGACATTATTATCGTCACAACAAATTACAGGTTTTAACGTGAAATATTGGTGTTATTTTTATTTTACATTTTTTTGTTTGTTTGTTTTCAGGTTGGGTCCTTTTGGATATCTGTCTACTGGTGATTCTATTATACCTGGAAATTGGGGTCTTAAAGACCAAAAGGCAGCTATTAAGTACACTCATGAAAATATTGCTGCTTTTGGCGGAGATTCAACCAAAATTACTATTGGTGGTCAAAGTGCTGGTGCCGCTTCTATAGGTTATCAGGTGTTACACAAAGCCAATGAAGGTAAAAAGCATTAAAGCTCACTAAATTGTACCATACTAGGATCGTTATAAGAGCGTGTCTGGTGTTCTGATCACTGTAAAAGTGGATATCCATTTGTTGAGTTTGCCCGTATCTTACAAACTTTGCATATCGCGGTATTGTTTCATTTAGTGATGATACGCTGCAATTTTCACTTATCTTCTCTTTTCTGAGTGCGGCTAAAAGAAACTCTATTTTATTCTTGCATTTATCAGCGGATCTATTGACTTTTCCTGCAATTTCTTTTCAAGCATCTTGTTTACGAATTTTAATAGAATCAAATTTGGCCTCTCAAATAAGGTTAACTTTGAGTTTTGGTAAAAAATGAATGCATACTCATCGTTTTACGTTCTTATTGCAACACAACGGTCATACGATACGGGTAAATGCAACACATGGATACTCGCCTTAACATCAGCATCATATTCCCCTATACAGCTCGTATGATAGTTGACCGTACAGGTTTGGCATTATTTTGAATCATCATTACATCAAATGATTTTTGCACCATTTTTTGAGCGAACTGCAAAAAAAACCTGGATGATCCCGAAAATTATAAATCTTATTGAAGAAAAACGTAACTATAAGGACTAACTCACAAAAATACACGCAATGGAAAAAGCAAATGGAACACCACATAAAGAGCGCCAAAGAAAATTGGTTGGAAGAAAACTGACGCAAAATCAAAGAACTGAACAAACACACGTAGATGATTATTTTAATCTACATAAAAAGTTGAAGAAATTAACTGAAAATACAAGGATACCGGTGGTCACAAGAAACACCCTATCCCTGGGTGTTCCAGGGATAGGGTGTTGTTGTCCTCCATCCAGTTGACAGAAGATGACCCAAAACTGACTTGGAAATACTACTTCTATCTATTTACACCAGGACAGGAGAAATTACAAAAGATTGACATAAATCGGTCTTCATTCCCTAACCTAACCTAACCTAAAAAAACAACCCTAAGTCTTGTGTTGAATACCGGATGATAAGTTTGATGAGTCACACACTAAAAGTACTTTTAACAATAATCTAACAGAGAATATATATCACAAATGTGAAGAACAACTAGATGAGGCGCAGTTCGGCTTTAGAGCAGGAATGTTAACTAGAAAAGCAACATTGTCTAACACAGTACTGCTACAGAAAAGTAGAGTCATAGTTCATCAACCTATACAGGCAGTTTGCCAAGGCTGCATCTATCCCCACAACTATTTATTCTATATTCACAGTTTGTGTTTAAAAAACCGCTGGAAGTGAAACACGAGGGAGTAAACATTGGATAAACATTAATAAACGACTTAGAATTCGCCGATGATCTTGCTATAATGGCAGAGACTGCAGAAGATCCTCAAATCCTATTAGAGAGAGTCAAACGAGACTCTAAAAAAGTAAGACTCAATATAAATATCTGATATAATGTTTATAAGCAAAAGCGCAAACACTAACCCTGTTCTTTCACTGAACGGAAAACAAATAGAACGGGTACAAAAATACAAATATTTTGGTTCAGTCATAAGTTATGAAATGGAACCAGACGAAGAAATTAAGATCAGAATGGAAATATGGCTCGAAAAGCATTTGTCAAATACTCCTCGTCCATGAGGTTTAAAGTTGAATGCTATGTGTGGTCAGTATTGTTGTACGAAGTGACAACTTGAATACTCAAATGTTTAAAAAACTTAAGGCGTTTGAGATGTGGCTCTATAGACGTTTCCTGAAAATATCATAGACTGACAGAATCACCAACTACAAAGTACTAAGACGCATTGGTTACAAAAGAAAACTGTTGAATCTAATTAAAATAAGAAATACATCTTACATAGGACACATTTTACGCATATGTACAGTAGTACGATAAATACTTACTTCTTCAAAACATAATTACATGGTAGAGTAGAGAGGGAGAAGGGTATCGGCAGGAAGAAATATCGTAGAACCGAAACGTAAGGGAATGAACAAATCTCGGTGTCGAAGAGCTGTTTCATGTTACAAGAGAACAGAGAGAAACGTGGTAGCCAACCTTCAAGGAGAAGACGGCATACAGAGAAGAATGATTTTGGACAAAGAGGAAAAAAAAAACAAAATAATAATAAATCTGTTTTCCATTGGCTTGGATAGCTTCTTAACGTAAAACGATCCCGTGGGCAATCTCTTATTACTATACATGCAAAGATTGTTAGTTTGCATGTGTTGATCCGGTTGCGGTCCTAGTATAAGTACAGTACTACTACTACACTTTTAAAGTGGTGTTTAAATTAGCGTCCATAATCAGGCGTGATCTTGCTTGGCTAATATTGTGAGGCATGGAAAAATCAAACATGTAACTTTTTTTGCCTATAGTCGGTGTTTTAGGATGGCGTGACATCAAATTTTCTAGCAAACGTTTGGTTGAAAATGTCGCAGCGATGTATCCTAGAAGATTTTTTTTTTCGTTATCATTCATCCGATAGCTTCACAGAAAGACCAATAACTTACTTCTTCAGATCCACTTTCTAACCTACTATCTTATTTGCTTTCTACTACTTTTTTAGTTATTGAATCAGCCAATAGTATTTCATCAAAACATTTGCCACACATCCAGAACACTCCTTCCATTTTGTTGTCTGTAATAATATTGGAGATAACCATATTTGTTCAGCCGTATGATACTCTACAAAAACCACACTGTTTATAAATTATGCCAAGATCCAAACGTAACGGTTTAAATACCTCTTTTTAAGCTTGAATACAGAGAGCCCAGCACCTTCTTCACGCATGAGCACTTGTCGAGTTCTAGCACGCTTATATAAACACCGCTTATGCGTAACCTGCAAGATTAGCCTGAAAAAGTGTTGTTCTGAATGTAGGTTACTTCAGAGGGGCTATTCAAGAAAGTGGTAGTCCCTTAAGTATTTGGAGCCATATAGACGCAGATGAATCTAGAAAATACGCGTTTGACTTAGCAAAACTGATCAATGACACTGTTGAATTAGGAAATAACTCTTCAGCACTTTTGGACTTTCTGCAGAGTTTGGATGCTAAAGTTATTGATGCAGCATCTCCTCAAATGACATTTGTAAGTAAAAACAAGCCGTACACGAGGCTGTTCCTGAAAAAATAGTCATTGTAGGACTTCGGTAAAAACAATCTTCCCCCGAGAAACTGCTGGAAATTATTTTCAGCTCTCTAAATCTGTCATTAGAAGACGTTTTGCTACCACAAAAATAAAAAAAGGTTTGGTAACTACTTTTATCTTTATTTTTTCTTCTTCTTCTTACGTTAGGACCGAGTCCTGTGTTTTCATCAATAGTTAGCCACGAGCAGTTGGGATGTTGAAGACCAGATTTCAGACCATTTTATAATTTATTCTATTATAGGTGGTCGTCCAGGAGGTCGAGATGAATTTGGATCAACCGGTAGCTCAAAAAACAAAGTCTGCGATTTTCCGTCCCTGAAATAATCAATATCTTTAAAACAAACTTTAAACTACCCCTAGTTTTTTTGAAGATATAGAAAAAAAATGTGAATAGCAAAGTTGTTCAACAAGTAGTGTTCAACAAATATGGAACGCAAAATTCATTATTTGTTTACCTTTTAAATGTCAACTGTATAATAAAGATTAATTTATTTTATTATAATTAAACCTTGCACATAAAACAACTCCTACGATGATTAATCTTTGAGGAACAACAGCGTGCACGGCTTATTATGATACCCTATACCAGGTGTCCAAGAGCACCCTGGACATAGGAGATTAACATGGGAAAACGGTTTTGATTTTTTTGCGCCTGTACGGTTGATTTGATTGAAAAATCGTATTAATGAAAGTTGTAGTACCTATCACGGACTAATTTTCTGTATTTTTTTCAGATCTCTAACTTGAGCCCTTTCGTCGTAAAACACGAACAAAAATGCGAAAATTTTAACTTTTTACCTGCACTGTATAAGCGGTTGTCGAGCAACCGTACCAGCAACAATGAAATGTTTACCCGTTGCCCGACAACCGCCTATACAGTGCAGGCCAAAAGTTTAAATTTTCTCATTTTTGTTCGTGTTTTGCTACGAAAGGGCTCAAGTTAGAGATCTGAAAAAAATACAGAAAATTAGTCCGTGATAGGTACTACAACTTTGAATAATACGATTTTTCAATCAAATCAACCGTACAGGCGCAAAAAAATCAAAACCGTTTTCCCATGTTAATCTCCTATGTCCAGGGTGCTCTTGGACACCTGGTATATTACGTCTGCTGAAATATTTATTTTATACAGAAAGTTATTTTTCTGTTCACTTGGATGGAATCTTTACTTATTTTTATTATAGAGACCTTTGCCAGTTATTGAAGTAGAAGGCGAAGCAGCATTTTTAACTGAGAGGCAGTACACACTTTTGGAAACCGGTGAATTTATTCGAGTTCCTACACTAATTGGAACTAATTCTGAAGAGGAAATTCATCAAGCAGCGAGTATATTAAATTTGTTTATCACCTCGTCTGTAGGCAATCAAACTAAAATTTGTTTTGTCTTTTAGATCTTACAAGTTTAAGTAAAACTTTAGCCTCGTTTGAAGAAAATCCAACAAGTTATTTTCCAAAAGATTTCGTATTAAAAAGTGATGCTAATTCAACTTCAATAGCTAATAACATTAAAGATCTTTACCTGAAAGACGTTCCAGACGATGAGAAAATGGGTCATATGGTTAGAGTAAGTATATCTAAATAAATATGAAATCTACTTAATTTAAACTAAAAGTTTTTAAGTCACACTACATTTACAAACCCGATGATCAAGCATGCCGATTTGGTTGCCAACTATACTGACACGTACTTTTATGTATTTTCTTATGATGGTATAATGGGAAACGTAAACGTTACTATAAAAGGTAAGTTTATACTTTTTGTATCAGTGCTTTAGAACAGAAAGGTTAAACTCTTCACAAAAACACCAACTTCAATAAAATATTAAATTTAATGTTAGAATTTAGAAATCAGATGTAGATAAATGTTAAAAGTAATTCTTTGGATAAAATTTTACCAGCAGCTGAATTCCAGTATTTATGGCGACACACGCGTCATACCTGGCGAGGCAGCACTTGGTAAATTAGCTTCATGCAAGCATACTAATTTTGAGAGTGCTCTAAAACTCGTATTTTGGCCATCATAACCTTTAAAAAATTGTTTCAATTTATTTACCAGCAGTGGCTACGCAAACTAAAGCAAGAATATGTGGGGACTCACAATAAACATGTCTAAAACAGATTATCTAAAAGTGGGAGAAGATACTGTTAGCGATCTATAAATGGATACTGATATTGTTAAAGGGTGTCATAGCTTTAAATACTTGGGTGTAACTCTGTTGTAAAACGGTAGAAGCATGGATGATATAACCAACATAATCGCAAAAGAGCCATAAAACAAGAAAATATTGTATTACATGGGGATCAGATCTATGGGAACTCACTCAAAGGCAAAGAGAGCGCCTGTTGGCGGTGGAGATGGATTTTTCGAAACGCGACTGCGGCACTTTTAGGCTTGATCATGTTAGAAAGGGCAGAATCCGAAAGATCATGAACGTCGAAAGTGCAATTATGGACGCTGTGGTAAGAAAACGCTTGCTATGCTATCAGCTATGGGCTCACTTACAAACGATGCCAGACACAAGGTGGTCAAAACGTACATATATGGGAATGGAGTCCACAACAAACGAGAAAACGTGGTAGACCCCCAAGTTTGTGGAAAGAGGACGTTACGGATGCAATGGCGGCAAGAGGCCATAACGAGGAAGACTGGAATGACTGCAAACGATGGAGATTGTAAAGCGAGAGACGGCGACAGCCGTAGAAAACTCGCAGATATTCAACTGAAAAATGCTTGTAACACCGTCATTACTTAGAGTGATTGACTCGGCTTTTTAAGCTTGTAGATCTTTGACTCCGGGTCCAGATTAAGAAGCGTACACATCAGTTCATCAATCTTATTGATAGGTGATTGATATGCTGCGCTAGGAGAACCTCCTTACAAACACCTCTAAGTTTTGCTTCAATATCGTCAAATAGTTTTTCTTACTAGAAAGTTTAGTCTCTCTTAAGGTACAACTCCTCAACAAGAACGTGGATGTAAAGCCATACACTGATTAATCAAGTAAATATCGTAGAGGTAACAAAGAGCAGACGTTGGATGATTCATAATAACTTTCAAATACAAATAAAAGTAAATAAAACACTTAAAAACTGATTTGCTTTACTCCAAGTTGGGACTTGGTTGTTGCTGTTTCCTGGGTCTGTGGCAGATGATACCAAAATGCAGATGTTTCAGACGTAGAAGGTCCTTTTATATTGTCACGTTAAGGGGTAACTCGGAGGGAAGAATACGCGGTCCATTGGTAACTCGCTTTATTGACTAAAACATACAGAGCGCACGGAGGGCGAACGCTTAGCGGGAGATGAATAGAACTTTAGACTCAGGTCCAAGGGCATTCACCGGGCCGACTAAGTCGCTTTGGTACTAATAAAAAGAGGTAAGCTGGAACGGCTACTCTTGCAACACGCCCACACCAAATCTTTTACTAGGGCTGATTTCCGGGTGTGGCACTTGGTCACCTCATGCTCCACTTTCGTTGCACAAGAGGCGTACTCAAACTAAACCAGAGATCAGTGACCTCCCTTTGGGGAAGACCCCAGAGTTCGGTGATTTAGTCGAGCTACATCTTTTATATTCGTCAGCAACCTCATTATGTTAACCTTGCTGGCTATGCTAGTTACTGGGTGTGCACCGTAACTACTAACACGGGTGTGACAATATCCTCCCTGCAGGCTCCCTTATTCAGAAGACAAAACAATAGTAAAAAATAAATTGTGGGTAGGGCCGACAAGGGTCCATCGTCGAAACGGTGGTAAATAATCTAGTCGCTGATTTTTGAACCATATAGGGCGGTGAAATATAGTTTGAATTGTTTTCCCTTTAAGTACGGTTTTATTATTATAGTTAGTTAGTTTTTATTCAAAATTTAAACAGTCAGTTTTTGAACGATGAAAGTCGGTTTTTCTTCAGAAAGAAATTACAGTCGACCACGGCTTACAAGCCCGAAAACCCTTCAAATTTCAATGTCGATTATGTATTTTATTTAACGTTATAACACCAATAAAAAAAATATATAAAAAATATACTTTCTTTCTGTTCTAGAACGTTATTATCACGCAAATAATTTTTTGGAACATTTAATATTTTAGGTGCGGACAGCGTAGATCATGCCGAGGATACTAAATATCTGTTTAAAAAAACTGGTTCCACTTATTCAAACGAAGACCTGTCAAAGTTCCCGGCAGCTGATGTTCTTACTCATTATAGATTGATTGAAATGTGGTCTAATTTTGTTAAGTATTTGTACGATTTCAACAGTGTTAAAAGGCAAAAAATTTGCTTAGGTAATTTCTTTTTAGGAACCCCACACCGGAAACATCGAATTTGCTGCAAAACATAACATGGCCAAAATACATTGCAGGTGACTACCATTACATTGATATTGGTGAGAATTTGAATATAACTGCCAAACCGAAATCGCCATATTACGAGTCATGGGTCCAATACTATGAACAATGGGTGGAAAAGCCATTTACAACTTTTTAAAATGATTCTGTTCCGTTTTTTTTATGTAATAGTATATTAACAGCTGTATGTGCAACACTTTTGGTTTTAATCTCGCTTAAATAATTGTCATTAATATGTTATGCACCACCATTCTCTATTTACGAATTAGTTAATCTTTAAAACAAATTTGGCGCCGCTGCAAAATTAAACCGAAAGAAGAAGAATATATGCTTTAACCAAACTTTTGTGTTGATTAGTTGACATTTTTGATTATTTGTAATTTGTTTTTGTTTGTGTGCAACCATGGAGAAAGTGTGCAACTTTTGAAGAGGTAGGAATTCGTTAAACAAAGATTTGTGTTGTGTTAAATAATTGTGCAGATTTATTAACTTAAACACGTTAATATTAACGTGTTTAAGTTAAAACATGGAGTTGAAGTGAGAGAGAGAATGACAGGGATGGCGCATGATGTTGATGTCATGTGGACTTGCCTGGGGCGTGTTGCCTATTCACCGATAAAGTGTGTTTCGGCCCGGGAGCTGTCGATGGACTCGTCAGTAAGGCTTGACAGCTCCGTGGCTTATACACATGATTGAATGTGACTTGTAACTGCTATATGTAGTTAAATCGTGACACGCGATGTGGGCTTGATGTTAGCAGAGTTTTTGATGCGTGGTGCCATCTGTGTGGACGTGTGCGAAATGAGTCGCCACAGTACTCCCCTTCCAGTGACAACGAAGTAATGTATGATAGAGTAGTGAAGAGTAATAGTGGATTGACTGAAGGCAAGGACGAAGTTGGTAACGAGTTGCGGCTGTGCAGCGATGGACTTGAAAATGCGACCGTGTTAGCATTGAATGTGATTCCATATTATCTGCAGCCAGAAGATTGCGTGTTGCTTGTCGAGGGTCACCAGTTATGGGGATATAGTTCCCATAAAGTTGAAGGGAGTGAGAGAATGACAGTTTTATCGCAGAAATTTTATCGCGTAAGATGTAAGAAGTTAAAAGTGAGGTTAAAACATTAAGATATGACGACCACGTTTATAATCACGTAAGATTTAAGAACGTAAAGATTCTTACGCGAAAAACTATCAAAAGTGTCAAAAACATACAAGTAGTAGGACACAGAAACCATGTGTTTCTGTAGTTACGTGATAAATCTTATGCGATAAATATTAAATGAATATAAACCAGGCATACAAAATATGCCGATGTTTTAGAAGATAAAAAGACTAACGGGAGGTCAATGGATATGAAAAATAGAGTCTGGAAACAAATTGAGGTGAATTTAATTCTAGCGGGGTTTGTTCTATTTGCTACAGAACTGCGGAATCTTTATTATATGAACACAGAAAAAAACTAATTAAAAAAAAAGTCAGCAGAGGAGAGAAAGGAAAGGTTTGCAACAGGGGGAGGGACAATATCAATCCAGAAACAGGATGATACCGATAAAGTGTTAATGTCACAAAACAAAAAAAACTTTAGTTGGGTTTCAAAATAAATTTGATAATGATGCAGATTCAACAGCAACTCTACAATCTCAAACAGTGCAGAAATATATAGTATTTGAATTCATGCAAGATCTGGATATAGAAAATGACATTAAAGTACATTTTTTTTTCGAAAAATTTGAATTTAATTAACCCAATTTTAAGGACATTGCTCAGAATATTCCTTGTAACGCCCCTTTTGCAGGGTATTTTCCACCAAAACTGCCCCGAACCTGCAGGGTTTTTCCATCAAATACCCTCTGGTCGGTCAGTCTCGGGAGCCACCTATTGGATTTTAAAGTGACAGTTGGTGTAGGTTAAAGTGACGTAAAAAAATTAATTAAACAACGGAAAGCGAAGACAAAGTGGACAATGAAGCGGTTTTCAAACAAGGAAAAACGGACGGTATGGTACCAGGGTAGCACTTTATTTTGTACGGTTTTCGTAGTTTACTGGTAATCACAAGAGCTAGAACAAAGTCAAAACTAACCGGTCGGCCACCAAAGTGCCCCCACGAATCCTTGCAGGCCCTTTTTCATCTCGTATGGGTCTCCCCCCTCTGCAGGACAATTCGATGGGAGTAATTGTTGGTAGAAAGGACAGCAAAAGTCTCATTGCCTAAACTGATGGTAAAAGGGCGTGGAGAACTCGGAAAAGGGTTGCTCGATCCTGTTACACGGTTTTGAAAACAAGTTGCGGTTAAACAAGAGAAAAAACATAAATGACGAACTTTAAATGGTGAAAATTGGTATAAAGGAACAAAAATTAGTTACACAACTAATAACAACACAACTTCGTTACACACCCCTTTAGCTTACGGAAAAAAAAGGAAACTAATTTTCTTTCTTTTCTTTTTTTTTAAATTCTACCCTAGAAAATCTTAAAAAAAAAAACCTAAGCTTACTAAATCCGGTAAACAAATCAATATCTTACATATCTCCTATATACATGTTTCTTAACCAAAACCAACTTTCTACTTTCCAGATCCAATGACCACATTACCTTTTCCATTTATCATAAACCCACCAGTACTGATTGCTGAATACCTTTCAACTCTTACCACCCCTTTAACCAAAAGGTTGCTGCTTTAAATTCCTTTTTTGTTGAAACGGACGTGAAGTATTTACTTCCGGCCGTGAAATGCACTTTTATTTTCAACTACGTATGTAATAACATTATTTCTTACGTGTAATCCAGGTGGAAAGATGAAAATTACCCGCTTTTCCTTTCCACAAAGTACTTTCCAGCCGGTTGAATGTCAATATGCTTTTTGTCATATTGTCACGTTTAAGGGTGCGTAGTGAGGGATGGTAGAGAACCACTCAGGTCACAGGTAAGCCTCGTTTATTATAAAAAATAAAGTAAGTAAGGTATAAAGCGGGGTTAATCTTACCCCCAGATGAGAAGGGCCAATACTGCCGTAATTGCCGTCGTGTGCATGAATGTAGGGGGCGGGCGAGTCTAGTTCAGCCCTTCAGCTACACCGTAAAGGGTGACACGCAAGGTGGTCTTGTACGCAGTGACTAAAGGACCAAGTGGTGCACTGATAGGGTTAAGGATTCTAACGGTCACTTTAAGTTGCGAGAGAACCCTTCCCTTTTCAGCATGGCATCCTAAGAGGGTAGCGAGCCGTCTCGCCACTTTAAGTTAGGGACTGTTACTCGCCGACCAACTCGGAGACCAGTGACCTCCCTCTGGGGATGACCCCAGAGTTCGGTGGTTTAGTCGAGCTACGGTGCATCTTTTATACTCGTCAGCGACCTCATTATGCTCACCTTGCTGACTATGCTTGGTTACTGGGTGTGCACCGTGACTAGTAACACGGATGTGACAATATCTGGGCATACTTTTTACATTTAAGTGTCTGGGCTTACTTTTTACAGTTCTTCCGCGACCTCTGCAACAGCTGGCAGCTCAGGTGGTGACAAGTAGTAATATCTGCGTCTTCAGAAATCTCCATATTAAAAGCACTTTAAGAAACGTTTCAGCTCAAAATCTTTGAAAACACAAATAGCACAATAATGACGTTGTCAAGATTGTAAACAAATCACCAGTCGTTTATCATGGTTGAAGTCATAACTACTCGTACACCTATACTACCTTATTGGAGACTATAGGTATAAGCTAATCGCCCATTAGTCCGTCACGACAGTGCCATATACTGATATGGCTCCGTTTTTTCGTACTAAGGGCGATTCGCATTTTCCGAAACGTCTGCGGCACGTCACGGACCGGCAACGTCCGGCCAACACTAAAGCCAGTCAAACTACACAGACGGATGTTCCCTGACGGTCTTGACTATGCGAATATCACCATTGAAACTACACTACAGATAATTTTAGTGAGCGGAGATCCATTTATTTTTATGGTTTTGATTCTATCCGTCTTTTTGACGGTACGGTCCGTAGCGTGCCGTGACGGACTAATGGGCGACAAGCGTTAGCAATCAATATTTCAATTAAATGAGTTATTATCATCAGATTCTGATAAATGGTTGAAAATAAAATAGTATGCAAACCATGGTGGAAAGTTTAATTTCTGTCTCGAGATAAAGTTAACTACCTAATTGCTCGACAGAAATCAAACACTTTCCACCTGAGTATGTAATATACTATTACGGCCCGTGTCAATAGCAACGGCCGAAAAAAAAATACGGTAAAAAAGTAAATTAACAATCACTATGTCACCGTCTACGCTTATGGTTGCTGGTTACGATTTCTCGATGTGACCACTGTGTGCACCAATTACAGCAGTACACCCATCCATATCAGTACAGCAATCTTCGTCTCCCAATTTCATTTTCGCGTATATGAAAAAATGGCCGTAAGACGGTAAAAAGGCCGAAAAAATACCATCTCACGGTCTAGGTATACAAATAACCATTTTCATCGTTTATTTAGCGTCCCTATGTCCCAGTCTGATTTTAACATTTAACTTTCATGGATTAAAACCGTTGCATCGAATAATAAATTCCCTGATTTTCTAATAAATAAAATATATTTTAATCATTCTAATAAATTCATCAAGAAAAACTTAATTACTAAAGAACACATAACCGAATCCCGTTTCTTTTCCATACCGTTTTTGGGATCAATTTCACTGCAATTAAAGAACTTGTTTAAATCACAACTCACTCGACGGTTTTTATCCAAATCCAAATCCCCCACCCCTTAAAAACTATCCTGTTGCTTTACTCATTGCAATGCGTTTTACATTGGTCAGAAAGACAGGAAACTTGCAGCCCGTATCCATGAACATACAAGAGAAGCTGACAAATTTCGCAACAAACCCAGCCTTGATTCAAAGTCTATTAAATAGACCTTTACTAGACACCTCCACCTCAATCAGCTACTATACTGCTGCAATACTGCTTCAATATTGCACAAGGTTTTAAAGCATTGAACTTCTGTGATAAGGGCAACCTCCACAATCTGTTAGAGGTTCTAGAGATCAATAACGCCGCCCAGAGTCCTGGCTGCGACTGTCTTAATGATCAAGTAAACCATAATACCACTTCCTTCTTCAGATCTTTGAATTTTAAGTCCCATCGTTCTCATTTTCCTCTGTGTTTGTTTGTCCCTCCTCCCCTGTATCATCACACACACTTTGCCCTATAATTCTTTCTTTTTTTATTTTTTTTTTCATTACTTTGTACCCCCGTATTGTTGTTTTCAATAATCATTTATTTCTTTTTTTTGCTCGGTTTAATTGTGGCGTTACCAACAACGTATTTGCCAGCTCGATACGAAAGAGGCTCAGATAGTTGGGCTTGTGCCCCTGAGCCCCAAATAGCTACTAAAAGTTCTAAAAAATCGCTTAAAGGCACGATCCGAGCAAAAGATGTAGTCCTTCCTCGTGGAAACTATAACCGTCACTGTCACATCCACGTGGTCTTCTCCTAGGTTTTCACCCTTTCCGCCTTTTGGAAGTGCACCGCACAAGACAATTCCACGTGGACTTTTAGGAATCGACGTTTCCACTTAGAGCTCCCACCATCTCCACTCGACCGGCTGCGGAATTCGATTGTCAACTTCGAATTTCCCTGAACACCGTTTCAAGAAACGTGGTTTCTTAGTGGCAAAAAATGGCACTCACGAAACTGACGTGCGGTACCTTCCAAGTTGAAAACCGAACTGATTTATTTCTTTATTTTCGTTTCCTCTCTCCCAAATTTCTGGTGGTTTGACGGTTGTGACAGTTGGATTTGATTTGATTTTTGACGTTTATAGTGAACGATTTGTCAGCGCCACCTACAGGTTCAATTAAAGCCGACTGTGACGTCACGCCCCCCATTTGTAGTATAGGTTGAATAAACTTGTTGTGGAGAAGGCTGTGTATCCTTTTCATTAATTATAACTTTAGTTGCACCTCACAAGGTGAAAATGGGCGACGTTGTCAATGTTATAAAAAACGAACCGAAATTAAAGAAAATGATTTTACTTTCATGTGACATTTAATGTCAAAACCGTGTTTGTTTACATTTTGAGTTGCATTTGCAGAAAGGTCTGAGTGGTTTTTACTGTTTTAATTAAACTTTTGGGCTATTGAGGGTTAGGGAAGCTTAGTTTAAGCGTGTTTAGGAAACCCTGAGTTGAGGGTTTCAAGCTCTGATGTTTTACTCGGCATTTGTGTATAAGCTTTGACTAATAATGCAGATATGTTTGTTACGCCAATTTTTACGTAGGGATTTATGAATTCAATGATTTTTATTAGTTGGATAAACTTACATATGTTAATAAATGGTAATACTTAGTTTTAGTACTGCAGACACATTTTGAGATAAAACATTACACAATAATCTAATAAAATAAAGTTGTTTAGCGCCAGTATTCGACAGTTTTGGCATAACAGACATCTAAATGGCAGGTTGTTGGAATGTTGTTTATCCATGTACAAGTGAACCGTTGATTGATGGCCGCAGAAACGTAAAATAGGATCAAAAAAAATTGGAAAAGCTGTTATTTACGTCAAACTTTGGGACTTTGGCGATAATCGGTGATCGGAATAGCTCGTTAGCAAGAAAATCGGAAAACAGGCGACAACATTGCGCACTATTGCCAACATATTTTAAGGCGCGTAATTTAAATTTCCATATCTATGCAATGTTATTGTCCAGTAAGTTTGGTTGGCAATAGAATCACCTGTGTTATGACGTGCAACTAAAGTTATAATAATCAGGGTATATACAAATGTTTTCGATGTCAGTTTATGTTGGTATTACTTAAGTGATTTTTGTAGTACTGTCGACGGAACACTAGTTCTTCTGATTTGGTTAAGTAGCTTTCTTAAAACTCGTAAGTCTGTCGATAAGTGTGCAGTAATATTTTTGCTTTGGTCAGGAAATTTTATTAGTTCTCAGTGCGTTTCGATTACAATGTTACACATAAAAACGTTAAAGTTTAAAAAAAATCAAATTTAAAATTATCTGTAGTCACATTTTCTACACTATTCTAAGAAATTTAGAGAATGTAAATAAATAATTCTGAAAATTTTGATGCGTTATTTCTAACAAAAATTAAAAACCGTATTTTTTGAAGTTGCATAATTTTACCGTATTTAGATTCTGCCTCTTAAAAAGGGTGTTAAAACAAGAAGGTTTTTTTTTATTTTTCTCAAAAAGATACAGTATTCCTGGCTTTTTTTTTAATTTAGATTATTTGAAAAAAAAAATAGATAGACTGAATTTATTACGCGAATTGTCATTATTTCCATTTTTAATTAGTAGTAGGAAAAGGAGTTGATTATTTTGTTAAATGATTTGATATTACATATTATTGAAGAAGAGTTGATAAGACATTGTTAGCAACCCATAGGTTCAACCTTTTCTAATTTGGCATATTAAATATTAATAATCTACTATGTTAAGGTTTATGTTTTTTGTACTAAAAAAGTTGGATTGCAGTTGATTTGTTTCGTGTGTTGCTGCAATCTACGTTTATAAATGGGACAGTTTTTGTCTCTTGCAGAATGACAGCATTCTTCTGGTGGGTATCTCATTTTCAAGCAGTTGATACCAGACTTTTTTGGAACGGCAATCCTGAGGTGGATGCTCCTGCCCACATTTGTGACAGTTCTGTTTTTCTGAGCAGTGCTTTGCCACATGTCCATACCCATTACAGTTAAAGCAAATTGCAATATTAAGATGTTGCCCTCCCCAATGAACCATAACCAAGTGAAAGTTTACCTTTTTTCGTTTTATAAACCACTTTGAAACATCGGGTGGTGCCTGCATAATCCAACTTTCCTTTATAGCGTTTCTACATGTTTTTTTGCTACCACTTTAATAGTTTCAGCCACAGTGACTTGCAGTTCTCCTTCAATTTGCCAAATGCCAAAAATTTGGTTATTTAATCGTACCCGCTCGCTTATGAATTCATCATCCTGGATTCTTTTTTTGATCCCATATACAATAAACATAGGATCAATGTTTGGCGAATTTTTTATCTTAATATTTTCTTTGTCCTTTAGAGCGAGACTCAGCTGGTTTTGTTGAACTTCGTTTTAATTTTCTACTACAATTTTTCCACTTTTTAAATAAATGATGTTTATAAAACCTCCTTCAACTTTTTATGGATCAATTTGATTTTTCAGAATTTGAACTGTTTCTAATGGATCCGTGACGTTGTCTGTATGACAGATTCTAGAGTTTTCCTAGTTTCAGGAGTGTTGTACTTTTATAGAGAGTATTTATCGCTTGTCGTACTCCATCTTGGAGATACCATTCCAGTGTCATTCCAATCAGCTACAGCTCGGTCATTTGATTTACTTAGAAGTGGTGTTAATTTTCCGCATGGTTTTTTTAAACAATATTCCATAGAAGATGGGGTTCCCTCGTACTGTCTCTTTATTGATGTTTCATCCTGGTTTTGATTAAGCATAGATGGTGTACGCTGCATAGTAGTTTTGGGCGTAAAAACATTATCGTATTGTAACTGATCATTAATTTTATTTACAGAAAAATTCTTATTGCTTTCACAATTCTCCGGGATGTTATCTATGGCTGAATATATTTCACCAGCTTGTGATTCCAAATTTATCGTAGGGTTTTTCTCGCCGCCGATGTTTAAATTTTTTTGGTCGTTGTCGTTAGTACTGTTCTTATTTGATTCCATAGACAAATGTCTAGTTTGGTTTTATCACTTTTTCCACCATCACTTTTATCACCCATTATTTCAAATTTGATGAAAATAGCACGTAAATTAACGTCCGATAAATAAAACTAAATCAAGAGCAGATATAAACACGACCGACTCGATCGGAATACCCGAAGTATGCAATTAGTGAACGAGATTTGAGCGCCTTTTTATTTGAGATCAGTCTGTTCGTGATGGTTACACCATTTTTTGTACGACTGAATATTATAAACCATCTCAAATACTTAGTAAAAATGATCCGAAAATTTTCTGTAACAAAATAAATTCTAAAGTATCTGACATCGGCAATCTTTCTGATTTGATGTCTGGAATATAATTATTTATACTGTTACAAATGGATAACGTTACTTTTTGATCAGATATGTCAGTAATTTTCAATCATGCGTTTGAAAAATCTACAATAATAATTCTCTCAGGAGTAGGGATTTGAGTAGAATATCCAACTGATAACAATCGCAAATGTAACTATAGGTAACGTTCTTACCCCCAGGATTAGAAAGTCGTGGAGACCACGAATTGGACGAATTGCATAGTTTGATTGCGGGCAGTGTTTGTGTACCTTAAATGAACGATAAATAAAGCAAAAGGCTTCAAACCCCGCGTATTTATTATGTCCACGTAGCGTGTACTTGTTCTTCTTGGACTAACAGGGGAGATAAGAGATAAGTCAGACACCACCGCTTAAAGCTGTCCGTGTTTAATTTAAGATAGTTCACCGACCCGGAGATCACCGGTTATTTCGCTTTTTTAATGCCACTGACTTCATATATGTTACAATGTTAAATTCATATTCTCATTGTTATTTGTAAGCCGGCATTATTGTTTCCCAACCGATTAAAGCTAATGGCTTCTTTCTTTGTTCTAATTAGAAATACAAGGATAAGCAAAAAGTAATAAATACAAATACTTAAGACAAACACATTTTAAACGAATGCACGCTAACCACAGTTCGAAAAGCATAAAGTTATGAACATGTAAAAAACAAATTCAAATAAAAATTTTGAATTTATATCATCAAGATTATAAGAAGAAAAGAAAGAAGAAAATAAGAAGAAGATTATACCTTCTACAGAACACAACTTCTAGATTAATATCTAAGAGTTAAAAACTTAAAAAGTTCATGTTTTACGCGACAAGAATAGAAAACATCCGTCAATTTTTGTAGACATTGCCACTATATCCACAATACTAACGCATTTTATTAGTATCGTAAATCGAATATTGATAATGAATCTATATTTACTCATTTCAGAAGCAATAGTTAATTGACATTGGCTCATCAGAGAGGCTATAGGGCTTGATAACCTAAGAACAAAACCTTCATTCCAGTATAGTCAACTGGATGCCAGAAAGATAGTTGTTGTGCAACATCTGGTGACATCTGTACTCAATTCTATGAGTTAGAAAGAAAAATTTTTTATAGAGTTGAGTACAGATGTCACCAGATGTTGCACAACAACTATGGACTAAGTTATTACACATAACACAACACGTAGATCAAAGTATACGTGTTGTACCTTTAATTTTTCAATAAAAACTTGTAAACCTCTGTAAATGCTTTAAAATGTTCCACAGTAGAACAAAACAGTTATTTACCAAACAAGTGCGGGATGTGGTACTTTCCCGCATGAGACTGCAGTTGTACAGTTGTGCAAGCAGTTAAAAAGCGGGAAAGACGCTTTCCGCATGGGTTAGGTACAAAATGTTTCCTACGACTATTAATTTTCATTTAATTGAACAAATATGTAAAGTAAAATTACTAAAATGAAAGCCTCTCTGTTTGCAAAGATGATTAAAAGTGTATTCTTAATTGCGAAATCAAATATACAGGGTGCTGCATTTTCGATGGTTTTACGGGGTACAGAGAAAACGGTAATAGATAGAAAAAAAGTAGCATACGTGTTCCGATCTCATTTTCCGAGCTGAGATGACTGGCGAGGAGTGGGCTGCGCAAACTTCTTTTGTTTCAAAGATACGGGGGGATTCAAAGATAACATTTCACTTAGAATAAAAATATAATTTTTTAATCACTTTTTAGGCCGAATTGGTAAACTTACTTAAGCTTAAGTACTTAAGGAACGAAACAGCCACCCGTCAAGTTTTATAATTGTAGTTCCAAAATAACATGGTCTATCATGTGCTTATAAATTTAACACGTGAAATCCTATGTTGCGCGTTAAAAAAAACGCACTGTATAATTTGTATTTTGTAACAATGTGTATATTTTAATCTAAGTTCAACACCTCTCAAGACTATGTCAAACTAATACAAACTCATCTATTGACTGCCTTATCTTTTCTATTCATGCTGAAAAGCCTTCAAACACGTGCATGAGCAATAAAACCCCGTTAGAGCTCGAATCAGATGAGAAAAGGCCACCGCATCATCAATGACGCAGTTTTTAAAACTATTTCTTTCTCCTTCTACAGTTGCCGTCGCATTAGATATAATCAGAGGCGTCCTATTAAAATATTCCCGAAAATATATTGTTAAGCGGTCAAAAAGCCACTTGGCAACGTAGTACGGTTTTTACTTGGACACAATTAAAACAGATGCGGCAGCGGCCAGGTACATTTGGACCTTTTTATATGCTTTTACTAGCCGGCACTCTAAACGGTGTTGCCAAGTTTAAAAAAATGTAGTGGCGGACAGGGAGACTTAGGGGGTTAGGTTAGGTTCCGTTTTAGTCTGGTGTTTTGGTTGTATTGTTGATGGTCGCAGTTGAAGTTCACATAGTGTTATGAATAAAAAACGTTATTTTGTCAAAATGTCTTTCAAAAAGGTTGGAAAGAAAGGTGTTATCATATACAGCCAAGGCCGTGAAATCGTCAGTAACGTCTTACAATTTATGAAGAAAGAAGCAGAAGGAGTTTCCATTCCTTTGAAAAACTTGTTGTCTTTTATTTTCTTTATTAAAAACGACGAAAATGTTTCATTTTACTGATAAAATAATAGCACGCCACTGACTGGCTGCAACAACTTGGAAAGTAACGAGAGCAGCAATATTTAAAGCGAGACGTACAGAGATCGTGACATCATCGTTTGATGACGCCTGTGGCCTTTTCTTAGCTGATTCGAGCTCTACATTACTTAAAAATCTTAATCTGCAAAAATGTATTCGCCTTGTACGTTTCTATCCGTGTTTTTGTTATTTTTGGTCCCAGTCTGTAGAGGGGACTATAATAACTTATCAGAACTTTACCTTGAAGCGGAAGAGCTATTAGATGGTTTATCAAGCTACACACCCTCAGATAACAATAACGCTTATTTTGTTGGTTTGGATGAAGACAGTGAACCATTAGGTAAGGAGACAATAGTATATTACATACTCAGGTGGAAAGTGTAGGTAGTTACTTTATCTCGAGACAGAAATTAAACTTTCTACCGTGGTTACTATTTTATTTTCAACCATTTATCAAAATTTCATCAACTTTTAATAAATCGTTCAGTTGAAATATTGATTGCTAATAGTCTCTAACAATAAGGTAGTATAGGTGCACGAGTAGTTATGACTTCAACCATAATAAACGACTGGTGATTTGTTTACAATCTTGACAACGTCATTATTGTGCTATTCCGTCTTTAATATTTTGAGCTGACACGTTTCTTAAAGTGCTTTTAACATGGAGATTTCTGAAGACGCAGATGTTACTCATCATCACCTGAGCTGCGAGCTGTTGCAGAGGTGGCAGCACAGTCTCTTAACTATAAAAAGTATGCCCAGATATGACAAAACGGATATTGATATTCACCCGGGTGGAAAGTAAAAGCAGGTAATTTTCATCTTTCCACCTGGTTTACACATAAGAAATAACGTTATTACATACCTGGTTGAAAATAAACAATTTTATTTATTTACTTATTTAACGAAAATCATAAAAACATAGACATACATAAAATAGTAAGTAATTACATGTGGGATTAAAGTTACAACTACAATTACTGCATGTATGTATATGGTGATTGCACTGTATACTACGTATACTATATTTGACCTGGCAGCATAGGTTAACTTAAAAGTAACAAAGTTGAAGCATTTTCCTGACACGACTGATGTCAAAAATGACATGTCAAGCAGCATGTTAATACTTGGCTTTTTCGCATTATTTGCATGTAATAATCTTACTCATACAGGGTGGACCTCAAGTAATGGTACATAGAGCTATGCAAATATTAAGGGGATCGGTATAGTATATTGTACAACAAGAGTGAATAAGATGTCCCTATC
Source organism: Ips typographus (assembly GCF_016097725.1). NCBI lineage: Eukaryota > Metazoa > Arthropoda > Insecta > Coleoptera > Curculionidae > Ips > Ips typographus. The sequence continues at coordinate 224,049 of NC_138427.1, forward strand.
GCACGAGGACGAAAATTTCGGACGAAGGCGATATGGACAATTAGCCCGAGTTTTACAGGCTTTTGTGTTTGAACTTAATTTTATCTCTTTTTGTTTCTAATTCCATTTACCTTAATTACCGTTTTGTTAGGTAATAGTATTGTTGGGAGTTAAGCTGTCAATGTCTGTTGGTTGTTTTGTCAAATGAGTTTTAGAACTTTGTTTTTTGTTAATCCTTAATAAACAGATTTAATAGTGGTGTCAGAAGTGGGATACCAACAATGAGCGAAATACCTTCCGAACTTCTTCAAGCTCTATCAAAACTAATCGTTAATGCAGTACAAACAGCCGCCACAAACGTTCCAACGCCGGCAGCTGGTGATGCATCTGAATTCAGTACATTCTCCCGATCATCAAGCAAACCCCCGAACTTTTCTATGGACCAATACCGTTCCTCTGAAGAACCAATAATACAAGATTATTTTAAGCGGTTTGATTGGGCGTTGCAACTATCTAGAATACCTGATGATGAACATGGTAATTATGCACGAGTTTACATGGGTGCAGAACTAAATAATGTGATACAATTTCTAATCAGTCCCCGTTCTGCTGAAAGTCTTTCATACACAGAAATTAAATCGATTCTTATTGAACATTTTGATCGAAGTAAAAATAAATACGCTGAAAGTATCAAATTTAGACAAATTATCCAACAAGAAAATGAAACTGTTGCACAGTACGTCCTCCGTTTAAGGAAAGGTGCAACTTATTGTGAGTACGGGTCATTTTTAGACAGAATGCTTATTGAACAGCTTTTGCATGGATTGCGATCGTGCGAAATGCGTGATGAGATTATTGCAAAGAATCCAGACAACTTTTCAGATGCTTACAAAATCGTACACGTCCTGGAAGCTACACATTTCACTGCAAACGAAGTGAAATCACCAACATATGTACCTATATCAGAACCAACTAACAAGTTAGGATTTACAAATCCGCAGATAAGACGTGATCAGAAGCTAATACCAACGCAAACCAATGTTGAAGACTAAGGACCCAGGAGTCCCTGTAATGCGTGATGGAGCAGCAGGCGAGTATGAAAATTCTCGTTTCAAATGTAATGGTTGTGGAGGTTTTCACTTACGTAGTCAATGTTTTTTCTTAAACCAAAATTGTAATACATGTGGAAAAAGGGTCACATTAGTCGGGTCTGCAGGTCAAAAAGACAACAACCTATCTCAAAAACATCTAGTATACTACAACCTGTCGAAGATCTTAGTTCCGAAAGTACTGATCATATTGACTATTTCAGAACAATTAACGATATTTGTGCTACAAGAACAATTGATCGTCATATGATTAAAGTAGAAATTGACGGACGTGTAGTAGACATGGAACTCGACACTGGTGCACCATGTGCCATAATTAGTGAAAAAACATTGCGATCAATCAAGCCGAAGTTTTCATTACTAAGATCCGACAGACAATTTGCTAGCTATACTCGTCATAGAATAGTCTGCCTTGGACGTCTTCCTGTACAAGTTAAGATTGGACAAAAATTAAGAAAATTAAATGTTTATGTGGTTAAGGGGATCGGTAAAGACTTTACGTTTTTCGATCGCGATGCTTGGCCTACGTGCAGAAAAATATATAAAAAACACTGTTCGTTCTTTGTTTCTGTCGATAAAACTACGGCAGTGTTAACGCAGACATTACTGTTTAAGCGACGATACTTCTAGAGTGATATGGAACAAAGATGCAAGATTTCCACTCCGAAATTCGAGCAACTTTTTAGTCCTATCTTTTAACCCAAATTACGACTTTAATTTTTAACTTATTTGCGTGATTTTTTTTTATTAAATAGCTAAAGGTTTGGGGAATGTGCGAAAGTTATTTTTGTCACCAAAAAAGTTTTGCAGATAGGAAAAATAGTGACTTGAAAATTATGGTAATTTTAGCGCTTCTAAATATTTTAATTGACGCACTATAAAAATTATATTGACTTTCACACATTCTAGCAAGTGTCTTCTTTCATATGCCGTTTAAAAAACAGCAATATCTAGCCTAGTTTTTTTTTAATTTGGGTTAAAAGATTGTCATAAAATGCATTGAATCTCCCATAAGACGTTTTGCTTTACCGATGCCCTTAAAGGTAATTTTGACGCTCTGCTAGGACGAGAATGGATAGTACATTTTATTGACGAAATAAATTTCAACAAACTCTTTTCGAAGTCTGAACAAGTAAATGGTATTTTAACGTCAGTGCCAAGTTTAAATGAAGAAAACAAAATTCGCCTGGATGGTCTACTGGCCAAATTTACAGACATTTTTAGTGATACCGCCGGACAACTAAAAGGACCACCTGAAGAATTACATTTAAAACCAGGAGCAACACCAATCTTCTCTAAAGCAAGAGAAATTCCTCTAGCATTGCGCGACGCTTATGCTAAGGAAATTGAATTTAAAATTGCGACAGGACTGTACAGGAAAGTTGATTACTCAAGATGGGCTTCAACGACGCATGTAGTTGGTAAGAAAAATGGGAAATTGCGCATCACAGGTAATTACAAACCTACGCTGAATCCTCAAATGATCATTGACGAATATCCAATTCCAAAGTGTGAACATATTTTCAATCAAATGAAGAATGCAAAATTCTTTTGTCACCTGGACATTACAGATGCTTATTCACATCTTACGATTAATGAAGAGTTTGCCGAGGCTCTGACCCTCAATACGCCAACTCATGGATTGGTTCGACCCACACGAGCAGTATATGGAGCTGCAAATATTCCTGCTATTTGACAACGTCGTATGGAATCAGTGCTACAAAATCTCCAAAACGTTAAAAATTTCTTTGATGATGTGGTTGTATTCGCAGAGGACTTTGATAAGCTGTTGGAAGTTTTGGACTTAGTTCTGGAACGAATAAAAATGCATGGGCTCCGTCTAAATAAAAGTAAATGCGTTTTTGGAGCAACTTCAATTGAGTTTTTAGGCCACCGAATTGATGCACAGGGAATTCATAAATCAGATAAGCATGTTCAAGCAGTTCGAGATGCGCCAAAACCAGTTTCAAAAGATGATATGCAGCTATTTTTAGGGGAAGCTACGTATTATAGTTCATTCATTCCAGATTTGTCAACGAGAGTTCGCCCTTTACGTGACATGTGCATGAAGGAACCATTTACTTGGACTAAAGAAGCAGAAAAAGCATATGAAGACATTAAACATGCATTGATTTCACCTCAAGTCCTTATGCCGTATGATCCCTCTCTACCTTTGATTTTGGCAACGGATGCCAGCCGAATAGGACTTGGTGCTGTGTTATCGCACAAACTTAACGACGGACGTGAACGACCAATTGCTTACGCAAGTAGAACTATGAACTCAACTGAACAGAAGTACCCTCAAATTGACAAAGAAGCACTTGCAATTGTGTGGGCCGTACAAAAATGTTTCCATTATCTTTATGCACGACATTTCACTCTGTACACGGATAACAAACCACTGTCGCAGATTTTACATCCTGAAAAATCACTACCTGTTCTTTGCATCAGTCGTATGGCAAATTATGCTGATTATCTCGCACATTTTGACTTTGAGGTTAAATTCAAATCTACAAAATTGAATGTTAATGCAGATTATTGTTCAAGAGTACCGTTACCCAATTTAGTAAATGTTGTTAGGCCAAGAACTTGGAACATAGTTGACAAAGAAGAAGAATTTGATGAATTCGACAATTTTATAATAAAGCAGATTCAGCAACTTCCAACTTCTGCTGAAAGTATTGCTCGGGAAACGGTAAAGGATCCTCATCTTGGAAAAATGTTTCGGTTATTGGAGTCAGGACAAAGTCTTGCTCGCGCCGGATATAAGTCGCCCGAGCTGGAATACAAGCTTGTCGGAAACTGCTTGGTTTTTGAACATCGAGTCGTTGTGCCATCTAGGCTTCGTCAGGCTGTTTTGAATGATCTTCATACAGCACACCTGGGCGTTGTAAAAATGAAGGGAATTGCTCGTTCTTTTGTATACTGGCCCGGAATTGATGCTGATATTGAATTGATCGCCAAATCCTGTAGTGACTGTGCTAGATATGCGCATGCGCCACCGAAATATCATGATCATCACTGGGAATATCCGCATGGTCCGTGGGAGCGCATTCATATTGATTATGCAGGACCGTTTGCTGGTAAAATGTTGCTTATAGTCTCTGATGCCTACAGTAAATGGCTCGAGGTTAAAATTACAAACAGTACAACAGCGACTTCCACAATAATGATGCTTGACGAAGTGTTTGCAGCTTATGGAGTTCCCATTACGGTGGTCTCTGATAACGGAACTCAATTTACCTCTGTAGAATTTAAAGAATTTTTGCAACAAGTCGGAGTTAAGTACCACAAACGTACAGCACCTTACCATCCTTCAACCAATGGTCAAGCGGAAAGGAATGTACAAACCGTTAAAGATCATCTCAAAATTATGGCTACAACACCAGGGACCTTACAGCGTAACGTAAACGAATTCTTGAGGCAGTATCGGAAAGCTCCCCACTCTACTACAGGGCAATCTCCAGCTCAGCTATTCCTTGGTCGTCCGCTGCGAACTCGCCTTGATTTACTTAAACCTGAAAGTCTGTATACAAAAATTACAGAGAGACAACAAGCAACTTTTGAACCTTCTTTTCGTGTTTTCCATCCGACACAAGCAGTTTATTTCTTATCTGGAAATCCGAGAATGGATAAATGGATTCCTGGGACGATTATTTCAAAGCTAGGAGATATACATTATGAAATTGATTATTTTGGAAAACGTTTCAAGAGACATGTAGATCAAATTCGAGCAAATCAAAGAGATAAAATTGTGCTACAACCTGGACAAGCCAAGAATGATACATCTAATCGTTGCATCACTAGAGATAAATGGAATCCTCGATTGTTGACTTTTCCTGGAACCAGCTCAACTTCTTCAAAAGCTATGCCAAAAACACCTGCAATGAACGAAACCGAACCAACAGTGTTAGTAACCCGATATCAGTTGGAAGCAATTTACCTCTAATCGAATGTACAGTTACACCAGATTCAAATCATCATAATAAAAATACATCAGAAAGAAGTGAGTCTTCCAACCACAAAGCTGAAACGCTCAACATTCCACGCAGATCCACTCGAATACACAGACCACCACAACGATTTTGTAGTGACTTTGACCACGGGACCTGTTCAAGCGATTGTACTTAGAATTTCCACAGGGAGGAAGAAATGTTGTGTTTGAACTTAATTTTATCTCTTTTTGTTTCTAATTCCATTTACCTTAATTACCGTTTTGTTAGGTAATAGTATTGTTGGGAGTTAAGCTGTCAATGTCTGTTGGTTGTTTTGTCAAATGAGTTTTAGAACTTTGTTTTTTGTTAATCCTTAATAAACAGATTTAATACAGGCTATTTTTCTACGACTAATTGGAATTACTTAACAAATTTCACACAAATAAACACTCAATGTTTGAAACGTTTTCGTGTTTACATTATCACATTTGACGCAGCCAAAGTTTGAGCGGTGTCCCGGATTGTCACCAAGTGACAGATGATTAACTTCGTCTTTTAGGTTGAGGTGTTGAATGGATTTGATTCATTGTAAATTGTAAGTTTGTGTCATTTGCTTTATCATATCATAAAGTAGATGTTTATATTCTAACTGAAACTTGAACGGCTTTTTCATTGCCTCAAAACATAAGCCAAATGTAATGTTTTGATGCCAACTGTAAGGGAGGATGACAATCAGAAGAATTATTTTGTTTACGTTCAAGATTAACTGTAATTGGTCTATTTCATATCGCAAAAATCTAGCGATATTAACTACGTTAAAGAAAATAAACTGTTGTAGAATATGGAAACTACGATTTTGTAATAGTTGGTGGAGGAGCTGCTGGTGGTGTGGTAGCAAACAGACTTACTGAAGAAAAATTTAGTTCATTCATTCATTTAGTTCTGCTAATTGAAGCTGGACCTGAAGATGCTGATGTAACGGCAGTGCTTGGATTAACATCCAACTTAATTTTTAGCAAGTGGAATTGGGGCTACAAAACAGTTCCACAAAACAAGTCCTGTCAAGGTACGCAAAACCGTACCTACCAATTATTATTCTTTTTAAATTAAACTAATATCATTTTAGGAGCAGTGAATCACGAATGCAATTTTGCAAGAGGAAAAATTTTAGGAGGGTCTAGTTCCATTAACGGAGGTTATTACGTTAGAGGTAGCCCTAAAGATTTTGATATCTGGGCTGAATTGGGAAACGAAGGATGGTCCTACGAAGACGTCTTGCCTTATTTTAAAAAATCTGAATATGCAAACTTTAGTGACACTATTGATTTGGATTACCACGGCTTCGAGGGACTGCAAAGTGTGGGAAGAGCGGAAGACACTCCCGGATTAGTATGTTGTTCACTGTCAAATTAAAGCAAAAAGTATTCAGTTTTTTGTTCTGTTTTCAGACCACTAATATACTAGACGGTTTTAAGGAAATTGGTCTTAGCGAACAAGATTATAATGGTCAAAAACAGCAAGGCTATAGTAGAGTTCAGTACTACTTGAATAACAATGTACGCTCCGGTACCAACTTTTCCTACATTCGCCCAGCAAGACACCGTTCAAATTTAGATATAGTACTTAACTCTCTAGCTACAAAAATAGTTATCAAAGACAAGAAAGCTGTAGGAGTTGAATTTGTTCGAGATGGTCAAAAGTACTATGCAAAGGCATCAAAAGAAATTATAGTGTCGTGCGGATCTGCCAACACCCCACAGCTTTTAATGCTTTCTGGCATTGGACCAGCAGAGGAACTAAACAAACACAACATTGAAGTTATCGCCGATTTACCTGTGGGAAAAAACCTTCAAGACCATGTATTCTATGATGGAGTGATAGTCAGGTATTTGTATTACTTATACTTAATGATCAATCACTTAAAGTAACTAACATTTTAGAACCAATCATACTTATTATAACTACACCGTTCTGGACCAGCTAAAGTTGTGGCAGAAAAATAGACGACCGTTAAATGCTGGATATGAAGGCCAAGCTATAGCTTTTTGGGACTTTGACGACGATGAAATTTCTGATATAATGTTGGTTACAATAGCAGTCAATAATATGACTGGAAAAATAGTAAATCTGTAATACCATAAATTATCTTCTCTATATCTAAAATTTAACAAACAAATTATTCCAGCTTTGATGAGGAACATTCTAGAAACTTCCTAGACGTTAATGCATATTCAGACTTCATTATGTTAATCATACTTTTACATCCAGTTTCTGTAGGAGAGATTACATTGGCTTCTAATGATCCACGTGACTATCCAGTGATCAACGGAAACTACTTTGCGGATAGCAGGGACATTGATAGTTTGTACAAAGGAATTGAATTTGCTTTGAAACTAAACGATACTTTAGGGTATCAAAATATAAGCGCCAAAGTAGATTTGATTCCAGTTTCCGAGTGCGACAACAAATTCGAAAAGAATTCAAGGGATTGGTTGTATTGTGTTTTACCTATTTACGCTACTGGGGTAAAAGGCATACGCAAATATGAAATTTAAACATAGTAAAAACAATTGTTATTTTAGTTTTTCCATCCAGTTGGAACAGCCTCAATGGGAATCAGTCCCAAAAATTCTGTGGTGGATAGAAATCTCAAAGTCCACGGCGTAGAGAGTCTTCGAGTAGTGGATGCTAGTGTAATGCCCAACGTAACTTCGGGACCTACAAATGCTCCCGTTGTAATGATTGCAGAAAAAGCTTGTGATGTTATTAAATCAACATATGTATAACACAACTGCAATTCTTACGATCCTTGTATTTACACCGTTGGTAGTTTGAAATATACATATGTTACTAACTTTTCTATTTATTACGCGTGACCTTCTCTGCTTGACATATCAGTGCAGGATACCGGGTTTTCACCATTTCATAAAAATGACACAGCATTGAAAATTCTGGATGTAAATAATATTGTAATTTAATACCAATGGAGAACAATACCATATATGATATCAGAGAACCAGTAATTTCAACAAACACGCAACAACTTACCCATGAAGTAAAGGGTAGACCATGAAGTAAAGGGCAGTAGTAAAGGGTGTAAATTTGAATATTTCCCTCATGTGTTAAATGTCCCATATGAGCAGTGCATTTTCACCAGAATGACAGCGATAATTGCATTCTAAAGTGATAATTGCATTTCGATAATTGCACTGTACGTATCTATAACGACTGCATTGTTGTAGAGCCTATTGCTAGTACACTAATTGTTGTCCTTATAACCAAAAAATGTCAAACGCGATGTCAACAAAAATTAATAAACGGTTTGGAAGTTGCTCATTGAGCTCCATTGAGCAATCTATAGTTGCAGCAAAATCAAAACATTTTATTTATTCGGGAAATATTCCCCAAAATTACATTCGTGCCTTAAAAATGACCTGATAATTCTGCGTTCAAACTTGTTATCTTTGCAAACTGCATTCGGCCATTTTCATATTTTTTTCTAACTTTTTTCTAATTTTTTTCTTTCTCTTTCGCCAAAAAAATATGAAAACAAACTCATGCAGTTAAGAGATAACAAGTTTTCATGCAAAATTATCGGTAATTTTTATGCACTCGTGCAATTACCCCCGAAAATTGCACAATTAATCTGACGGAATCATAGTTCGAATACAAACAAAGAAAATGTGTAGATGTTACATTTTTCTATTAATTGATATTTTAGGTTTGTTAATTGTGAATATAAGGTTTGTAATACGAACGAAAAAGCGAACAAACATGAGAAATCAGTGGTTTATTATGCCTAATAAAAAAGTTGAATTTACGATAATTTGTTAAAATGACAGTATATGGTTTTCGGTGTGTAACCAAATGATGACATTTCATAGTTAATTATTTTCTAAAAAGAAATGAAAGGTGACCACCATGAATCCTGGTATGTAGGGGAAAGGGGGGCACATTCAACCTTGGGGCACTTTCAACCAGTGTCGATTTTTACGGAATTAATTTGATTTAGCGCCGAAAAAATTCATACGTACCCGTTAGTAACCCCTCAGCCACTACCAGTAAGGTTTGTTGATGGTGTGTGCTTGTTGTGCGAAAAATAAAATAAATCGTGATTTTACCTAATTCAAGGTAAGTTTTGTCGTGTCAGAAAATTATTCTCTGTCCGTTCTTATAAATACTATCGAATTTTTCCACTATTATCGTTTTATTTTCTTTCATTTCCACCACATACATCACACAAGCTCCAACCTCTAGATGTCGGTGTTTACGGCCCATTAAAGAACTATTGCGCAACTGCCTTCAATGACTGGATGACTTCAAATCCTGGAAAAACGATAACAATTAGGCAGATTGCCCATCTAACGAAAATTGCTTACCAAAATGCTTTCACACAGAAGAATATTACAACATCATTCCAGAAACCAGGGATTTGGCCTTTGAATAGACTGGCGTTTCAAGAAGAGGAATTTTTGCCCAGTTTTGCAAATTATGAGGAAGAACATGACCAACAACCTCACCAACAACAGACTGATGCTGATTCTTCATTGTTCATGGCTGAGAATGGTTCGTCATCTTTAACAAGAGATCCAAAGCCAGAATGTAACTATGTTCGATCTTTTTTTATTCTATTATTAAATACATTTCCTCAAATTGCAGATACTCGATCAACGCCGCATAAAGACACTCCCAAAAATTCATCCTTAGAAGGTTCTTCTACACCTCCACCCTTAAGAAATATTTCAAGAATCTCGTTTGTTAATGAGAATCTTGACAAAAATAGGAAAGGTAATATAGCATAGCACTCTACTCTCTTGATTTTATTTGAAGCTTTTTTACAGACTTACTTTCAACATCTGCTGTCCACAAAATTACTCCGGAGACTGTCAGGCCGATTCCTAGACCCACTATAAAAAAAAAACTAAGAACATGAAAGAAAAGAAAGGAAAGTCTAGAATTTTTACAGAGACACCTGAAAAGAATCGCTTGGAAGAAATCGAACGTGAGAGCGAAAGGCGTAAACGGATTAAAGAAGAGAGGAATAGAAAAAGAGTTCTCAAACAAGTATTTCCAGAACAGAAAGAAGATTATGTTGCAACAAAGAAGAAAAGAAAGATAAGCACAAGTAGTTCAGATACTGACGAGTCGATTGAACTTGCATCGGACGATATGTCGGATGATTTTAGTGACATGGAGAGTGCCAACCTCCTTACAGATGATGATATAATTCAACAAGATAATTTTGTTGTGGTGAAATTTCCTTTAAAGACTAGCATATATTATTACATTGGAAGAGTCGTAGAAGTTATAAACTCGAATGAATTTGTAATAAAATTTTTGCGTCGTAAGACGCCAGGCTTCAAATTCTACTACCCCTTGGTCGAAGATACATCTACAGTTGGCCGTTACGACTTAGTTAAGACCTCTCGGACTTCTTCCTTACTAACTTTCAATATTAACTTATCCATGCATAATGTCAAATAAGTTGTATGTTTTGATTATACTTATGTTTCAATATTTTTCTCACTAGGTATTGTTACCAAAATAAAGAGTTGCACTGATCTGTTGTATAATTTCATTGCTGGTTGAAACTGCCCTATTTGTGTGGTGTGTGGGTATAGTGCCCCACCGGAGGGGCACTATCAACCACAGCAAGCTTTTTTTAACTTTGATAATTTTTTTGAATAAATAAATTTACAGATAATGTTTCCTAGACAAAATGTAAGTAAAAGTATCAAATATTGCTATGCCGGGAAGAAACTACAATTATTTGACAACATTTTGTCAATATCTGCGATCTTTGGTGATTTGGTTTAATGTTCCCCCCCTTTCCCCTAGGCTTGTTTTTTACTGAAAAAGTTTCTTAAAAATGTTTATATTTTACTTCAATATTTTTAAAAACAAAAAAGTTCTGATGACTTTTCAAAATGGCCGAAGTTTGAAAAATGCCTTCTAGCTCCAACAACTAGCTCTAGACATGTATGTTAGTTTTATCCTAACTGGTTGAGAAATGGGGTTTTCCGGTCAAAACATTTCAAATCAATACACCCGCTATACATGCCGCTTGAGAAAAAAAAAGCATGTGCCACACGGACGTAGAGTGTGATTATTGTGCTTTGCTCAGTTAGTTAGGACAATTCCGAGCTCAGCACAATAATCAATCGCCTCTTTCTACGCCTCTAGTAACATAATATACTATTTTATGTCTTTTTGTCCCATTTTCTGTGTGTGTGTGTGCATGGAGACAACAACAGTCCAAAATCCGTGCAAAATTTGCTGAGTGGGTCGGTTAGTCAAAATGTGCTGAGTCGGGCTTTCTGGAAGTGTAACGGCATTCCAGAAGACTTGGTTTTCAGTTCGTGGACGAAGAACGTCGCAGGAAACAATTTTCAAGAACTTTATCAACTAGATCAACTTTAAGAAGTCATCTAGAAGCCACTCAGCTGGCAAAATTTTTTGCCAGCCGGTTTTTCTTCAAAAATCATTTTCACGATATCGTCGTCGAGCCATCTAGGTCGCTCGGAAGTTAGTTAGTTATTATTTGTGTTTCGTGAAGTTTATTGTGGTTTTTTCTAGTGTTGTTGGTTAGTGTTTTGTGTTGTGCATTTATCAAGGAGTAAGATTTTTCCATTTTGCCACTGTCTATTTCAGGTTTCATCGTTTCATCATCAAGGTTCATCGTTTAAAATTTTATTTTTTCTTTAGTTGTTGTTTTCGATTAATCACTTTTAACCATTTTGTCCACGATCAACCAATAATGTACTAATATTCAGCGTGTTGACAGAAGCTAAATGAAGGTCATATAGCGTCAGAGTGATTAATGAAGAGGAATAATGATCATTATTCCCTCTCGACCTAAAGGTGGTTGCACACCAAGCATAAAACATGGGATATGCGGTATTTCTTGCATGTAGACATCCACTTATGTCTTTGCAATTACTGCTAATTCAGAATACCATTTTCTTAACAAATACACCGCAATAACACAGTACAGGAGTTTGCTAAATCATTAGGTAAATTCCATAATTTATATTTGAAATATTTTTGGTGTATGACCGTCCTTAGTTCTGTGGTTTTTTAAGTTGACATTGACAACGTCAGTGCCCTTGTGGTCGTAGGCGGCAACGCTGGGGGTGCGTTCAGAAATAGGGCTGGTGTGCGCACCGTGGTCTTTGTCACATGCCACCATATAGTTATGTAAATAAATTGTTCACGTGATCCATTTTTTTCCCAAATTCTGTCACGACTTGTACACCGACGGCCATTCTAAACGCGATCCTAATCGTATCGAGTTTGACATTTCAGTTGTTATGGCGGATTTGAGAGATTACCTATATTATTTATTATCTACATAAAAGAGTATCAACTTCTAATTTGCCTGCACTTGGCATTAGTGGTAATGGACAGTGGTCGTGGACAAAGTATAGTATTATCCTCGTTTTTTATGGCCATTAATCCCACGGGAGATTTGCGTCCCTCGCCTGCGGCTCGTGACGTAAACATCCCCCTTAGGGATTAATGGCTATCATAAAAAGCTCGTTGAATAATATACTATTATTGAAGGGTTGCCGACCAGCTCAGATTATTTTTTTAATTATCTAGGTTATTCGCAAACCTATTTTCTGTGAAGGTGTTAGGTGCATTTAAAGTTGAGGGATTTTCACTGGTAGGAATTTTTAGGTTTGGAGTTTGAGCGTTTAACGCTATCTGCTCGGTACAAGAAATAGTGGAACCCATAAACAAAAAGGCGGCAAAAAACACAGAAATATGCGTTCTGGTTCTGCTAGATATTGCAAACGCTTTCAACTCGGCACTCCAGGTGATCAATTCAATGGAAAAAGGTAAAGTTAGTGAGTACCTGATTAATTTGTTAAAGTCGTACTTATATAAAAGGCCCATACTAACACCTCCAGACAGCGAAGTAGTAACAGTTACCTGCGTGGTTCTATCGTGGTCCTAAGGATCGCCGTCAAGTCGAACCCTATCAAAAGACAGAAATCGTAGTTCTGACAGGGAGAAGAAAACTGAAAAACAGGTATCTAAGCATCTTCATAGACCACAACATGCGCATGATATAACACGTAAACAGAGCACATTCTATTATCAACTCACTACAGCGTATTACAACTGGAATAAACAGACCGTCGCGTCGGCGGGAAAAAAACGAATGCTGGCAAGCAATGGAGAAAGGACCTAAATTACAGCTCCTACATTAGCAAATTGGAGAGAGTAAACAAAAGGCTAGCGATACCACACCTACAACTGCACTACAAGTGATAGCTGGTTTGCCATTAATGGACCTATTAGTGGAGGAACGAATCCACATCCAAGAGAACGTAAAAACCATGTGAAAATGAGACTCGAGAACAATTGCTCCTTCATAGCTAGGAAAGTAGGAAATACGAAAAAATATTAAGTGATGGATGGAAATCAACGACGAAGTAGTAAATTACTACACCGCGCAGGCAATGACAGGACAGGGCTGCTTCGGGGAATACCTGAAAAAATCAAGAAAAGCGAAACTGATGGTTCTTAGACATGCGTTTTTACCTCGTTTTTTTCTCTTCTAACAGATGATCGTTTATTGTTTATTAATTTGAATGTAATATATTTTCACTGACATTTATCGTCTAAAGTATTCGTTTGTATTAATTTTTCATAAGTTCATTAGTTAGTTTTGTTGAGGATAAATATAGAGATGTGTTTTCACCCAATTTTTCCAATTTACAAAGGGGTAATCCCCCGAAGTTGAAGGAAAAAAAAAAGTTTTTTCTAACCTCCAAATAATGTAAACAAAACAAAAAGAATATAACAATATTAAATAAGTATATAATTTGTATGTAAGATGTATTGTAACTTACTCAAATTTAACGTCTAAAGTATTAGTTTGTATTACTTTTTCATTAGTTTTGAGAATAAAACAAGTTTATTTTGGCAGTTGACCACACTATAAAGTAGGGTTAAACTGAAAGAACCAGGGTCTTTCGAAGAAACTCTAGGGTTCAAACCCAACTGGGTGCCAAAGGTTTTTATGTTTTTTTTTCCTCCGACCCATCTCTGGAATTAGAGATTCTCGCCCTTAACATAAATAAAGAAGGTGTTAAACGATTCCCCGTCTAGATGGGGCGAGTGGTATTTGGTATTAAACACGAGTTTACGACATGCGTCGCGTCCGATAACGTGACCATATTTGGGCATAAAATTCGGTTTGCTACGATTAGAGTGGGGGGTCAAGACGCCGAGCCGAGCAAGCGCGGAAACGAAAAACCAATAACCAATAACGAGAAACGAGAACGAGGTAGTCGAAAATACAAAGTCAAGGTGCGCGTGTCGCGACGTGAAAACTGCACCCGCTTTGTGCATGCGTGTTGGGAATTCAATAATTTCAATCGTTTTCAAAGTATCTTGCTAAAAATCGTCGAGGTTGGAGCCTACGATTGGGAGTCGTCAACGATCTGTTGTCCATTTTGACTGTTTTTTTTTGGTTTTCTGGAACGGGGTTCCGAATGCCAACAGTCCAGGAGGGGAGAGCAAAGTGATCACGTTGACTGTCAGGTTTAAGAGGACTAAATCGAATGAAAAGTTCTTTAAACGAAGTTTCCAACGTTTGAATTATGACTAAGATTAGTATTTAGTTCGAAGAAGTTTTCTTAGATTTAAAATTTGATTAATTAACACAGACAACGCAGCGGTTTTGACAATATTTCAAGCGGTTTTTTCAAATTTAAGAGGTTTAATTCCTCGAAGCCCAGGAAAAAAAAGCCGTTTTTTTCCCCTCCTAACCTACAAATCCTGTAAACAACAACAAATATAATATAATAATAAGTAAAAAATAATATAATAATTTGTATGTATTTTCATTGAGATTTAACGTCTAAAGGGTTAGTTTATATTACTTTTTCATTAGTTTTGAGGATAAAACAAAACCATTTTGACCAGGGATGTAAAATTTCCGGAAAATTAAGTTTAGAGAAATTAATTTTAGAGAAAGTTAAAAATGCAGAGTTTCACGTTTTCCCAATTTCCCGGAAAACGGCAAATGATAATCTAATTTCAAAACCGGGTATGAATATGGCATTGAATTCCCTAAAACTTTTCCCATTTAACCGATCCTGTATCTATTACGATAACGGATATCCCCATACATGCATCACCAATTTGCACCACACTGTATAACTAAAAGGTATTTGGTCCAAGCCCGGTGCTTTGCCTGTTTAGAAGAATAGTAGAAGAATTATCATTTTAAATTTTGTTGGTTATGTTGTTCTACCTACCTAACCTATTAAACTTTGTGATTTTGTAATATGTACAATAAACAATAATATATGATAATAATTAAATAATATGTTTAATTTGGAGTTTAAAAATAGTGCATTGTGCATTAGTTGTAGGTGTTGTTCTGTGAAACCATCATAACCCCGCATTAAGTAAAAAAGAGGTACAATACAAAATTCTCAATTGTGGAACTTCAATCACCCCTCAGTCACTTACTACATAAGAATACAGTGATTTTGGTCTGCTTGAATGTGAATAAAGCAGTTCCATTCTCTCTTACTCATTGGTAAGTTCACTTTTTAAATACCTACTAGATTGGTTTTTTCAATTAACAAACTGTGTTTTATTGTGAAATTATTTAGGTAATATATTATATTTCAGTTTAAAGCAAACTGTGTGTCTGTACATTACAATTTTAGTACTTTATGCCAAGGTTAAGTGGCTTTGATTGTGATTTTTTTACTCACTCTCTGATTCAAAACCAAGAATCACAGTTTAAAATGTGCAAATGTGGGTAAATAGTGGTAAATAGGTAACTGTGTAAATTTAGCTTGTTAGTATTCTCATTCTACCAGAAGAAAGGAATAACCACAAAGGTATAATTAATTGTAGAGTTCTTTATTTACACATTTACAATATTTTGAATGGCTTCATTCACCGTCTATTATACTAGAAAGCCTAGAAGGTGCTTGTCAAAAATTCCAATATAGCAGAAATAGTGTTTGCAGAAATACAGTTTGCGTTTGTTTGTATTGTGGAAATTGAGTTTTTTGAGGATTAGATGAATTTTTATGGTTTAAAATCAAGACTTGAGGTTATTTGGGTAAGTTATTTTTGTTTGCTGCTATTCATAAGTTTTTCAAGCCACATTGTAACAGCAATTCAGGAAAAGGCCCAACATTGTCAGTTTTTTACTTCAACTCAACAGTGGTTGAACACTTTGAAGTGGGATGATTTTACTCAAAAAAATACTCAATGGTAGGTACAAGTGCTTTCTAGTACAGTAAACTTATTAGGTACTTGTTACATGCACAGGTATGTGAGTTACATTTTAAAGCATCCTTCATTGTGAGAGCAACAAAAATAATTTTGAATGAATGTTCTTGGTAATAACATAAGAACCATTTACCAGTTTTGCTTACCTAGTTTCAAGGATTTTCTTACATTGAACAGTGTTTAAACTAGTTTGCTGTGTGTTGTACTTTCCCAGGACAAATGTTCTAACCAATATGTTTAGGCTGGACTTGATTGTCTATAAAAAGCTCTATCTATACATATCTGGATCAGGAATGAACCTTTTTTTGATTTTTCACTTTTTCAACTTGCAATAAACTACACGAAACAGTTAAAAAAAACATATTGTTTCCTGTATCTGCATATGTTTGTGTATAAAACGAAAACCGCTAACGCCGCCATTAAAAGTGACATTTTAGGCTTTCTAGTATAGAGGGTGATGCTTCATTAGAATTGTTCGGCGCAATGTTGCCAAATGTTTACCTCCGACACCACGACAGTGCGATACAAGCATTACAGACCAATGTAACCGCACAGCACGTTTTAAAAACGTCGGTTCAAACTCTTTATAATTGACAAAGTGGCAACAGTGTGGCCAGTCGCGACAGGTAGATATACGCGCTTTTCTTCGGTCTTTCTCAATTTTTGATTCATAAATACAAATAATACAATTTGTTTACGTTTGGCATGTCGAAGATCGGTCCTTCGACCTCGACCCGACTTAGGGGGCATATTTTGACTCATAGACCGCCTATACATCGCAGACTTAATCAAGCCGCTTCACCAAGTCGACTCAGGTTAAGCCTTGTAGTTATCGCAGCTTTTCTTGATGATTGGAAAAATATAAAGTCAATCCTATCTTCAGCCTTTTACTATTGAGAAAAGATGGGATCAAATAAAATTAAAGATTTAAGCCTTGTTCATAATACAAATCGACAGAGAAAGACGTAAAATGTCATTTAAAAACTTCACAATCCATATATTCTTGTCTTCTTGTTCTAAGCGGCTTCAAATAGATTGAATTGAAGAAGATTCAAACTCTCAATTCTTTTCCTTTTATATTATCGCGCTCGCTATATTAAAATCTCGCTCGTGTTCAACACGACAACTCGCTCGAAAATATATCAGTTTATGGCAACACCATGTGCGTATTACTCGAGGTATTACTACTTAGAACACACAGTTTTCCCCACAAAATCATTATTTCAGCCTACAGGAGTTAAAGGAACACTCAACCAGTTTTGGGTATTCTAATACACATCTTCAGGAGCTAGAAGATTAAACTTATTCTACTTATGTGCACTTACAGTGAAAGGAACAATAAAAAACATACCTGACTTCTACAAAGAGATTTTTTTCTAAAATTTAAGATACTATCATATAAAGTTTACTAGAACTGAAAGAATGCTTGCTTACCTATAAACAATGAAAATCCAGTTTACTAGGGTTGAGAGATGTTGAAGAAGCAATCGGAAAACAAAATGGAAGTAATATAAAAGAATAGTATATTGTACAACAAGGGTGAATAAGATGTCCAGAGAGAATGGACAATTCGCCCGAGTTTTACAGGCTATTTTTTCTACGACTAATTGGAATTACTTACCAAATTTCAAACAAATAAACACTCAATGTTTGGAACGTTTCCATGTTTATATTATCACTTTTGACGCAGCCAAAATTTGCCCGGTGTCCCGGATTGTCACCGTGTGACAGCTGAATTTTTTTTCTTTTAGGTTGAAGTGTTGAATGGATTTGATTCATTGTAAATTGTAAGTTTGTATCATTTGCTTTATCATATAATAAAGTAGATGTTTTTATTCTTTAATTGAACACTAACTGTAACTTAAACGTTTTTTTCATTGCCTCAAAACATAAGCCAAAATGCAATGTTTTGATGCCAACTGTCAGTCAGGATGACAATCAGAAGAATTATTTTGTTTACGTTCAATATAAGCTGTAATTGGTCTATTTCATTACGCACGCTGAAGATTGTCTGTGATTGGTCTATTTCTTTACGCACGGTGAAGATGGTCTAGGATTCTGTATTCGTTCAACCGTTGGCAATTGCCTACTTATCCGTTGTCTAAACTGTTAAGGAATGAACCAATATCCCTGTAGGAGTAGAAAAAGTTGGTTTCCTAACCCTCCCTACCACAATAAATAGAAATATTTTGTTGACAATGATAATCTTCCCTTCTAATGGTCAGAGGAGGACCACCTTTAAAAAATTAATAACAACAACTTATCATACAGGGTGTCTCCTCGGGTGTCCCTTAAAAAAACGTTTCCAGTTTGCTTTACCAGCAAAAAGTTATAGCGACTTAATGCGAATTATGTGTTTGAGAAAATAATTTTATTTTTCAGCTCCGGCGTTTTGTTGTTTATCATCCTTCATCAACTTCACTTCAAATACGGACCTGAACTTTTTTTCGTTATTCAGTAGCTACAGACCTCCCAAAACTAATGATGTACCACACTTGGCAAAGAACTATAATTAGTGTATTACTTAGGTAATTACTCGGGTAATTAGGTAACAAGATTTTGGTCTAAGATAATTTATTGAAAAGTAGTAGTCCATATGCACACAGTGGAGTAGTGAGTGTAAGTGAAAGCAAAACTCAGAGTCGATCTCCACAAATATATATTAATAAAAAGTTGTTATCTGCCTAACATGTTTCGGGTGTATTCAGACACCCATCTTCAGAGGCTTAACTAGATCACTAGTCTGCTGGCTGTCATTCTAAAAGGGGGGACAGCTGAACCCAGATGTACTAAGGTGGTTTTTTTATTCTACACGGGGGAAAAAAACCTTGATCAAAAAACCCAGTTCTGGTTCTGAGGTGACAGGTTGCTCCGTTTTTTATTCTCGAAGGGGGAAAAAACTTAATCAAAACCCAGTGTTGATGTCAAAAAGATGAAGTTAGTTGCTTGGTTTTTTATTCTTGAAGGGGGAAAAAACTTAATCAAAACCCAAAGAAGTTGAATGATGTAAAATCTGCATGTTTATCTGAAGGAGACCAAATAGACACGAAAGGGACGTCACACAACAAAAACCGCGGTGGACACTCACAAGTTGGACATTTAAACAGATTAAAATAGGGGCGACTTTCCCTTTTGTTACTGTGGAAGTGTGACCGTGCAGGGCATCATGGCTTGGGTGCGGCCGGACATGGACTCCATCTGGATCAATCATGGATCGACTCTGAGTTTTGCTTTCACTTAAGATAATTTAGTTTAATAATTAGGTTCATTGCTCTTTCGAAAAATAGAGAGAATTTTCTATAGTATTTTTCATGCATTTTAAAAAAGTGTTTTTGGTTAATTATTTATTTTCATATACTCACATGTTGTTTGAATTTGGGAGTTCAATTTTGATCAAACAGCTTAAAATTGATTGTTAGTGATAAAAATAGCAATAAACCTAATTATTAAATCATATCAAACTAAATTATCTGCTCATTATGAGAAATTCAAGAAACGTAATATACAGGGTGTCCCTGAAAGGTGCGGAAAAAATGCTACCACAAATTCTTGTGGCTTAAATATGACGATATAACCCAACTAACCTCAGTCCAAAGTCGATGATTTGGGAGATGTCGGGTGTCAAAAGTTCAATTTCGTATTAGTTTTTCCGAATATTTTTTTATAATTGGTGTATTGTCACAATATTCGGCTAAGAGGCTCATTTCCCTTGTAAAATGTAGAGAGCGCCACCTACGATACCTTGTACACATTTAAAACCAAATAACTTTTTTGAGTAAATAATAATAAAGATTTTAATTCTTCAACATCTTTTATCTAAAAAAGGTATACGTGGTAAGAGTTGATTTGGGCAGTCGTTTTTGAGATATCTGGAGTTAATCTTCAGAAGATGAATTAAGGAAATTCAAACTGGAATTGACATTTTGAAAAATGATGACTAAATGCTACAGAGAATTTAATTTAATTTTTTAAAACGTATTAATCGTTGTAGTCACGAAAATGGAAGTTATTTTGAACATTTGTTGAAAGGTTTTTTTTAATTAGATTGTTTAAATTTTGGTTGTTGTTAAATCTCTTATTAGGTATTATTTTACTAGATAATAAAACTAACAACACATTTAATGTATTTTTTTTACTCTTTAGCGACAAATTTTACTGTTTAATGAGTTATTTCAATTAGACACCTACGCTTTAAATTGTGTTATTTTTTTTAAATAATTTAGACCTGTTCATCATGAAGTACATCTTTTAAATTCAGATATCCTAAAAACTGCTGCCCAAATCTAATCTTACCACGTATACCTTTTTTAGGAAAAAAACACAGGCGTTATGGTATGGAGAGTATAATGTCTATCAGGCCGAAACAGCCAGAGGGCCTATGGCCCTTCAGGACATTATGTTCCCTCTAACGCCCTTGGTACATAAATAGCTATTAGATTTTTTAATCTAAACTTAGAACTAACACCCTGTATCTCCGTAACGACCGTAACGAAACATCTTTGGTCCATGGATTATATAGCAAAGTAAATTTATTTTTTGACGTTTAATCAAAGCCTAAAATATGACGCATTTATCGTGAGACACCCTGTATAGTTGAAACCTCGCTACCTTTAAAAAAACGAATTAAAGAACTCCAAAATTAATTAAGAACTGGACACTTTCATAAATATAATATATGTCAACACGCGTTTGATAATGATCATAGAGTCAAATGGAATGAATGTAGTATCATAGATAAAGAAACTTTTTCAAAAAGACGTACAATAAAAAAAAGTGCATATTAGATTTAACTTTGACTCGTGTGTTGCGACTAGGGTTGGGCAAAATTTGATTTTAATTGAAACCGAGATAAAACCCTCAAGTCCGGAGTCCAAATCAGTAAAACTTTTGGATAGAAATTAGTCGTTTATTGCGTAAAATCAGGACATTTTATTTTTCTACTCAGTTTTCCAGTGTTTTAAACTTTTTTTGTTCTCATTTTGATCCTTTCTTTCCCATATATGTGATCGGTGGTACATAGGTGTGTAATTTTTGGATGTACACTCTGATTTAAGAAACAGCTTGAGAATAGAGAAAGAAGGAAAATTTGTTTTTTTTTGTTTAAGCTTTATGGTGAAGATAATGAAAAGTGATGCTTTATTTTTTATTTAATAATTTAGTTTTAGTAGGTAAGTGCCTGATGCATTTTATTCCAGATTTGTTTTTAAATAATTTTTGTAAGCATCTGCATTAGTAGTAGTAAGCAACAAGTAGTAAGCAACCGTTCCAACATATCACCTTGTAACATTTTAGGAAAACTCATCCTGTATAATTAATATTCATTGTTTTATGTGTCTTGGGATATACCTTCTTGAAAAATGTATAATTTTTGAACAGAAAAAAGCCGAATTGTTTTTTCACATATTTCCTGTTTCTCAAGTTTTCCATGATGGAAATATGAATTTTCATTATGATCCTTGCATCCTTGCTTCTTGCATACAAAAATTCTGTCAACTTCTTACTTTGTCCGAACAAAATATAATCCCATATCTAATGTGTGATTAATAACAAGTTTTAGGTAAGTAACTTTTTTTAGTGCGCATATTCAAAAATTTTTGACAGGACACTCATAAGAGATAACAAAACTGCACTTGCACTTTAGCAACAACGCAGTGCACATGATTCACTCATGACAGAGCTCTGCGCTGTCCTGCAAAGACAAGTGACGGCTTCAACATTTGTAATTTGAAATAGAAGTCCATTATCTCGCAGTGGAGGTGTAACAATATAGGATGCGGAGTAACACAAAGTCTTCTCAACTATAATTGAAGGGCTTAATGTGAAACAATGACAAGCCACACATGAGTTCAAAAAGAGTGCTATGCTCAGTTAAAGCAATAGTATAATAAGACACTAAAAAATAATTTGGCCCTTCGTATGATGCATTGACATAACTAAACTAAAACAATGAGTTACTACAAGTTGTTACTGGATTTTATATATCATTTATATGATATTATATATATCATTTTTTCCTTTTTGAGGCTTGTCATTGTTTCACATTAAGTCCTACAATTTTATTATAGCCCTCTAAAAGTAAGGGTGCGCTCGACTAGTTTAGAGAACAGAAATGCCCATCATTGCTGCCGTATTTCTACACAGGGACAGACAGCCAGATCCGTTGTGTAGAATATTTTAATTTTTAATGAAACATTGTTAAATAAAGGCCAAATAAACCTATGTTGGAGGAAAAATTAAGAAGGAACTTAACTATAATAACACATAATACGATTTTGTTCGCTTTTACCTTTAGAGGACTGTAAAATTATAGTGGAGAAGACTGTGTGTTATTCCGCATCGGAATTCAACATTTTTTATTCGACATATTTCTGCATACTTACACTGTTGTATATGTTTCAGCCAATGCCCAAGCACAAGGAAGTCCCCACGTTGAAGACGCTGAGCGTCCGAAGTGTCGGCGCCTATGTCATCAATCTAGCCCCAAAAATAGTGTCGGAGTTAAAGGGCGATGCGAAAAAGATAGCGCAACGATTTCAAGCGCACATCAACCACTTGAACGCTATTTTAGAGTTGCACGTGCCGTGGAATGTGTATGATCTAGTAGCTGTTGAAGTGCTAAATGCTATTAAAACGTCAATTGACAAGAAAGAGCGCGGTTATTATATGACAGCTTCAATGACACAATACTTAACGGAAATGAACGTGACGGTTAATTTGGCCGAAGTGGTGTTGAACCGCAAATTAAAATGCCTTGATTTTTTGCGTTGGCCAGCAATAATACGTCACATTTTTTACCAAAATCTAACCAAAATGACCGGATTGGAAGTGTTAAACATTGGCTCATGCGCCTTCAATTACGACACTCGAATCGTCGACGGGTTGCACGAAATGTCAAATCTACGTTCAATTTGTTTGTGCTTTGACTGTAACGATCAAATGGTTGAAACGATTGCTAAAACTTGCCCGCGCATCCAAATCGTTGACGTCACATCATCCAGATCGGTGACTGATCGCAGTGTTCGGCACTTGCTCAAATGCACACTATTGCAAGAGCTTCACTTGCACCGCACTTCTGTTTCGGTTGAAGGACACGCGCAGCTGATTGCTCAGTTGCCACGTTTACAAACTATTGGCAGATGTGATGAGTTGCCACGCATCCTAAAAGTGCTACAACCAAACCGCTATGTCAATTTTAAGAAAATTGACACCCGGGATGTTACAGTTGACACTTTACGCTTGTTGACTGAGTTTTTCCCTGCCATTGAGTGTTTGTCATTGCTATTTGATCTTCAATCACCAGATTTGACAGAACTTACCCAGTTTAAGTGTCTGAAACAAGTGAAACTAGTCAGAGTGTCGTGGTTTACGCAGTGTTTGCCCATCTTTTTTGTAAAAAGCGGCCACCAACTTCTCCATCTACACTTGGAGCACTCCGAGTCACTCCCTTTGCACTCGCTAACATTGATCGGCAATCATTGCCCTAATTTAAGCAGTTTGGTGGTCTACAACTGTGATTTTTTTACCGACTACCGATCACTAACTCACTTACACTCAAAATCATTTAGTAAACTGAATCGACTGTTTTGGGTTGTGGATCACAGTTGCGCCATTTTGCTCGAATTAATCCTTTCCCATTCGATCGACATTGAATCGATCCATTTAGGATCTTCGAGCGGTATTCAACACTTAAATATTGTAAACGTGTTGCGTGTTAATCCAATGTTAAGTTTGAAGGAGTTGAGAGTTTTATATAGTGACGATTTGAGCATGCGTACTGTGCAATTGCTTGTTGCCGCTTGTCCTAATTTGACAGTGTTGTCAGAATTGGAAAGTTGGGAAGGGATTTCCTCGGACGAGTTAATCGATTTTAAAGAGTTTATACGTAAAAACAATTTTGATTTGGATGTTAGTCCCACTTTGTCGTTTAACAGTTACTTAAGCTGAAAGTTACTTTGCCTCTGACAAAAATGGCCGTAAAAAATCACAGTGACACTGGGTTCTGACAACTAGTTAGGGACGTGAAACTCCTCTGACATATTCATATGTCAACATTTTATTTTAAAAAAGTGAAAATTACGCTTTTCATCTATTTCTATTTTGTTAAATTTCCTAAAACTTTGACAGTTTACATTTTACAATGTCGCTATTGTTGATTGTTTAGTAATATTGAAAATTTACACTGCTTAGCTGCTACATTTCAAAATGTTGGAAGATTCAAATGGCACAACTTCAAAATTATTGGAAATTCAAAAACGTACTGTTATTGATATATTTAATGGCAAAATTAAAACAATTTGTATAAACTTTTTTTTTCAGATTTTATTCGTGTTTTTATAAGTTAAAGTTGTTAAAGTTATGATTTTTTTTTGAGTAAATATGGTCCTGGATTTTTTTGCGAACCATGAGACGGTTTTTTCTATTAACTTCTTTGAGGGTAGACATTTAAAAATAAAGTTGGTTAATATAAGTTTTATGTAAAAATCGATTGTAAGTATGTTTTTTTTTTGCTTCCAAATTAATTTTCCCGTAGCAAGGACATAATTAATTTTTTATTTTTAGGTCGGCATGAAGTGAGAACATTTTGATGATTCTGAGCAGAATCTCTTTGTTGAGACGAGTTACTCATTTCTTCTTTTCTAGTTGGGTCTTCTGTCTCACGACACAAACAAACCTTTTTTGTAGCAGGAACTAGAAGCTAGAAACACCTTTGTGTCTTGAAATGAAATGAAATGAAAATTGATCATCCATTTTGTCCTGACTGCCTGTGCGGAGTTAGTGGAATTGGGTTCAAGGGCTGTAGCTTATTTCTTTGGGGCTCACCCTGACCCAAGGCCAATGTAGCTCTTTTTAATTATGTACTCAGTTTAGTTTAGCTTTTCACATGTTTTATATAAATTTAACTTGGGTCTCAGTATCTCCCTCTAGAAACTGTCTAGAAAGACAGTCGGCGGTAGTTTACCAAACTTTAAGCCACTGAATATGAGCATCCATATGCTCGAAACATGTCGGGCGTTATGACTTTTACCTCAGTTTGAGGGTCTAATAAATATATTGTGGAGAAGATTGCGTGTTTATCCACCACTTTTATGAAATAAAAAACTTAAGGGCTAAGTTACACGCTTATAAGTAACACATCAATATGATTATATTGATTTTTTTTTTGCAGAACTGCCTTATCGTAGAAATTTGAAAGATCGTTTTCCAAATTTTTACAATAAAATGTAATATTAACTTGATTAATTAGTTTTCACTTTCTGGTCTTCAATCGGGAATACATTTTCCATTACAAAAATATACTGAGTATCTACAATCAACAACTCGCATTTACAGTGGTCTCTAGCCCAGTGCACCCTGGAGGATCTCCAAGTAGCAAAGCCAAATGCTATGACGTCGCCTGCTTTTGGGCTAAAAATGTTTGTTACCTGTAAAATGTCAACGCTGTATACCTAAGTACCGCGTACGGCGTACCAAATACGAAGTGTCACGTAATAAGCGGCAGTGTCACGTGGAGTTAGCTTAGGGTACGAACATAGTGTAGCGACAAGCAAAACAGAGAGCTATGGCCTGAACCATGAAAGAAATCTCATCTCACTAGGCTCCTATAAAGTAAGCATCCAGAGCGGAGGGCAAAGTGACAAAAATTAACATGCAATTTTGAGTCTACGCTTTGCTCGTCACTATGTGTCAGAAACTTTGTTTTCGTCGCTTTCCTCTTCGCGCTGCTCTCTGCTTTGCTCGCCGCTCCACTCTATGTTTGTACTCTAACAAGAAATTTTACTGCACAGTGTTTTTATTAAACTGTAAAGAATTTCACGGCCGGTTAAAACTGAAATATGTAAGTTATCCAGGCTGACGTTTCGTCCACACCTGCAGCGGACATTATCGCCCCAGTCCGCCGCAGATGTGGACGTCAGGAAGAAATTCCATTGGACCACGGCTTATAAGCACGGATAAGTTACATATTTCAGGTTTTTTATTGTTTACCATTGTAAATTTTATTTTTACTTAAATTTCAGTTTAGCTGTGATAAGTGTCGGTATAGTTAGTTTCGGCAAATTGCCTATACATTGTTATATTAGTTACAACAGGTCTCGTGCAGTTACACCAAAAGAAAGTATTCTAAGGCAAGCACAAAAATTATCCGGCTAAATCTGAGCTCCTAAGGCCGATTCAGTAACATTAACAGTAAACCGTAAAAAAAGTAAACAGTTCATATGTCATACCAACTGTTTAATTTCCTTACTGTTTACTGTTACCTCTTACCTCATACCGTTACGGTAATCTGAATCGGCCTTTACGGTATTGCCCCCGACAGTTCCACTCATGTACAAAAAACATATCTCATCAAATCACGGTTTGCTATCGGCTAATAAGGAAGGAAGAGAGTTGCATTTGTCACCAAAAAAGTTTTTCAGGTAGGGAAAATAGTGACTTAAAAATCTTAGTAATATAAGCCTTTCTTAAAATGAGACTAGCCTATATACGAAATAAGATGATATATAAAATGAGACTAGATAATATAAGCCTTTCGCACATTCTAGCAAGTGTCTTCTGTCATATGCTGTTTAAAAAAATATATTTTTTAAAATTTAATTTGGGTTAAAAGATAAAATAATAAAATAAAATGCATTGAATCTCCCATAAGACGTTTTGCTTTACCGATGCCCTTAAGCAAAAGCTTAGCTCAAAAGAAGCAATCCGTAGTTTTATTCTAGTGCTGGTGTCAGTGGTGTATTGTGCTTTTGCTAGACAACATTGATTTTGTACCTACAGACAAAATTTATCCGATAAAATTTGAGGTCTTGTTGTATTATACAGTGTGTCCAGGATAAGGAGGGCCACTATGGGGATCTTGTAAACGGTTAGAGATACACATTTGGTTAAATAGGAGAAAAGTTGTGTAATCATGACCTTAAGAAAACGATATTTAGAAAACTAAATTTTCTTTGGTTTTTGAGATTTATTTTATATTTGAGATAATGTATGGATTAGCGGTAAGGTAACGCTGCTGAAGCACGTCGCCTTTATGCAGATCGGTATGTTAACAGCAGGCTTCCACATTGGCAAACATTTGTGCCAGTTGACAGACGATTGAGAGAAACTGGTAACTATACAAAATATAACTACTAGAATATCTTATTATTAATGGTTTTATTAGGATCTTTCCAGCCAAAACGAAGTGGAGAAGGGCGTACAAGGATTATAAGAACAGTGTGGCAGTGGAAGAGAAAGTCTTGCAATTAGTTGATGCAGCGCCCTGTAACTACTATAGTGTGCGAAAGATATCTGCGGCCACAAACATTTCCAAATCGACGGTACATGCTGTTCTTCAGGAGCAATTGCTTCACCCTTTTCATATCCAAAGAGTTCATGCAATGACTGAAGACGATTATCCTCCGCGACTTCAGTTCTGTAGAAAATGTTTGGAAAAACAAAGACTTGATCCCCAAATGGGGATCAAGGTTCTCTTTACTAACGAGTCTGGAATTACCCGAGATGGCATAATTAATTCGCATAATTTGCATATGTGTAATGAAGAGAACCCACACACAATCATTCAAACTAAACACCAACGTTAGTTTATCGTAAACATATGGATGAGTCTAATTGGAACGACGTTAATAGGACCGTATCATATCGACGGAACATTAAATGGACCAAAATATTTAAATTTTGTTACGAGAAGACCTGAACCCGTTGCTGGAAGAAGTCCCACTGAATATTAGGAACAACATGTGGTTAATGCATGATGGGGCACCACCCCATTTCCCCTTAAGCAAAAGCTTAGCTTGCGTTGAAGCGATCCGTAGTTTTTTCTAGTGCTGGTGTCAGTGGTGTATTGTGCTTTTGCTAGGCAACATTGATTTCGTACCTACAGACAAAATTTATCCGATAAAATTTGAGGTCTTGTTGTATTATACAGTGTGTCCAGGATAACGAGGGCCACTATGGGGATCTTGAAAACGGTTAGAGATACACATTTGGTTAAATGGGAGAAAAGTTGTGTAATCATGACCTTAAGAAAACGATATTTAGAAAACGAAATTTTCTTTGGTTTTTGAGATTTAATTTATATTTTATTTTTTTGTGATGTTAATATTGGACTTAGATCAAAACTAATAACACTTCTCCACAGCAACTTGTAAAGCTCTTTAAAGTGGCATTATCAGTTTTTCATTTCAAAATTTCTTCTTTGCGAAACCATTATCAACCTCATTTTTTTAATGCAGTCATTGCTTTTTAATATCAAATTCTGAAAGCCCACTTTATTCCGAATTCAATGATTTATGACACTTTATGATTTAAATACGTTTTACTCTGTTTGTTTTTTTTTAAATTAAAAATTGTCGATGCCACTAAATTTTTCAAGTTATTTAGATGGTTATTATTAATTTAAATTTAAAAATAGAAAAAAAAAAAACAGTTTTCTTTAATCCAAAAAAAAAAAAAAAAAGTTAATAAGTTTCATACATCTAACATAAAAACATCAGGACCGTATTTAAAAAAAATAAAGTTGATGATGGTTCCACAAAGATGAAACGTTGGAATAAAAAACTGATAATGCCACTTAAAAAAGCTTTAAATGTTGCTGTGGAGAAGTGTCATTAGTTTTGATCTAGGTCCAATCGAAGTAACCATCGTCCATGGAAATATAGGCTTTCCCGCACTGGTAGGGAAAGAAATTTTTATCTATGCTTAGCATGGTAATGACTCCATTGCTCGTTTTTATAATAGTTACGTAATGAGCGATTTTACCACAATAGTGTGATAATAATTGATTTTACCGCACTAGTGAGATAAAGCACCGCAATTTGCGTACTCTTAAGAGTACAATAAAACAATCATTATCGCACTAGTGGCTGGGAAATCTACCATTACGTAACACCGTGGAGTTAAAAAATGACTAATTTCCGTGTAGATCGTAGATAAAGTATTGTATATACATTACTCGTGTGGTATGGCAAATTAATGTACTCGTGTGATCACTACAAACTCTGTCTACGATCTCGCCGTGGCAATACTTCCCACTCGTGACTATAAAAATGCCCATATCACACTAGTAATGTAACGTTCTTGCACGCTTATACTGGAGTTGAGCATCAGTCCCGCACGTGATAAGAACATAATTTTTCCACATAATTGTATTCCTAACAGAATTTCACTACTATTTAGTTTACTTGTGAATAAAACAATGTTTAAATCGTTGCTAAGCGTTGAATAATTGACCTATAATAGAACGAAATTTAATAAACTCATGGAAATTTTTGCTTGTTTTATTTACACCAAATGCCAGAATAATCAAGTAGGTACTTCTTTAATTCAAGTATACTTTTTTTTCAAATATTTGTTAAAATTCAGTTTCACTGATAGTTGTTGTTTGTAGGTTCAGAGAACAATTTGATGATGAATTCACTATTGATATTAAAGAGGAGCCTTTGGATACTGAGACTCAAATTGCTAACTACAAGACCGAAGATGAACTTGATCATAAATTTGAGGAGTTTTTTTTAGGATTCCAAGGTTTCGATAAATTGGAACAACATTCTATAGTTTGTCATAACTATGAGGCTAAACCAGTAATAGAATCTAAGTCTGTTAAATGCGAAGTAGGTCTGTATAAAGAACACAGCAATGATATTCAATGTAAGGGTGCACCTGCAGAAAGTAATCAGACAACAAAAGATTCTGAAGACTTATCTATAAAAAGCGTTGATAAAAGTAGAATTAAAGCTGCTAAAAATTCGTATTACTGCAAAGAGTGTAAAAAATGTTTTGCGAGTAATGGCAACTTCAAACTTCACTTAAAGATTCACACTGATGGTAAAAATAAGCAACATAAATGTCAAGAATGTGGAATATCTTTTGCAAATAGAATTAAGTTGCGGGTTCATTTGCGAACACATAGCTGTACAATAGCACTTAAATGTAAGGAGTGTGATGAATCATTTACGAGTAAAACTAGCTTGCAGAGACATATACAGGATCATAGCAATGAAAAACGTTTCAAATGCAGCAAATGCAAAAAATGTTTTGCAACTACAACTGAGTTAAAAATTCATTTAAGAATTCACAATGGTCTGAAAATATTTAAATGTAACGAGTGTAATAAATGCTTTCTGCGCGAAATTCTTTTGCAGAGGCATGTACAAGTTCATACTGGTAAAAAATCATTTATATGTAATGAGTGTAATACATATTTTTCGGATCCAACTACTTTTCAGAGACATTTACGTGGTCATATTAGTGCAAAACCTTATAAATGTACGCAATGTGAAACATGTTTTGAAAGAGGCGATCTTTTGACTAATCATTGGCGAAGAAATCACTGTTTGAAACCATTTAAATGCAATGAATGTGATGCAACCTTTGCAAGAGAAAGACTTTTGTGTGTTCATTTTAAAATTCACACTGATGGCAAACCATTCAAATGTAATGAATGTGGTAGCGGTTTTTCGCAGAAAGCTCATTTACAGGGCCATGTCCGACGGATTCATGGTGACGAAAAACCTTAAAAACCACGAATCTCATAAATGGTTTTCGAAACCATTTATAGCTTATAGAAACGTTTAGGACATATTTAAATTAGACGTAGTCATGCTAGAGATATTTTTTTACATGTAACTATGATTTATTTTAAAAAAATATGAATTATTTAATTTAATAAATAAAAGGGTTCTTGGTTTTCCAATAATTTGTACACACGTTCACTTAATTGGACCTGGTTCCTTTCTAACGAATTTAATCATTTTGATTTTTTTACGTATCGAGTTATATGAAGACCATAAATACCTACATATGTTCTGTGTTTGAATTGAAATCTATACAACTGTTACGATATTTAGTGTAGATTTTAGTTTTAATTTACTGTAACTTTTAGAGTTTCCTATATTAATACTTATAGAGTTATAGAATAGTAATAGAAAAGTAGTGCTTTTATAAATGTTTGTTTTGTGCCTCATCGTTTTTTGAGAGCATTGGCTGTATTCATAGGACCTAATTGATTTGCTCAAGTGCATTATTGAATTGAATACAATATTTTTAAATAGATTTGTTCCTATAAAGGTCAAATGATTTACTACATCATAGTTGTACAGCAAAGTATAATGTACCGTTTTTTACATTAAAACCAAAAACACACGCGATATTTTTATTAACTCGCTCCGTATATTTCGTTTTTATACAAACCTTGACAACTGCTGTCTAACCTCAACTGTTTATACAGGGTGTCTCTAAAAGGTCTGTACAAAATCCTATGACATATTCCTAATATCGAAATAGGCCGATTTGAAGCATTATACTGCGGCCGTTAGAGGGCGCTTTACAGTGTACTTCTGATAGTTACCACAACTTGCCTCAGACGAAAAGTTTTTCAATTTTTCCTCGTACATGCATCGCACCGAATACTTTAATTGCAAATATCTCAAAAACTATTGATCTTAGGGTTACCAACAAGGTATACCTTTTTAGTTTAGAACATATTGGTGAACAGATATTCGGATTCCAGTTGTCACTTGGGGTCCTACAGCAAAAAAGTTGGGGCGATTTTAAAGCAAATTATTTACCACAACTGGCGCCCTCTCTGAACTGGCTTAAAACTGAGTTGATAATCAAATTTGTCACCCTCAAAAAGCCCCTTAATTCATAATTTCAGTTCTCAAGTTATTTGAAAAATACTATTTTTAAAAAATAACTTTGATCCCCTGTATTTCTGTTTCCCTTGACTTTTCGTCTGAGGTAAGTTGTGGTAAATCGGATAATTTTGACCTAATAAATACGCCATTAAATTATTTACCATTACTTATGGGACACCCTGTATACTTATTGTTATATTATCGAAGATGACAAAATATAAGGCGAAATGTTGAAAAGCTTGCATTCTCATTTCGATGACCAAGATTTCGTTTATAATGTTATCTACCCATCAGTAAAATCGAAAACTTACTTAAAATGAATTGAATATTTTTTAATAATCTTTGGAATCTATGAAATGTTCAGCATATTTTTTAACTTAAGTACTTTGAAAGGGTTCTGCCACTTATTTGTTAAATTACCCTATTCCCTATTTATATATGTATATACTAATTAAATAAGGATAACAAGTTAGGGGTCACTTTTTAATAAAATTACCCTTTTAACCTTTTTTGCATTTTTTAGAAAAGATAACTAAATAACATACTGCACACATTGGTAGACAAATTGGGGTATTTTTGTGATAAATTTGTAATTGTCTCGAACTGTAATAGGTACGGAACAAATTAAAGAGACATAAAAGTTTTTAAATTGAACAATAATTTTGCTTAAGACAACATTGACTTTTTTCTATTACATTTTTTGGGGGGCCAAATTGGACGTATTTAAATGGGAAGTGCTCTTATTAATCGATAAAGGCGAAAACTGATGTCGGTGTCTGAAGCTCAAATTTGATACATAACTTAATGACGAAAACCGTTGGTTAATATCTGTCACCGTTTGACAGATATAGGGTGCTTCTCAGAATTTGTACTTTTCTTCAAAACTTCCAGGTGCATTATTTTTTATTTCTACACCAACTTTTCTTGTAGAATCCAGTAGTGGAAATAGTTTTTTTTCTATTAGACACGGTTTTTGAGATAATGTATGGTTTAGCGGTAAGGTAACGCTGCTGAAGCACGTCGCCTTTATGCAAATCGGTATGTTCCACATTGGCAAACATTTGTGCGAGTTGACAGACGATTGAGAGAAACTGGTAACTATACAAAATATAACTACTAGAATATCTTATTATTAATGGTTTTATTAGGATCTTTCCTGCCAAAACGAGGTGGAGAAGGGCGTACAAGGATTATAAGAACAGTGTGGCAGTGGAAGAGAACGTCTTGCAATTAGTTGATGCTGCGCCATGTACTATATACTGCGAAAGATATCTGCGGCCACAAACATTTCCAAATCGACGGTACATGCTGTTCTTCAGGAGCAATTGCTTCACCCTTTTCATATCCAAAGAGTTCATGCCAATGACTGAAGACGATTATCCTCCGCGACTTCAGTTCTGTAGAAAATTTTTGGATAAACAAAGACTTGATCCCCAAATGGGGATCAAGGTTCTCTTTACTGATGAGTCTGGAATTACCCAAGATGGCAGAATTAATTCGCATATGTGTAATGAAGAGAACCCACACACAATCATTCAAACTAAACACCAACGTTAGTTTATCGTAAACATATGGATGAGTCTAACTGGAACTACGTTAATAGGACCGTATCATATCGACGGAACTTTAAATGGAACAAAATATGTAAATTTTGTTACGAGAAGACCTGAACCCGTTGCTGGAAGAAGTCCCACTGAATATTAGGAACAACATGTGGTTAATGCATGATGGGGCACCTTCCCATTTCGGTAGAGCTGTAAGGAATTACTTAAATCATGCATTTTCTGATCGTAGGATAGGCAGAGGCGGTCCTTTTCCATGGCCAACTAGATCTCATGACTTAACCCCCCTAGATTTTTTTCTTTGGGGTCATCTAAAACAATTAGTGTATAATACCCCTATAAATACCAGAGAGGAATTGTTAAACCGGATTAAAATGGGCTGTGAAGTCATAAGAAACGACCAACAAATGCTATTTCGAGTTCAGCAAAAGTGTATTATCAGTGTATTGCGGTTCAGGGTTCGTATATTGAACGCCTTCCATAAATATTTTGCACAGAACACAGTAAAGTTCTAAGTAAGTTCATTTAAGATTTATTTATTTTTGTGTTGTGTGTTGTTAATTAAGAAAAACAAAAACGGCCAGAGATGTCGCTTAGAAATACGTATGCCTTTTTTTAGCAAACCTTTGAAGGAATCAAAATACTGTAAAATATCTAATCACTGAAACATTTAACTTTTACACATCCTTTATAAACTTGTCGTTTAGCTACACAATTATGAGTTACTAATAGACAAGTTACATACCAAAATTTCATGGTTGCCATCGCAACCGTTTAAAAAATAATTTGGAAAAAGTTTTTACCAATTACATTTTTGAAGCCCTGTATATCCGACAGGATGCGAGATAGACAAAAAATTTATATGAAGAACTAAATTTATTTTCGTGCAATACTTCCTGGACACCCTGTATATATAGAAGAGTATACACAATACAGCCCTGTCTTACACCGCACTTTGGACTGAAATACTTAAACAGCGTGTTGTTGACTTTCACCTTCCCGCAGCCGTTGTACAGATTTTTAAGCAAAATAATCATACGAGGGCGTATCGAAAAGTAAGGTCTCCAACGATGCCACTTTCGGACGTGAGTTGCTAGGCGAAATTTGACAACAGCGCTGCATTCCTCGGTTTCCCCACCACAGTGTAGAATTGGTAGAATCATTCGCGAGACCTTGGGACGGCCAGTCGCTTAAGATGGAGTTCCCGCTGAGCTCGCCCGCCAGGGGCAAACTGCACTCCGTCATTCAATTTTTGAACACAAAAAAGGTTTTTCCGATAGACATTCATCGCCAGTTAACCAGTCAACTCAGAAAGCTACTGCGAGACTCTCAAGAAACTTCGGCGACCCATCCAAAACAAAAGAAGGGTTAGGCTCACCAAAGGAGTGTGTTTGCATCATGACAATGCGCGCCCACATGTGTCACACCAAACGACCACCCTACCTACAATCCGGACGTTGCCCCCAGCGACTACCACTTGTTTCCCGCTCTCAAAAAACACCTGGGGGGACGGAAATTCAAGTCAGACGAGGAAGTGCAAAAAGCAGTAGTCAGTTGGCTTTGCGACGCGGCGGTAGAGTTGTACAACGCCGGCATTAACAAGCTGGTTACCAGGATGCGAAAAGTGATTGAACGACAATGCGACTATGTAGAAAAATAGCAAAATGTTCAACTACTTCCTCGTATGTTTTGGTACTCCCATGATTTCCAAGATAAGCCACAAATTATTCCATTTTACACAGTCGAATGCTTTGCTGTAGTCGACAAAGCACAAGTAAGTTTTTACTTTAAATTCATATGCTTTTTCTATTATTTGTCTTACATTCAGGATTTGTTTCCTTGTTTCCTTTCGTGGCATGAATCCTGTCTGTTCGTTGGGAATCTGTGGAATTACATGGATAGACCCTCGAATTTTAAGCCTTTAAAAGTATTAAAATAGAGGCTAAATATACGCCTTCTGACATGACGGATTTTGATTGGTCTTGGTGATAATTTAGAGTGGCTGCAGAGTTATCGGCATGGCTACTCTTAAGAAAAACTACTGCTGACTGACTGAAAATAGTTTTAAGAATTAAACAACTCGATCTATATGAATAAAATTTTATTTTGTGAAAAACGAAAAGTAAATTTTGATCAAATTAATAAAATGTAACGGAATCAAAGTCGTCACCACTTAAATTGGGTAGCCGATTTCAGCTTACTCCATCTTCAGAAACATAATATAAGTATGCGAAACCAAGAGACATGGTGTTGGATGATTCAAAACTAAAGATGGTGGAAACTGAAATTGGTAACCCAATCCAAATATGGTATAGTGTCACTACGGCTTTGAAGTTTGATTTGCCTACACTGTTATTAAAATGGAACACTTGTTAATAACAGTGTGGGCTTGAACATTTTTTTCTAATAAATCAATAAAGTGTAAATAGGTACTGTCTATTTTTGTCTTAAACGTCATCTTAAACTAGTCGCAATACCCTCATAAAGCACCAGTCAAAAAACGCAACCCTCTATAAATCGAAACCCATTCCGACTGATGTTTTTTTGCTCGATTTCGTTTGTAATCCCAAACTATTCAACTTAGTTTCAGTTGAGTTAGACTTTTAGCGAATCTTTTTTGGACCAAATATCAAATCAGCGTCGGGAGCCCCTTTAGGATGCTGATATTTCTTCCTTTCGCGATTCAAATTTTGCGTAACCGGTCTACTTTGTTGCGATATGGATTCTTGGTAATCTTCCTCTTCGAAACGCTCCGTTATATTTAAAGTCAGTCGCTTTACGCGTTCCTTTTCCTCTTTCTGCGCCTGTTCTTGGTCTTTTAACTTTTGGACTAACTCAGAGTCGGCTTCCGCTTCAAACTGCTTATATTGTTGTTTGTTTCCCTTGCGGAGCATAAGCACAAAACCTATTTTTGCTTTGTTATCTTCGGAGGGCTCCTGTACGAAAAAAAAAATTTTATGTTATAATATAAACAGTGTATCCAGAATAAGGAGGGCCACTATGGGGATCTTGAAAACGGTTAGCGATACAGATTTGGTTAAATGGAAGAAAAGTTGCGTAATCGCGGCCTTAATAAAATGACATTTAGACAACATCGACTTTGTTTTCGGTTTTTGAGATATTTTTCAAAAAGTGGATTTTTTGGTTTTACGCTTTATTTTTTTGTGATGTCATTAAACTAATGACACTTCTCCACAGCAACTTTTAGTGTTCAGTTTTTCATTCCGACGTTTCGTCTTCGAGGAATCATCATCAATTTTATTATTTTTTTTAACTCGTTGGTGATGTTTTTATGTTAGATCCTGAATTCAATAATGTATGAATCTTAACTTTTTTTATTTTTAGGATTGTAGAAAACTGTTTTTTTCTTGTCATATTTTTAAGTTTAAATTAATAATAACCAAAATAACCTGACAACTTACTGGCATAGGCAATTTTTAATAAAAAAAAAAAAAAATAATTTTAAAATCTGTAAAAGGACATTTATTTATTAAGGTCAAAAAACAGAGTAAAACGCATTTGAACCATAAAGTGTCATACATCATTAAATTCGGAATAAAAGGAACTTTCAGAATATTGTTACGGTTTGGGCCTACTATGCTCGATACTCGATGAAACCGATGCGCCGCAATATCTGACCGGGCGCGTGTTAAAGTAGGCCACAGTGAGGAAGCGACACCTGGAAGCATCTTTGATATTCGAGGCAAATCGCGAAGCGTTTTGCGGTCATTCTAGAACGTGGTTTGCGAATATAAAAGAAGCGGTGTCGACGACGGCGTAGTAGTGGATTTGGGAACGCGGTAAAGTTTAAATAGTGGAATAAGTGTGGAATTGTAGTAGTGTTTTTAGTAGCTGAGTTAATTATTGTACGGAGTGTTTTGGAGTGTAAATAAATTTATTAATTGTTGAGTTAAATTGACTTTGTGTGAACCCACGGGAAAATCGTAACAATATGATATTAAAAAACAATGACCGCATTTAAAAAAATGAGGTTGATGATGGTTCTGCAAAAACGAAACGTCGGGATGAAAAACTGATAATGCCACTTTAAAGAGCTTTAAAAGTTGCTGTGGAGAAGTGTCATAGTTTTGATATAGATTCAATATTAACGTCACAAAAAAATAAAATGTTAAATCAAGAAAGTCACTTTTTCAAAATATCTGAAAAACCAAAAAAATCGACGTTTTCTAAATGTCGTTTTATTAAGGTCATAATTACGCAACTTTTCTTCCCTTTAATTAAATCTATGTCTTTAACCGTTTTCAAGATATTCATAGCGGCCTCCTTATTCTGGACACACTGTAGAAATAGAAATTTCTCAGAAATTAATTTTTGGAGAAAATGCTATAAGATAATTTAGGACATTTTAGAAGAATTCAAGAAAATGATGAAGAAACGGCTAATAAATGCACATCGAAAGCAACAATTCTGGCAATGGAATTTGGACTATTTGGAAATTATAAAATTCCAAGTAAAAGTGTTTTTTGAAGGAACCACACTGTAAGTAGTCACTACAACTCGGTAGAGCCAAATTTGACAGTTCTGGCGTTAAGGAACACTTTTATACTTTTCTTACGTCACGTGACAGCTGTCATAACTGTCGAAACTCGTTCACTTGAAACACTTGAAACTATAAAATTACAAATAGTTGCTTATTTGAGAAATTACATTGGAAGTTGTGTCAGATGACGTAAAAGCATTTCAAAGTGTGTGTTAATGTCACAACCATTAAATTTAACTCTATGGAGCTATAAATACAACGCAATGCGATATATGAAAGAAATACAACTAATTTGAGTATTTAAGTTGTATGATAGCGCTAAATGAGTTTTGACAGCTGTCAGATGACGTAAGAAACATATCGTAATGACACTTAGCCTCACAAATCTCAAATTTGGGGCTTTATTGAGATGTAAATACAACGAATAACTGTTTTGCATTTGATAGTTTCATTTCACTTCAATCACTGCTGCATGAGTTTTAATAGTTTAACAGGTGTCACCTGACTTTAAGCAACGCTGTGTAGTATAATAACTGTCAAATTTAACGTCACAACTGCCAAGTTTAACTTCACAGCGTTACGAATAACTATTTGACATTTTACAGTTTTACGCAACTATTTAATGAGTTTTGACAGCTAACAGGTGCCTAAAAACCTGTTATTGAACGTCATAGCTAGTTCAGTTCGTCAAAGTGGTCCGCGTTATTCCAAACACACAAAAGTTCTGGAGACGTTGAATGAATCAAGAGTTTTGGCTTTAGCAACGTTGATGCTTTTCCACGTGGAAAAAGTCTTTTAAAAGTCTAAAAAACTGATTTTTTTTCAGTTTGTAAAGGTGTGGGGTGAGTTTAAAACGGCAAGGTTACTCGTCCAAAATTCCTTTGCCTAAATTGTTGCAAAGCCATACTTTTCATTTTATTATTGGAATCTACCTGAAATTTTAAGCAATATTTTATTATTTATAGATTTATATGAGCTATTTAGCTCTATCCTGTTCAGTAACTTCTGACTGTTGCGTCACAATCACCAGCCAAAACCGTATGTCAGTACTTAAATGTGATATTGATTGATTGTCAAAATGATTATAATTTTAGGTTATAACTTAAGACAGGGGCTATAAATTATATAGTATATGACCCACCAAATCAATGTTTATATACCCACAATTAAACAAATATTATAAGGTTTAGAAAGTTCTAAGGGGAACATTTAAACGTCTATGGATCTTTCAAAATGGTTCTAGAGGCCTAACAAGTTCAAAACAATAATATTGTAAAGTTTCCTGTTTAAAAATTTGTTTTAACTGATAATTTTAAACTTTACGCCACTAGTTTTTTTTATAAAAAACTGATTAAATACTAAATTGAGCTTGGCACACCCCTGCGCGTGACGTATGTATGGGACAATTCAATATGCTAAGGTATGTGGAATTCTACATTCATAAGCACATTAGGCATTTACGAAAATTATACCTGCTAATTCCACCGTTTACCACAATCGGTGTAACTTTTAAGGATCTGGTTCATTACGGTTAAATGAATTTTAGAACGCGATTGGTAATCCTATGTCTTTGAGATCTGGCATCCAAATGTTCATTGTTGAAATGTTTTATAATATCGGCATACTCTCCCTCCATCTCGCAAACAGAACATATTCCAATATCCATTTTAATTTAACAGGTCACTCTCATAAGCTTGCTAAACTGTGGAACAAACCGCCAAACCGTCAACCATAAACTAATTTTTGAGGTTATGAGTCTAAATTTTAAGGGAAAACCTGTCAAAAGTCACTTTTTTCTTAATTTACCGACGGAACTTCTCGATCCATAAATCATAAACCGGGTACATATATTCGGTATATCGGTAAAATTTCAGAACGGCAATGGTAGTTACCAAAAACAATTTTCGAACGCTCTAGGTTAAACAGGTATCTACCGGCAGAATATTCGTAAATGCCTATTGTGTATTGCCGGTGTTACCACCTGCATCTGTGTCAACCAATGAGTAAAAAGAACAAGTATCAGGAGGTAACAATAATACAAATTATAACCCGTTTGTGCATTAAGCGAGGGGGACGGAAGTTGATTGCGCATTCGCCTACTGCGCAGTTGAATTGACGCAGTCATTGAAAGTTTGGAGTTTCAAACCCGCAAAAATTTGTTGTTTGTATTTGTTGTAGTATAGTGTTAGTTTGTTTTGTTTGTTTGTGGTTCTTTAACAGTTGAGTTTTGCAAATTTAAATTAAGTTGTACAGTGGACAAGATTAAATTTAGATCTGATAGTGCCAACCGGAAGTTGACGGCCGCCATATTACTCCCCCCGCCTCCCCCTTGTTTCTGTCCCCCTCTTTGATTGCTATTGCTTCTTCCTGCTATGTTTACATTTTTTTTATTCATTGGTGTCAACTGTCGGTAGTGTCAGTTTTCAGTGCTTTCATTGTCGACTGGCGACTGCTAATATCCGACGTATATACTCTATTTTGCTCGAGGATCGCTAAGATGAAAAGAAACAGCGAACACCGTTTTACGTCAAAAACTAGTCCCCTTATGACGTCAAACGGGATACAATGTATATAGGGTGAAACAAGCAAATACAATTTTTATTGTCATTTTTCTTAGGTTTAAATGCTTCTCAAGCCGAAAACAAAAAATACGTGTTAAATATTTTTTGAAGCGCTATCGATTAACAAAATTAAAAAAAAATGGTTGATGACCCCATTGTAGGAAGGTATAAGACACTTATAAAAGACTCTTGCACTTTTTTAGAAGGTCAGTAACATTTAAAGGTCTATGGAAGTTTTAAAATGGTCTTAGAGGCCTCTGGCAATTTAAAACAATTCTAGGAATGTTTAAGACACTTGTAAAACATTCTGGCACTTTTTAGAA
Organism: Ips typographus; assembly: GCF_016097725.1. Taxonomy (NCBI): domain Eukaryota; kingdom Metazoa; phylum Arthropoda; class Insecta; order Coleoptera; family Curculionidae; genus Ips; species Ips typographus. Next base: position 264,922 of record NC_138427.1, read on the forward strand.
GGTTGTCAGTAACATTTAAAGGTCTATGGAAGTTTTAAAATGGTCCTAGAGGCCTCTGGCAATTTAAAATAATTCTAGGAATGTTTAAGACACTTGTAAAACATTCTGGCACTTTTTAGAAGGTTGTCAGTAACATTTAAAGGTCTATGAAAGTTTTAAAATGGTCCTAGAGGCCTCTGGCAATTTAAAATAATTCTAAGAATGTTTAAGACACTTGTAAAACATTCTGGCACTTTTTAGAAGGTTGTCTGTAACATTTAAAGGTCTATGGGACTTTTATAATGGTCCTAGAGACCTCTGGCAATTTAAAAAAAATTCTAGGAAGGTTTAAGACACTTGTAAAAGACTCTGACAGTTTTTAGAAGGTTGTCAGTAACATTTAAAGATCTATGGAACTTTTAAAATTGTCCTAGAGGCCTCTGGCAATTTAAACCAATTGTAAGAATGTTTAAGACACTTGTAAACCATTCTGGCACTTTTTAGAAGGTTGTCTGTAACATTTAAAGATCTATGGGACTTTTATAATGGTCCTAGAGACCTCTGGCAATTTAAAAAAAATTCTAGGAAGGTTTAAGACACTTGTAAAACATTCTGGCACTTTTTAGAAGGTTGTCTGTAACATTTAAAGGTCTATGGGACTTTTATAATGGTCCTAGAGACCTCTGGCAATTTAAAAAAAATTCTAGGAAGGTTTAAGACACTTGTAAAAGACTCTGACAGTTTTTAGAAGGTTGTCAGTAACATTTAAAGATCTATGGAACTTTTAAAATTGTCCTAGAGGCCTCTGGCAATTTAAACCAATTGTAAGAATGTTTAAGACACTTGTAAAACATTCTGGCACTTTTTAGAAGGTTGTCTGTAACATTTAAAGATCTATGGGACTTTTATAATGGTCCTAGAGACCTCTGGCAATTTAAAAAAAATTCTAGGAAGGTTTAAGACACTTGTAAAACATTCTGGCACTTTTTAGAAGGTTGTCTGTAACATTTAAAGGTCTATGGGACTTTTATAATGGTCCTAGAGACCTCTGGCAATTTAAAAAAAATTCTAGGAAGGTTTAAGACACTTGTAAAAGACTCTGACAGTTTTTAGAAGGTTGTCAGTAACATTTAAAGATCTATGGAACTTTTAAAATTGTCCTAGAGGCCTCTGGCAATTTAAAATAATTCTAAGAATGTTTAAGACACTTGTAAAACATTCTGGCACTTTTTAGAAGGTTGTCTGTAACATTTAAAGATCTATGGGACTTTTATAATGGTCCTAGAGACCTCTGGCAATTTAAAAAAAATTCTAGGAAGGTTTAAGACACTTGCAAAATATTCTGGCACTTTTTAGAAAGATGTCAGTAACATTTAAATGTCTATGGATCTTTCAAAATGGTCCTAGAGGCCTCTGGCAAATTAAAACAATTGTAGGAAGGTATAAGACACTTGTAAAAGACTCTGCCACTTTTTAGAAGGTTGTCAGTAACATTTAAAGGTCTATGGAAGTTTTAAAATGGTCTTAGAGGCCTCTGGCAATTTAAAACAATTCTAGGAATGTTTAAGACACTTGTAAAACATTCTGGCACTTTTTAGAAGGTTGTCAGTAACATTTAAAGGTCTATGGAAGTTTTAAAATGGTCCTAGAGGCCTCTGGCAATTTAAACCAATTGTAAGAATGTTTAAGACACTTGTAAAACATTCTGGCACTTTTTAGAAGGTTGTCTCTAACATTTAAAGGTCTATGGGACTTTTATAATGGTCCTAGAGACCTCTGGCAATTTAAAAAAAAATTCTAGGAAGGTTTAAGACACTTGCAAAATATTCTGGCACTTTTTAGAAAGATGTCAGTAACATTTAAATGTCTATGGATCTTTCAAAATGGTCCTAGAGGCCTCTGGCAAATTAAAACAATTGTAGAAAGGTATAAGACACTTGTAAAAGACTCTGCCACTTTTTAGAAGGTTGTCAGTAACATTTAAAGGTCTATGGAAGTTTTAAAATGGTCTTAGAGGCCTCTGGCAATTTAAAACAATTCTAGGAATGTTTAAGACACTTGTAAATAATTCTGGCACATTCTCGAAGGTGGTCAGTAACATTTAAAGGTCTATGGAAGTTTTAAAATGGTCTTAGAGGCCTCTGGCAATTTAAAACAATTCTAGGAATGTTTAAGACACTTGTAAAACATTCTGGCACTTTTTAGAAGGTTGTCAGTAACATTTAAAGGTCTATAGAAGTTTTAAAATGGTCCTAGAGGCCTCTGGCAATTTAAAATAATTCTAGGAATGTTTAAGACACTTGTAAAACATTCTGGCACTTTTTAGAAGGTTGTCTGTAACATTTAAAGGTCTATGGGACTTTTATAATGGTCCTAGAGACCTCTGGCAATTTAAAAAAAATTCTAGGAAGGTTTAAGACACTTGTAAAAGACTCTGACAGTTTTTAGAAGGTTGTCAGTAACATTTAAAGATCTATGGAACTTTTAAAATTGTCCTAGAGGCCTCTGGCAATTTAAAATAATTCTAAGAATGTTTAAGACACTTGTAAAACATTCTGGCACTTTTTAGAAGGTTGTCTGTAACATTTAAAGATCTATGGGACTTTTATAATGGTCCTAGAGACCTCTGGCAATTTAAAAAAAATTCTAGGAAGGTTTAAGACACTTGCAAAATATTCTGGCACTTTTTAGAAAGATGTCAGTAACATTTAAATGTCTATGGATCTTTCAAAATGGTCCTAGAGGCCTCTGGCAAATTAAAACAATTGTAGGAAGGTATAAGACACTTGTAAAAGACTCTGCCACTTTTTAGAAGGTTGTCAGTAACATTTAAAGGTCTATGGAAGTTTTAAAATGGTCTTAGAGGCCTCTGGCAATTTAAAACAATTCTAGGAATGTTTAAGACACTTGTAAATAATTCTGGCACATTCTCGAAGGTGGTCAGTAACATTTAAAGGTCTATGGAAGTTTTAAAATGGTCTTAGAGGCCTCTGGCAATTTAAAACAATTCTAGGAATGTTTAAGACACTTGTAAAACATTCTGGCACTTTTTAGAAGGTTGTCAGTAACATTTAAAGGTCTATAGAAGTTTTAAAATGGTCCTAGAGGCCTCTGGCAATTTAAAATAATTCTAGGAATGTTTAAGACACTTGTAAAACATTCTGGCACTTTTTAGAAGGTTGTCTGTAACATTTAAAGGTCTATGGGACTTTTATAATGGTCCTAGAGACCTCTGGCAATTTAAAAAAAATTCTAGGAAGGTTTAAGACACTTGTAAAAGACTCTGACAGTTTTTAGAAGGTTGTCAGTAACATTTAAAGATCTATGGAACTTTTAAAATTGTCCTAGAGGCCTCTGGCAATTTAAACCAATTGTAAGAATGTTTAAGACACTTGTAAAACATTCTGGCACTTTTTAGAAGGTTGTCTGTAACATTTAAAGATCTATGGGACTTTTATAATGGTCCTAGAGACCTCTGGCAATTTAAAAAAAATTCTAGGAAGGTTTAAGACACTTGTAAAACATTCTGGCACTTTTTAGAAGGTTGTCTGTAACATTTAAAGGTCTATGGGACTTTTATAATGGTCCTAGAGACCTCTGGCAATTTAAAAAAAATTCTAGGAAGGTTTAAGACACTTGTAAAAGACTCTGACAGTTTTTAGAAGGTTGTCAGTAACATTTAAAGATCTATGGAACTTTTAAAATTGTCCTAGAGGCCTCTGGCAATTTAAAATAATTCTAAGAATGTTTAAGACACTTGTAAAACATTCTGGCACTTTTTAGAAGGTTGTCTGTAACATTTAAAGATCTATGGGACTTTTATAATGGTCCTAGAGACCTCTGGCAATTTAAAAAAAATTCTAGGAAGGTTTAAGACACTTGCAAAATATTCTGGCACTTTTTAGAAAGATGTCAGTAACATTTAAATGTCTATGGATCTTTCAAAATGGTCCTAGAGGCCTCTGGCAAATTAAAACAATTGTAGGAAGGTATAAGACACTTGTAAAAGACTCTGCCACTTTTTAGAAGGTTGTCAGTAACATTTAAAGGTCTATGGAAGTTTTAAAATGGTCTTAGAGGCCTCTGGCAATTTAAAACAATTCTAGGAATGTTTAAGACACTTGTAAAACATTCTGGCACTTTTTAGAAGGTTGTCAGTAACATTTAAAGGTCTATGGAAGTTTTAAAATGGTCCTAGAGGCCTCTGGCAATTTAAACCAATTGTAAGAATGTTTAAGACACTTGTAAAACATTCTGGCACTTTTTAGAAGGTTGTCTCTAACATTTAAAGGTCTATGGGACTTTTATAATGGTCCTAGAGACCTCTGGCAATTAAAAAAAAAATTCTAGGAAGGTTTAAGACACTTGCAAAATATTCTGGCACTTTTTAGAAAGATGTCAGTAACATTTAAATGTCTATGGATCTTTCAAAATGGTCCTAGAGGCCTCTGGCAAATTAAAACAATTGTAGGAAGGTATAAGACACTTGTAAAAGACTCTGCCACTTTTTAGAAGGTTGTCAGTAACATTTAAAGGTCTATGGAAGTTTTAAAATGGTCCTAGAGACCTCTGGCAATTTAAAATAATTCTAGGAATGTTTAAGACACTTGTAAAAGACTCTGACAATTTTTAGAAGGTTGTCAGTAACATTTAAAGGTCTATGGAAATTTTAAAATGGTCCTAGAGGCCTCTGGCAATTTAAAATAATTCTAGGAATGTTTAAGACACTTGTAAAAGACTCTGACAATTTTTAGAAGGTTGTCAGTAACATTTAAAGATCTATGGAACTTTTAAAAATGGTTCTAGAGGCCTCTGGAAATGTAAAACAGTTATGGGAAGGTTTAAGACCCTTGTAGAGAACTCTGGCACTTTTTAGAAAGTTGTCAGCAACATTCAAAGGTCTATGGAACCTTCAAAATTGGCCTTTGGCAATTTAAAACAGTTATCGGAAGATTTAAGACACTTGTAGAGGGCTGTGGTACTTTTTAGAAGGTTTTCAATAGCATTTTAGCATTTAGAGGTTTAGGAAACTTTCAAAATGATCGTAAAAGCCTTTGACTCTAGTAAGGAGGTTTTCAGTAGCATTTTGAGGTCGATGGCATTTTTTTTTAAATGATCCTAGAGGTTTCTGTCAAATTTAAAACAGTTCTGGGAAGGTCTAAGACACTTACAGAGGGTTCTGGCACTTTTTAGAAGGTTCTCAGTAGCATTTAGAGGTCTATGGAAGACCTCCGGCAATTTAATACAATTCTAGGAAAGTTTAAGGCAATTGTAGAGGATTCTGGCACTTTTAGTGTTAGGTATGAAAATTTAAAAATGGTCCTATAGAGGCCTCTGGCAATTTAAAACAGTTATGGGAAGGTTTAAGACACTTACAGAGGGTTCTGGCACTTTTTAGAAGGTTCTCAGTAGCATTTAGAGGTCTATGGAACTTTCGAAATGGTCCTAGAGGCCTCTAGCACTTTTAAGAAGGTTCTCAGTAGCATTTAGAGGTCTAGTGAACTTTCAAAATGGACCTAGAGACCTCTGGCAATTCAAAACAATTCTAGGGAGGTTTAAGACACTTGCAAAAGATTCTGGCACTTTTTAGAAGGTTTTCAATAGCATTTAGAGGTCTATAGAATTTTCAAAATGGTCCTGTATGCCTTTAACCAATAACAACAACTAAGGAAATGAGTTAAGAGATATGACATTCAGAAGTCACTGAACAGATGCTGTTAAATTAAATGTATTGATAGACAGGTTTATTTCGTTCAAGGGACAGCACTTTCACTTCAGAATAAAGATAATTTCTATAGAAACCGTAAAATCAGCTACTGTTGGTCACATTTGTTATCCAAAGTATGACTAACATGCAACTATCCTATGCTATAATCCACACCCTGAGGAAAACATTCAACTCATTACATATTATGGCCTCAAGTATAATTCCAGATTGGTTTAAAACATAAACTTGGAGTGTAACTATTTTTTTTTAATTTCAAAATTCATTGTTACTCACCTGCAACTGGTCGTAACTTTTCTTCGCGTTGCTTTTCAACACAACAGGAACAGAAATATCAATGTTGCCTACTTTGACCGGCTCTCTCATTCGTTCCTGAATGTTTTCGGAAACCATCTTGTCTAAAGCGTTTAAAAAGTCAGCGTCCTCGGGACAGTCCACTTTTTTGGGACCTTTCGGTACCGCTAAAGATTCGGAAACCTGCTCGACTTCTGCCTCGCTAGTGTCCATTTCGGCTTCAGCTGAGTTATTTTTTTTTTAATCGGGAACAACGGGAATTTTTGGTGTTTACTTACCTTCCTCGTCTGTGTCTTGTGTATTAGCAGTTTCGTCTTCAGTGGCCGTATCGTCTGTAACTGGTCCTGCGGCTTCGGACGGGTCCTCATCTCCGGCATCTTCATTGTCGGTTTCTGTTATGGTGTCCAAACCATCTTCGTCAGCTTTCTGTCTGACGTTTTCCACTAATTTTTCTATTAAATTAATCCAAAGTAAACAAAATAAATAAGAATAAAAACGTATACATACTAAATATTATGAATACACTCTAAATGTATTAGTAGCCATGCCCGAACCTTTGCAGCCTTAAAGACATTTTTTTAATAAAATCGTGTAAAAAAGTACACTTTTTTTAATGATTTTTAGTGCAACAAAGTCTTTTTTGCACTATGCTATATCTGCTCTAATTTTCTTATCAAACAAGTCCATTTTTTTAAAAAAATGTTGTATGCAACCTAAGCAAAAAGTTTTTTTTTTCACTTTCCTGTTGTTATAGGAGACCGAAGGTCGAGTTTAACTTTCACTGCGTGTAAAAAAGATGTACTTTTTGTACTTGTTGCATAAATACCTAACTGTTTTTACTACATTTGGCAAGAAACCATAGAGGTTCAGAATTCAGACTTTCTGTACTCATGGGAGTACTTAAAACCGGATAAACGCGTCTGTCACAACTGACAGAGCGTTAATTTCAAATTATTAATGTTTTTATGATCATCTCAACCAATTTCTAACACACATACAACCTACAATCAAATTTACAACAGAAACTGAACAAAATAACCAACTTTCATTCTTCTTCAGACATTCTAATCAAAAAAGACATACAAACAAATTTGAAACAAAAGTATACAAAAAACCAACCCACACAAATAGATATTTAAACTACAAATCCAATCATCCAATAATGGTAAAAAAAGGTATTGTAAAAAGTTTATTTTATAGAGCCAAAATTATTTGCAATAATGTTTAATAACAATTTAATAAAGATAAATTGTTCATTAAAAATGTTCTAAAAGAAAATGACTATCCTGAAACATTTATTAATAAATGTTTTAGGGATTTAGAACATCCAAAACCATCTGGAAATCAAAATCAAATTTTACCTTTTACAAACCTTTTTATACCTTATATTTCAGGTATTTCTGACATCAAACAAAAAGCTCAAAAATATAACATCAGAACAATATTTAGAACACATTAAGATCCTAAGATATTTAGAACACATCAAACCTCTAGACCTTTAAAAAAACGAATTAAAGAACATCAAAATTATTTCAAAACTGGAGACTTCCACAAATCTAATATATGCCAACACGCGTTTGATAATGATCATAGAGTCAAATGGAATGAATGAATTTTTTCAAAAAGACGTAAAAAAAGACTAAAAGAAAGTGCACAAATTAGATTAAACCATGACGTCTGTCATTGCGACATCCTCGGTTAAGATTGACCAAACTTGGTTAAATATTCTAGAAGAGAAGATAACACTTGTCAAACAAAACTGAAATATCTTGTAATTTTGTTTATTTTCAACCAGGTATGTAATAACGTTATTTATTATGTGTAAACCAGGTGGAAAGATGAAAATTACCTGCTTTTACTTTCCACCCGGGTAAATGTCACTTTCCACCAGGGTGAATGTCAATATGCGTTTTGTCATATCTGGGCTTACTTTTTATAGTGAAGAGACTGTGCCGCCACCTCTGCAACAGCTCGCAGCTCAGGAGATGTTGAGTAACAACTGCGTCTTCAGAAATCTTCATGTTAAAAGCACTTTAAGAAACGTTTCAGCTCAAAATATTAAAGACGGAATAACACAATAATGACGTTGTCAAGATTGTAAACAAATCACCAGACGTTTATTATGGTTGAAGTCATAACTACTCGTACACCTATACTACCTTATTGTTAGAGACTATTAGCAATCAATATTTCAACTGAATGATTTATTTAAAGTTCGATGAGATTTTGATAAATGGTTGAAAATAAAATAGTATACAAACCACGGTAGAAAGTTTAATTTCTGTATCGAGATAAAGTTAACTTACCTAATCTCTCGACACAAATCAAACACTTTCCATCTGAGTATGTATACCAGGTGTCCAAGAGCACCCTGGACATAGGAGATTAACATGGGAAAACGGTTTTGATTTTTTTGCGCCTGTACGGTTGATTTCATTGAAAAATCGTATTAATGAAAGTTGTAGTACCTATCACGGACTAATTTTCTGTATTTTTCGGATCTCTAACTTGAGCCCTTTCGTCGTAAAACACGAACAAAAATGAGAAAATTTAAACTTTTGGCCTGCACTGTATAGGCGGTTGTCGGGCAACGGGTAAACATTTCATTGTTGCTGGTACGGTTGCTCGACAACCGCTTATACAGTGCAGGTAAAAAGTTAAAATTTTCGCATTTTTGTTCGTGTTTTACGACGAAAGGGCTCAAGTTAGAGATCTGAAAAAAATACAGAAAATTAGTCCGTGATAGGTACTACAACTTTCATTAATACGATTTTTCAATCAAATCAACCGTACAGGCGTAAAAAAATCAAAACCGTTTTCCCATGTTAATCTCCTATGTCCAGGGTGCTCTTGGACACCTGGTATACTATTTCATTATAAAACCCACCTTTCACTACAACAATAGATAACCTTTCCTATTGGAATGACAAAAGTTAAAGTTAAAGTTAATGTCAATTTTTATTGACAAAAAACCCTTCTCGGAGTTCCAAATTGAACATTATCAGGTTTAATATTGTTACGGTTTGGGCCTACTATGCTCAGGCCAATTAGTGCAACAAATGGCAGCATTAGGAAATGGTCAGTCCACACAGTTAGAACGGTCACGTCCGATCACTAGAGTGGAATGTTATCGATGTGGACGCAAAGGACACTATAGAAGGAATTGCAGACAGCGGTCTTGTTCTCCAAACCCACAGTGCCGACGAAATCAGGACATTAGAACAAATCACCGGAACTCCTCTGCTAAAAGAAACATTACGTGCTATATTTGTGGACGTAAAGGACATTACCGCTGGAATTGCAGACAGCAGTCTCGTTTACCGACGCCGCAGAACTGGCGTAACCAGGAGCAGAAAATGAAGAATCCGGAAAGACATTTACCGCGATATGTAGAGGATCGTCAAGCTTTGGATAGTGACTTAAGGTACCGGAAAGGACAAATTCATAATGGTTGGAGGATTGGTCAAATCGCGATGGTGACAGATAAAGAGGCTACAAAAAGAATGAAGAGCAGCGTTTCTAAGGAAGACATAATAAAAGGACAGCGCTCAGACTCTGATTTGAAAGTAATCAGAAGATGGTTGGAGAAGGATTTGAAACCGGATTGGCAACAGATTTCCAGATATGGACCAACAGTAAGGGGTTACTGGTTGCAGTGGAATTCGCTTCGACTGCGAGATGACTTAATTACTCGCAAATGGGAAAGTCCAGACGGAAAACGCTTTGTTTACCAAACAATAGTGCCCAATTCCTGCAAAGAGAATGTGCTGCGAGAACTACATGACACAGTCGCGGAGGAGGACACTTTGGAGTAAACCAGACTTTGGCTAGAATAAGAGCTCGATTTTACTGGATTAACTTCAGAAAGGACGTTGAGGAATGGTGTAAACGGTGTGACCAGTGTTCGTTACAGAAGGGATCCATCACAATTCGGGAACTTGAGAGAGAGAAGATGAAACCAAACAACGACCGTATGAAGATGACACTGGACCACAGACCAACTGGTGGCAATTATAAGGAAGGTGATGCTGTGTGGGTGTTTCAACCCAGGAGGAGCAAAGGATTAAGTCAAAGATGGCAACGACACTGGGAGGGACCTTACATTGTGGTAAAACGGTTAAATGACGTCGCGTACAGAGTCCAATGCAGCCCCAAAGGCAAGATGAAAATTATTCATCTGGACAGACTCAAGAAATACCAGGGATTAGATGAAGCGGATCGGGACGATCAGCTTTAAGAGGGGGGCAGTGTTACGGTTTGGGCCTACTATGCTCGATACTCGATGAAACCGATGCGCCGCAATATCTGGCCGGGCGCGTGTTAAAGTAGGTCACAATTAGGAAGCGACACCTGGATGCATCTTTGATATTCGAGGCAAATCGCGAAGCGTTTTGCGGTCATTCTAGAACGTGGTTTGCGAATATAAAAGAAGCGGTGTCGACGACTGCGTAGTAGTGTAGTAGTGAATTTGGGAACGCGGTAAAGTTTAAATAGTGGAATAAGTGTGGAATTGTAGTAGTGTTTTTAGTAGCTGAGTTAATTATTGTACGGAGTGTTTTGGAGAGCAAATACATTTATTAATTGTTAAGTTAAACTGACTTTGCGTAAACCCACGGGAAAATCGTAACAATACTTATTAAGTTGTTGTTTTCTGTGTTCTGCCGTTGTGTTCTTTTTTAGATTCTCTGAAGACAGGGGTAGATTTTCCACCAAAACATCAGCGTTTTTAGGTATTAAGACCGAGCCGAAATCAGTGGTCGGTTCTGGTGCACTTTAGGTGCCACCGTATTTTTAGTTCTTTTTTGATGAAATCGATGTCAGATTGTTTATTTAAAATAAGGTTGGATGAATCACTTTTTCGCAGGAAAAACCTATATTTTAACGTTATTTACTTTCGTATGGCATTCTCCATACTAAACATAAATGACTTGTTTTTGATCGGTACCAGCACCACCAGCGTGATTGATGAACGTTTTGTTTGGTGTCTAACAACCCTAGCAACGTTGTCAAACAGGAGGCGAATTCCGTAACGATGTAGGAAATAGAAAACGCATAGAAATAGACAAGAAAGAAAATTCTAAGGTATTTTCTATCACATTCGGCTGACACCGTCAACAGAAGACGGGAAGTTATCGGTCCTAAAAACATTGACTAATTTCTAGTAATAAATCTAGGGCTTTTACTTGTTTCCTCGTATTCAGCGTTAATGACAAGTATCAATGACAATAATTTGAATAATTCTACGTTTTTTGCTTTCTTTCTCAGTAATTAATCATATATTTCAAAGTTTGCATTCTAAAATCCGTTTTGTTCCCATTATTGTTGTTGTATTTATTGTAGTTCTGTCGTCAGTTTCTTATTTTCTTGTTAGACCATTAATATGTCCCAGTTCCTTGTAAACATGCTACCAACTGTTATGCATTTTGTGAAGGAAGTAGGATGGGACTTTAGGATGTGTTGATGGAACTCATATAGCCAGAACACAACCATTCCATCATGAACAGCTTACACCTCAAAAACAACAACTAATAGATGCATTAACACTTTTACTAAAAACTCAAAATCAATGAAAGGGGGGTGCAAACACAATCAATTGGTCCCCAACCCAACCTTATTATTGACACAATGTTGACACTGACAGGCATAAAGGTTAAAAGCCAAAACATTTGAATTTTAGAAGACGACGGAAAAGAAAGATTGACAAATACAAAATTTCATAGCTCCAAAAGAGATAAATTCATAGCAAGACCTCATTTGGGTTTTCTATTTTGCACAACCCGAATAGCTACGTTGAGTGCCGATCTTCGAGAATCGAACCGTAGAGAGTACCATATATTACAATAGAGAAGGGTTTTCTATGATAGCAAAGAAATTTCCTTGCTTTTCGTTACAAGCCATGCATCTTTTTCAATACATTTTTACTCTTGTACTAATCGGACACTTAAGCTGAATTCATATTTTGAAATCCGCAAGAAGTAAGAAGTAAGCAGTAACCCGAATTAAAAATAAACAATATACTTGTAGCACTTTCATTGATAGTTTGACAAATAAGCGCAAGCCGCATGAACCGCAAGCAGTAAGCAGCAAGAAATGAATCATTTTCATTTCTTACCTTGCTTCATACTGCTTCGTGCATCGTCGGCTGCCTGTTTCACCCATTCGTGGGTTTTCGAATTGTCATTTGTCAAATATCCGATCTTTTCTAGTTTTCACTCGGCTTACTTGCAGCTACTATGATAGAATAGTCATCGACAAAATCCATTTTCCGTAAAAAAAACATTCAATGAATAGAATAGAAATAAAAAATTCTAACCAAATTTATATTGTAAACAAAAAAATAAACTGTCAAATAATCTGTAGTCTGTCAATTTACTAACGTCGAACTATGAATTGAAACATTTGCGGAAGGCTACTTCTTACTACTTACTGCATGCTGCTTACTTCTTGCGGAATTAGAACTATGAATCCAGCTTAAGGTTAGCATTGTCAACAGTAATTATAGATAGTAAAGTGTCACTTTGCATGTAAAACAAGACATTGTTGTTAAACGGCTTATACGTTGCACATTTCCAGTAGTAAGGGGGAGACATTTTTCCTAGACTTGTTGTAACCTGACCACTTTCAAATCGTTTTTTTACGATTCTTTTCCCAAAAAACCAGATTCATCCACCCTTTTTTGGGTAGAACTAAGTTAAATAAACAATCTGACATCAATTTCATCAAAAAATAACTAAAAATACGGTGGCGCCTAAAGTGCACCAGACCCCAGAGGTCTTGTGTTGGGACGACTAGGTTAATGTTATTTTCAACATAGTTGAAAATAGTGCAAAATTCCATTTTCTCAATAAACCTTTTTTGTGTGGTGAGACAGTAAACCCAACTATCAACGAAGAAACTAATGTTTTTCTTTTTGCTTTCTGAACACAATTTTCAAAAAAAAAGTAAAAAAATCGAATATTTCGGAAACGTTAACGTTAGTTACGCAAATTTTGCAAGATACTAAAAAAGTCCTGATTGACATTCTGCACCCATTGGACTACTTAGAACCGGGTAAACGCGCTCACAATTGGCAAAGCGTTCAAACTTAACTGTGTTTCTTTTGGTTTTTTGAACACCATGTATTTGTTCAATCATGTTATGGTTAGCAATAAGTAAAAGAGTAGTTCAAGATGAACATTTTCAGTTTTTTACAGTAGGTGAAACCTCAAAAATGACGGATATACGAAAGTTAAAAAAAAAAACAAAAAACAAAAATCGAGTACTTATCTCGTAAACGGTTAGAAATATGTAAATTTAGCAAGATACCAAAAATGTTCAGAATGACCTTCTGCACCCAAAATTACAATTTAGATATGCTTCTGAGGAAGATATGACATTCGGAAGATCTCGTACATATTGTGCACAAATGAATGAAACAGCCAATTTACGCTTAATAATAATTATTCCCGATTAGTCGTAATTTTAGCAATTATTGGGAAATCTTTTTTTTAATTAGAATTATTGTACGGACTGCAAAGCTCCCAGCCTACAAGGCTTCTTCTGCTGCTGTTGCTTATCTAACTGTAAAGTTTGGTTGACTATAGTTTATGACTTTAAAAAAAGTTTAAACTTACGATCCAAAAATTATTGATAATTAGTATTAATAAAAAAATCAAAACTAGACTTACCAATGCCTAAAACACTCCTGATGTTGTTCACCTCAGCTTGGGTTTCTTCATAACTTTGGCATAGCTTTAATTTAGGTCTCAAAATACCTAAAGTCTCTTTAAATATGTGTTCAAGGGTAGGAGGAAAAAGTTCCTTCAATATTTCCTTTTTATGCCAATAGTACATTTGGAGAAAAATCAAGTAATAATCCAATTTTTTCTTACTACTCCCGCTACTAAAGTAAGTTCCTATGAAGTGATTAATGTGAAATTACATTTTTAAATCAAACAAGAAAACTTACCACAAGTTTCCAGCAGAGTGCAAGCCAGCCGAATACGGAATAAATGATTCGGTGGGTCTAGAAGTGATGGTTCATTTGGATCCATCGACACTCCGAAAGAAATCAAAGAGTATAAAACCTAGCAAAAAAAATAAAAATTTAATAGTGTCCGTAAACAGGGTGACCAAAAAAGAAGTTAGAACTGTCAACTTAATTTTTTCAAATTCAAAAAAAAATTAAAATTTTTTACGTCACATTTGGATTCTGCATAGAATTCAAAGGTATGCTGCACGTATAAAAAATAAAATAAAAAATTGAAATTTCCATTAAAAAAATTAAGTTTACTGTGGAAAACTGTGTTATTGGGCCTCACAGAATTTATTATCAAAAGATCCGCAATAAAAATTGACGTGTCCGAGCAGTTTAAAAAAAACAAACTCCTGATTTTTATAATAGAATTATCGCGTGACTTTACGGACACAGTGTATAGAGGGTGTTACAAATTCGATGCATTAGCATTGCTATCTCAGAAACTACAGTTGATAGAGCTTTAGTTAAATGAAGGCAAAGTTGCGGATTTTATTTCTAAATAATTTGATAACAAAAAATTCAAAAAATGTTCATTACTTCCGAAGATATCCGACCAAAACCGAAAAAGTCAATTTTCTATTTTTTTCCACTTTATTAGTGAATATTTTGGAAAATCAATGGCACCTTCTGAAGGCACTTTTTTATGCTCTTTAAGAAAATAGTTTTAGTTTCCAGCTCCGACGTTTCGTTTTTTAGATTTTTTTGTCCAATTTTTCAAATATGGACCTAAACTTCCTATTTCGTTTTTTAGTAGCTACACCTCTTCCGAAACCAACGATGTGTCACACTTGTCAAAAAAGTATATTTAGTGTATTACGTACTTGGTACTTTAAGTTTTTTAAATAAATTAAGCAATTGAAATTGATATGTTGTCATAATGAGTAGATAATTTAGTTTTATATAATTTAATAATTAGGTGCATTGCTCCTTCGAAAACAAGATAGTTTCTTATAGTACTTTTCATTTATTTAAAAAAAAACAAGTACCTAAGTGCACTAGGTATAATTTTTGTGTGGCACATCATTGTTTTTGGGAGGTCTGTAGCTACTAAAAAATTAAATAAAAAGTTCAGGTCCGTATTTGAAAATCGAAGTTGATGATGGTATCTAAAAAACAAAACGTCAGAGCTGAAAACAAACTATTTCCTTGAAGAGCATAAAAAAGTGCCTTCAGAAAGTGCTATTGATTTTCCAAAATAATCAATAATAAAGTGGTAAAAAAATAAAATAGAAATTTGACTTTTTCGGTTTTTGTCGGATATCTCCGAAATTAATGAACATATTTTAATTTTTTTTTTTACCAAATTATTTAGCAGTAAAATGCGCAACTTTGCCCCAACAATAGTTTCTGAGATAGCAATGCTAATGCCTCGAATTTGTAACAAACTCTTTTCACGAATCAAAAGCATTGCTCACTCATGCTTGATAAAAAATAAAGAAAATCAGTCAAAAAATCTCCTTTTATTTGACAATTTTCACTTATAAGGACTTTTAGTCTGGTCTACCGCCTTTGTTGGTTTTGTTGTTGCTTTGTTTTTGTTGCTCTAACATTTTGTAATTAACTTAACTCAATAGTTATCAACCTATCTAGTGCGGCAAGTGGTACTTTTCCACACGAGACTGCAGTCATATTTTCGCTAAGAATGCCCTATAATACGTCTTTAAGTGCAGACAGTTAAGTGTTTTCAGAAGACAATATAAAGAAATTCTAAAAAATAAAATCAGTGAATTTAGTATGAATTTACTTGAATTGTGTAGTACGTGGTGTTAACTATGTAGACTGTGGATGTTATTTTCTTTATGGTGAACCTGCAGACACAATAGATGAAGTAAAACATAATGAAGAGAAGTAGAAGTCCATTATCTGAGTTGTTTGAATACGAAAGGGAATAAATAATACGCAGTCCTCTCCACAATACTTTACATCTTCAGGAGCTTAATTTGCAACTCAATCCGCCGGCTTAGTTTGATATTCAATAATCAACTTTCATTTTTCTTATGGACGCTTTAGTAGATTTTGACATTTTCGAATAAATTCTTGTTTTTCCTCATTAAGTGGTGTATAATGTGATATGGTTCAATCTTGCAGTTTTGCAGGATTACCAAAAAATATGTTTTTATTGTAGATAATTCAAAGTAATTAATAATTTATCATTTCAACTTTTTTCCCTTTAGAACATAATTTTTTTTAAATACGACCTTATTTTAAGGTAGAATTAAAAAAAAAACTGTGATAATTTCTCAAATTATTGTTAGCAAAAATAACATTATTTACAACTATAAAATCACAAACTTGTCATTTTCACTCTGTTTTTTAGTTTTCAATTGTTTTCATAAATTCAAAGTGTTTTTTCGGTATGGATTGATTTGAATTTTTATTTTTAGGTCATCTAAAATCAATGGTTAATTTTCAATTTACAATTTTTAAAGTTATAAAAAATTTTCAAAAAGTATTTTTTTATGTCAGATCAATTTGCAATATTTAATTTGCAATTTTTGCTCTTTTTTCACTTTCCAAAATTTCTAAAACTTCAAACACATTATGAAAAATGTTTTTTGAAATTTTTAGAGTCATTTCAGTTTAATTTCAAATTTTATAGTTGTCAATATTAAAATTCGGTTCTCTGCGTCTATCTTCAATAATACCCGCTTGGCTACTCTTAATTTAAAAAACCACAATTATTATCTAATAATTCAGCAAATTCTAACAAAACTAAAAACAAAAATTTAACCAAGACTAATTGGTACGCATTAATTAAATCAGGACAAATTGTAGTTTCTGATATAAAAAAGGAGCGTGATATAAAACATTTTGATTATGGTTAATTGGTTAACAAAGACAAAAGAGTAGGTTATCCAATGTGATGTTATCATGTTTTAGAAGGAGAAAAAAGTTGCAATGGCAAAAAGGGGCCCCTTTGAGGGAAAAAAAAAAATTTCACACTGCTCACTCAAACCGTTTTCAAGAGATTTAGCAAAATGTCCGTAAAAAGGAAATCAAATGTGACGCCCTCTAGCGGCCAAACGGAGCAACTTATCAGTGCGCGCTCAACGTCACGTGATAGCTCCATTAGCTACCTACGATCATATGATAGGTCTACAGAATGTTTCAAATAATCTATCCATTTTTGGAAAAATGCACCGACATTTTCTTCAACTGAAGGGTTTTCTTGGCCTACTACCATATTGGATTTAGACATGTCAAGGGGCCATTTTAACTAATTTTGGCATGGAGAACATGAACCTGGTGTCCGTTTTGCTGCAACTGCCGGCATTTTGTCATTGACTTTAAAATTAGGGCATTTTTGACGGTATTCAAAGCCAGCTTAGGCAAAATTAATTTTTTGCAATTGATTTTTTCGAGATATCTGAGATGAAAGTGCAATTTTTGTAAAAACGCCCTCTATCGACAGAAAATGCTCTTGAAAATGCCGCCAAAACGGAGTTTTTACGATTAGCCGTTTTCGAGATATTTCATTTCTTTCAAAGCAAACTTTGGACTATCACTTTATTTGAAGAGATAGAAAAAAAGTTAAATAGGAAAATTCTTCGTAGAGAATAGGGGATTACTTTTATAAGATTTTTACTATCCTTTCCATTTAAATTTTTAGAGTTTTTGGACCTTTTTCATTTTAATGGCATCGAAACGCCTCCTAGCGGTGGATTTAGAAAGCTGAAAATAATTTCCAGAATTGTCTCTTGGCCACATTTACTAAAAAAAAAATGTTCGTAACCATACTATGTATAGTTTTCGAGAAACAGCCGCGTGCACAGCTTATTGGGACACCCTTAAGACAATTTACAGATTGCATAACAAATTGAATATTTCAAAGTCAAACTTAAAGCTTTAAAGTCAATTTTCAAACTTGTAATGTTGGGAATTAGAAAGTGCGAGTTTTCAGGTCAATTTACAAAGCTAAATGGCTACAAATTGAAGTGAAAAATAGGAAGATTTACTTCAAAAGACTACTTTGAATCTGCAGGATAATTTTAACATTTAAAAGTCGAATTCAAACCTTTAAAGTATTTTTCAAGCTGAAAATGTTCAGATCAGAAAGTTTGACTTGCTAGGTAAATCTTTAAAGCTAAAATCGTTAGGAATCAAAGTGAAAAACATAACAATTTCAAAATTTAAAAGTCAAAATCAAAACCTGTCAAATTTCAAGCTTGTAATGTTTATGTTAAACAAATTAAAGTATGCAATATAATTTAAACATTTAAAAGTCAAGCTTAACGCTTTAAAGTCAATTTTCAAGCCTGTAATGTTAGGAATCAGAAAGTTTGACTCGTTACCTTAATTCAAAGACAAAACCGATAAAAAACAAATTGAAAACCCCAAAAATTTAATTAGAGCAAGACAATTTCAACACTTAAAAGTCAAATTTAACTGTAATAATCACTTACTTTGAATACGTCAGCACTTTCCACCATTCGATAGTTGTATAGTTCCCCAAGATATTTAATTTGAGCTACGCGTCTCTGATTAAATTTCGGCAAATTAATTTCCATTCCTAGTCTGATATCCTCTAAAACTCCATCAACCACTTTAGTACCAATTTCCTCTTGATAACCGACCAACCCTGACAACAAACTTGCCAGACACCTAAAAAAACAACTGCTTGGTGATGACAACTATACCGTTGATTATATTTACCGTATGTTGAAATATTTTACATTGTGAGCACCGGTCAGGCATTTAATAGCGTAAGAGTAGGTTTCCTCGTTATTCCAATCTAGTCGTCTCATTAGTCGCATTATTTTGTCCGTGTTGTTTTTTTGTAAATCTTGATACAACATTTTTCTAATAAACTGGTGCATAACTGGTCGTTCCTTTTGCACAACAGTGATTACCTCTGGCGGGTTTACGTAATAGTAAGCGTTTTCTGAAAAAATAGTTTAAGTTATTTGCATTAAGCAGGCATCGGATACGGACGAGCAATAATATAATATAGTATATTATCTTGTATATTAAAAAAAAATATAGCTTTTAATTAATAACCATATAGCGCCGCACACTGGCGCTATAACGCTCACGGAAAAAATCGACACAGCAACATTTTTGACCATTTTTAACGGTCTGTATCTCCAAAATTCCTCAGCCGAATTTAATAATCAAAAAAGGTTTTGAAAGGTCGTTTCTTCTAGAATCAGGACAGTTAAGTAACATTCACATGACATGCAGTGCATTTGTACTGTTAATGGCAAGTGCACTGCAAGAAGTAGACAAATGACATCATTCACAATAAACTCAAAATTAGAATTAGAAAATAGGAATCAGGTTAGAATTTCAGAAACACAAGACATAAACGTCATACTAATAATCGTAACCATCGTCTAGACTTCGACTATTTGTTTTAAAAAAGATAATTAGGTACAAACTGAACAGACATTCATAAACAAATACAAGAAAACATTCTTTCAAATTTTCGAACTTTGAACAGTCAATTGACAACAAAAATACACATGTGTCAAACGTCTGAAATGGCTCTCCTTATTGGTTGCTTGTATTAAGGATTAAGGTGGCAAAACTTAAGAGTAAAAGCTAAAAGCTAGATAGGTTTTGCACTACTATTAAGTTATTAATTCAACAGTATACAAGTATGAACAGTACCGTAGTTTATAATGTACCTAACCTTTAGCAGTACACATACCGTACCGTTGCAATAGCCATCAAGTTTATGTGAATGATGCTTTATTCATTTTGCCTTAAAAGTAATTTTTCCATAGATATACAAGGTAAAGAAAAATGTGCCGCAAATTTTTTGAATTTCAAGCTAGTGCATTTGAAGCTGAGATAATTTTAAAACATTCTTTCTTATATCCCAAATAGCACTCTTCGTACTTAGTACGTACTTTTTAGGGTTTATTTATGTTGGTACGTAGTGTACCTCAATTGTACGTTTATAATTCGCACTTTGATGGATCTAAAATGTACGTACACATCTATACGTACTTAGTATGTACTTTTTAGTACCTATAATATTTGTACATAGTGTAATTAATAGCTATTTATATAACCAGTTACGAAAAGTGCGGCTTTGTGTAACGAACGAATGTTTGCAGGACGAGCAAAGCGTGTTTCTGCAATTTGAATGAGTTACACAATTAGACATTTTCGAAACGTGTTTCATACATGATTTTTTCTAATTTTGGATGGTAAATAGTTAAAAGTGGTACAAACTAAGTAAATTATAGTTTCACATCCAACATCTATGCCTACCTCCCGATCCCCCTAGTTGTTCCAAATGAAATATCCATGGTGACTTGTCCGTGTTTTGTTAATATATCAAAATTTTGCCACGTCAAGTATTGTTTATGCTGTAAACATTGCGAGAAATTTTGTGACAGATATTTAATGGTGCGATAATTAATTGCGTATTTAAAAACATGCAGCGATGGGTATAAGGCGAAGAAATCTAATGTGTTTACTAGAGAAAACATGTCGGAGTTTATAAATTGTACTTATTTTTGATTTTCACAGTTTAAATGAGTAAAAAAGAAGTTAGAAAAGCTAATAAATTGTCGTATTCATTTATTAACTAGTTAAGAAATGGCCATTACATCACTAGTTACAAAAGTGTTACTTTTCGTAACTAGTAAAACGTTACGTCACTGTTGTCAGTTTTGAAAAGTACCACTTTATATGTCAAAATTAGAAAAAATGTATTTTTCTACTCCTACAGGGATATTGGTTCATTCCTTAACAGTTTAGAGAACGCATAAGTAGGCAATTGCCAACGGTTGAACGAATACAGAATCCTAGACTTTCCGCAACTGTGCGATATGAAATAGACCAATCACAGGCAATTTTCAGCGTGCGATATGTTATAGACCAATCACAGACAATCTTCAGCGTGCGATATGAAATAGACCAATTACAGCTAATCTTGAACGTAAACAAAATAATTCTTCTGATTGTCATCCTCACTGACAGTTGGCATCAAAACATTGAATTTTGGCTTATGTTTTGAGGCAATGAAAAAGCCATTCAAGTTTCAGTTAGTGTTCAATTAAAGAATAAAAACATCTACTTTAATATATGATAAAGCAAATGATACAAACTTACAATTTACAATGAATCAAATCCATTCAACACCTCAACCTAAAAGACGAAGTTAATCAGCTGTCACCCGGTGACAATCCGGGACACCGGTCAAACTTTGGCTGCGTCGAAAACGTTTCAAACATTGTTTATTTGTGTGAAATTTGGTAAGTAATTCCAATTAGTCCGTCGACTGTAGTCTATAAAAAACGTTTATCTACTCCTAGCATGGTAATCATTCATTACATAGCTCATTTTGAGTTACGTAATGAGCGATTTTACCGCACTAGTGCGATAATAATCGATTTTATCGCACTAGTGCGATAAAACAACTTTAAATGAAAATTTCTGCTGTAATTGTTTATTGAATTTAAACATAACTTTGATACATTTTTTCATATTTCTCCTTTGACTTGGCAGGCAACAAGCCAGATACCACGTTTGCGGCAGCTTCTTCAATATCTGACGGAAGTTCTTCAGACATGTTCATAACGAAATGCACTTTTAAAAATTTGTGACTGACACTGTTAAATTGTCGCTTAAGTGATATGTGGAAACAAATGGCCACCATAGCAACAACACCGAAACAGTACAGCGTAGATGACAAGATTTAAGGGTAACAAATAACTACCCGTAGCAAGCATATACGAGACGTTCCTAAATAGTTCACATTGCACAAAATATGAATTTTTTTCTTACTTTACGCTGCTTCTGATGGTCGTAGATAAAATGTTGTACATCACGCGTGGGGTATGGCAAATTAACGTACTCGTGTGATCACCACAACTCGGTCTACGACCTCGTCGTGGCAACACTCCCACTCGTGACTATAAAAATGCTCATACCCCACTAGTAATGTAAATAACTATTATTATCCTAAATTGTATACGCAACACGGCAAACCGAAATCATAGGCAATAACTAAATAATGTGCGTCTATTTCTCTCTGTTTAATATAAATAAAGAATGATGGAACTATACTATGAGCGTATTTTGTTGCCTATGATAAATTCGTGCATTAAAGTAAAACAATTAAAAAATCATGCATTAATGGGACTCATTAATGAACGATTTTGGGGATTTTGCATTCGTTATCGTCCATTAAAAAAGGCTGTTAGGTAATACATGGTCGACAGAAAAAGTACTTTAATGTACTTAAAATATACGTAATAACTACCTGCTCGTACAACAATAAGTAACCTTGGTTGTATTCTGTTTTGCGTCAGACGGACGCATGTCGGACATGTCGCAAGAATGACCAACGAAAGATGGACCAAAAAGATCATAGAGTGGAGACCTAGGCAAGATGTGTTCAGGAACAGAGGTCGTCCGCCGACCCGGTGGACGGATGACATAAAAAGAGTAGCACCAAATTGGATCCAGGATGCCCAGGATCGAAATAAATGGAGATCGTTAACGGAGGCCTATGTTCAGCAGTGGACGAGACAGGCTGTTTGATGATGATGATGATGGACGCATGTCGTTTTTGGCACAAACTTCAAATTTTCTCCGATTGAAGTTGTGGATTCACACGTTCATGCACGACGTTAAATTAAAGCAAGTCAGAATTTTACTAAATTAAAGTAAGGTTTGTAGTTACATTCAATTTATGCAGCACGAAATTAACAACTTAGAAAAAATACGCATGCGCACGTAGATCTTTTGTTTATCGGCGTTGTCAAATTGTGTTTTTCGTACTTAAACTATTAAAATAAAATGTTTCTGCGAAAATCATGTTTTAACAAGAATTTCAATTAACAAATACCAAAATATTTTTTTCTACAAACATTCAATAATGATGCATTTTTCGCTTCCAAATCTCAACGAAAAGTTACCCTTTACTGAGGAGTTTCCTTTATCGCGCGTTTCCAAGGGTAGCGAGCGATAAAATTTTTTTCGCTTGCTGTCCAGAGCAACGGCCACAATGCATGCCATTATTGGAAATGTCAGTGTCACCAGTTTTATGTCAGTATTCAATTGTGTATAGTTTTGATCCTGTTTTTGAGTACCTACGCAGTAAGTTTAGTTGTATTAGATATTTAGCGATGTTTGTAGAAAAAATATTGTATGAATTACGCGCACAATGTGACTTTTATGCTCTCGAATGACGTTTCAATCGGCAATCATTCATGGTTTGCGCGCTTAATACATAAATAACTACTATTATTATTTTATTACCTAATTATTTTAATCTGTAAAAAAACTGTAACACAACCCTGATCGTTTTCTAGTTCATATTTAAATATTACAATATATAGATGATATTGCTGCAATGCTAAGATATTTATCTTTTTAAATGGAATTTTGGCAATGTCGCAAAACATTTGTCCAAATCCTATTCCGCCCACACGCGATAAGCATCAAAATTAATATTAAGTTAAGAAAGTTAAAAGTTGACCAACTTCTTAATAGAAAATTTGGTTGCATAAATATCCACATGTCATTACACATGTTGATGTTTCTTAGTACCAAATTAGTTTAGCTTCATTTTATTTTAACGTCGTGCATAAAACCACCTTAAAAGTGTTATTTTAGTTATGTGCACCAAATTAGATATTAAAATTGAATGGTTTAATGTGTTTTAATAAAATTACTGCAAGCTTTAGAAAAATAAGATTTCATTTAAAAAAAAAATAAGGCTTGTCATTGTTTCACATTAAGCCCTTCAATTGTAAAGGACACTTAGACCAGTATAATTTCTAATATAGTTTTTGCAATAACCTGCTTTAACTTCTTAACAGTTTGACCAATTTTAACAAATTTGGTATTGTTGAAAACAGCATTTCTTGGGCAATAAGAATCAACCAAAATATAGTTAATTTAGTTGAATCTTTCTGCGCCAGGGGGCTACTTTTGACACCATAACTAAAATTCCAAAAAAATAAAATAAAAAAAAATAAATGGAATGATATGACTTTTTCTTTATGAAAAAGTAGCCAAATAACATCCAAATAGGCCAGTAAAAACCGTTTTTCAAATTCTCGTTCCTAACCTGAAATATTGAGAAAATGAGATTATGAGATATGGTTGAGGAACAGTCTTATTGGGTCACCCGGTACAAGAAAGTGTAAACTTCCTATAACCCCATTAAATTTTTCCAATTTTGCCCAACACTAAAAAACTTTGTATTAACTTCCGTCGTACGTTACTGATTTTACAACCAGTAAATATTTTGTGTTAATTTATCTCCTTAAAATTAGTCGTGGTATTCCCGAGATACAAAGTGATTTATCAAAAAGTACATCTGTTTCGAAAACACCTTCCTTTTGTAGAGCAAAATTTGATAAATTCTAATATTCCAAACATCCAACCCATTATATGACACCACAAAAATGTTCTAAAATTATCCCATCATCAAAGGCACTTGGTAGAAATTCAAGAAAATTGCAGAACCTTTTTCTTTATCCTGTATATCGGTGAAGAAATGACTGTAAGTCAAAAATGAATTCCTAGCTCTAATTCTACTAAAAACATTCTTTTCAAATCCTTTTCATTCATTAAATTCGGCTAAGGCATTTCTGAGATACAGTTCAAAAGCAGTTTATATTTATATTTGGGCGATATATCTTACATCTGTAGAAATAAGTATTTGAAGCAATATTTTATATTATAGCATGGAACAACCAACCAACCAACCAAATTCATTGTTTCTTTTAATTGTGTTATTTGAAAATGAAAATTCACTTTTACCTGTAGTGTGGCAGGTCCTATACGATATACTTATTAAATTTATTTGCCATTTTGATGTTGATATAAACTCTACAGACACCAACTACATTACACACTTTTAAAACTGCATAAAAAAATATTTTAGTGAGCGGCAATACTATGGAATAAATTCGTTTAAAATTCAAGGAAAATTTCTTTCAATAATTTGCGTAAACACGTCTTTTATTGAAGAGAAATAGAAGTTCATTATCTCTCAGTGGATTATCTGCTCTATTAAATGATAAAGACAAAAAAATATGTGATCAGGTCATTAAAGTTGCACTTACTTTCGACTGAAAATCGAAATCTCCTCTAAAACATACAGGGTTCCATTTAAAAATAGAACTTAACTATTTTATTATTAATGGTTTAGCTGTAAATGACCGATGCAACTAGGTATAATCGGGACTTGAATGTAAATTAACTGTGAAGTATCCAAGAAAATACAAAAGTTACTTACCAATTTGCGTAACATATCTGGAATCTAAGGTCATGACTGTCTTTTTCCTCATCATCAGTTCCAAATAAACTTTAGTACGCTGATGCGAATCTGGACTGCAATACAAAAATCTACCGCACACTTCCAACAAATTGCAAGCCATCTCAATGTGGTGATGGGAAAAATCATGCAGCAACACTTTCAAACAGTATAACGCTTCAATTTTCGAATACAATTTAAACTTAACCAGTTCTCCGATAAATCTGACCACCTTCACTTTCGACTCGATATTAATTTGATCTTTCTTCTTCACGTGGAACTTAAAATCTTGTCGCAGCATTTGACACAAATCGTTACCGACCTCCGGTACTGCTGGATACAAAATCGCCACGAAACGAGCGTAGAATGGTAACAAATCTAACCTGTAAATATATATTTTTTACTTCAATTTATTGAAGCAGTCTACAAAAGCGTAGAAGCAAGCGTTTCAAATTCGATAATTATATCTCGTAAATGTGATACAATTTTGACAAGAATTAGTGAGTTAGTAGTGAGAAATTTGCGCGTAATAATAATAATTTGCTATGAGGATAATTAAACAAGACGTAACAACGACAGTAGACCGGTAAATGTTTGGAATGTTACGAATGTGCCAAATAAAGGGGTAGCTGTCACATTCAAAACATGTTCAGGGTTATTAACTATAAGTTACCCACCCCTTATCACCGTTATTATTGCTCCTAGAATAATAAGTTGTATATGAAAGTCATATTACTTTACGGGAATTTTCTATGCCTGTAATCATACAAGATGAAATCAAAGAATGATGCACTTATTTAAACGTAACACCCTGTATGTTATTCCATTTGTGAAAAGCGTTCTTCTTTCTGATTTAAATAATATGTCATATTTATCTTAAAATGTTAATGAAATATTAATCTGTGAAATGTTGCTATAATAGTCTATTTTGATAACATAATTACTGAAATGTCAGTTTTTAAACAGAATAATCGTCATTGTTGTTTAATTCGGCTTTGTTAACAATTTTGTAATTACAGCAAGTTTATTATTTCACTATGAATAACTCAAGTTCGGGTTTTTATGAAAAAACTAAACATCTGACAACGTGGCGTGTTAAACGTCAATGACGTGCATCGGCCGATATATTGCCGTCTACTGTACCTAATTTCTCGACAGAAATCAAACACTTTCTACCTGAGTATGTAATATACTATTGACAACGTCTAAAATCTAAACTGACAACCCACCCGTAAGAAATGAACGTGACTGGTTGGACTGGTTTTCTATTGTAACCCCTTTAATTAAATTATTATTTATTATTAAATGCTATTGTTCGCATTGTAGTGTCTTTGCCGCTCGTTTTTTTTTTATGCTTTTTTGCGCGTCCGCTTTGCGTCGTTCGGTCAACTGCAATCAGAGTGCGGAAAAGTGTCACTTCCCGCACTTGTTAGGTAAAGAACTATTTCCTCATTTATACATTGTAATTTTGTGATACGTATTCTGCACCACATGTGGAGCCCCAAAAAATAGTTAGAAATTAAACTGCACGCCGCCTCAACCGGGACAATTTTTTTAAGTCATTTTTAAAACCTCGCCAGTTCTAAACGAAACGACAGATTTTGATGCGGTTTGGACTATCATTGAACTTAATTTATTGGCGTTTGGTAGATGGGAAAAACTCTGACTTAAATGCACCGCCACTGTACTAAACAGGGTGGAAAAGAAGCGGGTGCAAAAAAGTGAGATTTTCAAGAAGTTCCCAATTGATCAATCATTTTCTTTGGTTTGTTTTAACATAAGGAGGTGTTGCTTAGGTCGAGGCTTAGGTCAATATCTCGGGACATTTTTGGCCATTTACCAATTAACATCCTGTGACTCAAAAAATATCGATTTATCCAAAAAAGGCGACACAGCAGTGCTCAATCTCGAATTAGTCATTTTAAGTCACGCATAGGTCCCATATTATGGGTTGTATAATTTTAAAGCAACTCCCTTGACCGATAGAACCATACATGGTGTCTAGAGGCAGTTAAAGTGGAAGAACAACTTGTGCAAACAATTTCAAGTTTCACACACGGTCGCTGGACACCCTATAAAGTCCTACCAAATATGGGGCTTGACATGAAAAGAACTCAGATTATGTAACAGATAATGTTGAACATACAACGGAATTTGAATGATAGATCCAAACCATGATATGATATCCATTTTCCGGAAAAAATTATATTTCTTCGGACACATGACATTAACATGATGTTAAGTAAGAAACGCCCAAAAACGTCCCGAGATATTAACCTAAATAACACTTCCTTATGTTGAAACAAAACCAAAAAAATTCTTAGTCAATTGAGAACTACTTGAAATTTTCACTTTTTTGTACTCACATCTTTCAGACCCTGTATAAAGCAGTGAAAACGCATTAAAGCAAAAGTTTTTTAAATCAGTGAAAAGCCAATAAACCAAGCCCAATGACAGTCCAAACCGGATTAAATTCTGTTGATACGTTTCAAAACGGCAAGATTTTAAAAATGCATAAGATTATGATTTACATTGATTGTATTGCTTTTAAACAAAATATGTAGATTTATTCCTTCATGGGACGGTATTTGACAGTTACCACCATTGTGACAAATTTAAATATATCCAAAATGAACGCGTTACCTGTCAAAATTTAACTTCTAAAGCGAAAAAGTACATACAACGTAGCTTAACACATCAGATCAGAAACATATACCAGGTGTCCAAGAGTACCCTGGACATAGGAGATTAACATGGGAAAACGGTTTTGAATTTTTTACGCCTGTACGGTTGATTTGATCGGAAGATCGTAATAATGAAAGTTGTAGTACGTATCACGGACTAGTTTTCTGTATTTTTTTCGGATCTCTAACTTGAGCCCTTTCGTCGTAAAACACAAACAAAAATGAGAAAATTTAAACTTTTGGCCTGCACTGTATAGGCGGTTGTCGGGCAACGAGTAAACAAATCATTGTTGCTGGTACGGTTGCTCGACAACCGCTTATACAGTGCAGGTAAAAAGTTGAAATTTGCGCATTTTTGCTCGTGTTTTACGACGAAAGGGCTCAAGTTAGAGATCCGAAAAAAATACAGAAAACTAGTCCGTGATAGGTACTACAACTTTCATTAATACGATTTTTCAATCAAATCAACCGTACAGGCGCAAAAAAATTAAAACCGTTTTCCCATGTTAATCTCCTATGTCCAGGGTGCTCTTGGACACCTGGTATTTGTACGTAAAAACTGTCAAAACTGTATTCATAGACCTAAAAACAAATATTAAATATTATTGACTGATTGTATACTGATTTTAAGGAATGTTTCATAGTTTGATAGATTCATGGAGTTGTATTTGACAGTTACCACTATTGTAACTTATCTAAATAGACCCACAATAGAACCAAAAAACAACTCATGGAACTATAAAATGCATAACAATATGATTTACACTGATTTTATTGCTTTTAAACAAATGTTGTACTTTTATACCTTCATGTAGTAGTATTTGACAGTTTTATGTCAGAGCTTGAGATTAAAATATGTCCAAAATAGACGCGTTACCTGTACTGTAGCTAAAACAAGCATTAAATATTATGTGTACTGATTGCACTGCCTTTGAGCAATGGTTTATAGTTTGATAGCTTCATGAAGAAATATTTGACAGTTTCCAAGTTTATGCCAGATGAAAATAAACAGATACACTGTCCAATTTATTTTTCTAACCCTGTATATAGGTAAATATTTTTTGTTGCTTTAATGAATAAGTTAAATGAAGCGTTGTATTAGTAAGTATGAACGTTTAAAAAAAAGGTTTTAAAATTTAAGTTTTTCTCAAATATCCAAATGTGGGGGGAATTTAAACATAGTTGATAACAAATACTGTAAGCGTACGCTGATAATCAAAAGGTTTAGCTTAAAAAGTATAACTTTTGCTGAAATTATTGTTCACATGACTGCTCTACGTTATCGTCAATGTTAAACTGCTGAAACTTACCTCGTTCGATTAACTCCAAAAAGGGTGCGAACCAGTTTCCGTCTGTTGTGTTTCATGTTCAGGGTAACCAAAAAATCTATGGCCGCATTATCAATCATTTCCCTATTGACACAGTTTGGCAGGTTATTCAAAAATGCTTCCAGCATGATTTTATTACTAGCGTTAGATAAAGTTTGGTCTTCAGTTTCTTCTTCGATAAATGGTGGAGCTTCTTCGGACTTACCTTCAATAATCAAACAATGTCAAAGTCAACAATAGTAATAGCATACAGGGTGTACAACACTGGATGTATATGTCTTCCATTTAAAATAACAATATTGCTACTTTTCAATACAAGTGACAATGTGGCGATGATATTTTAAATCAATAGAGCCTCACGCACAGTGGCGGCTCGTAGTAAATTTGAAAGGTAGGGCACAAAACAAGGGCCAATTAGCGCCGATACCAATTATTTGTGGTCTCAAAAATTTTTTGAGACCACGCCCAAAATTCTTACAATTTTAAAATATGTAATTGTTTTCAAATATTGCACACTAACGTTAGGAAATACTGGAGGCATTTTAAAAAGTCGCGAAGAAAGATAACACGTGACTGATAAGAAAAACCCCGAGTGCACGATCTAATTGTGCACACCGTAATTCGATCCGTAATTCGTCCAGATTTCGTTTATTTATTAATAAAAGCTTATTTATTTCCAAGATTAATACTTGGTATTAATAGAAAATTATTTCAATCATTATAAGATTTATAATAAAAACATGCATTTTTGGACTCAAAATTTGGGAGTGCACGTGCACATGTGCACTTATTGAGGAGCCGCCACTGCTCACGCATTACCTGAATACGCAAATTACGTCATACGTCATAAACGTTTAAGGTACTATACACGGTTGGACACCCTGTATGTGTAGGTAAAGCATAAACAAAATCTAAATTTTGCACAGCAAACAAATTTATGAACTAGTATGACTTACTATCCTCTTCAGTGTCTTCAGCTTCTGCAGCCAGATCAGAATCCAAAACTTCTTCCGTAACAGTTTCAACTGGAGCCGGAGGTGGTTGGTTTTTCAAATAAGCGGTAGGCAAAAACACCGTCAACTCTGGTAAATCACAGTAAAACTTTTGGGTTTCCATATCGCACCAGATACTCTCAACGTTTGAATTGTTTTCATCGAAATCGGCACCCGATCCCGTCACAATCATATTCTGTAAAAAAAATAGTATATTAAGTATGAAGAACCGTTAGTAAGCTTTCGATGACAAAGTTTGGATTCCAATTTGTCTGAGATCAGTAAAACTGTTACTGTTCCTGATGCTTACACTATCACGGCCTAGGTATACAAATAACTATTGTATAATATAACACACAGAACAGAAAGAAAAACAACAGAACATAACACAACAGAAAAATATATTTTTTTAACACCATTCTGGAGTTAATTTTTTGTTTTTGATAAAGAATAGATCTTAAAAGCTACGTTCTGTTAAGCTTAAAGTACGATGGTGCAGTAACTACTTAAATACGTTTCGGTAGATAGTGATATCAGTTCTCCATAGGGGAATGTACTGGTATATGAATGATTAATAAATTTTCACTCAACCACATATTACTTAAAATAGATGGGAAACCTTTATAGGTACAGGGTGAGTTGTTTTCAATGTTTAGTAAAGGGATTTTTGGAAACTAGCAGAGTTAGAAAGTTGGTTAAATGGAGAACGAATTGCAGTTTTAGAAGACCAATTAAAAACCGTTTTTGTACAATCGCCATCTTGGTTGATTAATTCCCTGACACTGACAGTTGATATTATGTATCTGTTTTAAGGTTTTGTATTAAACTACAGTTTTCAGTCCTAAAATAAGCTAAAATAAGCTAAGGGCTCACACCTTTTCATTTTATACATCGTATTTAAAAACACTCTGTAAGTTCGTTTTACTACGAGCATGCGCGAATGATAACATTCCCGCACTAGTGCGTAAAGAAATCATTTTCCCGCACTAGGGTGGGAAAATTAAATTATGATAATTTATGTGTCATATTCATAGGTATGGTTCAATCTTTATGACATTTTAACTCTTGTCTTTTTGATTTTGACTCTTGTCAAAATGTCATAAAGATTAATGATTAAAAAAAATCACTTCCTTAGGTTACCTAATTGCTTTTCCAAATTTTGAATACCCAAAAGCTTAAAATGTATTTTTTTAAAACTCATGTGACAGTTTTTAGGTTAGGTTAGGTGACAACGTAAAGGTTTTTCCAAATTTTTGACACTTGATTTGACCTTGTGCAGAAAGCTTAAAATTGAAAATTGAATAAAAACTGTCATAGTAAACAAGTTAGCACGTGTAAAATAAAAACACACACATCATTTAAAAAAAAAACAGTTTAAAAATTAAATATACAGGCAAAAAAAAATAAAAAACATAAAAAAAATAAAAATAAAAATCTAATACTAATAATAATTAGTATAATAATAAAAATAATAATTTGTATAATTTTTTTTATTAAATATAAATATTTGTTTTCTTATTTTATTAGTATTTTAAAATTTTGAGTAAAACTGTAACAACTATGTCACGTGACTTTGATGATTTGTGATTTTTGAGCTTGCAACACTGTAAAGACTAGTTGAGATTGTCAAAAACAGTAATATAAACTTCAAAACGCAGTTTAAACTTTGGAAAATTGATAAATAAAATTTAGACAGTTGTAAAAACTGAAACTGGAAAATACGTGTCAGGTGACTTGGATAATTAAGTTTTTGAGCTTGCAACACTGTAAAGACCTGTTGACATAGTCAAAAACAGTGACGTGACCTTCAAAACGCAATTTAAATTTGGAAAATTGATAAATAAAATGTTGTAAAAACTTAAATTGCAAAGTACACATCACTTGACGTTGATAATGCAATTCTGAGCTTGCACCGGAATTCGTACTTTTCTTCAAACTTTCCAGGCGCATTATTTTTTATTTCTAAAAATACATTTCCACAGCAACTTTGCGCGTAGAATCCAGTAGTGTAAATAGTTTTTTTCTATTAGACATGGTTTTTGAGATACGCACAAAAAAATCGTTAAAAAGAAAAAATGTATGTAACATAATATATCTCAAAAATCGTGTCCAATAGGAAAAAACTATTTACCTACACTACTAGATTCTACGCAAAAAGTTGCTCTAGAAATGTATTTTCAGAAATACAAAACAATGCACCTGGAAGATGCTAGCACACAGTTTTGAAGAAAAGTATGAATTCTGAGAAAGTACTACCCCTCCTTATAACCTAAAACTATAATCATTTTGACATTCAATCCATATCACATTTTTAATCACTGACATATGTTTTTTGGCTGGTGATTGTGATGCAACAGTCAGAAGTCACTAAACAGACTATATTTCTTTGAACTCTTTGAAAATCAAATATCTCAACAAAAAGCAAGCAAAAAGGCTTTAAATTAAAAATTATCTGATAAAAACCCCTCTAAAAAATTTAAAAAATTTACCAAGATATAAACTAACTTAAAAAAGAATATGCAGTTTAAAAATTGTAACCTACTTAATTATGAAACACTTACCTCTTCAGCTTTTGGTAAGTTTTGTACTTTAAGTATTGGTAGATCCTCATCCAGAGTCTCAGCAAAACTTTGGGTATTAGCCAGTAATTTTTCATAGTTTAACTGCATACTTTCCAGTTTTTCTTTACGTTCCTGACTCAATTCTCCTTTTGTTTGTAAAATTTTGACATTCTGTTTCTCAAAATTTTGCAGCTCCTGATGATCCTTCACTAAATGTTTGCTCAGTGACAAATAGTAGTCTTTTAGCAATCCTCTAACATTTTGCTGCTTTTCAGGTGGTAAAAAAGTGCTTTTAGGTAGTGTAATTTCCACTTTGGCTGAAAGCTCTCTAATCCGTCTCGGAATCAACCCAGCATAGTCATCACCACAATGTTTACAAAAACTCAAAATAATTGAAACATTAACATGTTCTTCTTTATCCATATTTATTAATGTTGTTAAAACAGAGCCTAATAGTGAAAAGGCATTTTTATTTGAAAAAACACCTGATTGAACCAGCTCAGCATAGAAGCGCAGATCCACTCTTAGTTTGCTGGGATTTGAAATTTTTTCATTTGCCTTGATTGCCAAAGCCTT
Organism: Ips typographus; assembly: GCF_016097725.1. Lineage (NCBI taxonomy): Eukaryota > Metazoa > Arthropoda > Insecta > Coleoptera > Curculionidae > Ips > Ips typographus. Next base: position 298,305 of record NC_138427.1, read on the forward strand.
TTGCCAGTTTTCAAATAAATGTTGTGAAAACTCTGCATAAGTTTGGTGCAAAATGCTACACAATTTTACTGCAGCAGGCACATCAGCCATTTTTAGTTTTGATTCAACTATAGCAGAAGCCACTTCAGAGATATACTTGGACAAATTTAATCCAGCCATGTCTTTAAGATACACATCAATTTGGACAGAGGTAAAGTTTTTGATTTTTTTAACAAATGCTGTGTTTTTCTTCAAACTTGAGTCAAGCTTACTAAAATCCGAGTCGGCTGGCCTGGACTGTGATGCATTCTGGTTGGCATTTCGCAGATCCTGTTTCAGTTTTAGTTTTTGTTCCACATCCTTTATAAAGTTTGTTAATTCCTCAATTTCCTTTTCTTGAGAAACACTTTCAGATTGAGGGGGTTCCTCTGTGGTGACTCCTTCCATAGCCATTTTAAACCTTAAATTTCTATGGTTTTTGTTTAAACTCACTATCACCACATAGTTTTCTAATTGTATTGTTGGTCTTTCTTAGGTTTTACGGTCTTGAGCGGCTAGGACAATTCCGCCCGAAATACTCACATTGATTAAGAATAAGTAAAATAAACAATTAACTACAGAAATCAAAACATTTGAAGCTTGAAGCACTTGGAACAACCAACACGAAATTGTAAGGTTAGGAAGTCAATTTGACAGTGTGACTTGATTAACTAGTGCTGGGCAAAATACCTTGAAGTAGGGAAATTTTTAGAGATGGGTCGAAACGTTTATTCTGTCTTTTTACAATTGATTTTTTACTTTTTAATTTTCCATACGTGTGTAATATATGGCAGATTTCTAAACTTTGAAAATACTGTTTTAATAATTGATTATTTGTTCATCACAGGCATTTTATCTAGTTCAACTTTATGTATTAATGTCCGACAGGGCTATTATTTCATCAATAATGACAAGTATTAAGGTCAATTATCTAAGAAATAATGCCCTAGGGCGTTATTTTTCATAATGGCCTCAGGTGAGAGCATTATTTTTATGATGCCCTATCTGACCATTTTTTAAATACATATCTACAGAATGAAAGTCGGAAATTAAACATTGAAGACACCACAGGCATTATAGGAAATAATGACCACGGTCGAAGTAGACCTCTCGAGCCAGAGGCTCTCGTGTTCTACCCTATCGACCTCATACATATTATTGTCCTTATAATGCCTTTGGTATCTTAATTACTATTGTTCATGCCGTAAGATGTAATAAAAGATTTTTATGTTTCACTTATACGTTATAAATACATACAATACCTTGGAAACGGTGTAAGTTATACTGTTCATAACAACCTGAGGGCATTATAGGCGGGCGTTATCATAACGCCCTGAAACCTTTTTTAATCTTAGCAATGGCATTTTTATTCTTTCCTGCGATAAAAACTACGTATTGCCTACCTTAGGATGCTCTTGACTTTTTAGGTGATAAACTTTCGTTAGCTTTTGCTGCATTTTTTATATTTTCTAAAATTTCTTCACATCATTCAGGTAAAATAAACAGTAAACAACATACCGGTAAAGGTATACCTTTACCGGTATGTGCATTTGAAGCTGATTTTGGAGCAAATTATTGTTACAAAGTCTGTTATTACTGCAAATTATTGTTACTTATCAAAAAGAACCCAGTAAAGTGTAAACATTATTTTGGGAGAAAATACGGTGGATCGAATTAGTTTTGGATCGCTTTATACAGTGCGTTTTTTTTAACGCGCAACATAGGAAGCCCATGTTAGACCATGTTATTTTGGAACTGCAGGTCTAAAACTTGACTGGTGTGTCTTTAGTATCCTGAAGCTTAAGTAAGTTTACCAATTTGGTCTAAAAAGTGATTAAAAACTGGCAAAAAATATTTTTTTTTCGAAAAGATTTTATCGTTTCATATTCCCTGTATGCATTGTTGTTCTTTGTTGTTTTTGATATCGGCAGGGCAGGTAGCAGGTAGAATGACATATTTTGACTGCATCATGGCCCGACATCTTTTGAACGTCAAAAGGGCATTTTGTGATTGTTTGGAATACTGTTTGGCTTCAAACCGGGGTCACTATGAACAATTTACTTATAAAAAATACTTCTTTTGTTCTTAACTTTCTTGATATAAAGTTAATGATCACCCTGTTTTACTTTCTACGCCAAATTTTACCTGCTACCTGCCGTGCCAGTATGAAAAACAAGCACCTATCATACATACAAGGAGTATGGAAATATAAAATCTTTTCGAAAAAAGATGATTTTTTGCAAGTTTTTAATCACTTTTTAGGCCGAAGTGGTAAACTTACTTAAGCTTCAGGGTACGAAACAACCACCTGTCAAGTTTTATACTTCTAGTTCCAAAATAACATGGTCTGACATGTGCTTAAAAATTTAACACGTAAAATCCTATGTTGCGCGTTAAAAAAAACGCACTGTATTTGCTTCAATTATTTTGAAGCAAATTATATTTGGTCGTTTTTTTTTTGGGAAAATTTGCTGGTGGATCATTTTTTTTAGACGCATTTATTTTGGGTAAAATTATTTTGGATAAAAACCGGCATCCCCCGAGTGTAGTGATGGTGTCGGAACAATTGCGGAAGTGTTTAGCAGAGTACCCGAAACGGAAGTAGGACTTACGCGTACAGGTCGACAAATAAAAATACCAAACCGGTTTTTGTAAAATCGTTATTTTAATTTGAAATTAAGTTTGGTTGATTCATGTTAAATGGTCAAATTTTATTATTTTGTGTAGTACGTACGAAACATTTATTATCATAGGTTCTCAGGTTTCACTCCTCTGCTTATAGATCGAGATCGTGTCTCAGGTGGGTATGTTAGATCCCAAATGTGTGTAGATATTTTTATTTCATATGATTCATGATTTCATGTATCTCCAAAACTATAAAAGATATCGAAAAACTTTAATAATTGAAACTTGTAGAAAACTTAATCCGCTTTTATTTTGTCATATCGGTAGAAGATATAAGCCAGTTGTATGCTAATAACTTTTTACAAATAGTTTTAACCAATAATGACTATTACATTAATGCGATTTGGGTTATTCACTAGTTATGCCTCTGACGTTCTTATTATAACCTCATTAATTAGCTGTTATCCATCACACTTGTCACCAAAAACTTTTGGTTAAAACTTATTTCCAATAGTGAGTTATGAGTGGTAATTGTGCAAAATGGGGATTGGTGGATTTGATGCGTTTGATAAAAGTGATCTGCTTGTGTAAATAATAAAGTTTTGAATTATTGTTTCTATATTGTCAGGGTTTGGTTGCATGGTTGAGTTTTTCTTTTCAATGGAAGATCAAAATTTATACAAATATGTCCTCAGCATAAATTAAGTAATGATATGTCTAGGTTTCTCTACACATGGAATATAATTGAAAGAATTCGTTTTTGCTTAAGTCAATTAACCATAAAAGCGTAAATATCTCATTTGGAGTCATTTGGTGGCCTATGATTATGATTTTTTTTTTAAATACCTAGGAAGTTGGATCACCAGGGATCTGAACCCTGACATAGAAATTAGATCCCGTATAGAGCAAGCTAGAGCCAATTTCATTAAAATGCGGAACCTGTTAACCGACAGAACACTTAATTTAAACATAAGATTCAACTTCGTTAGATGTTATGTGTATTCCACGTTACTGTATGAAGTCCAGGTCTGGACGCTAAAAGTCACCAGTATTAACAAGCTGGAAGCATTAGAGATGTGGGTATATCGCAGAATGCTGCGCATTCCATGGACCGATCATACCACCAATCAAGAGGTCTTACATAGAATGAACAAATATCGAACACTTCTCGAGACAATAAAAAAAGCGAAAGACTGCTTACATTGGAAATGTCAGGACACAGGACAAGAACAGATTCCTACAACTGATTATGAAGGGGAAGACTGAGGGAAAACGTGGTCCCGGACACATAACGGAAACATAAGGGATTGGACAGGCTTAGATTCAAACTCCCTAATAAGAAAAGCCCAAGACAGAGACGAATTTGCCAGCATTGTTGCCGATCTTCATTAAATGGAGAAGGCACTTCAAGAAGAAAAATGGTTATGAATAAGGACCACAAATTTTTTCCAATCAATCTTTTTGAATGCATCCTAGACGGAATCTCACCAATTTTATATGGGTTATTTTGCTATCAGCCAAAATAAGTACTTACCTATATTTTTTCTTAAACTATATACCAAAATAACCACACTGGGTTGGTTTTAACTTCTGTGTTAATGCGAGACTCCAAATTTCAATATGAAATAATTCGTTGAATCTGAACCACTAACCATAGTTTTAACTACATTTGATTATTTATTCGCATTAAATTGACTATATATAGTTTCTGAGATATAAACAAATAAAACGAAAAATGAGACTTTTCAAACCGCCTTTCTCGTTTCTCGTCCGGCTTATAAAGGCTACGAGCGTGGACTTTTGATATGTTCACATTCTATAACTAGTCCAAACTAAGTTACAAAGTCAAAAATTTCGTTTGTTTTTTGACCATACGCAACTTTAGATACGTTTGGAAATTATACGCAAATTTGCGAAGAAGCTTTTGAAAACACGTATCGCAACTTTGCGTATAATTTTCATGCGTTTCTAAAGTTACGTATTGTCAAAAATAGACCCCCTGGACTATATTGCGATACGTATACTGTTCTGAATAGTTTTTACTATATTGGGAAAAAGTTTCAGATTTTATTTAAATTTTAATGATAAATATATCGATATTTATTAAGCCAAATATTTACCTTTCAATATTCAAATGCTGGAGTGGAACTACTAGTTTCGTCTTGAGAACTGAAAGTAATAGCTATTAGAGAGAACATAATGTCCTGAAGGCCGAAACATCCAGAGGTGCGTATTGTTGAAACAAGGGAAGGGAATAATCAAGAGAAAGACCTGTAGAATGTGACAGGAACCCGCCTTTGTCAGCTTGTTCTTCAGAATTTCCCTGCTTTCAAGAATTATTAGAATTATTTTAATTATTTTAGCATTATTTACTGTTTCAGGCATTGAAAAAGTAAACAACATACCGGTAAAGGTATACCTATAGCTTGCTCTATACGGGATCTAATTTCTATCTCAGGGTTCAGATCCCCGGTGATCCAACTTCCTAGGTATTTAAAAAAAAAATCATAATCATAGGCCACCAAATGACTCCAAATGAGATATTTACGCTTTTATGGTTAATTGACTTAAGCAAAAACGAATTCTTTCAATTATATTCCATGTGTAGAGAAACCTAGACATATCTTTATACCTAGATATAAATTTTGATCTTCCATTGAAAAGAAAAACTCAACCATGCAACCAAACCCTGACAATATAGAAACAATAATTCAAAACTTTATTATTTACACAAGCAGATCACTTTTATCAAACGCATCAAATCCACCAATCCCCATTTTGCACAATTACCACTCATAACTCACTATTGGAAATAAGTTTTAACCAAAAGTTTTTGGTGACAAGTGTGATGGATAACAGCTAATTAATGAGGTTATAATAGGAACGTCAGAGGCATAACTAGTGAATAACCCAAATCGCATTAATGTAATAGTCATTATTGGTTAAAACTATTTGTAAAAAGTTATTAGCATACAACTGGCTTATATCTTCTACCGATATGACAAAATAAAAGCGGATTAAGTTTTCTACAAGTTTCAATTATTAAAGTTTTTCGATATCTTTTATAGTTTTGGAGATACATGAAATCATGAATCATATGAAATAAAAATATCTACACACATTTGGGATCTAACATACCCACCTGAGACACGATCTCGATCTATAAGCAGAGGAGTGAAACCTGAGAACCTATGATAATAAATGTTTCGTACGTACTACACAAAATAATAAAATTTGACCATTTAACATGAATCAACCAAACTTAATTTCAAATTAAAATAACGATTTTACAAAAACCGGTTTGGTATTTTTATTTGTCGACCTGTACGCGTAAGTCCTACTTCCGTTTCGGGTACTCTGCTAAACACTTCCGCAATTGTTCCGACACCATCACTACACTCGGGGGATGCCGGTTTTTCTCCAAAATAATTTTACCCAAAACAAATGCGTCTAAAAAAAATGATCCACCAGCAAATTTTCCCAAAAAAAAAACGACCAAATATAATTTGCTTCAAAATAATTGAAGCAAATATAAAGCGATCCAAAACTAATTCGATCCACCGTATTTTCTCCCAAAATAATGTTTACACTTTACTGGGTTCTTTTTGATAAGTAACAATAATTTGCAGTAATAACAGACTTTGTAACAATAATTTGCTCCAAAATCAGCTTCAAATGCTCTTGATTAAATATTGGGTTATGACTCTTTTAAGCTAACACGTTCTTTGTTGATGCTGGACAGTAGGTACTTCTAAGTTTGTCATTCTTGCAGTCCACGGTATCTTAAGCATTCTGCGGTATGCTTCACACATCTCGAATGCTTCCAATTTGTTAATGTTGTTGACTTTAAGGGTCCAACCTTCCATCCCATGAAAAATTTGATGGACAACTGGTGTATCCTTTTTTTATACTACAATTATATCATTTCATGCTTTCAGTAGAAGTACCGACCATAAACTTCAAAAATCTCAACCTCAGACCAAGATCAAAGTCAGAGCAACAAAATTCTTTTTTCAGTCCTAGGAATGCTTGTCGAGCTTGTTCAATACGACTCTTATTTGGATATCAGAGGTCAAGTCTCCGATATCGAAACATGCCCAAGTACTTAAATTTGCTCGCTCTGTCTATGCGCATTGCGGTGAATGTTAACTGTGAGTTTACAAACGCATTCAGGGTGCGTATTCTTGAAAGGAGGGAAAGGAATTATCAAGAGAAAGACCTGTAGAATGTGACAGGAACCCGTCATTGTCAGCTTCTTCTGTCACATTCTATCAACATTTCTCTTGAGAATTCCGTTCCCTGCCTTCAAGAATTAGGCCCCAGGTTTCTTGTTATTATCATAAACTTCGTCTTTTTAGTGTTTATGTCTAGACCCATGTCTAGACCGACTGTGTTGATCAATCCTTGTAAGTCCTGCGTGTTATCAGCGATGAGCATTGTGTCATCAGCATAACGTATGTTGCTAACCCTCACTCCGTTGACTTTAATACCGAATTAAACCCTATCGGGGTGACAAAGTATTTTTTTATGAATTTTGCTCTCTAACCCATCTCTAGTATATGGACAGACTGCTTTTAGTTGTAAAAAAGGAGAGTAGAAAAGAAGAAGAGAGATAAATATTTAGAAATAACATAACCCTTCTTTGTAATATTTTATAAATAAGCCTAATTTTTTATTTGATTGTTTTGTTTTCCATATTGAGTGTTATACTTGTAATGACTGAAATGTTTATTTTCATCGGACGTACCGGAGGCCTTTTATAGTGTCTTTTTATTACCTTTTGGTTTATTAGTATTAAGTTTTTACAGACTGACTGCAAGCACAGCAAGCAATCAACATTTGTTGTGGTAAAAATTTGATGGACAACTGGTGTATCCTTTTTTTATACTACAATTATATCATTTCATGCTTTCAGTAGAGGTAAGGCTGTTGGCAACAAGTATTTAGAAGATTAAATAGTAGGCTGCAAATATATTTATCTCTGTTCAGAGACTTCTGACTCTTGGCTCACAATCACCAGGAAAAAACATGTCTCTGATTAAATCTAATATTGATTCGAGGCGTAGATTGCCGAAGTATTTTGGTGTACACACTCCAGGTAATTTGTGGGATTATGAGGCACTTTCCCAGTATTACCGGCATTTTCAGGTATTACAAGGCATTTCATAGAATTTTGAGGCATTGACTGTATATTTCAAAAGGTTTTGCAATATTTTCTTTGGAATTTTGAGCAAAATAAAGCCTAAACAAAGGAAATTTTGCAATATTTTAAGGAATAAATTGTAGTAGATCAAGCAGTGGACAACATAGTATATCAATATAGCAAAATTGACCACCCATGTAATTATTATGGTAAAATCTTTGTTACAGGATATTAAGTTGAAACAATATTCATTACAAATTATTATAGTTAATAGTTTTTTACCAATTTTTCAACATTTAAACTACATTTTTTAAGGTCACATGACAGGTGTCAACTGGACTTTACAGTGTTGCAAGCTCTAAAATTGCATATAATCAAAGTCACGTGATGTGTCTCTTTACAACTGTCTAAAATAGTCTAAATTTAATTTACCAAGTATTTAAAGTTTAAACAATATTTTAACGATCACATGATTAATTTTGACAGATATCAACTGGTCTTTACAGTGGTGCAAGCTCAGAATTGCATTATCAACGTCAAGTGACCTGTACTTTGCAATTTAAGTTTTTATAACTGTCCAAATTTTATTTATCAATTTTCCAAAGTTTTAAAGGTCACATGACTGTTTCTGACAATGTCAACTGGTCTTTACAGTGTTGCAAAAGCTCAAAAATTGAATTATCAAAGTCACGTGACGTAGTTGTTACAATATTACCACCACTTGTCTAAATTTAAATTACTATGTATTTAATGTTTCAACTGTTTCTTTTAAATGATAGGTGTCTTTATTTGACTCATAACTTGGTTACTATGACAGTTAGAAGATTGAGGTATTGTAAAGGAATTTTAGGGAAATTTTTGGTTCAAACAGCATTTTTTTAAAAGCATTGAGGTATTTTAAAGGCATTTCAAGGTATTTTGTATGTAAAAAGGCATTTTGGTGTACGAAAAATTATCGGCGGTCTACCCTTCGTATTGATTGTCAAAATGATTATAGTTTTAGGTTACAATTTAAGGCAGGGGCTACAATAAATTATATTTTAAGCTGGTGTTGTACTTACAGCAATAACCTAAATCTGGAATTTCAATTGTTGTAAAATACAAAACTACTTAGCACCCGTTTTTAATTATGGGATATTAAGGTTGTTCAGCACAATAAACCAAAATTTGCTGATGAAATATAGAAATGTTTTTGAATCAATGATATTGAACAGACTACATAAAAATTCAGTTTTACTGTTAATATTTTTGTTTTCATAGCAACAGCTAAACACTTATGAAATGAATAGATTACAATATATTAATTGTTGAATATAATATTTGTATATTATATAGCCATTCCTTAAGGGAAAACAATTTAATGCTAAGCATTAATTTGGATGAGCTGCCAATATGAAAAACAATTATAATCATGAATCAGTCATTACTTCATTTTAAATTACTGCCCTAGCTGCTGTAACTGCTGTATAGCTTTCCGATGCGATTCCTGCATTTCAGTTTTTCATAATTGTCGCTAGATTGAACTGTTTCAACCTTATATGTAATGTCATTTCTTACGAGAACTAATACTCCTCCTGTTCTTCTATTGTTCGTAACACATTGCTCCAAGCAGTAATCCTCGATATCCAATTCGACTCCCTCCACATGAGCTGATACCTGAGTCTCCGACAAGAAAACCAGTCTGTGCCTCCAATCTCTTATAAGCACCATTATATTGTCTTTATTGTTCAAATAGCCTTGGCAGTTGAAAGACGCAATACCTCATGATAGGGCAACATTATAATTCAATTGCTATTGTAAGTTTCGCAACTTTCGTGGTCCCATACGGTATGATCGGTGTTTAAATTCATTCTGTATTTTCCATTTGACAATATACAGTTTATGCACTGGGGTTGGTTTCCTGAACATTTTTTTACGTCATGTTCTCCAGAACATTTGGCGCATGTTTTTTGTTTATATTTACAGTCCTTTTGAATGTGTCCATACTTATTACAGTTGTAGCATCTTATTATCCCATAATCGTTGAACACATCTTGTACACAATGGTTGTATCAGGATTGGTTTCAAAAATCATGAGTTTTTGGTCTATCAACTTTATACTCATCACCAAGTTTTGCTTGTATTTCCGATTGGACGTTTGACATCTCTTTTTCATTGCTACATGTAAGTATTCGAAACTCCAACCAACTCCAACCCAGTTCAGCCGGTTTGACCCTGTCATGCAAATCTTTCTTAATTTGGTTTGCATCCTTTAGTCCTTTTGTTTCACCAATAACCTCTTAGTGTTATTGGGTTGTTCATTTGTGTTGTTTGCTTGTTTTGCATCAATTGAGGCATATGATACGATACTTTTGGCCCTTCTTTAGTTTAGCTTGTTGTAGTTTAACTATTTCTAACTTAAGAACTTGATTTTCTGCTAATAATTGTTCTACTTTCATGTTCAATTCATCTGTTTTCTGAAGTACTAGATTTAGACTTTCATTTATACGATTAAGTTCTAGTCAATCATATCATCTACCCTGCTTCGTTTTCTTTCTCTCACACTCCCACTCTGTATTTCCAAACATCCTCCGCACCTCCATTTTGCTTTTCTCAAATGAAAACCTGAAGGTTTTAGCTTCTCACTTGGTATGAGAGTGATTTGGCAAAACATACCACTATTGACCGATTAGTAACTTGAGAAATTAGTTTTCTCTACAATAATGGTCATTGTTGACCTAGGTCAAAAATAGAGTCTAATCTCTAGTTCTGTCTGGCAAAATCGCAACAAAAAAGAAAATTTTATTTACCTAGGTAAATAATAATGTCAATATCTATTAAGACATATGACATATGAAATATACTTCACTTGACAGAAACAGTTAAATTAGGATGTCTCTCATTTAGAGGGTGCTGTACTTTGAGGTTGAAGAAAACAAAACCGTGTAAACAAATCTATGGTAACTGATGTCTTCAAATTTCGTGTTTGTTCTCTGTAGAGTTTTTCGATGCTTTTCCATATTCGCTTTTAAAGATTTTGCATTCGTTTGTGTTTCATGGTTGAAAAACTAAAGAAATTTGAGATAAACATGTTTCATGTAGAGAAATAGTGCATTTTGATCTGATACTCCTAAGAACGACTAGATAAGTTCCAATACATGAGTTAAAATAGAATGTTTTAACCCACCGACCCATTTTTAGGTGTCTATGTTGACCTGTGTCTGGAAGTAACCAATTAAGTGTCTCGGGGATGGTTAGAGAAATTTTAAGGATATGTGAAAGCAATTAAAACACTCCTAATCCTCCACAAGGTGGATTTGAATGAATTTCACCCAAAAATTAAGCTTTGAAATGTTTGAAAACTTTTAAAAGCTCAAGAAGTCTAAGGTAGGGCTCAGCAAACGGTCACTAAGAACGTCGTGTATATGTGTGTTATTATTTTATTATTGTAACCTTTTTTGAGATCTTGTGTCTTGAGAACTTCGAAGAGATGGCAAAATAGCTGATCTAAACACATAAACATCAGCTTCATACTACTAAAGTAAGTTTTAAAAGTTTTCAAGAGCAAAGTCATCAATACCTATTTCTTTAACTACTTTTTGACTGGATAAGTGATGTTTCAAATCAGGTAGGTATGTAAATGTGAATAAGCTAACCCGATCAGGCTATATTTGTAAGAGCAAATTTAAAAGGTAGTATTTTATTGATTCTTACAAACTAGGAATTCAATGTTCTTTTTAAACTAGAGACCACAATACAAAGTGGGTCCACATTTAAACAATTCCTGGAGATTTTTATTTTATCAGCTTAAAACATATACAATTATTACTCCATTCAATCTACCACAGTGTGGCAAAAAGTTCTAGAATGCCTAGCCATAAAAACCTAGCTTAACATATTAACAGCACCCAGTGGAACTAAGTGATTGAGCCATCTTCAAGTTTGGCTAAAATCATTCAGTAATAAATGTAAGCTGTCTGCTTAGGGTACCCCATTCTTACTCCTGTTATAGGAAGATTTTCTCATAGGAAGAAGAGAAACAACGGAACATACTATGCAGATCGACTATGGTCTCGGTTTCATGATTTTTTTGGTTATCAACACTTCAAATGTGTTCAAGTTTTACCTACAGTCTTGAAGATCTTATTGTTGGGTATCAACAACATATTTAAGAGAGCTGAGGTGCTGGAAAGCATATTTGTGTATTGAAAGGGTACTGATTTGAGGTTATAGGTGCGACGACAATTTTGTAGATTTATCTCCAGTACCTTCTAATCTAAGTATTAAAAACATTTTTATCTTCGTTAAGGAACTATAAGGCAAAGTTAAAAATGCAATGTTTCACGTTTTCCCAATTTCCCGGAAAACGGCAAATGATAATCTAATTTCAAAACCGGGTATGAATGTGTCATTGAATTCTCTAAAACTTTAACCGATCCTGTATCTCTTACGATAATGGATATCCCCATACATGCTTCACCAATTTGGACCACACGGTATAGTTACCGTGTGGCGGAAGATCTTTTACGTTTAAATGGCTAAACCCACAGTATTGAAAAAATTACAGGTTGATAGCCGAATATGCACTCTACAACTATTATTAAGGAAGTTTTTCAATTAATTGAACCATATAGGCGCAAAAATATCAAAAACAATATTTAATTTTCAAATAGTTACTGCGTGTATTTTTCTAAGAAAACATTAGTATAAAGCTGTTGCCCGTTGCTGTCCGTCAACGGATGGTGCCATATACTGATATGGCTCCGTTTTTCTGTACAAGTGAGCGGCGATCCATTTATTTTTATGGTTTTTATCCTATTCGTCTTTTTGACGGTACGGTCCGGAACGTGCCGTGACGGTCTAATGGGCGACAAGTTTAAGTCTAACATCTCCCCAATTTTGCTTCGCTCTTAGGTTCAATGTCAAAAAACTTGCCAAACATCACACTGACAATGTCACTAAATCAATACGGAGGACATCAGGAACAGGATCCGGAGATTTACATTTACCAGCAAAGTTTAGAGCGAGATTAACATTTCACTATTTGTATAGAAATAAATATTAGGATATTAAAAATCAATTTTTTTTTATTGAAACCTTTGAACACATGACAATCAGTTGCGATTTTAGTAATTAGGAATTTATTGGTTCTTAACCATTCACTGATTAAGATACACTTTGTAGATGCGCTGAATTGAACGTGCTTCATGAAGAATCTGTTCTATTTCTAATGAAAGAAGAGCCAAAGCACCAACCTATGGGATTCTTTTGTACGGAATGTTACCTGACTTTTCACGAGTATAAAGAAATTGAGCGACACTCACATCAGGAAGGTTACAGTTTCTTGTGCGTGGAATGCGGTGAAAATTTTGTCTCAAATCAAGAAATCGTAAACCACGCAAAGGAGCACGGCTTTGATGATGGTCATAATATTGAAGAGCGTATTCATTTGGCAGATGAAAAACCATATCAACAGTTACCAAAGAAATCCAAAAGCAAATATGAAACTACCTACCAAAGATTTATGAATTGGATCCTACAAAATAATGCACAAACACTATCAGAAAATGTCATAATTGCTTACTTGAAGGAGTTATCGAAAGAATTGAAACCGTCGACACTCTGGACCACCTATTCAATGTTAAAAACAATGCTTAAATTGAGAAACAACATTGACATTTCGACATACACCAGGTGCCTGTCATTTCTAAAATTTCAGTCAAGCGGGTATAAATGTAAAAAGTCACTCACATTGACTTCAGAACAAATCAAGAAGTTTCTTTTAGAAGCACCGGACCAGGAGTATTTATTTACCAAAGTAAGTTTCTCTTGTAAGTGCGAATGTATTGTACGGTATCTGTAAAAATGATGTACAGGGTCGCCAACTAAGAATACGAAGTTCTGTGTCTAGACAACTAGACAAGAATTCTACAAGTCAAGAATTTGTCAAAAGCTGGTCATATTATATTATATAATATAAACTATCTGCTGATATAGAATAATTAAACAAACAACAACTTTGGCAAACAAACTTTTTTGAAATATCTGTTACCAGTTACCTTTAGATATTAACTTCTGATACTACCTTCTACTAACTGATTCTGTTTTAGGTTTTACTAATTTTTGGTGTTTCTGGTGGATGTGGCCGCAAGGAGTTAAGGAATTTAAAAGTAAACCATGTAAGAGACTTGGGTGATGAGTTCCAAGTGAAGATAGTCGGCGAGAATACAAAAAAGGAGCGATTATTTGTAGTCTCGGGTAAATTTTATGAATTGACAAAAAAATATGTACTGCTCCGACCACCAAAAATGGAAGAATTTTTTGTGAATTATAAAAATGGCAAATGTTTTCGGCAAATTGTTGGTGTGAACAAAATTGGAAATCAACCAAAAGTAATTGCCCAGTTCTTGAAATTGCCAAACCCAAACTTGTACACTGGGCACTGTTTCCGGCGCTCGGGGCCACTCTGATAATCGCATTTGTTTGTTTGACGCTTGTGGCAAATAAAACCACATGTTAAGAGCACTGAGGAAGGAAATATATTTTCCGAACTGACGACGAACTAAAACTAGTAGTATTATTACCATTTGAGACCCTAATAATATCCAAAAGCAAACACCGTATTCACACTTACGAGAGTCAACAAATACACAAATTTTAGTTTTTAAAATATGGTTTTGATGAAATTGGTTTTGTCTCTTTTTTTACAGGTTACACCCGTAAGTGTTTCACCATATGTTTGTCAGTTGGTTTTCGAACTGCCTGATGAAGCCAAGAAGCAGAAACACGTGTCGGTGGGTTACCGTACTGCTTCGGTTTCATTCTGCTTCCCTTTTTTTTCTGTTTATAAAATATGTCCATTCATTAACAAAACCTAACATTGATTCGTGATCGAACCGTAACCTTTTTGGTGATCTCCAGCGGCAGGTTCATAAAAATATACTATTCCGACCATATTCCGACCATGTAGGAAGTTTGCTGGAAGAAATAGTTAAATCTGATTGGCTAGCGTAATTATTTTATTCAGTAAGTACAAAGTCACCTGGGTGCTTACCCCAATAGAAACAAAACAAACGGCCAACAGCGACACAATTGTGATTTCCGCGAGAAGATCCACATATTGTAGACATCTCGCTTCAGCACGGGTGACGCTATAGCCAACCGTTGCGAGTGATCTTACCCCAAGGAAGTGCAAAACATGGAAGAAATATTTTATTTTAAGGATAATAACCCGACGACACGTTTTTCTGCTTGTTGGTTTCATCAGGCATGTAACTCCATCTGTATGAAAGGAGGTTCGAAAACCAACTGACATACACATGTTGAAACATATACGGGAGTGACCTGGACAAGGAGGGACGAAACAAATATGGATATCACATACGGTCAGCAGCGCGCAGCTACCTGTATTGAATTTTGTCAAAAGTTACTGGTGTCCTTATAATCCATATCTTTTTGCTTCTCGCAAGTTTTACTAAATAGCCCTCTGCTGACTGAAACATGACTACTCATATTTAGTACGTTTCCATGCAATTGAAGGCGTTTTTAAAACGATTTCAAAATTGAGTTTCCATGCTAATTTTCAAATCGTTTTCAATTCCGTTTTGAAACTAGATTGAGCTTTTGACAAATCGCAGAAACGATTGAGATGTGTTATTTGAGTTCCGATGCACTTCTTTCTTCATATTCGTCAAGAGTGTCCGTCCACCCCACAAACTGGATGATGGTCTGGCACTTAATATTTCATTAAGCATGGCAAAATAGTTACAGTCTGAACGGACTTCTCCACTTGTCTTATTTTTACGCTTCACTTTATAATACATGCACTTCAAGGCTTTCCATTTATTTTTAATTTGCAAAACACTTTTAGTAGTTACACCTTTCTTTACTAATTCCTCATAAACCAATTGGTAAATTTCTCCATTTTTATACTTGGTATCAAAATACCGATTGATGTTTTGTGTTTGGAAAATTTCCAGTAGAAGTTTTAGTTCTTTGTCCAGCCAAACATTTCTGCTAGCCATGATAAGGTAAAATGTAATTATTGCTTACTTTATTAGTAACAACAATTAATGAAATTAGAAACAATTCAAATGATAAAATGAAAAATTTTTAGTTATGTTCTCTAACTTAAAGAAGTGAAAAAATGACATTTACACGTTGACAATACACAATTGTGAAGTATTTTCTCGATTTCAAAATCTTTTTCATCTTTAAGGTGTTTCCATGCTATTTCAATCCCGATACGATCCCAAAAATTGGCGAATCGACCTTGAAGTGAAATAAGATTTGAAAATTTGAATTGAAAAAAGAGAACGTTTTGAGAACGTTTTTAATTTGCATGGAGACGTAGTAATTATATCTACCCCTTATAAATTAATATATTTACTGTATAGTAAAAGTGTATTTTGTAGGAGTTGCAAGTAGTAATAGTAGTGTTTAGAATTATTAATTTTAACGTTGTACTGTTATAAATAAAGAAACTTTTCGGCAGTTATGTGTTATGTTATGCACTGAATTTTTATCGTCACCCGATATAATTTTTTAAATTCGAATAGGTTTACTTCGAGTTTAGTAATAGCATGTTAGCGTATTTACTCCTAATTTTTATTATCTTTTTAGATTGAGCGAGCTGAACAAACTTTATGGTGAGAAAATTAAAGAGGAGCCGGACGATAATAAAATCGAGATTACGCGTTACAATATCGATGCTGAAGAGAAATTTGAAGGGTGTCTTTTAGGGTCCCAAGAATTTTACGAAACAGAGCATCACCCTACCATGTGTCATGAAAATGACGGAAACGTAGTATTGGTTTCTACACTTGCTAAAATGGAATTAAATTCGTGTATTGAACCAAACCATGAGTTATTTAGAGAGATCGAATGCGAAGAAGCATCCACAGGAGAAAACGCTTTATCAGTTCGTTGTAGCTCCAGTATTCATGAAACTCACCGAGAAACTAATCATCATCAATGTAAAGAGTGTGGAAAATATTTTACTAAAAGTGCTTATCTAAAAAAACATTTAAAAATCCATACAGGTCAGAAACAGTACAAATGCAATGATTGTGGCAAATCTTTTGTTAGAGAAAACAAATTGATTATTCATTCACGAAGTCACACTGGTGAAAAACCTTACAAATGCAGGGAATGTGGAAAATGTTTTGCACAAGCAGGTCAATTAACCGCTCATTTGCGGACTCACACTGGTGAAAAGCCATTTAAATGTAATGAGTGTAATAAATGTTTTGCTCAGAAAGATAAATTGCTAAGACATGCACGGATTCATACTGGTGAAAAACCTTACAAATGCGAGGAATGTGAAAAATGTTTTTCAGACTTAGATAACATGCAAAGACATGTGCTAGTTCATAAAGGCGACAAACCTTTCAAATGCCACGTATGTGGAAAAGGTTTTGTAAGACGAACTTACTTGACTTATCACTTGCGGAGTCATACTGGTGAAAGACCGTTCAAATGTATGAAGTGTGATAAATGTTATAGAGATGCAAGTGGCCGGCAGAGACATTTTTTACATGTTCACAGTCTTGAGTAATAACATCAATATTGTTACGGTTTTTCCGTGGGTTTACACAAAGTCAATTTAATTCGACAATTAAATAAACTTATTTACACTTCAAAACCTCAAAACACTCCGTATAATAATTAATTCAGCTACCAAAAACACTACTCCAATTCTACAATTATTCTACTATTTAGACTTCACCGCGTTCCCAAATCCACTACTACTCCACGAAACCGCTCCTTTTTATTCAGCAAACCACGTTCTAGAACCACTGCGAAACGCTTCGCGATTTGCGTCGAACATCGAAGACGCTTCCAGGTGTGTCGCTTTCTAACGGCGGCCTACTATAACACGCCAAGTCAGATATTGCGGCGCATCGGATCCATCCCGAATCGAGTGCTCGTTCAGTAAGTATCGAGCATAGTAGGCGCCAAACCGTAACAATATCAAGGATATAGGCAATATTTCTTAAGAGAATGTGTTCGGTTATTGTTTACACACCACAATATCAAATCCCCCCTCTTAAAGCTGATCGTCCCGATCCACTTCATCTAGTCCTTGGTACTTCTTGGGTCTGTCCAGATGGACAATTTTCAATTTCTTGCCTTTGGGGCTGCCTTGGACTCTGTACACGACGTCGTTTAACCTTTTTACCACATTGTAAGGTCCCTCCCAAACCGGTGTTAATTTCGGTGATTTGCCTTTCTTCCTCTGAGGGTTAAACAACCAAACTTTATCGTCCTTCTCGAACCCTCCCGAATTGGCCCTAAGATCATAACGAGATTTCATCTTGTCGCTAACTAGATTCAAACATTCGCTGATAAGACCATGGATGTTCAGTAATCTTTCTTGCAACTCGTCAACGTAGTTCTCAATGTTCGTGCTGTTGGCCTGTTGGAGATCCGAACACAACATCACATGGAAGTCGAAGTTCTCGACCAAACAGAACTTTGGATGGTGACTGTCCCGTTGAGTTGTGGACTGCTGCTCTATACGCCATCAGGAAGAGTGGAATATGCTGGTCCCAATCTTTCTGATGCTGATCAACAACCTTTGAGAGATGTTGCTCTATGGTCTTATTAAATCTCTCGACCATTCCATCCGACTGAGGATGAAGCGGCGTTGTTCAGGTCTTCCTAATGCCTAGCAGGTCACAGAGCCTCTGAAAGAACTTGGACTCAAAGTTTCGTCCCTGGAATGTAACTCCAACGGCACACCAAATCTACTGAAGACATTTTCGACGAGAATATCAGCGACTGTGCTGGCTTCTTTTTTGGAATCGCAAACATCTCAGGCCATTTGCTAAAGTAATCCATAGCAACCAGAATGTACTTGTTGCCTCTATTGGTCTGAGGAAAGGGCCCAGCGACGTCTATGGCCAAACGTTCGAATGGCAGTCCTACGTTGTACTGCTTCATAGGTTCCCGGGATCTTGTCTGTGGTCCGTGGCTAGCTGCACAAATGGAACATTGTCGACACAAAGTGAAACCAGTCACCCAGTGAAAGCGTTGCAGGATTTTGTCCAAAGTCTTATTTACTCCCAAATGAGCACCAGTCTTTCCATTGTGCATTTCCTTTAGTACGTTGTCGACCCTTCCTCTGGGAACTACCAGCTGCTTCCTTATCTCTTTTCTTGTGTGTTGTTGGTCTTGGCTCGCTTTGTTCCTTTCTCAACAACAATGTGCCTATGTCGCTGTCTTCTAGTTGATCCTTCCTAATTTCATCGGGACTCCATTTATCATCGGTCGTCAGCTAAACCATTCTGACGGACACAACTCCTTCACGTTGTTCCGCTTTCTGGCATTGTTTGCATGGTTGGATGGTTGTACGTCCCTCGTTGGTGAGCGGGACGGTATCCTTACTTGACAATCTCGTTTAATGTGTCCCGTACGTCCGCATCGATAACACTCCACTCTAGTGATCGGGCGTGATCGTTCTAACTGTGTGGACTGACCATTTCCTGATGCTGCCATTTGTTGCACTAATTGGCCGACCATTGATTTAATTTCATTTATTGATGTAGCAAGCTCTCCTCTTGAATAGTCACGGCCCTGATCTTTGGCTTTAAGTCATTGCACGCAGCTTCAACTTCCAGGGCTCGAACCAGTAATTCGCTGCTGTTGCTCCCTTTGAACATCTTCAGCATTTTATTTACCTCCGGATCTCGAATCCCTTCTACAAATTCTTCTTGAATTTTCTCCGGGACGGCTGAGTAAGCCAGATGCACAAAGCGACGAATTTCGGCTTCAAACTCGCGTAAATTTTCACCAGTTTTCTGCTGTCTTTCCTATGCTGAGCTCCATAACGTCGTTCTAATGCAGCTGGCTCCTCTGCTGGCAATTTTCCGCTCTAAGTCGCTTAGCCTGATGACATCATTCTGAGTTTTATTAATGTCCTCCCGAACATCATTTATTTTTACCTGAACATCATACTCCATCTTTTTAAGACTATGGGTTACATATTCTTGGAAGTCTGTCTTGATCCCCGCTAGAACGTCCAATATTTCTACGTTACGCTTTTCTTGCCGCTCTTCGGCGTCTTCTTGACGCATTTCTATATCTTGTTGTCGCATTATTTCTTGTTCTTCTTTGTTTTGTTGTCGAATCCTTTCTTGTTCTTCTTTGTCTTGTTGTCGAATCCTTTCTTGTTCTTCCTTGTCTTGTTGGCGAATCCTTTCTTGTTCTTCTTTGTCTTGTTGTCGAATCCTTTCTTGTTCTTCTTTGTCTTGTTGTCGAATCCCTTCTTGTTTTTTAAGCATTGCCATAATAACTGCAAGTTGTGCCTCCATAATTGTACTTTGACGTCTTGTTATTGGCATAAAATAAATTTAACACACCACTGTTCTGAAAATCTCTAGTCCGGTTCTGAACACAATTCTCTAACCCGAAGTTTAGTTCAAATTCACGTCGCACTAAAGTCTGATCGCACTTCTGACACTAATTGTTACGGTTTTCCTGTGGGTTTACACAAAGTCAATTTAACTCGACAATTAAATAAATTTATTTACACTTCAAAACCTCAAAACACTCCGTACAATAATTAATTCAGCTACCAAAAACACTACTACTCCACCGTCGAAACCGCTCCTTTTTATTCGGCAAACCACGTTCTAGAACCACTGCAAAACGCTTTGCGATTTGCTTCAAACATCGAAGACGCTTCCAGGTGTGTCGCTTTCTAACGGCGGCCTACTATAACACGCGCCAGGTTAGATATTGCGGCGCATCGAATCCATCCCGAATCGAGTGCTCGTTCAGTAAGTATCGAGCATAGTAGGCGCCAAACCGTAACAATATCAAGGATATAGGCAATATTTCTTAAGAGAATGTGTTCGGTTATTGTTTACACACCACAATATCAAATTGCTCAGTTTGGAAGGTTACATTTAATTGGAGTAGCTCTGCTATAGCACCTCTGTATTGTAAGAGATTTCCTCACGAGTTAAGCACAAATTAGTTTTTGAGCACATTAGGACAATAAGATTAACAAGTTTATGTAATTTATTTACATGAAAAATTAATGTAAATAAACATTGGTCACAAGTTTTAATTATTTTGGTTTTTACTTTTACTTCGGTACGCTTATCTATTGAAGGGATCATCTTTTGGTGCATATTTAGTCATCCAGTATCATCTCGCAAGTACGTAATCGTTTTTTCAGCCCACTATTAATTTATAGTTTTAGAGAGTAAACCCTCTTATGCCCGGTTTCTGAACCAATAGATATATCCTTAAGGTTTTGTGGTTTACGATCCTCTGTTGAACGGTTGATGTTGTTTGAAATCAAACTTCCCAGTAAAGCCAACGTTTCGCAAAGTTTATTTTTGCTTTATCAGTGCAAGCTGTTATTTTTGATTCCGTGTGCTCTTTTTTTTCACAATCTCATTTTTTAAATCCTCACATCAAGGCTAGTAATTAATGTTAATACTTTCCTATACCTAAGACCCCAGGTGCAAGCACCTCTTGCACCGTTTCTTAGATATTTCATAAAGATAGTGGATTTATCAGTAAAACCGTACTCTAAACATTAATTAAATTCTTAAACTAAGTCCTGAACGGTTTGCTGCTGGTTTGTTGCTACGCAAAAAGTTGCTGTAGAGATGTATTTTTAGAAATAAAAAATGAGGCACCTTGAAGACGCTAGACAGTTTTAAAGGAAAGTATGAATTCTGAAAACCGCGCTATATCTGTCAAACGATGACAGATATACCGGTTTCACCATTAAGTTATTATATACCAGGTGTCCAAGAACACCCTGGACATAGGAGATTAACATGGGAAAGCGGTTTTGATTTTTTTGCGCCTGTACGGTTGATTTGATTGAAAAATCGTATTAATGAAAGTTGTAGTACCTATCACGGACTAGTTTTCTGTATTTTTTTTAGATCTCTAACGTAAGCCGTTTTGTCGTAAAACACGAACAAAAATGCGAAAATTTTACCTTTTTACCTGCACTGTATAAGCGGTTGTCCAGCAACCGTACCAGCAACAATGATCTGTTTACCCGTTGCCCGACAACCGCCTATACAGTGCAGGCCAAAAGTTTAAATCTTCTCATTTTTGTTCGTGTTTTACGACGAAAGGGCTCAAGTCCTATGTCGAGGGTGCTCTTGGACACCTGGTATATATTATTATTATAAGCAATAGGTTTTTTGATTTATTTTAATTAAACTGTATTAAGTATAGTTTATTTGTAGGTTTATTGAGCTAATTAATGAGAAATTTAGTATCGACATAAAAGAGGAGCTATACGATGATGAACCTGAGCACACATATGAGGCATGTTTTTTAGGATTTCATGATTCTTCTGAGCTGCGCCAAAACTCTGTATTTTCTCCGGAGTCAGTTAACCGTAGATTCAAAATCTATTAAAACCGAATTAAGATTATCTAATGAAGAAAATGTTGAATTATCTTCAAATAATGAACCGAAAGATGCACTTACTACATATAATTCTGATATTCAAAAAGCCTCCAAAAATTTTACTGAAAAGGCAACAAAAAGCCGTTTACTCTCTGATTCCGGTAAAAAAACTCATCAATGCGAAGAGTGTAGACAATGTTTTGTAAGTAGAAGTGCGTTGACTACTCATTTGCGAAGTCACACCGGCGAAAAACCTTTCAAAGGTAATACCTGTAATATATGTTTTTCGCAAAGATCACATTTGCGGAGACATTTTCGGATTCATACCGGTGAAAATCCTTACCAATGCACGCTATGTGGAAAAAGTTTTACAAGAAGAACAAGCTTTGAAAAGACATTGAAATGTAAACAGTGTGATTTCAAATACAACTGGTAAAAAATCTTGTAGTAATCCACTTTTGGAGATAGGCCGCTTCCAGTTTCCTCCATGTCGACCTGTCTTATGCTGGGATTATCCAGTTCTTCCCCGCTCGTCCCTGTATGTCGTCTCGACATCTTAGCATGGGTCTGCCTCTGCTTCTTTTTTTTCTTCATGGTCTCCACCGCATTATGATTTTGGTCCATTTCTCATTATTTCGCGCAACGTGCTCCGTCAACGCCACTTGTTTCTTGCAGCTTGTATGACACCTCTATGACATCACTTAGTCTGGTTTATGCTCTGATATCCTCGTTTCTCTCTATCTCTTAAGCTAATTCTCAGCATCGCACGCTCCATCGCATGTTGACAAACCCGTAGTTTTTGTTCATAGTGACTGTCTCGAGCCCGTATAATAACTGGCACAGTTCGCAGCATCGTATATTTTCCGTTTCAGATTACTTGGTATCTTCAGTTCTTTGAGGATGTATGCGAGTTTCCTAAATGCTGCCCATGCCAAACTGATTCTCCTCTTTATCTCAGCTGTGTGGTTGTCTTTGCCTAGCCTGATGCTGTGTCCAAGATAGATATTCTTTCACTAGTTGAAGTGTGTGATTATCGATGTTGATATTGTTTGAGGTCATGATCTTCGTTCTCTGGAGGTTTATTTCAAGTCCTACCTTCTGTGACTCTTTCTTTAATTCGCATATCATGGTGCAGTGTTCGTCCTGGTCGGTGCTCAGAATGACAATGTCGTCAGCGAATCGCAGAGGACTAAAAAATCTCCCGTCTATGTTGACATTCCTGTGTTGCCATGTCAAGTTCTTAAACACGTACGAAAATACGATTTTTCAATCAAATCAACCGTACAGGCGCAAAAAAATCAAAACCGTTTTTCCATGTTAATCTCCTATGTCCAGGGTGCTCTTGGACACCTGGTTTTCGGTACACTTCTCAATCAGAGTACGCATCGTTTGAATGTGGTCGTTTGTACTAAAGCCGCTTCGGAACACGGCCTGTTCCACTGGCTGGTAGAAATCGAACTTTTTGTTGTTTGGTTAGAAGTTTATACAAAACGGACAAAAAACTAATCGGTCTATAGTTTTAGATGTTGGTTCGGTCGCCTTTTTTGAGGAGGATTACTACCTCGCCAATTCTCCAGGCGTCGGAAATTTTTTCCTCCATACGTTTGTTAAGTAGGGTGATCAGTTCTTTCCTTCCCCCATTTTTCACCATTTCTGTAGTAAGGTGGTCTTCTCCTGGGGCATTTCGGGTTTTCATCTGCGTCAGTGTCATTCTCAGCTCTGCAGTATCGATCTCCGGGATGTCTTCGGAGCCAATATTCAGGACTACCTGGTCTTTACGGTTTAGGTAGGTACCGATTAGCTGTAGAGTTCCTGGTAGAACTAGTGAAAGTGATCTGTTCCCTCTCTGTCCCAACTTGTTCTTGTTAGTTCTTAATTTTGTATATGAGCGACTTTCCCTTTGTTCTTTTTTATCGGAGGATTTTCATATTCATGTTGTCTTCGGTGGCTTCTTGTATGATCTTTGTGTTATGAGATCTTAGGTTTTTTTTAATCGCTTTCTTTACTCGTTTGGGTAGTTGTCGGTATCCTATTGAGTCTGTCCATTTGTCTGCGTTTTGTTAGGAGTTCGTTTGTGCTCTGGCTGTGTTTCGTATTAGTTTTTGCTGCCATGGTTCTTACTTTCTTCGCTGCTGCTTGTATGCTGCTAGTGATTTTTTCCGATAATTCATTTAGACCCATACTTCTCAGATCTTCAGTTGGTTGTAGTTTTTTGTTGATTTGGGCATTGTATTCATCCATTTTGTCTGAGCTGAGTCCCTGTTGGACAAACAGCTTTATCGATTTGCTTTTTTCTTTCCAAGCCTGTGTTTATACATATTTATTGTGGCTTACGATTCTGTGGTGGCTCCCGGTATTGAAACGGCTAAGAACTGATACGTCGGTACAATCCGTAGTAAGTATACAGGGTGTCCCACGACGAAAGACATCGATTGATATTGCAAAAAGTATAAATAGGAGAGTTTTGAAAATTAGGCAGGATACTGATGTGGGCATGCCCAATCTAACTAAAATATTTTCAATATGGCTGCACTTCCGTTTATACCGGAAGTCGATCACAACTTTCTTATTTTAAATAGAACTCCCTATATATTATTACATATTTGGATTCCTCACAAAATTCTGACCAACTTTTGTGTACAATGCCCTATCCCTATCTCTAGCCGTTTTCGAAATATTTGATGTTTTTCCAAAAAAGTGACAGTTGCAACGCTCAACATCTTTTTGTATTCTGTCAAAAGCGTATTTTATTTTGCAATGAAACTTTGGGTTATTGTAAATAACGGATCGTTTTATTAAACTGAGGGTGCGTAATGAGTCATTTGTATACAGGGTCGTCAAAAAAAAATCATAAACTTGCCACTAAAAAAAATGAAAAGTCTCAAGTTTTTTAAATAGAAACCCACATTTTTTATGACGGAATCATTTTGAGCATTAAAAATTACTATACGCTTCAATTTACTTGCCTATACCTAAATCCAACCCATTTCGTTTTATTTGAGAATAAACATTTTTTTATTAAATGCCACTAATATACACTATACAATTAGTTGTACGACAAGTTGTACAACTCAGGTAGATTCGACCGTCGAAACGATAATTGCATAGTGTGTGATGCTGTCGTCCAACAAGTCGTACGACCCGGTTGAATCGTACGGTAGTTTGACTGGACAAAAATTTATCGTACCACAGCGTTTGATATACGACAAATCAGACTCAATTCGACATAAACTTAAAAAAGAACTTAAAACTCTCGCAAATATGGAGACTAATACATTTTGGACTGAATTTATGGATCTCTATCGTGAGCAGGTTTGTTTGTGGGATGTGAAATCCAATGAATATGCCAATAAACATAAACTTTTTCCTAACTTTTCTTTCATCATGAACTAAAGCGACTACTATTGCTGCTGTATTTGTTGTTCACAACGAACGCGGCATGATGCTCTGTGTGCTACAGAAATTTAAAACGTACTGCAAATCTTCAAGACCGATTGATGCTCAGATCGTTTGTGTTTGTGGCCAAAATCATGTGCAACTTGTCGCATCAATTGTAAGTTCAATCTATCGTACAACTTGTCGTACAGCTAATTGTATAATCTATGGGCCGTTTAAGGCTGCATGGTTGGGATTAGCTGGTACTCTAGTTGGCCATGCTTTTGACACACGGTGATATTGGAGACCTGCAGAGCATGTTAATAACACTAGTGACTTGAGTGTTTTGACAACTGCAAATATGCCGTCGCGGTTACGTTATTCAAACCAAGATTACTTAAATCTGTTTATTATTTACGGAGAATGTGATAAAGTTGTAAGTAGAACATGTGAGGTAAATAATTACACTTACTTACGTGATACTTACTATAACCAATGCAGCTGTGAACAAAGCGAGCTAATTATATGATGATAACTAGCTCATTAAAGGACCCTGTGACCTGATCATTAAAACAACTAGGTAAAATTCAATTAAACATATTGAGAAATAGCTTGATCGGCCACAATACAGTTACAATGAAAAAAAAATCACAAGCTAATGATTGGATCAGAAAATAATTAAGTTAATTAAAGCTATCAACAAGAAAGGTAAAAAAATAATGATAGGTAAGTCAAAGTAGCTCCACTAGGTAGCTCAATCAAAGGTAGAAATTCAATACTATCAATTCAGATGGTCGCAAGGATTACCAGTTATAAAGGGGAACTTTTTATTAGTGGTTAGTTAGGTAAATAGGCTTGCCTGACAACTCGACTAGGATTTGGAGGCCCAAGATGGATCAGCCTCAAGATGAATCCCTGTCCCACGACTAAACTGTGCGGTTCAGTCACGTAACCCTAGCGTTTTGCCCTAACCAAGGACCCTTAGAAAGCAAAGATATGAGTGAATAAGGACCCTGGCTATCCCAAATAAAGGTATAGATACCGTTACTTGATATTAAACAAGGGTAGGTCTCCCCCTCTGGACACAAATGGCTTAGCTGGCTCTAACCTGAGCGGGCACATTTCAATAAGGTTACATTTGACCCAAGAAGAAAAGAAAACTTACCCTCCCCGCAGAAGAAAGCACTACAAATCCGCATAAGCGACAACACTTAAAAACTCGTAAAATTCTCAACAAGTGAGTAACAAAGAGTCTGTTCTGTTCTGTCTAACTGTGAGTTCGTCGTTTGCTGTCTCCAAAATAGGCGTTTGTCGAAGTTTCTTCATCGGCTTAGATGTTACCAGGTCACACCTTACAATAGATCTTGTTGCCCCAGTGTCAATGGTAAACTCATACACATTTTTTGTTGTTCAATAGTCCTTGAATGACTAAACTATCATTACATTTTTAACCAGAGAAATATTTAATTTGAGGGCTGAAGAGTTACTTGCCAGGGGTCGCCTTCTTACTCCGGTAACCTCGAGTTTTCCTGGTGCTGGTTTTTTCGGTACTGAGGGTTTTCAGTTCAATTTCTGCCGTAATCTCTTTTACGTCCACAGTTCTAACATTTTATATCTTCTCTAGATGGAGAGTGACTTCTCTGTTATTGTCGCCTTTTTGCAGGAGTTCGTCCAGCTTTCCAAGTTCCTAAATTGTCCAACTTTTGTAGATCTGCGCCTCTGACACCATCAGTAAAGTTTTGGACCGCGATCTGATTCAGAAAATTTTTCGGTGCTTGTGGATACGCCGGTTGATTGAGTTGCTCAATTTCAACCCCAAATTCCTGTAGAGTCTCTGATGGTCCTTGGTCTCTACTTTTCAATTGGCTCTGGTACACCTGTGTCAAGTGCTTATTACCGAATCGTAGTTCTAGCGCATTTGCAAGGGAATAGTAATTTCTTTGTTTACACTCCGGGGTGTTCTGGAGTATCTCGAGAACTTTACCTGGGTACCTTTTTGATATTCAGTCCACCCATTAGCCACAGTGGCAGCCTCTGCTTCCAATACAACTTCCACGAAGTTTTCCCGTCAAACTTTGGCACCTTATAATTCATTGTCGTATAAGTATTAAACTAAGTTGAAATTAAATTTAAGAAAAGCAAAGTTTTCCTATTACCAAACCGTTCCAATCTGTCCCTTGTTTGGTTTCTGGGACTAAACTAAAAGGCAATTTTGAAAATGCAGTGAACCACATGTTCTTATTTTTTTTAGAGGACGGGAAAAAATTATCTAATTTGGAAACCGGGTAGGTACCTATGAGTTTGTCATAAAATTCTCTAAAACTTTCCCCATTTAACCGATCTTGTATCTATACAACAGAATCCCCATACATGCATCACCTCACTATGTATTCTTGACTAACTTTATGTGCTTTAATAGCCTCTGGAGATATATAATAAAATAAATATGTTGGACCACTCAATTTAGGATCTAATAAAATGTTTCGTAAACTGAGTGTTATTTGGTTTAAAACCACTTTACTTGTTCAGCATGACAGTTTAATTCTTCCATTAGAAATAGAGGCCAAAAAATTAATTATGTAAACACCTAGGATGATTATTAAGTGCTGATATTCAGTTTAGAAGTCTAATTGTGGTATGTTTTATGCATTACATTTAAACGTTTAACAGGATGGGGGTGACTTAATATACTGTATATTGTGGTTTTGCAAAATTGTTGACAGGGACAAGCGTAATATATTATTTAAATTTCAATTATTGTTGTTATTTTATAACGGTCTCCTCTAATTTGTTTTAGAATAGTAATTTATACTAATAAAATATTTACAACGCAAGTCGACTATTTAATACATGAGTGAATTAAGAGAAACTTAAATATTTTGCTAAACTTTACAAAGATGGAGGTAAACATGCATTCTGTTGATATTTAAAATATAAGGTTAGTTAATTTTTCAGATATTTCCAAACTGTAGGCAGTTGATGATATCAATGTACTGTTGTTCTGCAATTGGATGTTTTCCATCAGAGTTGATGTTCAAGAACTATAAAACTTTTCAAAACGCTTATTCGCTTTATGGCAAAGTCATGTTCACGTACCACGTCTGGCTGATGTGTACAATCTACATGGAGTTATCTCACTCTCTCAGTATAGATGTAGTATCTGTGATTCTCAGCGTCGGTTTAATCAACTCCGCCACTGTTTTCCGACAATGGAGGATTAGATTTGATACTAGATTTATCAAACTAGTTCAAAGAGTAATTGATATGGAACGCGCTATATATTCTATACAATTGCCTGAGGTCTTATATACCTATTTTTATAAAATTTAATTTAAATTGACTCAGTAACACTTTTTGTTTTAGATCGTTGACGCATACAATGCTTTTGTTAAAAAGTACAATAAAAATTGCAAAGCATACTTGTATTTCATGGCAGTGCTTACACTGAACTTTTTTATTAGACCGATGTTGGTTCCGCCAGTTGAAACGTATATGGGAAATGAAACCATTATCACTAAGGCGTTACCCTTCCCTTGCTGGTTACCTTTTGATAAACAAAAACACTACGAGGTAAGTATTTATCCCAGTAAGAAAATAAGTGAACCTCTTGTCTTCTAGTGCAGAGGGAACATTAACACATATTCCAAATGTTCCGGAATATTCTTCTTTTGCCACAAGGCATAAGCTGCAACGATGAAATTTTGGCATATCACTCAAGGTTAAAAAACTATCTCTAAAACGTCTATCTCTTGATGGTAGTTTCAATTTTTTAGGACCTTGGTTTTCGGGCCAGCGACATTTACAATTTACAATTTTAATTGTATGTTCTTCAAAAATTCTGCACAAACAGCTAAGGTTTAATGAAGTTTTATCCATCCAGTTTCCAAATATCTAAGTTTAAATTTTGAGCAAAGAACAACAGGTTTCCATTATTGACTGAAATACTTAAAAATATCCAAATAGAAAGTGGACATATTTTGATTATTTTGAAGGTTCGAAAACAGAGAGTACCTACTACTCATCCGCCTTCTGATTGAGTATTATCAGGTATTTTAGTCAGTAATTAAACCTGTTGTACTTTGCTCAGTTAAAGTCAAATACCTGAAAACTTCGTTAACTTTAATTGCTGATTATAACTCTCAGAGAAAAATTTGGAAAATGGTTAAAGGAACGTGGTGAACTGATCTGAATACTTACGTTTCAAAACTTTGAAAACAACTATCCAGAGATGTTTTAACTGTACCTTTCCGGAACAGTTGGAATACCCTGTATATAAACAACCTTTATTTCTAAAGAAATAGGCTATCGACCTATTGGTCTTTCTGCCCTTGTCACAAAAATAGTATATTACATACTCAGGTGGAAAGTGTTTGATTTCTGTCGAGAAAATCGATCTTTTTAAACGTGTATTCCAATAGGGTCGTAAAAAGTTTAGGAGATATAACATCACCCTGTCTCACACCTCTTTCAGTTTTATGCAAGCCTTGGCATTTTCATAAACGTTTTTAATGATATTAATGACACCTATTAAGGCTGGTAGAAGTCCAATTTATGTGTGATTCACTTGGTAATCATCGCACGAACCACTTGTACAGATGGGAGAGCAGTCTAAATAAAAAAAAATTTTTAGGTTTGTTATATCACCTTTCTTGTGCATGATTGTTATTACTGCTCGATCCCACTGGGAAGGTGTTCTTCCACTGGTCAGGCACGCATTATAGAGCTTGCAGAGCATTTGATGCAATCAAGTTCCGCCCAGCCCAGCAGGACTGCTCTCAGTTCGTCAAGTGTCACATCTGGGATTTCTTCAGATCCCTGATTCGTTAGCGTTGGTATCTTGATGTTGCCAACGTTCACATTCGTGTTGCTGTAGAGTTCTTGGTAAAAAGACCTAACCACATTCAGAATCGTTGTTTCATGTTATATGTCCGTCTTGTTGTCTACTTAGTTATGTTCTTTTTGCCCTCCGTGAACGTTCTTCTAATTGACTTCAGACCCTTGTTTCCTTCTATGACTCTTGTCACTTCTCTTGTGTAAATGTTCTGATGTGATCTTTCCTGATAGCCTTTGATATTTCTCTGTTCAGTGTTCTAAGTCGACCCGTATTTCTAGCATATTTCTCCGGCATTTCTCGTCTTTCCTTCAGGTCTTTTTGTATTTTCACTGAGTTTGTCCTTCTTTGTAAATTTTTTCTTTTGATGTTTGTTTTTTGCTTGTAGAACGGCTTCCGTAAGGTGGGTGTTTAGCGACTCTACATTCGGTTGTTTCTGTTTGTACATTTATTTCCTGCTGGAAGTCTGTCAGACTTTCTAGGGGTTTCCATTTATTACTCGTTCCTATCAACTTGGACCTCTCTTTAAATTAAACACTATGCGTGCTCGAACCTTATGGTCGCAACCGATTGTAAACCTGTTCAAAACCGATACGTCATACACAATCTCCTTTCTGTCTGATATTATTAGGTCTATTTCGTTCTTGGTGTTTCCATCAAGACTCAACCAGGTCCACTTTCGTTGGAGTGGTTTCTCAAAAAACGTGTTCATTGCCAACATATTGCACTGCATCGGGAACTCAAGCAGCATTTGTTCTCTTTCGTTTCTATCTCCATACCCATGTGTACCCAGGGACATTTCTGCATCGTCCAATTTACGACCTAGTTTGGCATTGAAATCACCAATTAAAAGTGTATAGTGCGTAGGTGTCTGCTCCAGTGCGGTCTGTACATCGTCATAGAAGCATTCCATTTCTTCTGCTGAGTGGAGGTTGGGGCATAAACTTGAACAATTTTTAGAATTGTATCTGCTGTTCGATTTATAAACGAGGTAGATTACCCTTGGGCTAATGCTATTAATTTGGGTTATACGTTTTCGAGATAAAGGGTGGTAAAGTTAAAAAATAAAAATCAATTTTTTTTAAAATTTAATATACATTTTGTAGCATATTACTTTGAAAATCTGGTAGCCGAAGTTTTTTGAGATGCGAAACCCGAATTTAGACACTTACAATTTGAGCAAATTTCAGGTGACAGTGTTTCGGTACAGTATCGAACACTAAAAACCGAAATAACTCGATAACGATGTATTACATGTATGACATTAGCGATTCTTAGCAGGAGTACGTTTTTTGCTTTAAAATGTTTAAAACATCATTTTCCTTAAAAATTAATAAGAAAATTACTCCTAGAAAAAATACACTGTAAAGTGCCATCTAACGGCCGCAGTAAAAATGTGTCAAAATTCGGATTTCGTATCTCATCAAACCCCTGAGTACCAGATTTAAAAGTAATACGTTACAAAATGTACATTATATTTAAAAAAAATCAATTTTTATGTTTTAACTTTACCACCCTGTATCTCGAAGACGGAGCAATTTCGGACAAAAGTAATAGGTAATAAGGTAAGACAAAGGGTTGCTTTATTTAAATCGGCTTATTTTGATGTCAGGAATATGTCATAGGATTTTGTACAGACCTTTTAGAGATACCCTGTATAGTAGTATATTTTTTCTGCCGCAAGCCTCTACGATGGACAACACCATGACCTCTACAATATGAATTTAGCTTAAATTAACGTTTCCACTCTGTACATGTTGGACATAATTTTTGCCTACTACAGTGATTGTGACAAGATGTGTTTTTTCATCAATTAATCAATCAATCAATTAACCAATCTATTTTTTTTAGGTGGCTTATGTAGTCACGTGTTTACATTGCATAGTGGGTGCGTGTAGTGTTGCAATTAGTGATGTCTTTATGTGTACCTTAATAGTGCACCCACTCGGACTTCTCACTGTCTTTCGCCATATTTTGGTTAATTTTGAAAAACTGGCTCAAATACGGCAGAACCAGAACAAGTCGCTGAACATGGAAGAAGCCGAATATTACACATTTATTGGTATCATTGAATGGCATATTAAAATAATTGAGTAAGTATATCCATTAAGTCACATTAATTGTTAAGAAATTTGCGATACGATTTTTACGACCAGCTTGAACTGAAAGGACATACTGAGAATCTGGGGTCAGGCAAAGTTAGAGACATTTTAAAATTCAAAGACTGTCTGAAATGGCTCAGACAGACAGACTAAAATGGCTTAAACCTATTAGCTCAAAAACAGACTTAAATCGCTTAGGCCTATTTACGCAAAAGCCTCCAAACACTGAAGTAAATAAATTGTCTTCAGTTCCAAGATAGGCAGTAAAAGTTAGAGTATCTTCTCAACTTGTTCCCATTGAAGTTTCATGTGAATAAAAAAACAAGCATGTTCTCCTACATGTTTTATTGCACGTTCTGCGTTTTTGCCACAGATATGGAGCTTTAAGGGCCATTTGCAAAAATTCTAGCAGCTGTAGCAGCTACTATGCTACAGGACTGTCGTACCATCGAGAATAGATTGGGCAAATCCCAAAAGACAACCGAAGCCGGTTGTCTTTTGTGATTTGGTTGTCTTTGGAAAAAAATGCATGGCTGACGCAGGCTAACCTGAGTGTACTGATCTTTACTCGCTTTGAAGTTGTACTGCATAGTCTTTTATACTTTTATTGCAGTTTGTATGATGTATGAATGTGCATGCCAAAACTGGCATGGAAAATCGCAAAAATGATGTTGTGTGTCTGTTCCTCACATGCACTGTGCTGCTGTCCTGGTCTGTCCAGCATCAAGTATTCCCTGGTCCGACGGGCTTAGTTACGCTCAGAAAAACTGAGTAATCTCTGACCTAAAAACATTGTTTGGTTTTTGAAAGAGTCGTTCTGGACGAGTTATAATTGTATGTGTGAGCCACAATAGATTTACGATCGCATTTGAGGGTAGAATGTGACACTCACCACACAACATGACAAACATAACAAGGAGTTTAAATACATGTTGATATTAATGTTAAAAAGTCATTATGTAATACCCACCCTATAATAAGTTTTTGTAATATTTTAGATTTATAGAGGAATACAACAATGTAATGAATGGTGTAATGCTTTTTGACTTCTTGCAAAGCTCCGTACAAGTAGCTTTTATTGTGGTTCAGGTTATTGAGGTAAGTGTTGAAATAACGTACTTGTTGGCAATGCTTGTAAATTTGTACACCAACGTATTTTTTTAAGATTTTTTTTTTGTTTTTAACTGTCACATTTTACCTGAATTGCCACAATTCAAATTCCACGTAGCCTAAGTAAACTTAAAAATACATTGGTGCAATCGGCCATAAGTACTACAAGTTAAGTTTTAATTTCAGAGTGGAATTACACCAGTTTCATTAACTTTTGTACTTTCCTATATACTGACTATGCTGTTCCGCCTGGTACT
The DNA here is from genome assembly GCF_016097725.1 of Ips typographus. Classification (NCBI taxonomy): domain Eukaryota; kingdom Metazoa; phylum Arthropoda; class Insecta; order Coleoptera; family Curculionidae; genus Ips; species Ips typographus. The sequence goes on from NC_138427.1 coordinate 332,133, forward strand.
GTATTACTATTACGGTAATGAAGTAACATTTTTGGTGAGTAAGCAATCTTATTAATATTGATTCTTGATAGTTTTTCCGGCTTATGAGCCGTGAATGTATGGAATTACTTCGTGACGTTTCGTCCACAACTGCGGCGGACAGTATCAAAGGCGATGACGTAACGGTCGAAGTCTCTCCCGTACTTTACGACGATGACTGAAGCGACTGCCGAATTATCGGTCTTATACAGTGTGTCCCGCTTTTCATCTTGATACTCAGTAAATAATAATGCACTTTTTTTTTAAATTATTGTGGTCATTGTATCTCAGAAAAATTAGGTAATTGGTATATAGTAAACATTTTTATTTACCATTGGGGTAGGGTGTTGGGGTGGAAAAAAGGGGTTGATTTTTCTAAAAAAAAGATATTAGGTTAGGTTACATTTTAAGTTAACTTTTTCTACCAGATTTAGAATCAAAATCTCCAAAAACGCTTTTGTCCATATTTTAGGTCTTATAACCTAACTCTGTGACAAAAAGAAAAATTTACTTTTTTAATTAATATGAATTTTAAAATAATTTTTATTTTTTAATAACTCCACTCAATTGGGATAATACGCCTACGTAAGGCAATAAGAGGTACTAAGGAGTTTTTGGGGATGCTGATTCTATACCTGGTAGAAAAAGTTAACTAAAATTTTCCCTAATATTTTTTTCCCCGAAAAATTAACTTAATAAAAATGTTTACTATGCCAAATACTTCATTTTTCTGACATACAATGACTATACGTTTATATCGAGCAAATTGAATCCGCTTAGTCAATCCGATCAAGTAAATTGCCATACAATCCTCGATATAAACAACGCAGATTAACGATTTGGATTGACTAGTCGATCATAAATATTTACAGGATTGAAACACTGAATCCGATTAAAACGCCATTTTTTAAACGAGATATACGGGATTTAATAATTTGGCATTTGACAACTGACGTTTACAAAGACAAGCGAATAGTAGTAATCACAAAAACAATTCCTATTTCTTGTTTTTGACTTATTTTCCGCTTTGAGTTTTATTTGAAATTTTAAAGCGCTCAATTCGTTTTGATTTGTTGGAGGGAAAACCGAAAACCCCGAAAACGGAAAGGTCGTTTGACATCTGACTGCGACAAAATAGAAATGTTGTCATTAGTGTTAAGTGTCAGTTATATTTATATTTTGTATTTTTTTTTATTTTGTTGCTGTTTTGCTCTGGTTCCATCGGCTTGTCTATATCGATTGACCAATACAAACAACGCTAAATACGAATAAAACGAGATTCAACTTATGATTGACCCCCTATACTCCTTCTTTCTCTGTCGATTTGTATTATGAAGAAGGCTTAAATCTTAACCTTATTTGATTCCATCTTTTTCTAATAGTAAAGGCTTAAAATAGGATTGACTTTATATTTTTCCAATCCTCAAAAAAGCTGCAGTAACTACGAGGCTTAACTGAGCCGACTTGGTGAAGCGGCTTGATTAAGTCTACGATGTATAGGGGATCATTGTTCTATCCGCTTCAATAATCGGATTAAGGTTACACGATATAAACATAGTCAATCAACCACCATAATAAAAAAACGCATTATTATTAACCGAGATATCAGGGTGTACTCATGAAAAGCGGGACACACTGTATATGAGCACGATGCATTGGGCAGGACACGTTTCCACTCCGGATTTAGAAAGGTTACTTCTTCCTTCCTGTTAAAGATTTTGTACAACATCGCCTTGGATAATGTCCGCCGCAGTTGTGGATGAAACGTCAGTCGGGAAGTAATTCCATACGACCACGGCTCATAAGTCCGAAATTTTCAAGAATCAGTTTCGACCGGCCGTGAAAGCCTTCACAGTCTAATCAATATTTCCATAAAAGTATGATTTAATAACATTATAGAGCGAACGTTTGGCCTATGATGTATGGGATGATCATTGGTTTGACAAAAATCCGAAAATTATATTTATGATGCGAGTGTTTATTATGAGATGTCAGAAATCGCTGGCTTATCGCATAGGGTCTTTTGGAACACTTTCTATGACAGCATTATTATCAGTAAGTATTTAATTGAAGAATTGGATTACAGAGTACCTACAACCCGTAAAAATAAATACTTTTTAATATTGAATATATTCTATAATATTAAATATTATTAAAAGTTTAAAATAGCTACAACTAATAACTTTTGCATTCTATTGCAGCTTTTGAGAACTACTTATTCTTACATAATGTTACTAAATGGATTTTCTCACTAGTAGTGTAATATAAAACATCTTTTAGTACATCTGATATGTTATTAGTTAAGACAGAGTAACTTTATTAATTAATAATAATAAAATTGTTTATCTTTAGATACTCATATTGATGTTTTTTAAATAAAAATAACTCCTTTTTAAATAGCACGTTTTGATGATATTTTCTGATATTCCAACCGGTGTTTAAAGTATGTCTTGTCTGCACGAAGGCAGGATGTGCTCAAAAAACGTGTAGTTGGATTATACAGAACAGCAAGACTAATATAAAATGAACAACCTTTGTATGCTGATGATACTCAAATATACAGGGTATTCCAAATGTTTCGAAACGGTTTACCTTTATCCACAAGGTGAAAGCTACAAAGATGGAATTTTGGAATATCACGTAAGGTTAAAAAATCTATCTCTTGATGGTCATTTCGAATTGTTAGGGCCCAGGTCTTCGGACCAGCGACATCCACCACCATTTTTTCTAATGGATCGGTAATAATTTTAATCAATTTTTTTGTTCTTTTCCTTGGATCCGCAAATAAAGTTTTGCAAAGTTTTATTCAGGCAGTTTTGAGAAATCTGAGTTTAAACTTTGAGCAAAGAACAACAGGTTTCATTGTTGACTAGAATACCTGATAACGTCAAATTAGAAGGTGAATTAGAGATGAGAAATGTATACGGTAGATAGAGATATGAGTTTTCGATCAGGGAATATATTTTTGAATATTTCTCGTGTTTGGGGATGTGAACGTCATCGTATCTGACCATCACGAGTAATGGTACTCGTTCTCTTTTATGTAATTGAATCATTTTGTATTTGTAATGTAACATTATAAATATTTGACACAAAACGTCAACCTATTCAAAAAGCCATCCCTAATCCACCTTCTAATTATGTATTAGGTCTGTTTGCAGAAGCAATCCCTGACTGGTTTCCAACTCAGAAACAGTAAATGTCAAGTTTCATTGATTGAATGCTCACGTGACTATGACTGTATGTATTCTGACTTGTGACCAATGGATGTATCTATTTCTCTGATTACTAGAGTATATCCAGCGAACCTACGGAGTAATAAAAGCGAAAATTAGGAGGGGTTGACCGGCCCCGTCCATTAGTATTGGTCTATATCCGGTCCGTTTTACAATATAATATCTTCTTCTCTCTCTAATATAAGGACTTCTCGGGTCTCATGTCTCGATTCACTTTTACGTACCTGTTTTACAGTGTAATGCGGGTCGACCAAAGTTGCCGCCCATCGAATTTTATTACTCCGTAGGTTCGCCGGATAGACTATAGTTGGAGATTCTCTATGCGAACAGGCCTATTAACAGGTTTTTTAGTCAACGTAGAAACCTGTTGTTCTTTCTTTATAATTTATACTCAGATTTATCAAAACTGGCTGGATAAAACTTTGTTAAATTTAACTGCTGATTATAAAATTTTGGTAGAACGTAAAAATTGATTAAAATCATAAACGATCCATTAAAAAAAAATGGTGGTGGATGTCGCTGGTCCAAAGACCCAGGTCCTAAAAATTCGAAATGACCATCAAGAGATAGATTTTTTAACTTTACATGATATTGTCACACCCGTGTTAGTAGTTACGGTGCACACCCAGTAACCAGCACAGTCAACAAGGTTAGCATAATGAGGTCGTTGACGAATATAAAAGATGCACCGTAGCTCGACTAAATCACCAAACCCTGGGGTCTTCCCCAGAGGGAGGTCACTGACTGATCTCTGGGTTAGTCTGGGTACGCCTATTGTGCAACGCAACGTGGAGCAGTAGGTGACCAAGTGCCACACCCGAGTATCAGCCGTAGCAAAGGAAACAGTATGGGCGTGCAGCAAGAGTTGCCGCACCTACTTACCTCCTTTTGCTAGAACGATAACGTCTTTACCGGCCCGGTGAATGCCCTCGGACACGAGTCTAGGGTTAATTCATCGCCGATAAAGCGTCGCCCTCCGTGAACCTCCCTTCAACTCTGACCATCTCCCCACATCATACTCTTCGCCATCTTGGCGATCTGGGGGTAAGATTATTATACCTGTTGTTTCATCTACTTAAATAAAGTGGGTTACCTGTGGAAACCTGAGTTTTTCTCCCTCTGAGCTACCCCTTAACGTGACAATATTTCAAAATTCCATCTTTGTAACTTTAACCTTGTGGAAAATATTAGATCGTTTCGAAATATTTGGAATACCCTGTATACGTCTTTTGCTTGTGATCGGACTAGTGATGCAAATGACAGACTGAGTCATGATCTTGATACCTTCTATGAGACAGCTGGTAAACACTTGCTACAGATCAACCCCGCCAAGTCTTTAGCTTTTTTTTGCAACGAGAATAGTCGTGAGCACATAAAAAATAATAATTACTGAAAATTTGTATAAGGGATTTTGCGAGCCAGTAAATACGATGCTTTTATTTATTTTGCAGTAGCTGATAGAGGGCGCTACCTGCAACCATTTCAGCTGCTTAAAAAGACTTAAACTTTTTCACCCAACTGAAACGGACATAAATCTTCAAAATATGATTCTAATATGTTTTCTGCGTAAAAAAGGTATACTAGTTCTAGATGTGATATTTAAAGTTTTAATATTGCATACATTTCTGTATGCTAATATTACTTATACGGTTAAATGGTTAAAGGGTACAGTACATTTACGTAATTCATACAAACCCTGAAAAAAACTAATTGGGAGACTTTTTAGCTAAATCACACAACAAAAAGACTGAAAAAATAAATGATAAATCCATACCTACGAATTTTCAGTAAATTTGGTGATACAACTTACACCACAAACCACTGAAATTTAAAGTATTAGCATTAAAAAAGGTTTGTTTTGGACAACAAGTAGACGCACAATAAGAACTTACTTTGATAAAAAAAAATATTTACTAATTTGAAAGTTGCTGTATGCAATATTAAAATATCGGATATCTCAAAAACAGTCAATACACTACCTATAATATGAACTTTCGGTATAGGACAATTTAGCTAAATCCTATTATTTTGATGTCAGGAATATGCTGTAGCTGTATGTCCCATTGCTTATGGTTCACCCTGTATTTACAAAACAGGAAGAACACTGTGTGGGTGCATGTAGCTTATTTGCGAATAGGTTTTGACTCGGTTTGACAAGTAAAACTTGTCAGAGTTTAGGTCAAAGAATCGATATAAACCCAATTCTCGTGAAGTGAACCAATATGCCACCACATGTGAGGCTGAATAATTCCGCTTGCTTTATTGAATTTTTTTTCGTAAAGAGATTAAAACTGTTACATATTTTTGTTGACATATTTTTCTTATTCTTCATTGATTCTTCCAATATTCGTCTGCGACAGTAGGGCATTTCAATCCACCGCCACGATTTATATTTTGACTACATTTTAGCTTTCACTTTAGCCGAAAAATAGCATTTCACGGTCTAGGTATAATACTGGTCTAGGGTAACTATTCTGGTAAAGCGATCATATAAACCATATGTCAGACGGTGTCAACATGTCAGAGTCAATCAAGCCAAAATGTTTTGATGCCAACTGTCAGTGAGGATGACGCCCAAAATTATGTTCTTTTACTGTGAAGATTAGCTGTCTATTTCATATCGCACGCTAAAAATTGCCTGTGATTGGTATGTTTCATAAAAGGTGATGACAAATTTACAGGTTTAAGAAAATATATCCAAATCAATACATTCCTATTTAAACAATTGTGATATGTACTTACTTTATAACAGTTAAAAATCTTGATTTTAAAAGTCATCAATACTAGATTTTAGAATTTCAAAACAACATAGTGACACTTTGACTGAAAACTGCAGTTTTTATTCATTGAACAATTTAGCATAGTTTATGGTGTTAGTTCTTCTTGCCAAAGTCGCTTTAACCAAAATATCCGGTGGCGTATACAGTTCTTTGATTGTTGGTACTTCAATCATAGCCTTTGTCCATTTTCTTAAATTTGGAATTTGGTCGGTTTTTAAAGGTAGGTTGTCAACTCCAAGGAGTGAAGGCAATGTTGCCGCACGTTCTGCCCAAGGCCATAACATATAGTCAACCTACAACAAATTGAATAGTCTTAGTTTCATTACTCCTCTCTCACATGTTGACGATTTCGAAATTATAGCACCTAAATGACAGTGATTAGTCATTCTAATTTTATAAAAGACACTACTGAATGTTTCGTAATATAGAATTAAATATCAAAATAATCTGAAATACAAATTGGTTCAATATTTCCACTTACCATTCCTGGACGATCTCCACCGAAAAATGGTCCACCTCTTTTAGCTAATTCATCTTCTAAAGGTTGGGCAGCCGGTAAAAGGACATCAAGTGCTTGTGGCACTGTGTATGGATCGGTACTATACTGAACTTTTGTTAAAGTCTGCGTGGCTGGTCCAAACAGTGTTCTGATCACTTCTTGGTCACGTTTTTTGGCCTCTGGATCTGATGGATAAAGAGGTTTGTCTGTCGGGTATTTTTCATCCAGGTAGTCTGCGATGTCCAGGCTTTCTATTACAATTTTATCTTCGTCGTACAATGCTGGGACTTGGCCTAAAATATTAACACATCTTATTAATATCATGAATTTCTCAATTCGTAGGAAACGATAAATGTATATTCTATAGCAGTATTGGTGGATATGAAGCCGGGTGCACACGACTGGTGTATTTGGCAAATATTTGTCACTTGTCTGTACTAAGTCTTGTCAAGCCGTGTGAGTGGTTTGCTTGTGCCAATTATTTGTCACTGGTGCAGGTTGGCTTATTAAGTGAGTACTTCACGTCCGTTTGAACAAAAAATTATTTTTCGGCATTATTGTAGTTTTTGGTACAATAACACTATTAAATTTAAAAAAATCATATCTTGGTAAGGAAGCATTTGCGGACCATGTTCATAGGACATTTTCGACTCGAATTTACCTAAAGAAGTCGTAGTAAAATTTTGTCCCTTACCTCGCGGGACACCCTGTATGTAGGTATTATAATACCATTTTTCGCTTCTGGTTTGTTTAATGTAACAAGAAATCCTTACGTGCTACAAGTGTTTTCTTGGTACTTTCCAATTCATATGAATCCATTTTACGATACTATACAGGGTATCCCACGACGAAAGACATCGATTGATATTTTACTTTATTACATTCTCCGTAAATAATAAACAGATTTAAGTAATCTTGGTTTGAATAACGTAACCGCGATGGCATATTTGCAGTTGTCAAAACACTCAAAACTAGTGTTATTAACATGCTCTGCAGGTCTCCAATATCACATTGTGTCAAAAGCATGACCAACTAGAGTACCAGCTAATCCCAACCATGCAGCCTAATAAAAAAAAGGTTAATTCTCAAATAAAACGAAATGGGTTGGATTTAGGTATAGGCAAGTAAATTGAAACGTATAGTAATTTTTAATGCTCAAAATGATTCCGTCATAAAAAATGTGGGTTTCTATTTAAAAAACTTGAGATTTTTCATTTTTTTAGTGGCAAGTTTATGATTTTTTTTTGACGACCCTATATACAAATGAGTCATTACGCACCCTCAGTTTAATAAAACGATCCTTTATTTACAATAACCCAAAGTTTCATTGCAAAATGACTTAAGGTTTTGACAGAGTACAAAAATATGTTGAGCGTTGCAACTGTCACTTTTTTGGAAAAACGTCAAATATTTCGAAAACGGCTAGAGATAGGCATAGGGCATTGTACACATAAGTTGGTCAGAATTTTGTGAGGAATCCAAATATGTAATAATATATAGGGTGTTCTATTTAAAATAAGAAAGTTGTGATCGACTTCCGGTATAAACGGAAGTGCAACCATCTTGAAAATATTTTAGTTAAATTGGGAATGCCCACATCAGTATCATGCCAAATTTTCAAAACTCTCCTATTTATACTTTTTCCAATATCAATCGATGTCTTTCGTCGTGGGACACCCTGTATGTTATTCAGCTTTGTGTTGTTTTGGTTGGTAATAGTTGGTAATGAGTGTGCACGGTGTAGGACCCAGTTTGATTCAATTGAAAAAAACACGTTGTATACGTTGAGAAAATTAATTAATTTAAATGACAAATGAAAAAAATAATCTGCTTAGATTATTTTGGCAAGTTACCAAAAAATATCTACAACCCTTATTAGAACATTATTTAACAGAAGCAAAAATAAGTCCACTAGATGAAGTTAAAGATATAGACAAACTTTGTTTTTTGTTCAATTACTAAACCATTAACTTTATCTAAACCGGTTTTCAGTGGTTTTTTAAAACTGCAATTATTCCCTTATTTAACCGACTTTGTAGCTTTGCTAGTTTTTCAGATCCGTATCGCTCTATTCATCAAACAAACCCAACTTGTACAAATATGTAAGTATATCTTTAAAGTTTACCTTTGGGATGTATTTTGAAGTACCAGTCTGGCTTATTCATCAGGTCTATATTCACTATATCATGTGGAAGATTCTTTTCCTTCAACACCAGTCTAGCCCGCTTGGCAAACGGACAAATTTTCATAGAATACACTCGCAGTAGCCCTTTAACTCTAGGAGGTTCAACGGACCCTAAAATATAATCGATAACTTAACTAATAATATTTTTTAACAATTAAAATCCTACCAGCTGATAAATGCTTTTCAGACATTATTACACCTTTAACAATGTTGTTTAAAATGTTTTTAATCACTGGCATAATATCACAGTTTACCTCGATTTTATATTTCTTATCAGCGCAATCTGTTTCTAGAACTCGTATTAAAGTATTAGCGAACATTTATTTATTACATCAAATTTGTACTTCTGAAATCATTTCAATCTTTCGGTACTAGAGATTTTGAAGAGCTGCTGATAACTGTTACATTTTTTTTTCAATCAAGTCGTTAACGTTTTAAAAATGTTTAAACAAGATATCAATTTTATTGGAAATTGCTATGTCATCAAAAAAAAAAAGATAAATAAAATATGTGTTTTTAAACTTGCCTCATAACGGAAATATCGGGCCTTAAAGGAGTCAAAGGTGATTCTAAAAAATAAACTGGTTGTTCCAATAAGCCGTGCACGCGGCTCGTTCTCGGAAATCTGTCTAGAAAATGTGGTCCTGAGAAACTACTATAGATAATTATAATATATTTCCTAAATCCACCGCTAAGGGGCGTTTCGATACCACTAAAATGAACCGAAAACTGTACAAATTTAAATGAAATGGTATACCAAAAATATGATTTCCTGCTTTCGACAAACAATTTTGCTATTCGATTTTTTTTGTATCTCTTCATATAAAGTGGTAGGGGTGGTCCAAAGCTTCCTTTGAACTAAATGAAATATCTCGAAAACGGCCGATTGTAGAGACTTTGTTTTTGCGGCATTTGAAAGAGTTTTTTTTGTTATATGTAGACAGTTTTATCGTTGCTAGTTAGGTTTACTGTCTCACCACACAAAAAAGGTTTGTTGGAAAAATGGAATTTCGCACTATTTTCAACTAAGTTGAAAATAACATTAACCTAGTCGTCCCAACACAAGACCTTGATTGACTTGATACCTAAAAACGCTGACGTTTCGGTGGAAAATGTACCACCGTCTTCAGAGAATCTAAAAAAGAACACAACGGCAAAACACAGAAAATAAATATTAAACCTGATAATGTTCAATTTGTTCCTCTCAACTCCGAGAAGAGTCTTTTGTCAATAAAAATTGACATCAATTTTGACTTTTGTCATTCCAAATACATTAGATCTGTTCGCACAGGCAATCCCAAACTGAAAATCGGAAAATGTTGGTTTTTATTGGTTGAATACACAGGTGACATTGACATTTTGACATTTTCTGACCAATGGCTGTACATATTTCTCTCACACAACAGACCTAATGTTATGTAGACTGTCTCAAAACAGTGTTGGTAGAAGACATTATTCCAAAACTTAAGCATGTATCTATAGCCTACTTTCCTCAAAAATAATAAATGAAATGGTATTGCTTTTTGTTACCTGTTCCGTAACAGATCCGATCATCATCGTGGTGTCAAAATTGCAGTAAGCGGTCACTTCTATGACAAAATATCAGTGAAAAATTGTTTAAAACGCCTTTTACAGTTAACATATATGCATTATTGACTAAATAAGATTACTATATGTTCTAAAGGAGGTGGTTATAATGTACCAGGGCTTCCCAATAAGATGTTATTATATGCAGGATTACGTATATAAACTCTCACATAAAAACACAGAATTGCTTACAGAACCAACACACATACCTCGGACAACGGAAGAATACAACGGAACAACGACTACGGAAGAAACGAGAATGGAAAACGAACAAATTTAGAGTGGGATGATGGAACATCAACTCTTGGAATTCAAAAGACCAGACCATTCTCATGGAAATGCACAGTCTCCGACTGGATATATGTATGTATATCTGAAGTAATAAAAAAGGGGAACGGAGCAGCAAAATATAACATACATACTTATCTATAGTTGTGCAACATCTGGTGATATTTTACTCGAGAATGTACAAAAAGCGTTATGTACCAAATCTAGGAACAGCCATATTGATGCCGTATCATTCGGTTAACAAGGATATGATTGGTTAAAACAATCGAGGTTTTGATAGTTGTTGTGCAACATCTGGTGACATCTGTACTCAACTCTATGAGTTAGAAAGTGCTATGAACGCCATCTGTCGTTCCCAAATCTAGGAACAGCACCATTAATGCCGCATCATTCGGTAAACACCGATCTGATTGGTTGAAAATGGTGAGGTTTTTTTTTAATAATGAATTAGTTATTATTTTTTTTAGATTTGGAGACGCTATTTGTTCATTCTAAGTCATAGAGTTGAATACAGATCTCAGCAGGTGTTGCACAACTATCATGTTTGTCATCTAGTTGATATACTCGAATGAAGGTTTGGTTTTCTGGTAATCAAGCCCTATAGCCCCTCTGATGCGCCATAATACGGCAAAACCGGTCAGAGGTTGAGATTGTTAATCATAAAACAAAACCTCCCATTTTTAAGTTTTATTTTGAGTGATGAAGGATGGACGAAACACACACTACTACGTCATTTCCCTCTTCTCGGTTGATAATCTCCAAATTGGTGACCCCGAACGAAGAACCACGCAATCTTCCATCGGCTGCAGTTTCTTGGAGCACTTCTGGCCTCGTTCGACATTCCGTCCTGCAACCTTTGCAACTACTGTCTCTCACAAATATGCAACGAGCAATACAGTCCTAATTCTCCAATATCACGCCGTTATTCCAAGACAGTAGATAAGTACTTATACAGGTGTGGTAAATCCAAAACCGATCATAATAAAACCGTGTAACTGACAGAGAAACGTAGATAATTGCATGCGTGGGACAAAGACAGAAAACGAAAAAAATACCAAGTAGGCCATATTTTCAGTACGCTGTTGCCAAAATCCAATAGCGTCGACAAAATGTATTGGATCACCGCCCTCTGTACAAGAAAGCCAAGAAGGTGCATGCCAAAAATTCCAATATGGCCGAAATACTCGTTCGACAGTTTGCATTTGTTTGTATTGTGGAAATTGAGTTTTTCGATGATTAAATTAATTTTTAAGGTTTAAAGTCAAGACTAGAGTAATTTTTGTTTGCTATTATATATTGTTGTTTATATGTTTATTGTTCTAGTGAAAGTGTAGTTTGGGTTCATTATATTGTGTTATCACTATTGTTATTGTTCCTTCATTGTTCTATAATTTGTGGTTGGTTTTTTAACTTAAATTCTATTGCCTCTACAATATGCCGTCCACTGGTTGTTTGCCAAATTTCTAAAAGCAATTTGGTGAAAGGCCCAAAAGTGTCAGTCTTTTACTTTCCAAAAGACCCTGCTCGAACCCAACAGTGGTTGAAAGCTTTGAAGTGGAATGATTTTACTCCAACACAATACTCAGTGGTAAGTACAATATGCTTTCTCATTCAGTAAACTTATTGCCTCTTACATACATTGGTATGTGACTTATGTGAGTTACATTTTGAGGCCGCCTGCATTTTGAGAGCAACAAAGGTTTACTCTGAAGAAACAGTACAGCTTTTAGAAGTTCCATTGGCACATTTACATTTTAAAAGAAAGGTCTTGGTAATAATATAAAACCCATTTACCAGTTTTGCTTACCTAGATTCAAGGATTTCCAAATTTTCTTTGATTGAGCAGATTTACATTAGTTTGTTGTACTTTCCAAGACAAAGGGTTCTAACCAAACTTGCTTTGGCTGGACTTTATTGGATATAAAAAGCCATATCTATACATATCTCGATCAGGAATGAAGCGTTCTTTGATTTTTCACTCACAACTTCTAATCAACTACACGAAAAAATAAAAATAAAACATATTTTCTACTGCATCTCCATAGGTTTGTGTACAAAAAAAAAATCCGATAACGCCGCAATTAAAAGTGACATTCTAGGCTTTCTTGTACAGAGAGCGGTGATTGGATTAGTATTGGATTTTGGCAACAGCGTACTGAAAATATGGCCTACTTGGTATTTTTTTCGCTTTCTGTCTTTGTCCCACGCATGCAATTATCTACGTTTCTCTGTCAGTTACACGGTTTTCCTATGGTCGGTTTTGGATTTACCACACCTGTATAAGTTTCACGTCGCATACTGACCTATGTATAAAGCAAGAGGCTGCCAAGCCTTACTGACGAGTCCAAAGGCAGCTCCTGGGACGAAACACACATTATTACGTCATTTCCCTCTTCTCGGTTCTGCAGACACATTTTTAGATCAAACTATAGACATAAGCTTCACACAAAAACCTAATAGAATAAAGTTGTTTGGAGACAGTATTCGATGGTTTTGGCATACCAGAGAGCTACGTGGCAGGTTGTTTGAATATTGTTTACCCCGTAAAGCGTTTAATGACCACAGAAACATAACATTGCGCACTATTGCCAACATATTTGAAGGCGCGAAGTTTAGATTTCCATATTTATGCAATGTTATTGTCCAGTAAGTTCGGTTGGCAATAAAATCACCTGTGTTATGACGTGACGTTATACTATCTGTTCAGCGACTTCTGACTGTTGCGTCACAATTACCAGCAAAAAACGTATATCGGTAATTAAATGGGATATTGATTGATTGTCAAGGGGCGCTACGATAGATCACCACCCCGTGGTGCACCCTGGGTAACGCTAAAGAAATATTACTACTGGATGCCAAACTAGCTATCGTGCTCTCTTGGCTGGCAACACGATACAGATAACATGGAGAATTGCAACGGTGGTTCTCAGCACCAACTGACGAGGCATATTGGACCAACCCTTCGCATATGCCAATTAAATATAGAGGGAATTTGCAGGTCAAAATCGGAAACCCTCTCAAAATTAATGACCGAAAATAAAATAGACGTTTCGACTTTCCAAGCGAGGTAAGATCTCATGATACCGCATGTTTGGAGTTACTTACAACGTTGTTTATGGGACTGCAACGTACGTGCGCAATGGTATCCAAGATGCCAAGATGAAAGAAAGGCTGGTGCTGTGAGGGTGATGTGTTTAGGATCACTACAGAAGTAAATGGTCTGAACATCGTGAATATTTACAAACTTCCTTTAGTTAACTGGCCGCCAAATGTAATTAAAATATCATCCAACCTACCTACAGTATACATCGGAGATTTCAACTGCCATCATAACTTGTGGGGATATATATGAGAACAACGACGACAATGGTGAAAAACTTCTAGAATGGGCTGAAACTAACAAACTCCACCTTGTCTGCAGCTCCAAACACACATTTTTCTCCAGAAGATGGCGTAAAGGATATAATTCTGATCTCTGTTGGGTTTCGAGCAACTCACAGATGCGGCCATTTCCTAGCTTCCGAACCGTGCTCTCAGACTTTCCCCACAGCCAACACCGACCCGTAGTAGCTGAAATAGACATACAGATTCCCATTGTTGAATCCACACCAAGGAATTTTACCAAGGCAAATTGGCCCGAATATGCCAGGCAACGCGATGCCTGCGTTCGTTTCATTGAGCCAAAGGCCAAGAATTACCACCGTTTTGTGGGAATGGTACTCGCTATAGCCAAGACGTTTTAGCGTTAATAATGTTTTTCTACTCATTTTTTCCTTCTGAACTTGTTCCGTTTCACTGTACTTGAAAGGTGTTTTGAACACAGAACTAGTCTATTTAAGACGACTCGCATGGCTTATTTACGAATCTGATTAAAACCTCAAAATAGCCTGACATTAATTTTCATCCATCAAGCTGACAAAACACAATTTTTTTGTCGATCTTTGTCTAATGAAATGAGAAAGGATGTGACGCAACAGTCAGAAGTCACTGAACAGAGAGTAGTTATCTCATCCATGCAGATGCCACAAATCAGTTTGAGAACAGTTCCTGAACGGTTCAGAATCATAAATATAAAGCTTATAAAACATTTGCATAAATATGAGATGTCAGACAGTCTAGTAGTTTATTCCAAGAGCATAATAAATTCCAAAAAATCTGACCCATTCAATTTTATTCTGAACGAAAAACTTTATTACCAAATCAATACAGAACAAATTTAAGCATTCACTTCATAGCTAATAGCATCATACATGACACTACCATCAACTATCGTAAGGTCTAAAACGTTTTTCCCACTTTTTACTAAATCCGCCGAAATGGATACTTTTTCCTGATGGAAAACTCCACTTTGCAGCATGCCTCGATAGATAGCACCATCATTTATATATTCCTTTTCGAAAAGGACATTTCCATTAAGCGATATTTGAAGTTTTATAGTCAATAAATCTTGAGACTGGCATAGCTTGCTACAGCTGGCAGCTGCAATGGCAATTCGTAATGTTCTATTTTGGTTGTCCGCTGCATCGTCAAACACTATTTTCCATGTTCCTTTGTGAGTTTGCGCATAATACCAGTCTTTAGCAATGTTACTTTCACCGATAGTGAAGGTTAGGTTTGGTGGCGGTAATGTGTGCCAGTAGTAGTTACGTAATTCATCGCTGTATCGAAAATTATCAGCCCTGCGATTGGTTTCTCCGATTGACCATAAGATGTTTTCAGGTTCAGGAAGATTGACAACTTCGATGGTCTGCTCCCCTAAAAAAATTCTGTGTTATTTAAAAAAGTTCAGTCTTTTTTAATTTAATTTTAGTATTAGTATTAGTAGTAATATTAGTCTTAACTAATAACTAGGTTTCTTCCCATACCCTTCTGCATATCCCAACCTCAGAAGGTTGTTTCTGTATTTTCTTTACTCAAACTATAATACTTTTTATAGATAAAGAAAGAAGAAAAGTGGATCTTCTCCAAAAAGAGAATATATGTACAGGAAATTCTGTATATGAAACTATATCCAACCACCAACGCGTATACGATAGGAAGTCCAAACTAAATTCAAGCCAAACTAGGAGATACGCTCTCGTAAACACTAAAGAGCAACAACAATCTGCACCGACTTTGGTCGACGACCAGGTTGTTACAGATCAACCTTCCGTAATGGTTGAACCACCAAAAATCGACGGCGATGGAATCACTAGCTCAATCGATCAAAGCGACAAATATATCACTCCCCTCAAAACCGTGAAGTGATCGAATGCTTTCGATGAAAGCCCAGCACCAACGCAACCCAGTAATTTCTTTGAGCCTCTTCACTCTTCATATAGATGTTATTCCGATTCAAACACAAATGGATATAGAAAATAGCGTTTCTCCCACTAAGAAAGAAATAAGAAATAAAGCCCAGCAAACACCATCCAAAAAAAACGAAAAGCCTCCCCCAATTATTCTGCCAGGCCATCTGAAAAGCCATGCTGAATTAATTAGTAACATCAAAGCTTTAGTGAAGAGGAAGTTCTCACTAAAATATGCAAAGAAAATTGTCATCATTTACTGCGACTGTCCAATTGATTGTCAAACTTAAAACGAAATTTATTAAATCAAAAAAGAGAATTTCACATCTACACCTCCACAAACATTTCACCCGAGGATGTGAAGAAAAATCTAGAAGAGGAATATAAATAACATCACAGCCAAGGAAATTTTCACAATGAAAGTGACACATAAACCATTGTATTTAGTGGTACTTGACAGTTCGTACAACCTCTCAAAACTCCAAAACCAATATAATAGCTATTTATGTAACCAGTTACGAAAAGATCGATTTTGTGTAACGAATGAATGTTTGTAGGGCGAGCGCAGCGAGGTCCTACAATTTGAATGAGTTACACAATAAGACATTTTCGAAACGTGTTGCATACATAATTTTTTCTAATTTTGACCAAAAAGCGGTAAAAACCATCTTTTAAAGTGATTTAACACAAATATTCACTTTCATAGCACCTTGTATAAACAGTGACAACGACATGTTATGATGGATGTCGCCCATATGTTTCTACGGAAATGCATAAAAACAGGGAGTGATGAAATGAACTTTTCATAACCAGTTACATAAAGTGATACTTTATGTAACTAGTTACATAAAGTAAAACGTTTTGTCACTCTAATCAGTTTTGAAAAGTGTCACTTTATATGCCATAATTAGAAAAATATGTTTTAAACGTTAAAGTGTCTTGGGAAACCAGAAAAAACCAACGGGACATGGCACAATGTAGAAGTCAAACGTGGGGTCACGTAGCAAGGAACTTCCATCACAGTACAAATGTTCCAAGTATGCTGGCAATCATGAAATAACCCAGTGCAATGAAAAAAATACAGTGAAGTGCGCCAATTGTAGTGGACCTCACCGATCATTTGACATACCATGTCCAGTATATGAATATCGAATGAACATACGCAATAATAAAAAACCACCACCTTCGCAACCCTCAAGAAAATATATTGATGCTCCCCAGCCAACCCAGCCAGCGTGGACCCAACAGCAAGCCACTCAATCCTAGCCACCCGCGGATATAAACAACAGAGCGCACTACGATTCGCACTTTCCAGATAGCTAAACAAACGACAAAATTCATCTGGAGAGTCGGATACGCATCAAAGTAAGTTTTTAACCCTTAAAAGCAAATTTGAGGAATAGAATCGCTTATCATTATTGATCACTTAATTAACGCTACACAACCGTACTGAGAAATTGTCAATCTCCTGAAGAGTTAGTTATTTGTAAACACAAAGCAATTGACCGTGTGAGGTAAAAGTGCCGTGGTGTTTTGTGCGAAAAACGGTACATTTGGTGTCAGAAATGGGATTGGAGATCCAGAAGACAGTGTATACAATGAGGAAAGAAGAAACCGACGAAGACTGCTAAAAGTAGACTGTTGAATGCCCTTGAGTACCCGATCACAAAGCGCAAAAATAAACGAGACAATGAAACTGCTCATGGAGATGATTCAAGAGATGAAAGCAAACCGAGACAGTAAGTTTGAAGAGATAAAAGCTAGCCAAGAGCAAATGAAAGCAAGTCAGGTTAGCAAGTTAGAATATCTGAAAGCAAGCCAGGACACGGAATTCTGTTTGGTATGCTTGGCGTATCCGACTGCCCCACAAGATATTAGGGAGCAAATGGCGATCCTTCGTAAAAGGCCTTAAAGATTGTGACATGGAACAAACTTTACGTCTAGCCAGATACCAAACATTGCACGATTCAATACGCCCTGGAGTTTGAGGCAGTTAAGCAAGTGTCACGAGGACACACGCGGGTGCTTCCAGTATAATCAATAGAAATGTGGAGTAGAAGAAAAAAAGGGCTCAAGTTAAAGATCCGAAAAAAATACAGAAAACTAGTCCGTGATAGGTACTACAACTTTCATTATTACGATTTTTCAATCAAATCAACCGTACAGGCGCAAAAAAATCAAAACCGTTTTCCCATGTTAATCTCTATGTCCAGGGTGCTCTTGGACACCTGGTATATACTTACAATGTATAATAAAAAAATGTTGTCAGTAACATTCAGAATTAACAGAAATTTTGGAAGCTTTGGTTCATTTTTAACAAAATCGTAAACATATCGTGATGCGTGCATTTCAAATATGTTCAAAATCTTACCTTCTACAATAGTCACATTTTTGGTGACCAAATTTTCACTTCCTTGTCCAGCTAAAGGATATACTGATAGCACATAATCTCCTGGTCGTACGTTAGCAATCACATAATTGCCTTCTTCATCAGTCTTGACACTATACAAATACCCTTTAGTTTGCGTTTCGTGGTACTCGTCAATAGAACTATGCAACACCACTTGAGCCTTAAGTTGTCCAGTTACTGTACCAGTAACAGTAGCTCGTTTTAAAGGATAATCTGGATCATCTAGCCATTTATATGGCCACTGAGAGATTTCTAATTGCGTTTGACGCTCTACATCATTAAATCGTTCTTCTTCGTTTCCAGAGTTTAGATAAAAAAGCCAGGGGCCGTACAATTTTGAAAAACCGGGCTCAGGTTCCAATAAATTGGTACCAAAATGCGCACTTGTCAGGTAGTTACACATTAATGTTTCATGTTGGGTTAATAGGTCCTGTTTCAAAGGACCTCCGGAATGGTATTCCCGACTTGGTGAAATCACCCATGCTCCCAAATCATCTTAAACGCACGTCTCGTTTAACTTGTTGGGCCAAAAGGGCTTTTCAATTTAAACGTGACATTATCATCCTTCTGATAAACAGTTAAATTGAAACAGTAATTTTCAACTTACCTCCGTACATTCCCATCCAAGGAGTTTCCCTTATATACCCAACATAATCATATTTAGACCAGTAATACCCATCATGAAGTTGCCACGTTGTGTCTTGTATTGTAGAACAATTGCGTAAATTAGGCACGGCACCTTTTCGAATCATATTGCTCATTTGTTGAATATGGGAAGAACTAAATCGATAAATCATCCTAAATTCTTTATAACTTATGGTAAGATTTCCAGTGTGTTTGGCTGTTACCCATTGATAAAACCCACTTAGATTGCTATAAAATTGTACGTGGTACTCCATCTCTAAGCGTTTGTTCGCAAATGGTTGAAAAAACTTGATGTGGACCGCATCAGAACTATTGGCAACTACTGTAACATTTGTCGGTACAAATTTTCCTCCTCCTGCATTCCAATCAAAGTAAAAGGTTCTCGCAGTGACGGTATCCACTAAATCAATCCCATTTTTGATTAAAGAGATCACATCTGAGTTTGAACTGTTAAAGGTTACGTTCACCAGACCGTTGTTTATGTTGATATTACCCGATTCATCTATATTTACGGCAACATTATCACTGAAAACTGGAGAAAAGAAAAATAAACTAAGACACAAGACAATTTTGAGACAGCTCTGATTTTCCATAGTGCCTTTAAATATCACTTAGGACTTGTCTTATGTACTGGGTGAGTGGACAATAGTTGTCCCTTCACTGCGACCGTCAGGTTATTACTTAGGTACTGGAATAATAGTTTCAAGTGATTGACGTATTTTATTTATTTGCTTTGAATTGAACTTACTATTACTCTTATCAGACTTGTTATACTTTTATCACCAAGTGGTATTTTGTGTTTGTGTTGTGACCTGAAACTACACCAGAAAATAGTTCAAGCTTGTTATACAGGATACTCCTATGTCCCGGAAAGAGTTTTGCCACAAGGTCAAAGCTGCAAAGATAAAATTTCACGTAAAGCTAAAAAATCTATTTCTTAATGGTCGTTTCGATGTTTTAGGAATAAGTTTTCGACTAAGCTTGAAATAACATATGTGTTGTTAAATAACATACCTGCTAATTTTATTCTTCGACCGACTAAAAACCTTTTTAAAAAAACGACAATCAAATATGAAGAGCGGACTTTACTAACAACTACTTGTGCGATACAAAGTTGGATTAATAAAGACACTTAAAACTACGGTACACTGTTACTTATACTAAACCTTATCAACTAAAGCTTGGGAAGTGCGACCAAGAGTGCTTGCGTCGGACTTCTCATATTCGTCAGCGGTTAAGGTGTCAGAACTTTAACATTAAAAAGGGTATATTGGCCCTCCATAACTTGCTAATATTGTCACATAATCCGGGTGTGTGCTTTTATAGGTGAATCAACATACTTCGTGCATAAACTTTTCACTGTTTAAAGAGTGAAGTGTAGTTCATTTTCACAAAGTGGAGTTGAAGTAGACAGAGGTTGTTGAATAACACAGTTGTTGCAATGCCTCACCTTGAGATTTTTGCTGGCACTGTCAATTTTGATTTTTGTTCGTATTGTTCTGGTTATGGATCGCTTCGTATAGAGTTCTACTGCAGAAAATCAAAACGTAGCGAACATTTATTTATTACATCAAATTTGTACTTCTGAAATTATTTCAATCTTTCGGTACTAGAGATTTTGAAGAGCTGCTGATAACTGTTACTTACACTTTTTTTCAATCAAGTCGTTAACGTTTTAAAAATGTTTAAACAAGATATCAATTTTACTGAATACTGCTATGTCATCAAAAAAAAGATAAATAAAATATGTGTTTTTAAACTTGCCTCATAACGGAAATATCGGGCCTCAAAGCAGTCAAAGGTGACCCTAAAAATTTAAACCATTTTTTTAAATGGATCCATCGGTGTTTTATGGTTTGTAATAAAAGAAAATTAAATTTAGAACAAATCAATGTATACATCTCCTACACCTAATTTCAACCGTTTCTACTTATTAACAGTTTTTCATTAAATGGTCCGTATTCAGATTACTGAGTACGATTTTATACGCACTTTAAGAAAAAACTGTTGATAAGTCAGAAAAGGTTGAAGTTAGGTATAGGAAGAGTATACATAGAATTGTTTTAAATTTAATGTTCTTTTATTACAAACCATAATACATCGGTGGTTGCATTTTAAAAAACGCACTTCTGGCAGTTTTTCTATCTATCCGACTTAAAGAAAAATATTGACCACTCTGTAGGTTTTTCACCTAATGGATTGGGATTGATAAACAAAAACCTCACCATTTTTAACTAATCAGATCGGTGTTTACCGAATGATGCGGCATTAATGGGGCTGTTCCTAGATTTGGGAACGCCATTTGTACTTTCTAACATAGATTTGAGTACAGATGTCACCAGATGTTGCACAACAACTATTATTCACCCTTGTTGTACAATATACTATTTACTCTCTCATCAATCAAACTATGATCTGTCCCTTTAGTTAGAGGTTAGACATTACACATTACACGCACAACATATTTAACATTACTCGAGGTATTACTAAATAACCAAACTTCTCCTTTTGAAAGAATACGAATTTGACTAATTCAATATATTATCGTATATTATAAAAATACAAATAACTTATAAAATAACAATTTTAAAGTTTAGCTACAGCATTGGCTCTTGATTTGCTAGAAATAACATCATAATCTAAAGCGTTGTTCTTCCTTGCTTCAATAATTTCTTTCACCAAATCGGGTGTCAAGAGCAACTCTTTGATAACAGGCACTTGAATCATCTGTTTAGCCCACTTCCGTAAGTTTGGTATTTGGTCATCTTTAAGAGGTAGTTTAGCTACTCCCACTTTGACTGCAGCAGCAGGAGCCAACTCTGCCCAAGGCCACAACATCAAATCAATCTGAAATTCAAGTATTGTTAATGTTTGATCTTGGAGTGAACCAGATGCAGACTACCATTCCAGGTTTACTGCCTCCAAAAAAGGCAGTTCCACGTTTAGTTAACTCATCTTCTAGAGGCTGTAGGCTTGGTAATAGCACTTCGATTGCTTTTTCAGGAGTAAAAGGATCGCTGCTGTAGACCACTTTACTAAAGGTGGACGTGGCTTCTCCAATCAAATTTCTGATTACATCTTTGTCTTTTTGCTTTGCCACAGAGTCAGTGGGGTAAAGTGGACTGTCCGTAGGGTATTTTTCATCTAAATAATCAGCAATGTCCAGGCTTTCTATGACAATTTTATCACCATCCAGTAAAGAAGGTACTTGTCCTAAAATTGACCATAAACTTGTATGCAATGCTGTATTCCGTAAACCAAGCAAAATTGGTATAACGTCACAAATTTCTACACACCATAGTTTAGAATTTACTTTAATGCTAAAGTAATGTGGAATACAATATTATTTTGACAGCCTTGTTCAAAATACCGTGAAGAACCATGAAATAGACAGGGTACACATTGTACTTTTTGTTTTTCGTTGTATTAAATTAAAACAATTTTTTTTTGCAGATGAATGCTACTCAAAAATACATTAATTTCAGGTATAACAAAGGGTGTGGTGCTATTTCAAATTTTGAGGTTGGGATGTGTGGGGCTTAAGGAAAAACTTACCCCACAACCCGCATTTTGCAGTTCTCGTTCCCTCTACCTGTATAATATAATTGCGTTCTTCTTCAATTTGTTTGTAACTTTTAGAGAATTTCGTATTGTAAGTTTTCAAAAAGACAATATGAAATAATGCGAAATACTTATTGTAATTAAAATGCAGTGCAAACTAATAAAATTTGGACATCATAACGTTGACATTACAACATTGAACATTGAGAGTTTGTAGATTACTTCAGCCAATCTAATTCAAGGAAAGTTTCTAGTTCCACCAATGAGAGCCGTTTTATACTGATTAAATTCCTAGCTTCTAAAATTTAACACTGGATCATTAGCTTTTTTAAAGAAACTTTGACATAAAACAAAACAAGATTATAAAATTTATCTCAATATTTACATTTACAAATTTGTCACAATCTCGTGTTTTTAATTATAGGTCCATGAAGAGATTTTAGGTCAAAATAATGACGCTAAAAAGTAATAAGCATTGAGTGCATATTTTTTAAACGATTAATTGTGATGTTGATTCCGTATAGCGTAGAGCTCGAATCAGATGAGAAAAGGCCACCGCATCATCAATGACGCAGTTTTTAAAACTATTTCTTTCTCCTTCTACAGTTGCCGTCGCATTAGATATAATCAGAGGCGTCCTATTAAAATATTCCCGAAAATATATTGTTAAGCGGTCAAAAAGCCACTTGGCAACGTAGTACGGTTTTTACTTGGACACAATTAAAACAGATGCGGCAGCGGCCAGGGACATTTGGACCTTTTTATATGCTTTTACTAGCAGGCACTCTAAACGGTGTTGCCAAGTTTAAAAAAATGTAGTGGCGGACAGGGAGACTTAGGGGGTTAGGTTAGGTTCCGTTTTAGTCTGGTGTTTTGGTTGTATTGTTGATGGTCGCAGTTGAAGTTCACATAGTGTTATGAATAAAAAACGTTATTTTGTCAAAATGTCTTTCAAAAAGGTTGGAAAGAAAGGTGTTATCATATACAGCCAAGGCCGTGAAATCGTCAGTAACGTCTTACAATTTATGAAGAAAGAAGCAGAAGGAGTTTCCATTCCTTTAAAAAACTTGTTGTCTTTTATTTTCTTTATTAAAAACGACGAAAATGTTTCATTTTACTGATAAAATAATAGCACGCCACTGACTGGCTGCAACAACTTGGAAAGTAACGAGAGCAGCAATATTTAAAGCGAGACGTACAGAGATCGTGACATCATCGTTTGATGACGCCTGTGGCCTTTTCTTAGCTGATTCGAGCTCTAACTTACCTTTAGGGTGGATGTAAAAGTACCAGTCTGGTTTTTGCATCAGGTTAATATTAACAATATCATGGGAAAGGTTTTTCACTTTTACCACCAACCTGGTTCTTTTCGCAAACGGGCAACAAACCATCGAATAAACCCGCAGCAGACCATCTACTCTTGGTGGTTCCACCGAACCTTTACCAAAAAAAAAATCATTTATTTATTAATTCAAAACACATGTTGTTTCGTATGTTTAGTAATCCGAAATGTAGTACATACCTGCCCCTAAATGTTTCTCGGACATTTTAATACGTCGCAGAACACAAACTAATCGATTAAACAGGTTTCCTACAACTAATATCATTTTATTTAATACACTGATGACTTGCTTTTTTTAACGCAAGCGCCTGTTATCTCTGTTATTATTAGTCCGGTACAACTTCATTGCAATAGCTATGTACTTTTATCCACTCATTATTGAATCGCGAGATTTTCAAATTCATTACAGTGATATGATGATATCCATTATTAACTTTTTTTTTTTTAAAAATCAGTGTATTCGCCTAGTCTATTGCAAACTTCACAAGCAGGTTATTGCAGTAGGCACAGTTACAAAGCATTTTTTCGGAGTGTTTACATTAGATAATATAATTCCTATGTTAATTTTTATAAATACAAGGTTGAAAACCTCACTAAATTATCAAGCGTTACCATCAAATACACTGCTCCAAAAAATTAACGAGCTTCTTAAAATGTTGCTTAACGTTGCAAATGCAGATTATTGATTGATGACAAAAATTGATATTCTATTAAAACGTATATCATATTTTTATTAAAATATATTATGCAGAGTGCAACAAATTCGAGTGGAAGTATGAGGATGTAAAGAATGGTAAGAGATACAGAGTTGGTTGAATTATAACAAAATTAGAATATAGAGTTGTAATAATATACCGTCTTAAAATTACAAAAAATTTGATTTCTTTCCGGAAAAAAGACAGACATTTTGGAAATTAATGTTTATATTTTTATTGATTTATTGGATCATCACCTCTATATCATATTTGTGATTTCACGGTTCGGTTTTTGATTATTATCCTAAACTTTAGTTTTTATTACGAGCGCCATATTTGATTTTTACATTTTCAAATAGAGTTTTTTTTTCTGATTACGGTAATGTATCATATTTATGATATGGTTCAGTTTTGCAATTTTGCAAAAACAGCAAAAGTTCTGTTTTTATTGCTAATCAGAAAATTCAAAGTACGGTTACCGAGATCCCAATACATATAACAGGGTGTATCTAAAAGGTCTGTACAAAATACTATGGCATATTCCTGATATCAAAATAAGCCGATTTAAAGCAACATACCTTAGTCCGAAATCACTCCATTTTCGTGATACAGCGTGGTAAAGCTAAAAAATAAAAATAATTTTTTTAAAATTTATTGTACATTTTGTAGCATGTTACTTTCAAATCTGGTAGCCAGAGGTTTTTTGAGATGCGAAACCCGAATTTAGACACTTACAATTTGAACAAATTTTAGGTGACAGTATTTCGGTACAGTATCGAACACTAAAAACCGAAATATCTCGACAACAGTTTACATAAGCGGTTCTTAGCAGAAGTACCTTTTTTGCTTTAAAATGTTTAAAACATCATTTCCTTAAAAAATAAATAAGAAAATCACACCGAGAAAAAAAGTTACGGTCACTTAAAACCATCAGAAGTACACTGTAAAGCGCCCTCTACCAGCCGCAGTAAAAATCTGTCCTAGTTCGGGTTTCGCATCTCAAGAAACCTCTGGGTACCAGATTTGAAGGTAATACGTTACAAAATGTACATTATATTTAAAAAAATCGATTTCTATTTTTTAACTTTACCACCCTGTATCTCGAAGACGCAACCCTGTATACACATACATATGCGTCAATATGGCTATGTGGTTTTTCTGTCCCATTTTTTTTATCGATTTACAATTTATACTTATACTAAATAAATACTTTTTTGATTTCTAATGGTTTTTTAATCTTTTGAATAGTATAAACCCTGATATTCGAGCCCGAATGTTATGTTGGTTTTTTCATTATGAAAACAGTAAATGATTAGAAATAGAGTAATTTTTATGGACGATAGGCACGGTAGGCATACTGTCATGGAACTGTATAGAAGCACCTAGCGTTGAAACATAACGTAATATGATCTATTAAAAAAATCTAAAATAAGTTGTCAATGTGGATATTTTGATTCACACTGTATTAACTGTATCAAAACCTGCGTATTAGCGTATGATGACAGCAAAAGAACTTACCAGTAGAACAACTTCTACTGGTATATTTGTCGTCACTTAATAATTGGTACACCCTTTGTGTAGAAATACAAACATCTTCAGTAGTTAAACATGTAGGTAATTCAAAACTAATGAAAACACAAAGAACAATACTATCAGACATTGAAATTTGTCTGATTCAGATCCTTGTATTTTGGAAGTGTTTTACATTTCAAACAGAAACTCATATCTAATCAAATACGATTATAATTATTTTTGAGTACCTTACATATATTTACTTATTTCTTTTTCTTTACTGTCATTTCATTTTATACCAAAATTGTAAAGCCAGCGGTTTATTAAAAAAATCACTGCACAGTAAACCTTAAGTTTAG
This sequence comes from Ips typographus, assembly GCF_016097725.1. Lineage (NCBI taxonomy): Eukaryota > Metazoa > Arthropoda > Insecta > Coleoptera > Curculionidae > Ips > Ips typographus. The sequence goes on from NC_138427.1 coordinate 358,538, forward strand.
TTTTTTAAAAACGTAAATAAAAATCGAATTAGACAATGAGGTTTCAGGTTAAAAATCTAAATTTTTTGTTAATAATCGGTATTTCCATTTCCTTCCGTTTGACAGAAGTTGTGTGTTTGTACGAAAATGCAAATTTAACAGAAGTAGTTGAAAATCTTGAGCTCGCAATCAACGAAGCCCTTGCTTATGATTCACCGAGTGATTTCTCATCATACATTGAGACAACGAGTAGCAATATTACTGGTAAGTTTGTACAGAATGTTTTATTCATTAGGAATTGGGGAATTTTCAATTTTGGACAGTATTTTTAATAAATGTAATTTTTGTACAGTAATATAAATCTAGTTTAGACGAACCCAGTCGCGGTATACATACTGTAAGGGAATAATATATACATATTACAAGCACGGAATGATACATTTCATAATGCCCAGTATATCGTATGAGTAGGAATTAAGCATTCGGCTTCTTATTCTGAATAACCATCTGTAATTATTAAAAATTAAAATTGGGGGAGAGAAAAATTGGTAATTGATCTTGATACTGCCTCCAAGTATGGTGACTGCGTACTTAACGCGCTATTTTTTATATTCTTGTCTCTTTTCGTAGCAAATGATCATTTCCTACGGGTTAAACCTTGAATTAAACTTGTAGGAAATAAAAATTCAAAAATTCTGTTAGGAAACATGCTATCTTACTTCATAATGATGACGTTATTGTCAGTATCTCTCTCTCCAGTCGCTTTATCATTGCTGATGATCGTGACTCTCCAATACGTTCGTCGGTCTGCTTTCATTTTGTTTGGTCCTTTGAGTCTGGAAGAGCTTCACAGAATGAAGAATGAATGTGTTTTGCTGAGCGGTCTTCGTATTTCTGCCTGTCAGTCTCCATTGCTGGTTATGGTAGAGCCTAGGTAGTTGAAGCTGACTGAACTAGTCATATTGGTTTAGACTGTCAGTTAATAGTTAAGTGTTTAATCTATCGACTATAATTATTTTAGTTTTTTTTTTGTTGTTTTTTGACTTTGTTGCTTTCATATTTCACTCGTTTGAGAAGTTTTATCATTATTTCTTCTGTCGCTGCTATGAGGGTGGTATCATTAGCAAATCTTAAGTTGGTGATTTTTTTTCCATGCTTCCAGACCATCCAAGGACTTTCTCATCACAGGTTCAACATATATGTTAAAAAGGTCGGGTGATAACACACAGCCTTGCCTCACTTCTTGCCTCTTTTCATTCACTCATTCAACTCATTCATTTCGTTCTAAATTGTTTTGAGAACCTTTGGTCTGAACAAAATGTTGCTATATTTGATTCCTAGAGGTTTTTTATAAGAGATACTAGATGGACAAGAGTTTCCATGTTTATCAGGATGGACCAAAACTTAACCCAGTTGACACAATCAAACGCCTTTTGATAATCGACAATAGTAATTCACGTTACATGTCCAGGAAATGGGTTATTAAAGTACAAGTCTAGAAGTATACACTTACATACTGTAAGTGGTAATAGTTATTTAATTCCTAGTTTTGTTGTACCAACTGTTAAATAGGTTGCTAACCAAATTATATTACTTTGCCGGACTAGTTTAGTGTTGTGGGACTTTAAAGTAGATATTAATGTTGTGTGATTTGAAAATGTTTTGAATTGCAATGAAACAGTGCCATAAAAGGGTATAGGGAAAAAGTAATTTTTTTTATTTTGGTTAGGTACAATTAAATTTTTGGTTAATATATTTTAATTTTTTTTCTACGACCCCTTTAGAAAATAAAATTTTGCTTCCTAGTTTGAGAGTTGAAAGTATCACTTTCACTACCTAGGGAGTGAAAGTGCCACCAGAGAGACTGAAAATATTTTCTTCCCATGGGAGAGAGAAATAGAGAGATGCAATTTTCTGGTTAAAGAGATGATTAGAGTTGTAGGGTATTAAGCAATCAGTGCTGGTTGGTTTGTGGTAGATTGAAAATTCTATGTGGCCAACTGATCTGTAAAGGAGACGGTCAAGGAAAGGTATAGTTATTTGTATACCTAGGCCGTGAAATGGTATTTTTTCGGCCGAAAACTCTTGTCAGAAATATTTTCCATTTTTTCATATACGCGAAAATTAAATTGGGAGACGAAGATTGCTGTACTGATATGGATGGGTATATTGCTGTAATTGGTGCACACAGTGGTCACATAGAGAAATCGTAACCAGCAACCATAAGCGTAGACGGTGACATAGAGATTGTTAATTTACTTTTACCCTGTATTTTTTTTTACGGCTGTTGCTATTGACACCGGCCGTAAAAATGCATTTCACGGCCGCAAAACAGTACGTGAAGTGAGTACTTCACGTCCGTTTGAACAAAAAAGTATTTGATGACTCTAGTCCAATGGTAAACATGATCAATCCCTGCAAATTATTGATGTAGGTAGTTAAAGAAATCTTAGAGTTCAGCAGTAGTGCCATTGAAAATACATATGATGACATCCACATATCTTCAGGCCTTGTCATAAAAATTTCAGCTAGTAGAGGTGAAAGACATGATCCCATTGCAAGGTCTTTGGTTTGGGCATAAAATTTGTTGTCAAATTAAAAGAAATTCTGACCGAGAATCAAAGCTACTAGAGCCATCAAATTTTCACCTGACAATGGTAAATGTTTTCAAAACTCGATAATAACTCTTGTACGAAGGAAATGCACTCTTGGGGAGGGACACATCAAAAGATACCATCATAGCGGTGGGAGGTATAAACAGATTTTTTAATGCGTAACAAAGTTATTAAAGTTGGTAATTTGAAGAATTGTGTCGTTCAACCAGGAACATAGACGGTGGCAAGGGGAACCACAAAAGGATACTACAGGTCTGATAGGGATGTTTAACTGATTTGTAGGATAGTTTAGGGACCGAAGGATTAATAGGTGAAAGTCTATATTTATTGAAGCGTAAAGGAGAAAGTGTGGTGTGGGTTCTGTTGAATACTGATTTGAATTTGACAAGGAATGTTTTAAAGGGAGATGAGTTTAAAATTGTAAAATAATCCGAACTGAGGAAATCGAGAACCTTGTCCACCGGCGCAGTTGCCTTTATCGGCGTTTGCGACAATCAAGTCGTTGTCTTTGACTTTCTTGCAGATTGAGGACAAGCTACTGATCTCCTCAGAAGGGGGGAATGAAGTTATTGTATTTAGAGTTTGTTGGGAAAATTTGTTTAACTGGGCAGAAGATGAAGATCTAATTATACAATGTGACGTGGACACCCTTAGAAATAACATTTTCAACGTGAGTTGACAGAATTTGTAACTCTTTGACTTTAGGTTAAGTTAGGAAATTGAAATGGTATTTGACGCCTTATTTAAGATGTCAAGATCTGACTTGGTCAAATTACAGTTAGAAAAATTAATTTATTTATTAGTGTTCGGGGGTGGAAGTTTAAGGTTGACGTTGAGTTGCGCTGAACAAAACAAAAGCGCCGCAGAAAACGTTATTGTTAAAATGGAGGGATGGAGAGGAAACAGAACTAGTGTCATTTGACGGAGGGGGGGTAAAGTGGTGGGAAAATGAGTTGTGTTTAAGACAGAGAGGGGTGAGGGGAGTTTGTAGGAAGCATGCATGTTTATCGTTAAAAGAACTCAAACGTGTGAGCTTAACACGAATTTCGATTTTATTCGATTTCTACTTAAAACTTTTAAGGTTATTTTTAATTAATTAATTTTGTCATTAATTAAGTCGCTTGTTCACTTTTGCTTTTGGCTCTAGAACGTAAACAATAAAAATACGGGGTAACATGAGATGACTCAAGACTATACTGGTTAACTAACAAGAAATAACTCACTCAAAATCACTTTTGTAACAGTATTTTGTCGTTTACGTTCGTATAAATTTTAGAAATTTGGTACATTATACTAATGAAAAAGATTCTCGTTATATTTCGGCATATACAGATTTGTAACACCCAATACATATGTTAGTCAACATTTATTTCTCTTAATAGATTATGGCACGTTCGACTTTATTGTCATTGGATCAGGACCGGCTGGTTCCGTAATAGCAAATCGTCTCACAGAAATCGAAGATTGGAGTGTTCTTCTCCTTGAAGCTGGTTCTGATGATAGCGATTTGAATAGAATTATAGGATTGTATAGTTATGCAGCTGTAAGCGATAATGACTGGGGACACTTAATAACTCCTCAAGAAAACGCATGTGGCGGTAAGTATACGAAATGTATAGATAACTAGTTTCTGCATAATATAGGATGGCTGAAAACTTTAAAAACTTATTTGACAAACATCAGATGATTATTTAAAGAAAACAGTTTAATTCTGTTTAACTACTGCGTTAAGAAACCGACGAATTTAGATGGATAGTGAAATATTATGAGAGTGGTCTCAAAAACGTTGATTTTGAGAATTCATTGTCATTTGCAGTAACTGTTGGCATTTGTATAAAACATTAAGTTTCGGCTTTTATTGTGGGGCAAAAAGAGAAGTTGACTGAATATATAAAATCAACAGCTTATTGTAATGAGATACTGTTAATAAGTCAGAAACGGTTGAAGAAATTCAAAAACGAGATTACAAACAGGGTGTTCCGTTTGAAAATCAAAATTTGGTGTTCTTTCCGACTGATCTGTCAACACCGTTAAGTCCAAAATATTTTGGAAAAAGAGTTTGGACCCAACCTAGGCTACACTCCAAATTTCAGTGAAAAATATTGAGTTGTTCTCTAGATACTTCTAATATACCATCACCGTGAATCACCCTGTATAATGAGGTCTCAGAAACTTAAAGGGTTTCACTAAGCAATCTGCAGCGACTCCATTTGAAGTGAAATGTGTAATTATTATTTTTAGATACTCCTGGACAGTTTAGCTTTTAGCAATCTCTAATCGAAAAGTTAAATAGGTTTCCAAAAAATCATAAATAATATTTACGTATAAAACGATAGTATCTTTTTTCAACTTCTCTATGCTTCGTTCTCCATTGTGTATAAAACATCAGTTATACACTTACCTAAAGAAACCTCTGAGACCAATTTAATGGTGTGTATACCTATAGTAGTAAGTTGAGACTTACTATACTTTCACAGTGGCTTATGCTAATTAACTAATTTTTGTTATTTTATTGACTAAATAAGACACAGTTTTAAATACTTAATATTTATTCATTTATTACATTATTTTACTATTGATATAATAAATAACAACTACATAATGGGGTGCATTCCTCAACAGTATAGCCTTCGAGTCTGCCTGTGTGTTTTTAAGTTCAAAGTTCTGGGTGACATTCAAGGCATTCTGAAATTAAATAAATAAAATTAAAGAAATTAATCTTAGCTAAGTATTACAGCTATGATTAAGTTAGATTCAAGGTCTTGTAGCCTTCTTCAACAAGGCCTATTGTTAAAGTTGACAAAATCCTCCATGAGTTGGCTGGTCTGTTAAATAGAGTTTGCTGCTTTCAGATAACTTGGCAGATCTAGTGATTCATCATATGAAACATCACAACAACTTTAATAAGGCACACAGTACACTATCACTGATTTTCTGTTCTATCATGAACCATTCCCAAACAAGTTCAACAAAATGCTTATGGATAAGCATTCTACATTGAGTTGGTGGTGCCACTCCCTAGAGACACTCTTACTATGGTCATTTATGGTGTGAATCGAACACTAATAGTATATTAGGTTGCTACAATCTTACAATACCCTTAAACGCAAACATAATACAGAATATTACTACTACTACTACGCTTCCGTTTCACGACCTTTAGCTGCCAGGGCTATACCGTCGCAGTGGTGGCTGTTAACTCGATCTGCTTAGAAGTTCATCTGGGATAACCCATACTTCCAAACGAGCTGGTGTAGATATCTACCTGAGATAAAAATCAGTTTATAATTGGATTCTACAAGCATGCAAAAATGCATATAAGCGAACGGCGAGATACTGTGAAGCATGTATGAGGTCTCGCATGCAAAGAGGAGAGTATGGTTAAGATGCTTTTGAATGTCCCAATACAGGGCATGTGAATGTTGGGCAAACTGTGGGCATTCAAAGAATATATGAATGAGGGAGCCTCTCCACAGTCGCATACAACATCTGATTTCACTCCTATCCTGTGTAGGTGTTGTAGTGATGAGCAGTGTCCGCTTTGGATTCTGATCATGGTTGTGATTGCCTTTCTGGAAACGTCCCCCAGCTCTCTGAACCAGGGCGATCAAAACGGAATCACCTGCGTTTCTCCGTACAATCTTCCCTTATCTCTTGAAATTTCAGTCCATTGTGTCTTCCATATCGTCCATGTCATGACACTGAACCTTATTAACAAGTTGATCAGCAATCTTGTTGTCAAAAATATTTGTATGACTCGGTATCCAAGCTAAGATAACTCTTGGATGGATTGCATTCATTGTCACCATATTGCGTTTCACTAGAAGGGTAATATGATCATCCCTCCTAGCATCCAACGACAAAATTCTCTGAATTGGTGACAAACTATCCGAAAAATGTTTGGTATTGCTAACTTCGATTACTTTAAGAAGAATTTACTTTTTATTTGCTAATAAAGTTATATTTTGTTAGCTGTAGTAAATCGTTCCTGTGCTGAGCGTGCCGGAAGAGTATTAGGTGGAGGAGGAAGTATTAATGGTGCAGTGTATAACAGAGCCCACGAAGCTGATTTTGCTCGATGGGTAAGTTGTAAACTTACCGAAACCTGTTGCATACAGATTGTTTACTATTTATTTTTTAATCCATTTTAAGGTTTGATTTACATTGTCCAACTTTTACTTTACCGCATTGTGCGTCGTTCCTCTTACTAACTTATGGATCTCAGCTCCGCACTGCGTATTCTCTTTCTCTATTTCTACCACTTTTTACTAGATTCTATAATTTTTGCCGCAAAGAAAAGTTTCGTAATTACTAACTTTTGTTTGTTTCGTACCGCAACTCTCTAAGCACAGCTAATCGCTTTACCAACTCGGCCATCCAGCTGGGTCCAAAAAAAATTTGCTGAAGGGACAACTTTTATACAGGGTACAGACAAAAAAAATGCTGCCACAAATTCCTAAAGCTTAAATATGATGATCTAACTCAACTTATATTAGTACAAAAGTGGATGTTTAGTTTTAATTTTTGTTATTTTTTTTATGTTGGATGTAAAGATAATCTGGGGTGGAGAATTAAAATCTCATTTAATTTTTATTGTAAGATTTGTTACACGTGTTTAAAATGCCGTAACTTTCTTGAAACACTCTGTATACAACTCTAAATAAAAAATTACCACAAGTTGATTTGGGCAGGCGTTTTTGAGATATTATGCATGGTCAGGCTTAAGTGAAGTCTTAGTCATTTAAACAATTGGTAAATGCATTTATTTTTAAGTAACTTAACTTTTTATTGCTGAAATATTTATAATATTACCCATGGTTTTATACTAGAGAAAAAAGTTATTAATTTAATTTGTATAGTTGCAGTTATATTCATTGAACGCCTTTACCTCAATTTATTACTTGTTGACATAAATTGTGTTTACAGGTTGACATCTACGGAGCAACTGGTTGGTCGTTTGATGACGTTCTTCCTTACTTCAAGAAATCTGAAAATGCAAATTATGAACCTTTAGCAGAAGGTTATCACAGTACCGGTGGATATTTGACAGTTAGCAACGACGCAGATTCAGATTTGGTATGCAACAGTTATTTGAATATTACAACAGTTAACAGAAATATAATTTGCTAATCTACGATTTGTCCTATGTGTTGTCGTTTTTAACGATTTGTTCAGAAACCCGAACTAGACAGATAACACATCGTATCGATATTCTTATGGAAAAGATGCCTATTGGTTCAAAAATCGGGCGTAATTAAATATATTTGTTTAATTAGTAAAAATTGAACAACGTTGTTGCTGAAATATGACAGTTATCAGGGCTTAACGTTGTTGCTCTTACAGGGCATTAGAGGTCATGCAATAGTGGCTTAAGATTTTTCCCCTCAATACCACGATTCAGCGCCAAATAGTCTTACTGGTAGACTATTTAGTATATTAGTATACTACTAATAGTCTAACTGGAAGTAAATTCTTCCAGTTTGTACCAGCCAATGTTATTGCAATACAGTTCGTCGTGAAGCCATATTGTTATAGTTTTTTTGTTTCAATATTATTTAAAAATGAGTAAAACTGGTATTGTGGTAGGCTGAACAGAATTGATCTATTTACTAGTGTGGTGGTCACATGCCAGGTGCCCTTTCAATCTGGATTGGTTTTCAAACCTGTACACATCGCTAAAAACAGGATCCTCGATCCGCTCCGTTAGTCCAATCCACGTGAAAAAGAAGATTGAACGTAATTAAGCATCATTCACTTAAACTTTATGACTATTGCAATGCTAAGGTATGTGTACTGCTAAAGGTTAGGTACATTATAAATTAATGTACTGTTCACACTTGTATACTGCGAAATTAATAACTTAATAGTAGTGCAAAACCTATCTAGCTTTTATCTTTTACTCTTAAGTTTTACCACCTTATTACAAGCAACCAATAAGGAGAGCCATTTCAGACATTTGACATAAGCATTTGAAACAATGCTTTTTTGTATTTGTTTATGAATGTCTGTTCAGTTTGTACCTAATTATCTTTTTTGAAACATGATTCCTATTTTCTAGTTTTAATTTTGAGTTTATTGTGAATGATGTTATTTGTCTACTTCTTGCAGTAAACTTGCCATTAACAGTACAAATGCACTGCATGTTATGTGAATGTTACTTTACTCTATAGGATCAAAATTTCAATCTTAAGGCCGCTCCAGACTCACGCCGCGATGTCGAGGAGAGAAGTCACTCCGTGAATAACTTTGAACGTTCGCAAAGTTCGCGCTTTTACGGGTGACGGACGTGAAAAATCCTTTAAAGCGGACATAGTTACCGACTCGAAGAGGGAAACAACTTGCGAACACCCGTGAACCCTGTGAAAGGGCGCGAAAACCATACACACTCGCGTTCACCGAGATTCTCGGATGTTCGCGGCGTGAGTCTGGAGCCGCCTTAACTTAAAATTTATTATCATGTAGTACATAATTTTAGACAAATTGGACTCTTAGTTTTGTTTTGATTGCATGTGAAAGTGGGCGTGTTCGCGGATTCTGGAAAAATGGAAAAAGAACAATATCGATCTGTGATTCGATTCTTGTTTTTGGAAGGAAAATTGCACAACAAAATCAAAGAACGCTTGGATGCTGTGTACGGTGATTCTTTTCCTTTGATGGCTACCGTCAAAAATTGGTTAAAGGAATTACAACGAGGTCGAAGGTGCTCCGAAGAAGTTGAAGACTGTTTCATCAGCTGGATAGGTGATGGTCACCGTGTTCTGGGATTCACAAGGAGTGATCCACGTCGACTACCTGGAGGAGGGCAAAACGATCACACGAATCTACTATGCCTAATTATTACACCGATTCGACACCGATCTGCATAAAAAACGGCTGCACCGGCTGACACAACCGCTGTCGTCATGATCAAATTGTTTGAATAAGGCTACGAACTGCTGCTCCATCCACCCTATTCTCAAGATTTGGCCCCGTGCGACTACGTTTTGTTTCCAAACTTGAAAATATCACTCGCCGGGCGGAAATTTGAGTCGAATGAGGGGTTTATCGCCGCCACGGAAGACTACTTTGCAAATCTCCCAAAAACGTATTTTTCAAACGGGTTAAAGAAGTTGGAGAATCGTTGGGTTAAGTGTATCGAGGTAAAAGGAGACTTTAAGGAGACTTGATGTTGAGAAAAAAATAAATCGCCACTTAAAAAAATTTTGTTTTCCTTTTGTAGGCTAACAGTTTATCGGACGACCTTCGTATATTTCAAACTTGTTTACCTTATTATACAGAAGATTTGCAATTTACCCTTTTAAACAAAATTGTTGCACCACCTATATAGAAAACTCTCGTCCCTAATCACTTTATTATTACACTGTAAATATAAAACCTAACCATTTGATTTCGTTAAATGGAACTATTAAGAAATTTAAAAATCAAAAAGGCGTGGCAGAGGTCTTTTTTCAATGTGAGTTCGATACCGTAAGGAGAATAACATAATCGTACTCGTACGTAAAAAATCTGCCTTAATAATATAAAAGTGCCTTAATAAAATAAAGTTACAGCGATTTGTGCAAAATGTCAAAAAGCTTAGCTTTCAGAAACTTCATTAGCGATTAGGTCTGGAACCTGGATCACTATCAGCCAACAACATCTTCGATATTTTAATGGTATCAGGGCCAAATTCCATGGTTAGCAGTCTTCAAGAATTTTTTATACTTTCCATTTTTGAAAATATATTTATTTTTTCTATATAAACTTGTAAATAACGTAACCATAGTAACGCTGTAAGCCATTAAAGTTTATTGTCTCTTTTTAATTGTTTTAGTTCAACTTGAGTGTTTAGATTTTTTTTTGCTTTTTTTAATGCAGTCAATTTTTTATGTATGGTATACTTGAGAGGAGACTGAGTTAGATTTCAATTTTTATTATTCTTACTTTTTTATTAAAAATCCTGTTAATGAGAATTTTTTTTTACACTAATTAGTAAAGAAATAGAAAGATGTTAGTAATTTTGTCCACCTGAGATATCTACTAAAAGTGCTAATGTGACCTGATACTTAGTACACAGTATTTATTCAGCGGGCAATGCCAAGTGTGCACGTTAAAGAACATGTGGTTCAGTAAACATTATTTATTAACTGGCTAAATTGAATTTAATTTAATATATTCTTTAATTCTTTGTATTGCAGACTCAAGCCTTTATAGATGGATTTGTAGAAGCTGGTTATAACTTGACTGATTTCAATGGACCATCTACTGTTGGTGTAACCAGAGTACCAATTACATACGATCCAAATGTGCGGCAAAGTCCCGCAAGAGCTTTTCTGGACAGTTTTCTCAACAGAACTAACTTGGAACTTAGTCTCAACAGTTTTGTTACTCGAGTTATTATATCCAACGAAACTATGAACGCTACTGGTGTGGAGTTTGTGAAAAATCAAACTGCCTACGTTGCAAATGCTAACTACGAGGTTATAGTCGCAGGTTAGTATTATCACTCTTCTTGAATCTTAGGAACAATTACTGTTTTTTTTATTAATATTATTTTTTAAAGTATAGTACGTCACACGTGCTCTAAGACATTTTACGCACTCATGGATTTACACATTCGCCGCTACGCGGCTTCGTGCGTAACTTTTTCCATATCGTGCGTAAAATGCTTCTTACAGCACTAGTTACGTAATATACTATTACAATTTATTTGTTTTTTAAAGCCGGCGCATATATGTCAACTCCCATATTAATGCACTCAGGTATTGGACCACGTGAGCATTTAGAAAATTTAAGCATTTCTGTAGTGGCCGATTTACCTGTGGGACAAAGTCTTCAGGATCATGTTTATTTCAATGGTATAACATTTAGGTAAGTTTCTAATGTGCATATTAAGAACCATTGTTATTAAATTTTTTCATGGTTACCTATTTCAGTAATAATATGTTTTTCAACAAAAAGTAACTAAAAAATTTGAAAAAATAAAATAAAATGTTCAGTGTGGGAAGGCTACAACTCTGTCATAAATCAGGTCTTTAGAAACTACTAGAAATTAACGCTTTTCAGCAAACACAAATTGTTTGGGGTATTTGTAACTTTAACCACCACCTGATGTTCAAAAATAAACCTAGTTTGTTGAATAAACTCCTCTGAAAAATGCTAGATTAAAAGCAAAGGTGCAGAAAATTTTGGTTTTGTTCCAAAGTTTCTTTGGTACTCGCAAATTTTTTGAAATATTTAGTTTAGATTAGCAATTTTTGAGAAAAAGCGTGGCTGTCACCGTTTTGCAGTTATTTAGCAAATAGCAAATTTATATTCTGTTTGCATTTTTTTAAACTACTAATTGGTAAACCAGTGCGCATTTTGGTAATGTATAATAATAATGTTAAGTAATAATTATTTTAATTGTCAAATTTAAATTATTAGTACATACTGAATTATAAATATTTGAACCTCCCTGCATATAAAAGATAATGAACTTGTATAACTATTATTTGAACTGAAAAAATACTGATTTGAGGTCATTTGATTATGAATCAAACGTCTGATTTTTCGGTTTTCTTCAATTTTTTTAAGTCTACTCTTATCATTATAAATAGTCTCTAGTAATAATTTTCCTGGCTGGTCATAAATTGATAACTAATATTGAATTTTTTACTTGATGACTTTATTGTGATCAAGACTTTTACCTAAACATTATACTAAGCGTAAATTTCTACTTTAAAATTAATGGAGTTGTACATCTTAAAAGAAAAATATTAATTAATTATTTAAATTTTGCAGAAATAACCGAACCTTACTCAACTACACATTTGATGAAGCAGTGCAGCGTTATGCTGAACATCTGCGTCCTTTAACAAACGGTAATGATGTGATGGCTTGGTCAAATTATGGAGAAAATACCACTTACGTGAGACCAAACATTGAATTTATGATAGCTGATAATCCACATACAACGGGAATTGCATCACCTGCGATACTTGCGTAAGTTAAGCTTTTCAGTATTAAGAGTGTGTATCTTTCATATTGCATCGTGATTATCTATAAAGTCGTCTGAAAGAAGCGAGATATTTACCAAAAAGTATTAAGATACACACAAGTACTAAAACGATACTCTAATAAGGCATAGGTACTGTGGGTACTATCCCCAACTAGTTTAAATATTTCATTTTGTTTATTTTTAGTTTTACTGATAACAATTTAGTTTTGTAACCCTTAGACAAAAAATAGGTCTAAACCTGCTCGGCGGTGTTCTTTAGGAGCAAACCAAACAAAGTTGGGCAATTTAGAATTCCATCATCGTTAGGTTTATAGCTTAACTCTTTACAGCATTTAGTGTTAGAACAAGCGGCAGAAACTGTCGACAATTGGCCGTCTGAAAAATAGTGTGATAGAGTGACGAAATAAAATAACAATAATTTAACATACTTTCACTGAGAGTGGCTTCTACAGTTCCAGTACTTATTACTTCATGATGAATCAACTATGATTGTAGACGATCGATGTTTTACTTCTTGTATTTTGAATTGAAACTCCTGCGTCTAGCAAACTGTATTAATATATTAATGATTTTAAACCACAGCTTTACTAACACCTATTTATTTTACAAACTACAAAGCCCGTTTTTTGGGGTAAAAAAGACCAGTTAAAATTAACCATGTGAGAGTTCACTAAAGGTCAGAATGCAAATCATTGTTATTGAAATTTTGTTAGGTTACGTCTAGTCTGCGCGTTCCGCTCTCGACACTGGGATGCGTTCCAAAATTAATTCGCGGAACACTACCGATAAAGGTTAGGTCCTTAACATAGTCCCCCCTTGAAAGACTAAATGTCTTTCAACGTACTCAGGCCATAACTTAGTTAGAAATCAGGCTCTGACTGCTGAGTGTCATTATAAAAGAGTGGGCAAATTTTCGTCACCGGACGCTTTATTGCACCTTCCGCGCACTGTACGGTCACAACACGCACGATGCTGTCCTTCCCAGGATGGACTTCGAGAACACGTCCTAACCTCCAAGCTAAAGGTGGAAGATTGTCTTCTTTGACGATTACCATCATTCCAGGCTGTACTGTCGATGAGGAATTCTCCTTCCACTTACTTCTCATCTGAAGCTCCGAAATGTAATCATTTGACCAGCGAGTCCAAAACAACTGGTGTAGCCTCTGAAGTCGCTTGTAAGCTTGTAAGCGATTGTAAGGTTGATCTCTTAAATCCTCTTCCGGGATAGCCTCAGATGGTCGTCCGATCAGGAAGTGAGAGGGAGTTAGTGGATTTAGGTCAGTAGGATCGGGGGAAAGAGGATGTAGCGGGCGAGAGTTAAGAACAGATTCTATCTGAATCATAACTGTAGCGAGATCCTCGTATGACAAAACTTGAGAACCAATTACCTTACGTAAATGTCCTTTAAAGGATTTTACCCCTGCCTCCCATAACCCTCCGAAGTGAGGAGCGCGAGGAGGAATGAATTTCCAGGTTATTCCCAAGTTATGGGTAGCATTGATAATATTATTTTGATTTTTCTCATTTGAAATGAATTTTGACAAATCTGAGAGTTTAGTTCGAGCACCGACAAAGTTAGTTCCGTTATCGGATGATACAAGTCTAGGTTTACCTCTACGGGCGATAAAACGGTTAAAGGCTTGTAAGAATTTATCAGTTGAAAGATCTGTCACAAGTTCAATATGGATAGCCTTTGTCAAAAGACAAATAAATATCGCAGCATAGCATTTGACTTCTTTAAAGGGTTTTGATCTTCTGTCACGGACGACAAAGGGACCAGCATAATCGACGCCGGTATGTTCAAATGGAAACTTCGCCTTGAACCTATCAGCAGGTAAGGATCCCATTAAAAACTGACACTTATTTGGTTTTACACGTCTGCATTTTACACAAGAGTGTACAATTTGTCTGACTATATTGCGGGCGCCAATAGGCCAATAATGTTGACGTAACGAAGAAAGAAGATGTTGAGGTCCGCAATGTAGGAGTTTTTCATGATGATTTAACGACTCACTGACCTTAGCTACCAATCGAGCTAACAACAAAGCAGCGCAAAGTTCAAGTCGAGGTAGAGTGACGGGTTTAAGAGGTGCTACTTTGGATTTAGCGCATAAGAGATGAGTTTTAACTTGTTTTTTAGCGTTTATAGTTCTTAGGTAAACACAGGCACCGTAGGCTTTAGTAGAAGCATCAGCGAAACCATGAAGTTCAATGGTTGTATAATCGTTAATAAGAACAAATCGAGGAATTTCCAACGAGTTTAAGTGTTGAAGCTGATTTCTAAATGTAATCCATTAGGTGTGTAAATTTAGAGGAAGTGATTCGTCCCAGCTCAATTTTTGTTGCCATAAAAGTTGCAGCAGAAGCTTAGCTTGTACAATTATGGGTGCTAGTAATCCTAGCGGATCAAAAATTTGAGCTGTGGAAGACAGAATCGTTCTTTTTGATACGACTTCATTGCTAAAGCTCTTTATCGTAAAACTTAGACAGTCAGTATAGCGATTCCAAGCAACTCCCAAAGTCTTAGCTTCTTGAAGTTGACTTTCCAGCTTTAAGTTGTAGAAATGATCTTCAGATAGGGATTGATCTGATAGAGAGGGTACATTGGACATGAACTTCCTGAGGTTAAAACCACCAGATTTTAAGATAGATGTTACATGATCTTTTATGATTTCTAGAGACTTCTTTGAATCATCTCCCACTAAAAGATCGTCCATGTAAAAATTATTCTTGATAATATCAGATGCTTTTGGAAACTGTTGTTGAAATTCATCTCCTAGAGCCTTTAAACATCTCGTAGAGAGATATGAAGCGGATGCTGTACCGTATGTTACGGTATTAAGTTCAAAGCAACTCAATTCATCAGAAGGTTTATCGCGGAAAAGAATCCTGTGAAGTTTACGATCCTTAGGGTTGATTAAAACTTGTCTAAACATTTTCTCTATGTCAGCTGTCATGACATAAGGATATCTTCTGAATTTAAGAAGCAAAGAGAAAAGATCAGTTTGGATAACTGGACCGGTATATTGAAGATCGTTAAGTGATAGACCAGAGCTGGATTTTGCTGAGGCATCGAAAACAACTCTGATTTTAGTAGTAGTACTACTTGGCCTTAGGACTGAATGATGTGGAAGATAGTATGTTTCTGAGTCATTAGGTGACTCTATGACCTTGGTCATATGTCCTAGAGTTTCATACTCTATTAAGAATGAATGGTAGTCATTTGATAAATCAGGGTAATTAGTCAACTTACGTTCGACACTCTGTAATCTTTTAATAGCTGAAGATCTAGATTCTCCTAGTTTAGATACAGCTTCTTTAAAAGGAATGCTAACTATGTATCTGCCATTGTTATCTCGCTGAGTAGTTTCAAGAAAATGTTTTTCTACAATCAAGTCTTGTTGAGATAAATTTGGCTTTGTTTGAACTGAATCGAGCTCCCAAAAGGTTGAAACTTGCCGTTCTAGAAAATGATCTTCAGTACAGAGAAATGCATAGTTAGATGACTCTTTAGATGATAGTTTTGTTTCGCAATTACCAGAAAGAATCCACCCAAACTGGGTTTTTTGAAGGATTGGTTTGTTAAAGCCGAGATCAATTTGTCCTGCACAGAGAATTCTCCAGAAAACTGAAGCTCCCAGTAAGACATCAATTTTAGTTGATATGTTAAAGTCAGGATCTGCTAGGCGGAGATTTGGTGGTATTTGTATGGCTGAACCATCAAAGGATACAGATGGTAAATGACCGGTAATTTGATTTAAGACTAAACAAGATAAGTCTACAGTGAATGCATTATGATTTGAGACAATTTTAATCTCAGTCTTAAATTTTATGTTAGATTGATTTTGATTTATCCCAATAACACATGAGTTAGTTGGGTGCATTTTGAGATTCAACTTTTTACATAAGTTTTCAGTTATAAAGTTTGATTGTGATGCAGAGTCTAGAAGTATTCTGCATGGATGTAACATGCCATTAGAATCAAGTACTTTAACTACAGCAGTTGCTAGTAAAATGTTATTAAAATTACTAGAGGCCATATTTATAACTGAAGAAGCTGCAAAAGTTTCAGCAGGTGTGTTATTGTCAGCATTTCCATTCAGAGGATTGGCAACATTTGAATTTTGTCCGTTTTGAGTTTGATTTGTATTTGAAACAATATGTAACAAGGTGTGATGTTTCTTGTTGCAAACTCTACAATTTGAAGCTTTACAATCTTTTGTAGAATGATTTTTGCGCAAACAGTTTGTACAAAATTTCTTGAGATTTGCTTGTTTGATTCTTTCAGTGATTGGTAACTTTAGGAAATCGGAACAGTTATATACATTGTGAGATTTTGCACAATAAACACATGATTGTACTGTGTTAGAATGATAGCTGTGTATACTAGGTTTTTTAGTAGAAATGTTTGGTTCTTGCTTTCTAAAGTTTGAGCTTAAAGTTTCTAAGATTTCACATCTCTTCTTGAGAAAAGCACTGAGTTCCGCAAAGGTTGGTAAATCACCAGCACAATCGAACTGTTCCCAAGCTCGCTTTGTGTTGTTATCAAATTTGTTTGATACTAAATATACTAAGATTGTGTCCCATTGGTCAGTTGGCTGGCCAATAGATGTTAAACAGCGAACATGCTTGGTAACAGTGTCAAACATGTGCCTTAAGGCTTGATGAGATTCTTTATTGATAGGATCAAGGTCAAAGATATGTTTTAAATGATTATTTACAATTATTTTCTTGTTTTGGTATCTATCTTGCAATAACTGCCAAGCAATAGTGTAGTTTAAATCCGTAACCTTTAAAGAGTCTAAAATGGTAGCTGCTTCTCCCTCTAGACAACTTTTGAGGTAATAGAATTTTTGAGTATTTGATAAACTTGTGTCAGAGTCAATCAATGATTTAAAGATATCATTAAATTGCATCCACTCACTGTAAGAACCTGTAAATGTAGGCAGATTTAGGTTTGGAAGTTTAACTCCAGAAGTTAAGCCCACAGAGTTGTTTTGAGGAATATTTGAAGTAGATATTGAGGTGGTAGTGCTTTGATTTGCTCTAACAATGTAGGATTTGACTTGAGCTATATGATTGTAATAAATATCCTCAAAACTACTTCGTTCCTGCTCACTTTTCTCTAAGTTAGCTCGCTCTGCTGCTTCAATTGTTGCCCTGTCAGTTGATGAGACATTTTGAGGCATTTCTTTAATTAAGATGTTGTCAATTGAATCTTGTACATTCATAAATTCAGTTAAGAGCGGCTCAGAGCGTTCTAGCCTTAGATTAAGTTGAATAAGAATGTCTGATGTACATTCTGTATCTTTTATCGAGTTAAAGTAGGTGATAAACCTAGTGAAGGTAGATTTTATGACTTTACGTGCTTTAATTAAAGAGTCTAGACTGTTTTCAGCCATGATAGTGATTAAGATAAGAAGATAAGTTTGCTAAAGTTATGTTGAGGCTGATTAAACTACTGCAAAACAGTGTAAAGGTTCAGGATAAGTTTATCATAGAAAATCAGAGCTAATAAGTGATTCAGACATTACCTGCTCAAAACTGATAAAGATAGGGTAAGATAAACATAAGCAAGGTAAAGTTTGAATGCTAAAGATGGATAAAAAGGAACGGACTTACAGTTCTTGCTGGTAGGGTCTTCAACTCCAGGCTGTGTGTTTGATTGCTGGATTTGACGATCGGTTTTTGTCAGGGATTAGTTGAGGCGTTATTCTGCTGTGATCTGTTGAGCACTGATTCATTTAACAATGAACAATGTGGCTACGAAGGACCATGTAGACGATCGATGTTTTACTTCTTGTATTTTGAATTGAAACTCCTGCGTCTAGCAAACTGTATTAATATATTAATGATTTTAAACCACAGCTTTACTAACACCTATTTATTTTACAAACTACAAAGCCCGTTTTTTGGGGTAAAAAAGACCAGTTAAAATTAACCATGTGAGAGTTCACTAAAGGTCAGAATGCAAATCATTGTTATTGAAATTTTGTTAGGTTACGTCTAGTCTGCGCGTTCCGCTCTCGACACTGGGATGCGTTCCAAAATTAATTCGCGGAACACTACCGATAAAGGTTAGGTCCTTAACAATGATTAACCAATAATCTTTCATCATCATCATTCTCAGCGGGTTTTCGTCCATCTTTGGACACACGCCTCTTCAAGCCATTCTTCATCCGGTTCTGTCAGCTGTTCTGCTTATCCATCGCACTCCCGCTACTTTCTGGATATCGTTCTTCCGTCCTTCCACCTAGTTTTTGGTCTTCATGAGTTTCTACTACATTCTCCCGGTCACCATTCGGTCCTTGTCCATCTATTGTCCGTTCTTATGAGATGTCCTGCCCATTTTCATTTTAATCTTTCTACGTGTTCAGCAACGTCAGTTACCTTTGTTTACTGGCGGATCCATTCGATGGTCTTTCTATCACGCAGTCGTACTCCCAGCATATTTCGTTCCATCTTCTTATGTGCAATTTTTAGTGTGTCCATTAATTTGTCGTTTAGTATCCACGTTTTTGCGGAATAGGTTAACGTTGGTAGCACACATTGGTTGAAAACTTCGGTTTTGAAGTATTGTGGAAATTTAGTCTTAAATACGTTATTGAGTCTTGCATATGCTTCCCATCCAAGTTGTATCCTTCTGTTGATTTCTGCCAGCTGTAGGTTCTTGTCGAAGGGTATTTCTTTATCTGATATTTTCTGTATGTATTCATTGAAGACCTGCACAACACTTCGACCATCGGAGCATCGGCTGAATTTAACATTATTTTTGTTTTACTCGCATTGATCTGTAGACCGTATTTTTTCCGCTATTGCTCAGGTCTGTGTATGTCTAGTGTATTTATAGTTTAACTACACTCTAAAGTAGGGTTAAGTTGTTTGGTGAAAGCTACTTTAAAAATACTTGCAAAAGAAAGCTAAGTTAAGAGTAACAACGTTGATTAAAACCTTTTTTGCTCCATCTCTATAAGTAAATATATAACAATAATTAGATAGAAGCTACTCATATAAATTACTAATTAAGCGTTAACATTTTTTTTTTGTTTAGGTTTACGGATGAGGCATTAAATGCTACAGTAGACGATTTGTTCACCAACTCTGCATCGATTGTGGGTGTATTCCATCCTAAATCACGAGGGACGATCAAATTACAATCAAACGATCCCAAAGATCGACCTTTGATAGATCCCAATCTTCTTTCGGAAGATAGTGATGTGGAGATTTTGGTTAAAGCAATACAGGATATTGTGGCATTAAATAAAACATCAGCATTTCAAAATTTTCCCATTGAGGTGTATGTTCAAGATGCCCCAGGGTGTGACGATGAGAAGTATTCCGAAGATTGGCTAATTTGCGCTATAAAGTATTGGGGTATTCCTGTAAGTAGTTTTCAAAAATGAAGAACCATATACTATATTTATTTTCGACGAGTGATACTACACGACCATATTGACTTGAAGTTTCAGTGGCGTCAATCAATAGGCTTCGCCTCAAGCTTCAATTTTCATGTGCAAGCGGCAAATATGTACTTTCCGCTCTTACTATAGAATATACTATTAATGTGCTGAGAATGACGGAGCTGTGTTCAGAAACAGTGCGCACGTGGCCTCTTGTCACATGGCACCATGTAGTTATGTAAATAAATTGTTCACGTGACCCATTTTTCCCCAAATTTCGTCACAATGCGTACCCCGACCCTCATTGTATCGATTTTGACATTTCAGTTGTTTTGGCGAATTTCACTTTCATTTTGAAACTTTTAAAAGAAATATTCGCTTCTTCCGCTGTAATTCTAGTTGAAAATTAGTTCGGTTTGTGATGCGGAATCAGGTTCCACCTCACCAGAAATACTACAGGTTGCCAAAACGACAAGTACAAATTTGCTGCCAGACACCATCTTTCATATCGTCATTCTTCTTCTTCTTGTTCAGCCTGTTCTCATCCTGTCCTGAATGTAGACCTCATTTCCGCCTGCCAATAGCAGCCCTAATCCAGTTTTTCCCGGCAGTGTTCTGAATGTCGTCACGCCATCTTTTTTGAGGTATGCCAACATCTTTGTTGAACTCTCTTGGCCGCCACGCTATTAATTTGTATGTCCATCCTTCTGTGCTCTGTCTTGTAATATGGCCAGCCAATCTCCAATTTAGCTGCGCTACTCTTTTGCTGATATCTGTTAACTGTGTTCTTCTCTTGATTTCCTCATTTAGGACTTTATTTCGTAAACTAATCCCCGGATCATATTGTCAAAGGTTAGAAAACTCCACTAAACAACACATCCTTCACTTCCATCACTTTTCAAGACTCTATCAAACGCCTGACAACTTAGAAAAGACTACTGTATAATAACTGTTTTGTTTTTAACGTTTTTTACTAAAATCAAAATTAAGCATGTTAAGGGGGTGGTCAAAATTCAACCATTCACCCTGTCCAAAACTTCATCCATTCTTTTAACGTGAAATATACTTTTATTTTTGTAGGGATGGCATGCAGTTGCTGCAAATCCTATTGGTAACGATACATCCACGTCCGTTGTAAATCCAAAACTTTTAGTACATGGATTTGGAAATTTAAGAGTTGCAGACAGCAGTATTATACCAGAGTCAACTAGTGGTCATCCTCAAGCTACCGTCTATATGGTTGGAGAACGAGCCGCTGATATAATCAAGGAATCATACGGAAAGCTTTAAGTAGTTCAGTTTGTATCAGAAATCAGCGCAAAAAATGTTAATGTGTTGTAAAAATATACCTATATAAACATCATGTGCTTAAATTTTGAATTTGTATACTTTTTGTGTTTTTGTCAGTATTTTCCTTGATATTGCAGTTTCACGATTAATAAATTTAAGTGTTTTATTCAAGTTGTAGATTATTATAGCATGAGATAATGATATGAAACACACATGGACAACCACCAAGTAGGAAAGACCTGGCATAGGAGTTGAACAAAATATTTGAATAAGTTATAGCGCATATGGACTAAGCTCTTGTGTTAGCACACTCAAACATAGTAATAAATAGCCTATACAAAAATCTAGTTTCTAAAAATAAATTATAAATTCTTGAAGCCGACAGGGCTGTAGTATTGTTGAACAAATTATTTAAATAATATACAGATATCTATGGTATATACAACTTTTGGCTGTAGTTCCTTTAAGAAGATGATAAAACTTTGCTCATGTAGAAGCCTTCTCAGTGCCATCAGCATATCGTTGGAGAAGTACTCCAACAACTCCGGACTGGCAAGCATCAGCAGCTACAATGAACTTTTGACGTGGAGCTGGTCTTTGATAGCATTGAACTTCTATTGAAATTCTTTCTACGTCCAATTGAACGGAACATTCTTTCGCAGTTTATTTTCCAATGGTCCCTTGATTCGATGTAGATGCTGAACAAACTTTCAATAGTAGTTTACAAGTCCGAGCAGAGCGCGAACCTCATTGGAGATTGTTAATTTCCTCAATCCTTGTTGGACCAGTTAAAGACCATTTTAGATGACGACTTCTGAAACGTAGAATTTGCAGTTTTCTAAATTCCTATAAACGTCTTGCGACCTAGTCTATCAGAACCCATAACCAAAATATCGTCAAAGTAGACAATCACACCACCCATAACGGATAAATGATATAATGTTTCAATCGAATCCTGGAAATTTGCTGGTGCTGTTTTCAGACCGAAGACGAGGCGGTTGTTTTCGAACAACGCTCGATGGAGGTTTGTATAGAGACGAGATGACTTGTCCAGAGGCATTTCCACTGAAGCGAGTCATAATCATCAGGTACAAGTCCGTCATTCAGACCTGTTGAGTAGTCGACGTACAATCGAATCTTACAGTTAGCACGTCTACGACGATTGGTGCGGCATTCAATTATTCTTGAACTGCCAACGCAACTGGTCTAGCATGATGATAAAGTGTCGGATTTAACTTGGTAAGCTGCAGACAACATCGTGCAGGTACCAATCTCTTTTCCAAAGAGATCTGGGCGAGCAGTAACCCGCTCCTCACTAACATTGACAGTGTTTACACTAGTCCACTTGATTATGTTTAGTTTCTCCAGTACATTGGCGTTCAAAAAATTAAAGCACGAGTCGGTGACAAAAATTGAGAGTTAGTAGTTTGTCCGTTGTAAGCAAAACTGGAGACAACGAACCCTGAAGCGGTAATCTCAGAGCCTACTCCATTAATAACACGGCCACCATATCGGAAGATTGGTCCATCAAGTTTTTTCCATGTTGATGTCAATTATATGTAAGCAAAACTGGTGACGAAGAAACCAAAAGCGGTAATCTCCGAGCCTACTCCATTAATAACACGGACACAATCTTGGAGGATTGGTCTATCAATTTTCAGGTGTTAATGCCAATGACAGGTACATCAGCACCAGTGTCAGCTTGAATTCGCACTACTTCTACTACTAGAAGATCGTGATATCGTCAGCTATCATTTGTGCCGACCCACGCGTGAAATGTGCCCTGATTTGTTGCAAGAATGACAAGTTGTATTGTGGAACGGACAATTCCGTCTGCTTTAGTTGTCGTTTCATAACTATGACATTTGGCTAGCTCATTATTGATCTTCTTCTTCCCTTTGTTGGCTGAAACTTCTTTGTCGGGCGTTGGATTACATTGAAAACAGGTGCAGCAGTGGATGAAGATCTTACCCGAACGTTGGTGAGCTTGTCAGCATGTGCGCGCTACACTTAACGGATCCTGTTCATATATTCTCCATCCGTTAGGTTTGTCACTGCGACAATTGAAGATTTTGTTAGACAATACTACAGGAACTCAGTAACCGCTTTATTTGTAACAACAGGAGAGAGGAAAATACGTAGAACTAAAATACTTTTCACTTGACTACCACCCTTCACCTCTTCGATACCTTTGGTCGACCTGGATCCAACAGATTGCTACACGTAAAAGTTGGTTTTGAGCATGAGATCATTTTTTACGTAGAACACGGTGACGTAATTAGAAAAAAATCTATCGTTATTGGTTTCCGAGATATGGATGATAAATTGTAAATTCTTCTAAACTTTGTAAATTCTTATGGCCGCCTTCAAGATGGCGTTTTTGCGACTTCGAGATCCTTATCTTATCTGATAGATGTTTTATCTGATGATCTTATTCTGATAGTGGAATAAATTCTTTGGAACTCTTTCTCCATCAAAATTGCGATGTTTGTGGATTTTAACTACTTGTCTGTGGCAGGATTACGAGAAAATGTAGAATCACAATGTACTATTAGTAGTGTAGTTTCAACTTAAAAAAGACAATCTCTTTGACATATTATACCAGCTTTGGCGTAAGTTTGGTTTGGTTAATTTGTCACTGACTAAGTTTTAGATTCTCAAATCTCAATATGGGCAAGGGAAATGGATTTAAAATGGATTTGGGTGTTATTTTACGAATCGTGGAACTGGTACGTGATTACTCAAAGATTAAAAGTAGTCTTTATAACTCTTCTAGGTTTTATTGATTGCTGCTTTAACTATTTTTTTCATTACGAGTAATGATTGGATAGAGTTATTGGTGGAAATTCATCATAGCGATTACATGCAAGCTAGTGACGCTATGAACTGCTCGACTTCAGCTTTTGCAATCTTACTGTTGATTATTCTGGGCCTTAAAATCATCAAGGATGAGGATGAAGACCAAAACTTCATGGGAGTTCTTGCTGTAATAGGAGCAATACTACTAATAGCAAGTTAGTACCACAGCAATGATTTAGTATTTAAGTTCTCTGTCGATGGTTATGTTCATTTCATTTTTAGTCAGTTTTATTTATTTTTGTAGGTTAAATTAGGAAAAAATCTGTTTATTTAGGAGGTCATATACAAGTGTGGAAAATCGCAAACTGGCCATAAAAAACCGTGTAACTGACAGAGAAACATAGATAATTTCAAGCGCGAGACAAAGACAAAACGCAATACAATATCTAGTAGGCTATGACTCTGCGGCAGCGTTGCCAAATCTGAACCCATTAACTGGATTAGTTACACTCAGTTACAGTTATATAATTTTATTATTGGACTATTAGACCAATCAAAATTTCTTCGATGAAAGGATGTTTACTGTTTGTTTATTGCATTTATTTTTAAATAAAAAGAATAAATAGTTGCTTTTTAGCTCTATAGCATTCTAATTGCGCGTTTGCAACAGCTCTCTAATGCTTTAATTTTTATCGGTCAAAAGTAAATAAGTTAACAATCTCACGTCAAAATCAAACAAAGCTACAAAGCAAAATCTGCCTTTTAACAAACTTTTTGTAACATTTTGACAAAACAGCATAAATTTGCACTACAACAAGTCTCTAGGAAGTGGCCCACCAAACTTAATGAAGGGAATTCCCCCTTTAGTTGTCAGTTTTGCCAAACTTTCTTTCGGCCGAAAAAATACCATTTCACGGCCTAGGTATACAAATAACTATTTTATTGCAAAACGTCAACACCTACAAAGTTTTAAGAAAATATCTCTAATTGTTTTGAAGAAATAAACAAATTTAGATTTTTTTATCCAAACTTTAACACCTTGTATCTCCATAACGAAACATCTTTGAACCGTGGTTTATATAGCAAAGTGGAGTTATTTTTTGACGTTTAATCAAACACTAAAATATGACGCATTTATCGTGAAACACTCTGTTTAACGGCATTTGAATAGCAATTTTCAGGATAAATCAATATTGCTCCGAAAGCATGACAAAACGCCCAAAAAAGTTGCGAAATATTGACCTTAACAAGTTACTATGCTAGAAAGAATTAAAAATGTTACTTTCTTTTTATTATTGGTAAAGTGATTGCAACTTGCAACTTTTCTTTTTTCTGCACAAGTTTTTCTTCCACTTTGACTGTCTAGAGAAAGACAGATTTGTCATTCAGATTCTGATTATGTAGCAGATGATATTGGACCTACACCCGACTTGCTGCCGTCGTAACTTAAATTGAGATTCAGCACTGCAATGTCGTCTTTTTCTGATAAATCGATATTTCTTGAGACAACGTTGAACGTTAAGTGGAAATCGCCCAAAAACGTCCTGAGATGTTGACCTAAACAACAATTTCCTTAAGCAAATTACTTCTTAAAATCTCCGAAATTAAAACAAATCTTTTATATTTGATAACGCTGTGTATATGGTCTTTTAACATTGCAACTTTTTCCTAATTTAACCGACTTCGTATCTATTACGGTATCGGAGATTCCCATGCGGGACATCCTTAGCTTGGACATCCTGTATACACTTGAATTATTATTCAATTTCAGCTGGAGTATGTGTTTGCATAATTGTCAAAAGTGGCAACAACGGACTGATCAGTGGCATTATGGCCATAGTGGCCGGTGCAGCCCTAATTGTTGAAGCCCTTAAAGACTTTGCCGTTTTTTAATGTTTAAATGGTTAAGTCAGCAATCTTTTAAGCTTTGTTATACAGTTTTAATTGTTTTAAATATATAGTGGTTAAAGAAACAGCCTGTCTTAACATTGGTTGAAAGTTTATTCACAATTTTTCATAATAACTTATTCATCAATATTCATCACCATCATCCTTTAGCGCTACAACCCTGGGTGGGTCTTGGCTGACTGCATCACTCTCTTCCACTCAGTTCGGTCTTCCATCAATCTATGGTCAGAAGAGATATTCATTTTTTGTAGGTCTGATTTAATGGTGTCTCCTCAACGCATTTTGGGACGCTCGAGTGGTCTTTTGTCATCCAACCTGTGTACGTGGCCTGCCCATCGAGCTGCCCATCTTAGCCGTTGGGATTTAATCTCTTGGACAATATCGCTTGTAGAGCTCCTGCACTTCGGCATTCATCCTAATGCGATATCGATTTGTGGTCGGATCATGATGGGGTCCAAAGATTTTTCTGAGGATTTTTCGTTCAAAGCGTCTGAGTTTGTCTTCGTTTGCTTTAGTCATTGTCCACGTTTCGCATCCATATATTATTATCGGCCTGACAACGGTTTTATAAATTTAAATTTTTGATGTTCTTGTTATGTTTTTTGATTTCATAAGATTGTTTAGTGCGTACAGGCAGCGGTTTGCAGATTGGATTCTGCCCTTGATTTCTTTAGTGACGTCGTTATCCGCAGTGTCTGTGGCTCCAGGGTATTTGAAACGTTATACCCTTTCAAAATTAAAAGTGTTGACTGGGACATTCTGTTAATACACATGTATTTGGTTTTTTCTTCGTTCACTTTTAATCCCACCTAACTGTTTTTTTCGATCTTATTGAAATCAATATCATCTGCGTATGCTAGTAGTAGATTGGGGCCTTTAGATGTTAGGAATTCAGTTTTTTATTTCTGTTGATCTCACGGCTTTCTCTAAGACGAGGGGTTAAAAAGTAGCGGTGATAGGGCGTCGCCTTGTTTAAGCCCACCGTGTATTTCAAAACTGCTGGATAGTCTGTTATTTACTCGTACCATAGATACTCCGCCCTCCATATAAACTTGTCATCTGAATGAGCTTCTTTGGTATAGAGAATTCTGCCATCGCGTTCCAGATTTGGTGTTAGGTCGTTAGTCTATGAAGAGGTTATGTACTGTTCACTGTTCTATTATATTCCCATCCTTTTCCTAGGAACTGCCTAAGTGTAAAGAGTTGATCTATTGTTGATCTGTTTGTCCTAAATCCGGATTGGTACTCTCCCAGGAGGTTTCTGCATAAAGGGTTAGTCTGCTTAGTAGGATGTTTGATAGAACTTTATATGCAGTGTTTATAAGTGAGATTCCTCTATAGTTGGAGCATTTTGATTTGTCCCCTTTTTTGTAGATTGCTATGATGATGCTTTCTTTCCATCTTATTGGTATTTTTTCTTCTCGCCATATAAGAGTTATTACTCGGTGGATTTGGCGATGTAGTGCCTCTCCCCCATATTTTAAAAGTTCTGCCGGTATCTCGTCCGAGCCAGGTGCCTTGGAGTTCTTTAGTTTTATATATTATTATTATTATTATTTATTTTATTAATATTGAAAAATACATATTAAAAAGCCATTTCGAACGTTTAATGAACGATACTTTCCATTATCAGACTATGAATAGTATATTATACAGGGTGTCCGGAAAATACGTGTACAACGTTTGACGACAGACTCCTGACGTCAAAATATGTCGATCTAAGCCGACTTAGTTATATCCAAAATTGTCTCGTTTAGCGGGTAGAGGGCGTCAAAAATTTGTAAAAATATTGGTTTTTTACTAAATTACGTGAAAACCTGCTAATCGATTTTAATGAATTTTAGTATGTAGACTAATACTATAAAATGACGTTTTCTAGTAGTATAGTCACCGGCTGTAAATAAGTGGACGTGTTATAAAGGTGATATAATACGTCAACATTTCTCCTAATTTTTTATATGAACGGCGTTATGACAACCCAGATATTTTTGTCGAGTGACCGGAAGTATTTTACATACTAAAATTCATTAAATGCCATTAGCAGGTTTTCACGTAATTTAGTAAAAAACCAATATTTTTACAAATTTTTGACGCCCTCTACCGGCTAAACGAGACAATTTTGGATATAACTAAGTCGGCTTAGATCGACATATTTTGACGTCAGGAGTCTGTCGTCAAACGTTGTACACGTATTTTCCGGACACCCTGTATACTCAGGTGGAAAGTGTTTGATTTCTGTTGAGAGACTAGGTAGTTCGCCGAGACGAAGTCGAGGTGAACTTTATCTCGAGACTATATTAAGAGCGGAAAGTACATATTTGCCGCTTGCACATGAAAATTGTACCTTGAGGCAAAGCCGAACGCTTCCCTCCTGGCTTTGAGGTACAGGTCCCAGTTTTCGTTGCGATTACCCTTGGTGGCTAGGTTCTCAGACGCTGGAAGGGCTTAGTCCAACACAGAACCGTAGAAGTTCCAACCGCCTTGAGTTCGCACGATTTATGGAAGGCTGATGTGATATCATTGTTTAATCATTTTACCTCAAGTTCCAGCTCCTCTCTGGAGGTTATGTTACCTTCAAATAACTCCATAGACTGGCTAAGATGGTCTTTGTATTGTGACCAATCAGCTTTCCTCGGGTTCCTCTTTTTAGGTATGATGTCGGTGGTCCGATTCGATTTCGAATTGGTTTGATCGGGACACCTGTAAAACTCAGGCGAATTGTCCATATCGCCCTCGTCTAATACTATTCCTTTACCAGGCTGATTCCCGAGTGGTTGCACTTGGTTACCAACTTGAACTGCTCCACTGTTTGTTGCACAGAAGGTATACCTAGAATAACTCAGAGTTCAGTGACCTTCCCCTGGAGATGACCCTCGGTAATTTAGTCGAGCTGCGGTGCATCTTTTATACTCATCATTACGCTAACCTTGCTGACTATGCTGTTTACTGGGTGTGCACCGTAACTACTAACATGGGTGTGTGACAGTATCTCAGTTTGAGTAATTGTTCCCAAAATATATAGCAAAATGCAGTCACTGAACTCATCAGATGAAAAACTTCCTGAATTCATGTACCAACCGCCCAAAGTTTGGATTTATTATCGTCAAAATCAACAGCATGCTACGTCAAGAAATCTGTATTATTTTTTTATTGGTTTGATGAAAACCAGGCGATGAGGTTAAAGGCGAGGAAGTGTTCCTATTGTTGAGGATTAGGTACTACAAAACTAGACTTTTCTATAGCCAGCTATTACAAGCTAACTATTTTTTTAAATAAAGAATTGTTTATTTTTATTGAGATATAATTTAAACCGATCGTAGAAAAAAATTAGTTGTGTAGTAGATTTGCTTTAAACATGAATATAGCAATAGTTGCACATATATTTATTTTAAAATTTAAATTGTTTATTCAATTACAATTTATCTTAGGGGCCAGATTTTCGTACAGACTACGTTGCAGTTTGAAACGTGATAGTGTATTGTTGTATGTGTTTTTTACAAATATTTATTTCAACTCCTATGCCAGGTTATCCCTACTTAAGTAACCAACGATTTGACTTCAGATAAATGAAAAACTCCACCAAAACACAAAAAGTATACAAATTCATAATTTAAGCAAACGTTGTTTATATAATTATTAGATTTTTTCTGATATATACTGAACTTAATAATATGTAGTTAAAAACGTCTAATGCAGATTCATTTATACTTAATTACAGCTTTCCGTATGCTTCCTTGATTATGTCAGCGGCTCGTTCTCCAATCATATAGACGGTAGCTTGAGGATGACCACTAGGGGATTCTGGAATGATACTGCTATCTGCAACTCTTAAGTTTCCAAATCCGTGTACTAATAGTTTTGGATTTACAACAGACGTCGACGTATCGTTACCAATAGGATTTGAACCAACTCCATGCCAACCCTACAGAAATAAAATTATATATGTATTATACATACAGTGCGTTTTTTTTTAACGCGCAACATAGGATTTTACGTGTTAAATTTTTAAGCCCATGTTATTTTGGAACTGCAGGTCTAAAACTTGACGGGTGTGTCTTTAGTACCCTGAAGCTTAAGTAAGTTGGTTGGATGGGTTGTGTAGTGGTTTGCAGGATGTCGTTTTTTGATTATTAGTCATATATAATACTAACTACTAATAACTAACTAAACTAATAGCAGACACAAAAAATATTTTTTGCGGAAGAACTATGAATGCTAGAAGATTTTACCAAGACTAGTAAAGCCTTGAGAAAGGACCAGTACATCAGATTAAATAATAAAAAATAAATTTTAACGACGAAATAAAAAGTTCTGGTAATTTTTGAACCCAGTCACTAAAGAACTTAGCACTTGCCAAATGCAAATGGACGTGGTTGTTTCATCAAACCGTGAGTCTTATTTAGAGACCAGTCCACAACAAGTTTCATTAAAATCCATCGAAACGTTCTCCAAATATTTCCGAAAATAGATTTTTTTCAAGAACTTTGATCATCAATAGCAATGGAACCATACACTTTTTTCTAATGACAATTACGTCAAATCGTCACCTTTCGATCTAAAGAATGTCACAGTACCCTTTTGATCATGTGCTTACTGGACACCCGGTATTTTAGTACTAAGATTATACAGGATGTTTCAGAGTTGTTGTGACGAAAGCTTAGGGGAGATTCTCCTGGCAAACAAAAAGTTCAAGAGAACATGTGTCCGCAAATGCGTTGTTCTCGAGTTACAGGGTGTTCAGATTTCAAAAAGAAAAAACAAATTTAGAGCAAGTTTGCTTGCTTAAGTGTTGCTTAAAAAAACTGGTGCAAACGGCCATAAGTGCGGCAGCTGTTGTTTTGTTCAAATAATGTTGTTTTGTTCAATAATTTGATATTTAAAAAAAAAACGTATTGCTTTTAGGGGCGCATAAAAATGATTTTTATTTTTGTACTCAAAAATGGGGCACCCTAGGAAAAAATTGAGTCTTTGAGAGAACGAGTCTTTTTCTCTTCAGAATTGAACAGAAAATAAAAAAATAATTTTTGTGTTGAAAAAAACCAGTGGCGTATGATTTTTTTGTTAAAAAATATCCAGTGACAAAAGCACTTGCGGATTGCGGACACATGTTCTGTTAAACTGTTTGCTTGATTTTGCCAGGAGAATCTCCCCTAGGCTTTTGTCGCAACCACTCTGAAACACCCTGTATACGTCTTGTAGTGATTGGCGACACCAAAACCTGTTAAGGTCAATAAGGTTAATAAAGAATTATTAACATCAGTCGGCGAAAACAACTATATAGTAGTTAAATCTTAATTTTTCAAAACTACTTACAGGAATAGACCAATATTTTGCAACACAAATTAGCCAATCTTTGGAAAACTTCTCAGCGTCACACCCTGGGGCGTCTTGAATGTACACTTCAATGGGAAAATTTTGAAAGGCTGATGTTTTATTTATTGCCACAATATCCTGAATTCCTTTAACCAAAATCTCTACATCACTATCTTCTGCAAGAAGATTTGGATCTATCAAAGGTCGATCTTTGGGATCGTTTGATTGTAAAGTGATCGTTCCTCGTGATTTTGGATGCCAGACAGCTACAAGTCCTTGAGCGTTGGTGAACGAATCGTCTACTGTATAATTCAATGCCTCATCCGTAAACCTAAACAAAGCATTATTTGTTAGCACGCAATTAGCAAGTTATATGAGTAGCTACTGGCTAACATAATTTTCGTTAAGACAAAGTTTGGCAATAATGATACAGGGTGGTCAGTAGAAGAATGTTTGCCACGTTTTCTATAACCAAATGTACCTATTTTAGTTTTTCATCTTTACAAAAAATTTAAACTCTTGTAATCTTCTTTTTAAACGCTTTTTTCCATGTTGACATACAAAAAAATACGATCCGTTGCAAACTGTATACAGACCACTTAAAAATGAGTTTAGCCCAATAAATACTGTTGCCATTATTGAAGCTGCTGTGAAAATAGAGCCACTGAATTATTGTAATAGAAAAAAATATTTTTTGGCGGTGAACTAATCACCGAGGTACCTAAAACATCATTTGTGTTAGAAGGATCTTAGTAAACAATATTGGTGATGTTTTCTTGAGAGAAGTAGTTAAGGGTAATTTGATTTTGTCGGTGGGTTTGGACTTGGAAGGACGTTTAAAACTGTCGCCTAAGGTACAAAGCACGCATGACCATCTATCCATATCCAATTTAAGGAAGAACTAGTGATGCCCAAATACGACTTAATCTAACCTAACCTAAATCTAGGAAAGAATTGCACATTTTGATCACATCGCATTTGCGGTGGAACGGGGTGAACGAAACTAATTCTAGTTCGAAGTCTTCAACCTTCTAGACCTTAAAATAAGCAAGTTATCCATATAACTTTAGTAAAGTAAAGTGTACGTCCCGAAACAACTACTTATGAAAATAAATTGGTTTGGCCTATTGTTTAGTAAAAAACTTAAGGTAAATCCACAAACTATAAAAATCCTTATTACTATAGTCTATAGAAGTGATTACGAATTAGATTGGCAACAGTGATCCAATGTGCTTGGCTAGTTGACAGTATGATTTTCACAGCAGATATTATAAATAAACAGGTCATAGTTGTTGTGCAACATCTGGTGACATCTGTACTCAACTCTATGAGTTAGAAAGTACAGATGGCGTTCCCAAATCTAGGAACAGCACCATTAATGCCGCATCATTCGGTAAACACCGATCTGATTGGTTGAAAATGGTGAGGTTTTGTTTCTTGTTTATCAATCCCAATCCTCTGACCGGTGTTTACCGAATGATGCGGCATTAATGGTGCTGTTCCTAGATTTGGGAACGCCATCTGTACTTTCTAACTCATAGAGTTGAGTACAGATGTCACCAGATGTTGCACAATAACTATCATTTCTGGCATCCAGTTGACTATACTGGAATGAAGGTTTTGTTCTTTGGTTATCAAGCCCTATAGCCTCTCTGATGAGCCGTAATACGGCGAAACCGGTCAGAGGATTGGGATTGATAAACAAAAACAAAACTTCACCACTTTTAAATAGGTTATGTCAAAAAATACTGGCTTAACAATCATTTGAATTTTCAGGTTTCAAACTTTCTAGTTGCATCAGAGTCGTTTAAAGTTGTTTTTGAGTCTGTTTAAACCCGTCTGGCAGTGTATTGATATAAAAATATCACAAAAAAGTTGTATTTGATATAATCACAGTATACTATCGTTTTAGTCTTGGTTTTAGTACTTGTACTAAAATATTATTTTATGTTTTAGTGAAAGTGTTCCTTCGACGACCATTTAGAAAAATATTGTTCTCTTTCAGTTTTGTAGAAAATTACTAGGCAATATCAAACATTACACACTAACTTCGTAGTATAAAAAATTTCTTAGTATAAAACTTAACTTACGCAAGTGTCGCAGGTGATGAAACTCCTGTTATATGTGGATTATCATTTATAACAAATTCAATGTTTGGTCTCACGTAAGTGGTGTTTTCTCCATAATTTGACCAGGCCATCACGTCACTAACGGTTGTTAAAGGACGCAGATGTTTAGCATAACGATCCACTGCTTCATCAAACGTGTAGTTGAGTAAGGTTTGGTTATTTCTGCAAAATTTAAGTAAAAATTTGTAATTTTTTAAGATGTAGTAGTCTAATTATCTGAAATGAATGTTAAAATAGCAGCTTACGCTTAGTATAATTATTTTGGTAAAAGGTTTGACAAGTGAAGAATTAACAATTTATTACGTCAGAAAAATAATAACTTGTTTACGTAAGATATGTTGAAAACCGAAAAATAAGCCGTTATTATCAATCAAAATAATGAATAGTATGTTAAGTATCAAGAACAGTAAGTAAGCTTTACTGATGGATGACAGCTCTAATTTGTCTGAGATGTATCAATATCACCCTAATTATTAAATAAAATAAAAATATTCTAACAAATGTCCTTTCATCCTGTATGTTAGGTACTTTCCGTTTAGCTGAACAATAAGTAGGTACAGCAAGTATTTACTTCTCAGTTTGTTAGCCCTAGCAATCAGAAACTAGACAGAATCTAGTCCTTCTCGTTTTCAAAACAGGTGCTTTAATCACTCAAAAAAGTCGTACAAAAATTTATTTTAACAAAATTTAAAAAGCGTCACGAGTTAAAATTGTCAAAAATCCTTAAAATCTTGTTAGATGGTCTTTGTTCTGGACAATAATCTAACCAGTGTTTGCAAAGTGTGCTTTGTGGATTGGAACTTGTCCCAAGTACAACTTCCCGACCCGTACCGCACGTCAGTTTCATATCGTTTTTTACCACTCAGAAACCACGTTTCTTGAAACGGGGTTCAGGAAAATTTGAAGTTGACTACCAAATTCCGCAGCCGGTCGAGTTTCCCACTCGCTGGTGAGACCTCTGAGTGGAAAAGTCGATTCCTAAAAGTCTACGTGAACTTTGCCTGTGCAGTGCACACCCAAGAGGCGGGAAAGGTGCAAACCTATGAGAAGACCACGTGGATGTGACAGTGAGGGTTATATTTTCCACGAGGAATGACTATATCTTTACTTGGATCGTGCCTTCAAGCGATTTTTTAGACCTTTCTGTAGCTATCTGGGGCTCAGGGGCACACGCCCGTTGGTGGAGCCAATAAAACCAGTAAAAAAAAACTTCTTTTGACCATCTGAGCAAAAACAACTAATAAACAATTGCTTGCACATGTTACATGGATACGTTAGTATTTTCATAAAGATTACGAGTCAAGAACATTCACAAAATAGGGTTAGGTCCACATATTTCTTGTTGAATATTTTCGGTTTTAACATAAACAAGCAGTATATATTTTACAAAAGTGAATTTAAAGAAAAAGGCACAACCAAAGACACTACTACTTTAAACATTTATCTTTTTTTTTAATTGTTGAGTTACTTGCTTGAAAAAATATTATTACTTAAGAGCCGTGATAAAACTGAATAAAAATGATTCTTAATTAAAATATGCAAATAAGAGACTTACTTAAATATTACACCACTGAAATAAACATGATCCTGAACAGCTTGTCCCACAGGTAAATCGGCAATTACAGAAATGGTTAAATTTTCTAAGTGCTCACGTGGCCCAATACCTGAGTGCATTAATATGGAAGCTGACATCCATACGCCGGCTTAAAAAAAAAACAAAAAAAAAATAGTAAATATGATTATTTGACGTGTGTGTAAGGTATTTTGAGCGTTCAAGTGACTAGCTAGAAATAAAGCACATTTCGAAACTAATTTCAATAAACTAAATATCTCAAACACTGTAATAGACAGAAAGAAAACAGAAACAAGTATACACATATAATACAGAAAAAAAGTAATGCCTTAGTTTGAATCTTTTAATTTTTTTGCGACCTTTACATACAATATCACCTTTGTACGAACTGCGAACAACTGAAATGAAAATACTGAGGAATATAGCACGATACACCCTAAGAGAACCGAAAAAGGAACACTGACATAAGAAACGAGTGCGAGATAGGGGACACGAGATAGGAAGCGTAGGGCCTGAAATTACCATGTCACTAGAATGAATATGGACAGGGTAGCAAAAATCACTCGAGACGGGTTTCCACAGACACGCCGACCACTGGGCAGACCTCCTAAACGAAGGCAAGACTCCTGGACATCCATATCCCAGGAAAACTAAGTTTAAAAATACAAGCCTTAGACTTAAAATAAGAGAAGAAGAAGAAGAAGCTTTAGTGTTGATGGAGGTGTCAGGAATCGTTGCAACGTACTTGTTCGTCGTTATATGGGCTATGGGTCCCTTAAAAAACCTTTTAGCAGTAGAAAATAAAAAAACGAACAACTTGATCAAAGAGTGGCAAGTTGGTCAAATAATATCCTTGGATAGGTCAACATCCTAGAAATACTTGGAATGAAACCAGAAGACTTTATTCACAGTTGTCTTCGAATGAAACAGTAAGAATATTTTTGGTTAGAACAACTTCTAACTCAGCTAGTTGAAAAAATAGACACTCACATGCAACGAGCTGTTACTCCCCATAGATGCTTAGTAGGGTAGGTAGATGCTTATGAAAAATTGTAGAAACATGTGTGTAGTTTCTGCTTCTACTGAGCGTATCTCCCTTATTTGGAAAAATACCAGAAAACGTTAAAAAGAGTTTTAGGGAATTATACTTGACTTTTTCACCCAAGAATGAAAGTGCAAATGAACACAAAAGGGCTGAAATGACAGGATACTTTCAACTTTAATTAATAATATTCTTGTATGTAAGCATCTATTGTAAAACAGTTAAAGGTCAAAGACAGACTGTCTACAATATGTCGCAGACGAATCCTAAAATAATTTGGACACACTACAAGACGAGGGGGAGACAACCTAAAAAAATTGATAGTACAGGGGAAGGTGGAAGGTAAACGAGAGGCAGATCTCCTGTTAGATGGTGGACCAAGTTAAGAAGTACTACAAACCCTGTTAACTGATTCGTTTTCACGCTTGACGGAGCGAGCAAAGCCTTTTTAATGTCACAATGACTTAATTTGGCAGTTGGTTAAATTATGGTTTTCCCAAATTACGTCATCGTGCACGAAAACGAATGCGACCTGACACAATAGACCGACAAACATGGAAGACTAAAGTGAATAGTTATGTACCTGATTCCAGGCATGAGAACACGACTAAGAAGAAGAGATGTAAGGACAGCAAATAAAGTTGTTGAAATGTTGTTATCCGATTCTAAGGATTCAGCTTTTTCTTCTACAATAGGTACGTCATTTGCGTAGCACTTTTTTAAACTACCTCGATTTGAAATTTCTCAAAATGTATAGGGAGTAATGATGTCACGTATAATAATAACGTACGCAACGTTACTACTGCCTACTTAGGCCCAGTTGTACAACAGCAGTTCAACCTTCGAAATAGGTTTATATTGAACTCGTCACTTGGCAGCAATGCATTTGGAGCAGTGGAACTCCCAATCGCACTGCAACTGAACCGGTCTTTAAACTGCGATTGTGCAACCAGGCCTTAATTGCCCATAAAACCAAACATCACGTCCCAACACAATCCCAATAAATTATTGTCTACGAGAATATTGTTAAATCTGCAAAAAGCCACAGGACTACACACAAGGACATTGGAGTATCAACTTTAACATATTGAATTGTTTGAAAAATGTTGAAAAAGTTATGCAAAAGGAGAAGGTAGTTTTCATTAACTGACCGTCCCAAGATTCACTTGAGCGATAATACTAACCTGCGACTATAACCTCGTACTTAGCATTAGCAACGTAGGCCGTTTGATTTTTCACAAACTCCACACCAGTAGCGTTCAAAGTTTCGTTGGAAATAATAACGCGAGTAACGAAACTGTTGAGACTAACTTCTAAGTTAGTTCTGTTGAGAAAACTGTCCAGAAAAGATCTTGCTGGACTTTGCCGAACATTTGGATTGTACGTAAGTGGTATTCTGGTTACACCAACAGTTGACGGTCCATTGAAGTCAGTCAAGTTATAACCAGCTTCTACAAATCCATCTATAAAGGCCTGAGTCTGAAATACAAAGAAGCAAACACGTTACTAAATAAAATTTAGTGAATAAATAATGTGGAAAATATGAGGACACAGATATGAGTTTCAGTAGATATCTCAGGTAAGAAAAGATCAAATCTTCTTTGTGT
Organism: Ips typographus; assembly: GCF_016097725.1. Taxonomy (NCBI): domain Eukaryota; kingdom Metazoa; phylum Arthropoda; class Insecta; order Coleoptera; family Curculionidae; genus Ips; species Ips typographus. The sequence continues at coordinate 396,172 of NC_138427.1, forward strand.
TAAGATAAAAAAAGTTTGAAATCTAATTGCTAACACACAGATTATGAGTAAAGTAGTCTTAAAATCATTTCGTGTAAACCATGAAGAACTTAATAATAAGCTCATAGAATGTTTAAAAGGTCAGTACTTACTCTGAGATTATATTTTATACTAATATATAATTTTAAGTGCGTAAAACAAGAAAGATTCGTAGGTTTGTGGCTTCAGGACGTACTGTATTGCAATGACATTCGCTGGTACTAAAAAAACAGAATCCAATTTGTACCAGTAAAACTACTTTCACCTTAATTCAAAAAATTTTAGGAAGTGACTCCCTATTTAAGCACAACAAAATCTTGCGGTTTGAATGCCTATAAAATTTTTTTTATTTAAAAAATTGATGAGCCAAAACCTTCCTAACACACATCTCTTGAAAATTATCGGGAAGAAATAACATAGATCCGAAATAGACTTAGCTAATTGAATCAGTATCATTTTACCACAAACTTTTCAACATAATTCTTATAAGCTCGTGTTTACAAGAACATTAGTAACCGACGTCGAAGATGAAAATCGACAAAAGCAGCTTATTATATCACCATAATAAAAGTCATCGTGGTATTAATGAAGGTTTAATGACACTAAAATAGCTCTATTACTGGCCGAACATGAAGATAGATCTGACAACTTATGTAAATAACTGTGAAATTTGCAAACCAACGATATACGACAGACATCCACCAAAAATTTATTTTAGTATTTCCCCTACACCTTCTCAACCTTATGAGTGCATTCATATGGACGTATTCCAAATTAAAGTTTCTCACAATTATTGATGTCTTCTCGCGTTACGCCCAGGCATACAAACTTGAAGCAGCCTGTACCGCAACAATTGTGTTAAATAATCTTGCAACTTTTATCAGTCACCATGGCCTATCTCAACAAATAACATGTGACAATGGTATGAAATTTAAAACGTCCTTGCTCTTAGAATTTTGCAAACTTCACAAAATTAAATTGCACTTTACAACGCCTGGTAATTCCAACAGTAATAGCCCTGTTGAACGATTGCATTCGACGTTAATTGAATTGTATCGAGTTTTAAAACTTAAAGATTCTTCATTAACTCCTAAAGAATTAATGCAATATTCTATAATAGGATACAACTCATCAATTCACAGTGTTACTAAACAGAAACCTTTTGATATTATTAATGCACGTATTAACGATTTAGACCCATTTGATTTAGCAGACAAAATAATCGTTAATAAATATATTAATGACAGAAAAGAAAGACTGGAAACGATTTATCAGAAAATGTATGACCATGTCTTTAGAAACAAAAACACGTTTAATTGAAAACCGTAACAGAAATCGTGAAAATCCACCTGAATTTAGTTTCAATCAGAAAGTTTTTGTAACTGATAAATCAGCTCAAAGAAGTAAATATAAACCTAGAAGGAAAAAACAAATTGTTGATCAAGACATTGGTAACAAAATAGTAACTAAAGATAAGAAGATTATTCACAAAGCGCAAATTCAATAACCTAGACTTTTTTCTGTTCCACAGGAAAATGAACCTGATGGTGCCATTCCTTCTTCTAGATACACCGTTTGTGACACCGACTCATCTGACTGATGATGACCCCACAATTATTCCATTGAAAGCACCTCTCCTTCCTTTTAATCTAGGGAATGCTAAGATCATAACCACCAAACAGGTTTTCCTACATTTTGTAGAATTTTCATCATTAATTTCCCAAACGGAAAATCTAGAATGCTTTTATGATTTTGTGAAGAATTCGCTTAACCAAACAAGTTTTCAAGCATCACAACATACATACCTTAAAATTGGAGATCGACTTTGTATTTTTGCTGTCACTTACACTCACTGCTCCACTGTAGAAATATGGACTACTTCTTATCTATACAGTGTGGAACAGCCAAATGGAATAAATTTGATAACGAATAAATGAGAGCGTGTTGGGAAAAACGCTTGGACACGTCGATTTGTATTTTTAGATGCGCATTTATTTAAAAAAATAAAAATTATATAGGGTGTGTCATGTGACAGTGGCCGATACCAACTTTCTTATTTTAAATACAACCCCCTGTATATTATAATTTTTTTGGATTCTTCAGAAAATTCTAGACATAATTCATGTACAATGTCCCATACCTATCTTCAACTGTTTCGGAAATATTAAGTGTTTTCAGATGTATTACTAAAATTAATATTAAAAAAAGAAAATTATTTTATTTCACAAATAATGTCAAAAAAAACAAAAAAACATTAATTTCAATCGAAGAGATGTTCAAAATGTTCGTGAAAATAAGTATTGAGTGTAATGTAGCGAATTTGTGAAATAAAATAATTTTCTTTTTTTAATGTTAATTGTTGTAACTTAATATTTCCGAAACAGTTGAAGATAGGTATGGGACATTGTACATGAATTATGTCTAGAATTTTCTGAAGAATCCAAAAAACTAATAATATACAGGGGGTTGTATTTAAAATAAGAAAGTTGGTATCGGCCACTGTCACATGACACACCCTATATAATTTTTATTTTTTTTTAATAAATGCGCATCTAAAAATACAAATCGACGTGTCCAAGCGTTTTTCCCAACACGCTCTCATTTATTCGTTATCGAATTTATTCCATTTGGCTGTTCCACACTGTATAAATCTTTTAAATCTATCGCTTTCGTAAGTTGTGAGAAAGGCAGCTCAGCAAAAATGACTATACAGAGTGAGTCTGCAAAGTCAAAAAAATTTGAAAAAAAATCAAATAATAATTCTAGGTGTGCATAGTCCTATATGTTGCAACACCAAACTGTTATACAGGGTGACTCATAATTGAGGTACCAGTTAAAATAAGGTTTATTAACTGTATATTTTATTACATATTTAAAAAGAACATGAAATTTGCAATATTTTAATATAATTTTTCGAAATATTCAAAATTTTTCAAAATTTGATATTTAAATAATAGGAAGTTTCTATTACCTGGTACTAGGTATCTGATGTGTCCAATGATAGTCCTTTCGACTACTCTGTCAGTCATAATTAGAAATTTGAATTAGGCAAATATCATAGCAGATAATCAAATCAAATGATATGACGCAACTTAATACAATTTCCAAACAAACTTTATTAGATATTATGGAAAACTATAAAAGACGATTACAATAATTGTAAATTGACCGTCATTTGAACACAATGGAATTTAATTTATTTTCAATTAATTTGAAATTATGACACTACCATTAGACCCAACCTGACCTAGTACCGCGTAATAACAACTAGATACCTCCAGATTATTTAAATGTCAAATTTTATAAAATGTTGAATATTTTGAAAAATAATTAATATTTGACAATAACATGTAATATAATTTTTTTTTAATTAAATGTACTTGTTAAATATGCAATAAAATATACAGAATTTCATTTAAGAAAACATTGTTTTGACTGTTATTTCACTTATGAGTTACCCTGAATAATAGTTTGGTGTTGCAAAATTTAGTACATATGAACACCTACAATTTTCATTTAAACTTTTTTTAAAAAATTCTTTTTTATTTAAAATAACAAGGGGGTGTCGCTTTCCAGACTCACCCTGTACACCCGATCGACAAGAGTCTGATGATGTTCAGAAACCGGACATTAGAAAATTACATTTAAATTGTTGCATACCAAATCTGAATCTGCGTCGTTGCTAACTGTCAAATATCCACTCGTACTGTGATAACCTTCTGCTAAAGGTTCATAATTTGCATTTTCACATTTCTTGTAGTAAGGAAGAACTTCATCAAATGACCAACCAGTTGCTCCGTAGATGTCAACCTGTAAACAAAACTTATGTCAACAAGTAATAAATTGAGGCGATCAATTAAAATAACTGCCACTACAAACTGAATTAGTAAATTTTTTCTTTAATATTGTTACGGTTTGCCCAAACCTACTATGCTCGATACTTCTGAACGAGTACTCGAAACCGATGCGCCGCAATATCTGGCCGGGCGCGTGTTACAGTAGGCTACAGTTAGGAAGCGCCACACCTGGAAGATTCTTTGATATTCGAGGCAAATTGCGAAGCGTTTTGCGGTCGTTCTAGAACGTGGTTTGCGAATATAAAAGAAGCGGTTTTAGACCGCAGGAGTAGTGAATTTGGGAACGCGGTAAAGTTTAAATAGTGGAATAATTGTGGAATTGTAGTAGTGTTTTTAGTAGCTAAATTAATTATTGTACGGAGTGTTTTGAAGTGTAAATAAATTTATTAATTGTTGAGTTAAATTGACTTTGTGTGAACCCACGGGAAAATCGTAACAATCTAAATCTATAGTTAATGTGAGCTTTCAGTAATAATTTAAGAAAAAGAAAATGCATTTATCAAATGTTCAAAATGACTAAGACATAACTTCATCCAGACCACAGGTACCTTACACATATTAAAACTTTAAATCTTAAAATGAAATATAAAATTAAATAAAATTTACCCTAACAAACTCCTCTTCGGCAATTTTTGGAGCAAAACGCTGAAGATTAAAAAAAACATTTACGAAAAACTAATACTAAATTGTACTTTTGTACACTCTGTATCACCGACATCATGCACTTTTGAGCTAAAGTAAGTTGGATTAGATTATTATGCCGAAACTGAAAAAAATTGAACTGAAAATTTGAAATTTGATTTGGACCTGTTTATTCACGAAAATAACAATTTTCTTCAAGTTCTTCGAGGTGAAAAATGTTTTAAGTCACTTGTATAAATAACTAAAATTCACCTTAAAGCTTTTTTGTTGAAAGAAAGCAACAAAATGTATTACACTGCCAACCATGGAACAAAATGTTCGCTAAAAGATGCTAAAAAAATTCTGTCAAAAAAACTCATAATTCTGTTACAAATTGTCTTTGGGTTTATTTTTGCCATACCGCAAAGGAGAAAAGAAAGGACGGAATTTTTCAGGTTGTGAGTCTTACACCCATATTCCCACTAAAACTTAGAGCAAATTTATTCGATGGTGGTTGAAAGGGAGGTTGTTATTCGTGTAGGATCTAATATGTGCATAGAGAGTTATACGAAACAAACAAGACAAGTACGAGACCTTTTTTCAAATTTTTTAGCAATAATTATAGGTTCTAGCAAGAAGTGCCCATAATGGAAAAAATGTGGTTAAGTTGGGCTATGTAAATCAAAGCTTAAAATGGAATAGAAAATAAATAATAAATTATCTCCATGCAACAGACTTATACTATTTTCTGACTTTTACAACTTACCCATCTAGCAAAATCAGCTTCGTGGGCTCTGGCATACACTGCTTGATTAATACTTGCTCCTCCACCTATTACTCTCCCGCAACGCTCAGCACAGGAACGATTTACTACAGCTAAAAAAATATTACTTTATTAGCATTACAAAAAATTTCCAAGACCCTCGCAAGTCAACGTTCAGAAAGTAGTTTGATTTGAAAAAACTACACTAACAACACTTCTCGAAATTGTAATAGTATACCTATTGTAACAACGGGTGGATATGATGTTCTGATAGAACGAGTATTACAATCTATTTCCTCTTAGACTAATCGAAGATAGGTATACCAAACATTCGTAAAATAATGTTACAAAGGCCACATAACCAGATTAAGATTTCCTTAAATTTAAGGAAAAACTAGGGAAAAAGTGCACAACATCGCATCCCAGGGGTGTCCCAAACTTACTAGGGGAGTATACGAAGTCTCAACCCTCTAGGCCTTAAAATATGAAAGTTACCCATTTAACCCCAAGTAAAATGCAAATTCATAAAACAACTACTTATCGACATATTCCGGTACCATCAAAGCATTAGCTGGAAGGTTCGGGACACAACAGACGTTTAATGGACGTATAGGGAGAAACTCGATTCAGGACCCTAATTCTTGAAAGCAGGGAACGAAATTCTCAAGAGAAGTGTTGACAGAATGTGACAGAAGAAGCTAACAATAGCGGGTTCCTGTCTTTTTCCACATATTTTTCTCTTGATAGCTCCCTTGCCACATTTCAAGAATAGGCACCGGAAACTTTGAGTGGTAAAAGTGACTTTATGTCTCACTTATCAAGAAGGACCCCGTAAAGTGTAATATTTGTTGTCGAGAAGTGGGTGGGATAAGTGAGTGAACAAATGTGCTGTACGTGGATGGTGAATACAAGATCGACCAATTACGACGCAATGGCTGAAATTTTCTTGAGATGTTCATGGCTGATAAAGAGGAGCGACAGAGGGAAAAAAAGCGGAAGAGGAACGACGACGGAAAGAAAAGCAAGAATCGGAACATCGACGATGTATTGAAAAAGAGGAGCAAGAGAGACGCTACCAACAGGATGAAGAACGACGACAGCGAGAAAAACAAGAGGAAGAAGAACGACGGTAACTGGAAAAACAAGAGGAAAAGAACGACGACGCCTTGAAAAAGAAGAACACGAGAGACGCTACCAACCGGATGAGCAACGCCGACAGAAAGAACAACAAGCTATTCTTCAAGCTTTGGATAATAACCGAGCAGAGCTGCAAGTCTACATCAACCACAAACTAGAAAAGGTATACCAAGAAGTATAAAAAGTAAAATCTACCTGAAAGTTCGACCACACGCTACAGTAACAAGTTTCTATGGAACGGAGAAATTCTATGAAAGTTGTATAGGAAGCAGTTTGAGGCTGCCGCCGTGGCTAATGGGTGGATCAAACATAAAAAAGCCACCGAGTTGGTTTTGGCACGAAGAGGTAAAGCTCTCGAAATACTCCAGAACCGTTCGGAGTGTAAACAATGAGATTACTATTCTCTTGCAAACGCGCTGGAATAAGTACTTAACACAGGTGTACCAGGACCAATTAAGGAGTAGAGCCCAAGGGCCGACAGAGACAGAATTTGGAGCTGAAATTAGGCGACTCATTTGACTGTCGTATCCTCAAATACCAGAAGAGTTTCTGCACCAGATCGCGGTCCAAAACTCTACTGATGGTGTCAGAGGAGCAGATCTGCAACAGGCGCTTCGTCTTGGCCGTTTCAAAAGATTAACTGCTGGCGTAGTCCACAGCTTGGAATTTGAAGCCAAAAAGAACATCTTCTACAAAAAGGAAAGAGTGCGGGAAGTAACATTTTCGAATGATCAAGACCAAGAAGATTCTACCTTGAATTTAATTATAACAGAAGAAGTGTAAATAACAGAAGAGGTCACTCTGCATCTAGAGAAGATATAAAATGTTACAACTATAGACGTAAAAGACATTGCAGCAGAAATTGCAGACAGCGCGGTCTCGTTCTCCAAACCCACAGTACCAACGAAACCAGGACCAGAAAAACTCGAGGTTGCCGGAGTAAGGTAGCGACCCCTGGCAAGTAATTCTTAGTTTAAAAGGTGTAATGGTAATTTAATTGCTCAACGGCTATTAAACAACAATAAATGTGAGTTTACTATTAACACTGGAGCCGCAAGATCTATTGTGAGGTTTGACCTGATAACACCATGCAGAAACTTCGACGAACGCCTATTTTGGAGTCAGCAAACGGTGATCGGATAGTTGTACACGGCGAAACAGTTGTTCAGATAACAATTGGCAGCTTCAAACAGCAAGCCAAAGTCCTTGTAGCTGATATTGTCGACACATTTATTTTGGGAGTAGACCTAATGGACGCACTGGACGTAAATTTGACTTCAAGAACAAGCTTTTCAGAATTGGAGCAGTAGTACCTCTGCCAAATCAGGAAGCAGTCACCGTAGCAGAAGCGTTGAGAACTAAGGTAATTGCAAACCATGGGGTACTTTTGCAGATTCACACGGACCAAGGCAGGAACTTCGAATCAGATATTTGGAAGCAATTAATGACCGTTTTAGGGATATGAAAAACTCAAACGACGCCACTGCATCCTCAGTCCGATAGAATGGTCGAGAGACATAATAGGACCATCAATCAGTACCTTTCCATGTTTGTGAACGATAATCAAAGAAATTGGGACAAGCTGATATCGCTATTCCTCTTGGCTTACCGGAGTTCACAGCATGAGTCTACAGGCTATACACCATCTATGCTTTTGAGAGGACGAGAAATGAGGCTACTCGTAGATCTCATGTTTGGCAAACCAGAAGATGATCCAGACCAGCATACGGTTCAACTTCTTGACTATGTGGCCAACTTAGAGAGAAAGTTACGGATCGTTCATGAACTTGCCAGAAATAAGTTAAAACTGAACAGCGACCGTATGAAGAAAAAACTGGACTACAGATCAGCTGTTGGGAATTATAAGAAAGGTTGTGCTGTGTGGTTGTATTAATCCAGAAGAAAGAAAGGACTGAGCCTAAAAATGCAACGACTCTGGGAAGGATCATACAGGATAGTGAAGAAAATTAACGACCTAGTATACCGAATTTAGCTGTCAGCAAGACCGACAGTAGTAGTAAAACTACCAAACACATGTCCATGGTGGCTGATTGCGTGGTGATCTCCAGTGGATCGGCCTTGATCTGACGAATTTCAGTGCTGATGATGGACTAAATGGCCGAAACCAGTTCGTAAAGGATCAATAAACTTTTTCGACGGCTGACTTTGAAAGTACCTCATGTACGCTTCCATTTAAAAGCAGAAAGTGGTGCGAGAGCAGAAAGTGAATCATTTTCTGCTCTAGAGCGTTTTTGCCTTCTACTAACAATCTACTCACCAACTTTTTCGGCGTTTCCATAACAACGCTTGACATACCGGTTTGAAATAAACACATTCCGTAAAAGTGATTTATCGGTGACAATGAGTTCGAACGACGAAAATGATGTGGGTTGTCCTTCTACTCCACCCCACAGCAGTCGTCGAAAAAATATCATCTATATTTCGGCTTTGCCTTAAGCTGCAATTTTCATGTGCAAGCGGAAATATGTTCTTTCCGCTCATAATATAGAATATACTATTTGCACGTAGCATACGCTTTTTACTGAACCACCCTGTGTGACTTATCTTTGTTCCGCGAATACTACTTATGCTTACTTATAAGTGAAATCAAAACTCAGAGTCGATCTCCACAAATATTTATTAAAAAGGTTGTTAATTGCCTAACATGTTTCGGGTGTATTCAGACACCCATCTTCAGAGGCTTAACTAGATCACTAGTCTGCTGACTGTCATTCTAAAAGGGGGGACAGTTGAACCCAAATGTACCAAGGTGGTTTTTTATTCTGCACGGGGGAAAAAACCTTGATCAAAAACCCAGTTCTGGTACAGAGGTGACAGGTTGCTCCGTTTTTTATTCTCGAAGGGGAAAAAAACTTAATCAAAACCCAGTGTTGATGTCAAAAAGTGAAGTTACTAGCTACGTTTTTTATTCTTTAAGGGGGAAAAAACTTAATCAAAACCCGAAGAAGTTGAATGATGTAAAAACTGCATGTCTATCTGAGGAGACCAAATGGACACGAAAGGGACGTCACACAACAAAAAACCGCGGTGGACACTCACAAGTTCAACATTTAACAAATTAAAATGAGGGCGACTTTCCCTTTGTCACTGTGGAGGTGTGACCGTGCAGGGCAACATGGCTTGGGTGCAGCAGGACATGGAGTCCTATTATGCTTACTTGTTTTCTAAACTGTTTTACATTGTATCGAATGAGGTGGATCTGCTATTTGGACCTGGCAGTCACTAGATCTAAATATTTTTTTATGGGTACGATAAAGTTGGATTCGAAGAGAATTATTTTAAAGTTATTTGAATACTGGGTAGGTAGCTAGTTTATTTCTGTTTATGTTGGACTTTTTAGAATTAATATTTTTTCTTTAAATACACATTTGCGGTTTGTCAAATAAGTTTTTAGCTACCCTATATTATGCAGAATTTAATATTTAAGCATTTTATATCATATTTCGTGTACTTACCTCCACATGCGTTTTCTTGAGGCGTTAATACGTGTCCCCAGTCGTTATCGCTTACAGCTGCATAAGAAGACAATCCTATTATTCTATTCAAAACGCTATCATTAGAACCAGCTTCGAGAAGAAGAACAGTCCAACCTTCGATTTCTGTGAGACGATTAGCTATTACGGAACCAGCCGGCCCAGATCCAATGACAATAAAGTCGAACGTGCCATAGTCTATTAAGAGAAAAAAACAGCGTCATAAAAATATGTGTTAAAAATCTGTATATGTCAAAATTTAAAAACATAGCATTTTTAAATTTAAAAACATAGCATTTTTCCTTATTTAGTGTTCTTTGGATAAAATCTTTTGACCTGCGGTCCCAAGATTAGATTGTCGGAATATTTAATCTCAATAATTTTCCGAGCAAAGTTTATCAAAAAAAAACATGTATACACAACACGTGTTGCACTAGTGCAAAAAAAGTAGAAGTTTTTGCACTAAAAATTATTCAAAAAATTGTTATTTTTTGCACGATTTTATGAAAAGGTATTTTTTGGCAATGAACCTTGATGAAAGTGCGGTGTGTTGCCTACTAAAAAGTTGTTTATTTGTTTCGTGAGATCCAATGGCCTCTCTTCCTTGTTAGCATCCAGTCAAATCTTGTATTTACATCTCAATAGACTTTCAAAGCCATCTCAATACGTAAGAGGCTCAGAAAGTCAGGCCTGTGCCCCTAAACCTCTAGAATTTTCACAAAAGTAACTTTACACACACAAAAAGGTCTAAAAAATCGCTTAAGGGTACGATCCGAGAAAAAGATATAGTCATTCCTATATAATCGTCACTGTCGCATCCACGTGGTCTTCTCCTAGGTTTTTAACCTTTCCGCCTCTTGGAAGTGCACCGCACAAGACAATTCCCTGTAGACTTTTAGGAATCGACGTTTCCACTTAGAGGTCCCACCATCTCCACTCTTTTGTTTTGTTTCTATATTAACAGTTTGTGAAGGTTTTGTTTTTCAATTTTCCATTTTATTGGATTCTCAAATACCACAATTGAAATTAAAAGTTAACAGGTGAGTACTACATGACTTACTGATCATCAACTAAGAATTAATACGTCGAATTCATTATGGACTATTTTTGGTAGTGAACCACAACAATCAGTACGTGTTTTGATAAAAATTAATAATAGATCTCTGAAATGATAGTTGTGTGCAACATCTGGTGACATCTGTACTCAACTCTATGAGTTAGAAAGTACAGATGGCGTTCCAAAATCTAGGAACAGCACCATTAATGCCGCATCATTCGGTAAACACCGATCTGATTGGTTGAAAATGGTGAGGTTTTGTTTTTTGTTTATCAATCCCAATCCTCTGACCGGTTTCGCCGTATTACGGCTCATCAGAGAGGCTATAGGGCTTGATAACCAAAGAACAAAACCTTCGTTCCAGTATAGTCAACTGGATGCCAGAAATGATAGTTGTGTGCAACATCTGGTGACATCTGTACCCAACTCTATGAGTTAGAAAGTACAGATGGCATCCAGTTGACTATACTGGAACGAAGGTTTTGTTCTTTGGTTATCAAGCCCTATAGCCTCTCTGATGAGCCGTAATACGGCGAAACCGGTCAGAGGATTGGGATTGATAAACAAAAAACAAAACCTCACCATTTTCAACCAATCAGATCGGTGTTTACCGAATGATGCGGCATTAATGGTGCTGTTCCTAGATTTGGGAACGCCATCTGTACTTTCTAACTCATAGAGTTGAGTACAGGTCACCAGATGTTGCACACAACTATCATTTCTGGCATCCAGTTGACTATACTGGAACGAAGGTTTTGTTCTTTGGTTATCAAGCCCTATAGCCTCTCTGATGAGCCGTAATACGGCGAAACCGGTCAGAGGATTGGGATTGATAAACAAAAAACAAAACCTCACCATTTTCCAAGGACGGTAAACAGTACAGGATTGCTCGATCGGCCGATTTTGTTTCCCGGCGGCGAATGAATTCTGACGTCACAGTGGGCCTTCGGGCGCACAATACGCTAAATATTCGCCTGAGACGCTATGTACGAGATTGTCAAGGGTGCCTGTGATTTCGGTTTACTCCGACCCCATGGTGACGTAAAAATCGTCACCGGCCCGAGCCGATACCGGCAAGATTGCGCTTATGGGATTAAGCACTCCTGTACTGTTTACAATCCTTGACCATTTTCAACCAATCAGATCGGTGTTTACCGAATGATGCGGCATTAATGGTGCTGTTCCTAGATTTGGGAACGACAGATGGCGTTCATAGCACTTTCTAACTCATAGAGTTGAGTACAGATGTGTGTGTGTTTATGAGCATGTTGGCAGCAAACTAAAAGCAGCACGAACTGGGTATCCGGATTGAGAGTTTTAAAAAATTAGTAATTATATTAATGGTAAACCTGTATTTCGATATCTTTTCAGTTCTCGGCGCTAGAGGGCCTTTTGTAAATTTCACCCATTTTGAAAATTCGTCAGTTTCATTGTTCCATGCTATAAAAACTTCGTATTCCCTATCCTAGGGTGCTATTGACCTATAGGTAATAAACTTTCATTAGCTTGTGCTAGATTTCCTTTTAGAATTTGTAAAATTTCTTCCAGCTTTTTCTATTTTCACTGACTGACAGGACTATCAAAGTCACATTACTCAGGTAAAATAAACACCAAACCACATAACGGTAAATAATTGCCGAATTAGGTGAAACATGGATCATTGTTTACACCACAGGCGTTATGGAGAGTATAATGTCCATCAGGCCGAAACCTGTCCCTCGGCCTATAGGCCCTCGGGCTGTTTCTGCACATCATGTTCTCGGGACATTATGTTCTCTCTAACGGCCTTGGTACATAAAAAGCTATAAACAACATACCTCAGTTCTCAATGCCAGAAACAGTAAATAATTTGCTAAATTATGTGAAACATAAAACATTGTATGCCCTATAGGCGTTAGAGAGAGTATAATGTCCATCAGAACTTATCCCTCGGCCATAGGCCAATGGGCTGTTTCGACCTTCAGGACATTATGTTCTCTTTACGCCGTTGTTTTCTTATCTGGAACACGCCAGACGATTATGACTTTAAAACTACTATAAACAAAGTAAAATCATGTAGTCCTAATTAATAGAAAAATACATAAAATAATCGAGGAAAGAAAACTAATCATTGACCATCAGTTTGGCTTTCGTAATAGTCATTTTACTATTGATTGAGTGCATCAAATAACACAAGTAATAGAAATGTGTTCTCACAAAACGTCACTCGATACTTTTAACTCGCACTGTATTTCCTTTTCTTTACAAACACTGACAACTGCTGTCTAAAATTTAACTGACAGCGCGTTAACAATCACAACAACAACTGACTCTTCCTGGCTTATATAGGCTTCCATGGATTAGAGGGAATTCGGGAATATTCATGAAATTGGTATTCTCTCTTCAACTTCAAACTATGACATAAATCTCTCTCTCTCACCAGCAGCTGAATCTTCGACGTTCGAGAACATAAACAATCAAAATACGGGGTAACACGAAATAACTATCCTACTGTTTACTCTGATTTAAAAAGTCCTTTTCGCCACACATCCAACTCTGAATATTCACAAATTTCTAAAAACATCCTGAACATACTTACCAGTAACATTGCTACTCGTTGTCTCAATGTATGATGAGAAATCACTCGGTGAATCATAAGCAAGGGCTTCGTTGATTGCAAGCTCAAGATCTTCAACTACTTCTGTTAAATTTGCATTCTCGTACAAACACTCAACTTCAGTCAAACGGATGGAAACGAAAATACCGAATATTAACAAAAAATTTAAATTTTGAACCTGAAACATTCTTCTTCGTCAATAATATTTTTTACGTTTTCAAAGAGCTAAACTTAAGGTTTACTGCCCAGTAATTTTTTTTTAATAGATCGTTTTGTTTACATTTTTTGTGTAAAGTGAAATGACAGAAAAATAAATAAGTACCTGAAAATATATACTCTGAAATTTGATGATGTCAGCTACTCAAAAAGAGTTATTTGTCGTTTCAGTTTGGAATATACAGGGTGGTCCAGTTTTAAATGTCAATAATTCGCCATTCGATAGCATATCAAAAAATAAGTATTACGTCATTTTTGTAAAAAATGGTTCCTGAGAAAAATACAGTCCCCCAAATTTCAGTTTAAAAAATCGTTTTTTTGTCATAACTGTCAGACCGTTGGAGCAATTTTGATCTTATTTCAACTTAGATCTTTTGAAGGAGAAACCACTTCTTGTAGATTTATTTTTATAAAATAATTGCCTGTCCGGATATCCCTCTTTTTTTTGAGTTTTAAGACCTAATAACTCGTTTATCTCGTAAAAGAAATTTTGAAATTTCTGTCAATTGAACAAACAAACTAAAAAACTATAATTTTTGGGAAATATCGAGTCAGCGTTGAAAATAGAGTGGGAAAATGAACACCATCTATGCCACTTAAGTTTGACAAACGTCATTCACATCACATAATGAGCATTCATTTCATAAGTACTTGTTCAAAATTTGATCAAAATTGCTCCAACGGTCTGACAGTTATAGCAAAAAAAATGATTTTTTAACTAAATTTGGGAGGACTGTATCTTCCTTAGGAATCGTTTTTCAGTAAAATGACATAATACATGTCAACGTCCATTTTTGATGGACTTTCGAATAGTGGATTATCGACATTTAAAACTGGCCCACCCTGTAGAACACTTCTAAACTGGTTCAACTGGTAAAACTAATTCAACGATTTGAGTGGGCCAATGCCTGATAGAATTGTTTTTTTTGTTTTGATTAAATAAAGCTACATTTTTAATAATTGTTTTTCTACACAAAGAGTAATCCAGCTTTTGAGTGACGTCAAATTTTCCTATTGGAAAAAACACTGCAGATTTTTTCTGGCTTTCAAAGAGTAATTTGCCTTATAGTTTCAGGTATAGTTAAGACAGTCAGTGAATTAAAATGTCCACATTGACAACTAAATTTTGATTTCATTTTATTTATGTTTGAACGCTCCTTCGTTCTAGTTCCATGGCAATATGTCTATTATCCCGAAAAATTACACTATTCCTAATCATTTACTTTTTTCATAGTGTAATAACCAACATAAAATTCAGGTTCGAAATTCAGTTTTTACTTTTTAAAAGACAAAAAGAAGACAAGTTTAGGGGGGTTGGTTCATACAAGAATCGGTTTAATTGATACCATCTTGATTATAACATCAAAATTATTAATAGTAATATGTTGTTGCCGAAAATGATGCATGAATATTGTTGCCCTAGAAACAACTTCAATGAATCATATGTTTATTTGTCAAAAAGTGACCGATCCGAAAGAGAGGGCACTTTTTTATGAAGATAACCATAAAATGCATGACAGCTGTTTCTATAGTGCAACAAGTCTAAATGCAAGATTTTGTAAAATTTTACAGGCACGAAACGTATTTTGTGGACTATATCGCGAATCAAAATATACTCTCAATTCTGTAATATAACCTTTTTTAGTTTTAATTGTCAGATTTAACTAGATGTGCTGCCAATTTGTTACATAGTAGCTATGATTTGAACTATATGGTCAGCAGAACATGCTGCAATTTTCACTTAGGATAGCAATTGTCGCTGTAATCAAGTGAAAATTGCACTGTAGTTTCAGTGGATGAAGGATATAGTTTATGCTAGCAGCAATAAATTGCTATTTTTGGACGTTTCGAGAGCGGAACTAGTTCGTGACTACTAGTGTTAACAAACCATAAAGTAGTTAAACTGAACAAGAACGAATTTACTACCTTCCAGCTGAAATAATATGCTAGACTAATGTTAATTACTTTGTAAGTAGTATTAGTTAATTGGTTTGTGTGCTACAAAAAGTAGTGTAAGCATCACGAACAGCAATAGCTTTATTGATCTGATTAGCGGGTTAGCGGGTTATTGATCTGAGACAAATTAAAGTGTTCTTGATACTTAAAAAAGTACTTAAATATAAGAGTGTCGTGAGTCCGTATGATTTGGTTGTCCTTGTAACGACTTATTTGAATAAGAGGAACGACTAAAAAAATTACTGCGGATGAAGAGGAAGATTCCACAAGGAATTCAAGTAGTGTGAGTGGACAATTTTTTGAATGACTGCGAATTCATCAAATAATATAGCTTCTTGAGATAGTAATGGCATGTATATTATAGTGTCTTACCATAATAAAATATATCCTGTTGGCTTGTTACTCTGTTTTAAAGAAAAGTTTCAATTGTTTTTTAAAAATTAAATTATAATTTATTTAAAAAAATAATAATTAATTACCATCAATGTTATAACAAAACTTGCACCGAACGGCCACTATCCTCAAAAGCTTGCGCCAAAAATTACGCACTGAGTGCAAATCTGATTGAACCTAGTGGTACAAACATTAAGTCTAGCATACAGAAAACGCACTATTCTTATTGCACTTAATAAGTGGAACACGACACAGTTTTCTAGTGCAGGCTAGTGCAACATTAGTGCAATAAGTTGAAAACGGTATTAGAATAAAAATTACAAGTTCATAGCCGAAGATTTGTTCTACAGCTTTATCTGAAGCGTTTTTTCATTAACTGACATAGGGACATAGGAGTTTCCCATGTTAAACTTCTATGTCCAGGGTTCTCTTGGACAAACTGTATTCTAATTCCTCAAACTCCAGTCATTCCGACAAGAATACCGCTCTACGTATATGTATAATAAAAAAGTACAGTTTTGAACTATCTTTTATTAATAAATCTTAATCGCAATGGACCATTTGGTGTGTACATAGGATGAATGAAGTAATCCAACTTTTTGTGGTGATACTCCACTTTAAAGTTTTGTAAAACCTAAAAATAATATAATCATTAGAAAATCTTATTACACAGATGTTAACTAGGCTTTTTACTTTGATCAATAGAGTTTGTAATTCCAATTCGGCAAATCTCTTTCCCAAGCACATTCTTTTACCAAACCCAAATGGTAAAGAGGCAAAAGGATGATGTTCGGGCGTAGTGCGATCCAATTTCAGCCATCTTTCAGGCAAAAACTCTGTACTTCTTTTGAAGTATTCTTCTTGGTTGCTGATGACGTAATGCTGGAAAATCACTTGAACTCCTTTTGGCACGTGGTAACCTTTTATAACTGAGTCCTGGGTAGTTTGTCTGCCATTCCCGATTACAACAGGAAACATTCTGACAGATAATTTTCATATTAGTTCAGGTAAACTAAAAAAAAATAATAATAAAACCTTAATGTTTCTTTGATGCAAGCCTTCAAGTAGGTCATTTCTTCTAATTTTTCACTGGTTAGTTTCGTATTATCCGGTAGTAGTCGGTTGATTTCGTGATGAACAATCTCTTGTTTGTGAGGATTTACGGCTAACTGATATAAAATCGAGGCCATAGCATTGGAAGTCTGGTATTAAAAAAGTATTAATATTTAAGTGTATGTTAGAAATAACACGTTTTATCTTAAAGAGTCTGCAGTTTACTTCTTTTCTGAGACGGAAAAGTGCTAAAATGACCGTGTAATTTTAAAGTCAACTAATTGTATTTCCTTTGTATAGAATGTCCAATTTTCGACACTTTTGAAGGGTATGGTGCTTATTTTTAGTGAAAATGAAAATGTAAAATGTCACTTTGATGTACTCCCCATATATTTTAAGGAGGTTAAAACGGGTCCTTTCCAGAGTAAAATCCAGTTTTCTCTAACGTCGTCTCTTTTCTATTTATAATATTAACTTGTTTTTAATGGTACACACTGTATGTTTTCCTCCTTTATTTTTATTAAGCTTATTGTGGGCTTTTTAATAATATATTAAGTATCAAGAACAGCAAGTAAGCTTTACTGATCGATGACAAAGTTTGGATATTCTAATTTGTCTGAGATCAGTAAAGCTGTTACTGTTCGTGATTTACACTATTTTTTGTACTGTGATTTCATTAAAATCATCCTAATTATTAAATAAATAAAAATATTCTAACAAATTTCCTTTAAATAACAATTTTTGCATACAAAATTATGCTTCAACTGCGAGTACCAACTTACTCGTTAAGTTTATCGTCTTTAACAGATTCCATTGTTATTAACATTTCTTAGAGCTGATTTTAGTTTTTTTTCATTTTGTCTTTATTATGCCTTACTATGTCTTTGTTATGCATACTACTTATGCTTTACTTATTTCATTCTGCATGACTATCTCATTGCATTGCATACAATTTACGCCTCAACCAAAACTTTTTATTCGAACACTTGTCACTCGCGCAGCAGTCATGTACGAATCGATACTGCTACAGATCGTATAAGAGAGAAATAATTTTTTTCTTAAGTTCAAGGAGACGTACGAGAGCTGAAATGACAACTTACCTGACTTCCGCTATAACAGAAAGTGTAACAACCTTGAATATATCATATTTGGATTGTCAACATCCATATTTTGCAAAGGCATTAGAACATACTTTTCTATGTGAGGTTTTGGGACACCCTGTATAGATATTATACGTTTTTTCCAGGACTCTACAGTTCGAAATTACCTTGCATTAAAAAGTTCTGTTGTAAGGCAAGTCGCAATAATTATACAGGTCACGGCCAACAAATCACGTTATTGCCATATTAAAAGGTTGTTACTGAAGCGTATTTTACTAAACGGAAAATAAATGGTATGAATTGTAGGAAATCCTTGTGCTTGTTGCTTGTTTTTGCAGCTGAAGGTTAATCATCAATAATACATACAATAATGATTTGAAACGTTAAAGAAGATTGTACCGTTTTCCTACACAATAAACAAACAAACATAATTAATTTGTGCTTACAGATTGTAAGTTACCACAATGATATTTATTTTCAAACAAATCATATCATCCATTTTAGTGACAGTTTTGTGAAGTGTGTCTTCTCTGACTTCATACAGGGATATTCGTTAATTACTTTTCCTACGATCGTTCGGAAAAGTGTACTTTGCCGCACGATTTTTTATGGCGGAAGTAGCACTTTTCCGCTCTAGTGAGGTAAAGTACTTTACCGCACGATTTTGATTGTATTGATAATTTAATGTATTTCGTTAAATTATTATAGTTTAATTATACGTTATATTTAGTTATTTTTTTACATGTTCAGTTTAAGTGACTATTTAATAACTACTTGTTAATGTATTACAATGTAAATAAACTGTTTTACCTGAGTAGTATGATAGTAATCTTAAGAAAAATATTTTGACAACATCTAAAATCTAAACTGACAACCTACCTGTAAGAAATTTATTTGACTGGTTTTCTTTTGTAACCCTCTACATATAGCATGACATAAACACTAATTGTACAATTGAATAATGTTCTCAATGTAGTTTTCTGCAGGATCGTACGAAAAACATTGTACCTAATAATACGTGCCGGAAGTGTCTTTTCCGCGCTCGATAGCGGACGGAGTTCGGCTTCGCGTCATTCGGTCAACTGCAATAAGCGTGCAGAAAAGTGTTACTTCCCGCACTTGTTTGGTAAATAACTATAACAGTTTAGAGAACGGAGAAGTAGGAAAGCGTAGTCCTTTTATTGCCTCATGGCAAGTACAACGTTTTACGCAAAAATTGTTTTTAAATAGTTGATTTTTACTTACTGCCCGTTGTCCTAAAAGACGGACCGTAATAGTTATTTACCTAACAAGTGCGGGAAGTGACACTTTTCCGCACGCTGATTGCAGTTGACCGAACGACGCGAAGTGGAGTTCGGTCCGCTATGAGTGCGGAGTAATATACAGGGTGATTCCAAAGTTGGTGCTTTCCTTTCACTTGCGAATAGGGCTTCAAAAAATAAGGTTTTTTTTTCTTTGACGCTTTTTCGAAATATGAACAATCACGAAGATACAGGGTGTCAAAGTTTTATTGAAAAAATTAAAATTTAATGATTTTGGTCAAACCACTTGAAGTAATTAGACAAAATTTTGTAGGTGTCAGTAGCTACGTGGAAAGGAAATTTTCCAAGAAACAACAATTTCCTTGCGTTTACCAGTGGCGCGCGTACAAGTTTTTTAAAACATTTTTGAAAAAAATTATCACCCTACTGGTTTTTTTCAACATAAAATTTATTATTGAATTCCTTGTTCAATTCTAAAAATAAAACCCCTTTTATTATTTTTTGCTACGACGCACCGCTTTCGAGTAAAAAAATAAAAACCGTCTTAATGCGTGCCTAAAATTAAATGCTGTTTTAATTTAAAATGTCAAATTATTAAAACTTAGTTCAAAGGCGTCTGAAATCTTTTGTTTTTGTTTATGTCTGTTGAAAATGAATAACCTGTAGTTAGTTAAAATTAAATTTAAGTTATTTTTTATTTTGTTTTTTTTTCAGTAAAACTTTGACACCCTGTATCTTCGTTATTGTTCATATTTCGAAAAAGCGTCAAAGGAAAAAAAAACTTATTTTTTGAAGCCCTATTCGCAGGTGAAAGGAAAGCACCAACTTTGGAATCACCCTGTATATTGAGGAGGAATTGATATTTCAAAATTTTCCAGCATAATACCTTTCTTAAAGAAAAATGTAGAAGTAGAAGGTATATTTTTAAAAACAAATTAACTAAATTATATACAAAAGATATTGTTAAAAACTAAATTGTGCTTATATTTGGAGTATCAGTAACCGCATACTAAACGCATAAACTCGTTTTCTGATTAGATCAAGACACAAAAACAAAACAGTATCAGAAAAGCCTGAGAGTCTAAAAAATTTAAATTTTTCGGAGTTTTTCCGACATTATATGGCTTTAGGACTCAATAGTACACAACAATATATTTTCGGTTATCTAACACACAAAAAATGATGCAAACATAACTTACAGTGTCAACACCGACTAAGAACAGGTCCAAAGCAAGTATGCTGGCAACTTTAACGTCACCCTCGCGCTCCAAAACTTTTTGCATTACTGACAGTTGGGCATAATCCACATCCCCTTTCTGATCTAAATTGTCCATTGAAATTTGTATGTATTTTAGACAAATCCTAAAATTAAAATAAACTTATAAAATTACCTTTAGAAAAGTTCCGGATATCTGATCAGAAAATCAGAACTAGGACACAGTTATACAGGGTGGACCATACGCTGAAATTATGGTAACGAACGCCACATGGTAAACGTACTAACACCGAACGGTCTACTCGCCTATCAAGAAGACTCTGCATCCCAAACATGTCAAGAATAGTCGTGTAGGACACTAATAATGAATAGTCAATGTACATTTTTTTAAGTTAGAGAAATCTAAATTTTTTTTGTGAACTTTGTCGATGAGTTCTGTATGATAGTCAGTTGTGGGACCCCATACTGTAGATGGTTACTAAAACTACTGAAAGTGAGGCCTTACAAATATATTGTGAAGCCTGATTATAATGTCAAGATGCTGGAAATATTTAGTGTTTTTAAACCAGCCCCAATAGTGACTCCCAGATCCCTACAATGGTCTCTCCTTGGCAGTGGATTGTCATTAATAGAGTAAGTGGTTTTTATTGTTACTCTCTAACCAACTAGCATCTAAGAGCAGATCTTTGTTCTCAAAGTCCAACAATTTATGAATCAATGCCAGATGTGACTCAAGAGCAATTTCATTTATAACCCATCAAACGTAGATTACTAAGAACCATTTTTTTAGGGTCCACCAATATTTCTTTCATAGCGTAGCAAATTCTTCCTTAAAGAACACATTTATTTTTTTAACTCTTGATGCAATAAAACTTATCCGTTGCTTTACCGTTACTTCATCGTTTCATATTTTAGCACAATGAAAAATACGACATTTCTCAGACCTCTTTGTTTAAGCTTATCACAGATGGACCATTTGGACGAGTGTGTGAAACCGAATTTTGGGCCATAAAATCAAGCTGCAATTCTAAATAAACACTCTCAAAAACAAGCTTTCTCAAACCTACCATCACCATGTAACGCTGTCCCAATAAGACGGCCAACCAAGTAACAACCCCAATTCCTTCACTTTGAAAGATACTCTTGCTATTTGCAACCTATCTATATTTTACTCTTTCTCACAAATCCTTCGACTAAGAAACCAATCCAATCTTTCACTTTGAAGGTACACTTGCTATAAGGCAACTTATCTCTGACCCTGCTAAGGTCACACTCTACTCTGTTTACCTTACCTATTGATCAAGAATCACTACAAGTAATTAAAGTATAAAAAATAAGAATGGCAAAGAACGAATGGCTGAAGCAGGAATGTACTGAAATAGAAGAACTGCAAAGGAAAAACGATGGGTTTAACCTCCACAAAAAGCTCAAGGCGACTGCTGGAATGCACCGAGGGAAGAAATCTAGTATACTGGTCGATGAAACCAATCAAATAGTTACCGACATCAAAGAGAAAGTCAAAATTTGGGAAAAATATATAGAACAACTTTTTCACCAAGACAGACCCTCGGTTGGGAGTGAAAATAATAGGCAGTTGACGGGACCACCGATTTTAAAAGCGGAAATAGAGAAAGCAATTCGTAGCTCGAAGAACAACAAGGCCACCGGGCCCGATGAGATTCCGTCAGAGATTTTGAAAATTTTGGATGAAACAAGCATTGAAGCTCTACAAAAGATATTTAACATCATCTATGAAACAGGACAATACCCACAACAATGGCTGAATTCCACCTTCATACCTTTGCCCAAAAAAACCAACGCAAGAAAATGCGAAGACCACCGACTCATCAGCTTGATGAGCCATGCCCTAAAAATATTTCTAAAAATAATCCACCAAAGAATTTATAAAAAGTGCGAAAGAGATATTAGTGATTCACAGTTTGGGTTCAGAGAGGGAATGGGCACAAGAGAGGCGATGGTGGCAACACAAGTGCTTATCCAGAACTGTTGTGACGTCAAAAAAGACATCTGCCTGTGCTTTGTGGACTACGAAAAAGCATTTGATCGAGTCGAACATCATAGACTAATGCAACTCCTGAGAAACCTTGATATAGATCAAAAGGATATCAGATGCATCGAAAATTTATATTGGAACCAGACTGCACAGATTAAATTGGATGGCGACCTGTCTAACAACGTACAGATTCGGAAAGGAGTGCGACAGGGATGTGTTCTGTCCCCGCTACTGTTTAACCTGTACTGTTTAACTGTGAAGCTTTGGAAGAGAAAGAGATCGGTATTAAGGTTAACGGGATGTGGATCAACAACATCCGCTATGCCGACGACACAGTGCTGATCACTGATAATATGCAGGACTTACAACGACTAGTCAACATCGTAGGGGAACACAGTAGATCGGTGGGTCTCAACATAAACACCAAGAAAACAAAGTTTTTAGTGATCACAAAAGATATGAATGCCTTTGAAGACTCCGAGATAACGTTCAACACGATGCGCATAGAAAGGGTTAATAAATTTAAGTATTTGGGAGTGTGGTCGTCTGAGGACTGGACATCTGACTTGGAAATTAAATGCCGCATTGAACAAGCGCGGGAAGCATTTTTTAAACTAAAAAGAGTGTTCACTTGCTCGGACTTCGATCTTGATTTGAGACTAAGATTCCTGAAGTGCTACGTCTGGTCGGTGCTTCTTTATGGGATGGAAGGTTGGACCCTCAAAGTAAACACCATCAACAAATTAGAAGCGTTCGAGATGTGGTTGTACCGCAGGATCCTCAAAATACCCTGGACAGCAAGAATAACAAATGAAGATGTGCTAGCATCTGTAAACAAAGAGCGAGAGTTGTTCACCACCATCAAAAAGAGAAAAACTGCATACCTAGGGCACGTCATGAGGAACGAAAAATATAAATACTTGCAATTGATAATTGAGGGTAAGATAGAGGGTCGGAGAGGAGTAGGAAGGAAAAAGATGTCTTGGCTACGGAATATTAGACATTGGACGGGAATGCACAACATACAGACACTGATTCACACCGCTGGGAACAGGGATGAAATGAAGAATGTAGTCGCAAACATCCGTTAACGGATAGCATGACAAGAAGAAGAATTAAAGTATAATATACGTGATAAAATTGACAATAAGTGTCATAATTTCAAAACTCCAGCACCTCGCAAATCCCTCAGCTTAATTGAGGGTCTTTAATTTGAGCGAATAAAAAATGATTTGTTAGGCAAATCGAACCTTGTCAAAACAATCTTATTGAAGAGCATATTAACTTCTGGCATCAGGTTTGAAGTCAGTAATAAGCTGTAGCTCTATGTCCCATTACTTATGGTTTATGGTCCACCCTGTACAAGTTTAAAAGCTTAACCCTCTTTGTAATTAAACAACGAATTCCAAATGTTCCGGATCAAACTACTTTTTTCTACAAGATAGAAACTGCAAAGATGAAATTTTGTAATATCACGTAAGGTTGAAAAACCCATCTCTTGATGGTCATTTAGAAATTTTACGTCTTCGGAGCAGCTATATCCACCATCTTTTTTTAAATGAGTCGATGATGGGTTTAATGAATTTTTATGTTTTTTCTAAACACCTATAACCAGCAGTTAAGGTTTAACAAAGATTTATTCGTATCAAAAAACACTAGGTTTCATTGTTGACTACTTACTTATTAATATCAAATTATAATTTGGATGAATTTTCAATTTTTCAAAATAATCATAATAGGTTGAATTTTTGTGTCAAACATTTATGATGTGTCATGTCGCATTGCAATTGCAATTGGAATGGAAAATGGTTCAATTAAACACAAGAGAACGAGTAACATTACTCAGATATGATTACAGAATCGGTTCGCTTCTCCAAACACGATAAATATTCAATAATACAGTTCCCAATCGAAAACTCATATCTCTATCTACCGTATAAATTTCTCATCCTTAGGGTCGGTATTTCCATCTGCTAATAAAACTTCCTTGTAAATATATTAGATAAATAAAACTTAGTTGTGAAAAGGGAAATACTTTCAAGAATTGAGCAAACGAGAAAAATATTCATAAGTATGAAATCATTTTTTACAAGACTAGACCACAGTTTGGAACTCAGAACTTGAATGATCAGATACTACGTCTTCTCTGTTCTGCTCTATGGATGTGAAAGCTGGACACTAACTCCACAGACAAAAAAGAGAATAGAAGTTTTCCAAATGTACGTGTATAGACGAATGCTGTGAATTTCATGGATACAAAGGATCACCAACGATGAAGTACTCCAGCGCATGCACGAACAAAAAGAACTACTGAGCACCATCAAGGAGAGAAAAATGCAATACCTGGGTCATGTGATAAGAGGTGATAAATACGAAATACTACGCCTCATAATGGAAGACAAAGAGGAGAAAAGATCAGTAGGAAGACGTCAGAACTCATGGCCAAATTGCCATTTGGATAGCCAACCTTCGGCAGGAGAGGGCGTGATAAGAAGAAGAAGAAGGAGATTTTGAACAAATCAATTAGGTAACTACTGGGAAAGCAAGTAAAAGTAAAATTACAAAACTAATTAGTTCCCTTTACAAGAAGTATCTATGTATATTTGTTTAATGGCAACAGAAAGTTAAAGTGCATATACATAAACATTTAAAAGATTTAAAAGTTTCTTAAATTGATTGGTTTGTTTGATTTTCTTATTGCATTGAATTTGCATACAAAACAATAATAATTTAATTAAAAGAACATTTTTAAGAAACATTGAAGAAGGTTTGTGAGAATAGATGTCAATCCTCTTTCAGTTTTAAGGTAATCTAACCTGTTGCTACATTTTTTTCTATTAAGAAAGAGGGTCATTTCCTTCATTATTACATCATACTTTCTTTCCAGAACTGAAGCAATTTTTTACAATTTTGAGTATACTATACTGATTTTTGCTGGACTGAATACCTAGATGCTAAAAATTAAAAACAACCATCAAGAAATACATTTTCTAATCTAACGTGATTCCAAAATTCCAGCTTTGCAGCATTCACCTGGTAGGAAAAGATAGACCGTTCCGGTACATTTGAAATCCTTTGTAGAAACGTTTCAAAACACTTTGGGTTTATTTAGATATTTTTAATCATTCATTGTAAGCGTTATTACCACCCTGTATAAATAAACATAATACTTTACTCTCTAATAGAGTCCAAAGCCTCAATGTACTTCCGAAAAGTAGGAGTGTTTAATATTCGCCAGAACGGTATTTTCAGTTCCAAAATTGGGACGTTAATGAAGAAAGTGTTGATGGAATCAATTAGCCTTTGAGTATCTGACGGCGGTGTTTCGTCCAGACAACCCATTCGTATATCCAGAGCGATTCTGGCTAGTGCTATTAAATATATAACACCCTTATTTACATAAGAATTGAAAATGTTGTGATAAATTATACTTACATTCTAGTGACCATCTGTGTAGTTCATTTAAAAAGGTTCCAGGCACCTCGAGTTGACCATCTCGGATTTTTTTTATCCTAGGAAATGTAAAACTCTTGTTAGAATAAACTGCTTTAATTATGGAGCATTATTCTTGAGAAAAAATATTAGACAAGGAATACAAATTTGATAAACAACACTTAAACTTCTAATAGGATCGCAAACTTTATCTAACTCCTCTTCTAGACCCCCTACATGGTCTTCTCGGGCATTGGGTTGTTTTAAAATTAAGTAACAGATAATAATAAAATTACTCCCGATTTAAAATGACAAATAAAAAGCTGCTGCCATAACTTAATTCGAGATAAAGCATTGCAATGTACGTCTTTTTCGGAAACCGCATCAAAATTTCTTGATTTGATTCGACTTCTAAAAATGATCAAAAAAATCACTGTCCCGGTTGAAGTGGAGCGCAGTTTATTTAAATCCCTTAAGAAACAGTCTGTATATTTTATTCACGAGACCAAATACCATTCATAAAATTCTTACGAAACAGCAAAATTAAGCTGTAAGAATATAAAAACAATAGCTACTTATGTACCAAGGGCGTTAAAGAGAACATAATGTCCTGAAGGCCGAAACAGCCCGAGGGCCTATGGCCCCATGCTTTCGGCCTGATGGACATTATACTCTCCCTAACGCCTGTGGTGCATACAATGTTTTTTGTTTCACCTAATTCAGCAATTATTTACTGTTTCTGGCATTGAAAAGTAAGGTAAGTATGTTGTTTAAAGATTTTTTTTACCTGAATGATGTGACTTTGATATTCCTGTCAGTAATAAGCGGGCGTTATGATAACGCCCGCCTATGATGCCCTCAGGTTGATATGGACACTATAAGCTTACACCGTTTCCAAGGTATTATTTATTAATAATGGATAGGTGAAACATAAATAAAGTTATAATAATGTGATTATTTTCACAATCGATCTACACATAAAAGTAATGAAGTAGTTCCTTACCTTTCAACAAACTCATCTGCCGTTTCAGAAATAACGTCCGAATACATTTTGGCTGATCTTGGCTGGAGCATTATTTGGTTTACTTTAGATCTGAATTTCTGCCAGTTTTCACCGTGACTGAAATGATTCAAAGAAAATTACTACTAATCGAAATGTAACATAAATACAGTCAGCAGTCATCACTGTCTTTTAAAGCACAGTCTTAGATAATGCGTCTACCTTAATTTTCTACAAAATGCAGTTGACTTAAGAGATTCAGACAATCAAAACCTGAGTGCAATCTATCACAAGCTATTAACTTTCATTAAGACCCCAGTGTCCCAAGAGCAATTTCATTTACAATCCAAACGTAGATTTACTGACAACCATTTTCTAGGGTTCAGCAATATTTCATTCAAGGCGTAGCAAATTCTAACTTCTTTAAAGAACACAGTTATGTTTTACCCAAAAAAGTCACTTTCGCACGTGATGCAATAAAACTTCATATTCTTTCATATTTTAGCACAATGAAAAATGCGAACCTTTCCAGTCCTCTTTGTTTAAGCTTATCCCAGATGGCTCATTTGGACGGGTGTGGGAAACCGAATTTTGGATTATAAAATCAAGCTGCGATTCAAACCAAACTCTCTCTAAAACCAAGCTCTCAACCCGTAACAAGTAACGCTGTCCCAATAAGAGGGTCAACCAAAACAACCCCCAAATCCTTCACTTTGAAAGGTACTCTTGCTATTTGCAACACATCTATAATTTACTCTCTCAATAATTCCTTCAAGTAATCACCTCCAATTCCTTCACTTTGAAAGGTAGGTACTTTGCTATTTACAACCTATCTATAATATATTTTACCCTTTCTCACAAACTAATCCAATCCTTCACTTTGAAGGAACTCTTGCTATAAGGCAACTTATCTCTGACCTTGCTAAGGTTCTAACACTTTACTCAGCCACCCTACTCTAGTTTACCTTACCTAATGCTCAAGAATCACTACGTGTAATTAAAGTGTAATATACGTGATACAATTGACAATAAATGTCATAATTAACAACATCAATAAATTGACAACAACTCAATTGGAGGGTCTCTAGTTTGAGCGCGTAAAAAATGATTGTTAAATAGTGTTAGCATTACGAACAGTAATAGCTTCACTGATATCAGACAAATTAAAATAACCATTCTTTGTCATCGATCAGTAATTGCTTGCTTACTGTTCTTGATACTTAATATTCTATTAAGGTCCATGAAAACTGGATGTAGTATGGCTTTGTGGAATTTTTTTCTGTTAGTAGCAAGGTAATAGCATTGTGGTAATAATGAGCTGAATGGTGTTGAATAAATACTTACTAAAATAAGGTAGAGGGAAGCTTGTGTTAAACTTTGAATAAAATTTTAAAGTAATGTGTTCTTATTTTTAAATACAAGAAATTGTGTTTCAAATGTAAATACCCGCAAAAATTATCAACAATATGTTATAACACAACTCATTCATATTCAATTTGCCTAAGCTCTGAAGAAATTTGCGGACAGTAAAAATGGATTTTTGAAGGCTACATGCCTATAAGCTGCGAAATTCATCAAAAATCAAATTGCGATGGTTACTCTGACACTCACTGTATAGAGGCTTTAGCAAATTGTCATTATCAGCTGATGGATAGTCGAGGTAGGAGTGGTAGGACAACTTCGGTTGGAATTCGTATGTGTTTGTTCAGGCTTGAAAGTAGTTTGATTTAAAAATTAGTTATTACTTTCAATTTAAGTGAGATATTTATAGACAATGCTTTCGTTCTCTGTAGTAATTTATAGTGGTAGCCGGCGAAATGCGGGATAATGTTAGATTTTTTGAAATCCAAATGCTCTGAACTTCAAGCACAAGATTCGCGTAAAGAACTTTTCTCGATAAGAAGAAAGAGGTGGATTCTTGCTTTAAAAAGAGAGATTTGACGGAAAATAAATTGAGATTTACGTTAAACTGCGACTAGTAGTTCAACTTTATTACAGTTGTATTCGTCTCAAAGTGACGTTCCTGACTTGAACCAGGTTCATAGATTGAACTACTATTGCACAACTGTTAAGCTTGGACCAAGGGTTAAGCCTTGCGAATCTTGCTGTAAGAAATAATGCATTCTACATTACTCCTGTTCGGAAAACCTGTTAAACTTAATAAAATTTGGGGAATTATCGATCTGTTGATGATCGTTTCGACTAGCAATATCCTCAACTTTTTTTTTTAAAAAGATTTAGATTTTAGTGGTAATTGTAATACATTTTTAGGTTTTTAAAAAATTCCTATTATTAGCAGTTAGGTTTAAAGAAGTTTTATTCTGCCAGTTTGGAGAAATCTGAGTTTAAACTGTGAGCAAAGAACAAAAGTTTTATTTTTGACTATTACTAAAATTTACTGAAGTTTGAATTTCAGATTTGAGACACTAAATTACCTTCTAAATAATAATTAATTAAGTGTTATAAATTAAGCAAGTTTGTAATACATCCTTGTTTTACAAACAGTATAGAATGTGCTAACTTAGTTTATCGAGCCTTTAAACGTGACTGCAAAATCGGACTTAAAATCTGATACAATTAATCATTACAACACTATTTCGTGACTTATGTAAAAGGAGCTTACGTTTATAAGTAATTACACAACCAATTATGAATTATTAAGTGGGTAACGTGTTGTGAAAATCGCCGAAAAAAAAAAAGCACGCATATTGCATATTAAAAAGCCAGTCTTATCAATAAAACAGAGAGACGGCACGTATAATTATTTTGCTACGCGCGTTTCTTTACTAATAAGTATTAATTTATTACATTTTATATGCGCGTTGAAATAGGCAACATGCTATTAATGTAGCATGATATTATAAAATCCGTGACTAAATATTATATATTTAAATTTACAGCGGACTCGTCTAATAATAAGATATGCAGGTTGCATAACTGGTTTTATCGTAAAATTAAAAATTGCATAATTTTTTTTTATGAAAACTTGTATATAATTAGAAATAAGATAACATGTACATAAAAAATACCTTTGTAAACATAGACAGAAAAACCAAGTGCAGTCGATAGTCCTTTTCATATTTTTTTTAAAGAAGCTCTCCACCTTTGGTGTCGCTGTTATTTGTTTTTTACTGTAATTTTGCTGCTGATTTCATCGTTTTCATGGATTTTTACTACACTTCTATTGTTGCAATGTCTCACCTTGAGATTTTTGCTGGCACTGTCAATTTTGATTTTTGTTTGTATTGTTTTGGTGATGGCTCGCTTCGGATAGAGTTCTACTGCAGAAAATCAAAAGAACTAGAAAAATGTATTTCTGCCAGTACAAGGCAGTCGCAGTCTTCTTATATTATTGATTATATTCGTGGAATTGTCTTATCAAATACCATTCGAGCTCAGATTTTGAACAGGATAATTTTTCCGCTTATCTTCTCATACTTTCTTTATGGTACTAAACTCGACCTGTATGGCAAAATCACTCGAGCTGCGCTCTCGTGATTTAGTTACAACAGGTCTCGGGCGGTTACACCAAAAAGAAAGTGTTCTAAGACAAGCACAAAAATTATCCGGCTAAATCTGAGTAATATCACATCGTCATGGATAAAGGCTACCGTACGATTAGTTTATTTAATGTGGATGATGTCCAAAAATACTTTTGGTAGCATTTTGAGAACTAATCTCACTAAATACCACTTGAGCTTTTAAATTATGGCAGATTTATAAATGGTGTATTCTACATCCTGTAGATTACATGCTCATCCCTGAAGAGGGTTTTCTGAATAATTTTAAAATTTAAGGTCTTATTTGCTGAGATTTTAAAATGTGTTAGTTTTTTCTTTAAAACGGTTAAAATTCCAAAAATCAATTTTGAAACACAATTTTCAATTTTATTTAAGCGAGTACGTATGGCTTTCCTTTTGCTACAGACGACAGGCCACTTTTCTAGTAACACAGGTAGCTCAATTATTACAGTCAACTTACACTGCTATGACACCTGCATTGTCGCCAAAAAATTCTTTGCGAAGCTTATGCTTATAGTAATTCAAGCTGGGCATGGAAGGCCTCAAAGGCATACAGTCCTCTCTTCTAAACACATTTTCTATTTCATCAGGATCAAACAGAAACAACATATCTGGTCTTCCTAGTAAGCCCTCCATTTTTACAATTTTTCCATACTTTTCGTACAATCTCATAGAAACCTTGTCGATATGCTGAATTTCAAAATCGCCTGTAAATATGAGATCATAATATCCCTTCAAGCACAATCTCGAATATTTTTGGTTTTACCAATGAAAGGAATAAACCTCCAAGTATTACCCAGCAATGGTAAAGGTCTAGGTCCCGGTATGTCTTTATAGGGTTTAATTTGCATTGCATCACTTATCATCACATCACCAGAACGGAACTTGGAACAAGTTTGCAAAAATCTCCGTCCATTTCCCGACAAAATTAATGGAAAACCCCGAGGTTTCATGATACCGCACTTGTTTTAGACCGGTCTATACTAAAAACTAAATAAACGAATTGTTTGATGTATCTTTTTGGCGGTGGTATCAAGGTGAACGCGATCGGATTGCGTGCATGGTAGTACGCACACTGATGCGAGGCTGCTTAATACGGAAACTGATTGAACGAGAAAGCGTAAATTAGTAATTGTAGCAAAGAAAAAGTGATCACGGAACTGGAGATGCGGTTCACAATAATATTATAATAATAAATCCTGTTATGATCGTCATAACATTGTTATGTTTGTGTTGAATCAAACCTAACGACTACTACCTGTTTTCGGGAGGCGAAGACGACATGGAAAGTCATGCGAGAACAGGCTGGTAGTTGTCGTATTATGACATTTGATTTAAAGCGCACTATTCTATATTGGATACTAATCTAACACACCAGACTCTCAAAAAACTCTCTCTAGGTTTTTATGCAAGAAATAATACGTTTTTGTTAGCGCACCGGAAAACCCACTAGTTAAAGACAGCGCACCGAAAATAGATACGTTTCCTCGATTATGAATCAGTCGAGAAATAGATAGTTTTCAGAGAGTCACTCGATTTTAATAATTTTTTTGAGGATTAATAAATGATAAAATATGTGTTTTTAAATGATAAAATGTAGTTACTTTCAATTCCCTTGTTTCAAATTTAACAACTTCTTTAGATCGTTTCCGGAAGAAATACGGGATTAGAAGGATACCAGGAATGTCTCAAAACCACAGCTGTGTTCATAGACTTAACAGCTGCCTATGATACAGTCTGGAGAGAAGGGCTGCCCTATAAATTCCTGAGTGTTATCCCCAGTAGAAAGCTTGGTGGTCTGTGGAACAACATGCTCTCTGATCGTAAGTTCCAGGTGATCATGAGTGGCAAAGCCAGCAGACAGATAATTCTAAATAATGGCCTCTCCCAGGGCTCCGAAATGGCTCCTGCCCTGTTTAACCTGTACATTGCTCATCTTCCGGCAACAACTGCATATAAATTTTCTTACACCGATAACCTGGCTAGAGCTGTGAAACATAAATCCCGTGAAACAGCAGCGAGAATACTGGAAAAAGATCTTGTAGCCCTAGATACCTAGACTAGTTTCAAGCCCCAGCAAAACAGAGGGTTCCTTCTTCCACCTAAATAATAAACAGGCCAATCTTGAGCCTGAAATATTCTGCGAAACGAGGAATAATATCCTGGAAAAGTTATGCGGAACATCATGGGGGGCGACTGCCGAGACTCTGCGATGCTCGGCGATGGGTCTCGTCTTTAGCGCGGCTGAATACGGGGCTCCGGTATGGATGGGCAGCCACCATATTTCTAAGGTGGATGTGCAACTCAACAGGAGCATGCGAATCATAACGGGATGCATAAAACCTATCCTAACCTACTAGCTCCCAACTCTTAGCCACATCATGCCGCCACATATCCGCCGAAGTGACGCTCTCCTACGAAAGTACAAGAAAATAATAGATAACCCAGAGCTGCCTATCCATGACTTTATACCCACTACCTGCCTAACCAGATTAAAATCCAGACATCCGCCAGTCAGGACTGCTCGGGAACTGCAGGAGGGTGATTTCGGGGGCCTCCGGGTATGGGAGGCAGGCTGGAGGGAGAATGCCCCCCCAGATGCATTCGATTATATGGACACCCGAAGGAAACCTGCCGGATTCGACTTGCCCCGCAATGTGTGGAGGACGGCAAACAGAATTAGAACGCAAAACGGTGTCGGTGCAGATATGCTGTATAGGTGGAATAAACAACCCTCGCGCAACTGTGAATGTGGAGCAGCCAACCCAACAATAAAACATATACCAGGTGTCCAAGAGCACCCTGATTAACATGGGAAAACGGTTTAGATTTTTTTGCGCCTGTACGGTTCATTTAATGGAAAAACGCTTTAGATAAAAGTTGTAGAGCACATTTTCGGCGATCAACCTGTAATTTTTTCGTTACCGTAAGTTTGACCATAAAAACGCAAAACTGCTCTAAAATTCGGAAATTTTAAATCTCGAGCCCAGCGGTTAAGGAAAATTCATATCCGGCCGTGTTACCAACCTTTCAAAATCATAACAAATCGCCATCCGTCATTCCCTAATCAAAACATTCACAACAAGTCTATTTAGTAATAATTTTGAGTTACTACCCAGATAATGCAAAGAAAATAAAAATAAATCGTGATAAAGATACTTTATCTGTAGCCACAGACCAAAAATCTGGTAAGTTGCATTTATAACCTCATTCAATGGGTCTACCCAACTTATTTATTTTGTAGCTGTAATATCTTAGCCAAATTACTAGTTAAATGATAGTAAAACTCAAGAAGTTAAAATCAAGAATGTATATTACAAACTGAAATGTACCTCCAACAGTTCGAGGACCGTCCCACAAAAAACCCCAATAGACCGAACTGCATTCCTTAAATTGCCTGTAAATAAAGTATCTATATATCATTTCTCCAAAATAATAAGCCATGAGTAATAAAAAAAACTTAACACCAAATAAGATATACATAATAATTCTTATGTTTTAAACTATTACAAAATTTATATTTTATAGGTCCAAAACCTTACTTGCTTATGAGCTAATTAGTTCTAAAGCCCTAGTCTTAGCTTGCCTACTGGGTCGAATATATTTTTCAGAAATGCTGTTATCATGGTCCAATTTTTCATTATCAAATTCAACAATTGAAATGTTATTAGATTCGTCTCCTTCAGACTCTTCCTTTTGTTCTGATTGAACATTTTGATTGCTTCTTACATTAAATGGGTGTGAATTATAATTACTTTCCTCCTAATTTGATTTACATGCCTACTCCAAACCACATTATTCAAGCCTTCTATTTTTACTAAATACATTACCTTACCGACCCGTTTAAAGATTGTTCCTTCTATCCAAGTTGGTTTTTGTACATTCTTATAATTTTTTACAAACACACGACACGATACAAAGACTACTTCATTAATTTGAAATTCTGACCGCAGCGTTCCTCGATGATATGTTAGTTGATGGTTTTGTTTAGTCAATACCCTTTTGTAAACACTCTCTTTACAATGATTAAATTATCAAATCTTGTTCGCAAGTTCCTCCTAAACATTAAAGTAGCCGATGAGACATCCGTTGTACAGTGCTCCGTATTTCTGTAATCAAATAAAAAATTGCAAAGTGTCAGATTATTATCTACACTAGCTTTATTTCCCAAACCATTTTTTACAGAATTTTCTGCCGCACCATTGGAAGCTGGATGAAATGGGGGTGACGCTCCACTTTGTATCGCGCAGCAAACGTCATTCTCAGAGCATAAAAGTCATACTTTTTGCGCTTAATACATAAAAAACTATTATGTTCTCTTGTGTATTTAGTATTGGTTGGGTTCGTTGGATGTCAATATCAAATGTTATGGCCAGATGGTCTGATCCAAGTTCATTTGTCAAATCATCATTTTTTATAACATTTGTGAGGTTTGAGTAATATGTCTAGTGTCGAGTCATGGTTTACTGGCATTAAACATGTCGGCGGGGTGTTTGTTTTTTTATAAAGTCTGAGTTGTCTAAAAATCTGTTCAGCTGTATTTTCTTGATTCTGTTTATATTAAAGTCTCCAAAAATTATAGCATACTTGTATAGACATGCTTTAGTCAGTATGTTTTGTTCAATGTCGGAATGGGGATGTATGTATACGAACAATATATGGATATAGTCGTTTCGAAAGGAATAGTGAAGTGAAGGGAGGGGGGCATTTAGAAGGTTATTGACAGAAGGAGGGTTTCTCCTCCACTCCAGGAACTCCACCTCTCCTTGCTAACTAGTCGGTCAAGACTACCCTTCTCGTATTTTTTATTTAGATATGTCAATGCATCATACCCTATTGGACTATAGTTGACTATATACAGGGTAATTCAAATTCGACCCTCACCATTGGGATCTCAGAAACCATAAGAGATACGAGAAAGTTTAAATTGGGGCAAAGTTGCGCAATATAAAGCTCAACCAAATGCTCTTTTAAAAATTTTGATTTTCCGAGTACTTCCGAAGATATCCGAAAAAAACTGAAAATTTGATTTTTTGTTTTTATTTATTTCTAACCTTATTTGAAGAAAGAAGTAGTAGTCCATATTCTTTCAGTGGAGTCGCAGGAGTACGAAAGGAAGAAAATGACAAACAGTCTTCTCCACAATACTTTATTATGACCTTAGATGGTAAGGTCTGCTCAACAAGTTTCGGTCACATAAATGACCATCTTCAGGAGCTACAAGAATAACCTACTTTACTTGGTGTACCAGAAGTTAAATGTTAAAAAAAACATTTTTTTAACATTTAACTTGTAGCTCCTGAAGATGGTCATTTATGTGACCGAAACTTGTTGAGCAGACCTTACCATCTAAGATCATAATAAAGTATTGTGGAGAAGACTGTTTGTCATTTTCTTCCTTTCGTACTTATTTGAAGAGATATCCCAAAACTAAAAGCATCTTTTCATTGCCACTTTTTCCTAGCTATTCGATGATGGATTCAAATTTGCCACACGACGTTTAGTTTTCTGTCAGTCATCATCAACTTTCTTTTTTCTTATGGGCGCCATATTGGATTTTTAGCCCACCAAATAGTACGTTTTATTCTGATTTTAGTGATGTATAATAACTTATGATTTGCTTCATAAATAACAAAATAATTCAATAAAAACTATTTTTACTTTAGTTATTGGCTTTGAGTTAATGGGCCGTTTTAAAAAATGTCATTGTTTGACAGTACTTGTCAAACACGATAATTCGGACGATCATTAGAGCTTTTAGAGATTTTACCTTAGTTAGCTTTGAGTTAATGAGACGTTTTATGAAGATTACTTGGTAGTACTTGTCACACGCAATTGGCCTGAACATACTTAGTCACAAAAGTGTACACGTGACTTAAACCGGTTTATTCACTCGAAGAGCTTAGGACACTCGCTACGCTTGTGGACCTAGTTGTTCTTTTCGTGAATAAAAAATGGTTTAAGTCACTTGCTGCAAAGTAACTATTAAATCACTCTGAATGACATTCGCCTATTTACAGATGTAAACAAACAAACATCAATGTTACATCTACGGGGCGCGGTGCAAATTTAATAGAACTGTAATTTTAGTTTTTTTTTAATATAAGAAGTCGAAATTTAATAAAATACTGTATAAGACACGTGACTTAAACCGGTTTATTCACTCGAATAAATATGAATGAATAAAAAATGGTTTGTCACTTCCAAAATAAATAACTATAAACTAGCACTTAACATTATAAAAATTGAAATTTGCCAAAAAATGAAGTTCCTAAAATGGTGATCTTTCTGTTGGAAACATAAATAAGCCTTTTAAGTTAGAGATAATGCTAACAAATCTCTTTTTCTGATTAACCTAAATAGTTCAGCAATGCTTGTATAATAATAACATTTTCTGCGGGGGTTTCTTTTCTAGATACATTTTTAACTATGATTGACTCTCTAATGATCGTCCGAATTATCGTGTTTGACAAGTACTGTCAAACAATGACATTTTTTAAAACGGCCCATTAACTCAAAGCCAATAACTAAAGTAAAAATAGTTTTTATTGAATTATTTTGTTATTTATGAAGCAAATCATAAGTTATTATACATCACTAAAATCAGAATAAAACGTACTATTTGGTGGGCTAAAAATCCAATATGGCGCCCATAAGAAAAAAGAAAGTTGATGATGACTGACAGAAAACGAAACGTCGTGTGGCAAATTTGTATCCATCATCGAATAGCTAGGAAAAAGTGGCAATGAAAAGATGCTTTTAGTTTTGGGATATCTCTTCAAATAAGGTTAGAAATAAATAAAAACAATAAATCAAATTTTCAGTTTTTTTCGGATATCTTCGGAAGTACTCGGAAAATAAAAATTTTTAAAACAGCATTTGGTTGAGCTTTATATTGCGCAACTTTGCCCCAATTTAAACTTTCTCGTATCTCTTATGGTTTCTGAGATCCCAATGGTGAGGGTCGAATTTGAATTACCCTGTATAGTTGAATATTAATATAATTACTGCAAGCTTTAAAAAATCAGATTATATTAAAAAAAATATCACTTAATGTGAAACAATGGCAAGTTAACTTAATCAAAACCCAGTTCTGGTTTCAAAGATGGCAGGTTGCTTGGTTTTTTATGCTTGAAGGGGGAAAAAGCTTAATCAAAACCCAAAGTAGTTGAATGATGTTAGAACGGCATGTCTATCAAAATTGTAGACCACGTAAGGGAGGTCACATAACAAGAACCGCGGTGGACGTTTACAGAGAACACAAAATTAAAACATTAAAACACTAAAATTTAAAAAAAAATTGTCATTATGGCGGCGTGGTCCCAGTTTTTTTTCACCCTTCAAGAATAAAAAACCAAGCACCCTGCCATCTTTGAAACCGGAACTGGGTTTTTTTCATCAAGGTTTTTTTCCCCTGAAATAACTAAGTCACGCACCAGAAGATTTCTTTTTAAAAAACTTTAATAATACCAAAAGATACATCAATTAAAGAATATGTCTTAACTAGATTAATAAATTTTACCGACTAACTAGAAAGATTATTGAAATGACCAATGTCTGACTGGAGGGAATCTGCTGACAGTGCTGACTCGGTGAATCTTCATTAGGGTTAGCGTACTGAGCGGTGAGATAATTCCTGTGTAGAATAAAAAAAACAACCACCTTTTATACACCTGGGCCAGCAGACTGTGACTCTAGTTAAGCCTCTGAAGATGGGTGTCTAAATACACTCGAAACATGTCAGGCACATAACAACTTAATAAATATTTTGTGGAGATCGACTTTGAGTTTGCTTTCACTTATCTTAATGAAAGTTACAATTTATACATTTTTTCAATCTTAGAAGGATTTGGGTTAATCGTGAATTTAAAATGGCGTAATAATCGTTTTCTTTTTCTATTTTTGGGCCAAACGCTACTTTCACATGTCGGCTGGTTTCATTCCATCTTACTTTTTCCATCCGTTATAAGTCTGCACCGTTTCTTGAAATATTAATGCATACCGAATGTTGCTTGCATAAAAGGCAAACATTCAGATAAACCACAAAAATTTGGTTAACTAATAAGCAAATACATGGGGACAACCCAAAATTAGTCTCAAATTATTTTAACATGTTTTGAGCGTACCCGCAGCTCAACTTCACAATGTCAATGAATAAATTAATAATAATTTTTAAATAAATTCCTCAACAGAGAACGGATAAGTAGGCAATTGCCAACGGTTGAACGAATACAGAATCCTAGACTTTCCACAACTGTGCGATATGAAATAGACCAATCACAGACAATCTTACAACGTATGTCCGTGATTAAATCTGATATTGATTGATTATCAAAATGATTATAGTTTTAGGTTACAATTTAAGGCAGGGGCTACAATAAATTATATATTAGGCTGGTGTTGTACTTACAGCAATAGCCTAAATCTGGAATTTTGATTGGTGTAAAATACAAAACTATTTAGCACCCTTTTTTAATTATGGGTTATCCTTGGTTTAAGGCTATTCATGATGTAAATTTGATTCCTCAGATAACAGTATAAAAAATGCGTGTTATCTACTTAAGTCAAATGTTTTATCTATAGAATAGGGCTATATGTATACTGTGATTGTAGAACCGGGCCTTAAACTGAAATTGCACCATTTACTTATAAGCAGTTGTTCAGCACAATTAACCACAATTTGCTGATGTAATATAGAAATAAACACTTATTTTGAATAGATTACAAAATATACAGGGTGCTCCAGTTTTAAATGTCAATAATTAAACATTCGATAGCCCATCAAAAAATAAGTTGACACAGATTAATTGTTGAATATAATATTTGTACATTATATTGCCATTCCTTCAGGGAATAACAGTTAATTTGGATAAGCTGCCAATATGAATGTTATTGTATCCTATAGAAACAATTATAATCATGTACTTAATTTAAATATTTATAATCATTACTTCATTTTAAATTACTGTCCTAGCTGCTGTAATTGCTGTATAGCTCCGAGGCGATTCCTGCAATTCAGTTTTTCATCTGAACCATCCACCAGGACTAGTATGCTGTAATTAAAAAAAAGTGTTTACTAATTAGTGTCGAATACAGGGTGGTCCAGTTTCTATGGCGGAAACCTCAGAGAGCGATAGAGAATCGAAAAATAATATGAGTTTGCATTATAAACTATATTCGAGAAACTATATTAAAGTTTTGTAGATTTAGTTTTTAGCTTTATAGTTCTTAGTTTTAGAGATATTTAGCTCAAATTTGGACTAGATGTATCTTGTCATGCCCTACATCACTGGAAATAAAAAAAAATTTAAAAATAAAATATAGTTTATAATGCAAACTCATATTATTTTTGATTCTCTATCGCTCTCTGAAGTTTCCGCCATGGAAACTGGACCACTCTGTAAATTATAATACAGTCACCAGGAAAGTCGACTATAATAAATTTTGTTTTCCTTCTTCTGTTTTTTTTCCTGACAGTTTGAAGGGAATAATTGTCCTGCAAACTTTTGCGATACAATTATAAATATTTTAAAATTATCCATGGGTCCAACGGTATGGAGATAGATAAAAATCAATGTTCAGGCCAAAGATGGAAAAACACTTCTTTGGAGACATGCATTAGTCTAATGGAGCGGATATGACGTAATTTGACGCATTTTTCGCATCTCCCAAACGCATGTCACTAATGGAGGTTTTCATCGTCTTGTGCGTGAGCATTGGTATGCAAGTTCTTGTATTATACCGTTGATTTCCCATGAAATTATCATACCTATATATATTCATGTTTCATTAAAAAAAAAACGGGCTTATAATGGAATAAACAACCTTCGTTTGTTGTGTACTTGCGCAGCAATCTCGTCCGACTTTGAACCACGTGAGGTTGTTCCATTAAAAATATTCTGTTAGATTCAGAACAAGTTTAAATAAAAAATGATTTAAAGTTTTATGTAAGCTACCCTAACATATCAAAATTTGGTCAAGAGTTGTTAATTTATGCATCAAGGATCTTACTGTGCTTATGTTCTCCTATAAGCAAAAACATAATAAATATTTCTGAATCAATAGGCCTTTAGAATGCATTTGGAATCCTTAGTAAACAATAGCTAAAACAAAGAAATTTATTACTTAAGCCATACATATTGTAAATTCTTGTTCTAATTATATTCTCGTGGATATTAGACAGGGAACTTCCCCTGGATTGCGCAATGGCTTCGCTTGTGTGTTTTTTAAAAAGCTTTCATCTTTTTGCACACCATTAAATCCTTTGGACGGTAGATTTAGAAATGCCTAAAGCATATGAAACTGTAATAATGTTTTTCCAGACACTTTTTCCTTCTGGAAATAGTCTATAAGTCGTGAAATCAGAATTTGTTCCTTTTCACTATATCGGAAAGGCATTTTTAACACAAATAACAACACTGTTTGAGACGACTCGCGCTATTTAGTCACGAAACTGATAAAAACGTCAGAATAACCTGACATTATGTTATAATACACACATTTTTTGTCGATCTTTATCTAATGAAATGATATAAAAGATGTGACGTAAGAGTCAGAAGTCACTGAACAGAGAGTAGTATCAAGCTCCTTTATAGCTATTTATGTACTAAGGGCGTTAGAGAGAACATAATGTCCTGAAGAGTGACAGGTTTCGACCTGATGGACATTATACTCTTCCTAAGGCCTGTGGTGTATAAAATGTTTTGTTTATTGTACTGTTTCTGGCATTGAAAAGTAAGGTATACCTTAACCGGTATGTGGTTTACTGTTTATTTTACCAGAATGATGCTCTTGACTTTAATAGCTATTTTATAGGAAGGCATTTTGAGGAAACCATGTTCCACTTGTCTGAATAAAATGGTGATCGAAGTTTTTTCCTTCCAGTTTTACAGTTTTTTTTTATTTGATAATCTGACGAAGTTAAATCCGGTCTTCTTGAGCAAGTCCTTAGATTACAGAAGTAGGCCAAAGAAGTTCATATCATCAATTGTCTATTTTGTATTTTGAAAAAACCAGTTTCAATTTAAAAGCATCCAATTTGGCCCACCTTATACAAGCCCAAAAATAGAATACAATCGATTTTCAAGCTAATATCAATGCTAACTGCGTTCTAGGCTAAATACCTGGTATATATTCGGAAATGAAGTGGTCACATTATGCTAATGTAATAATTAACACATTGTTCCATTATTAGCATATGAAATTATCACATTACACCGTTCAGAATACCGTAAATTGCAAACAACAAATTTCAATAACCATAACATTTTTAAGACAATATGCAAATTGATGTAATTATTACCACATTTTACGGGAGTTTTTTTGAGAGGGAAGACTTGTATTGTAAATTTGTTCTAAAGCGTTAGATTTTATTTAACAATTATGTTTTAACTTATACCGAGTTTAAGTATAAATTGTATCATAAAGAATCAATAATCACTATAAAATTAGTTTTATTTTGAAGTATTTTTATAATTTTGTTCACTACCACTGCTACCAGTCTATGATAGCGCTATGAATATGGCCACGATATTTCACATGATTTAGGAGTTAACTTAAAAGCACGTATTTGAGAGTGAGATTATTACTCGAAATGTCACCAAAACGTCTCATTTTATTATAGGTGGGTTGGTTGGTTGGTTTGAACATTAACCGCATTAAACAAACCATTCGTACAGTGGTATTATTATGATTCCAAACATTATGATAACAATTCTAAATAAAGTGCTAAATGAAAGCAAATTGCAAAACGCATTAAACCACTACCAATGAAATCATAAATAATATCATATTATTCAAGGTACCAAAAAGTCAAAGTTGGGCTAATTGGGTAAATATTTTCTTGAATAAACAAATAAAGTTTAAACATCCTCAGTAATCTAAATTAAGAATCCTTGATATCTGAGGGGAGGCTATTGGATAAGGTATGTTGTTTATTTTGCAATTTGTTTATTTCAAAAGGTCATGATGATGCTACACTATGCAATGCCTTTATATTGCTCTGTTATTTGCTAATTGATAATATCTGTCCTTGCATGAAGTACCCTCAAACACGTTTTAAAATACTATCTAACAACAAAATAAGTAATGCCAAATATGACAGCAAAAAGTTGAACAATTTTGACCAATAAATTTCACCCTCTTACAGTACAACCGTTGATTTCATATGGGTAATTTTGTAATCTCCATACCCATATTTCTAGAATGTTAAAGTTTCTGCTAAAACAACATTGTTTAAAAAAAACTTTATTATAAATACAGAAAATCCCAAAAAATTAAAGGCACACTGTCACCTCTATTTATGTATTATATTGCATGTTTGAGCTATGTTCAAAATATTAGAGATATTATAAGCTTTACCAACATACATATAAACTGCTCGTCAAAAAGAATGGGACAGCAAAATTTTTGGTCATTTTTAAGCGGCTGTTTCTTTCAAAGTTGTCCGCCTTTTGTTTTATTACGTGATTATTATAACCGTTTACACAGATATTTTGTACTAAAAAAAAAACAAACGTCAGTATCTTAATATTGAAGTTTCTTTTTATTTTAACAGACATTTAGGTTTTTTGAATAGGCGCTCATTAATATATACGTAGTGGCAACGCCGCAACTGTCACAGCGAAGTGAATGAGTCACCTGATGTTTTCAATCATAAAATGTCCCGGATACACTATCACAGTATACATAGTACAACCTTGACTGTATTAAATGCATAAAAATTTCACATGATCTGTGATGTATCTCTAAAGCAAATTTGTTCTTTCTGATACGCGTATTGTGTTGC
The DNA here is from genome assembly GCF_016097725.1 of Ips typographus. NCBI lineage: Eukaryota > Metazoa > Arthropoda > Insecta > Coleoptera > Curculionidae > Ips > Ips typographus. Next base: position 439,665 of record NC_138427.1, read on the forward strand.
TTCTTTATAGACTGGGAGATCAGAAGGTTGTGTGTAAAAGTCAAACTTATACTTTTACAACAATTTACTTATAAATTTCAGTGAATGTAATTTAAAAATTAACAGTTTTTACCTTAACACTCAATAACTTTAATTTTGACAGTTAGATGGTAATTTGTTATACCAATATGTAGCCCATAAAATTATCCTTCAACCACCTGTATAATGCCTATAGTAAATGTCTAATAATCGCGTCGTTATTTAGCATTAAAGTCATATTAAACTGAACGGAAGTCAATTTGACCCTTCCATTTTAACAGTCCAGAACTAGTTAGTTTTTTCAAGTTCCAAAGCGATTCGATATATTAATTAATTGATATCTATAAATATATCTTTTTACTTCTCTGTATAAACTAGTAACTGAGTTATTTAGTATAAAAATAATGACTGATCCAAAGTAACTACAGTTTGGGGGGTGATACAATATAGCAAATTTGTAGTTCTCAATTTTTTTTTAAGCCACCATTTTGCCTGCAACTGAGCAGACTCACACTTGCAGCCAAACTTTCGCATACTAAATAAGAACCATTTACGTGGTACCAATGGTTATTTTATTCGAAATTATACTTAATTTAGTAAGTAAACCATTTTTTTAATAACCAATTTAAGTTTCAACTAAAAGGGTTATTTCAAATAAACTTCTCACAGTTATCTGTCGAAATAGAACATGTCATCAAAATTAAATTTCAACACCCTGTACCTCAGAAATAAGGCAATTTTACATTCTATGTTCTTGTCACGGAATATTCCGTCAAGTTTTTTCGTACTACCTCGGTTTACGTGTATATTTTTTTCTCATTCAAAATGTAAATTCCTTTGTGATCCTTTTTTTTATATGAAAACTTAATTGCTTGTCATAAGGTGGTTAAAAAGAACATTTTGAGAGCTATAGATTGTTAAACATCAAACTAACCAAGTTATTTATTATGATTCTAAAAACTGTCAAATTTAGACTATAGTATACACTAATTTGTCCTTTTATGAAGAAACATTGTAATTTGACATTTTCACTACAGAGACTATACAGGGCGTCAAAAGAATATTTAAAAAGACATGAAATTGGTATTTTAAAGCATCCAGTAACTATCAAAATGACCAAGTTAGAACCGTTCAATTGGAGACTGAGTTACCAGTTTAGATTAAATCTGCTGTTTTATTAAATAACTCAGTTATTTGGCAGTGTTCAGCGAGATCAAACAGTCATTTAAACAATTACGAACTGATAGAGTAAATAATTACCCTGTAACAATACAAATAACCTAGTTGGACTGTAGTGCAACTATCAAATTCAGACTTCACTTGGTCCAATACTCGACTTTTGATTTGGAATAACATCGCTATTTCTGATTTTCACTTATTTAATGATCAAGACAAATCTAACTGAGCTGAAGCTTGATTACACAGTTTTCTCGCTTTACACTATTTTGCTTCTTTAGAACGGGGCCTCAGACAGTTCTTCGTAAAACTCAAATACAAAAAAATATTTATAACAATAGAAATTTACATGTTTAGCAAAAAACTGAAAAATTAACCAGTAAAATCATAAGATCAATAAGAGCACCTTACCTAAGGAATATTTGTTGTAATATATATTTTGTATGTAATGTTTATCAAAAGATCCTATAAAAGATACAAAAACACAAGGAAAGTGATTAGTAGGACGAATTATTACCGGAAAAATGAAGCAGATTTTTTTATTAGTGACACTAATTGTCTTCAGTGGATTTATTGCTGTTTCGAAGTGCTACCAATATCCACCCGGTCTAGTTTTCTCAGCAAATCAAACATCTAATCAAAGGTAAGAAAACATCGTAATATTTTGTTATTAATTTATTTTAAGTGCAGAAAAAAATAGCTTCAATTATGTATGTGATAACGTTATTTCTTATATTTGTAAACCAGACGAAAATAACCTACTTTCCACTAGTAGTTAGTTATCAAGAAAAATCACTGTATAATGAGACAGAAACCCGTCATTTGTCAGCTTCTTCTACCACATTCTATCAACACTTCGCTTAAGAATAATTCTGTTTTTAAAGAATCTGAATTTAAAGTTTCTCCAGAATCTTCAACATGTTTGAAATTGACGTAGCAGTTTTAACTTGACTGGAGGTATGTCAACCTAACCTGCTGCTACTGAAGTAGACTTCGTTTTTACTTACTTACTCCGTAGCACTACAACCCTTAGTGGGTTTTGGCTCATCCAACAATTTGTCTCCATTCTTCTCCGTGCGTCATTAGTTGTCTCGATTCGTATTCATTTCATACCCCCTGACTTTTTGATTCTCGGTTGCTTTGCCACACTAGTTTTATTAAACGTTGAACGTTCATCTGACTGTCTTTGTACATGTCCAGCCTTACGTAACCTTCGGGAATATATTTCACGTACAACATCCGGATCTTGGTAAAGTTGCTTTAGCTCGGAATTAGTTGTTATGCGATATCTCTATCTCCGGGTCGAATGTATTCCAAATATTCTTCTCAAAATCTTTCGTTCGCAACACAGTCATTTATACTCACTCGTTTTTGTTAGTGTGCATGTTTCACATCCGTACATGATGATAGGGTTAATAACCGTTCTGTACAGGAGAACCTTAGATATTCGTGATAGATTCTTGCTTTGAAATGCTTTGTTAAGCGCGTACATACATCTGTTTCCACTAAGGATTCTAACCTTGATTTCTTCCAGTATATCATTATCTGCATTTAGCATGGCGCCTAGATTTTTAAATCTCTGAACTGAATTAAGTTGGCCAACTGTGACATTTTGACCAATTCTGTCTGTTAAATTTCCTCTTTGTTCTTGCCTGGTGACACACATGTCCTTGGTTTTTATCTCATTGATTTAAGACCATTTTTTAGTTTCTTTTTCTAGTTTAATGAATTGTTTCTCTACTTGTATGGTGTTTCTCTCCACTATATTAATGTCGTCTGCAAAGGCAAGCAATAATCTGGGTCCATTTGTTGTAAACATTTGCATATCAATGCGCGTTGGTTGCACTGCCTTTTCCAGGGCAATGTTAAACAGTAGTGGCAACATAGCATCTCCCTGTTGAGGTTGACAGAGCATTTCCAACTCTAACTACGGTACTAGATCCCTCCATGCATTTTCTGGTTAGGTGTATAAGCTTCTGGGGAATGGAGAGTTCTGTTATGGCATTCCAAAGTTTTACTCGCAAAATGCTATCATAGGCCTGCCTAAAGGCTATAAAGAGGTTGTGCAGCTTTTGGTCAAATTTCCAGGTCTTTTCCAGCATTTCGCTAATAGTAAATATCTAGTCTACGTTGACCTGTGTCTTCTAAATCCGCAGTGATAATCACCAATGCAGCTGTCAACCAGAGGTGTTAGTCTGTCCAGTAGTATACTGACTAAAATTTTGTCACATTGATCAGTAAAATTCCTTTGTAATTTTTACACTTTATCCTGTCTCCCTTCTTATGAAGTGGTATTATACTATTAATTCAAATTCTAGGGCCAATGTACTGCTCTTCAGATGCATTCAATCAATTTATGTATTCGCTGGTGTTATATTTCCCCTTCACATTTAGGACATTCCGCGGGAATACCTTCATTGTCTCGTGCTTTGTTGTTATTTTTTTTTTATTGCCTTTGTTACTTCCTCCAATGTGGGGTCATCCACAGCTGTGTTGACTATTTGGTATATTGCTGATGCTTGTTCTTCTGTTTCTCTTGGGTTCAGAAGACTGTACCCAAGTACTCTTTTCAATAATTATTGTCTTAATCTTGGTCGGAAACCAGTTTTGAGCTTACTGACTTGTATAAATATCTGTCTGGATTTATGCTGGTTTAATTTTCCCTTCTGTTGTTTGCCAATAAAGTAGCAGCTGTATGTCTGAAACAGTGTTCAGTGTCTTTGTATTACAAAGGATTCAAAACTCTGCAATTTTCTTAGGAAACTGACTAATGCTATTGTGGCTGAATAACTGGTTTGTTATTTTGCCAAATCTAAGTTACATTAAAAAGCATTCATTTTGAACATTCTTCGTTAATCTAAATATGTTTGGATTATATAGATCCAGTGTATGTTAGTATCATACACAATAGCGAAGAGTAGGTTTATACGAAGAGTAGGGTATGACCACGCTAATCTTATTTGAAAAACAACAGGCTTCAGACTTCGAGAGACCCTTTGGTCCCTTTTGAAAAATCTTTTAATATTATCAAAATGGTAAACGTACTTCACTTTTTTGCTTTATATCTTATATTCTGCCTCTTCAGAAATGCCAAAACTTCTTCCAAATTTAGTTATATCGAATCCTTCTGTTATATTTAAGGTGGTTCGCAGCGTTGAATGTGTTGATCACATTGGTCGATGATTTCTTACTCTGTTCCATTTCACTAAAATACGCTAAGACAACTGCTTCGGATCTTTTTTACAGTCTTGTCTGCACACTATGCTTTAAACGATTGACATGCTTTTTCGTATCTGGGCTTATTTTTTACAGGTATGAATTCTTTCTTCTATTGCAGAAGTTGCGACCTCTGCAATAGCTCGCAGCTCAGGTGGGCTACAAGTACATATGCGTTTTCAGGAAAATGCATGTTAAAAGCACGCTAGAAAACTTTCAGGCCAAAATATAAAAGTCACAATAATGACGTTAAAACTTTAAATAATTCACCGATCGTTTATTATCGTTGAGGTCATCGTACCGATACTACAAACATATTGTTAGAGACATACTAGCGATCAAAATTTCTACTGGATGTTTTATTAAAAGTTTGCTAGGATTTTGATTAATGATTGAAAATAAAATAGTATACAAACCTCGGCGGAAAGTTTCATTCCCGTCTCGAGGTAAAGTTTATCGGTCATTATTACTTGGTTACAGTTTGTCCTGTTCGCAAATTAATCGTAGGGAATGCCATGCTATGCAGAATTGCGATTAATGTCATAACCTGAATTAAAGAAAGTGTACCATATAAAACAAGTTGAAAGTAGCAGGATAGAAACAAATTTATTAATGTTCATTTTTATTTTTACTCTTGAGAGAGTAAAAACAATCGTCATTGTTTTCGTAACGGAAACCCAGACGTAAAATAGAAGATTATTGTTGCGAAATAGTAATTTATTTCATACTGTATCGTAATATGCTCTATTACGTAGTCGCTTTCAGTCCTGCAAATGATGCATTATAGTAATTTTATTTGATGAGATAATTTTAATTTATTGATTTGTTGACACTTTGTCATTGCAACTTTTTTCCTTCTAAAACGGTTTCGGTTTTTGCCAGCCATCATCAAATTTATTTTTTTAAATGGGACCCTGTTTTTTTTAAAGCAGATTTTGAAAGTGAAAGTTTTCGGATTTAAATGACGTGCAACACTTGATTCATCTTTTGAATTTTAATTAATTTTAATTAAACAATGAATTGTCTATAAAGAATTATGTAGATTTTGTGGCTGGCATAACTGATGATGGACTTTTGGGATTGGTGGAACTCATGGAGCAACACAAATTCCAATTGGACTTGGAAAATAAAGTGATGAACAGAGCTTGCAGACAGGAAAGGTTACATTGCAAGAATATATCAACTTGATCAACCAGCAAGATCAGAAACTGTCGCAAAAATTCACCTGGATGAAGAAATCGACTCAAATCAACTTCAGCTAGTGGAACTAAGCTATGAAGAGTAAAAAGACGCTGTGAAAAAGGAAGTGCTTGTGGCTTGGACTCTGGTTCAACAGAAGAACGGCCAAGCTTATGTGAAGGTTGTTAACTTGAAGGAATATGACCAAAGGTCGAAGAAAGGTGACGTCATAGCCAAATCTGAGCGAGCCAGTAATTATGGTGACTACAGAGGCGGAAAAGGCAAAACCAAATCTCGTTAGTGACCCTTCTCAGTGTTTGATACGCCTAGTCGAAAAGGCGAGCTCTACCCTGAATGTTCAAGACAAACGGATTTTTGGTCATCTGCTTCTCAAGTACAAGGAGGTGTTTGCTTTAGACGAAACAGATTTGGGAAGAACTCATTTGGTGCGACACAAAATTGTAACCGGTGATCATTTGCCAATCAAGCAGGGTCCCAGAAGAATCCCATTGCCTAAACAAACACAAGTGGAGAATCTAGTACAAGACATGGCAAATCGAGGGATCATCGAGCCATCCACAAGCCCTTGTAGTTTTTCTGTGGTACTTGTTACTAAGAAAGATGGGACTATAAGATTTTGCGTGGACTACAGAAGAATGAATGACGTTACCAAGAAGGACAGTTATCCTTTACCAAGGATAGATGGCACCATCGACACTCTAGCTAATGCAAGATGGGTTTCAACCCTAGATTTAAAAAGTAGATATTGGCAAGTGGAGATGGACTATTGGGACAAAGAGAAAACTGCTTTCACAGCTGGAAATGGCTTCTGGCATTTAAAAAAGGCATGAGATTATTTTTTTGACACTTGTCTTCGTATTACAGAAAGTTTGTTCGTGGTTTTTTTGATATAGCCAGATGCTTACACAACAACAACAACACTTTGACAGAGATTGATCAGCCCTTTGAATTTTCCCCAACATGCCAAGAAGCCATGGAGAGACTCAAGGAAGTCCTTTGCTCACCGCCAATTTTGGCTTATCCACCTGGTGAAGAATTTATTGTGGACGCATATGCTAGTAACACTGTTGTAGGCGGAGTCTTGTCTCAAAACCAAGATGGTGAGGAACAAGTGATTTCAGCAAGGCATTATCGAAGCCAGAGAGGAATTACTGCGTAACCAGGAAGGAGCTGTTAGCCATATTGAAGACAGTCGAGCATTTCCACAAATATCTGTATGGACAAAAGTTTAACCTAAGGACAGATCATGCATCCCTGAAAAGGCAGATGGTTCCATATCTCACCATTGATGTTTAGTCCCATATCCTCAAAATCTCTTGACACTTAAGGATCGGCAAATATAGTAATCAAATATCATAACTGGCGATGTCAACGTTGTTCACATAGGTTGTATTTGGTTATAGAGGACTTCACTACATGAGATGTATTTACTATGCTACGATAGTTACATGGTACTTCTTACTTTTTATCTATCTTTTATTCTTCTTCAATTATTTTAGTGAGCTTTTATATCAAGTGCTGAGTCATCATAAGTTGATTTTCAATTAAACTCTATGCCGGATTTTCTTTACCCAGAGTGAGTTGTTAGTGAGTAGTTGTTGTGAGTTGTTGTTAGTTGTTACGTGAACTTCAAAATTATTCAATAAATAAACAAAAAACTAAGTAGTGTTTTGTAGTAAAGTTTTGTTCCGCATTCAGCTGGACTCGAACCATCGACCACTATTTTTCCAGGTCAACGGTCTTCCGCTGAGCTATGAATCCATTACTTCGTTCGGTTAATCCGGAACAATTTTTTACTTGATTTTTAAAAGTTAGTTGTTACGTATCCCCTGTATCTCCAAAAATTATTTCCTTTCATTTGGTATTTCTACGGACAAAACATAATTCCATTATTTTATTTAATTGACAACTTTATAGAATATTGATGGATTCTTTTTTCAACAGTCTCCCAAACAGCAACTCTACCCAGAATTACAATGCCTCTCGGTATTTGCCTTACAATAATGCCAGTACCGGCGGACACCTGTTTCTTGGACAGGTTCAAATATACGACAGGTTGTTATTCAATCAGGTGAGTTTTGAACACTTCTTCCCTACAATACAAATCATACAAAAGTCAGATGACGTCATTAAAAAGACGGGATTGTTGAAAAGGAAAAAAAATAAATTAGCTGCTTAAACTGTAAGGTTAAAAGACAAAATCATAACAGTCATTATTAAGAAAGAATAATATTGCTCAATATTAAAATGTTATAGTTATTTACCTAAGAAGTGCGGAAAGTAACACTTTTCCGCACGCTGATTGGCGTTTGGTCTGCTATCGAGTGCGGAAAAGACAGTTTTCGCACGTATTAGGTACAACATTTTTCCTACAATCCTGCAGAAAACTACTCGAACATTAGCATTTATTTAATAGTATCATGCTATATGTAGATGAAGGGGTTACAATAAAAAAACAGTCACGTTAATTTCTTACATGTGGGTTGTCTATTCATATTTTAGACGTCAAAATATTGTTCCTTTTGTACCATACTACTCAGGCAAAACAGTTTATTTAAATTGTAATACATTAACAAGAAGTAGCTATTAAATAGTCACTTAAACTGAACATGTAAGAAAATAAGTAAATATAACGCATTAACGCATAATTAAAGTATATTAATTTAACAAAAGACATTTAATTATCAATGCAACCAAAATCGTGCGGTAAAAATACTTTTTCGACGACTGACTTTGAAGGTACTCATGTACGCTTCCATTTCAAAGCAGAAAGTGGTTATTTGCCGCACGTGCGCAGAAATTGAATCATTTTCTGCTCTAGAGCGTTTTTGCTTTCTACTAACAATCTACTCACAAACTTTTCCGTCAAAGTGATTTATCAAAGTGACAATGAGTTTGAGCGACAAAAATGAAGTGAGTTGTCTTTCTACTCCAAGCCACAGCAGTCGCCGAAAAAATATCGTCTATATTTCGAGCCGAAAGTACTTTTCCCGCTTTTACATGATTGAGTTTTCATGGGCAAGCGGCAAATATGTACTTTCCGCTCTTAATATAGAATATACTATTACCTACTTCCGCCATGAAAAGTCGGGCTGCAAAGTACACTTTTCCACACGATCACAAGAAAACATATATTAAAATAACACTGATGTGAACTTAGCAGCTAATTTCTAACAGCCGGTTTGAGAAGGTACCAGAATGACCAGTGAAGTCGAGTATTTTTTGAATTTCCAACAAAATTGACTGTGTTCGAACATAATGAGTATGACTGGATTTCTAATCACTGAAACGACTAATTATCTAGTATCATGTATCAATAATGAGATACAGATATAAAAATCCTATTGTTTCTTCGTCTGACTAAGATTGCTCCTGTTTGACTGCCTTTTATTCTCTTTCTATTAGTGTTGTTGTAAGTAGGTTGTCGTTCCATCTTTTCTTTGGTCTTCCTGTTGGTCTTTTGCTATAAGGTTTATTATCTTAGCTATTATGTTAGGTGCCATTCTATCAACATGACTATCCGAGTCTTTATTCTTTGGTTTTACACATTTGTTGATGCTCTAGATGTTACATTGCTCCCGTATGCTCTTATTTGTCTGTCTCTAAGTGTTATAGCTTTCATTGTTCTTAGAGTCTTCATTTCTACATTACTCATTATCTTTTGTGTCGGCTAGAGTTTCTGCCGCGTAGGTTAGAATCGGTCTCACTGTTTTATATATTCTCATTTTCCTCTCTGTGGTCATGTGTTTATTCGTTCTCTCAAGCATCCGCTAATTTTGCTGCTGTGGTTATGGTCCAGTCGTTAGTTATATTAATTTCAGGGTAAGTAACTATCATAACCTGCTTTATGCTTCTGCCATCCACATCCAGTTTACACCTTCGAAGGTCTCTACTACTAATCACCATGCATTTTGTTTATTTGCTTTCTGTTTCTTTTCAACTGCAAGACAGGCATCTGAAGTGGACCAACCTAGTACCGAACAAGTGGAGGAAATTACCGAGAAAATAACCAGTTCAAAAAGAATCTCAGCATCAGAATCAGGAGGGAGCAGAAATACGAAGAGAGTGCGAACTCAACGACAGGAACAAACTTCATTGCTTTGTGATATTGCCCAACATGTTACTACTTCCATGCCGCAGCTCAGTTAAGATCCCATTGATCTCTTTTTCAAATCTTTAGCAGCAACCGCTAAAACACTATCTCCTTGGAATTTGGCTACTGCTAAACAAAGAACTAAACGAAAACTAACGAAAGAACTCTTTAAACTTTACATCGTTATCTACAAAATCAACATCTCGAAAACCCCTTCTTTGGATCTAGTCAAACATGTTGAGTTCTGTATAATACTTCTAACAATTTAAAGTACCAATGTACTAAACTTCCTCTTCTTCTACAATAATAAAAATATGTAAAATTACATTTGAATGCATTATTTGAGTACACATATCTAAGATTAATATTTAATTACAATAATCACTTAACACAAAACTTCTGAACTAAATTTTGTCTTCGAACTAGAACGAACTATTTCGTGCTATATCACCGATCTGGTCAGACAAGCCAGGACTTTACTCTGGATTCTGGGTCTTTTCGGAAATTCACTTTAGCTTACTCGATCACTTTCGAACATGGCGAGTTCGCTTAATTCCCATTTAAAATATTGACGGTAATCAACCTTTGAACTTTTATAGTGAAACCATCATATGACTAAGTTTTATGATAAGCTGAATTGATCTTCAAATTTTAATGAGCGTTTATTTTAACAGCCCAGAACTCGGTTTATAATTACAGGCTAATTCAATATGTATACCAATTTGTATAGCCCTTAAACTCCGTTTTTACAGGTATATCGAAAAGAATCTCGTTGGTGGACTAACCGAGAGAAAATCATCGACTATCCCACGGCTTTACCATCAGGCTACATCAAACAGGAAGTAATTACAGCAATACGAGTGTACAATCAATATTTGGATGGTAACACTGCAAAAGCTTATATACTACAAGGAGGTATAGGCTATTCTTATGTAAAAATCAAATTGGAGTCCAACTGGAACAAAGGATTTCAATTTTTAGTGCAAATTTACGGTCGTTAATAAATGTATAGTGCGACCCAGAATGTAATGTATATAATAGTTAGCATATAAATATAAAAGTAATTTGCAAACTCTGAATTATTGTAATTATTTTTGAGAAAACTCCTAACTGTATACACAGTAATAAGAGCTCTTGAACTATTTATCTTTCACCTATACGTTATTAGTACATAATACCTTGGAAACGGTGTAAGTTCTAATGTTCATAAAAATCTATATCATAACGCCCGCTTATAACGCCCTGAAATCTTTTTTAATATTAGTAATGGCATTTTTATTCTCTCTAACTGTTTTAAAAGCATACGGAATCTTTTAGACTGTCTTGAAATGTTTTGAGAGCCTCTAGACTGTTTTAAAAGCTTTTGGGAGGCTTTCGACTGCTTTTGGAGTTTCTGTAGTATTTGGAATTTTTTTGGACAACTTTAGGAGCATTTGGAAGCTTTTATGCCCGGTTTCTGAACCAATAGATATATTTCACATAAGAATATCGATTCGATAGATTATCTTATTTGTCCAATTTGGATTTCTGAACAAACTTTTTGCTTTCATAAGTTATGAAAAAGATAATCTCAGCTAAAACGACCAAATATCTGATCGACAAATAGTGACGCACGTGCATTGACGACTAACCTAAACAGATATGACAGACGGTCACGGACCTTCACTTAACTTTTAAAGTTCTAGTAATTTGTTGTTTTCTGTGTTGTTAATTCGTTGTCAAATGGATGTATCAGTATTTTCACTTCTTCTGATGAAGAAGTCATTGTCCATGCTATTGAGCGGCCAAATCTTCGGCATACTAACCACAAAAATATCTCTCCGATTTTTATCAGTTCCAATATATTATATTAATCTTCATCAATGATATTTCAAGGGTAATTAGTGTGGAGTATTTATGCCGACGATTTTCTGGGGCTGCAGCATTCTGTGGACGCTGTATACCAATGGTACTTGAACAATAAATTGCCATTGAACACCAACAAGTATTCCGTTGTGACTATTACAAAAAAAACGATTGCCAATTAAACATGAGTACCCCATGGGGCGGGACTCACTTCAAAGAGTAAGCACTATGAAATATCTCGCGATTATAGTCTCGAAAATGAGTTTTTGTGACCATGTTGATCACATTGTCGCAGGTCCAATGCAGGAGCTGAGTTTTATTAGACGAAAATGTGGATCATTTACTAGCGTGGATGCTAGCTTTCAGGAGTATGGCTCGTTGGTGTGGTCGCCTGTATACAGAGTGTACATCGAGGGGATCGAGAGGGTTCAGCGTACATTTTTGAAATTCTTATCATTTAAAGCTGGGTGTTTATCCGGAGAGGGGCATTTACCATGCTATTCTGCTTGTAAGGTTTCAAATGGACAGTTTGGAGAGTCGACGTAATTTACATTGTGTCATTTTTTTATACAATCTAATCAATCGCGATGTTGATTGCCCTTCTCTGCTGAGTCGTCTGAGCTTTTCGGTTCCCAGACATGGTATTAGACTTAGAGAGCAAGACTTTTTTATCTGTCCACCGCTAGAACGAACTTGATGTTGCAGTCCCCCTGCTACAGAATGTGTCTATTATATAACTTAGTTCATCGAGCCTGCAAGCCTGATTTCTGTATGTCACTCACGTATTTTAAAGCGCTAGTTAAGATATGTATGGTCTCTACTGTTGCATCTTAGTTTAGTGCGGTTTTGCTATTTTCTAAATTTATACTTTTTGTATAGTTTGTGGATATTGTTACGATTTTCCCGTGGGTTCACACAAAGTCAATTTAACTCAACGATTAATAAATTTATTACACTTCAAAACACTCCGTACAATAATTAACACAGCTACTAAAAACACTACTACAATTCCACAATTATTCCGCTATTTAAACTTATCCGCGTTCCCAAATTCACTACTACCACACTCTAACTCTCTGTCGTCGACGACGCCGCTTCTTTTATATTCGCAAACCACGTTCTAGAATGACCGCGAAACGCTTCGCGGGTTGCCTCGAATCTTCCAGGTATGGCGCTTCCTTCTGTGGCCTACTTTAATACGCGCCCGGCCAGATATTGCGGCGCATCGGTTTCATCGAGTATCGAGCATAGTAGGCCCAAACCGTAACACTGCCCCCCTCTTAAAGCTGATCGTCCCGATCCGCTTCATCTAATTCCTGGTATTTCTTGAGTCTGTCCAGATGGACAATTTTCATCTTGCCTTTGGGGCTGCGTTGGACTCTGTAGGCGACGTCGTTTAACCTTTTTACCACATTGTAAGGTCCCTCCCAGTGTCGTTGCCATCTTTGACTTAATCCTTTGCTCCTCCTGGGTTGAAACATCCACACAGCATCACCTTCCTTATAATTGCCACCAGTTGGTCTGTGGTCCAGTGTCATCTTCATACGGTCGTTGTTTGGTTTCATCTTCTCTCTCTCAAGTTCCCGAATTGTGCTGGATCCCTTCTGTAACGAACACTGGTCACACCGTTTACACCATTCCTCAACGTCCTTTCTGAAGTTAATCCAGTAAAATCGATCTCTTATTCTAGCCAAAGTCTGGTTTACTCCAAAGTGTCCTCCTCTGCGACTGTCATGTAGTTCTCGCAGCACATTCTCTTTGCAGGAATTGGGCACTATTTTTTGGTAAACAAAGCGTTTTCCGTCTGGACTTTCCCATTTGCGAGTAATTAAGTCATCTCGCAGTCGAAGCGAATTCCACTGCAACCAGTACCATACTACCCCTTACTGTTGGTCCATATCTGGAAATCTGTTGCCAATCCGGTTTCAAATCCTTCTCCAACCATCTTCTGATTACTTTCAAATCAGAGTCTGAGCGCTGTCCTTTCAATATGTCTTCCTTAGAAACGCTGCTATTCATTCTTTTTGTAGCCTCTTTATCTGTCACCTTCGCGATTTGACCAATCCTCCAACCATTATGAATTTGTCCTTTCCGGTACCTTAAATCACTATCCAAAGCTTGACGATCCTCTACATATCGCGGTAAATATCCTTCCGGGTTCTTCATTTCCTGCTCCTGGTTACGCCAATTCTGCGGGGTCGGTAAACGAGACTGCTGTCTGCAATTCCATTGGTAATGTCCTTTACGTCCACAAATATAACATGTAATGTTTCTTTTAACAGAGGCGTTCCGGTGATTTGTTCTGATGTCCTGATTTCGTCGACACTGTGGGTTTGGAGAACAAGACCGCTGTCTGCAATTCCTTCTAATGTGTCCCGTACGTCCGCATCGATAACACTCCACTCTCGTGATCGGACGTGACCGTTCTAACTGTCTGGACTGACCATTTCCTAATGCTGCCATTTGTTGCACTAATTGGCCGAACATTGATTCAATTTTATTTATTGATGTAGCAACATGATCGGCTGGCGGTACTCCTTCCTCTTGAATAGGCTCTGGCTTTAAATCATTACACGCAGCTTCAATTTCCAGCGCTCGAATCAGTAATTCGCTGTTGTTGCTCCCTTTGAACATCTTCAGCCATTTCTTTACCTCCAGATCTCGAATCCCATCTACAAAATACTGTGCCACAAGTGCTTCTTGGATTTCATCCGGGACGGCTGGGTAAGCCAGATGCACAAGGCGACGAATTTCGGATTCAAACTCTTCTAGATTTTCACCAGTTTTCTGCTGTCTTGCCATTAATTGCGTTCGATACAGATTTGCATTTGCAGCGGCCTCAAATTGGAGTTGGTACGTTGCCCATGAAGTTTGACCGTCGTATGTGGGAGGCTTGATCTTGTTTCCGGTGATCACTGTAGAGCTGGCTCCTCTGCTGTCAAATTTCTGCTCTAAGTCGCGTAGCTTTATCTCAACATCATTCTGAATTTTATTAATGTCCTCCCGAACATCAATCTGAATTTTACTAATGTCGTCCCGAACATCATTAATGTCTTCCCGAACATCCTTTAATTTTTCCTCAACATCACACTCCATCTTTTTAAGACTATGGGTTACATACTCTTGGATTTCTGTTTTGGTCCCCGCTAGAACGTTCAATATTTCTTCGTTACGCTTTTCTTGCCGCTCTCTATCTTCTTCTTTGTCTTGTTGTCGAATTCTTTCTTCTTGTTGTCGAATCCTTTCTTGTTCTTCCTTGTTTTGTTTTCGCATCTTTTCTTGTTCTTCTTTGGCTTGTTTAAGCATAGCTTCAAGTTGGGCCTCCATGTTTGCACTTTGACGTCTTGTTATTGGCATAAAATAAATTTAACACACCACTGTTCCGAAAATCTCTAGTCCGGTTCTGAACACAAGTCTCTAACCCGAAGTTTAGTTCCAATTCACGTCGCACTAAAGTCTGATCCCACTTCTGACACCAATTGTTACGATTTTCCCGTGGGTTCACACAAAGTCAATTTAACTCAACGATTAATAAATTTATTACACTTCAAAAGACTCCGTACAATAATTAACACAGCTACTAAAAACACTACTACAATTCCACAATTATTCCGCTATTTAAACTTATCCGCGTTCCCAAATTCACTACTACCACACTCTAACTCTCTGTCGTCGACGACGCCGCTTCTTTTATATTCGCAAACCACGTTCTAGAATGACCGCGAAACGCTTCGCGGGTTGCCTCGAATCTTCCAGGTATGGCGCTTCCTTCTGTGGCCTACTTTAATACGCGCCCGGCCAGATATTGCGGCGCATCGGTTTCATCGAGTATCGAGCATAGTAGGCCCAAACCGTAACAATATTATAATTTCTTACTTGAGTCAGTTAAATGGATACAGTACTTGCCGTGCAGTTCGACCCTGTTAATTATATTGTTGGGTCTAAATAAATAAACAGTATACTTAAATAATCAATATAAATTGTACTGTACTTATATTTTCAATTATTAACTTGTATACCTATGCTCTGTAATGTATACTAAAAAAATAAATCGATAAAAGATATATTTCCGTGATTTGGTGGTAGCCCTTACTCTTTTGGTCCCACAATAGCCTTTTGTCAAACACCAAGAAAATAAGTTTTTCACTATCCATATTGAAAATATCTCTGGCCACTACTTTAAACAATCGTGCGATCGCAACAAGTGCAAATAAGACAAAACTGAAAAAGGACTTGTAATTGAAGTATTCGCTCCCGCTGCTGGACATTGAATTGATACATACTTTCCGTCGATGGCTCCAACAGCATGGGGAAAGTTCCACTTTTCTTAATTTTCTGACATCTGAAAATGATCTGATGAGATTTCCTATTATGTCCACAGCATCATAATTAAATATTTAAATTATGCACAGTTAAATAATTAGAATAAAAATTTGTAAAACCCACTGTATGCATGGGCAGGTGTACCTCTTCACGTGGGTGGCAAGTATTCTCGTTTATTTACTGATGTATTTTTTTATTTTTAGGTTGAGCTCATTGAGTAGAGAACGAAAATAGAAGTGAATCTGCTTCCCAAACTGCTCAAATCCTCGCTTCTCACCAATCAGAAATGGTACAATCGCCATCCAATCAAGCGAAACAATATTTTGCAAAGCCTAATGCAATGAAGCGCAAAAAAGTTCAGTCTCTCCGGTGAGGTGGTCGACATATTGCAACATTCTATAATGCGTGATTTGATGTGTATGGAGAGCATGTTGCGATGAAACTCAAATCGTACTCCAGGAGGTCACAAGCTTCACAACACTACGTCAACAACATTCTTTTCGAAGCTGACATGGGCCGCTATGAGGCACCTCCCGTCAGTTATCATCAAAATCAAACGATTTCGCCAACTTATTCAGCCCCTCCATCCCCTGCTAAGTTTTCGTCAACCGATTCATCTGGCTCACCTTCTCCAGCATTTGTCTCTCGTCCTAATAACCAGCATGTAGAACCTCAACTTCCTACCACTAACCATTCACATCAATTAAGCACTGAAGATGCAAATCCGCTCGTCGCCGTGATTGCCTCGGATCCAGAAACTTTCTTCTTTTTTTTCTGTTTAACATTCCCACGTTCAATTTATTCAATACTTCCATTCAACTATTCTCACATTATTACTACTTATTTTATTATTACTATTGCTACTTATTACAAATACTTTTTTCAAATATATATTTCCAAAAATAAAATATAACATTTGTTCTTACCTTAACTCATGTAGTGCTTCTACGATGACCCGGCAGACTTCAGGAACAAGTAAGGAAATTGTAGGTTTTGAAACCCTGAAGAGAAACATGAGGCTGCCATGCGAGTCACCAGATGCTAAAAATCGAAGGGTTATTCCTAACCGGACTGATGCTGAAGTTGACACTCGCGGCAGATGCTGTGATTTACATAAATACTGAACGAGTTAAATTTTAAAATGTTAATGTATTTTATTAAATTTTGCCCTATTATGGGTCAATTATGCAACGCATAGCAACGATTTAAACAATCTTTTATTCACTAGTAATTTAAAAAAAATTTAAGATTTTAAATCACTCTAAACAACTTTCGCTTATTAATTTGTCACTCACATCATTTAAAAGTAAAGCAGATAGGAAAACTTATTATTACAACGTTTAATTTGTACAGTTTTTTATATAATAGATACAATTTTTTTATTCCTTATATGTAACATAAAAATTGCAATCTTTCAAATTATTAAACTGCAGTTGAATTCCACCACCTAATGGAAAAACAATATCTTTTCCCAAATGGGTTTTTTTAAGGTTTTCTTTTTCCTCTAAATTTACTGCAGTTGATTCAATTGTTTGTGGCGATGTTGAACATAATAATTCAACTTTGCTGTTAGTATCTTTTCTTTCCCCAGTTTCACCTAGTATCTTATGGGAAATGTTAATTTTGTTGGCAATTGAGTCTTCCACGTAACCCTCTGCTGCCGTATTTGATCGCCAACCCCCATGACTCTTAAGTACTGACAAGTCGGCACCAGAGTCTGCTAATAGCGTCGCAGAAGAACATCGAAAGCTATGCCCCGTGTACTCTTCAGGATTTGACAATCCAAGGAATTTTGCTTCTTTTCCATCTTTTGTGGTATTTTTGAAAAAGTGTTAATGCCCACTGGTTGAATAGTACACTTCTGCTTTTCATATCGTAAGAATAGTCGCTTATGGGAAATGGTAGCAGATCTTAATTTTACATATTTACGGTAAACATCAATAGCATGTACCGAATTACTGCCGTCGACAACAAAAAAACTCGTTTTTTATATGTCTTTGAATCCGGAATTTGGACCACTAACACATTTTTCCTATCTTCTACATCGTCCACAGACATGTTTACCAATTCGGCAATCCGAGTTCCTCCTGCAACGCCCATGATTAGCACCACCTGCAATAGTTACAATCAAGATGGTAATTTAAAAAAACGTAACAATAATAAGTGTAACTATTTACCTTTAATAATAAATAGTTTTCATCCGGCGCACAATCCAGAAACTTTTCAAGATCTTCTCATGTAAAAATCTTAGATTTTTTAGGCCTGTATCCAACAGAATGTTGCTTTAGAAAAGCTGTTACTTGATGGAATCTTTAGATAGAAAAAAAGTCATGTAACTAATTTATTATTTTGAATTATGTTCCCCACAAACCAGCTTATATCGATATTTTCCTTTACTAAAAGCATTTTCTTGAGTTGAGTAGCCTATAAAGACGATGACTTTGTCTTTTTTGAACGCTCTAATGTGTAGGCCAGAATTATAGTTTCATTTTGCATCCTTTTTCGGTCTCCATTCAGAAAAGAACTGATATTCCTTTTCATAAATCCATCTTGATTTCCGGGGCACTAACTTAGGCCACTCGCTGCGCTCGTGGACCTAATTGTTCTTTTCGTGAATAAAAAAAGTTTCTAATAAAGACGTCAAAATTTAATAAAATATTGTATAAAACACGTGAATTAATCACGCCTGTTTATTCACTCGAAGAAAAAATGGTTCATAAGTCACAAGTCACTTGCTGTATAAATAACTACTGTTTCGTTGTATTGTATTTTATTTTTCGTAAAGCAAAAAAAATAACTATATCATTTATATTTTGACCTAAGTATGACCTAAAAATACTTATTGTCTTTATATTTATTATATAAATTAATAATGGATAACATTTCGATTGTTATTAAACGCAATTAAAAATTTTATGCAATTCAAATGCAATTGTTTGCAAATTTTGAAAAAAAAGTTTTTTTATCACATGTGTATGTGAAACATATAATAGAAATCACCGAGATTCAAGTCATTCTTTTTTGTCTGTTATGTGTAAAACTTGTAGTGTTACTGCTGATTTCAAAGTGATTTGGCACACTGGCTATATAATTCACTGCAACAAATAGTGGGTGAGCATTCTAACTAAAAATAGGTTCGAAAACATTTCATTTTATTCATTTTGTTTTTTGTAGACTGACAATGAAAAATATCGTAAAGAAAACTGAAGAAATTGTAACTGAGAAAGGATTCCACAAACCTAAAGTCGATCTAGGAACCGATTTTAGTTACAAACATGAAATTGTATGGCGAAACGTGGCAGTCTTTATAATACTACACTTAATTGGTTTTTACTCTTTGGTTTACATCTTCACTGGCAAAATATCATTGCCTTTAATCTTGTTTAGTAAGTTTTATAAAATATTACTATTCATTTTGTAGTTCTTCGTTAAAAAAGGAAGTTATTATTATAAAAAAATACATTCTTTACAAGAATGAAAAAGTACAATTTTGCAATAAATGATCGTCTAAATCACCTAAAACTTTTTGAGAAAAAACATAAATAACATATTCTATACGAGGTTTGTAAAGAAAGGGAGATATAAAGTTTTGCCTAGGGGAGCGTAGTACTCAATGTCAGTTTAATTGGTGGTTCATATGTTAGATATTGAGAGAAAAAAAATAATTCAGAAAACGCCCTAAGCAAACCTCAAGTAGGTACTGATTTTATTTGAACACTTGATTAATTGTGTAGTACACATTAGAACAAAACAATGTATATTTCAGACATTTCAATCAAGATCATATTAAATAAGACATAATTATCTTAAAAAAAACGGTCAATGTTAATTTAGCGCCAGCAAAAGTTTATCAAATAACTATACCTATACTGAAAGTCTAAAATAAAAAGAAGTCTCCTATTTGTTGTAAGAAATGGTTCTGTCAACACATGACAACAGCTTCAACAAGTAGTGTTGCCCATGTTGCGTGCAGTTTCGAAACTGGTTCTTACAGTACTCAATTCGCAATTTGGTCCATATGAAGAAGACGTAATAATTGTTGACTTCTCTGTTCTTTATTGACTATTTGTCAGTAACAATTTAAAAATTTTTGAGACAATATTTTTTATTAAAATATTTTGAGAAAATTAAAAAGAACCTTTCTGAACAAACCTCGTATTTATATGAATAAAACTTTTTATTTTGCTTGTCTGCTGTAACTATTAATACTGTTTACATTTTGTTCATATCTAGACTTAGTGTATATCATATTTGGTATATTTGGGGTAACTGGTGGAGCCCATCGACTGTGGACCCATAGAGCTTACCAAGCCAATCTACCTTTTCGCATACTATTGATGCTGGGACAAACATCTGCAGTTCAAAATCACATTTATGAATGGGTAAGAAGACGTAATAACTCATTTTTAATACTGTAAAAATTTTACCCCAAGTTTTAATCGGGAAAATAAACCGGAGGGTAGAACAAAAATAAAAAAACTTTTATACAGGGTGGTCCAAATTGATTGTAACATACTTAAAGGGTGGAAAGTACATAAAAAATAAACTCGAAAGTGTCATATAAACTATGGTCGAAAAGCGCCCCCTAGCAGAGCTGGCAAACCCTAAAATATGTATCCGAAAAAGCAGGTATTTTTATTTTAATTCCTAATCAATAAAAACAAATGAAATTTGGCAAATTTGTCACCATTTTGAAGTAACAATTTGGAAATTTTTTATTTTTTTTCAATATTCCGAACAGAAGCGAATTTTTTTATTTGCCAAACCAACATCAATCTCACATATACGGGATGCAAATTTAATAGAACTGTAATTTCGTGTTTTTTTTTTTAATATAAGACGTCGAAATTTAATAAAACATTGTATAAAACACGTGATTTAAACCTGTTTGTTTATTCATTCGAAGAACGGTCGTGGGCCTAATTGTTCTTTTCGTGAATAAAAAATGGTTTAAGTCACTTGTTGTATAAATAACTATTATTTGTACATACATACGCATGCGTTAATTAAATTCATATCCTACTTTTTACGTAAATCACAGTAATCTAACTTAGCTGATCTTAGTCAAGAGACCACAGAGGCCATCACAAGTACACAGACACTGATGCCGATCCTCACAACTCTCGAAGAGGGTTTTTCTTTTGTCACATGGGTTGGCTAATGACCAAAAAACACCCTGAAGTTATTGCAAAGGGAAAACGTATCGATTTGAGTGATTTAGAAGCGGATCCTGTAGTGATGTTTCAGAAAAAGTGAGTATAGAATATTTTATAATTCAGAAGAGTAGTTCACAATTCTCAAACTTCGACTTTTACTAAAATTGTGAAAAAAATAGGTGTTTATTATTTTGTTTCCAATTTTGTGGTAGATTTTTTTTTCTTTTTTTACCTATGACAACGAAAATTAATTACTATTACAGATTTTTTTAAAAATAATTGTTTTAGTGATAAATGTTATAAACGGATTTGTCAATAGACATAACTGTAAATACTGAAACAATGAAAATTCTTACATATTATATCCACAAAACGATAAAGTTTTGTGGATGTTAGATATGTACCAGTATATCCTCATACAGTGTGTCCAGAATAAGCAGGGCCACTATGAAAATCTTACCGGAGACGGTTAGAGATACACATTTGTTTAAATAGGAGAAACGTTGCGTAACCATGGCCTTAATAGAACGACATATAGAAAATTTCTAAACTTTCTTTGGTTTTTGAGACATTTTGAAAAAGTGACTTTTTTGACAGGAAAGTGTTTTTTTGGGTAAATTCCGCAAAAAAGTGAAGCAGAAAGGAACAAGGAAGGGAATTTACCCAAAAACCACTTTCCTGTCATTCATTACATTCGCGTTAAACTCTTTCCATGTTTTATATTTTATTTTATTTTGTGATGTTAATATTGAACTTAGACCACAACTAATAAAGCAGCAGCTTTTAAAGTTCTTTAAAGTAACATTATTAGTTTTTCATTCCGACGTTTCGTCTTTCGTAACCTAATTATTTTAAATGCTGTTACTTTTTTAATATCAGATTCTGCAAGCCCACCTTATTCCGAATCCAATGATGTATGTCACTTTATGGTTTAAATGCGTTTTCCTCTGTTTTTTGACCTTAATAAAGAAAGGTCCTAATACGGATCTGAAAATTATTATTATTTTTTTAATTATAAATTGCCTATGATAAAAAATGGTTATTTAGATGGTTATTTAAAGCTTGAAAATAAGACAAGAAAAAACATATTTTAAACCAAAAATAAAAAAAGTTAAATTACATGCATTATTGAAATCGGAATAAAAGGGGCTTTCGATTCTAACATAAAAAAAAACATCAGGACCATATTTAAAAAAAAAAGTTAATCCGCAAAGACAAAACGTGAAAAACTGATAATGCCACTTAAAACAACTTTAAAAGTTGCTGTGGAGAAGTTTCATTAGTTTTAATCTAGGGCCAATATTAACGTCACAAAAAAATGAAACGTAAAATCAAAAACTTACTTCTCTTTGCAAAATATCTCAAAAACAAAAAAAAAGTTGATTTTTCTAAATGTCATTTTATTAAGGCCATGATTATGCAACTTTTCTCCTATTAAACCAAATCTGTATGTCTCTCTAATCTTTTTCAAGATCCCCATACTGGCCCTCCTTATCCTGGACCCACTGTATAAAACAGACAGATATTTTCGAAAATCTCGGACGCAAATTAGAACAACATTTATACCAATGTGTCTTTGTTTCTAGTTGGGTCTTCTGTTTCACCAAACAAAAAAGGTTTCTTGGGAAAATAGAATTTTGCACTATTTATTGCACTATATTTTTTTTTACTAATATTATTTTTTTCTATGGTCAGACCGAAGACCCAACTCAAAATAAAGAAATAAGAAAAGGCGGTTTTACACTGAAGCAACCGTGGTCTGTTTTGTCGCATATGCGGCATGATCTCGAAAACTATTGGGAAAGAGACTAAAGGCGGTTTTACATTGAAGCAACTATGGCAACTTAATTGCTTACTACAAGCAACTATATTGCTGCTTTCGAACCTTTAAGTCGCATGGTACAAACGGATTTCGTTGCAGCACGGGACTAACCTAATTTCGAGAGTGGTCCGATAAATTCTTAGCCTACAACAGGAAAACAATTTTTTTTTAAAAGTGGCGGTTTGTTTCTCAACTTAATCTCCTTTTAGCTTGATACAGGTGATGATAAACCCTTCATTCGACGCAAATTTCAGCCCGGCTAGTGACTTTTTCAAGTTTGGAAACAAAACATATCGGTCATGAAGACGGCGGTTGTGTGAGCCGGTGCGATGTCATGGTGGAAAAGCACTTTTTTCCTCTCCAAAAGCCGCCGTTTTTTATGCAAATCGGTGTAATAATTCAGCCTGTGATCGTTTTGCCCTCCTCCAAGTAGTCGACGTGGATCACTCCTTGTGAATCCCAGAAAACGGTGGCCATCACCTTTCGATCTAATGAGACCTCTTCGCCTTTTTCGGAGCACGTTCGACCTCGTTGAAACTGATTAAACCAATTTTTGACGGTAGCCATCGAAGGAGAAGAATCACCGTACACAGCAACCAAGTGTTTTTTAATTCTGTGTGCAATTTTCCTTCCAAAAACAAGAATCGAATCACAGATCGATATTGTTCTTTTTCCATTTTTACAGAATCCGCGGACACGCCCACTTTCACATGAAATCAAAACAAAACTAACAGTCTGATTTGTCTAAAATTTTGATAGTAGCCGCCTAAGATTATGTAATACACGATAATACATTTCCCTTACGATAGTGGTGCCATCTGGTGGTGAGGCTAAGTACTTATCGGACCACCCTCGTACATACAGGCGACGGATTCATTCAAGTCAATTTGAATTATTGGCCTCAGTTGATAATCTTTTTTTGCCATCAACTTTTAAAAACAAAGAAAAAGACGTATAATAGTCTATTCTGTTTTTGGAGAAGATCCACTTTTCTATTTTCTGTAAATATGAAAGGTAGTTCATACCATTTTCACTTTGTCCTTAGTCTCTTTCCCAATAGTGTCCAATTTTTGAGATATATTTTCCCACACTTTTAATTATTTTTATTATCTTGAATGTATTGTGTATACTGTAATACAATTACTCTGTGTTATAGTTTGAAAGTAGCAATATATTTGCTTGTAGCAAGCAATTAGGTTGCCACAGTTGCTTCAATGTAAAACCGCCTTAACTCGTCTCAACAAACATATACAAGGTGGTAGTTTTAATTGTCAATAATTCACCATTCGATAGCCCCTCAAAACATAATTTGACATGCATTATGTCATTTTTGCAAAAAATGCTTTCTAAGAAAGATACAGTCCCCCAAATTTCAGTTTAAAAATGTTTTTTTTGTCATAACTGTCAGACCGCTGCAACAATTTTGATCAAAT
The DNA here is from genome assembly GCF_016097725.1 of Ips typographus. Classification (NCBI taxonomy): domain Eukaryota; kingdom Metazoa; phylum Arthropoda; class Insecta; order Coleoptera; family Curculionidae; genus Ips; species Ips typographus. The sequence continues at coordinate 463,947 of NC_138427.1, forward strand.
TTGGAACCAGCACTTATGAAATTAATACTCATTATGTGATATTAATGACGTTTTTTAAATTCCTTGTTTAATTTGGAAAAGAAAGTATTTCTTGTAAAATTCTGATTTGAAACTAACGAGATAATTGAGTTATGACGTTTCAACACCCAACAAAAAAAACTGATATTTGGGCGGGCAAAAATTGGATAGTTTGTTTTATAAATATTGAACTGCAACAGTGGTTCGTCCTTCGAAAAATATGTCCCCTTCAATAAAATAATTGTTTATTTGTTTTAGAATTTTTTAACTCATTTGAGAAGTTTTGAAATAAGCACTTTCTATTTAGGTATTACATTCCACTAGTACTTATTTTCAATCAACTAATACCAGTGGTAGTTCCATGGCATTTCTTTGGCGACGAATTATGGCCGGCGTACACTTTTTCAATGATGAGATATGTGATTATGCTGCATGGTACATGGACAGTGAACAGTTTTGCTCATCTGTGGGGCCCTAAACCTTATGACAAGTAAAATAGTTCCAGTTTTTTTTTTGTTTCTTTTACTTAAAAACCTCTAATATGTAATTTTTTTTAGGAATATCAATCCAACAGAAAGTCCGTTTGTAGAGAAATTACTGTTTGGTGAGGGATTTCATAATTACCATCACACATTTCCTTGGGACTACAAAGCTGCCGAATTGGGTGATTACCAGTATAATTTCACTACCGCTTTCATAGATTTTGCGTCTAAATTTGGCTGGACCACTGATTTGAAAAGTGCCTCAAAAGACCTGATTAGAAAAAGGTTATAAGTGCAAATTACCCAATATAAAAATTTCTGTTTTTCATTTTTCTATAGAGTTTTGAGAACAGGAGATGGGAGTTGGACAGATAAAATGAATGAAACCTCGCCTTTTAACGATCAAGAAATAAATAGTAACGAAAGGATAGAAGATACGATTAATAAAGAACTAGTTTGGGGCTGGGGGGACGAAGCCATGACAGAAAAGGAGAAAGCTTCTGTTAACAGAAGTGCTAGGGTCTGATTAAATTAAAGTCAAATGTCATATCCTAACATTATTATATAATTTACTATATTAGTTGCTCCGATAGTTATTAGAGATATTTGTTTTATTATGACAGTTAATAAACATTTAAGTTTACTAAATAGTATGTATGCAATTTACTAAGGAAAGAGTCTTAGTCCAGTACCCAATTGTTAATTTCTGCAACGCCACAACCGTCACATTTTCCAGATTATCATTCTATTACAGAATCCCAAGTGAATGGCTCTAATTTGTTATAATACTTAAAAGCTATAGCATCGAATTTTAAAGTTCGTCGTGGATTAGAGCATGCGATAATTGCAATTACACTATGGAAACGTACACGTCTATACAATGTGTCCTAAGCTATTTGCGTTCATCATTTGTTACGTATATATACAGGGTGTCCCATAAGTATTGGTAAATAATTTAATGGCGGGTTTTTGGGATCAAAATAATTCGATTTAGCACAACTTACCTCAGACCAATTGTCAACGAAAACAGATATACAGGGGGTCAAAGTAATTTTACGATATTTCGTTTCCCCGACCAATTCAACGATTCGGAATATTTTTATTTAAGATATTTCTCACTTCACTAATTTTAATGGAAAATAATGATATTGGTTTAATAAAAAGCAGTAAAAATAATTTCTAAACGCGTTTATTGATTTTGATGAAATTTAGGACCAAAAATAATAAAAATGGCGTGTGGTTCGTAAATAAAAGTTTGTCGTTTTGTTACCCCTGTATCAATTAATTAGCCAATAGCTGACTTTATTATGTAACTCTTTTGCCTCACGCAAAGTTTAGAAAAGTTAATTCAGGTGATTTTGTAGGATAGGTTTCATTTAGAAATTAGGAAGAACATAATTTTCAACCACCTTGTATAATTTAGAATCTATTTCTTCCCGTAATAATAGCTAGTTCGTCAGCCTTTATGTTGTGTAACCTTAATGTTTTCTTTCTACGAGACAAGAGAAGAACAATTTTGATACTGATGCGGTGTTTACATTAAAAAAAAAAACAATACAGGGTGTCCCACGACGAAAGACATCGATTGATATTGGAAAAAGTATAATCAGGAGAGCTTTGAAAATTAGGCAGGATACTGATGTGGGCATGCCCAATCTAACTAAAATATTTTCAAGATGGTTGCACTTCCGTTTATACCGGAGGTCGATCACAACTCTCTTATTTTAAATAGAACACCCTATGTATTATTACATATTTGGATTCCTCACAAAATTCTGACCAACTTATGTGTACAATGCCCTATGCCTATCTCTAGCCGTTTTCGAAATATTTGATGTTTTTCCAAAAAAGTGACAGTTGCAACGCTCAACATATTTTTGTACTCTGTCAAAACCGTATTTCATTTTGCAATGAAACTTTGGGTTATTGTAAATAAAGGATCGTTTTATTAAACTGAAGGTGCGTAATGAGTCATTTGTATACAGGGTCGTCAAAAAAAAATCATAAACTTGCCACCAAAAAAAATGAAAAATCTGAAGTTTTTTAAATAGAAACCGACATTTTTTATGACGGAATCATTTTGAGCATTAAAAATTACTATACGTTTCAATTTACTTGCCTATACCTAAATCCAACCCATTTCGTTTTATTTGAGAATAAACATTTTTTTATTATGCTGCACGGTTGGGATTATCTGGTGTTCTAGTTGGTCATGCTTTTGACACACGGTGATATTGGAGACTGCAGGGCATGTTAATAACACTAGTTTTGAGTGTTTGGACAACTGCAAATACGCCGTCGCGGTTACGTTATTCAAACCAAGATTACTTAAATCTGTTTATTATTTACGGAGAATGTGATATTGTGAGTAGAACATGTGAGGTATTTGCCGCTCGTTATCCAGAAAAACCAAAGCCATAACCAAAAGCTGTAAAGCAAATAATTGAAAATTTTAAGAATACGGGACAAAACCAATCCCTAACAATACAAATGTAGAAATTGCAATTTTGGGCTATTTTGTTGCAAATTCAACTTCGTCAATAAGACAATTTTCCGTAGAATCAGGCATATCCAAAAGTTCAATTCAGAGGATCCTGAAGAAACATAAATTTCACCATTTTTCATTTAAATTAGTGCAACACTTAAAAGAGGTTGAGCGGCAAATATCTCACATGTTCTACTCACAACTTTATCACATTCTCCGTAAATAATAAACAGATTTAAGTAATCTTGGTTTGAATAACGTAACCGCGACGGCATATTGGCAGTTGTCAAAACACTCAAGTCACTAGTGTTATTAACATGCTCTGTAGGTCTCCAATATGTCAAAAGCATGGCCAACTAGAGTACCAGCTAATCCCAACCATGCAGCCTAATAAAAAAATGTTTATTCTCAAATAAAACGAAATGGGAACTGATGAATGAAATGAAAACTTATAGTAATTTTTAATGCTCAAAATGATTCCGTCATAAAAAATGTGGGTTTCTATTTAAAAAACTTGAGATTTTTCATTTTTTTTAGTGGCAAGTTTATGATTTTTTTTGGACGACCCTGTATACAAATGAGTCATTACGCACCTTCAGTTTAATAAAACGATCCTTTATTTACAATAACCCAAAGTTTCATTGCAAAATGAAATACGGTTTTGACAAAGTACAAAAATATGTTGAGCGTTGCAACTGTCACTTTTTTGGAAAAACATCAAATATTTTGAAAACGGCTAGAGGATATAGGCATACGGCATTCTACACAAAAGTTGGTCAGAATTTTGTGAGGAATCCAAATATGTAATAATATATAGGATGTTCTATTTAAAATAAGAAAGTTGTGATCGACTTCCGGTATAAACGGAAGTGCAACCATGTTGAAAATATTTTAGTTAGATTGGGCATGCCCACATCGGTATCCTGCCTAATTTTCAAACCTCTCCTATTTATACTTTTTCCAATATCAATCGATGTCTTTCGTCGTGGGACACCCTGTATACCGCGTGGTCCAGTTTTAAATGTCAATAATTCACCAATCAATAGCCCATCAAAAAATAAGTTAACATACATGATGTCATTTCCAAAAAATTGGTTTCTTGTCATAACTGTCAGACCACTGGAGCAATTTTCATCAAATTTAGATCAAATACATATGCAATTAATACATATAAAAGATGGTTTTCATTTTTCTGCCTTATTCTCTACCTCACTGGATATTTTTCAAAAATTTCAGTTTTTTTGACAAATAAAGTATCTTATAAAAGTATGATTTCAAACTTCGTTTACGAAATAATTGAGTTATTACGTTCAAAGACCCAAAACCAACCCAACCCAACTTAAAAATTGTCTTATAAACGGTGAAAATTGACTCTAGAAGCTTTTTAGCCAGTCATTATAGTTTTCAGATAAGTTGAAAAACTTTAGTAGGGACTTGTAGCCATGCTACTTTATCTAGAATTTTTGACTACAAATTCATACATTTCAATCTTGAAAATTGACTTGGACACCAAAATGTGACTCTGAGACTGAAACAATGAAAAGTGACATCAAAAGCTTAAATTTTGCATTTGAATTAAGTTTTCATAATTTGAAAATACAATTCAATATTTTAGTCTTGAAAATAGTCTTAAATACAGGATATTAACATTAGATTCATGAAAATTGACTTGAAGACTAACTTTTCAATTTTTTTTAGTTTGCTTTTCATGTTCTTGGAACTGGACTATTTTTAGGGCTTTAAAACTGCTTTCACCTTGGAAAATCGAGTTTTAGGGTTATCTTCACCAAGTTTTTGACATACCAGACTTAAAAAACAATTTTTACATTTTCCATAGGCTTAAACATGCCATTTCACTCTTTGTCTGTATTAAATAGACTTCTAGACGCTCCACTGTGGTTTAAGACTGAAAAATCGGATTTTGAACTATTTTTTATATTAAAAGTTAAGTTTCAGACAGTTCACTGATGAAAGTAAACAATTTTGGCATTAAATGCTACAATATTAGTCTTGAACACTAATTTTTAGAAATAAGTTAGTTCGAAAATTCGGAGTGATACCATGATCAGTTTTACACTACCTATAGTCTAAAAAATTGAACTCCAGTAAACATTAGTCAAAAAATCCAGTTTTTTGATTATTTTCAGTGTACTTCCAAATTTGATTAAAATTGGTCCAACGTTCTGACTGAACTTTGGAGGTTTGTATCTTCCTTAGGAAGCGTTCTTCAGCAAAATGACATAATGCATGTCACCTTATTTTTTGATGTGCTATCGATTGGTGAATTATTGACATTTAAAACTGGACCACCCTGTATATAGCAAAATCTCGGAAAAGGTAAAAGATAGACATAGTTGTATTAACAAAACATGATTAGAAACAGGTTGCAATTCTGAATTTATAATAATCAACAAGGTGTTCCACTTACAATAAGAAAGTTGCTGCTACGTTTTAGTACAAACGAGCAGGTGGCAATGATAAAACTATTACAAAGCGTTATTCATTATCCAAACATGCAAATTTTTATAAACGTCTAACAACATGTTAGACGTTCGAACATCCTTGTTGTTGTTGAACACGTTGTATAAAGTCAGCAGACAAAGCGTTAAAAAGCTTTCATCTCAAAAAAATAAAAGTGCGTTTCCAGGCAGAGTTCAAAGTTTGGATGATAATTAGTAGATAATTTTCTTGAAGCTTATTTCAACAATATGGCTTCTTTAATATTCGCTTTCCTTATTACTATTAGGAAAATAAAACACTTTGTAACACCACTTCACCCTGCTTGGTCTGCTTTACTTCCCTTAACCACATCGAATAATCATTCCGACCAAGCAGTGTGTTTTCTCCGTTTATTTCGTGATTAAATCACATCACTATCACCAATCACATCAACATAATGCATTCCTTGGGTACTACTCAGTACAATCAATACATTACAGCTTCAATTGGCCCGTAGCTGGGATTTAACACCCTTGGACTACTTTCTTTAGGCGCATGGAAGAACAAAATTTATACAGATAATTTGACATTTGAAAGAAAACATTGATGCCCAAAACGCTCAAATAGAAGAGCAAACTATTGATCCTGAAGTGCTTCAAAGTTGGTGTTCCAGGATGGGTTACTCCGCCGAACCAACCAAGGTGGCCACTTAAATGGAATAATTTTCAATACTTAACCGGAGTAATTATTTTAACAACTGGATAAAAATAACTAAAAAACATATTTTTCTTCTTATTTCCATCGCTCAATTATAATTCAACATATAGATGGCCCACCCTTTACTTTAAACGTACGAGATGATACGCAAAAAGGTTAGTATAATAAAGTATTATTAAGTATTATTAAGTATAATAAAGGTTAGTATATTTCTTGGTGGTAAAAATATTTCATGATAATAAATGTTACCACAACCTTATAGCATTTTTGAAGAACCAAAAAGTGAAAAATGAGCCAAAAATGCTTTCACTATCGTTTTTTTCAGTTTTTACCTTTAGTACTGAAATATACATATCAGGGGTCCAGGATATAGGAGATTAACATGGAAAATCAGTTTTTATTTTTTTGTACCTGTACAGTTCATTTAACGAAAAAACGCTTTAGATAAAAGTTGTAGAACACATTTTCGGCTATCAACTAGGAATTTTTTCAATACCGTAGGTTTGACCATTAAGACGCAAAACGGATCAAAAATTCGGAAATTTAAAATTTTGCGCCAAGCGGTAGTTAAGGAAAATTTACCTCCGGTAGTGCTATCAATCTTTCAAAATCATAACAAAACGCCGTCCGTTATTCTCTAATCAAAACAAGTTCATTTAGCAATAATTTTGAGTTACTACCCACATAATGCTAAGAAAATAAAAATAAATCGTGATGAAGATACTTCATCAGTAGCCACAGACCAAAAATCTGGTACGTTGCATTTATAACCTCGTTCAATGTCTCTATCTAACTTATTTACTTTGTAGCTAAATTCTTTAAGAAAACACTGGTTTTGCTTGCAAATATTTAATGAGGACGACCGAATCACCTATCTCAAGCCTCTTCTTAACACTTCAAACGATTTAAAGTGATGAAAACAGTGGACAATGAAACCTGTAGATCTTTAAAGATAAGTTTGCTTTACTATACAGGGACAACCACCAAGAGGCCAAATACTTCCATCAAAACTGATGTGATTTAGCTTCAATGCGCTTAACTTCATAGACTATCATCAATGAGAGTCTTCATCAGCCTAAAATTAACTAAAAGTTGTAACTAAAACTTAATGTGTTTTAGTGTTGACTTAAATCTCATAATTTGAAGCAAGCGGTGGCAGAACATGCACTTTCTAGAGAACATGATATTCGTTTTGAAGAGGTGGATGTTTTGGATCGATCACAGCGTTACTATCCTAGATTAACTAGAGAAGCCATTGAGATCTTTAAGCACGAGAACATCATCAACAGAAAGGAAGAGATCACCTTGTTAGATCCGGAGTGGAAACTAACCTTGCGCCAGACTTGATTGAATTGGTCTCTATCTGTTGCTACTCGGAATAGTTGTCTGCGTACTCCCAGTCCGGTCCAGTTTCTAATATTTCGCAGCCACGATAGCTTTTTGCGACCTATCCATCTTCTGCCTTCAACCTTTCCCTGAATAATCAGGCGAGGGATGTGATATTTATCACCTCGCATTATATGCCCGAAATAACTGACCTTTCTTGTTTTTATGGTGTTCAGGAGCTCGATCCTTATTCAGCTGTACGAGTACTTCTTCATTACTGGTATGTGCAGTCCACGGGATCTTGAGGATTCTTCGATAGCACCACATTTCAAACGCTTCTATTTTATTCATGATGTCAACTTTAAGCGTCCATGTCTCACATCCGTACAAAAAAATGCTCCATACGTAACAGCGGAGTGTTCTTAACCGCGTCTGAACTGTGAGGTTTCTATTAGTGAGAGTTGGTTTCCATTTGGTGAATGCCCTACGTGCCATTTCAATCCTCGCTCTTACCTCTTCGTCGCACGTTATGTCATTGTTCAGCCAGCTAACCAGATATTTGAAATGTGATACCAGTTCAATATTGTGTCCGTTGATTGTAATCGGAATTGGTTCTATGTTTATTCTGCCCACAGTCATCCATTTCGTTTTCTTGATGTTTATATTAATACCCCATCTTCGCCCAGCCTCGTTCACTCTATCCAGCAACATTTGCAAGTCTTCCATGTTTTCTGCAATGATGGCAGTATCATCTGCGTACCTTACGTTCTTTACAATTTCGTCACCTATCTTTACTCCCTCTGTCCTGCCATATAAAGCCTCGTAAAATATGTTTTCTGAATAAAGGTTGAACAACAGGTGTGATAAAACACATCCCTGTCTTACGGCGCTTTTTATTGGTATTTCATCTGTAACGCTGTCATTTAGCCTGACTACTGCTGTTTGACTATGATATACGTTTATCGAAAGGCGCATATCATGATAGTCTACGTTATATGATTTCAAACATTCGAAAAGTTTTGTGTGTTTGATTCGATCAAACGCTTTTTCGAAGTCAATAAAATATATATAGATATTTATTACTATTTATTACTTAGACTCAATTTAGACCTGACCCTGCACATATGACACGATTTTTTCAAACGCAGATATCGTAAAAACCGTTGCTCAAATCCACTCTTACTACTCTTACCCACTTATACCAATTTTAGGTAAAACACGTTAGAGAATAAGAATTTTTAGTTTACAGTTAAATTTTACACTATCATTAGGTTAACACAGATATGATTGGTTAAAGATGGTGAGGTTTTGTTTTTGGGTATCACTCCCAATCCTCTGACGCGTTCACTCCAGTATATCATAGATATTCACGAACTTTGAGAGGTATTATCGAATTGGACTGGAAATAGCACACACTTAAAAGTTCTATGGGCAAACAACCACACGTAAAATGAACTCTGATTCAGAAGCAAGCTGTGAAACCTATTTAAACATTCTAAATCCTCCCTAGGTACTTTTACACTCCATTACCAGCTTGGACCGCACCTCATCGGCCTCAATGGCCCTGATGGCAGCCTTACTGTCGGAGCAGATGACTGTTCTGTCCCCCCTCTTCGGGTCGGATAGGAGAACCCGCCCGCAGACAAGGATGGCATATACTTCAGCCTGAAAGACTGTAGTGTAACTACCGAGAGCGATACTCAGTGACAAGCGTCTGGAGCTGGCAAAAATGCCGGCCCCCGTGCGTCCTGCTGCCAACAATCCATCTGTGTACCAGACGTCGCTATTCCGGAGGAATTCCGGTCAGTAATCGGCCCCCCACTCTTCTCTAACAGAAACTATGACTTTGATGAGTGATGATCGTCTGGTCTGTGGCCCAGCCCCATATCCTGCCATGCCCAAATGAGCAGGCTTGTAGTTGGCCGCCCACGTGCAGCCTGTAAGCCTCCAGGGCCCTAGAAGGAGTGGTCCTCATTGCCCCTGTCACCGCCAGGCACGCCGCTCTTTGGACTTTGTCCAGTTGCGCGGTTGCTGAACTTTGCTCTACACAGGGCCACCACACTATGGCCCCGTAGGTAATTATGGGCCTGACTGCGGTGCAGTAGAGCCAGTAGAGCACCCTGGGATTTAGACCCCAGGTGCCACTAACAGCCCTCTTACAGGCCCATAGTATATTCATGGCCCTCTTGCCCCTGGAAGCAAGATGATCGCGCCATTATAGTTTGGTATCTAGGTATATACCTAGATATTTCACCGTGAGGTGGTATTTGAGATTCGTCCCTGACAGAAAAATCATGGGTTTTGTGTTGAATAGCAAGCTGGGCCTTCTTTGGATTGATACTCAGTTCTGCCAAACGGCACCATTCATCTACCATCCGCATTGCCCTTGCCATGGGGCCCTGCAGACAGTTTCTGGTGCCCCTGCACAGGATGCACCAGATCGTCGGCGTAGGCCTGCGTTGTTCAATTTCCACAGGAGGCCGTCCACCAAAAGGCTCCACAGCAGAAGAGAAAGAACTCCTCCCTGCGGGCAGCCCCGCGCAGCCACCACCGTGTACCGATCGCCGTTGAGAGCGGCACAGACTCGCCTCCGTGATAGCATGAATCGAATCCACTTACAGAGCTCCGAGTGTTGTCGAAAGCCCCCTCCACGTCAAGGAAATCTCCCAGAGCCTCCTGTTTGTGGAAGAGAGCACCTTCAATCCTGCGAACAAGGTAATGCAGGGCCGTCTCTGTTGATTTGCCCTGCTGTTACGCGTATTGGTTGGGATGAAGAGATCGCATCTGTAGCAGCCTCTCCTTTATGTAGCGATCAATCAGTCTTTCCATGGTTTTAAGCAAAAAGCTTGTCAGACCGATCGGTATAAATGATTTTGGGTCAGAATAATCTGATCTTCCAGGTTTTGGGATAAACACAGCTGTAACCTCTCTCGAAAGAGAGGGAACGTAGCTCATAGCCAGACACGTCCTGAATGTCTTGACCAGGAGCGGAGCGAGCGTGTCCATCCCGTGTTGCAGCAGAGCAGGGTAGACACCATCCCTGCCTGGTGACTTAAATGGAGGGAAGAACCGTCTCCAGATGTCTCTTTTTGCGCTGCGAAGCGAGAGCTTATAATATCTCTTTGGGAAGCATGAAAAGCCTCCCAGTGGCCTGGGCGCTTGGTCCTCTCGGCTTTCCTAAGAAGCCCGCGGACCTTTTTGCCCTGTTTTTCCAGGGTGTTATTCCACCACGGGTTTTTTGCATCCCGAGGTTTACCCCTTATGGGGAAGCTAATGTGGAATGCTTCAATGGCGCCTTCTGTCTTGTGGTTGACGGCTAAGTCAACCTCGTTAGTGCTAGTATGTCCCGACAGCGGGCGTCTAGTTCCTCCCTAAAGAGGTCCCAGTTGGCAGCCTTTGGGTTTCTGTAGACCTGTACAGTCCTAGTCCCTAGTTTAGTGGTTTGAGCGTGGTTAATAAGCCGCCTTGTCTGGGGTAAGAACGCTTGTAGCTACATTTGCGTGGCAACCACTCGGCAAATGTCAGAAGGATAAAAAGTGGCGGTGAAGTATAAAAGAAAAAATGGAAATAGAAAAAACAAAAACACAAAACTTTCAATATTTTTTTATTTTATGCTATAATATGGCTTATTTAAAACCGATGTTTTTGTCTGGGTCATTTTGTACAGGGTGTCCCAATAAGCCGTACATGCGGCTGTTTGTCGGAAATTATTCATCGTTAAACTTCGAGAAAAAAAAATCGTAATAAATTACTGGAAGTCATTTACAGATCTCTAGAATCTTGTCTAACTCAACAAAAATTTGTTGTTTGATCGCTATTTAAAATTGCAAATCTCTGTCTCCTTCGTCATACTATATAGGGTGTGCCATAAGTAATGGTAAATAATTTAATGGCGGCTTTCTGGGATCAAAATAATTCGATTTAGCAGAACTGATCTCAGACGATTTGTCAACGCAAACAGAAAGATAGGGGGTTAAAGTTATTTTTTTTTAATGGTCTTTTTTAAATAAGTGACGAACAACTTGAAATTTTTTGGTAAAATTAGACATTCGGGGGTTTTGAGGATAACCAATTTGATTTTCACCTCAGTTTTAAGCCACAGCGTAGAGGTCACCTGCAGCAAATGTGATGCTTTAAAATTGACATAACTTTTTTCTGGTGTAGCCAAGTGACAACTGGAACCCGAATATCTTCTATCCAAAAAAGATATACCTAGTGAGTATCCCTAAAATCACCGGTTCTCGAGATATTTGCATTTAAAGTATTGGGCTCGAAGCATTTAAGAAAATTTTGGTTGAAATAACTGCCTATTATGGTTCCAAACTGTCTTAACAGCATTTTGAGTTGATTCAATAATTTGCTTCGGTTATCTATCATTTATTCATACACAAAAGTCTTCAAGTGTACCCATCCATACACAAAAATCTTGAGGATTAAAATTTGAACCTTGTGCTGGTTCAAGTTATTTCTCACTTGCAATGAGAAATGAGCTTGGAGGAGTTCCATCCTCCAAGAAGATGACAAATTGCAATGCATGTATGGCACCGAATACTTTAATTGCAAATATCTTGGAAACGGTTGATCTTAGGGATACCAACTATGTATAAACACCTACCTACCTATGTAACCTATCTTTTCTGTATACCAAATATTGGATAACATATACACGGATGTCAGTTGTTATTTTGGTTTACCAGAAAAAAGTTAGAGCGATTTTAAAGCAAATCAATTATTGTAGATGGCGCCCTCTATAAGCTGGCTTAAAAGTGAGTTAACTTAACTTGACACCCTCAGAAAACTTCTAATACCTAATTTTAGCAAAAAACTTCAAGTGGATCGTGAGTTATTCGAAAAAGTGCATTTTAAAAAGATAACTTTGACCACCTGTATTTCTGTTTCTGCTAAGGTAAATTCTAAATCGTATTATTTTAACCCAATAAATACGCCATTAAATTATTTACCATTACTTATGGGACACCCTGTATATTAATGAAAGATCAAAGCGCTAAATCTTACACTACCGATCAAAATCCGAATCTTTGCAATTCGTCATTTTTGAGATAGTCAATTTCTATCAAAACAATGATTAAATAGCAAAGTTGTTAATGGAAAACAAAAAATTACGTTTATGACATTTCATCTTCTTATTTAACATTTTTAAATTTTTTTTTATATTGTAGCAAACCCGTTCCATAGCGGTCAAGACCTGAAAATAATTTTTTTTAACAATATTTTGTGGTCACATTTATTTTGGTGACTTTTTTGGTTAGAGATGATTTGGAGCGCGGTTTATTGGGACACCCTGTACAACACACACTAAAACTAGGTTAAAATCTAGACAAACTATGACGCGCATTTAAAATGGAATTGGGGCTATCGCACACGTATACACGACATTCCGATTTGTACTGTATAAAATGGCTGCACATACAGAGCGCCTCAAAGCAAAAATAGATTTAATATCTCAAAATGGACACACTGTATAGTGTTCGCTTACCTGATGAGCCTGATGTGCGATTAATAAAGTAACATGTTCGGGAGTAATGGTTTATAATTAAATTTCAATAAAGCTGCTCTAAATGAGCCGAAAACATGCAGTGTCCAAATTAAGATATATACTGCTTTACTGTGAGACACCGTGTAAATAAAAAATTATATGTATACAGGGTCGTTCTCCGGAAACTGCATCCTGCGGTTACGAAAAAGGTTAAAGGAAAGATCTGAACATTTCGGAACCCATCTAAATCTATGGGGGTTGTCTACTTAAACAACTGATTCCTGTTTGAGGTTATATTTATTTGTTTTGTTAATAATTTTATTTTTTTAAAGATATTTCAATTTTAAAAAGAGAAGTTATTAGTAAAATTATTTATAGAAAGGGATCATTCTGCTGTGGTTGATCGAAAAGCTTATTTTTTGGGATGGCCGCCTACGATTTGATTCATAAAGTTATGGGATGAATCAAAATTATTTAAATCAATGCCAAGGTGCTAAACCTGAGCAAAAATTTCAGGTAAAAACGTTAAGTTGATGAGAAAGGCACACAATTGTTTAGTGAGTTAAATGTGTAACTATTTTCTGTTCTGTTAAGACTTTATGAGAAAACAACCTTCTCTGTACAAATCTGTGAACTATAAGCTTGAAAACTACAAAATTCACAATTTTCACGATTTTTTTTTCAAACAATTTTTTAGCTTAGAATAGAAATAATGGAATAAATAAAGAACTTAATGTGTAGTTTATTCTATTTGGTTAGTCCATTATTACTTAGGAAAATAAAATCAAATTAGTATTTGTAAAAAAAGCACGATTATCGATTATAGTAAGATATTCAGAACAATTTGAGCTATGGAAAGTTAATTTTAAGATATCTGACATCACTGCCTAATTACTTAATTTTTTCTAAAAATACCTTATTTGTCTGTCAACTGTCAATCGACCAAATGAAGGAATAGTTTCATACTTGATCCCTAGAAAATGGTGCACCGTTAAACTTTCAGATTTTTCTTACTTCGATTTCTTCCATAATCGACCAAAGCAGTTCCCGTTTAACCACCCTGAACAGTGCGTTTTTTTTAACGCGCAACATAGGATTTTACGTGTTAAATTTTTAGGCCCATGTTAGACCATGTTATTTTGGAACTGCAGGTCTTAAACTTGATGGGTGTGTCTTTAGTACCCTGAAGCTTAAGTAAGTTTACCAATTTGGTCTAAAAAGTAATTAAAAATTGGCAAAAAATCATTTTTTTTTTCGAAAAGATTTTATCGTTTTATACTCCCTGTATGCAATGTTCTTTTTTGTTTTTGATATCGACAGGGCAGGTAGCAGGTAGAGTGACATATTTTGACTGCATCATGGCCCGACATCTTTTGAACGTCAAAAGGGCATTTTATGATTGTTTGGAATACTGTTTGGCTTCAAACTGAGGTCACTTTGAACAATTCACTTATAAAAATACTTCTTTTGTTCTTAACTTTCTTGATATAAAGTTAATGATCACCCTGTTTTACTTTCTACGCCAAATTTTACCTGCTACCTGCCGTGCCAGTATCAAAAACAACAAGCACCTAGCATACATACAGGGAGTATGGAAAGATAAAATCTTTTCGAAAAAAGATGATTTTTGCAAGTTTATAATCACTTTTTAGGCCCAATTGGTAAACTTGCTTAAGCTTCAGGGTACGAAACAGCCACCCGTCAAGTTTTATACTTGTAGTTCTAAAATAACATGGTCTGACATGTGCTTAAAAATTTAACACGTAAAATCCTATGTTGCGCGTTAAAAAAAACGCACATATGGATACAATTAGCATGTTAGTAGAATAATAATGAAAAGTTCCCATTTAACGATATGTAGAACTTTGAACGGTAAAAGTGCAAAATCATACACATATATTTCACTAGAGAACAGAGAAGCATGGAAGACTACAGTGTTGGCGAAACGAGTTGGCAACATTGGAAGGATGCTTTGAGGGAATGGGGTCTGCCGGAGACTCTTTTCCTTTCTTTGTTCTTGTCGATTTGCGTAATTTTGCACTTTAACCATAACCAGATAACTAAGTCAATTAATTCGTAAATGATTTTTTATTATTGTCAAATTCAACTAAATTCGTTTTAAATAAAAACCCGCAAATACGTTGAAATACAAGTTTTGTCGCGTATAAGTCAAGTGTCGTCAAATCGGGTAACTACAAAGGTCATAAAACGTAGCCACACTTTGCCACTACGAACAATCTATCGATTTCTTTTAGAGTGTAAAAATCTTAACTGTGGTCTCGTCAGACTGCAGGAAGACGGAGACCCTAGACCACATGGAGCAGGATGATGACAAAATAAATCTTTGATTTTATAAAAACCAGAATGAAAAAAAACAAAGCCTAGTTGACAGTGAGATAAGAAATTGTATAAACCACATCAATTTTGTGACGTCTTAGGCCGGTTTTCACCAAAAACAAACAAAACGCAGTTTAAAAAAATTCAGTTTACTTTAAATGCAGTACTTAAACTCGGTTAGCCACGCGTTTTTTCAAAGCATTTCGTTAAACGGAATTTTGTCAAATTGGAAATATTAGCAATGTTATCAGGCCAGAAAATAATGACAGAGTATAATATAAACTCAAAAAACAAAAGCCTCTTTTTGCGTTTTATTTGTAAATTTGTGTTTAGATTGTCGGTAAATTTCGGATTTCTGGATTGCGATGACGAATGAAACAACTGCTCTCTCTCAAAAAAATTAATTATTTCTTACCAACCATCTGAGAGAACCAGATTGGTAGGATTGATAGAAAAACACTAGAAAACACACGCTATGAGAGCGTAAAAAATAAAGATTGGATTAAAATGGCAGACGCTTTAATGGAAAAACCTGTCAGAAGGAATATTGACTAAACGACAAGATCAAATTATTACAAGTTAATGAAATTTTCTTCCGGAATCTATCAAACAACGATACGACCAGTAGCAACATACGCCAGTGAAACATGGACACTGACAGTTCACGACACAGAGCTCCTAAGAAGGTTTGAGAGAAAGATCCTGCGCATGATATATGGTCCCGTTCAAGACCCTGAAACTGGCCATTATAAGATGAGAAGCAATGCTGAGCTTGCCCAAATATATCAAAACCCCGACATCATTCAGGAGATAAAGTCCGGCAGACTAAGATGGATAGAACGATCGCCTATTAAAACGGGTATGGAAGGAGGAAGGGGGCACCAATAGAAAAAAGACCCAGGCTCAGATGGAGAGATAACATCATTAAGGATCTTGGTGTAGCAAGAATAAAGGGAGATGACCCACGACCGTTCCAGGTGGAGGCAGATAGTCAAGGCAGCCAAGACCCACCCTGGGTTGTTGTGCTACGGAGTAGTAGTAGTAATGAAATTTGTATAGTGTAAAAGTCAACTAAAGTTAACTTTCCAAGATTAGGGATTCAGAATTACTTGTAATGTAGTAGTTTTTCTCTTATATCCACCTGGTATGCCTAACAATAAAACCTATCATCGATCATCTTCCAAATTTCAATACAACAATATAATGCAACAGCATTATCCAACTTCAGAAACAACCTTTTTTTGAATAAGGAAAATGAGGTTAATTTTCAAAACGGCTTTAAAAACGGCCAGTTAGTATTTTAGTTCTAGTTAACGTACAATCTAGGTTAACGTTTTGGTGACACACACTCTAGGAAGGTTAAGGGTAGTTGAAAATTTATAAACGCCGGTGGTGAAAACTGGCCTTAGTCAAGCGGAGTTAGATCAGATAACAGTTGTTGATATATGTATATAAAAATACGAGGTCTGGGTATTAAAAAACAAGACTGCGCGTAAAGAAGAATGCCGCGTTGGTTAGCGTGTAGTGTCTGCTACGCCAGTACGAAAATACGTTTTTGTCGCTCTAGTAGATGATTGCTCAATCTGTATAATAAAGAAAGGGGCAGAAAAATGTACATGAAGAAAGTCTGTGCAAAGTTGTCTCAAAATATAATATGACCCCGAACAATAGCTCGGTCGTCAACAGATCTGCTCCTCAGATTTTCTTGATAGGTTAAATAAAGGGCCTAAATTGATGGAAAACATCAATTGCGATGAAACCTGGATATTCCAGTACAACGTTCAAACTAAGCGGATCTATGCTCTGGAAAAAAGCAAGGATGTCTAATTCAAAATTTAAGCCCATTCTATCATTTTTTTCGACATCAATGGTATCGTGATGATTGTCAATGAGTTCCAGAAGGTCAAACTGTAAACTAACCTTATTATTTTTTTTGGCAACAATACGAGAGCGATTTTGTAAGAAACGGTGGTTTGGTTTGAAGTTGTGGAAAAACAAGTCGTGGAAATTGCACCAGGACAATTCGCCTGCCTGCTGTCTGTGAAGCGTTAATTAGCCGCTAGAGGCACTGCAGTGCTTGGACACGCGCCGTGTTTACCAGATTTAGCTCCATGTCATTTTTTCTTGTTTCCGAAGATCAAGTTTGCTTTAAAAGATACCCGGTTTGTGTCAAACGAAGAGGTGAAACAAAAATCGGCAGAGTTCCTAAGTTCTCTCACAAAACAAGTGAAAAAAACTAATAAAACGGTGTGTGGCGACGGGAGTACACTGAAGGGAAAGAAACCTCTTGTTCATATGCAGTCTGGTTATTTAATAGCCAAACCTCGTACATCAAAATACAAGTTTAGTAAAGATAAAAAAAATTTCAGAAAAATTATTTTTGGATAAAATGCCAAAAGAAATTAAAGAATTTAAAAAAAATAATGAAAAAACGGCTAATAAATGCACATCAAAAGTAACAATTCAAACAATAGAATTGGCTATTTGGAGATTATAAAATGTCAAGTAGATGGGTTTCTTGGACGAACTACACTGTGAGTAGTCTTTACAGCTCCATGGAGCCAAATTTGTCAGTTCTGACGTTAAGGAAAATTTGTCTACTATTCTTAGGTCACGTGACAGGTGAAAACTCACTCACCAGTGACCTGAAAATATAAAATGCTAAATAGATGTTTTTCTTTGACGAATTGCGATGTAAGTTGTGTTTACAGTTCCATGAGGCCAAATTTGACAGTTCTGACGTTAATAAACACTTTGATTCTTACGTCACTTAAGGTCACAACTGTCAAATTTCGCTCCATAGAACTATAAATACGATGACACAAGCGGTAGAAATATTTCGAATTGGAAATTTCGTGTCATAGCTGCGTGAATTCTCACAGCCGTCAGGTGACGTAAAAAACATATCAAGTGTCTATTAATATCACAAATGATAAATTTAGGTCTATGGAGCTATAAATACAATTTGCACAACTAATAATCTGCGTATTCCAGCTGTATGTTAGCGCTTGTGCCTCACAAATGTCAAATTTGGAGCTCTATTGAGGTGTACACAAATACACTAGTACACTATAGCCTATTGAGTGTACAAGGTACAGCTTTTCTGCATTTTATAGTTTTACCTCACTGCTGAATAAGTTTTTATAAACTGTGCGCCACCTCAACCGGGACAGTGATTTTTTTTTTGGGTTATTTTTAAAATCTTGCCATTTCTAAACGAAACGACAGATTTTAATGCGGTTTGGACTATCATTGAGCTTAATTTATTGGCTTTTGGTTGATTGAAAAAATGCGATATAGCAGTGCTCAATTTCGGATTAAGACAGTAGCTTTGAACTGTCATTTTAAGTCAAGTGTAGGTTCCATATTATGTGTTGCATAATTTTAAGTCAACTCCCTTGACCGATAGAACCATACAGGGTGTTTAGAGGCAGTTAAAGTGGAAGAACAACTTGTGCAAAGAATTTGTGCTGGACACCTGGTATGGTCTTTTTGGTCATGAGGTTGCTCTACAAATTATGTAACAGATAATATTGGATCTACACCCAACTAAATTGACACATAAAAAGCTGATGCCATAACTTAATTCGAGCTTCAGCACTGTAATGTCGTCTTTTTCAGATAAATCATTATTTCTTAAGATATGGGACGTTAATTGGAAAACGCCCAAAAATGTCCCGAGATATTCACCTAAATAACACTTCCTTATGTTAAAACAAAACCAAAAAAAATTATTGGTCAATTGGGGACTACTTCAAAATTTCACTATTTTGCACGCACTTCTTTCACACTCTGTATAAGGCAGCTAGAGTGTAAAGCAAAAGTTTTTTACATCAGTAAAAAGCCAATAAACCAAGCCCAATGACAGTCTAAACCGCATTAAAATTTGTTGATTCGTTTCGAAATGGCGAGGCACACTGTGAAGTGTTATTGACTGTCTTGTTGTGTCTTAACTGTCAAATTTTATAACAGTTTAAGAAGTTAAATAAAAAAAACATCACAACCGCTAAATTTAACACTATAGAGCTATATGAATAGCAATTTGTGATTCGTTAAAAAGTCCCGACTATTTGACATTTTTATGACTGTCATTGAACTTCACAGCCAATTCAGTTCAGTTCGTCAAAGTGGCCCACGTGTTTCCAACCACACGAAATAAACGCTTCTTAAGTTTTTCGACATTGCCAAAATGACTGAATCAAGAGTTTTGACTCTGGCAACATCGATATAAATGTAATTTTCAAGCATTTTTAGGTGGAAAAGTTGTTTTACATGAAAATCTGACATTTTTTCGGTTTGCGAAGATTTGGCGTCGGTTTTGGCCGAGACCACTCGTCCAAAATTCTGCCCTGAATTGTGGCAAAGTCATACTTTTTGTTTCATTGTTTTCCGTAAATTCTTCATAGAGAAAATTACCTTGAGCCATCTCTAGGTTTTAGACAAGTGGCTAGTCCTGGAGAACTGGACTCTGGAGGCAAGATCACTAAGAACTGATTTCCAAATTTCCCGTGTAAAGCTGAATTCGCGAGTCGAGTGTAAGCTAACAAAGTCACGTGGAACGTAGAACGGTTCCATAACACCGTAGTCAAGAGATGTCAAGTCGGAAGTCAGAGGTTATGACTCACTACAAGACTGGACACTTACGATTATACTTTGCCCTGAAAAAATAGGGTTCGACAATTCAGAACTCTCAATGCAAGCCAAGTCTTCTAGCCAGCTCGCAAATATTTAATATTTCGTAAAGCAATCAAAGGACCAAAGACATTGAGTTACAACGTGAATGCCTTAGCGGTTTCAAAAAAACTTACTTTGTTAAAAATTAAAGACCGTTTCAGCATAAGCCTAGTCAGATTTTTTACATTGTTTTTACTCTAATTTGTAAGGGAATGCTCGAGTTTGTCGACTTTGCCGATGCAAAAAACATAAAAAACAAAATTCCTTTAAATATAAAGTAGAAATCAAGACAAGACAAGTAGAAATCTATTGTATCGCAGTGGAGGTGTATGAAAATTAAATTAAAAAGAACACACAGTCTTCTGTACAATAAAAATTTGTGAAGAAGACTGTGTTCTTGTTCATTGGTTCTAGAAAAAAGTAAAGTTTTTTCACATCGGCACTCTGTTTTATCAATGTTTGGCCTTTTTTCGTAGCAGAAATATATGGGAACCGTTCTCCTGGAGAACGCTCAATGAAAACATGCTGTCTTCCTCGACGTGTCGCAAAACCTCGTCGCTGATTTGTATGTGGATCGATTGCGGTCCTTCCATGTAGACTGCTTTGACTTGGTCCGGATTGAGGGCCACCATGGAGCAAAGCTGTTGCACCAATTCGGTGTGGCTGTGCGATTGGAGGAAAACTGCGTTGAAAATTAGAGCGTTTTCTCGGCAAACGTAGAGTTTTAGTTTGGGTGCTATGGGCCTAGAAACAAAAAAAAAAGTTTTCAAAGTAGAAGTCCATGTTCTCAAAGTGGAAGTGAAAGCGTTAAATGAGAGGAAAGAACACACAGCCTTCTTCACAAAAATATTTATTATCTCCTAAATGTTAGAGGGGGGGGGGGGCGCAACTAGTTTTGGGCACATAAGTTCCCATTATCAGGAGCTGAAAGATTTAAAAGTCTAAGAAAGATCGCTTAAATAAACCTTAACATAGCTTAAAAAACCCTAAGAGGATGGCGGCTATCTTTATAGGAGGGGGGAGATAGCGAGACCCAATTTATTGAACACACATTAGCACATAATCATTTAGAGGTAACAATAAACCTGTAAAAAGTTTTTCTTAAGGAAATGGCTGACAAGAATAGAGTACTTACATTTATCTGGAGAAAGCTATGACCATAATAGGCAATTAATATCAATTAAGAAAGTATTATTGCTTTGGGTCGGCGCGACCCTTAAAATTTAATAAGGTGAATATAAGCATATTTAAATTTTATCAGGTCGCATAATGTCGTGCACGGGAGATTAGAACAAATTGAAACCAAATAGACGCTGTAGCTAAAGAATTCAAATCAATCAATCAATCAAGAAAGCAACCAATCCGTTATTATGGATGGCAGGAGAACATGACGTGGAACTCAGCTGGAGTAGTTATAGGTGGCGCTGAGAAATTAATAACAAAGTTTCAACTGTCAAGCTACAACTCAATGATATCGGGAAGCAAAAGCGACATAACGAGAATTCAAATGTTAATAATGTCAAACCGTACGGTCGATCAAGAGAGGGAAAGTACATAAGTAAACATTGTCTTAGTCTAAGTAATTACAATGATGATAATTCAGTCAAAATCACTAAGAGAGAAAAACGGGTTGTTGTTGTATATGGTATAAAGGCAAGATATGTGACGTGAAAGGCGAGAACAGACGTGTTCACCGTTCGGGGAGGTTCATAAAATTGCCCTTTCCGCAGAAGTGCAAAACCCTGTTCAATATTAAAAGAATGATTGTTCATGTTAAGGTGTATAGCAAAATTAGACTTAATAAAACTTTTGTGGAGGTTAGGGTTGTTGTTGAGTTTGTCTGTCTCTCTAGTGTGTTCGTGGGCACGAATAGCAAACCTTCTACCCGTTTGACCAATATATGGTGCATTGCACTGTGGTGTGCAGCGGGAGAGTTCATAAACTCCAGATCTGTAAAGTGTGAGGGTAGTGTTTTTAGAGTTAAGTAACATTCACATAACATGCAGTGCATTTGTACTGTTAATGGCAAGTGCACTGCAAGAAGTATACAAATAACATCATTCACAATTGTCTCAAAATTCAAATTAGAAAATAGAAATAAGGTTAGAATTTCAGAAACGCAAGACATAAACGTCATACTAATAATAGTAACCATCGTCTAGACTTCGACTACTTTTTCTTTATGCACTTCTTGATTGATGAGGTACAAACTGATCAGACATTCACAAACAAAACAAAGAAAAATTCTTTAAAATTTTCGAATTTTGGATGTTAATTGACAACAAAAATACCCCCATACTTCACAGATCTGGAGTTTATAAACTCCTAATGCACTATGTTGGTCAAACAGGTTTGCTATTCGTGTCCGCAAACACACTAGGGAGGCAGACAAATTCAACAACAACCCTACCCGTCTCTCTTATTGATTTTGACTGAATTATCATCATATTATTGTAATTACTGAGACTAAGACAATGTTTACTTATGTACTTTCCCTCTCTTGATCCACCGTATGGTTTGACATTATTGACATTTGAATTGTCATTATGTAGCTTTTGGTTTGCCGATGTCATTGGCCATATTTATAAGAACAAATCGATTAGCAATCGAAAAATCGGATTTTCAATTCGATGGGGAAAATAACGTTTAAGTAATGTTTAATAATAAATATAATACATTTTTCGATCAATAATCGCTTTATTTAGGTGCATTAGTAAGAAAATTGTCTATCGATTGCTAATCAATGTGTTCTTATGAATGCGGCCATTAAGTTGTAGTTTGACAGTTGAAAGTTTGTTAATAATTTCTCAACGCCACCTATAACTACTCCAGCTAACTGAGTTCAACGTCATGTTCCCCCGCCATCCATAATAACGGATTGGTCGCTCGGCCGTTTTACATGGTTTGAATTCTTTAGAAACAGCGTCCATTTTGGTTCAATCTGTTCTTATCTCCCGTGCTCGACATCGTGTGACCTGATAAAATTTAAATATGCTTATATTCGCCCTACTAAACTTTAAAGGTCGCCCCGACCCACAGCAATAATACTTTCCTTTCTTTCTTAATTGATATTAATTGTCTATTACGGCCATAGTTTTAGTGCGTTTTTTTCTCCAGATAAATGTAAATACTCTATTATTGTCAACCATATCCTTAAGAAAAACTTTTTACAGCTTTAGGGGTCTCGCTATCTCCACCCGTCTATAAAGATAGCCGCCATCCTCTTAGGGTTTTTTAAGGTATGTTAACGTTAATTTAAACAATCTTGTTAGACTTACCTGATGATGGGACCGGATGGGAACTTATGTGCCCGAAACTAGTTGAGCGCCCCCCCCCTCTAACATTTAGGTGATAATAAATATTTTTGTGGAGAAGGCTGGGTGTTCTTTCCTCTCATTTGACAAAGTGTTGGAAGTTAAATTAATCAAATCTCGGATATTTACTTTAAATGCAACGCGTTATGCAATCGAATGCCGTCGGCCTGACCGCAAATTTGCATCAGGTCTTCCCTGGACATACGCAACATATCGGAGCCAGAAAAACGGGAGAACACGTCTAGGTATTTCTCGAAACGGTGGATGGTCAGCCAGCGAGACGTTTCGTCCGGACTGGAGAACTGAGTGAGCTGATTGGCGTTGTACGTCTGAAAATTTTACATTACTCATGTTGGTTTCGCCTTAAACTTAAGACAAGTTGTCCAACTTGGAAATGTCACTTTAGAGGATTTTCCAAAACTAAACCGTCGAATGACCATTTATAGAAGCCTTCTCTTAACAGTTTGTCAAAGTCCAATATTGCTGATTTTTTATTTTTTATTAAATTTCGCCCTATTATTAGTCAATTATTAAACGCTTAGCAACGATTTAAACACTTTTTAATTGTAATAAAATATTGTATAAAACACGTGTGGGGTTGCTACTCCTCCATTGGGCGCCTCCCCAGGTGGCGGATAGGGGAATGCCTCCCAGATATGGGTGGTGCTGGGGAATTACAATATCCGGGGCGGACCAAAACTAGCACTTACGTGGGGAAGCAGCTGCGTCAGAACTGAAGTGAGGCGAAAGAACCGGCTCACACTCAGAAACTTGCAGGCGAAGTCAGAATGGCTCAATCGGCTACAAGACTGCGATGAGGAAGGCAAGGGGAAACCACCTCTATAATTCCCGAATATAGTTGACATGGTAGAAGACAATACAGACAAAGACGTACACCTGTGCTTTACCTATTTCTCCAAGGCTTTTGACAATGTCAAGCACGAAAAGCTCATCGAGGTGCTTCGGAACACTGGCATTGACGGAAAAGATATTTGTATTATTGCTAATAAGTATTGGAGTCAAACTGCAAAAATAAAAATAGGCAATTCGCTCTAGAAAGGGAGTGCGACAGGAGTGCATTCTGTCACCTCTCTTATTCAACCTATACTCTGAAGAAATCTTTGGAAAAGCCCTGGCGGAATTATCAAATGGCATCAAAATCAATGGACAAGCAACATTAGATATGCCGACGACGCAGTAATTATAGCAAATAACAATGAAGAGCTACAAAATATTATGCAAAACATATACATAGCAAGTGAAGAATATGGACACTCCCTGAATATATCAAAAACAAAACTTATTAGCAAAAGTCAGCATCCTCCAGTGCGTCTAACGATAAACGGTCAGGACATAGATCAAGCGGAAACATACACATATCTCGGAACCACAGTAAACGCAAAATGGGACCAGGCATCAGAAATACTTGGACCACAACTGAGGCCACTTTAAAAAGATTGGAATCCTTCAAAATGTGGACATATCGGCGTATTTTGAAAATATCCTGGACGGAACACATCACCAACATGGAAGTCATGCAGACACTAGGGGAAAGAGAAGGAAGTCGTCTTTACAGTAAAAAAAAACGGAAGCTGGAGTATTTTGGCCACATACTAAGACTGGGACTTTAAGGTGTAATGGCTTAAACAATTTAAACATTTAATTTTATTTGGAGATAAATCCTATATAACTGCATCGACGGTTTCATAAGCTCATCAAGTTCTTTTGAATATGATTATTATTTTCCTAAAAATGCCTGCTGATAAATGAAGCCGTGCGTCTAGCGCCATAGCATATGGTATGAAAGTAAATCCGGAAGACGCCATTTGCAATGCCCTTTCTGCTTGCAGGAAATATGTTGCAAGTCGCATGCTACTTTGGTGTGAAAGCATACTCAACTTTGAAGTTTGCATGTCAATATTCTAAAAATGGTGAATTTAATAATTCTATTCAACCACAAAAAACTAGGAAATAAAGTGCAATTTTTGTCAGTTTTGGACACTTTGCGAGCCAACATTGTAAAAATAGTGGATGCAAATGTATTTATTGGTAGTTACAACGCTCAAAACCTACAAAGTTTAGTTAAAGAGCACAAAACTGGAACAGCAAGTGCATTTTGGAAAAACGCCGCTTTTTTGTTAAGTGATATGTTGAAGCGGACGCATTCTTCTTCAGTCAGTTATGAACAATTTGCGAGTTTCCACTTTAAAAAGGGTAAACTTAATAATTGTATTTAAGGAAAATTTCAACCCTTAACTCCTACAAAGTGCATTTTTGAAAAAGTCCTTGTTCATTAACTTCAGTATTTTATGTCAGAGTCAATTTGAGCAATCTGTTAGTAAACATTCTAAAAAGGCTAAATTTAATTGTAATTCAAGGTAATCTCACCACTGGACTTAAACAAGTTAAGCTAAAGCGTAAAAAAACTGGAATATCTACTCAAACTTGGAACAACTTAGATTTATAGTTGACTTTTCGAAGTTAAACCACCACTCCAAAGAGGTGGTTTCAGCAATATTTAAGAATGAATTCAACCCCTCAACTTACATCATTTTCGATGCTGTCATTCGTCGACTCATCTCTCTTTCCTGGACTATGTGGCCCACTATCCTCCAACCCTTTCTGAACGATCAGATTCTGAGGGTTAAAGACGGGTTCGACGTTTTGAGTCGCTTTTATCAGCTCCGAGACGCTGCAACAAATTTAAATTACAATTACACCAAGCAACTAATTGTAAAATTTACTTTGTTGACATTCGTTAAGACGATAGATTGAACTAATTTGCATTCCATCATTTCAAAATAGCATTTATTTAGCATAAAAAAGATATAAATATAAATAAGTGCAACCACTGAATTAAAAAAAAAATTGCATATTCTATATAATAAATATCGATGCCAATTATGTATGCCCTATAAATTTGTCATCATTGTCATTCGTAGTGTGAAGATTTCTAATTTTTTAGCAAACAATTTGCAAACGAAAGCAAATACGAAAAAAATTAAATTCACAAAAAAGTTTGTAAATTGAACAAGAAAGTGTCGAAAATTTCATTAGACTTCAGTGGCGTACCACAAAATATTTCGGGGTGGTTAAAGGAGACATGGACCCTAGGAAAACATCACCCCGATACATTCATACCTGTTAGATAGTTTAAACGATGTAAACCTGAAAACATAACCTATGTTGAAAATTTGAGAAAAATATCTGAAAATCTACGAAAGTTGAAACAAAAAAAATAAATAAAGTTTAAAACTTTAACGCCCTATAGGTATCTCGAAAAGAATACAGACAGATAAAAAATTAAAAACAGAATATTTTCCTCTTATTATTGCATTTCCCTATAAGTTTGTAATACGTGTTTTAAAACACCCTGTAGATATAACTAATCATGTGACACTCTCTCATTATAACAAGACATTTAAACAAATCTCTTGCACAGCGCCACTATAATAAGCTAAATACAACATTGCATATCAGAAAGTCATTTCATGTTACAGCCTTTCACCGCCCTCATTATGTCATTAACATAAAATAAAAACAGCAACGATCCTAAGATGGTTCCATGCGGTACCATTTTATAATCATTATTATTCAAAGCAAAATCAAATAGAATGCTACTTGTTTGTCGTCAAAACTAGAGCTGGGCAGGTTTAAACCAGTTCGATCTGCCGGCGAATTCTATTTTGGTTCGTGTTTTGGTACATGAAATTGTTTATAATAAATGCCAACTGAAATTGCGCGACTAGTTTCATAACCTTGCCAGTTGTAATTACCGTACAAAATTGATTTGTTTCTATTATTTAAATTAACTTTTACTAACGCTAACAATTAGCATCAAGGATGATATGCGAGAAGTTTTAGTCAAAGAATCTATACAGAATAAACATCTTGATAAACATTTACAAAAGGTTTATTTTTGATTTTTTTTTTGAGATTCTGAACTATGATAGATTTACAAGACGAAACGTTGGAAAATACCGAAACTTGCGCAATTTATAAATAAGTTTTCAATATGACGCAAAATTTCATTTTGGAAAGGACAACCTTGAATATTTGGTATGTTTTCTAGACAACTTCTTATGATATTTAGACAATTTTATTTATAAAAATTCAGGAGAAACTGGGCGCAACGTAAGCAAATATCAAAAATGTCCAATGAAAATTTTCCAACATTTATGTTGGAAATTAGAATCCCTGATAGGATTATTGGACAACTTCATTAAAACATGTGAGATTTTTTCAAAATGCGAGTTTTCAAAAATCTAGCAGATAAAGGGTAAAATGTCGAATAATATCTGAAAAAATTTTTGAGAAAACTTTGGTAGTGTTACTGGATAATCCTTAAAAAATGAAAATTGTTTTTCAAACTTCGGTGTATTCAGGGCAACACAAAAAAACCATGAATTTCTAAATACTGTGTAAATACTTAGGTCAGGTCAAAATCAATTGTTAAAAGCTCAAAAAAAAAATGACTATTGGGCATGTATCTTCCTAACCTAGAATTTTCAACAAACGTCTTGTACAAGTTCATAATTATTGACCAATCACAAATCTTTTAAAGCAGTCTTTGAACCTAATTATTTAAAAATCAGTTGTTTTATTTTAATTTTAAATGCGCATTTTTGAAATCAGTGTTATTTATACAGGGTGATCCAAAAATAAGTCATGATATTAAGACCAACTTTTTTAAAATATACAAAATAAGAAACTCCACAACAAATTTTATTCAACCTTTTGAGAAGACAAAAGGCGCGCTCAATATGTTCCAGGCCTATAAAGAACCCATCTTCAGGAGCTATAAGAGTAAACCTACTTACTAGAGTACTTATTAGGGAAAATCTGTAACACACCTTTTTGTACGACTTTTTGTACGTAATATTCTAAGTTTCTTAGAATATTTTTATTTTATTTAATAATTAGGATGATTTTGCTGAAGTCGTACAAAAAATAGTGTAAGCATTACGAACAGTAACAGCTTTACTGATCTCAGACAAATTAGAGACACATACAAACCTTGTCATCGATCAGTAAAGCTTACTTACTGTTCTTGTACTATTCCCTAATAGTTATGTACTCTAGTAAGAGGGTTTACTCTTATAGCTCCTGAACATGGGTTTTGTCTGCTAAAAAGGTTGAATAATTTGTTGTGGAGAAGACTGTGTGCCTTTTCATTTTGTATTTTTACACCTCCACTGAGAGATTTTGTTTTTTAAAATAGACTTTTTGCTAGACTAGACTATTTCAATTATTCCATGTAACCCTATTAGTTAACTTTAACGCCTTCCCAGAAACTGACCTGTAACAATATGTTTTACGGGTGATTACTAGTTTCCACTCCATTATTTGAATACAGAGTTTAAGTAAAATACTTAAAATTTGAAGAACTAGGCAAATAATATTTAACTGACTACCTTACCTACTATGTGGTTGCTGGACGACGACAGCAATGTGGATATATCGAGAAAGCTTAAAAAAATAATTATAACTTTGTAGAAAACTGAATAGAATTACAAAAAAGGGTTTCTATTTAAAAAAGTTGGCATTAATCATGACTTAGCCACGCTGTATCAAAAAATCAAAAGCCAAAATCAACAGATTCAAGCTATGTTTTGAAAAATAAACACCTGATTTTTTAATAATTATATGAAGTAACTTTGCCGCTCACTGTATACAGGGTCTGTGTGTAAGTAACAGTTGCACACTGTCTGGATTGTTTCAGACACATTTTGTAGAGCTAATGTAGCAGACATTTAATCATCACATTTTCTATAACAAAAAAAACTTTGGTTTACTATACATATAAAATGATAAATGCTTCTTTATAAAAAAAAGAAGATTTTAACGGCGTTGTTACTTGTACAAAGTGTTCAAAATGAAGATGAAAGCTGCAGAAGTGGAATTTTTCCGAAACATTTGGAATAACCTGTAGATGAATCATGGTCTACAATGGAATTTTTTCAAAGTTCAAACGAAGCATTTTTCGCTTATATGGCAAATTAAACTATAGATTTTGCTATAGATGGTTGGAGTTATACCACTAAAAAGTGAATCACCCTGAATGGTAGCAAATATGTTTGTATTTAATTTGAAACCGTTTAAAAGTAAATACAAAACTCTTATCAGTAAGTTATTACGTACGTCACTGGTATGGTCCGGAAATGATGCTTGACCACCGTGGACTTCCGTTTAATTAATTGCCCGATTGTCGGTTTGGTTTGAGTTTTGCGCAAAAGCGGAAAGATCTTCATGCTGACCCGACGACCAATCAGACGCGGTTCAGCCAGCGATCCGCCAATCAAAGTGTGGAAAAACTGCGTCCTGACTACAAAATCGCAGTCGGCCAGAGTCATGGTGTGAATTAGCAACAAAAACCTATTATGTTTAGGTTTTTTCGGCATGTTAGTATCAGATTGCAGCTACCGAGCTGCGACTATTGCAAAAATACACGTCAAATGTTCGTTTAATCGCCCGAGAGCGACAATTTATGTCATCTAATTGGTCGATTTGGAGACATACGTTGGGCGCTTTGTACCATAATTGTATGCGATTTTTTGCTAGGTGGACCGGACACAATAGTACTACCGACCATTCCTGTGTGGGACACTGAAGCATTAAATTGAAAAAAAAAAAGAAAAATACAGGGCACCGATTTTGATTGATTAGTGTTTGTCACTGACGATCAACGGTAAATCATCATCGAAACACCGGAAATTTGCAAAATACCGGCAACAACGCGGTCAAATTCGATGCACTCTAGACCGCAACACGTTCAATATCGAACTGCAAGCGAATGCTACGAGCCTTGACAAAATAAGTGAGCTAAACGTGGGTTTATTGTGTTTGGAAGATGCAACCGGCTCGAACTGGTTAAGCTGGGATGGAGCGGTTCAGGTCGGCACGTTATCAACCTACTAAAGTCTACATCAGGCCAGAGTACGCACATACACCAATTAAATCGTTCGTTATACAGTGATTCCTGTAGTTTTTTATTAATTTTAGTGATAGTTTTACGACACGGGTGCGTCAAAATAAGGGATGCAATTTTTTATTCAAAATATATTCTTTTTCGAAAACGTGTCAACTAAGTGTCAAATTATTACATATTTTTGGAATCAGAAGAAAAAGATCTATCAACTAATTATAAAATTTGCAAGGTGTTCTATTAAAATTTCATCAACTTTGTATTTTTTTACCTATGCCATGGTCTTCTAATTTATTCAATAATATTTCCTAGGGATTTAGAAGCCCTATAACTTTTGTCTACTCCTACAGGGATATTGGTTCATTACTTAACAGTTTAGAGAACGGATAAGTAGGCAATTGCCAACGGTTGAACGAATACAGAATCCTAAACTTTCCGCAACTGTGCGATATGAAATAGACCAATCACAGACAATTTTCAGCGTACGATATGAAATAGACCAATCACAGCCATTAAAGAATGAAAACATCTACTTTATTTTATACACACACTTCTTTTAAGACTAGTGTCTTAAACAGTCCGAAAAGGTGCAGAGTAACATTCAGTGAAGAAGATGATCAAATACTCCTAATGGAAATTGTAGCAAACAAACCCTATGTAGATGCATCCAAATGAGCGGATATACTTTCAAAATTTTGCCAAACCACTGGTAAAAACCATCAATAAAACCAACTCAATTTGGAATTGGTGCTCCTTTTGCTTAAACTGCGCCGGCAGAAAGTCTAAACCTTTCCAGATTATGCCATTGCAAGTTTGATAATAAATGTCTAAAGTTATTATGTGTGGTTCACTACTTACTATCAATTATTTTCGATAAAGCTGGTGCTGATCTGCCAAACAAGCGTTTCAAATCAGCTTGTTTGGGTATGATAGTCTCCTTAAGAGAATGCAGAGTCCTTCTTGGGCTGTACTTTGATGTGTAATATCTGTCGAGAATTTATTGGGTATTCTCAGTGGTTGAGCAAGTCTTGGAATATCACCTTTTTTAAAGCGAATATACCTTTTACATTCTTCTTCAACTAAGTTTTCTAAAACCCCCTATTCTCATTCCAACTTGGATTTAAAACTTTCAGTAGTAAAAATTATCTAGATCACTATCTGAATCAGAGGATTGAAACAAAACAATATTTTCGTTGGACCAAATTGTAAGTTTAGGCACAGAATTTAGGGTTGTTTCGTTATTTTCTTAACCCTGCTTACCAGTGCACTCGTTTCGTAATGTTAGCGGTTATCGATCTAAAAAACCGGAACAAAAACTATTCTGAAATTTGTCAAATATCGTTTATGTTAACGTATAAGTTGGTTACCGATCGTTTGTCTGTGCGTTTCTGAAAACTGTCTATTATTTCTCTGAATAAGTTTGTAATTCTATCACATCTTTTATTTTTTTAAACTGGTTTGCTTAAGTCAATTTTTTTGTACTTATTCAAGTAGGTGGTTTATTCACCGTAGGTGGTTTTGAGTCTTAGATCTATCTGGCCTAACTTACCTTAATCCAAAAGTAGATAATGCAGAAGATACACAGTGTCAAAAGTTAAATTTATTGTTGTTTTTCGTCAATATTTTTTTAATAATTAGCGGATTGCTTAAAAATTCGGCTAGGAGAAGTTTGTTAGGGTAAATAATTATAATCTGGTTTGAATTGACGAAAAAGTTAAAATAAATTGCACTCTTGACATCATCTTCTACATCAACCACTTTTGGACTAAGGTAAGTTAGGTCACATCGCCATATTTAAGCCTCAAGAACGAGATTCAATTCTTGAGGCTTCTCGAGATTCTGAGCAATCGCGCAGAATGGCTGGTTAGGTACGATTTCCGTTTATATTGATACGAAATTTACGTAACAAAAGGATAGTGGCATATAATCTGTACACTCAAAAGATCATTATTGTACGTGATACGACGTTGCTACCACATTCATTGTAAATCAAGATTAGGTATGTTTACACGTTGGGGTTGTTACCGCTTTCAACAGGATTTTTCCGATATCGATTGTACGTTTAACCAATAACTGAAACATTAAGGATAACAACATATTGTTAATTTTCAAGCAAAGGTGCGTTATAATACCAACCAACAAAAATAAAAAGCGTGCTATATTGACTATGAACCTATTTCAACACCACTTAAAGCCAATTTGGGATAAGGAGTATCTTTATTTAAACTATTTATAAACGTTGCCACACTTCCGGTTCAAACTAGAACTTTGACTTCATCGTTTATATTACAAACCGGCCGGTGGCAGTTTATACCGGTCGCCGTACTCGTCATTGTGGTTACGATAATAAATGGTTTGGTTGGTCACGACTGTAGTTACTATGATGACATAGTAAGCGTACGAAAAAACTTGGCATCGCTGCCTGTTTAACGTCCCTATACTCCTAAAAAAAATTCTTAAATACAGTGAGCGGCAATACTATGAAAACAATAGTTTGCTCGAACACGTCATTTATTATTTTTCATTATACGACTCTAAAAACTGTCTATTTCTCGGCTGATTCTGAGTCGAGAAAATGTACTTTCTCCGTGACAACGCACGAAATTACCCATTTCCGGTGCGCTGATAAAAACGTGTTATTTCTTGTATACAAACTATTTCTTTAATTGCTGAAATTAGGTATTCGAAGGTTTCCGATGGTGCCAAATGTGATAATCCACTCAGTTTTAAACCAGCTTATAGAGGGCGCCCTCTACAACAAATGATTTGCTTTAAAATTGCTCTAAATTTTTTCTGGTAAAGCTGAAATCCGAATATCTGTTATCTAATGTTTAATTAACACAAAAGGTATACTTAGTTGGTATCCCTAAGATCAACGGTTCTCGAGATATTCGCAATTAAAGTATTTGGGGCCATACATGATTGCAATTTGTAATCTTCTTGGAGGAGAGAGCCTTAGCTCATTTCTCATTGCAAGTGAGAATGTACTTGAACAAAAATTTTCCGAATCGGTAAATTGGTCGCGGAATCCAAATATTATGACCAACACGAAGTTATGATAGATAACCCAAACAAATTATTCCAAATGCAGTTGAGACATTTTGGAACAATAATGGGCAGTTATTTCCATCAAAACATTCTTAATTTTTTTATGTTTCACCTAAACATTATGAATAAATAATACCTTGGAAACGGTGTAGGTAATAGTGTTCATAACAACCCGAGGGCTGATAATGCCCTGAAACCATTTTTAATATTAGCAATGGCATTTTTATACTTCCATACCATAAAAACTTCGTATTCCCTATCCTAGGATGCTCTTGACTTTTTAGGTAATAAACTTTTGTTAGTTTTTGCTGCATTTTCTTTTATATTTTTTAAAATTTCGTCTAGCTTTTGCCATTTTGACGGACTGACTGGACTATCCATAGACAACCTAAAAATAGACACTAAACTGAGATAAAGTAGCCTGAAGTCAGGCATATGAAGGTTCTTTGAAGCAAAATGACCGCAAAAGGGCCAGTCAGATTTTAGTTGTGTCAATACTGTCATGTCATCCATCAAGATCAACCTGTTTAATTTTTTTTTCTGAATCCTAACCCTATTTCCTATTTCTAACCTGCGTTTCTAAGGGAAACAATTGTTTTGGTTGTAATTTTTTTCTGTTTTGTGAGTGTTTCCTTAATCGGTTATTTTAAAAACATGGGAAAAGCTGGTTCTGTGATTCCTAGTTGCAAAGCAGACAGTGGTGGTAGCCGCTTTACGTTTCCCAACCCTTCTTAGCACCCTCTCCGCTTTGCTCCTGGAAAAGGATTTTGAGCTTTTACCGGTAAAGGTATACCTTACTTTTTCAATGCCAGAAACAGTAAACAATGCTGAATTAGGTGAAACATAAAACATTGTATGCTCCACAGGAGTTAGGGAGAGTATAATGTCCATCAGGCTGAAACGAAATTATGTTCCGTGTATACGTAATAAGGAAGAGTGGACAAATGTGATCGCAAACATCCATTAATGGACACGTAGCAGAAGAAGAAGAAATATATAATATTCATTTTTACAGTTAATACTAATATTATTACTAGTACTAATACTGATACTAAAATTAAATTTTGTTTTATAAACTAGGCTTAAAGCAGGTTTTACACCAGAAGTTTTAATTCAAAGAAATTGGAAACACTAAGGACGTAAACGCACTGAGCGACCAGTCGCAACAACCAGGCCGCTGCGACCATAAATATCATTATTGGTCGCAGTCGGTAATACGTGTTGCACCATTTGCTATAATTATATTTATAGTCGCAGCGACCTGGTCGCTCAGTGCGGTTACGCCCTTATTTTGTAAAATTTTATGCTTCAAATAAATTCATGAACTTCTTGGAGCATAAAGTGATTTGATATACACTTATCAAACGTTTATGTCACAGCTGTTAATGAAAACAGTTTGACCAACCAAACCAAGTGAATTTAGTGTTTAGGTGGTAATAATTACAGATTATTCCTACTTGTTTTTCTGGTATTTTTGATATTTTTATTTTGAAATTTCATAATCATCCTGAATACTGTGTTTATGTATTGAATTCTGCAGCTCTCTCTCACTTTTTCGTTTTTGTCTGTTGGCAGTTGGCATTACGGAAAACGGCAAGTTTGATCAAATAAGTTTGATAAAAATAGAACCTGTCCTATTCGGTAAAATTATTTGAAGGTAAATTTGACATAAAATTTTGTTCTACACTGATAAAATATGTCCTTGCAGCAGCTTCATGAATAAATTCATGAATTTTTTTGACATCAAAGCGCGGTGTAAAACCTGCTTAAAACATTGCATGTGTCAAAATCAATGAATAAAAAATATAGCAGGAAGGAGCAATAGCAACCAAAGTGGGAGACAAAAATCGTTCAGTATGGCGGCAGTAAATTTCAGGTTGGCACTGTCAGAAAATCAGTGACGATGACGATAATCAAACTGCTGTTGCCCACTATTCACAAATCTACTCGTCAATAATAATTCAACTATTTAAGTTTGCAAAAATTAACCTTAACGGACCGAAAAGCAAAACAAACAAAAACAACAAATCTTTGCATAAACAAAACTGTTTTACGACTAACTTGGAAGTTTCAAATTCAATTGCTCAGTAGACGAATGTCGGGGACAAAGATGGCGACTTCCGTCTTGGTCGCTTAATGCACAAACGGGGTATATTGTTATCTCCTGATACTTGTTATTTTTACTCGAAGGTCAAAATGCAACCGTTTTCGAGATTGGCTAATTATCCTAATAGGAGTACATAATTGACACTAAATGTTCACAGCTTCTTGACAATAAGCAAACCTACGAACAAACACATTCTTCTTGTACCGGGTGACTCAATAAGATTATTAAAAAAAATTAAAAAGTAAATTGGTCTTGAAAAATGGAAAATATTTTCAAGTTCTAAAAATGACCACCCAAGGACGTAACTACCATCTTAAATTTTAAAAATACATTTTCTATAAATATTGCATAATAAACTAAAAAGTGTTTTCTATATTTTGAAAGGGAATCAGCTACTTATATATCAGGTGTCCAGGAGAACCCTGGACATAGGAGATTAACATGGAAAATCAGTTTCGCCAGTACGGTTCATTTAATAGAAAAACGCTTTAGATAAAAGTTGAAGAGCACATTT
This sequence comes from Ips typographus, assembly GCF_016097725.1. Taxonomy (NCBI): domain Eukaryota; kingdom Metazoa; phylum Arthropoda; class Insecta; order Coleoptera; family Curculionidae; genus Ips; species Ips typographus. The sequence continues at coordinate 499,830 of NC_138427.1, forward strand.
TCAGCTATCAACTTGTACTTTTTTCAATACCGTAGGTTTGACCTTTAAGACGCAAAATGACGCAAAGTCTCGCGCCAAGCGGTCGTTGACGAAAATTCACCTGCCGCAGTGCTATAGTTGGATTTTTACCTTTTCAGAATGACGTCATCTTTTTACATCTTTGTTTCTCGCATATCAAACATGTGAAATAAACAATTTTAGCAAAAAAGGCACGTTGTTAATTTTGTCGTCCTGTCAAATTAAAAACGTTTACATTTACTGTCACTTTGATTTAAACGAATATCAAAGATATAAAAATGCTGCGCTACAATGAGAAGGCCCAAATGCTAATTCTAAATGTGCTGCTTTTTTTCGAGTACGAAAAGAAACAGTTTCCAGATGTCAACTGAAACTCTCATGATTCATGATCACTCATTTTTCAAAGCATTTGTAGGTTAAAATTTGTGATCTAATTCCAGACATGCGTGTTTTTTTACCTGCTTGACGTCATTCTCAAAGGGTAAAATTTTGACTATACCAACCGTTTAAAATCATAACAATTCGCGGTCCGTCATTCTCTAATCAAAACATTCAAAACAAGATCTTGTCTTTTGTCTTGTTTTTTGGCGCTGCTACAGGGCAATTTGACAGCACGAGTTGTGTGGGGGCTGAGATAATCGAGTTTGTATTCTCCAACCCCCAGTAACACAAAAAAAGTCTAAAAAATCGCTTAAGGGCACGATCCGAGTAAAAGGTACAGTCATATTCCTCGTGAAAACTACAACCATCACTGTCACCTCCACGTGGCCTTCTCCTAGGTTTTCACACTTTCCGCTTCTTGGAAGTGCACCGCACAAGACAATTTCCCGTAGACTTTTAGGAATCGACTTTTCCACTTAGAGGTCCCTGGCACTCACGAAACTGACGTGCGGTAGGTACGTTCCAAGTTGAAAACAATGAAGGGCTGCAGATCTTTGAAGATAGGTTGCTTTACTATACAGAGAGTTCAAAAGAGGGCGAATACTTCCCTCAAAAGTGATATTTAGTGATCTAGGTATGTGGCTGCTAGTTTTATTGTTTTGAAGTGTTGTCAACACACCTCAGTGTTTAAGTGGTTTTATATTGTATGATGTTAATAAAAAGGCATTCTTTATAACTGATTATCAATGTTTTGGTCATATTATGAGACACCCGGAAAAACATGAAATGCTACACCTTATTATAGAGGGAAAAATAACAAGCAGGAAGGGCCCAGGAAGAAGGAGAACATCTTCAGTTCATCTACAATTCAGTTTTTCCGAGTCGCTCTCAACAGAATAATTATCAGCAATATGGTAGTCAACATGATAACTAACGATCGTTGAACGGTCATGGAACCAGAAGAAGAAGAAGATTGGCAGCTCTTATTACTGATAGTTGGCATGAATCCATCACAAAATTTATTGTGCCCTGGAAATGTTGCTATGACACGAAACAAACGTCAGTCAGTTGCTATTACCAAACAGTGAGTCCAGAAAAATCGTACTTGATCTTACAGCATTTTTTTAAAAAGGAACATCAAAGGTCTCCGCAAAGGCCATCGCTAGCTTTCTTGAACTAAAATCTCGCGAGGTTTACAAGAAAAAAAAAGTTTTTTAATTACCGAAAATGGTGCACTGAACAGCATGCAGAGAATTTTAAGGATGAAAAGGTGCTCCTGGCTTACTTCCTGTAGAATTGATGAAACCAATATTTCATGATCAAAACCACGATAAAATATGAAGCAAACGTCGATATCAGCAAATACAGTAAACTCACGGGATTTCTAAAGAGACAGAATGACCATTATAAGCGGAGGTCCAAGACATTGGATTTCGACATTATAAGAGATTTTCTTCAAAATGCTCCGGATGAAGCATATCTAGCCCAAAAGGTAAGATTATTTTCTTTCTAGTACTACTAAAAATAACACTATTGATTGATTGTTTTTGTCTACAAAACTACAAAATTTACAGATAGGAGACTAATTTTGTTGCAGGTGGCGCTGATTATAGGAGTCTCTGGAGCATGTCGAGGAGAGACGCTCTGCCAGGTAGACTGCACCAATGTCTCGGACCATGGAAGCTTTTTTCTGGTAAATCTATGGGGCAAAAAATCAGGATCGCTCGTTTGTAATAAAAACGTCTGACGACAACTCTACGAATGTAGTGGAAATGGTGACAAAATATATTGATTTAAGGCCACATACTGAGTAAACTGTTGCAAAACTTCTTGCAACACAGAAAGTAATTACTAAATAAATAAATACGCTTTTGTCTCCTTAAAAAACCAGACTGTTAAATATATTTTTAACTGACTGAACCGCGAGGATTATAGTCGCCTTTGATAATGCCGGCTATCGCCATTTTTGTCTATTATCCGCACAGTTTTTTGTCGCTGCTATTTTTAAATGTCGGAAGAAGAGTCAAGAGGGAGACAAAAGATATTTAATTTGTAATAATAAAATAAAATAAAAAGAATCTATTTTGTAATAATTCGCGATTTAACCTCTGCACAGAGCACACTGCGCAGTAAAATTAATTATATTTATATCACGTTCTGGGATTTGGGACACATAAAGTGGGTTTTAGTAAATAAAGTTAATCATTTTCCCGACAATCCCATGTTATTATTTGAACTAGACCCTATTTTTCCAGAATACAGTCCAGAATACAGGCACGTACTCGCCCCGTCTTTGTGTACTAATTGCTGCATCTACAAAATAGTCAGACAACCAACAAAAAAGTTATTATACATAATTTTTTAAATCTAGCTTTAACACCCTGTAGATGTTATGAGATTTCGAAAAAGTGTGATAGGGACTTGCCACACTCATTTTTGCTGTATACCCACTTCGTTAAGTATGACGACGCTGTGAACTAATTCTATAAAAAAAACGGCATTTCAAGCTCTTTTTTGTTCATTAAATTCGGCTAAGGCATTCTAGAAACTCAGAGGGGTAAAATGACCAAAAATTAAGCTGTCGCTATTATTTCCGCAGTAGTTTACTGAGCTAAAACTGAAACATTTTTGCAACGCTATCAAATCTCAAAAAAGTCAAAAACTTGAGAAGACAGACAGACTTGAAACAAAAGAAATGAGCAAAACTCACCTTTCGGATGTCGAATATGGTTGCACTGGAGTTTGAAGCACCGCATCGTCGGAAATCTGAAAACAACGCTACTGTTAGGCAAGCCACATTGTCACATCGTCATTTCCTAAAAATTGGAAAAAAACTCCATTTATAGCACATTTTCCCAAGTTTTAAGAAAACACACATGTGACAAGACTGTTTTAACGACCGTAACATCTGATTCAACCCCAATCTTACAAACTTACATCATTCAGAACGGTACAATCGTAACTGGGTTGATACTTTTCCTGCTCCGCCAACGGACGCTTCATAATTTTCTCCCGGTCTTGTTTGTGTTTTCGGTCGGCTCCTTTCAGTTTGAACACTTTAATTTGACAGGCAGCGGCATGTAAACGCTTTTGCGCGTTGATCGCGTCACCATTTTGGTAGGTTTCCACTTGTATACGAAACGGCACACCTTTTTCACCGCCATGTTTTTTCGGGGTGAATTCTGTACTGATACAATTTACCTTAAACAAAAAACTGGGTTTCACTAGAAAAATCAGTTAATTGTGACCACATGGCCTCCACGAATACCCTATTTATTTTGGCAATCTAAACCTTGTAAGAGCCAGTAGGTTTCCTAATACCTAACCACAACTAAATACAAGTCACTGGCCTTTCAATCTGAATCTCTTTACCTCCATGCTTCTCAGATTTTTTCTAATGTTGTTAAAGACAACACATTTAACCTTAACAAAGCCACTGGCCACTGGCACAAGACCACAAGACCACTGGCTACTAAATTTCGTTACCTCCAGACTTACTAGATGTACCATCTTGTGATTTTGTATAGCAGCAACTTCTTAACATTTAACCTATACCCGGTAACAGTCACCCTCTCTTGACATTTTTTCACTTACCTTGATATAAACCCCAACTTCTTTGGTGGGATCCCACACAAAACTGACGACGTTTAAAGTGCTGCTTGGTTGAGTAATATCGAAAGCTCCGTACGATAATGGAACGTCAACTTCCAGAATGCGATCGCCAGGTCGGGCCTTTTGCCACGACTCCATTTGCTCCTTTTCCATGTACTGGAGACGCCTTTCGTGGAAACAAATCCGAATCACCGTCTTAAATCAAGCCAAATCTTTAGTCATGCCATCAATTTTGATAAACCCAAGCATACTTTTAATAATTTGCCCCTGTACATCGATAAGTCTCCCAGTTTTTTTAGCTTCACTTCGTAGCTTTGCCCTTGGTTCAAATAGGTTAGAGTGTCTTCGTTTTGTTTGGTGGCGATGCTGGTGGCAGCCGCCAATACGTATTGGAATCGGCAGTTTTCAATCAGGTTGTAATTGGTGGAAGAAACGGTGTAGTTGTCCTGCGAGTGCGGCGACGTCGACAAATTATTACCTTGAAATAAATTACTCTTCTGTCCATCGTAAAGGATAAAATCAAGAGGAGTCAAGTCAAAAGAACTGAACGGTCATTCGATAGGTCTAGGACCTATAATTCACTTGTTTTGATTAACATTGAGATATTGTTCAAGCGGGAAAAGAGAGTTACAACTCAGTTTCAATGTTCGATATTTTGACATTTATGATCTTAAAACTCTACAAAACAACATTTGAAACATTCGAATGACGAAACTGATGCACGTTTGTATTTTATCGCCAATAAAATCATTGTTTTTATTTATTTTACACCCAATATCCCGTGATCTACTTCTAGTATGATAATGAATCATCATATGGTCGGCGGCACTAATGGGAGCGATGCATGTCATCAGTGAGTTTGACGTTTTAAAAATGCATGGGTTAGCGATTAGTTGCGACCTGTAGCGCTCTCTTTCTCACACGCGCTTATTAACTGAACCCAATTCTGATACAAACGTGACCTTTTTGATCTCGACGTTTCGAGTTGTGTGCGTTGTTGCCAGATTGCTAGTTGACTATTTGCTGTTGATGACTTGACTAAAAACTGCTTACACAGAGAGAGAAAAGTAAATAAAAACAAAATTTATGTAAAGTTCGGGTTTTAGTGAAAAAACTAAACATCAATGTCAACGTGGCGCGTTGATCGTCAATGACGTTTATCGGCCGATTTATTGCCGTCTACTGTAGCCCATTTTGAGTTACGTAATGAGCGATTTTATCACACTAGTGAGATAATAATTGATTTCATCGCACTAGTGCGGTAAAGCACCCAGAGTACAATAAAACATTAATTATCGCAGTAGTGGCTGTAAAATCTCTCATTACGTAACTCAAAGTTAGGCTAGGGACACACGAGCGCTTTGTTAACGCACGTTAGATAATGCGCGTTTTAGCTTTATACAAACTGAAGTGTCAACGCGCGTTGACTATGTGACTTGCCATACTGCAGTTTGTATAAAGCTAAAACGCGCATTATCTAACGTGCGTTAACAAAGCGCTCGTATGTCCCTAGCCTAAGAGTTAAAAAATGACTAATTTCTGTGTAGATCGTAGATAATAGTATATTACGTAACTAGTGATATAAGAAGCATTTTACGCAAGATGGAATACGAAGCCGCGTAGCGGCAAGTGTGTAACTCCAGGAGTGCGTAATCTGCAATTTCTGTCCCATTTAATCGACCTCGTAGCTCTGTTAGATTCCGAGATCCCTTGACTAAACAAAAAAAACTCACTCTGTATAACTCTGCTATTTTAATAACTGATGTTATTTTTATTTACAGGGTGTTTTTTCTGATACCCCGTATCTCTGAAACGATGCGGTTGTGAACCTATGTTAATACAAACTTTTTTGCTTAATACTGGTCAAAAATTTACCCCCTAACGTTTGTACAAGTACTAAATAAACACCCTGTATAGCGGCATTACTTATAATAACTTACCTTATATTCGCCACGCTTTCTTAAACTAACCTGTATAGACAAAAATAATTTTTAACTGTGTTAAATGTTTCAACTTTAGCATTTTTGTTTTAGCAAACAAATGGTACAAGGTACAATGCACTTTTTGGTTGACTCCCCTGTACAGAGTGTCCAAATAAGATTTGCTCGCGGCATTTTTATCGTAGATAGAAGCGAAGAGCCTCGGGAAAAAATATAAAAAGGAGGTCAAAGTATCGCTAGAAAATATATAGAATTTTGGAAAATGTCTACAAGAGGGCGTACTAACAATTTTATTCAAAAAAATTGCATATCTCTCTATAAATTTTAAATACAATGGCACTTTGAAATTACTTGCAAAAGAAAGCTACGTTTACTAGTAACAAATTTGAATCAAACATCTCTTGAAATAAAGTGATGAGATTAAGTAAAAAGTTGCTTAAAATAAATTGCCTCAACTTTGAAACCTATCGTCGTAGAGCATCGAGTTTGGCACAATTGAAAATAACAGATTTTTTTTCTGACCCTGGACTCTCTTCAAAGCGAATCAATCTTTCGCCCTTCTAAAGTTTCCTTTAGGGCGAGATTTTGCAGAAGAAGTACTGGCAATACAGTGGCAAGGGGCAAGAGCCACAGGCTCATTCCAGATGAAACACCAAAGTCCCCAGGACCTCCACGGAAACTTAAGGCGGTTTACCTCCACCTGGTAAAGGGCGGGAAACGACGCACTAAAGCTAGCTGGACAATGGTTATTTTTTGAATATAAAACATGACGGTTAACCGATTTGGGCCATTGGGCGTTTCCCACCAAAATTGTCTTAACAAAGTAAGCTAAAAAGTTGAGGTTTTCGCTGTCTGATGTAGTACTTAGTTCTCTTCGTTTTGGCATTAATAAACGCTATGGGTTGCGATTTATTTTTGTGAGTTAGGCGGTAAAATCGTAGGTGTTTTTAAAAAAAGCCACCTAACGACGACAGGAAACCACTTTAGACAGTCATTTATAGTGCATCTCATAGAAAGAGAACCTGTTTTTTTTCAGTGGGGCCAAAATCAATGCTTTACGACAAAGAGTTTCGAAGTTATCGCAGTTTTAGTTGAAGCAATTTTTGATTAGCCACACCACTTTATTTTAAGAAATGGAATCAAAGTTCTTACTAGTAAACGTTACTTCCTTTTGCAAGTATTTTTAAAGTGTCATTGTATCCAAAAACTTTGACACTGATATGGACTTTTTTTAATTAAGAAGAAGCTCTACAATTAACTGTTCAAAAAAACGGAGACACCCTGTATATGAAGAAATACAGGGAAGAAAGAAAATTATATAAACGCCCGGTTATTTTTTGCGCTAAACTAATTTAGATAGATTCTATCAATTTTAGTTTTTGTAGTAGGAACTGGACATTTGATAAATTCAGTTTTTGCGTCCCACAACTCACCATCAATCACATTATGTAGAGTGGTCAAACCAGTTTGACTTAACAATTGATTAATTGTGTTACTGAACATATTCTGACTGTTCTCCTCGACGTTGCCAGTTGCATGGCTGAATGCTATCGATCCTTGTTGAGTCGAGGTGGGACTTTGCCTGTTGCGTTTTTGTAGTTGATCGTTCATTGTGGGCGATGGCGATTCTTGTTTGAACACCGTCATATTGTTGATACTTAACATCGCGTCGCTGCCAATAAAAATATACATTATGCCAATAAGTCTGACTTTATCCGCATACCCACCTGGTGTAATGGTTGTTGGTTAATTCCGTATCCAAGTTCAATGAACTGTCAATTTCATCGTGGATGTCGTGATAGTCCTCTACCTGCCATTGTGGCATTCTGGAACCTAAATCAATTTGGCTCAGTTAAGACATAAACCCAACAATTTCTCAGCCTGGCATTTATAACCAGAACAGTATAATGAAGCCTTTATTGTTATGACCTTTTTCATTTGAGAGACCAAGTTTACTTGTGACTGTGACGTAGGTGATTTAAATTAAAGTGAACTATGTGGGTAGCTATAGGATGTCTCATAGATCGCGTATCAAAATCGACTTTGGTGGTTTTTTATGAACTGACTTTTGTAATGAATTCGCCCTGTACCATATAAAAACCGGATAAATTTTGCTGTAGATTTCATCGTTTCCACGGATTTTTACTACACTTCTATTGTTGCAATGTCTCACCTTGAGATTTTTGCTAGCACTGTCAATTTTGATTTTTGTTCGTATTGTTCTGGTTATGGCCCGCTTCGGATAGAGTTCTACTGCAGAAAATCAAAAGAACCAGAAAATTTTATTTCTGCCAGTACAAGGAAGTCGCAGTCTTATTATATTATTGATTAGGTATATTCATGGAATTGTCTTATCAAATATATACCATTCGAGCTCAGATTTTGAACAGGATAATTTTTCCGCTTGTCTTCTCATACTTTCCTTATGGTACAAAATTCGACCTGTTTGGCAAAATCACACCAAAAAGAAAGTGTTCTAAGACAAGCACAAAAATTATCCGGCTAAATCTGAGCTCTCGTGGTATTACTCCCGATAAAAAATTAATTTAAACAAAAATATTGAACTTCGGGAAAAACGACTTGCACATTCCCAGCTTAAATTTTCATAAACTATGTCAAAATGTGCTTTGTGATTTTCTTCGGGTAATTTTTTTTAATTCTTTGATCATTTTCAGGAAAACGGTCTCCGAAAGTTGCGTTATTATTATAACAAATGTTTCTTATAATCAGTAGAACAATACAAAAGATGAAAAAAATAACCTCGGAAAACACAACTTTACTACGTCAAAGCTTTCTGCGAAGCCCTGTATAGTCCATACTAATTTTATAATATGCCTGCATTCGCTTTACAAAACTTTCTCGGATAACTAGCTGGACTCTGTATACAATAAAAACTTGCCAAACCACCAAATTAATTTGCCACCCTGTATCTTGGAAACGAAGCACTTGCGGCTTTATGTTTATATGAACTTTTCTAGCTGAATACAGGATGTCCGTTTTTCGAGATCCACCATGGGGATCTCGGTTATTTGAATAGAGGCAAGGAAGTTTAAATTGGGGCAATGTTACGCAATTTGCAGCTCGATTAAATGCCGCTTAGTAGTGCCGCTTTATTAGTTTTTTTATTACATTTTATAAATTATAGTCGATATATGTGTCAGATATGGTATATAGATAGTCTTGTCAGTCAGTGAAAATGGCAAAAGTTGGACAAAATTTTACAAAAATATAAAAAATGCAGCAAAAGCTAACGAAAGTTTATTACCTAAAAAGTCAAGAGCATTCATGTCTTTGATTCTAAGGTAGGGAATACGTAGTTTTTATGGCATGAAAGAATAAAAATGCCATTGCTAATATTAAAAAAGATTTCAGGGCGTTATGATAACGCCCACCTATAATGCCCTCAAGTTGTTATGAACACTATAACCTACACCGTTTTCAAGGTATTATGTATTCATAACGTATAGGTGAAACATAAATAAATTTATATTTTTGTATCCAAATTTTAACACCCTGTATCTCCATAACGATCTTTAGACCATGGTTTATATGGAAAACTAGGGTTATTTTTTGACGTTTAATCAAACCCTGTAATATGACCCATTTGTAATGAAACACCGTATAGGTATATAGTAAAGAAATGGCGATAGAGAAGACCCTTCTGTCAGTGCGTAAATTTTGGAAAAATGTCCTCTACCCAAGCTTCTACAGAAAACACTGAAAATTAAATTGTGACATGTGTTTTGGAACACTTTAAAGGACAGAAAATTTTCTTTCAGAAAAATGCCGCAAACACAAAGTGTCTACGGATGATCAGCAGTTTTCGAAATATTTCATTTCTTTCAAAGCAAACTTTGAAGATGGAATAAGAGATAGAAAAGAGAGTTAACTAGCAAAATTGTTCGTCGAGAACAGGTTTAATTTTGCTACATTCATTTAAATTTTCTTTTTCTACAACCATTCAATAATGATGCATTTTGCGCTTCCAAACCTCAACGAAAAATTACCCTTTTCCGAGGAGTTTACAGTTTCGCGCGTTGCCAAGGGTAGCGAGCAAAAAAATGTTTACGCTTACGTCCATAGGCCACAATTGAAAATGTCAGTGTCACCAGTTTGATGTCAATATTCATTGTGTATAATTTTGATCCTGTTTTGGACTATCTGATGGTGTTAAATTATTTGGCATTGTTTGTAGAAAAAATATTGTATGTATTACGTGCACAATGTGACTTTAATGCCCTCGAATAAATGCCGCGTGCGCTCCTAATTGAGACACACGGTAAAACCGACTCTTAGCATGGAACAAATTTGAATATATTTCAGTATACGACTCAAAAAACTGTCTATTTCTCGGCTGATTCATTGTCGAGAAAATAAGGTACTTTTCCGTGAGAACCCACGAAAGTGCCCATTTTCGGTGCGCGGTTTTAGCTAGTGGGTTTTCCGGTGCGCCGATAAAAACGTGTTATATCTTGCGTAAAACCCATTTTTTTAAGAGTCTGATGTGTTAGATTAGTATCCAATATGGAATGATTTTATATGCTGATCTTATGCTACAATATGAGCTCAAGTTGCAGCTAAAATCGGTTAAAACACAATGACATTTTTCGTGTGAGCTTTACATAAAATGTCATAATACGACAACTATCTTCATGAATTTTAAAACAACAATAATTATCTTGTCTATCAATGTCAAGGTATTTTCCTAATAACATATTTAAATGACGTAAACGTTTTTCAGAGTCTGATATTAAGAAGTATCGTTCATTACACGTCCGAATTTTTTGTTCCCGTTCTCCCCATGACTTTCCTTTTGAAACTGTCACGCACGCACGGGAATAGTATACTCTATATTAAGAGCGGAAAGTACATATTTGCCGCTTGCACATGAAAATTACAGCTTGCCGAACAGCGAAGCCGAACGCTGCAATCATGTAAAAGCGGCGAAAGTACTTTCGGCTCGAAATATAGACGATTTTTTTTCGACGACTGCTGTGGTGGATTAGAAGGATCATTTTCGTCGCTCGAACTCATTGTCACCGATAAATCACTTTGATGGAATGTGTTTATTTCAAAGAGGTATGTCAAGCGTTGTTATGGAAACGCCGAAAAAGTTGGTGAGTAGATTGTTAGTAGAAAGCGAAAACGCTCTAGAGCAGAAAATGATTCATTTTCTGCTCTCGCGCGGCGAATAACCACTTTCTGCTTTTAAATGGAAGCCTACATGAGGTACTTTCAAAGTCAGTCGTCGAAAAAAAACCTTTTTTCTGGACTAGTAATGAAATACCAGGTGTCCAGGAGAACCCTGATCATAGGAGATTAACATGGAAAAGCAGTTTTTATTTTTTTCCGCCTGTACGGTTTATTTAATGGAATAATGCTTTAAATAAAAGTTGTAGAGCATAAAGCAGTATCAACTTAACGTAATGTTTTTCAATACCGTAGGTTTGACCATTAAGACGCAAAACGGCTCTAAAATTCGGAAATTTAAAATTTTGCGCCAAGCGGTTGTTAAGGAAAATTTACCTGTTGCAGTGCTATGCAAAGAAAATAAAAAGAAATCGTGATAGATACTTTAGCAGTAACCACAGCCCAAAAATCTGGAACGTTGCATTTAAAGCCTCATTCAATGTCCTTACCTAACTTATTTTCTTTGTAACTAAGTTCTTTAAGAAAACACTTGTTTTGCTTGCCAATATTTAATGAGAACGACCGAATCACCTATCTCAAGCCTCTTTATAACACATCAAACGATTTAAAGTGATAAAAAAAGTGAAAGTTGTAAGTAAGTAAGTTGTTGTAAGTTTGTAACAGTTGCGTGTTAATGGCCAAAGCTACAGTAAAAAAAAAGTATTGCTCGTGTATAGCCGAAAATGTGCTCTACAACTTTTATCTAAAACGTTTTTCCATCAAATGAACCGTACAGGCGCAAAAAAATAAAAACTGATTTCCCATGTTAATTTCCTATGTCCAGGGTTCTCCTGGACGGGCTGTATACTATTTTGTCCCAATTACTAAACCAACTTCACTGAAATTGTATACCGTTAAAAGCAGCTTCCAAAGCCCGGAAAAGTCAGTTCGAAAAGAATATACAGTGTAATAAAAATATACTTATTATGTATACGGTGTAACATTGCAAATTATAAAAACAAGTTATTAAGTAGTGAGAGTTCTATGACACATCCATTAGCATATACAGGGTGTCCCACGACGAAAGACATCGATTGATATTGGAAAAAGTATAAATAGGAGAGTTTTGAAAATTTGGCAGGATACTGATGTGGGCATGCCCAATCGAACTAAAATATTTTCAAGATGGTTGCACTTCCGTTTATACCGGAAGTCGATCACAACTTTCTTATTTTAAATAGAACACCCTATATATTATTACATATTTGGATTCCTCACAGAATTCTGACCAACTTTTGTATAGAATGCCCTATGCCTATCTCTAGCCGTTTTCGAAATATTTGATGTGTTTCCAAAAAAGTGACAGTTGCAACGCTCAACATATTTTTGTACTATGTTAAAACCGTATTTCATTTTGCAATGAAACTTTGGGTTATTGTAAATAAAGGATCGTTTTATTAAACTGAGGGTGCGTAATGACTCATTTGTATACAGGGTCGTCAAAAAAAAATCATAAACTTGCCACTAAAAAAAATGAAAAATCTCAAGTTTTTTAAATAGAAACCCACATTTTTTATGACGGAATCATTTTGAGCATTAAAAATTACTATAAGTTTCAATTTACTTGCCTATACCTAAATCCAACCCATTTCGTTTTATTTGAGAATACATCATTCATCATTATGGTCATTACGCACCCTCCGTTTAATAAAACGATCCTTTATTTACAATAACCCAAAGTTTCATTGCAAAATGAAATACGGTTTTAACATAGTACAAAAATATGTTGAGCGTTGCAACTGTCACTTCTTTGGAAACACATCAAATATTTCGAAATCGGCTAGAGATAGGCATAGGGCATTCTATACAAAAGTTGGTCAGAATTCTGTGAGGAATCCAAATATGTAATAATATATAGGGTGTTCTATTTAAAATAAGAAAGTTGTGATCGACTTCCAGTATAAACGGAAGTGCAACCATCTTGAAAATATTTTAGTTGGATTGGGCATGCCCACATCAGTATCCTGCCAAATTTTCAACACTCTCGTATTTATACTTTTTCCAATATCAATCGATGTCTTTCGTCGTAGGACACCCTGTATAGTTCACTTTAATCATTTAGAAAAATCCCTACAACTTTCATATTTATAATTTTTCGCCAATTTAATGCAAATTAATTAAACATGATAAATGAACATGTTACAAAATAAAAGGTATCAATCAGCCTGTACAGGGTGCTGCATTTTCGATGGTTTTACGGGGTACGGAGAAAACGGTAATAGATAGAAAAAAAGTAGCATTCGTGTCCCGATCTCTTTTTCCGAGCTGAGATGACTGGCGAAGAGTGGGCTGCGCAAACTTCTTTTGTTTCAAAGATCATCATCCTCATCACCAACATCCTCTGTATTTCATTTGCTATTAAAGTTATCAAAAAAGGAAAAACGGTTTCCGGTAGAAGTTTTGACGTAGAATCCAATGGCGTAGTTAGTTTTTTTCTATTACGTTCAGTTTCTGACATATAGCACTAAGTTATATTTTTTTAAATGGAACACCCTATATATTTTAAGTTCATTTAATTCTGTTTATTTTTACCTTTTCAACGGTGTATTACAACATATAAGTTTGTAGAGGTTAATCTTGTTATTTTAAAAAAAGGACCTTTGCTAAGCTAAAAAAAGGCCAATATCTAAAATACCAAACAAAATCGGAAATCATATAAGCTAACACATCAGAAAATTAAATATTTTTAATAAATCTTATTAAAAATCTAAGTTACAAACAGTTCTATCGTCACTTTAATAAGAAAAGTGGCCATTTCTATTTTCTTCTATTTTTAAGGTAGAAGTTAAAAAAACTGTTTATAAACGACATGTAACATGTTAATATGAATATAGCCAAATTTGGTTTCGACTGTGGGTATTTTTATACATATTATTTAGCACTTTTTTATTAAGAAAACGCTTTTTTTCTAATTACGAAGATTAACGTTTACAAACTTATATGTTTTAATACACTGTTGAAATAGTAAAAATCAACAGAATTAAATGACCTAAAAATATATAGGGTGTTCCATTAAAAAAAATATAACTTAGTGTCATATGTCAGAAACTAAACGTAATAGAAAAAAACTGACTACGCCATTGGATTCTACGTCAAAACTTCTACCGGAAACCGTTTTTCCTTTTTTGATAACTTTAATAGCAAATGAAATACAGAGGAGGTTCCAAAATGACCAATTTTCAAAAACCCCCCGTATCTTTGAAACAAAAGAAGTTTGCGCAGCCCACTCTTTGCCAGTCATCTCAGCTCAGAAAATGAGATCGAAACTCGTATGCTACTTTTTTTCTATCTATTACCGTTTTCTCTGTACCCCGTAAAACCATCGAAAATGCAGCACCCTGTACAGGGTGTTCCAAGCCCTGCACGCGGCTGTTCCTCGGAAACTATACGTAGCATGGCTACAAGAAAATTTTTTTATTAGTAAATGTGGCCAAGGAAACATACTTAAAATAATTTTCAGCTTTCTAAATCCACCGCTAGGGGGCGTTTTGATACCACTAAAATGAAAAATGTCCAAAAACTATCTAAAAAATTTAAATGGAAAGGTATAGTAAAAATCTCATAAAAGTAATCCCCTATTCTCTACGAAGAATTTTCCTATTTCACTTTTTTCTAATATCTCTTCAAATAAAGTGGTGTCCAAAGTTTGCTTTGAAAGAAATGAAATATCTCGAAAACGGCTAATCGTAGAGACTTTTCTGTCCTGTAGAGTGTCCCAAAACAATGTTCCATTTAGTTTTCGGTCTTTTCGATAGAGGGCGTTTTTACAAAAATTGCACTTTTATCTTAGATATCTCGAAAAAATCAAATGCAATGGTATAGCTTCCTATTACCTATTCCATAAGCAATCAGATTATCTATCGTTGTGTGAAAACTGCAGTATCTCTTTACAGTTATAAACATTACATTATTAATCAAATTAGAATACTGTATGTTGCATATGGTTTGGTTATAATGGCAGTCATTAGTACACACAATTACGTTTTGAATCAGACGACAAAAAAAAATAATTCAAATATTTTTTTCACACAACGATAGATAATCTGATTGCTTATGGAATAAGTAATAGGAAGCTTTACCATTGCATTTGATTTTTTCGAGATATCTAAGATGAAAGTGCAATTTTTGTAAAAACGTCCTCTATCGAAAAGACCGAAAACTAAATGGAACATTGTTTTGGGACACTCTACAGGACAGAAAATGTTCTTTAAAATGCCGCAAAAACGAAGTTTCAACGATTAGCCGTTTTCGAGATATTTCATTTCATTCAAAGCAAACTTTGGACTACTCCCACCACTTTATTTGAAGAGATAGAAAAAAAAGTTAAATAGGAAAATTCTTCGTAGAGAATAGGGGATGACTTTTATGCGATTTTTACTATATCTTTCCATTTAAATTTTCAGAGTTTTTGGACATTTTCCATTTTAGTGGTGTCAAAACGCCCCCTAGCGGTGAATTTAGAAAGCTGAAAATTATTTCCAGCATTTATTTCCCTTGGCCACATTTACTAATAAAAAAATTGTTCGTAGCCATACTATGCATAGTTTTCGAGAAACAGCCGCGGGAACGGTTTATTGGGACACCCTGTACAGGGTGGCATAACTTGCTTATTTTTATATGGAAACTGCCAGAACCATTAAGAAATTTAAAAATCAAAATACGGCTGCCGGGGTATTTTTTCAAGATGAGTTTGATGCCGCAAAAATTCTTGTAATTGTCAAATTTTAAATTTTTGACATTTTGGACAAGTCACTGTAACTTCGTTATTATGAGAGTTTGGTAAAAGTAGTTTTTACATTATTAAGACACCTTTTTACGTTAGATTACGATTATGTTAATATTACTTTTGTAGGTTCTGGCAGTTTCCATATAAAAACAAGCATATTAGGCCACCCTGTACAACGTCCACGTCACTGTCGTACAAGATTCTCACGATACAATTGTGGATGTCATTGTAATCGGTTAACAAAACCGTTGCGACAACAACAACACAACTGTGTTAAAGAGTATCAATTGGGGTTAAGTGGCCACACTGTGTTGCGTGTTGGCTAAATTGGATACTATTTTGACAATTACCAAACCAATTAACAAAAGTACATACTCTGATACATTTTTGAACACAAGATCATGCTATGATCTATCATCAATCACAAAATACATCCAAACCACAATATAAACACAATAATTTGAAAAGTGTTTATCAAATGTAGATGTTCCTTTACACTTTGTGAAACTAGATAAACGCATGTTATTGAGATAAGACGAAATACGTCAGCACATGATATAAATAACGTTGATGAGAAAGCTAAGCATTTTTAGTAACGCGACCGAGAAACGTTGTCCACATAAACTGAATCATTGAACCTAAAATAAAAAATATACAGGGTGTTCCACGACAAATGGGTCATATTTTAGGGTTTGATTAAACGTCAATAGATATTTTCATAAGACTTGAGAGATTTCAACGATAAAGCACATTTTGCAATAAAAAAAGATATTTTTCAAATTTTTCAGTGACGTCCAATCGAACAAGCTACTGAATATTTTTGCAAAAAAAATATGTATGTCACTGCTTTTCCATAAAATGAAAAATAGTTCTGGGGTTCCTTATTCAATTTAGGACCGAAAAGGTATATTGAAACTTTACTTTTATACATTATCATAAAATACCATCTATACAGGGTAGTTGCGCAAAAAAAAATAAAAAAGCAATTAGGGATATACAGGCTGTCCGTTTTATGATCCCCACCGTGGGGATCTCGGTTATTTAAAGAAATAATTAAGGCAAAATTTGTGCTAGTTGAAGTTCAATAAAATGTCAGTTCGGAATACTTTCGGAGATATCCGAATAAAACCAAAATTATGCAAGTAATTTTTTAATTTTATCTAATTTATTTGATGAGATAACTGAAAATAAATGTCACTTTTTCTGCTCTTGGCAACGTGGCAATATCATATTTGAGATCCGACGTTTCGTTTTTCAAACAAATAGCATCTTGAGAATCTAAAAAATTATTTGTTTAAATTATTTGCCACTTCTCCATGTAACAACATTGCTATTTCTGAAATTTCCTTTCGATTTATTGTAAAAAAAAATAAGTTTTTTAATTTAGCTCTAACTATGCAAATACCTTTGGATCGAAGATAGAAATTTGAAAAGTGACATGAAAAGTACTTAAAATGTACTATATCGATAAAATTTAAAATGTGCCAGCTATGCAATGGGTCTTTATCCCATGAAAATACAATCAAAGAACAATACCGGCAAGAGCATTCGAAAATTGGCAAAAATTACAAATATTAAGTTCATTAAAAAAACCACAGAAAGAAGCAGTAATAGATACCGGAGCGATGCCATAATGCCATGGCAAGAGAAGAAGTATCATGTGACCATCCTGTGCAAATGGCAATAATATCACATCGAGTACGATTGGACAGCGTTCTGCAGAAAAGAACCAACCCACATTATTATACTAAAAAATTGTGTAAAATGCCAATGCTATTAGCATGAACAGGATGAACCATGCACGTGGCTGTTTATGATTATCTATCGTGCTTTGACAATTGCAGTACTTTATCGCTTCTGTAACACGAGATATCAAAGAAAATCGTTAAAAAGACATTATATTCTATATTAGTTTGTAAACAATACTTTACTGACTGAGTAATGAATGGTAACATGTTAGTCGGAAGCAATATTCCAAGAGGCCTTGGAAGACGTGGAAATGGGAATCAAAGTCAATGGAGTGTGGATCAACATCCGCTATGCTGACGACACGGCCTTAATTGCTGATAACATACACGACCTACAACAACTGGTCAACAAGGTAGGAGAACAGAGCAAATCAATGGGCTTAAATATCAACACCAAAAAAACAAAGTTTATGATTCTCTCTAGAAACCTAAATATGTTTGGAAACTCCACCATAACATTTAACGCAAGGCCCATAGAAAGAGTAGATAAATTTAAATACTTGGGCATCTGGCTTTTCGAAGACTGGACATCAGACAAGGAAATAAAATGTCGCATTGAACAAGCTCGACAGGCATTCCTAAGTCTTCGAAGAGTGCTTACCTGTTCCGATTTTGACCTTAACCTAAGGCTCAGATTCACTAAATGCTACGTTTGGTCGGTGCTTCTCTACAGTATGGAAGGTTGGACATTGAAGGCGGCTGCAATCAACAAATTGGAGGCTTTCGAGATGTGGCTGTATCGCAGAATCCTGAAGATACCCTGGACGGCTAGACTAACAAACGAAGAAGTTCTAAGACGAGTCAACAGACAACGTGAACTGTTTAAATCGATTAAGAAAAGAAAAACGGCATACCTGGGGCATATAATGCGAAACACGAAATATCAATTCTTACATCTATTGATTGAAGGCAAGATCGAAGGCCGGAGAGGGATCGGAAGGAAAAAAATGTCTTGGCTGCGAAATATCAGACAGTGGACAGGGCTGAACGATGTACGGAAAAAATGGAAATTGTTATCGCAAACATCCATTAGTGGATACGCATTGGAAGAAGAAGAACATGTATATGCAGGACTACGTCCATAAATTCAATAAGCAAACAAAAATGATCCAAAACGAAACATAACATCATAACTAGCCCTTTTGATACATACCCTTCCTAAAATGTGCGGAACAAATGCTAGCACAATGTTCTTGAGGCTTAAAAAATGACGATCTAACTCAACTTACCTTAGTCCAAAAGTGGATAAGGCCAGAGATACAGAGTGTCAAAAGAACAATTTAGTTTCAGTTTTCGACGTAATTAGAAAAAATCTATTGTCATTGGTTTCCCATATATGGAAGACGCCATCTTGAAGGCGGCCATAAGAATTTACAAAGTTATCATCCATATCTCGGAAACCAATGACCAGATTTTTTCTAATTACGTCATCGTGTACGTAAAAAAGTGCCTTACGTTTCAAAAACACTCTCTTTGGCTTTGTTAAAGAGTGTTTAAAATGCAGCCTCTGACGTTTTCCCAAATTTCCGGAAAACGGAGAAAGATAATTTAATTTAGAAACCGGAAATTAGTTTCATATAAAATTCTCTAAAACTTTCCCCATTTAACCGACTCTGTAGCTCTTACCGCTTTCGAGATCCCAATACATGTAGAAGCAATTTGTTCAGCATGTCGCACGTGGTCTGCTATTTTGGTGTGAACGCCCACTAAGATTTAGAGAGCGCCACCTGTGGTACCTTACACATAACTAAAACGCCGTAACTTTTTTGAGGCACTCTGTATTTAACTTTTAACCTAAAAATTCTTGTTTCCTAACGTCCTTTACATAAAAGTGTATATCTGGTAAGAATTGAATGACTTGTTTGAGCCGCGGTTTAGGAGACATTTAGATTTCAAGAATTTGCGTCATGGTCAGGTTTAATTTTTAAGTCTGTGTAATGAATTAGGTAAAGAAATTCAATTAAAATAACTGCCACTAAAAGCCAAATTAGTAACTTTTCTCTAGCATAAATAATAATTAATATTACATTTTAGCCACAAAAATGTAATTTAATTTAAAAAAAGCATTTTACACAAATGGAGGTCATTTTGAACTTGTGCTGAATAATTGTTTTACTATTACATTTTTATTGCTAAAGTCTCATATTGACTATTGTTTTATACTAGAGAAAAAAGATGCTAATTTAGTTTTAAGTGGCAGTTATTTTTATTGAACGTCTGACCATAAACCACATTTTTGAAATCCAAATATCTCGTAAACGGAGGGCCAAAATCAACTATTACAAGGTATACATTAGGAAAAATAATTTCTAATTTAGGGTTAAATACAGAGTGTCTAAAAAAAGCTACGGCGTTTTAGTTATGTGTAAAACACGACAGGAGGCGCCATCTAAATCTTACAATAAAAATTAAACAGGTTTAACTTATTCAAGTTTTGAAGCAATACGCTCTAATTCATAAAAAAATTATTTATTTTGTTCAAACCTATTTATTTAAAAATTCTTAATTTTTGATAAATAAAATGAGAAGGGTCTAGCAATCACGGTGACGTTTATTGTTATGTTTGCTGGTTATGCATTGTTGATGTGACGTTAAATTATAAACTTACTTTTGTCAGAAATATTTTCCATTTTTTCATATACGCGAAAATGAAATTGGGAGACGAAGATTGCTGTACTGATGTGGCTGGGTATACTGCTGTAATTGGTGCACACAGTGGTCACGTAGAGAAATCGTAACCAGCAACCATAAGCGTAGACGGTGACATAGTGATTGGTAATTTACTTTTTCGCTGTATTTTTTTTTCGGCCGTTGCTATTGACACCGGCCGTAAAAGTGCATTTCACGGCCGCTAAACAGTACGTGAAGTGAGCACTTCACGTCCGTTTGAACAAAAAAGGATTTTCAATTGGATGACAGCCTTCAAACAAATTTATTTTTGAGGGCAACAATGATTGTTATGGAATTATTGACAAATGGAACTGGTTTGACTGTTCGCAGAAAAAGAAATTCTCAAATACAAAAAAACATTGAAATTTTTAATGCCTTTGTAGAAAAAATATTGTATGGTATTCGTGTTAAAAGTGCTTTTAAGGCCCTCATGCGAATTGCAGAACACGCTTGCTCATCCTGCAAACTATCACAACGTGCTTTAAAAATGCACTTTTAACACTCATATCATAAATAGCTATTTTCTATGCCTACAGTAATATACTGGTTAATTCCTTAACAAATTAGAGAACGGATAAGGAGGCCACAATTGCCACCGGTTGAACGAATGGAATCTTCGACTTTCCTGTAAATATCCTTCAACTGTAAGATATGGTCCAATCACCGGCAGTTTTCAGCGTGCGATATGAATTAGAGCAATTACAGTTAATCTTGCACTTAAACTAACCAATTAACAATTATTTTAATTGTCATCCTCACTGACAGTTGACATCAAAATATCGCATTTTGGCTTACGTTTTGGGGCAATAAAAAAAAGCCTTTCTAGCTTGTGTGTGTCAATTTGAGTGTTCAATTAACATGGTATAACAAAACTGATATGTAACCACGCAAAAATGTTTCAAAAATTGAGTGCTTATTTCTGTGAAGTTTAGTAAGCAATTCCAATTAGTCGTAGAAAAAATAGACTGGAAATCTCAGGCAAATTGTCCGTAGCGCCCTCGTCCGATTGAACTTTCGTCCTCGTGCGATAAGGACATCTTATTCACCCTTGTTGTACAATATACTATTCTAAATGCAACATATAAGGAAGTGCATTTTTTTCCAAAACCGTAATTTCTTTAGTAGGCAAAATATTAAAAAACCGTCAAGCATGTCTGGAGATGTCACTCAACCCCAATATTTGACATTTCTGAGTTCTAGAATTATTTTATAGAATCATCCACGTAACTCTCCATAGTTATAGACCAACAATCTACCAAACAACCAAATTGCGCAACATAATAATGAAAGGAAATGATGAAAGATATTCTGTTAGACCACGTAAATATTTGTAAAATGACAGTAATAGTAATTGGGCTGTCATTATTCAGTTAACAGCCAATGAAATGAATGAACAATACTATGTTTCTCCTAAAGTACTGTTCTTTTGCCAATAAGGGAAGTCTTATGTATTATAGTCCTAGAAACACAATGGCTGCGCAGAATTACGTCATCGATGACGTGCATGCAAAGTTATGTGGCGAATCCTACAGCTACCAAACTTAAAATATAACGAATTGGCAGCGCATTTTTCAATATCCTGTATAGGCATGATGCAGTAATTTTAATTCAAACACAAACTTTGACTCTGATACTATAAAAAACGGCCTTTAAAAATCTTTCTTGTTTATTAAATTTAGTCTAGGCACGTCGGAGATATCGGGTGTTAAATGTGAATCAAAATTTAGCGGTAATCATGTCCGAAAACGACAAAAGGTAATAGGTGTTTTTAAAAAGAAAACATCGAGAAGGTGAGTTTCAGTATTGATGCCAATGTCATTTAAAACAAAAACAGTACTAACCTTTTCCAGTTTGGGGTTTCTTGACAATATCCGGTTTCCCATCAAACGATAATGGGTCTCTGGCGAGTTGAATTTGTTTGGTACCTTGCTGTTCTTCGGACAGCTCAACAGGTAATTTTCGCTTCCTGGGTACCGTTTTTCCTTCCTCGTCGATCTTCAATGGATTCCATCCGAAAAACTCTTCTTCGTTATCCATAACTTGCGTCAAATTGGACCACGAGTCCTTTGAATTCGATTCGATCAGCAAAATATCGGAGTTCGAATAGAATTTGAACTCCATAGCACAGCTAAGAAGTTATTTCCCCTAACCGAAAGGGGTTAATCTAGTAAAACGAAGGGTGATATCGCACCCTTAAGGTGAGTAGTTCAAACAAGGTTTAAGTGAAGAACACTTAGAACATCACAAAAAAGGAGTTATACAATTTTTTGATGCCGGTGGTTTCACGTTGACGTCGATTTTGAAGAAAGCTGTTTTCGATGTTTAGCATCTTAATTTGCAGGAAGTTGGGCATTTCCATTTGGATCACAACCCTCGATGCTAAGGGTAAAACTGGCACAACCAACCCCCCAAGTTAATAGGGGTTTCTTCAATACTTAGCCGTCTTGGCGAATGAAGTTTTGGGAAACGAGGCCGCTTGAGGACAAGATCGCAACTGAACCAGATTGGTTTAAAACGTCTCGTAATAGGCGATTTACTTGAATTAAGTTTAATTGGTACAATAACAAAATAAGTACTTGTTAAGAGAGGAAACCAGACGATTAGACCGGCGAATTTTATTAGGGAGAAGCTTTGATGATTCAGTTTAGTTGAGTAAAATTGAACTCAAAGTTTGGTCCAAGCGCAGCATAAAACCTGAAAAAAAAACAATGATAAAGAAAATATCCAACTATTCGTAGCATTTAAATGATACAGAGAGAAAGAGGCCGACTCTATTAACTCAACACGTTAGACAAGGACATAATTAGAACACTAAGGATGGAGGTAAACCGTCTGTTTGGCTACTCTGCAAAAGAAGTGTTACGCTACACTGTTTTCCTTTCCAATTCCAATCATGTGACTACATTAGTTAAATACATACAGAGTCGTGACGTGACTTCGTTACTTTAAGCTATAAACTGCAAATTCAAATCAAGTGAGTACAGTGTGGTAGAGAAGTACGTGGAGTCATCACATGAATTTGAACCCCACAAAACCTGCAAACCTTCTTCCAGTTTTGTGAAATTTTACGACAACTGCCATCTATATAAAAATTAGTCATGACCAATTCTAGTCATACCACAGTATACAACCACACACATAGGAGATTAACATGGGAAATTAGTTTTTATTTTTTGCGCCTGTACGGTCGGTCCATTTGATGGAGAAACGGTTTAGATAAAAATTGTAAAGCAAATTTTCGGCTTTCACCTTGCAATTTTTTCATTACTGTAGGTTTGACCATTAAGACGCAAAACGACTTTAAAATTCTGAAATTTAAAATTTCGCGCCAAGTGATCGTTAAAAAAAAATTACCTGCCGCAGTGCTACCAACCTTTTAAAATCATAACAAAATCGCGATCCGTCATTCTCTAATCAAAACATTCAACAACAGTAGTCACAGCCCAAAAATCTGATACGTTGCATTTATAACCTCGTTAAATGTCTCTACTTAACTACGTTCTTTAAGAAAACGACGACCGAATCACCTATCTCAAGCCTCTCCATAACACTTCAAACGATTTAAAGTGATGAAAACAGTGGACAATGAAATCTGCCAGATCTTTGAAGATAAGTTGCTTTACTATACAGGGACCACAAAAGAGGGCAAATACTTCCCTCAAAAGTGAAAATGCGATTTAGTGACCTATGTGACTGCTAGTTTTATTGTACCCTTCTGTTTTGAGGTGTAGTCAACACAGCATAGTGTTTAAGTGGTTTTATATTGCATGATGTAAATAAAAAGGCATTTTTTATAACTGATTATCAATGTATTTCCCTAGTTCTACAGAGTAAGGTAAGTACTGATATTTAATTAGCTCTATTAGTTGACTTGAACATCATTCACCTACAAGGATACTTGTAAAATGTCTACTAACCAAAAATAGTTTATTTGCAAGTAATGTGTAACTCGAGTTCACATTTGATTGGTAAAGGGATGTCCTGTGAAATGGTTGTATTGAATTAGAAGCAAATTGTTTCTCTTTAGAGACTTTCAATCACTACATTTCACCTACCTTTCCTAATTTGGAACTCCACTATTATCCAAACAAACATTAGGTTAGGACAAAGTGGTTTTTAGCATAGCTTGTATGGTGAAAGGTTCACCCACTCACACTCAATCTGTGGAACAATCACTATTTATGTGATAAGACCAGTTTTCTTTGCCACCTATTGTACCTAAGCTTTTCACTTGAAGAAAATGTATACTGTCCCTTGAACTGTGAATAAATAATTAATACAAACCTTCAGTGTACAAAGTTTTATTTGGATCAATTGAGTGTGTGGAAAAAAGAACACAATTATAATGTTGTTATTAAACCTAGAAGAAAACAGCTCATGTAGATCGCTCAATTGAAAAGTTGGTTTTTCGATTATACCTACCCATATGCAAAAACTTTTGCCACCTGACTGTTAATTTGACTGTGTAAGTCCATATTCTGTTCATAGAAGGGGTTTCTCAGAGGTTCTATAGCCAGTTTAAGATTCTTCACATTTCACAATCAGATCAAATTTTGAGATTTAAGTCAGATATCAAAACTGAATCATTTTAAGTTTTAGTTGCAACACTGATGGAGACCCTCACTGATGATAGTCCATGAAGTTAAGCACATTCAAGCTAAATCACATCACCTTTGAAGGAAGTATTTGGCCCCTTTGTTGTTGTCCCTGTACAGTAGGAAACTTATCTTCAAAGATAAGATTCGTTGTCCACTGTTTTCATTACTTTAAATCGTTTGGTATGAAGAGGCTTGAGATAGGTGATTCGTTCGTCCTCATTAAATCTTTGCAAGCAAAACCAGTGTTCTTTAAATAACTTTACTACCAAGTAAATAAGTTGGGTTGGGGGAGAGACATTGAATGAGGTTATAAATGCAACCAGATTTTTGGGCTGTGGTTACTGTTCAAGTATCTTTATCACGATTTATTTTTATTTTTACTTTGCATTATGTGGGTAGTAACTGGAAATTATTACTAAATAAACTTGTTTTGAATGTTTTGATAGAGAATGACGGACGGCGATTTGTTATGATTTTGAAAGGTTGGTAGCACGGCCGGATATGAATTTTCCTTAACGACCGCTTGGCGGGAGATTTAAAATTTCCGAATTTTAGATCCGTTTTTAATGGTCAAATCTACGGTATTGAAAAATTTACGTTGATAGCCGAAAACGTGCTCTACAACTTTTATCTAAAGCGTTTTTTCCATTAAATGAACCGTACAGGCGCAAAAAAATCAAAACCGTTTTCCCATGTTAATCTCCTATGTCCAGGGTGCTCTTGGACACCTGGTATTTTCGCTCACGAAGCCTTGACATTATAGATTAAGTACGAAATTTTCCAAATTTCTTTTACATCAAGGCTTTTTCAAACAAAATTTGGCATTACAACCTTCTGTTTGCGCCCTGTAGTCTTTAAAAAGTCACAGAAATGCAATTTAAAGCTTTATTGTAGACTAAGCCCAAAATTCTTCACAATTTTAACTGGCCTAACTCAATGTTTTTTAAATATATTTTTTAATACCTCTCTGAAAACTTCTTGGTTCCAAAACAAAACCAATTTGTCAATAATGAAGCTAAACGTCCGTTATTTCAAATTCGACAGTATTTTCTACTCGTAATTTGAGGCTTTTCACAGACACCACATTTATACCCTGACGAAATGGCGCAGAAACACTAAAATCAGCACTCCGATTTGCACAAATACAATCCAACCAAAGGGTATCTTTTTAAGACTAAAACTCACATTTTTTAAACCATAGCAAAAGTAATCATGATTACTTTTCTTAGTAACACTTATCGGAAGCGTGTTTGCACTGTAATACAATTACAGACTAGACGAGAAGTACAAAGCGACTAGTTTGTGCGTTTTACTGATTTTGCCTAATTGTTGTTTGCATAATTCATTGCCAGCCGAATTAAAGGTAACCAGATTTATTTTAACGCAACATTTTGTTTGTTTTTATAATTGACAATGTTTATTTATATGTGTTTGTTGTTACATGATAATGCTTTTTATAGTCGTGGCTCATTTGTGTAATATACAGTGTGTCCGGATTTATAGTGGTTTGACAGGAAAATCCCATTTCCCGGCTAGATAGCAAAAAACTAATATACATGTCTGGTGAGGTCGATTTTTACGAAAAGATTAATGACAAAACCGTACTTCGATATCTTGTCAGCTCTCGGCGACAGAGGTCTTTTTTCAAACTTTTTTGTTTATTAAAATATCGAAATGAAACATAAACATTCTTAAGGCACTTTTACGATGTGATTCCATTGGCGTGCTTCGTTTTTGTTAATGGTTCTCTTTTCTCAAAAATTTACCTAGTTTTATTATTTTAAATAGAAATGACAGTTGGCTGTGACTTTAAAAAATGTTTATTTTATGCTGTTTACTACAATGGAAGTATGTCTAGAGTTAATCTTAAAAATCAGTGAGATATTAATTTTTTTTTGTGTTTATTCAAGTTGGTTTTGACTAAGGTTTTGAAATCAGTTGTTTCAATTTTTTTTTTAAGTTTAAATGTTTTTCTGTATTTTATTTTTAATTATTTTCTATTGTTAATTTATAAATTAATTCTTTAGTCGTTAGTTCCTTAAATGTGTGCGAATACTGAAAAAGTAATTTGTTATTGGGTCTATATTTGTTACTCATTGCAAGTTAATTGAAATATAATTATTTGTATGAATACTTATAGACATACTTACATCGTAGTAAATGTTTAAAAATAGATATTTATTTAAAGTTATATATTCGATTATGAGTTCGAAATACGACTTTTGAGACATTAATCTTTTTTCAAAAATTGAGCTATAGATTTTTCGTATCTAGACGGGAAATGGGGTTTTCCTGTCAAAACACACTAAATCCGGTCACCTGGGATTTTACCACCATTACATACTCATGTGGAAAGTTTGATTTCTGTTGAGAAATTAAGTAGTAACTTGAGATAAAAATTAAACTTTCCACAGTGATTTGTATACTATTTTATTTTCAACCATTTTTCAGAATCTCATCAAACTTTTAATAAACCATTCAGTTGAAATATTGATCGCTAATAATCTCTAACAATAAAGTACTCTCTGTTGAGCGACTTCTGACTGTTGCCCGTCCCGAGCAAAAAAACGTATGTCGGTAATTAAATGTGATATTTATTGATTGTCTAAATGATTAGGTATAGTTTTAAATTTTAACTTAAGGCAGGGGCTACAATAAATTATATATTAAGCTGGTATTGTACTTCAACAACATTAGCTTAAAATTGGAATTTTGATTGGTGTAAAATACAAACAAAGACAGTTTTTATTATCTTTAACGTGAGTATTGATGTTTGCATGGTTCTCTCTTCATACTGTTGATTTCCTATGAAATTATCTATCCTGTATATTTACGTTTCGTTCAAAAAAACCACTGGATAGTACAACAGCTTCGCTAGTTCGTTTTTAAAGCTTTTACCTTTATTTACACCAGTTAAGCTGATTCTTTGGACAGTAAATTCCGAAATGCCTATCGGAAATCCTCTTTAACATGTGGCGTGGCATAATCAACAAACCGCACGTTATTAAAAAAAAAACTTGAAAACAGCGTTTAGCGTTAATAATGTTCTTTTTAAAAGCCACTTTTTCCTTCTGGATTTGTTCGTTTTCACTGTACTTGAAAAGTATTCTAAACACAGAACTACTCTATTTAAGATGACTCGCATTGTTTATTTCAGTTAGAAGTTTATTCAGAATAGAGAGTAGTATAGGTACGAGTAGTTATGATTTCAACCATAATAAACGACTGAGGATTTGTTTACAATCTTGACAACGTCATTATTGTGGTATTGTGTCTTTAATATTTTGAGCTGAAACGTTTTTGAATTTAGACGACGGTACAGGTGTAAATAAACAAAAACCAGTTTTTCATGTTAATAAGATTTAAAATAACCAAATCTGTCTAAGCGCCTAACGTCAAAAAAAAATAAACTCCTCACTAAAAGTGAAATATGAAAAAAAATTATCTGCAGATCCAGATTTAAGTTGGTATACAAATCTTCTAAAATACTCAACTCAACTGCTGCTACTACTATTGTCGAGATTCTTCGCTAGTAGGCTCAACATGGCTCTTCTTGCAGCTTCATCACTTCGTTCCATGGGACATTCAAAAAACTATACTATGACAGTCTTCAAACAATAGTTATTTTTGAGAGCAACAATGATCGTTATGGAATTATCGACAAATGAAACTGCTTTGTCTTTGTGTCAAATATAAAGAATCTTAATTTTTTTAGGCCCTCATGCTAGTGAATAAAATCAAAATTTATGTGCACGGGGATACCTGAAACGATAGATATCGCTTCATGGCCATCGCTATGAAGTTTATTTGCCTACGACTATCAAATAATACATTCCAGGTGATTTTTAAGTTGATTAATGATATCAATACCACACCTCAGTGAATTCCAAATTGGAAATCACTGCTGTTGGCCAATCAAATAATCCCTATTTCATGATGCACTCCCCACAGCCAATCAGCAATAATACCAGCAACGAACAGTTCATGTATACATGAAGCGACACATGACAAGTGTTATGTAAGGTTTAACGTTGTCCCTATAGAATACGCACGCAAGTGACCGGTAAGGTACTATGTAACTTAATAGAGATAGAAATACAGATTTAAACAAGACAGACTTCTCCAACTGGGGTATAGTGTGTGATGATCAGGCTATAGGCGCGGTCGGTTTTCCCCAGATACATACGAAACTAGGTTAACGAAACTAAGTTTACAGTTAACGCAGCAATTAAACTCGGTTAACGGCACGTTGTTTTCACTGTTTTCACTAGCGCTGACTTAACTGCGTTTCGTAAAACAATGTGTATCACATTTCAAACACTGGTGACATCGTCCGAGGCATAGTAAAGCAAAACGAAAAAATAATGACTCCTGAGCTGTCCATAATAATAACTAGACCCTACAATGTCAAATTAACACCTGAGCTGTCCAAAAAGTTTTCAAGACACCGTAAGGTGTCAAAATTTGCAAATGAACTGCCTAAATCAAATTTAGACAACCCAAACTACAATTGTAAAAATTATTGGGATAGTCATAGAAACCAAAAAAGGTCTTCTGGGCTATAAAATTTTAAATTTAACACTTATGTTAGCCAAATACCCATTAGAAGATCCTAAAGTAACAACTAAACTTAAGGCTTCCAAAACGACATCGAAACCCCAAAGTAAAAAATGTTACATTTGAACACACTAGCATGAGTTCAGAAGAACCTAAAGCGTCAAACTTAAAACGAACGCACCGTTCGTCTAAACCATTAATGTTTAAAACCTAATCGCTGATTAGCTCTATGACATCTACATGTCACTAACCAATTCCAAGTATTTAATCAACGTTTAGGCTAACGGTGCAATCGAGCATAAGTTGCTTAATTTAAGTAATAATACTCTTTTAAAATGACTTAAAAGACCCGAAATCCAGAATTGTAAAATTTAGAAATAAGCCATCTAAAAAGACTGACAAAAATGAGCTATCTACTAAAGTATTAAAGTTGGTAAACTAAAGTAATAAAAAGAATTAAACAGTTGATATCATACATCATCCCATGAATGGATGTGTGACATATCAACTGTTTAATTTCCTTACTGTTTACTGTTACCTCTTACCTCATATAGTTACGGAACTAAGAATCGGCCTTAAGTTTTTAGCTACTATTATAAGAATTTAGCTAATATTACTACTAACTATAAAAAAAGAAACTATCCATAATAACGAGAAATTCTATAATGGCAAATTGAAGACTTGACTTATCGAAAGCCACTTCAAAACGCTTTAAAAACTTTTAAGGTAAAATAACACTTAAACTTTCCGGAATACTTTTGAAAAACCGTTGGAAAAACCCCAAGTGGTCAAATTCAACACTTGATCTCTCCAAATTCACTTTCAAAGACCCTGAATTGTCAACTTTGATAATAATAATCATTTATAATATAATTGACCTTAACACTTGAGCTCTTAGAACGAGCGAAACCGACAGAAAACTCCTAATTGTCAAATTTATCACTTCGGCTGACCAACAAAAATTCAGAAGACTTTCAAATTTAACCGTGAGTAAACATGAGTCATGTTGCCACTTAAAAAACAACACATTTTTGTATTTCTGATTTATAATATTTAAAACTGATTACAAGTCAAGTAGTTTGCATTCTTCCTCACACAACCCAGAAAAAGCCTCATAATGGTGGTTCAAATCCTTCACTAAGTGGATTTTACATAACGTCCCCAAAGCCCCGTTGGCTGTGTTTACACCGTAAAACACTCGTTTAATCCGACTGTGCACTAAGGCCATGGCACACATTACGCACGGCTCATGGGTTGAATACGCGTAGTAACCTGTACACAAATAAGGACCTGAAGGGTCTTCCCTTTTAGGCGCCCCAAATTCGATATCTGGGAATTGCTCCTTCAAAACCAGAAGAAGTTTTGGTTGGCGGGCTGAAACAAATCTCTGCGTTTGGGCTACGTTATCAATGGCAACCATTACATGGTGTCTGCAGGGGTTTTTATGAGCTTCGGAGTATCCAAAGGCTACTACAGACCGAACTTTCGGATCTACAATTACAACCCCTTTTGAGGACATGGTCAGTTCAAGCTCTTTGGCCTTCTTAGCTACCCCAATAGCAAGTTTCATGTAAGTTTCATGTTCCTCCAGCTCATTACAGTTAAACAAAGTGTTGTTAACCAATTTTTCTACCTGTTGATCTGGGTGAAAATTGCAGGGCCAAAACTCTCGTACCTTAATATGCTGTTTCTTTGTTTTGGGTGGTATTCCTGCCACTTCAACAATTCTAACTTCATTGCACAGCAAGTCAGTGTCCACACCTTTAGCTTTCAGTAATTCATGCACCTCTTGACCAACTTCTTCAACTGGGAGCAAAAGCACTTCATTGCTTTTCACTCTTTTGAGATGGGCTAACTTTTCAATTGGTAAGCAAGAGTTTAGGCTTAGGATCAATTTTGATGTGGTTTTGGGGTCTTTAATTCTGTCCACGTAAACCTTAACTAATGGAACGTCGGCCCGTAAGTCGTCAGGGAGTATGGGGTGTAGTCGGAGAGGTTCGTCCAGCTTCGCCCGTTTGGATGGAATCATATTCGTCCGATGGTGACCTACCGGGATTAAGCACTGTTTTATTCACTGCACACATACCACTACCGTTGAAATAATAATGTAAAAAAAAAATATACGTAAAGTGAACAGCCGCGGAGAAAGAAATGCAAGAAAAAATGTGTGGAAAAAAAGAGAAAGAGCAAGAGTTTCTTAACTTTTTAAAATATCAGGATATCATCAACAATTGAGAAAAAAACAAGTAACATTTCTTTACAAAAATATATAAAATCGAAAAAATTAATTTCAAAATGTAGCAATATTTGTGGTCTGTTAATCTCTGCGAGCAACATACATACAGGGTGTCCGGATTTAGAGTGTTTTGACAGGAAAACCCCATTTCCCGGCTAGATAGAAAAAAACTAGTATGTAATGTCTAGAGGTCGATTTTTAAGAAAAAGTTAATAGCAAAAACCGTATTTCGATATTTTGTCAGTTCGCGGCCCTAGAGGGCTTTTTTCAAATTTCGCCTATTTTGAAAACTTCTCACAACTTTTTTGTTTATTAAAATATCGAAGTGAAACAAAAACGTTCTTAAGGCACTTTTTTTCTGTGATTCCAGTGGCGTGTGATTCCAAAGCTGCAGTTGTCCTTTCTCCAGCAAATAAAATAACGCTTCAGCAAATAAAACTTTCTATGCTTTTGGTGTTTTAAAACAGAATGTCAAATTTCTATTTAACAAACTAAAAAATATGGATTGATAGCTGCCAAACCGGAGGACAAACCACTTGTAGAAATTAATGGACACACTCCATTTGTGGCTTGTATCCAAATTTGTAGGAATAGATTTTATTGAAAATCAAAGTCACCTTTTTGTCATTTAAATAAATGAAATTTACGTTCCATCTTGAATCTCTTGAGATATTGTTACAATGTTAACAATATCTTTACTTGAGGGTTTAAAATGTGTAAACTCAAAATTACAACCAGAAAAAATTGTCGTTTGTGTTCATATTTCAGTTTTTATTTTTAAAAACTTAAAAATTACTTTCATACTGATATCGACTTTCTTGTCTGTTCTTTCTTGGGTGCTAAAGTTTTATAAATTTTGTTATGAATGACTTGAGGAGTCTATTTTCAGTTCATATTATCAGTATTAGAAATAAAATTGTAAGATCATTCTAAAAATACAGTGCATATTTAAAAAAAATTTGATTTTTTGTCCGTATCTCAAAACAGAGGTAGGCAATAAAAAAAAGTATTTGAACCGCTGGATTATACTCTCCTAAGAATTTAAGATCCTGTAGAAAAAAGTCACACATCTGAAAGATACAAGACAGTTTTGATAAAAAGTTCAAACTTAAAGAAACACGCTATTTCTGCCAACAAATATTCACCAAATGGCAGCAAATTAGGCATCAAGTAAGCATTAAAACAGTGTCGTGTTTTGTCGTGCTAATTTGGGTTGAATAACTTTGCTGCCAAAGTGCTGCTAACAAAAAAGATTACTAGCAAAAAACAATTTTGGCACAGCTGGAGTCAATGTGAAACAATTTGGCAGTTGGTAAGAAGAAATCAATCATGTTTGGAGATTGATCTTTGACACAATTCCTTTTTGTTTTCCATAATGGCAGAAAATATTTCCAAAGTCTCTGACAGTAAACATGCAGAAGGTATTTTTGGCTCTAGATTTTTTTTTTTAGAGATAGTGCCTATAAGAACTTATTCCCTCCATTAAAAAAGTGCTCTAATAATGTCTTATTTTAAAAATTGCGTTTGGATTGTTTAAGAAGCTATAATATAGATAATCTGATTGCTTATGGAATAAGTAATAGGAAGCTATACCATTGCATTTGATTTTTTCGAGATATCTAAGATAAAAGTGCAATTTTTGTAAAAACGCCCTCTATCGAAAAGACCGAAAACTAAATGGAACATTGTTTTGGGACACTCTACAGGACAGAAAATGCCGCAAAAACAAAGTTTCTACGATTAGCCGTTTTTGAGATATTTAATTTCTCTCAAAGTAAACTTCCCACTACTGGACTACTCCCACCACTTTATTTGAAGAGATAGAAAAAAAAGTTAAATAGAAAAATTCTTCCTTTGGATTTAAATTTTCAGAGTTTTTGGACATGTTTCACTTTAGTGGTATCAAAACGCCCCCTAGCGGTGGATTTAGAAAGCTGAAAATTACTTCCAGCATTTTTCCTTGGCCACATTTACTAATAAAACAATTTTTTCGTAGCCATACTATGTATAGTTTTCGAGAAACAGCCGCGTGCACGGCTTATTGGGACACCCTGTACAGGGTGGTCTA
Source organism: Ips typographus (assembly GCF_016097725.1). Lineage (NCBI taxonomy): Eukaryota > Metazoa > Arthropoda > Insecta > Coleoptera > Curculionidae > Ips > Ips typographus. The sequence continues at coordinate 533,574 of NC_138427.1, forward strand.
ATTTGCTTGTTTTTATATGGAAACTGCCAGAACCGTGAAGAAATTTAAAAATCAAAAGGGCGTTGCCCTGGTATTTTTTCAAGGTGAGTTCGATGTCACAAACAGAATTTTGCCTTTTGTATTCTTGTAATTGTCAAATTTTGAATTTTCGACATTTTGGACAAGTCCCTGTAACTTCGGTCGCATTCGTTTTCACGCGAGCAGGGCTTTTTTGACGTCACAATGACGTAATTTGATACTTGCTAAAATTATGGTTTTGCTAAATTACGTCATCGTGATGTCAAAAACGCTCTGCTCGCTCCATGGAGCTTGAAAACGAATGAGGCATTCGTTATTATGAGAATTTGGTGAAAATAGATTGTAGGTACATTATCAAGACACTTTTTTGTGTAGATTACTATGTTAATATTTATAGGTACACAGGGTGTCCCACGACGAAAGACATCGATTGATATTGGAAAAAGTATAAATAGGAGAGTTTTGAAAATTTGGCAGGATACTGATGTGGGCATGCCCAATCTAACTAAAATATTTTCAAGATGGTTGCAAGTCGATCATAACTTTCTTATTTTAAATAGAACACCCTATATATTATTACATATTTGGATTCCTCACAAAATTCTGACCAACTTTTGTGTACAATGCCCTATGCCTATCTCTAGCCGTTTTCGAAATATTTGATGTTTTTCCAAAAAAGTGACAGTTGCAACGCTCAACATATTTTTATACTCTGTCAAAACCGTATTTCATTTTGCAATGAAACTTTGGGTTATTGTAAATAAAGGATCGTTTTGTTAAACTGATGGTGCGTAATGACCCATTTGTATACAGGGTCGTCAAAAAAAAATCATAAACTTGCCTCTAAAAAAAATGAAAAATTTCAAGTTTCTTAAATAGAAACCCACATTTTTTACGACGGAATCATTTTGAGCATTAAAAATTACTATACGTTTCAATTTACTTGCCTATACCTAAATCCAACCCATTTCGTTTTATTTGAGAATAAACATTTTTTATTATATAAACTCCAGATTTCTTGAAAATTTCTCTCTCTAATTACGTGTGGATTTATGTCACACCAGTAGTGTGAATTATGTCTATTGAGAACATTCCATTTTTAGTGAATTTGGCCTCGTCGCTCTAAATAATATTATTCAAAAACAATTCTTCTCCATAGTGACTAGTCAGCAAAAACTCACTAAAAACCACTGTCTTCGGAAAGTTAACCTCTTTTAAGTGTTGCACTAATTTAAATAAAAAAGGGTGAAATTTATGTTTCTTCAGGATCCTTTGAATTGAGCTTTTGGATATGCCTGATTCTACAGAAACTTATCTTATTGACGAAGTTGGATTTGCAACAAAAAAGCCCAAAATTGCAATTTCTACATTTGTATTATTAAGGATTGGTTTTGTTTTAATCGCTTTTCTCTTCACAGATCCCGTATTCTTAAATTTTTCAATTAAATCAAATCAATAAAACGAAATGGGTTGGATTTAGGTATAGGCAAGTAAATTGAAACGTATAGTAATTTTTAATGCTCAAAATAATTCCGTCATAAAAAATGTGGATTTCTATTTAAAAAACTTGAAATTTTTCATTTTTTTTAGTGGCAAGTTTATGATTTTTTTTTGACGACCCTGTATACAAATGACTCATTACGCACCCTCAGTTTAATAAAACGATCCTTTATTTACAATAACCCAAAGTTTCATTGCAAAATGAAATACGGTTTTGACAGAGTACAAAAATATGTTGAGCGTTGCAACTGACACTTTTTTGGAAAAACATCAAATATTTCGAAAACGGCTAGAGATAGGCATAGGGCATTGTACAGGGTGCTGCATTTTCGATGGTTTTACGGGGTACAGAGAAAACGGTAATAGATAGAAAAAAAGTAGCATACGTGTTCTGATCTCTTTTTCTGAGCTGAGATGACTGGCGAAAAGTGGGCGGCGCAAACTTCTTTTGTTTCAAAGATACGGGGGGTTTTCGAAAATTGGTAATTTTTGAACCTCTTCAGTATTTCAGTTGCTCTTAAAATTATCAAAAAAGGAAGAACGGTTCCCGGTAGTAATTTTCATGTAGAATCCAATGGCGTAGTCAGTTTTTTTCTATTTTGTTTAGTTTCTGACATATGACAGTAAGTTACATTTTTTTTAAATGAAACATCCTATATATTTTTACGTCATTTAATTGTTGATTTTTACCTTTTCAACGGTGTATTACAACATATAAGTTTGTAGAGGTTAATCCTGTTATTTTAAAAAAAGACCTTGCTAAGCTAAAAAAAGGCCAATATCTAAAATACCAAACAAAATCGGAAATTAAATAAACTAACACATCAGAAAATTAAATATTTTTAATAAATCTACAAGTTACAAACAGTTCTACCGTCACTTTAATAAGAAAAGTGGCCATTTCAATTTCCTACTATTTTTAAGGTAAAAGTTGAAAAAACTGTTTATAAACGACATGTAACATGTTAATATCAACATAGCCAAATTTTGTTTCGACTGTGGGTATTTTTATACATATTAGTTAGCACTTTTTTGTTAAGGAAACGCTTTTTTTCTAATTACCAAGATTATCGTTTACAAACTTATATGTTTTAATACAACGTTGAAAAAGGAAAAATCAACAGAATTAAATGAACTAAAAATATATAGGGTGTTCCATTTAAAAAAATATAACTTACTGTCATATGTTAGAAACTCAACGTAATAGAAAAAAACTGACTACGCCATTGGATTCTACGTCAAAACTTCTACCGGAAACCGTTTTTTCTTTTTTGATAACTTTAATACCAAATGAAATACAGAGGAGGTTTCAAAATGACCAATTTTCAAAAGCCCCCCGTATCTTTGAAACAAAAGAAGTTAGCGCAGCCCACTCTTCGCCAGTCATCTCAGATCGGAAAAAGAGATCGGAACTCGTATGCTACTTTTTTTCTATCTATTACCGTTTTCTCTGTACCCCGTAAAACCATCGAAAATGCTGCACCCTGTACACAAAAGTTGGTCAGAATTTTGTGAGGAATCCAAATATGTAATAATATATAGGGTGTTCTATTTAAAATAAGAAAGTTGTGATCGACTTCTGGTATAAACGGAAGTGCAACCATCTTGAAAATATTTTAGTTAGATTGGGTATGCCGACATCAGTATCCTGCCAAATTTTCAAAACTCTCCTATTTATACTTTTTCCAATATCAATCGATGTCTTTCGTCGTGGGACACCCTGTATATTATGTTTAATAATATATAATAGATTATTATGTTAATATTACTTTTATAGATTCACTATTTCTTGAGTTATGAACTAAACTTCTACTTTTTTAAATACCAGTCATATTTTATTTTTATCCCTTCAGAAATATTTTTTTTGTCTTTTAAAATGACCTATAACATGTATGGTTTCAGATTTGTGTTGCTTAAATTCAATTTCAAATATTTTTTTAAATTGTTTTTTATTTCTGAAAATACATTTCTACAGCAACTTTTTGCCTAGAATCTAGTAGTGTAAATAGTTTTTTTCTAATTTTGGCATATAAAGTGACACTTTTCAAAACTGATTAGAGTGACAAAAGGTTTTACTTTATGTAACTAGTTACATAAAGTATCACTTTATGTAACTAGTTATGAAAAGTTCATTTCATCACTCTCTGTTTTTATGCATTTCCGTAGAAACATATGGGCGACATCCATCATAACATGTCGTTGTCACTGTATGTACAAGGTGCTATGAAAGTGAATATTTGTGTTAAATCACTTTAAAAAACATTTGAAACAATCCCGCATACATGGCCCAGTCACAATACACGACATGATCATTGAAAATTATATGTCTGAAGTAAATAACCCAAATAACAAAGATCGTCAAGACCTAATCGTCAAACTAAAAAACAAATTTATTGAAATGTACCAGATAGATACACACGCCGTTTTCTCTGGGAATAAAATGTATATTCTAATGTTTGACACTCTACAAGAAAATGCGGCTACACCAACGGAATCGAAAGAAGGACAACAAACCCAAGTAGAAAACAGCAATGGCTACTAAATTTGTGTATTGCAACATCAATAGTTATACATCCAAAAAACCACTAGTGAACTATTATTTACAAAAGAGTGACATTAAATGTGCTTTATTTGTAGAAACAAAAACTAAGCCGGACAGTAGTGTAAGCTATCAAAACTGGGACATATTGCACAAGGTAGGAAATACTTCAAACACAAATACTAGGGGAGGTAGTCTCATACAAGCACACAGATCATTAGAAATGGGAAAAGCAAATCCGGCACAACTTAACAATCCTTTAAATGAGATGATGCACTGCACGGTAAATTTTCTACGTAAGAAACTCCACATATTTTTGGTATACAGTCATCCAGGGGCGTATAAACTTGAGGACAATATACTCACCAAAGCAGCACAATATGAAAACGCGATTATAATAGGAGACTTCAATCCCAATAAAGCAAAACTGAAACAAATACAAAACTTTTTATGCAATTCAGACTTCACCCAAATCAACACACCACCAACGTTTATTATGAACAATAACCCAAATTCAACGCCGGATCTTTTTTTCTGTACAAAAAACATCAGAAGCAATATTTCAGACTACATAAATAGCTATTATGTAACCAGTTATGAAAAGATCAATTTTGTGTAACAAATGAATGTTTGTAGGGCGAGCGCAGCGAGGTCCTACAATTTGAATGAGTTACACAATAAGACATTTTCGAAACGTGTTGCATACATAATTTTTTCTAATTTTGACCAAAAAGCGGTAAAAACCATCTTTTAAAGTGATTTAACACAAATATTCACTTTCATAGCACCTTGTATAAACTGTGACAACGACATGTTATGATGGATGTCGCCCATATGTTTCTACGGAAATGCATAAAAACAGGGAGTGATGAAATGAACTTTATCTACTCCTAGCATGGTAATCATTCATTACATAGCTCATTTTGAGTTACGTAATGAGCGATTTTACCGCACTAGTGCGATAATAATCGATTTTATCGCACTAGTGCGATAAAACAACTTTAAATGAAAATTTCTGCTGTAATTGTTTATTGAATTTAAACATAACTTTGATAAAACCATGAACAGACCTATCTTAAATAATAACTATATTTTACTTTTTATAAATATTAAAAGTGAAATGAATTCCTGAATTAGAAAGTTCTTGGATCGAATTTACACAAAAAAAAAAAAAGGCTGGATGAACTATAGGTTGCTGCCAAGGTTTCAAAGTACACGAGTAACACTTTTTCTTGAAAGGGACTCTTTATGTTCTTGGTCTCGCACCAGGTGACAAAACGTTGATACATTTTTTCATATTTCTCCTTTGACTTGGCAGGCAACAAGCCAGATACCACGTTTGCGGCAGCTTCTTCAATATCTGACGGAAGTTCTTCAGACATGTTCATAACGAAATGCACTTTTAAAAATTTGTGACTGACACTGTTAAATTGTCGCTTAAGTGATATGTGGAAACAAATGGCCACCATAGCAACAACACCAAAACAGTACAGCGTAGATGACAAGATTTAAGGGTAACAAATAACTACCCGTAGCAAGCATATACGAGACGTTCCTAAATAGTTCACATTGCACAAAATATGAATTTTTTTCTTACTTTACGCTGCTTCTGATGGTCGTAGATAAAATGTTGTACATCACCCGTGGGGTATGGCAAATTAACGTACTCGTGTGATCACCACAACTCGGTCTACAACCTCGTCGTGGCAACACTCCCACTCGTGACTATAAAAATGCTCATACCCCACTAGTAATGTAAATAACTATTTTATAACTAGTTACATAAAGTGATACTTTATGTAACTAGTTACATAAAGTAAAACGTTTTGTCACTCTAATCAGTTTTGAAAAGTGTCACTTTATATGCCAAAATTAGAAAAATAGCTATTTTCTATTGGACACAGTTTTTGAGATACAAGATACAAGATACCTTTTGGTCTTTTGGTAGTGTCATCAATAAAATAAACATACCTACCTAATCCCTGATATTTAAAATTCAAGGAGAAGACAACCAGTCTATGGGTACGAATGGTGAATACCTTCTATCTCTATGCAAAGCAACACAGGAATAAAAAAAAGTGGCACAACTTCCACTACAGTGCATATTGGACACATTATGTGTGTTTTAACCAGAAGAAACAAAAACTTTGACTTTTTTAAAACTGTGGAGCCAGGAAGTATTATACTGACACTATCAATATTCTCCTTGAACTACACTTTAAACTAATATATTTTTACTTCATATCTAAGAATAACGTTAACTTCCACCACAAATGCCTTATTATACATCTTTTTTGATAGTATTTATAGAATTTTATAGATCAAAACTGATAAATACTGTTTGAGGTTATGTTACACTAATTTACTGCCAGCACAGAGCAAAGTGGCCCCACTGGCTTAAATTGGTGTGCCAGCAAATTTACGACCTGAAAATACTGGTTTAAATAGGATTCTTACCTTAATTATAACATCCGCAATCAGGAAAAACAAGGATTTATGTCGTTTAGCTGCATCTCAAAGATCTTCAATATTCCAGACCAGAATTTAACCTAGGAAAGATTGCACAATACGTTCGAATCACCCGTATAATTTGTAGAATGAATTGACAAATAACATTTAACGTAATAAATAATAATAAACAATAAAATTAATAATAATTAATGTATAAAGTCAATAATAAGAATGAATGAAGCCTTGGACAGCTGGTTCGAATGAATGACAAGTGACAAGTATCAACAAAGTCGGGTCAACTGTCAACTGTCGAAAAGTTAAAGGTTGTTCCGAAATTGCACAATTTGTAAATACAATAGTTTTGATTTTGAAACATTTTCACATAAATGGAACCCAGAAAACCCAGCCCATTTCCGTATACTGTGATGATGTACAGGGTTATTCATTGAATTTTTAAGCTAACCTATTAAAAGCTTGATTGACCTCATTATATGATAGCTCGTCCAAAAATATGAAGAAAGTTTCTATTGGGATTAACCCTCTAAAATAGTGCATTTTAGAAATACAGTATGACATTGTCATGATTAGAGTCCGGATTAAAAAGCACTAAAAACTTTAAAAAAGCACAAAACTCTTTCAGAGATTTACTTACTTTTTTTGAGTTCTAGAAATTTTTTAAAGCTTTTAAACTGCTTTAGAAGCATACGAAAGATCTTAGACATAGAGACATTTGGAAGTTTTTTGGACAGTTTAAATAGCATATTAAAGGTTCTGGAATGCTTTAGAGGCATTTGGAAATTCTTAGACCGTTCTAGAATTTTTTTGAAATTTTTAGACTGTTTTGATATCTTTTGGGAGCATCTGGACTAATTTAAGAGCATTTGGAATCTTTTAGACTGTTGTAAAACTTTTGGAAGCTTCTAGATTGTTTTGAAAGGCTTCCGACTGTTTTAGAAGCATTTTGGTGTTTCTGCAGTGTTTTGAAATCTTTTAAGACTACTTTAAGAACATTGAAGGTTCTGGAATGTTTTTAAGGCATTTGAAACCTTGTAGACGGTTTAGCTTTTAGACTGCCTTAAATTTTTTTAAAAGATTCTAGACTAGTTGAAGATTTTTAGAAACTTCTATACTGTTTTGGAACACTTTCGACTGCTTGAGAAGCATTTTGGAGTTTCTGTAGTGTTTTTTTTTTGTAATTCTAACCGTTCTCGAGATATTTTCCAAAAACTACTTTGATGCACTTTTTACCGAAAATTAGTTCAATACTCTAACACCCTGTAGCTTGGTTATTTTTGGGAGTTCAGGGTGGTTCAACCACTCAAACAAATCGTCTTGAATTGCTGTTTTTAGTGATGTAGAGCAAAAAATTGTATTTGAAATAAAAAAAAATGTGTACAGGGTGAGCAAAAATAGTGATCTACTAATAACTTTGTGCACACCCTGTATACAGGTAACTGTATTGAAGTTCAAACGTTACGTAGTTTGGTTTAGTGGTCCATTAGGAACAATTTTGCATTCTTGTAGTTTTCATATAAATCTAACCGTTTTCGAAATATTTACTAAAAACCAGGCGGCGTTTTTAGTAAATCAGTATAGTAGGCCAGGAAAAACCTTCATTTTGACAAAATTTTGGTGCAAAATTTTAAATTTTAAATTTTAAAAATTGTCTTTAACTGCCTTAGTTAGTTTAGGTCAATGGTAGAAATGTGACGTAAAGTGTAGTTGGTCAAAATATATTTTTTAAGGATGCCATGTCTTGAAAACTGTTAAAAATTCTCTAATTTCAAAGTCAGTGACTAAATGGCGGCAGTTACAGCAAAACGGGCACCAGATTCGTGTTCTACATGCCATAATTAGTTAAAATTCCCTTTTTGGACTACTTTAGGATCATTTCGAAACTGTTTACAGTTTAAAGAGTGTAAGTGTAAGATAAGGATAATGACTTTTTTGTTTTCACTAAAAGGAGTACGGTTTATTTTTCTTCAAATTAAGTCTCTTATGCCTTAAATTATTTTATTAGATTTGTAAGTATCAATTATAAGGGACAAGTCCTGTGAATCCCTGAGAAACAATTTCAACCTTTTGTATTTTTCTTCCCCTTGACAGAATTCAGCAAAAGTCTAAAGGAAAAAAATTGTAACTAGTTTAATTCTCTAGTAGAACCTCAGAAAGACATTTTGTCTTTAAGGGCCTCAGAAAGCAGTTGTTTAGAAGTATTTAACATGGGCAAAGTATCGGAATGTCTTTTACTTAAGATACGGAAATTCAATCCTTCGAAACTCGACTACATGGCAAAATTCGGGGAATTGTTAAGGAAAAAAAATTGTATAGAATTTAATTTTATACAAAAACTTAAAAGGGACTATAAGCCTCTCCATCGAGAACGCCTCAACCGTGAAATTGTCGATCAGATCTTGAAGTTCATGACCTTTGTATAAACTTGAGTTGGTGCTCTTCATTGAGCGGGTAACGGTAACGGTTTTAGGAAATAGAGACTTAAAAAATATAACACCATCTCTTTAATCTCCCCTTCTTTTTTGAAATAGAAAAATCAATAATTATCCAATTGTTTATTTAATTTTTAAATAATAATCTTTATTTTTTATTTAATTTTAACTTAGTTCAACATCTTTACTTTTTAAAATGTTTAACTCCTGTGTGGCGCCAATGGTGAATGTGTGGTATATCTGGAAACTTGGCAAGGGTTTTCCTCTCTTCGAGTCCTGTTTGTGAGTTCACTGAGTGATGATCTTCTATGAGGCGGCTAAATCTGACGAGTAAGTGACTATTTAATAAAAAACCTTATCAACATCAACTCCTCCGATCTGATGATGACTATTGCTCATCAGATTTGGGCACTGAGGATGGCCTGTTAGACCGAAACCGGTTTATCACAAAGAATAAATAGGTACATATTTGCACGCAGTATACAAATTTGTTTCTGTTAAATGTTTATATCTACTCAAATTGTGTTGTGTGTTATTGATTATTAATGTTGCGATAAATTAAAACGGATTCAATTTCTTTTGGCGTTCTTTCCTCTGAGCTAGCCCATAACGTGACAATATGTGATTATTACTTACATGTGCGTAAAAAAAACTGCAAAAACTGCCAAGGAATGATAAATTTAGTGTTTTTGGAGTCCACTGATTGAGAGGAAGATAAATTGAAGCAGTAACTGGTTAGTTCCTACTTGTAAACAATTTATCAATTATTGATTCAAGGGAGATAGGCACAGCTGTCCTTCGAAGGACCTCTCAAAGATTTTTGCCCTATAAATTTGACGGTAACACCAGCCAAGAAGCAGTGTAAGGTAATTTTAATAGCTTGGGTTTCCCACAACCGTCATTTTAATCTGTTTAATTTGATATTAAATTTAATCTGATGTATGTTTACTTGATTATAGTCGGTATCTGCTAATAGTTTCCTGGTGCTAAGAACCTTATTAAAATGTCACGTCATCCAATTCGTCAATGATTTTCTCTCCATAAAAAATGTATATTTGATTCTAATCCACGGTAGAAAAACACGATCACAAACTAAAACATAACGGACATTTTTAATTACATAGCAGTTACACTTGTATTCCAACTTGTAATCAAAAACTGAGAAATTGATTACTGTTCTTAGTAAATTACACAGTGTTAAAAAGACTATTGATTTCACAATGGACCTGACATGAAACGTACAATTTCATAACTCAATATCAGTAGAATATAACATGTTATGTTTAAAGCAGCTATCCCTTATTCTTTTCTTCGTGTGTTATTCGTTTAGTTTCTCTATAAAAAATCCGTTCGGATTAATTAAGTTAAGGAAATGCTGCAACGAAGGTAGGTCATAAAATCGTTGTTTTCAATATTGCATTTGTTTTGTTAGGTATTCAAAATCTGAATAAGATAGTCGGTAAAACAGTAAATAGTAGATCTCTTGCAAGCAATTATTTTCAACACCAGAGGAACAAAAACTATGCTAGCAAAGCTAGCGTTGATGCTAAAAAACTGCATTTTACTAAAATATTTTATTACACAAACTCATCATCCCCTTCAGCTACTAGCATAACAGCGTAAGTTTCCTTTAAAATGAATGTAAACAGTTATTCCTAACGTTTCTGTGTTGTAGATTCACCCCAACTGAAGACAAAATCACCCATTTGAACTTTCTCTTGTTGGTCGAGATTATGAAAATGACTAATTCGGTACTTTTTCCCGTAACTAACAACAGCAACTTTGATATTCTTGGTACTGCAATAACCAGACAAATAGTAACATTTTCAACTTTAATTTTTTAGGGATACCAGTGGTTTTAACCACATCAACCTTTTCGACTTATAATGTTTTTGGAAAAATTGCAACCGTAGAAAGGAAATTCATCTTCAAGGCTGTTCCGCCATCTTATATTAGCAACGTTTTCATTCTACCTTTCGATACCCACGTTTGGCATTGTTGTTTTGGACTTACCGTAGTCATCTTTATTGTTGTTTACGTCATCACGTTTTGGGAATCCAAGGATCACGTGTTCAACAAGAATTTCGAGTCTAGTAAAAGTTTAAGGTATAGGTGAAATCAAATTCATTTAGGATGACGTCATAGAATACACTTATTAATTGCGTTCTTGCTATAGTACAGCAAAGACTAACTTTTAAAAATGAAACTCGCTAGCGCTATATAATTTGCAAATAGCACCTTTAAGGTGTGTCCCAAAATTGTATTGTCATTAATTTTCCATACCCACGGGTAATGTACAATAGCTTTTATCTACGAGACACAAAAATTAATCGTTTTGTAACTCTAACTTTGCGTTACATAATGAGCGCACTGATTACTAGTGCTGTAATAATTCTGGTAACAGTTCTCTTGAGGTGTTTTTCCTCACTAGTTAGGCATTAGTGCGGTAAAATCGCTTAACTCAAAGTGAGCTATGTAATGAATCATTATCATGCTAATCGCAAATAAAAATAATTGCCGCAGGCACATCTTGAAATGACATTAAGATGGAAATATGTATTGTAATGAATTTGTTTCTTTCAAGGAAGGTGAAAAATCTAATACGGAAGTTAACGTTTGCAGGTAATTTGTTGGTTTTAACGCCATTGCCAAGTTCATTTTATCCATGAATGAATAGGCCTAAATGATCCAAATAAATTTATTTCTGTGATATACTAACTTTAACTTAGCAGTCGAGGTTTTTTTACGGTCACAAAAGGATTCCCAACGACTTAATGAAAAACTTGGGCACCATTTTTAATAACCTCCGGAATTTTGCCGAATACATTGCAAATATTAAGATACCAAAAGGCATTTTAGAAGCAGCAAGCACGACTACGCAATATCTCATCCCACAAAAATCCATGAGAAGATACTTCAAAAATTTTGATGTGTTTATAAAACGGCGTTTTGAAAACAGAACAAAATGCTTTAAAGAAAAGCATTAACCATATTTCTAAAGATACGAGAAGGCGGAGATATAAGGTACATATTATCACCTGTTTTTAGTATGTAAATATTCCTGACATACGCCTTTCGCCCCCGTGTGGGGTTGCTAGTCCCCCATCGGGCGCCTCCCCAGGTGGCGGATAGGGGAACGCCTCCCAGATATGGGTGGTACCGAGGAAATCAAATACTCGGGGCGGACCAAAACTGGCATTGTAGCGTCTGACTCAAATTGAGCGGCTACAAACAGCGTCGGACCCAGAGTGGGCGGCTGAACTACACTCGCCAACACGCTCGGCAAGCGAGGCGTTTTAATGCCAAAAACCTTTCACATGTCCCATGCTGAAATGTCGAATTTAAACAAGTTACCCCAGGTGAGTAGTGTCAAACACGCAAAATCTCACACTGATGTCAGATCAGTCTGCCTCACGTTGGATTCTGGGGGAGCCTAAAATTCGATAAATCGGAACGAACAACACAAAATAAACGCCACAAAGATTTATATAGCTACATATAATATCGGAACAATGAGCAATCCAGAACACCTTGTCAAACTAGAAAAAGAACTTGAACACATAAAATGGGACGTCCTCGGTCTTTGCGAAACACGGCTGCCAGGATAAAAAACCACTATTCTGAAATCGGGCCACATACTACACCAAAACAATTCCGTCGAACGCACAGGCCAAGGCGGAGTGGCATTTCTTATTAACAAGAAACTAAAACATTTGATAACTGAAGTAAACTCGATCTCTGACAGGGTTATTTACATGATACTTAAACTAAACAAAAGATACAGTATCCAATTCATTCACGGATACGCACCGACAAGCCAGGCAGATGACGAACGGAAACATTTCTCGAAGATATATCCAAAGCCATGGACTCACACAATACTCACTATAAAATAATAAGTGGTGATCTCAATGCTAAAATCGGCCAGAAGAGCGCAACCGACTCAAACAACATCGGAAATTTTGGTCTGGGTGTAAGAAACCAAAGAGGAGATATGCTCATAAACTACTTAAGTAAGGAAAACTTATACTGTCTGAACACCTTCTTCAAGAAACCTCAACAGAGGAAGTGGACGTGGAAAAGCCCTGATGGCAAAATCAGAAATGAAATTGACTTTATACTCTCGAACAACAGGAAAATATGCACATACGTCTCAGTACTAAACCGGTTTGACACGAACAACGATCATAGGCTGGTAAGAGCATCTCTTAGCTTCAATCTCAAAATCGAAAGAAACAAACTCATTCGAGCAGAAAGGTTTCCTACCGTTGAAGAACTTAAACAAAGAACGACAGAATATCAGGAAGAATTGGGAAAGAAACTAGAACCAACCGAAACTTTGGATAAAATGGACATGAATGAACTTAATCGTAGAATCACTACTGACATCTGCATTGCGACGAAAAAGATTTGCGCAAAGTCAAAAACCGAAAAGAACTCTAAAATACAACCAGACACCTTGCAACTTATGGAACAAAGAAAAAGAACTCCCAGAGACACACCAGATTATCAGGAACTAAATAAAAGAATCCATAAAGAAATAAGAATAGACATTCGAAAGTATAACACCAGGATGATCGAAAACGCGATAGAGGACAATGCAAATATGAGGGTATTAAGGTCAAAACTTTCCTCAGGCAAACACAAGATTACCAAAATGAAAAATCCCCAGGGTAACATGGTTTCGGACAACAGAAGTATCGCGGAACACATTAAAGAGTTTTACAGCTGTCTCTATACGTCTATTAGACCAGACCCAAGAGCTACGAACACAATTATATGCAACGTAGGATCGGAGGACGTTCCAGAAATATCAAGACAAGAAATACAGGTTGCCCTTACGCAAATGAAAAATAGAAAAAGCCCAGGAGAAGACAAAATCAGATGTGAAATGTTAAAAATGGGGGAGCCGTCGTCGAGAAGTCTTTACAAATTCTTTTAAATAAATGTCTGCAAGATGGCAATATTCCGGACGCCTGGCAAAACGCAGAAGTAATTCTGCTATTTAAAAAAGGAGATAATACTAATATAGAAAATTATCGACCAATTAGTCTTCTCTCTCATCTGTATAAACTCCTCACCAAGATTATCACCAACAGGCTAACCAATAAATTGGACGCATATCAGCCAGTGGAGCAAGCGGGGTTTCGCAAGGGGTTCAGCACCATAGACCACCTACAATCTATTAGAACACTCATAGAAAAAACAACCGAATACAACGTACCCCTTCACTTGGCATTTATAGATTTTCACAAAGCGTTCGATTCTATTGAAACGTGGGCCTTTATACAAGCAATGGACGACGCTAGAATAGATTCCAGATATACAAATTTATTGAAAAATATATACGAAAATGCCACTTTTCATGTCAAAATAAATGAAGATTTAAAAACAGATAAAGTCAAAGTGAATAGGGGAGTACGTCAGGGTGACACCATATCTCCGAAATTATTTACCCTGGCGCTAGAGAACATCTTCAAATCATTACAGTGGGAAACAAAAGGCATTAACATCGACGGGTCCTACCTAAATCATCTCTGATTTGCCGACGACATCGTCCTGATAAGTAATAACATACATGAATTGAGTGACATGGTAAAACAACTGAATGATGCTTCAAAAAAGGTTGGCTTAAAAATGAACATCTCAAAAACCAAAATAATAAGTAACAACGAAGAACACATACTTATAGATGGGATAGAATTGGAAAACGTGGAAGAGTATGTATATTTGGGACACACAATAAAAATAGGCAAAGAAAACCAGTCGGCGGAGATAAGACGAAGAATAAGACTAACTTGGGCAGCGTTCGGAAAAATGTAGCATATACTTAGAAATAGTACCATCCCTATTAACCTTAAAAGAAAAGTTTTCGACACCTGTATAATGCCGGTGGCGACCTATGGCCTTGAGACAATGGCAATGACCAAAAAAACCGCAAATCGACTCAGAATAATGCAAAGAGCGATGGAGCGGGCGATGCTGGGTATTAGTCTCAGGGACAGAAGGAGAAACGAAGAAATCCGAGAAAGAACTAAGGTCGTAATTATAATGGAACGTGTTGCAGAACTGAAATGGCAATGGGTAGGACATGTGGCCCGACAAGACCAAATTAAATGGTCAAATAGATTAACACACTGGCGACCAAGGGAAACAAAGCGCAGCACGGGAAGACCACAGACAAGATGGCTTGATGACATCAAAAAGCAAGCGGGAAATAGGTGGTTCCAGATGGCACAGGACAGGACGGCATGGAAAAACATGAAAGAGGCCTACGTCCAGGAGTGGACAGGAAGTGGCTGAAGAAGAAGAAGAAGAAGACGCCTTTCGCCACTTGCGAAAAGAGTGTTTTTCCCACTTCGTATAATATAAACAAATTTTGAGAACCTCTGAAAACGGTCGCCTCAAAAATTCACTCAGCGGTTCTTCAAATGTGCAAACCAAATGTTAAACAGTTTTAATAGTGTCTCTCATAAAACTGTTTGGTACAATGCAGTGCATAATTTGAATGCATACGACACACATGTTTCCACATAATTTATTTTTGCCTCAAAAAACCTTTTTTTTTACCAAAAGGGATTAATTGGCGGTCGATAAAACTGAATCTTGTTTTGTAAGTGGATGATCTATAGCAAAAGAGCGTGATCGACATTCTTTGACGTAAATTCCAATTTCCACACATCAATCTTTTTGGAGTCTTTGAGGCATATTCAGCGAGGCCGGATTAATTTGCATATGACACTGTCAATCTTTTCATAGCAGGGGTTGTCCGAAGCATATTTATTATACCCTTAAGCGAAAGATTTCCTTGGGTTTTACCTTTAATCGCTCGCTATTCTTGAAACTAAGGAAGGGAATTATCAAGAGAAAGACCTGTAGAATGTTACAGAAACCCGCCATTGTCAGCTTCTTCTGTCACATTCTATCAACACTCCTCTTGAGAATTCTGTTCCCTGCTTTTTTTTTTTTTTCTAAGTTAATTATCAGTCAGTATTTACGTGACGGCTAGTTGAAAAAAAAATAGAGAAAACAATAATTGTGATAGCTTTTTATGCCAAAAAAGTCAAATTAATAGAGTACTACTACTACTACTAACTTGTAGTTTAATTATCCGTATATGTAAAAAAAATACACAGATTTCTCATATATTGTAAAATTAACGCACAACAAACTAAACATTGTTTTAGAGCACATCCTGTAGATATTGTTCTAATGGAGGTGAGCTGTACGGCCCAACAAGGTTTTGAAGCAGAACCGAGAAGCAATTCGGGACGAATCGCCTTCATTTGGACTTTAATTGCGTTAATGTTTTTATGCCACTCATTTGCAGCCAATATTGTTGCAATTCTACAATCTACGTCAGAAAGCTTAAATACTTTTGAGTCATTAGTTCAGTCTAGAATATCGGTTGGCTTTGAAAAGGACATCCCAATGCACTATTTTTACCAGGTAGTGAAAACATTTAAAACTAAAATGGTATTACATTAAATTTGTCAAGTTAACAAATTGCACTCCTAATGAAGAACATTTGGATAAACTGAGAAACCCTTGGTTTGTTACGTTGGAACAAGGCGTCAATACTTTGCAGCAAGAATTTTTCGCTTTTTATGCCAACAGCTTGGACGTGTACGAGTATATAAATTTATTATTTTCTGAAGATGAAAAATGTACGTTAAGAGAAATTGTATTGAGACCAACTAAGGCCGAATACTGGTCTTTGGTTAAGAAAGATTTTACGTACAACGAAATGTTGAAAGTGAGGTAGGAATTGAATGCACTGCTTACAACTTAATTTGAAAGATAATTTTCAGCATGATAAGGCTTAGTGAGCGTGGAATTTTGAGCAGGGAATCTAGAAAGTTATTTTCTACAAAACCTTATTGCGAAGGAGGGATGGGAGCGTTTGCTAGTGTTGGTTTTATGGAGAGTTATGGAGCTTTTTTAAGTGAGTGCTTTGAAAGTTTTAAAACTTGGAATTACAACAAAAAATATTGTTTTGCAGTTATGTTATCCGGCCTGCTTTTGAGTTGCATTTTGTTCTTTTTAGAACGCTTAGTAATCTATGTTAGAAAGCCATATAAATTATGTTAACACTTTTTGTTGTAGTTGCGATTATTTTTCAGTCCAATCAATTTAAAGATTTGTTGTTGATAATTGCTGGTTTGTTGATAACTCTGAACAAAAAAATAAAGAAATACCCGTATTTATAGTTCTTCCTCGAGGCTCTCTCGATCCTCAAGGCACCCTTAACATACCGAATTTGTTTCATAGACGCTCCTCAGCTCTTAAGGATTTCTTGACCGAGAAGAATTTTTGGGGGAGGGTGGAAGGTACCTTGAGGGGACCTCTGAGGCCATTAAATTATAGATTTAGATAGCTTTCTTAGTTTTGTGAACGGAGCAGTAAAACAACCGAATTTTTATTTACGCTTACCGCGAAGTATATGTAGAAAATCTTTTGAAATTTTATGGAAGATGAATGAAGATACAGGTACAAAACAGATACAAAATTCCTGTATTGTCCATTAGACATTAGAATTCTATTCTTGTGATTATTTCCTTCCTATCAATTTTGACCAATCGCTATCAAGAATTAGTATAACAAATGTAAATTTTAAGTGGAAAAATCACTTAACAACTGTCAACTTAGCTGTCAGCAGTTTTCCCGGAAAAAAATTCGAAAAAATTTCACACTCCTCACAGCAACATAAAGAATAGTGTTACCCTTTCTAGCTTGAAAGTTATTGTTCTTATTGTTTTAATTAAAATAAAATGTTTATTTAACTCAGGAAATAATCTTACCATATATCCCTCGTGCATACTGGTTTTTAAGTAATTTGTTTTAACAAATAGCATGAGCGAGATATACCATTCTGCTTATTAAAACAAATTACTTAGAAACTCGTTTTTCCGAATTTTTCCGGAAAAATTAAATGCACTAGGGATATTACCCCCGAGAAATTCACTAGAAGTAATGCAGATCGTGAGAACTGATTCCAGGAATTATACAGTATATGCATTTGTTATTTCCTTCCAACCCATGTTTTTCTTATGTAAATTTGTATCATCTATTTTTTTTTATTTTCAGTGGATAATTTGAATTTTTCAACTAAAGTTATACATAAAACCTTTCCTCTTTCAGAAATGGTATTCTAGGAATCCATTGTTTTGCTAAAATGAACATAAAATGAGTAAAAAGCCGCAGAAAACTGGGAATTCCATATTTTTGAATTGCCCTAATTTCAATTTTATTTCATAACCCTTCATAATATATCTTTTTTTGTCTAACTTTACTTAAATCTGTAGTACAGAAAGAGAGCAATATAGGTACTTCAGCTTTTTTGACACTCTTATTATGATATCGTTATGATATTTTAAGATTTTGCGGTGTTTCTATAATTTACAAGGACGCCTTACTCAAGGGCTACTTGAGGAGCGTCTATGAATCCTGATCGCCGAGGGCAACTCAATCCCAAGTTGTCAATACTTCTACGCTGTCCCTTGTAAACTTATCATATGTTCATCATATTTTCTCTGCATTCGGACCAGACCAACTCTATGGGATTGTATTGGCAATGATATCGTGGTAATCTTAAAATTTTGTGGCCAAAAGATTTTATATATTCATCCAGGTAATATTTTTTTGGGGAATCAATTTTGAACAAACTAAAGTCCAAATTTCATCTTTCATTGCTTTTTCTTCAAAATCGAAATATTGTTTCCTTAACCAGATAATTATTTTTTTTGTCCAAGATTTCTAAGATATTTATTTTAAGTCCCTCGCACCATTAATGAAGCCATTCTCATTTCCTGCGTAAAGTAGGTAGATACTATAGTATAACGATCACCTGAAATAGTAGTAAAAGTCACCGTCATTGTATTTATGTGGAATCTTACTTTATTAAATTACCTTGAGTACGTTTAGTGAAACTTGTAAACTACTACTACTACTTAAAAAATTTCAATCGCTTCATCTGGATGTCTGGAAGTTCCATCAAATATGGGCGGTTACTAGTCCTTTTCCATTTAAAACCAATGCTTTTACAACATCTTAGCAAAGCAGAAATGGAAGCGTTAAAAATGCTCCTCCAATTTGGTCAATTAATTGTTTTTTACTAGCATGTAATGACTATTACAACATGCTCGCTGAATAACAGTTGCGTTGTGTTATTCTGTGCTGCTTCAACCTGCCAATAGTGTGTAGTTTTAATTACGTATTGCAAAATTTAGACAATTGAAAGAATAAACATAAAATATAGCGGTGAAATAGCACCCTGACGTATGAGTCAAGTAAATTCCGAAAGGTTGGTAGCATCAAAGTTTTTTTTCATTCGAGCTCTCCTCAGGACCGATACTCCAAGTACTCCACCTCTTCTTACTAAGTAGTAGTGCCATTAGAATTATTAATGCGAGTTAGCCTCAAAGCTAACCATACATTGATAAAGAACTATATTTATTTTGAACCATGTATGTGATAACGTTATTTGTTTTGTGGAAACTAAGTGGAAAGATAAAAATTACCTACTCTCATTTTCCACCCACGAAATATGAGAGTAGGTCACGACTATGTCACGACAAATCATTCCTGTGACTGAAAATTGACTGTGATGGAAAATGTTTACTTCAAATATGATAAGCATTCTCATGAAAACGGCGAAGGCAGTAGAAAGTAAAATTGCTCTGAATCAGAGAAACTTTTAAAATTCTGCCTTAGAGCGGCCATCAACGTTCTGCTTTTATCGCAGCCTGAATGCGTTTCATTGAATCAGTTGTCAATAAAAGATTACTACGAATTAAACAGTCAAAAATTTATTTAATTACTTTTAAAATAATCCAAAGTTATGCAAGGAGTCTACGAACATGACCACTCCTGCTGCTAATTCCAGTATTCCTCCAATTAATTGTGTTTTCCCGAGATCATAATCTATGCTATAGATTATAACACCTACACCACCTATAAGAAATAAGTTTACTGTTTAAACAAATACTGATCAGTTTGAGCAAACCTCCAATGCACCAAAGTGCACCACATAGCAGAACTATAGCGGCCAACTTGGTGTCAGGATCCTCTTTGAAAATTCCATAACAGAAAAAGAATCCTAGAATAATTAAATAAGCTCCTGCAGCATAAATCATTGAATTGGAGACTAAATACCAGCGAATAAACTGGTCTTTGGTCATTGTGGCAACGTTAAGACCGACAGATACTGCGCATCCTATCTAAAATTGACAAAATAATATAATTAGTAGGTACCCAGTAGAAAAAGAAGAATATTTCCGGACGACGATGCAATTTGATGCAAACATCAAAAGACCCAAATATGTTTTATTTTCAACCATGTATGCAATAACGTTATATTGTCACGTTTAGGGGTGCGTAGTGAGGGATGGTAGAGAAACAACCTAGGTCACAGGCAAGCCTCGTTTATTATAAAACAATGTAAACTAAACACTTAAGAGGGGTTATTCTTCGTGTCGTTGAGCGCATGGAAGTTCGGGGAGGGTGAGTTTGGTTTTAGCCCTTCAGCTACACCGTAAAGGGGCACGCAAGGTGTTCTTGTACGATGTGACCAAAGGACCAAGTGAACAACTGACAGGGGGTTCTAACGGTCACTTCAAGTTGCGAGAGAACCCTTCTCTTTTCAGCCTGGGATCCTGAGAGGGTAGCGAGCCGACCCACCACTTCAAGTTAGGGAATGTTGCTCGCCGACCAACCCGGAGACCAGTCAGTGACCTCCCTCTGGGGAAGACCCCAGAGTTCGGTGCCTTAGCCGAGCTACGGTGCATCTTTTATACTCGTCAGCTAACCTCATTACGTTAACCTTGCTGACTATGGTGGTTACTGGGTGTGCACCGTAACTACTAACACGGGTGTGACAATATTTCTTATTTAAGATGAAAATTACCTGTTCACAGCACTTTCCACCCAGTTGATTGTCAATATGCTTTTTGTCATATCTGGGGTTACTTTTTACAGTTAAGAGACTTTTTTTCGCGACCTCTGCAACAGCTTGCAGCTCAGGTGGTGATAAGTAACATCTGCGCCTTCAGAAATCTCCATGTTTAAAGACCTCTAAGAAACATCTTAGCCCAAAATATTAAAGACCTAATAGCACAATAATGACGTTGTCAAGATTGTAAACAAATCACCAGTCGTTTATTATGGTTGAAGTTATTGTTAGATACTAGGTGATCATCATTTCAACTAAGTGATTTATTACAAGTTTCATAAGATTCTGATAAATGATTGAAAATAAAATAGTATACAAACAACGGTGAAAAGTTTTATTTCTGTCTCGAGATAAAGTTAACTACCTAATTTCTCAACAGAAATCCAATACTTTTCACCTGAGTATGTGCTTGCTCAATCAATTTGCATCGTCGACCGGAAAGCATATACAGTAACAGCACTTGTGCAAGAAACTTGCATATTTGGTGTCCCAATGAACTTTATGTAGTAACAACACTTATGCTATCATTCACATTAGTCAGTCTACTTATTTTCAACTATAACAGAGATAACAATACTACTTTTTTCAGTCGTGTAGTCATCAACTCTCGTTTTTTTTATCTTCCTCCAGATCAGTCACTATTTACTTTTACTCACTGTTTTCACGTATAGCTTACTTTGCTCGTATCCCACACTAACACCATGTCGTAAACTCTAGAAACAGAGAAGACTTCGAAACTCGAAAACAGTGAGTCGCAAAACCGAAAAATGTATGATGTAGTATTATGTGTGGGTAGTTGCTCCTTTCTTACATTAGTGCCATTAAAAAGGAAAAGACGTAAAACGTGCAAAGTTCATTCGATACTTAACTAAGGGTTTTTATTTTAGAATGCAATGGAACTCAATTTCACCGAAAGTCAAGCAACCCTTAACCAATCCTTCTTTAGGGTATTTCTTTAAGGGCCCGTAAGGGGACACGGGCATTACTCCCTTAACTTTAATCTGACAGCATAAAAGAATATTGAGGTAGGGAAAGGGGGAAAATGATATTTTCTCAAATCAAGCTCATCATTCGTTCTGACTAACTTCCAGTAAGCTGTTCAAATCAAATCAATATCAAATTATGCTTTATTGTCCAAATAATCAAGTTCCTACTGACAAAGCCAAATTAAACGTTTCATGTTGTCAACCATTAATGTCGTCGTGGACCAACTTAATCATTACTAACTAAAACGCTACTTACCACAGCCACGAGTCTCATAATAAAATTGACATCAAATGTTATGCCTGCGCCTTTTCCCATTTTGTGGATGTTCTCCTATACGAAGTGACAAAGAACCTTTTTTTCTAAAACTCAAGTTGAAACTAATTTAAAGGCATATTATTTATATGTAGAACAGTTATTTGACGTTTAGTATTTGACAGTTACGTTAGTTACTAAAGGTTAGTTTAACGAGCCCATCGGACTCGTTCCGATAATGGATTGGCATCGGCCAGAATGAATCCGCGTGCGGAGTCAGATTGCCCACTTCTACTTCAGAGGGGAGAGGTTGTATAGCTACATGTGTGCAGTCAACTGCACTTACGACCCCAGAAAAACCACCTCACTTCATATCCTTGTTTTACCGTACAGCTATGCTTCTTCTGTTGTTGGAAATTGTATGATATGACTTAAATGATTGATGATTACATATGTGACTTGTTTTAAACGCTTGGAGAGAGTCTGTGTCATGGACCCACATACTTCTGATAACTTCCTTGGGCCAATAAGTGAAAAGTTGGTAGGACACTGTGAACTTTGGGAAATCCCTGCAATTTCTTCTTTTTGTATTCTTAAATATGGAGATGTTTTATCATCCATATACAAAACACATCATCATCATCATGCAGCCATATACGTCCACTCTTGGACATAGGACCCTCGTAGATTTTTCCATCTAGATCTATCTTGTGCAGTGTTTATCCAGTCTCAGGCACTTGTAGAAACTTACTAGTTCAAAGATTTTTTTCTTTTTTTTTCATACATAAATTAGTGTTTTGCTGCCATAGATTTTTAGTCCTACTGAGTTTAAGACCTCGTTAAGTCTTTGTAGCATCTTCCTAGCTTTATCAACCCGATCCGCCATAAGAACAATGTCGTCTGCAAATCTAAGGTGGTTTAGTTTTTTTCGTCTATAGTGCCCATATCTCCAAACTCCACCTTCCCAAACATAAATTCCATTAGGGTTGTAAAAACCCTAACCTTGGCGTACTCCTTGCTTAATGGGAAAGTTTGCGGTGGCTTCATGTAGTCCCTCTGTCCTTATTGCATTTCTAAAAATGTTGTAATATGTATTAATAATTGCTGGGTATCTATTGTCTATTCGAGCTTCTAATAAAGATTGCAGCATTATTTTTTGGTTTATTGTGCGACATGAGTCACACGACTGAGTTATCGCGCGGTAGTTATGTAAATCGGCAATACCGCCCTTTTTATGTAAGATTACGATTACTGGGTGCGTATTCTTGAAACGAGGGAAAGGAATAATCAAGAGGAAGACCTGTAGAATGTGACAGGAACCCGCCATTGTCAGCTTCTTCCGTCACATTCTATTAACAATTCTCTTGAGAACTCCGGTCCCTGCTTTTAAGAATAGGCCCCCTGCTCAGTTCCACTGCGTAGGGGTTGTTCCGTTATCATTCAAGCATGAAAAAGCTTACAGACATTTTGATGTAGGGCATCTCGCCATGTTCGCCATGTTTTATAGATTATATTGTTACAAAGGCCACATAACCAGATAAAGAATTCCATCAAAAAAATAGGGAAAAACTAGCAAAGAACTAAAGAAATCAGTCGAGATATCTCCTGAAAAAATTCTACCAAATGCAACGCTTAAAAATTATAAGGTGCCAAAGTTTGACGGGAAAACTTTGTGGGATTTATACAAAAGACAGTTTGAAGTTGCTGCTATGGCTAATGGGTGGACTGAAGACCAAAAAGCCACCGAATTGGTGCTGGTGCTGCAAGGTAAAGATCTCGAAATACTCCAGAACATCCCGGAGAGTAAACAAGGAGACTACTTCTCCCTTACAAATGCGCTGGAACTAAGATATGGGACCAAACACTTGACGCCTGTGTACCAAAGCCAACTGAAGAGTAGATTGCAAAGACCATCAGAAACCCTACAAGAATTTGGTACTGAAGTTGAGCGGTTATCTCGACTGGCACATCCACAAGCACCCGAAGAGTGTCTGAACCAGATTGCTGTGCAAACCTTTATTGATGGTGTCAGAGGCGCAGATCTACAACCGGCGCTTCGCCTGGTCCGTTTTAACAACTTGGCGGATGCGTTAGTTTACAGACTGGAGTTCGAAGTGGCCAAAAACCTCTCCTACAAAAAAGATAGTGTGCCAGACGCCAAATTTTCGGAAGATCAGTGCCAAGCGGGTGACGTAGTTGTTATGGAGCAAATTGTAAAAAAGTTAGATAAACTTTTTCAATGTCTTAACCAGAACATCAGAACAAATCACCAGTACTCCTCTTCTAAAAGAAACATTACGTTAAGTTTTTAAGTTTGAAAAATGTTGTTTTTACATAGTTCGTTTTAAGTTTAACTTCTTTATCGCAGTTCAATCGTTCGTTGATCATGGCACCCAGATAATAAAATCAATCAAATGTGTTCTTCTAATGAAATTATAGGTTCTTCATCGTCGGTTTCATTTAAAATCTTACAAGAAATCTTCTGGGAAAATCAATGAATAATAGTATATTATAAACTTTAGTCACGAGGTTTATATACTATTTTATGCACTTTAGAATGCGAGAAACTAAAAATAAAAAAAATTACAAAACTAACAGTGGTTACAACGGTACTCTCGTATTACTGATAGTTGTTATTGATTGTTGTTGGCATGGTGGATTCACTTAAAATAATGCGGGATTAAAAGTGTCTCTTTTATCCCTCTAAAGTGCATAAACTAATAAAAGAAACGCCAACGAAAACTAAAGTCTACTAAATGTAACTATATGGTAAAGTAAATTATAATTCACTTTATTGAATAAATGATCTATCTTTATTGAATAATGGTTTATCGTATGATTGAACAGTATAATTTCTAGATTACTCTAATGGGTGTAAACGTACCAACTCAAGTTTACATAGCAGGTGCCATATTGTTGTTTTGTCTTGTATACATTGGCCTTAAGTAGCCTAACAAAATCATACAAGTTTGAATTTTTTGGTTGTCCAAGATCTATATCTCTCATATTAGCGCAAGTTAACAGAAGAGAGAGGAGCAATCGCACTTGTAGAGGCCAAGCCATTCACTAATGATGATCAATTCGATACTTACTGCAATTTGAGATATATTATATAAAACTAAATGAAACAAGTTTGTACAAGGGCAACAACTCAAATACTGTTATTGTATAATATAAGTTCGTCAGTAGTTGAGAAGTTTGGCGACATTGTTTATCTATGACGTAATGATCGTATATGACGTAAAGGCAGGCTGGCAAAAGAAACGAGAGAGAAAACGCATAGATCAATTCAATATTATATCATATGTACTACAACTTACCGATTATCTGGTTATTCTAATTGTTTTTCAGTTGTATCTAATATTTGACTGACAGAACTATCAGTTTAGTGAGTCTAATGCGGGATTTACATAACAAATTTGAGTTCAAAGAAGTTGTGCAAATTTATTTTATCAAATTCTACATCAAATAAATATGTCAACTTTCTTGGATGGTTAACTGTTTCATTTTACACCTACCGCCATTTGCACCGTCGAACTTCAAGTCCAGCTTAAGTTAAGCGTTGTTCAGACTGTGACTTTTTTAACTGTATTCTACACAGTCTGAATCACATTTAACTTAAGCTTGGCTTAAAGTATGACGGTGCAAATGGGCGCTAATCAAACTTTTTTATCGAGGCTGTCAATTTAAAACAGTTTTGCCACTTATAGTCAACTTGTAAATTTTTATTGTTTTTATACTTCAGAAATTAAATATACATGTATTGTAATTTAAAAGTGTATGCATAATTCTTGATTTGGTGTTCTAAGCTTGAAGTTATTTTTCTGTGACCTTTATGTTTATAATTAGTAAAAAGGTTTGAAGTTAAAAAAATTGTACACTCCCAAGTAAGAGCTGCTAAAATCAAACAGAAAAGAGCGGCTCTACTCGTTGTGATGATTGCTTCTTCTGTTTTGGTGATCGAATCAGAACCAGCTAAGATTCAAAGGAGGTGGTGGGTCAGAACATGGTTACAAAGTAAATCTGGATTAAAAATGTTAAAAGAAGAATTCCAGGAAGACCCTGCACAATTCAAGTAATATTTGAGGATGACAGAAGACAGTTTTAATTAATTTCTCAATTGGGTAAAGCCTTTCATAAAAAAAGGGACACCAATTACCGACATTATGCTGACAGTTAATTTTAGGAAGTCGTTAGAGGATCAGAAACAACAACCTAAAATAGGTAACACCTGAAATTAGTTAGGGATCAAAATTTACATGGTGAAACAGAAACAGGGTCCTACCTAACTTTATCCTTAACTTTAAAAAAAATCAATTTAATACTTAGTACTTTAATTTAATTACTTACTTAATACTTAATAACACTCATATAAGGTAGAAATAAAAGCACAAAAACATGTTTATAGGGTACGCAAAATAATATAATTAATTATAATATAACTGTACTATAATAAAATCTTAGTTAAAGAGGTTCGGCTTCCTTGTTGGTATATCCATAAAAGACACCACTTATACCAGTTGCATTGTTATTTTCTCCCATAATTACTACAATTCCGCTTAAACATTTTTTATTTCCGATATCAATCAAAGCAAAATTACATTTTTTTGAAATGTATTCTAAGCTTGCAATGGTTTTTATAAAGACTTCATGTGAAAAACCGTGACTACACGACACTGAAAAAGATAAATTAACCTGACGCAAAGCTGATTACTATAATAGATTACCATCTAAACTTGTTAAACAGTTTAGCTGATATGGTCCTCCATCATTTATGTAAAAATCTTGCTGTGCTACTGGTTTCAAATATCCAAGAACACCTTTGTTTGTGTGGTAAGCTTCAACAATGACGGCATCAGTAGGGCAAAATCTCTGATCGGATGATTTTTCAATTGGAGATTCGAACAACGGATTAGCAACATCTAAACCTGCAGCAAAAAAAAAAGGATAAAAAAATGAACTGATAAAGTTTTAAGTAGTCAAGAATATTAAATACAAAGGACAGATAATCTCAATTATCGTACGTACAAAACAGAGCGTTTTTATTGTTTTCTCCTATAAATATATTATGATTATGTTATAGTTCATTTTCAGAATAACAATAAAATCTATATGTTTCAAAATCTAAACTTCTAATTTATTTATTTTGTTGGCTTAATTTTAGGTTTTGCTGGGACCTATCATCGGAACTATACAATCGGGCCTTAATTCTTGAAATCAGGGAACGGGGTTCTCAAGAGAAGTGTTGATAGAATGCGACAGAAGAAACTGACAATGGCGAGTTTCTGTCATATTCTTCAGATCTTTCTCTTGATAACTCACTTCCCTCGTTTCAAGAATACGCACCCAGTACGACCCTTGGTCTCCCCATAGAAGACGTCGATGATCGTAATATTATTTTCAATTCGAAAACCAACATTTAAGACTGGTTTATAAAACAAAATTAAATTTTAGTATTAGTATTAGTCTTAACTGTAAAAATGAAAGGTGTTTATAAATGATAAATTTATGGGGGTTATTACATGACATGTAGATTGAAGTGCCAGTAAAAATAGTAAATATTAAATAAAAAGTTGTAGCTTCTAGCCGCAATCCCTTTACTTTAAGCGAGAACCCCAAACCAAAACGAAATAGTAATTAAGATACCAAGGGCATTATAAGGA
Source organism: Ips typographus (assembly GCF_016097725.1). Taxonomy (NCBI): domain Eukaryota; kingdom Metazoa; phylum Arthropoda; class Insecta; order Coleoptera; family Curculionidae; genus Ips; species Ips typographus. Next base: position 561,381 of record NC_138427.1, read on the forward strand.
CAATAATGCATGAGGTCGATAGGGGACTTCGACCGATGGCATTATTTCCTATAATGCCTGTGGTGTCTTCAATGTTTAATATCCGACTTTCGATAGATAATTGACCTTAATAGGTGTCATTATTGATGAAATAATAGCCCTGTCGGACATTGAAAAAATAAAATCAGGTGGAACCTATCATTTTTGCAACAATACGCAACAATACAACCTGTCAACGCTGGGTTGTCAATACCGAAGTAATTTTAGTATTAATCATAAGAAATTTAGGATTTTGAGAAAATTCAATTATTACTGATACTAACATATTTTATTCTTCTTCTTCTTGTGGTTCCTATCCGTTACGGATGTTGGCAATCAGCATGGCGAGCCTAACCTTGTTTACGGCAATGCGGAAGAGTTCGGTTGATGTTTTTCCGGTCCACTTCCTGAGGTTATGCAGCCAAGATATTCTTCTCCTTCCTGGACCTCTTCTTCCATCGATTTTTCCCTGGATGATTGTCTGGAGTAAGGAGTACCTGGAGTCGTTTCTCATGATGTGGCCCAGATATTGCAGTTTTCGGATCTTGATGGTGTTCATAATTTCTTTTTGTTTATTCATCCTTCTTAGTACCTCTTCATTAGTGATATGTTCGGTCCATGATATCCTCATCATTCTTCGATAGAGTCGCATTTCGAAGGCTTCTATTTTCTTGGATGTGCTTTCATTGAGTGTCCAAGATTCCGTCCCGTATAAGAGGATAGAAAAGATGTAACATCTGAGAAGTCTCATTTTTGTTTCCAGTGTAAGATCATGGCTTCTGAAGAGTTTGCTCATTTTGTTGTAGGCGGCTGTGGCTTTGGCGATTCGTGATTTGATTTCTTGAGTTGCGTCCCAGTTCTCGTTTATACGTGTTCCCAGGTACGTGATGTGTGGTACTCTCTCTATTGGTTGGTTGTTGATGGATAACTGGATGTTGTCAATCTTGTTTTTGCTAATGACCATAATTTTGGTCTTTTGTATGTTTATGTCCAAACCATATTCCTTACTAACCCTTGCTATTTTGTTGATAAGTTGTTGTAGTGCTTGTGGGCTATCTGCGAACACGATGGTGTCGTCCGCGTATCTTATATTACTCAATTTCTTCCCATTTATTGAGATGCCCTCCTCTTCTTCGTCGTCGAGCGCCTCTTTAAAAATCTGCTCGGAGTAGATGTTGAATAGCAGGGGTGAGAGTACACAGCCCTGCCTCACTCCTCGCATTATTTTGACGGCCTTAGTTGTTTCTCCGTCGACTCTTATTGTTGCCGACTGGCCCCAGTACAAGCTACTTATGATATTGTCACGAATAACATAAATTGCACTAAGTTCCGTTACCTAGTCGGGCTCCGGTCTCCCCTAGTGCACTGTCTGAATCAGCAAGATCGGCAAATTGGGGTCACGATGTGGGTATTTAATCAGCGTCTCAAGCCATCGAAGAGGACCGAACTCTGGGGTCATCCCCAGAGGGAGGTCACGAGTGACAGTCCGAACTTTCTAGTGCCCGGACGGCTCGTTACCCTGTTGCAGTGCCTTAAGTAAATCCTTTGGGCGTGTCGGACATAGGGGCACCCTGCTCGTATCGAGCGGGTTCTGCTTGGCGGCACTTCAGAAGGCCTTACGCACATACACCCACACCCACACACCCCCTCTTGGACAGTGTTCACTGCCTAGCCTAATAAAAAAGACATACTTGTTTCTCTTCCTACGCTACCCCCTTAAACGTGACATGGTGGAGGCGCCCCGTTCAATCCCCGTCTATTAATCTTCATATTGATAGACACACCCTCGCAAATTGAAGCCAATTAAGTCACAGGGAAAAGATGAAGGAATAACAGAGGAAAAAGAAGAGAGGCAAAGACCAGAAGAAAGAAGAGAGAGAAAGAAAGAGAGATCAGGAAGACGACTCAACCATGCCCACCCCCACAAGTTCAAGCACACCCCAGAAGAATCAAGACGAGTTTTGAAGGACCAGCCTGCAGGTCCGCAGTTGCTTGAACTGAGTAGGGCTATATCAAGAGCGGCCTGTAGGTTGCCCTAAACATTTTAGTGTATAGGAGCACATTTTAGTTTGTAGTGTATTGGGTAAGATAAAACTAAACTTTTGATAACTAGGTTTCATAAAATAAGTGTATGTATAGTTAATGCAATAACAATATCTCGATTTCTAGACCAGTGACGCCATTCCCGACCTAGGTACTTTGCTGAGGTAGCAAAATCGCGCAAGTATAAGGTGTTTTGTTTATAAATACATGTTATGTCTGTTTATGTAATTGGAGTCGGGCTTGTTTGCTAATTAATTGTTGACTTTAGGGACCACCTAATTACCTCGTTGCGTCCATCGACAAATTGACCTGATTAAAGAAGCGAGAAGAAGAGGAGCAAGCCTAGGAGAAACCAGCATCTTCGGATGGGTTCCGCACCGTCGGTTCTACAGCCGCGTGCACCCAGAGTCCCTTAAATGAAGGGCTGAAGAAGGTTCTCCAGATGGGCTTAGAAATTACGATGTATAGTAGTCCAAAGCAACGTGTGCTAAAAAGAGAGCACGCAATGGACCAAAGATGTCGAAGCTAAGCGATGGATTTCCGCTTAGACAGTGTAGTGCCGAGAGAAGGTACTGGAAGATGGTGCCCGATGCAGGGGACAATTTACGCTTAAATGAGAAGGCAAGAAGATGGACGCAACAACAAGGTTGAAAGGTGACCCAATGAAAGGAATAATTGTTTTTTGGGTATGCAAACATGGCAACGTTTAAAAATCGAGAAGTGGTTAAGATATTTGTTCAATAAAGTTTTTCCACCCCTTTTCTAGAAGATAAGTAACATGTGTTAGTTTAAGAAGTAATATTTGATGATAGGTTGGTTTAAATAAAGTACTCCCCCACCTGCATTAGAAAATAAGAATAGAAAATAAGTGAGTTGATTTTGTAAACATGGACTTTTAGTGTTCGGGGCGAACACTTGTTGGAAGGGGGAGATGTCACGAATAACATAAATTGCACTAAGTTCCGTTACCTAGTCGGGCTCCGGTCTCCCCTAGTGCACTGTCTGAATCAGCAAGATCGGCAAATTGGGGTCACGATGTGGGTATTTAATCAGCGTCTCAAGCCATCGAAGAGGACCGAACTCTGGGGTCATCCCCAGAGGGAGGTCACGAGTGACAGTCCGAACTTTCTAGTGCCCGGACGGCTCGTTACCCTGTTGCAGTGCCTTAAGTAAATCCTTTGGGCGTGTCGGACATAGGGGCACCCTGCTCGTATCGAGCGGGTTCTGCTTGGCGGCACTTCAGAAGGCCTTACGCACATACACCCACACCCACACACCCCCTCTTGGACAGTGTTCACTGCCTAGCCTAATAAAAAAGACATACTTGAGCTACAGTCTTGTTTCTCTTCCTACGCTACCCCCTTAAACGTGACAATATTCAGGTCATTGGTATCGATCCCTGTCTTCTTTAATATTTTTATCATTTTGCCATGTTGAACCCGGTCAAATGCTTTGGCGTAGTCAATTAAACAACAGTAAACGTCAAGGTTAACGTCTCTGCATCTCTGGACAAGGACTTGGACAGCAAAGAGTGCTTCTCTGGTTCCCATCGCATTGACGAACCCGAACTGGTTTCGAGAGATTAGGTTCTCGCATCGATTGTATATTCTTTTATGGATGACTTTGAGAAAGGTTTTCAGCAGGTGGCTCATCAGACTTATCGTTCGATATTCTTCACATCGTTTTGCGCCTTGTTTCTTTGGCAGTGCAATGAACTCTGAGACTAGCCATTCTTGTGGTATTTTACCTGATTTGTAGATGTTGTTGAAAAGTTTGGTGATCTTCTTTAATCCATTTTCGTCTAGAAGTTTCAGGAACTCTGTCTGGATGTTGTCAGGTCCTGCTGCTTTTCCCTCCTTGCTCTGCTCTATAGCTGCCCTCACTTCTGATTCCATTATTTCTGGCCCACTCTGTGCGTTACTCCGGGGATCTGGGGGGCTCTCTCTATTATCCTCAAAGAGGTGCTCTACGTAATTTGTCCACATCTTCTTCTTCTCTTCCATGTCTACAATGATGTTTCCATTAGCGTCAACTAGTTTCCCTAAGTTTGTATTCCTTCTTTGTCCAGTGACTTCTTTCACCTTCCGGTGGACGTTAAAGTAGTCATATTTCAACTGCAGTGCCTCTATCTCCTCACAGTTCTCTTTCTGTTCCTTTTCTTTAGCCATTCGTATTTCGTTCCTTATGATGTTGTTTATCCTTTTGTATTCTATGGTGTTATTCTTGTTCAATCTTCTCTCTTCCATTAGGTTCAATATGTAATCTGTCATCCAGGTTTTCTTCCTTACTCTTTGTCCGTTATCCCTTAGAATAGTGTTCTTAATGTGTTCCACTTTACTTTTCAGGTGATTCAAGTGTTCTTCTACTGAGCTATCTTCTGTTGTTTCTGCCATTGCTGCATTCAGCTCTTTCTCTACACATTCTTTGATCTTCCCGTTTTTCAGCTGTCTTAGGTTAACTTTTAATGGAGCAGCTTTCTTTATCTTCTTCATAACCACTTTGAATCTTCCGATAACTGGCACGTGGTCGGTTCGCATATCTGCTCCCGGGAAGGTTCTCATACTTAAGCAGCTGTTTCTGTACCGCTTGTTGACTAGTACGTAGTCTATTTGATTCCTGACTATTCTCCCAGGTTTATCAAGGGGCGATCTCCACGTGTATAAACGCCTCGGTGGTTGTTTGAACTGTGTGTTGAGGACTACAAGGCCGTGTTCGTCTGTACATTTTTCGAGCATATCTCCTCTCTCATTCCTCTCTCCCAAACCGAAAGACCCGATGAGCTCGGTTTTTTCTCCAGCTCCCAACTTTGCGTTAAAGTCCCCCATGATGATGTTAACTTCTTTTTTGGGTAGCCTCTCGAGTATTTGGGCGACATTCCTGTATAATTCTTCAATTTCCCCTTCATCTTTATCTGCAGTGGGGGCATAAATCTGGATGATGTTTAGATTTACTGGTCGGGCGTTAATCTGTATTAGAAGGACTCTTTCTGAGAATGGGACAAAGTTCATGACACTCTGCGCTATCTCCTTGGTGACAACAATGCCCACACCATTCAGAAACTTACCATCCTGTGTTCCTGCATAGTACACTCTGTGTTCGTCCACATCCACCGAACCCACTCCCGGCCACCTCATCTCGCTAATTCCCATGATGTTTACTTTCATTCTTCTCATTTCTTTTGTTGCGTTGTTGATATTTCCAGCCTGTGCCATCGTTTTAACATTCCAAGTACCAATCCTTATCTCCCTGTTCACTTTCATTACACTGCTCAAAACATTTCCTCCCGGAGATCCGATCGAGGAACTATTCCGGACTTGTTTTGTTGTGAGCCTTGCCATGATGATTTTTACTAGGACTTATCCATTCTGGATCTTTAATGAGGTGGTTTGTCCAAAATTCTTCCTCATCCTTATGTCGTTGATTACTTGATTGTAATTCATCCGCCTTTGGGGCCGATTTCTCAACCCCAGGACAATAGGGTGCCCTTACTCTTGTCGGCTCATCCACCCGAAGCTGTTGGCTGACAAGAGGGGATTACTTATACCGGTAATCACTCGGTCGACAGGGCCTCGTTAGTTGTCTAGCAGGGTACACCACGTGCAGGTGAGGTTGTCAGTTGGTTAGGCTTTTACATTGTTCTGCCTACCCCTTACACACATATTTTATAATATAACAGTATTTTTTTATAAACTCCTTCGGTCATAAGCATTGATTCTATTCTTAGTACTAATATTAATACTATTTCTAAAATTAAATTTTGCTTTATATAATAGGCTTTAGAGTACTTTGACAGTTAACCTAAGAAAAATATGCAGAACTGTCTAAACCTTGACGCTCTTGTTCTAGTAAAGTTTTGGCAGAGAAAGACAGTAAAACAGGGTTATTTAGCAGGTGCTAATGATGAAAAAGAAAACGTTACTGGTCTCATAGCCGTAAATGCTGCCGGTCATCTTAAATCACGTCGTTATCAAGTCGATTGAATACAATACATCATGACTCTCGAGACAATTCATCGACGAAAACCCGTATTATTCTTTATAGACGGTCACCTATCACATATTTCCGTGCATGTCTCTGAATTTTGCCATAATAATGGAATATAACTCATTGCACTGTTTCCAAATGCTACTCATTTATTACAACCATTCCTGAGAAGATATTAAATCACATAGGAGAAAGGGTTAAGAAAAGAACTTTCCTTCTCTAGTAGAAGAAGTAATAAGTCTCAACAAACCTAAAGACATTAGTGAGCTTAGCCCATGGGATCCCCAGGCTTTCTTTAAACCACGGAGAAGATGAACCTTATAAAATAAAACAGCACCCGACAAATCCGAAGAAACCGAAAGATTTTATAAATTTTTTGGAACTAGAAATGCTCCTTCAAAAACTTCGATTTTTAAAAGTATCCAATGAAAAACTTAGAACGGACCATCTATCTCTTTTCATGTTACGGAAGAAAAACTATGAAAACCCAAACAGTATTGTAAGTAAAAATATTACCATACTTATTTCTTAATATTAAGTAACAACTTTTGTTCATGTTTAGGACAGCCATCAAAAACACAAAGAGCAATCTGAAAACATTGAAGCTGTTCAAGATGTGTCAGAGCTGTTGATGAACATGTTAGAACATAAAAGCTGACTCGTCACAAGTTAGGTCCGAAGCTTTACCTTCCCAGTCAAATTTAACAGGATCTACTTCTTCAGATGATTTATTGAAACTACATCTGTCTTTACAAACTAATGAAGATCAAGTTGGTACCAACTGTAATTAATTCTCCTTAAGGATTGATTTATTTTTAACGAAGGTCAGATGAAAGAGAACAGAAAATTAATTAAAGAAAAACAGGAGAAAGAAGAGAAACGAAATCAAAACCTAAAACGTCAAAAAGTTAAAGATAAAAATAACAGAAAAAGAGATGAAGAAGATTCCTTTCTAAATATTTTTTTCTTTTTGTTAAATTCTACTTTTCTATAAGTACTCAAACCGTAAGCATTCATTGAAAAATACATTTTTGTACGACTTGTCTAATTTTGAGTGATTACAGCACCTGTTTTGAAGGCGGGAATGAGGGGCTAACAAACCGGGAAGTAAATACCTGCTGTACTTACCGTTCAGCTAAACAGGAAGTAACATACAGGATTAAAGAAAATTTATTAGAATATTTTCATTTTATTTATTAATTAAGATGATTTTGATGAAGTCGTACAAAAAATAGTGTAAGCATCACGAACAGCACCAGCTTCACTGATCTCAGACAAATTAGAGTTTGATAGTTGTTGTGCAACATCTGGTGACATCTGTACTCAACTCTATGAGTTAGAAAGTACAGATGGCGTTCCCAAATCTAGGAACAGCACCATTAATGCCGCATCATTCGGTAAACACCGATCTGATTGGTTGAAAATGGTGAGGTTTTGTTTTTTGTTTATCAATCCCAATCCTCTGACCGGTTTCTACGTATTACGGCTCATCAGAGAGGCTATAGGGCTTGATAACCAAAGAACAAAACCTTCATCAGATCGATGTTTACCGAATGATGCGGCATTAATGGTGCTGCTCCTAGATTTGGGAACGCCATCTGTACTTTCTAACTCATAGAGTTGCGTACAGATGTCACCAGATGTTGCACAACAACTATCATTTCTGGCATCCAGTTGACTATACTGGAATGAAGGTTTTGTTCTTTGGTTATCAAGCCCTATAGCCTCTCTGATGAGCCGTAACACGGCGAAACCGGTCAGAGGATTGGGATTGATAAACAAAAAACAAAACCTCACTATTTTCAAATTAGAGTTTGTCAAAACTTTGTCATTGATCAGTAAATCTTACTTACTGTTGTTGATTCTTAATAAACTATTTAAATTTCGTAGGAGTCACTTACAGGTATACTTATCTTATTTGAAATTTGTATAAACGTCTTTTAAATTTTAAAGGAAAGTATTGCATTTATGACCGAAAGTATTAAAGTTTTACCACTACAACAAACTATGCTAAGATTAACGTCCATTGTGAAAGGACGCGGCATTAATTATGCAGCTAATCAAGAATCATTTCATATTTTGTGCATCTCTAGTACGAATAGACAGTAATTAGGTAATAAATAAATTACTTACCGGTGATTCGTCCAATTTTTTTACCCTTAGTAAGCACATTGATAGTTTTTCCTATGAAACCAGACACATGGGCTCCTAAAGAATGTCCAACTAAATGGATATTAGATAAAATTGTGGCATCAAATTCAATTAGGTCCTTAAAAATCCAGTTAGCAACCAGTTCTCCAACATTTTTAGTGGCTTGGGCGGATGCAAAATAATTTCTGTCGGCTGTATCCTGCCAATCCACTGCTAGAACACTGGCATTCTGCTTTACTTTATGATACTCTTGAGCCATTGATACAACCCAATCAGCTGTGCCTAATTTGGAATTATACGATGAGGAAGCTATTTAACTTAACACAGTGTTCTCCATGTCACCTGAGCTTAAATATCCATGAATAATTATTACAATTTCCGAACTTCTGCCATCTTCCAATAGATGAGAACCATCAAGATCAGATAGTTTATAGGAAACGCTGCTGTTATCAGATTTGTACTCAATAATGGCAATATCGGATGGTCTTACATTGGTCGAAAAGGCAAATCTGCTTACAAAATCCTCTAGTTTATCTATAGCAACATTGAAAAACTTGGATAAAAATTGTGTTTGGTTATTCGGCAATGCTAGTGATGCTCCAAAACCTGAAAGTGCTTCTGCTTAAAGTGGAACTTTTTATGTCAAAAATTAAAATGAAATAAGATGATGTAACAATAGAAAAGTAAATGTTTTGAATGTGACAAACAAAGAAGTTAACACACGTCAAATTCAAAACAATTACCTACCTTTCTATTACATTGTAACGTCATCCGATTTGTTTTGGGTGGTAGCTAAAATTCTCAAAAATATACAAAATGTTAACTTACCACAATTAACATTAATGACAAAAATAAGAACCAAAAGTGTAAGTTTTTCCATTTTGATGTACCAACAGCCTTGGAGGTAGCATATATTATAGTAAACAGAAAATATAGTAAACTGCTTAAATAGTAAATCGAAAGATAAATACTTTTTTTGTTGTTTTGTATTGTTATCAGTTTTTCGCAAAGCAAATTAGAAAGTTATACAGGGTCCTGCATCTGAACTCCCCCGGAAAGTTACGAACTTATTTGTAATCCGATTAAAATAAATTTTTGGGAATATGTGCAAAGCATGGGCAAGGCATATTTTGAAATTCGTCAGGACATTACAGGGTGTGACAGAAAATTGTTGCTTGCTAACGTTATATTTTTCTTCATTTAAAGGCCACTGAAGCTAACTCAAAGCCAACTGAAGTAAAATTAGTTTTTATTGAATTATTTTGTCATTTATCAAGCAAATCATAAGTTATTATACATCACTAAAATCAGAATAAAACGTACTATATGGTGGGCTAAAAATCCAATATGGCGCCCATAAATAAAAAGAAAGTTGATGACTGCCAAAAAACGAAACGTCGTGTGGCAAATTTGAATCCATCATCAAATAGCTAGTAAAAGGTGACAATGAAAAGATGCTTTTAGTTTTGGGATATTTTTTCAAATAAGGTTAGAAATAAATAAAGACAAAAAATCAATTTTTCAGTTTTTTCCGGATAACTTAACATTTGGTTGAGCTTTAAATTGCGCAACTTTGCCCCAATTTAAACTTTCTCGTATCTCTTATGGTTTCTGAGATCCCAATGGTGAGGGTCGAATTTAAATTACGCTGTATAGTCCTGACTAATTTTAAAATATGCCTACATTAATACATTAGCCTTACACATATTGCCAAAACTTTATTTCAATCGGTTAAACAAATAAACTCGTAAGCTTCCTAGGGAGTTCAAATGGATCCTATCCTCGTATACAGGGTGTCCCACGACGAAAGACATCGATTGATATTGGAAAAAGTATAAATAGGAGAGTTTTGAAAATTTGGCAGGATACTGATGTGGGCATGCCCAATCCAACTAAAATATTTTCAAGATGCACTTCCGTTTATACCGGAAGTCGATAACAACTTTCTTATTTTAAATAGAACACCCTATATATTATTACATATTTGGATTCCTCACAAAATTCTGACCAACTTTTGTATAGAATGCCCTATGCCTATCTCTAGCCGTTTTCGAAATATTTGATGTTTTTCCAAAAAAGTGACAGTTGCAACGCTCAACATATTTTTGTACTATGTTAAAACCGTATTTCATTTTGCAATGAAACTTTGGGTTATTGTAAATAAAGGATCTTATTAAACTGAGGGTGCGTAATGACTCCTTTGTATACAGGGTCGTCAAAAAAAAATCATAAACTTGCCACTAAAAAAAATGAAAAAACTCAAGTTTTTTAAATAGAAACCCACATTTTTTATGACGGAATCATTTTGAGCATTAAAAATTACTATAAGTTTCAATTTACTTGCCTATACCTAAATCCAACCCATTTCGTTTTATTTGAGAATAAACATTTTTTTATTAGGCTGCATGGTTGGGATTAGCTGGTATTCTAGTTGGTCATGCTTTTGACACACGGTGATATTGGAGACCTGCAGGGCATGTTAATAACACTAGTTTTGAGTGTTTTGACAACTGCAAATTGCCGTAGCGGTTACGTTATTCCAACCAAGATTACTTAAATCTGTTTATTATTTACGGAGAATGTGATAAAGTTGTGAGTAGAACATGTTAGGTATTTGCCGCTCGTTATCCAGAAAAACCAAAGCCATCACCAAAAGCTGTCAAGCAAATAATTGAAAATTTTAAGAATACGGGACAAAACCAATCCCTAACAATACAAATGTAGAAATTGCAATTTTGGGCTATTTTGTTGCAAATCCAACTTCGTCAATAAGACAAGTTTCCGTAGAATCAGGCATATCCAAAAGTTCAATTCAGAGGATCCTGAAGAAACATAAATTTCACCATTTTTTATTTAAATTAGTGCAACAATTAAAAGAGGTTGAGCGGCAAATACCTCACATGTTCTACTCACAACTTTATCACATTCTCCGTAAATAATAAACAGATTTAAGTAATCTTGGTTGGAATAACGTAACCGCGGTGGCATATTTGCAGTTGTCAAAACACTCAAGTCACTAGTGTTATTAACATGCTCTGCAGGTCTCCAATATCACCGTGTGTCAAAAGCATGACCAACTAGAGTACCAGCTAATCCCAACCGTGCAGCCTAATAAAAAAATGTTTATTCTCAAATAAAACAAAATGGGTTGGATTTAGGTATAGGCAAGTAAATTGAAACTTATAGTAATTTTTAATGCTCAAAATGATTCCGTCATAAAAAAAGTGGGTTTCTATTTAAAAAACTTGAGATTTTTTTTGACGTCCCTGTATGCAAATGAGTCATCACGCACCCTCAGTTTAATAAAACGATCCTTTATTTACAATAACCCAAAGTTTCATTGCAAAATGAAATACGGTTTTAACATAGTACAAAAATATGTTGAGCGTTGCAACTGTCACTTTTTTGGAAAAACATCAAATATTTCGAAAACGGCTAGAGATAGGCATAGGGCATTCGATACAAAAGTTGGTCAGAATTTTGTGAGGAATCCAAATATGTAATAATATATAGGGTGTTCTATTTAAAATAAGAAAGTTGTGATCGACTTCCGGTATAAACGGAAGTGCAACCATCTTGAAAATATTTTAGTTGGATTGGGCATGCCCACATCAGTATCCTGCCAAATTTTCAAAACTCTCCTATTTATACTTTTTCCAATATCAATCGATGTTTTTCGTCGTGGGACACCCTGTATGTAAGGTGAATAACAATTGCACTCAAAATATACCAAAAATGCTATACACTACTGAACAATACATGTAAACTGCAAACCATTCTAAGTTTCCTTTAAGTACGTAAAATTTTTCTAAAATTACCCTGAATACATTTGTGAAAGATTAGTTAGTTTGGAAATGCATAATCTTTTGACATTCATTTATAAACAATACCAAGAAAATTATTCAGAAAGATTAGTGTTGTACTATCTTTATGATATGTTAAAGTGTTGTGCAACTTGATGACATGATATCACATTTGTTTAGTAGGGAACTGCTACTGCAGTTGTCTACTTATCCATTCTCTGAACTGAAAATATAGTAATTATTATTCCAGGAGCAGAAAAAAAAAGTTCGCCACATGGAACCCAACATATATCTATTTTGGATGACGTCGGTGGTTGTATACATGCATTTATATTAATTGCTAGGTGCTGCTTTGCTTGTTATATCGAAGGTTAGATAATGACACACTTTTATAAAATTGTTGACTGTTAATGTCACAAACATACTTAAATTTTTTATTTCAGTTTTTTTTAAGTATTCACCGATGTCACTTTTTTACCAGTGTTAATTGTTGTGGAGAGAATGATAAGTAATGCTGAATGTCTAAACCAGCCCTACAGGGTGTCCCACGGCGAACGGCATCGATCGATAAAAGAATAACTACACGTTTAGTACGTTTTGAAAATTAGCCTAAGTAGTAATGTCAGCATGCCCAATCCCATTAAAATATCTTCAATGTTATAGCACTTTAAATGGAACACCCTGTATTACATATTAAAACACTCTTGACCATTCTGAATATGTTTTTCTAATTTTGACATATAAAGTGGCACTTTTCGAAACTGGCAACAGTGACGTAACGTTCTACTTTTCGTAACTAGTTATGAGAACACACTAACGAGTGATGAAATGGCCATTTCTTAACTAGTTAGTAAATAAATAGGACAATTTATTAGCTTTTCTGTGAAAGTAAAAAATAAGTACCATCTAATATCAAAAGGAACATAACAATTTAAAAAATCAATTATTGTAAATATTAATATATAAGTTCGACAGGTTGATGCCCGAATTTATCTTGCTGTTGCTTGAATTTCTTGTTACAGCAAGTGATTTGGCACTGCTTGTTTCACCAATAATGCTAGCAGAAATGCTTTTTTTGTTTTCAATTGAGTTGTATACTGCATTTACCATGTAGGTAGTTAATAAAAAATCTGTTGTGCTTCAAATTTTTTGGTTGCATATTTATGTATCTTCTTAGTATATTTACAAAACTGATTCCCTCAATACCTCCTTCCGTAATGACAAATTCACGTAATGTTTTTGTTTTTGTGATTGGAATGGTAACTCGAAAATGCGAGTGTTTATCTATTACATCTTCATTCCAAAGAAACGTTACTTCCACCTTTCGACAGGCGCCTGCTACACCTACAATAAGGACCACCTGAAATATGAAAATAATAATCTAAGTTATTATATCGAAATTTTGTGTAATAGTTTAGGCCTACCTTAGCTAACAGCCACTTGGAATCAGCTGCTTCTTTTAAAAACTCCGACATGTTTTCTCTAGTAAACACATTAGATTTCTTATACCCATCGCTGCATCTTTTTAAATACGCAATCAAACTGTAATAACCTTTAATGTATATGCCTTTCTTCAGAGACAGCTCCGCTCTCAACATTGAATAAAGTGACCATAATGTTGAAGATTTAAGATACCTCTTTTCCTCGAAGTAAGCAAGCATAACTTTTTCATATACCAGGTGTCCAAGAGCACCCTGGACATAGGAAATTAACATGGGAAAACGGTTTTGATTTTTTTGCGCCTGTACAGTTGATTTGATTGAAAAATCGTAATAATGAAAGTTGTAGTACCTATCACGGACTAGTTTTCTGTATTTTTTTCGGATCGCTAACTTGAGCCCTTTCGTCGTAAAACACGAACAAAAATGAGAACATTTTAACTTTTGGCCTGCACTGTATAGGCGGTTGTCGGGCAACGGGTAAACAGATCATTGTTGCTGGTACGGTTGCTCGACAACCGCTTATACAGTGCAGGTAAAAAGTTAAAATTTTCGAATTTTTGTTCGTGTTTTACGACGAAAGGGCTCAAGTTACAGATCTGAAAAAAAATCAGAAAACTAGTCTATAGGTACTACAACTTTCATTAATACGATTTTTCAATCAAATCAACCGTACAGGCGCAAAAAAATCAAAACCGTTTTCCCATGTTAATCTCCTATGTCCAGGGTGCTCTTGGACACCTGGTATGTAATTTACCTTTTTTGATTTAAGCCATATTTCAAATTTTTCGTAAGCTGTATCGTACAGCGACTTAGATTTTTCGGGAATGAGAGTCAGCACAGCTTTTCTTGCAACCTCTTCGATATCACTCGGTAATTCTGAATCTAAGTTGTTCATTTTTCAGTTAAATTATCGCACCATTAAATATCACAGCATAAACAATATTTGACGTGGCAAAATTTTGATATTTTAACAATACACGCACAAGTCACCATGGATATTTCATTTGGAACAACTGGTGGGGGATTGGGAGGTAGGAATAGATGTTGGATATGAAACTATAATTTACTTAGTTTGTACCACTTTTAACTATTTACCATCCAAAATTAGAAAAAATCATGTATAAAACATGTTTCGAAAATGTCTAATTGTGTAACTCATTCAAATTGCAGGAACTCGCTTTGCTCGTCCTGCAAACATTCATTCCTTACACAAAATCGCACTTTTCGTAACTGGTTATATAAATAGCTATTTATGTATCCTAACTTGTATGGGTTTTATTTTAAAAATGTAATTTTTACAATTTGAAGAGTCATAGGTCCTAAACTAATTGAGATTTCATGTTTCTATATTAAGTTTTGGGTTTATCACCCGGTCACATTTTTAATTTTGACAAAGAAATGAGCCCTACTAAGGTTTGCAATATCACTCTGCATTTTCTTTTATATTTTCGAAAATGTCGCCATTTTTACGGACTGATAAGATATAATATCAAAGTCACATCAATGCCATAAACAGTAAATAATTGCTGAATTGGGTGAAACATTGTATGCACCGCAGACTTTAGGAAGAGTATAATGTTCGTCAGGCCATCTATCCCTCAGGTCATAAGCCTTCGGACTGTTTCGGCCTTCAGGACATTATGATCTCTCTAACACTCTTGATACATAAATAGCTATTATTGCAACGTGACCCAACACTTCGGGTCAGATTAAGTGTGATGCTAATTTTGAAGTTTTTTTGAGGGGTAGATATGTGTCTCATACATAATAATAATAAACTTTTAATTGCTAGCACAATTACAAAGTAACATAAGCATCGTCACAAAATACAATTCCAGGTACAACAAAAGAGAACCCACTGGTCAATAATTGACACTAAATCTATTCAGCAAAGGCTGCTTTAAACTCAAATGTGTACAGACACTTTTCCACCCCTCCAACAGGTAGCTTATCACAGATTTTCGAAATTTTTTTTATATTTTCAATTGACTTTAGGTAACTAGGAAGCAGTTGATATGCTTTGATTGCTTTGGTGGCCCCTTTCGAAAAAAGGTTGATTGATGTTGGGGAATTCTCAAATCTCCCCTTGTGACTAAAGTAAGATTGTTGTCATACATGTCCATGTTGAGCACAAAAAGATGCGGGTATTTTTTAACAAACATTACTATAGAGACAAATAATATTGAGATGGCACTGTAAGTATTCCTAGTTCCTTAAAACCTAGTTGGTCTTCTGCCCTGCATCCTACTATTGAGGGCCCTTTTTGGTAGCCTGTTATCCGGCATTCTTACTACGTGGCCTGCCCATCGTAGCCTCTGTAGTCTGACGAATTCTGAGAAAGGTGCCTCTTTGAAAAGTTGGTAGATTTCATGATTATATCTTCTCCATATCTTATTTTAATTTAGTGGCCCGAAGATCCGTCTTAGTATTCTTCTTTCAAACACTTCCAGTGTATTCTGTGAGTTCTTTGTTATGACTGAGTATCCTCTGCTATCATTAATTTCCTGTTATTTTACTAAATAAATTTATATCTATCTTTAGTTGCTACATAGATGACAGAAAATGCAGTCAATGTCTCTGAAATTACATACTTACCTACTAAGTATGATTTTGTAACTTTTATACGTCGATGCTATAGATCTGTGTTGATTCACTTTATAGTTATTT
Organism: Ips typographus; assembly: GCF_016097725.1. Classification (NCBI taxonomy): domain Eukaryota; kingdom Metazoa; phylum Arthropoda; class Insecta; order Coleoptera; family Curculionidae; genus Ips; species Ips typographus. The sequence goes on from NC_138427.1 coordinate 577,489, forward strand.
TAAAGATCGACATCGATCATCTTCAATCAATATGTTGTGGCGGTCACTATGAATTTCGCTGACCACCTGGGGCCAATCTTGCTTACCAGAAGTTCCACGGCACGACGAACTTTGATTCAGTGACGTGTTCAGCAACCGTTTCGTTATTGTTATTGTTTAACTGTTATTCATCGTTTCACACGTTGGCCAGAAGCTATTCCAATTAAGGACATCACTACGGACACTGTTATCACTGCTTTTTACACTCATTGGATTTCATGTTTTGGAGCTCCTGTCACCATCACCACCGACCGAGGATCGCAATTTGAATCGCAAATTTTTACAGCTTTAACCAATTTAATAGGTTCCAAGAGGATTCGAACGACAGCTTACCACCCGGCTGCCAATGGAATGGTGGAACGTGGGCATCGTTCTCTAAAAGCCTCTATCATGTGCCATGGTAACAATGAATGGGTTGACGTTTTGCCCACCGTTCTTTTAGGACTCAGAACCAGTTTCAAGGAGGACCTAAAAGGCACAGCTGCGGAGATGGTGTATGGGACTACGTTACGACTTCCTGGGGAGTTCTTCACAGATGTCGATATGCTCCCTGATCCTCAACCTTTACTTGAAAAATTTAGACAACACATGCAATTAATTCGTTCAATTCCTGCCGCTCATCATCATAGAAAGCCGCTTTTGTTCACCAAGATTTGTTCACTTGTTCTCATGTTTTTCTTAGAGCTGATGCCGTGAAGAAACCTTTGCAACCACCATATGAAGGCCCCTACGAGGTTCTTGAACGTATTTCCGACGTGGTTTTCAAGATCAAGATCCAAGGCGAAGCCGTGACAGTCTCAACGGAGCGGCTTAAGCCGGCATTCATCGAAAGATGTCCAGTCCGAGAACTTCAAGAACAGTCTCAAAATGGTTCAGGCAGATCCTCAACTTTAGCAGCGCCCTCACGCACCTACTCCCGCAAGAAGAAGGTCCGTTTCAGTGACCAGGCAGGTTGAACTGGACTATGGTCAAGTCACTTGGGGGGTAGTACCTGTGGCGGTCACTATGCCTTTCCCTGACCACCTGGGGCCAATCTGAATTACCTGAAGTTCCACGGCACGACGGACTTTGATTCAGTGACGTCTTCAGCAACCGTTTCGTTATTGTTATTGTTGACTGTCAGATAGCGATTTGAGCGTTCAAGAGATAGTCGCAAAACTTTAGTACTCACCTTCGTATACGTTTATTTATTAAAAGCATTGTTGCATTTCTGCCTCTTTTTATTTGTAGACATCAGTGCCCACAATGTGTGATGCTGGCGCCATCTAGCGGCGATAAATTCTTCAAAGAACTGGCAAAACAGTGACTCGCCGCTTAGAATTGCAGATTTAGTTCTATATATGATTATAGACGGGTGTTATCATAAAGACCGCTTATAACGCCCTGAAACGTTTTTTATATTAGCAGTGGCAGTTTTATTGTTCGACGCTATAAAACTTCGTATTTTATAAGCTTTTGCCATTTTCACTGACTGACAGGACTATCAAAGCCACATCATTCAGGTAAAATAAACATCAAACAACGTACCGGTAAGGGTAAACCTGTAACGAAGTTACTAAGTTCTTCCGGAGTTCTTATCGAACCGAACCAACCGACGCTGCAGTCAGTTCATCTCGGAGTTCTTCCCGGACCACCGAACCGACCGACGCTTCAGCCAGCTGAACGGTAAATTTTATCGTTCCTGGGGGCAAGCTTTCAAGGTGAAGGTATTTCGGAATCGTTTCCTTCGGACCGCCAGTACAGGATGTTATAACACTGCTGGTTAACTTCGAGGGCCACGACTCCGAAAACCTCTCGGCGATTTGAGTTGTTTCCTCTGGACTGCCAGTACCGGATGTTATAACACTGCTGGTCAACTCCGGAGGCTACAATCTCACTATCGCCTAGGTATTTCCGAACCGTTTCCTTCGGACCGCCGGTACTGGATGTTATAACACTGCCGGTTAACTTCGAAGGCTACGGCTCCGAAATCCTGTAACCAGACCTGAATTCACCCAGGTCTTTCCGAACTGATTTCTTCGGACTGTCAGCTCCGGCCGTTTTAGCCCCCAACTGGTCAACTCTGAGGGCTGACCGTTTGAAAGCTGTTACTGATTCTCTGACCCCGTCTGTACCCCCAGAGCACAGTTTTTATACCGGCCGAATCTGTCATGCATACCGTAACCGTCTGTTTACCGTTTCGAAACCGTCCTAGTTCTCCGTACCGTTCCCCGTTCTGAACACTAGGTTGTGTTGTTCGCTTGTTTTCCGTTTCAAAGTTACCGTATTAATTTAGTTGGGATCTCCAGGTCCGACTGCACCGTTTATTGATTTGAACACGAGGCTGTGTGTTCTCCGTTTGTTTGGTTCTGATAGAGTTTTTAAGTAAGTTAGGATATGAATGATTGTTATTTTTTTCATGGTTAACACGACTTGTTTAGTTTTGCTGACAACCCAGTGTTTCCTTATTTCTGTCCCACTCCATTCATCCATTCACAGATAAACGTGAACTCTGTCTTCGACTGTGTAAAAGCTCCCCAGGTATACGAAGCGAGTTCCTTAGTTACGCTTCTTCAAATAAAACTAAGGTGGCGCCCGAGTTTCAAAACACCTACCCCTAGGTGTGGCAAAAACCGTACCAGGACCGGTACGTAAAGGCGGTTTCAAATTGGCGCCCAAGAGCAGGGACCGTTTTTCTGATTTTAATGAGTGACCGTTTTCCTGATTTGAGTGAGTGACCGTTTTTCTGATTTTAGTGAGGGACCGTTTTTCTGAATTTTTCGTTTTTTCCGTTTTTACCGAAAGCCGATCTCTGTCTACGATGAATACCGAACAGGAATTGCCGACCACCATTTCAGGCTTGCCTGTGTCCGTCCTTTCCGTTCTCGATTCTCAAATTACGTACATAAACCAGCTCAAGAAGGATGGGCTTATTGTGGAACTTTCGAAGTTGGGTTTAAGCACAACTGGGACCGTTGATACTTTGAAAAAGCGATTGATTGCTTATCTGAAAGGTGAAGATGTACCGCAGACCGTTAAGTTGACTTCTTCTGCACTTCCCAGTATCGTCACCGTATCTACCGCTCCGACAACCCCTTCTCTTACGCTTCCTCCTACCACAACCGTGACATTTACAACCTCTTGTGGTATACCGTCAATTTGGTCCTATTTACCGAACTTACCCGTCAACCCTTCCGCTACCGCTGCTTTCCAAACTACATTGCAACCCTCCGCTATTCAAACCGCATTCTATCCTGAAGTAAATCACACCGAAGTACCGAGGTATTCACCGCTACCGTTTCCAAATTGCAAGTCAGCCATAGAACCGAGTCAACACTCGTACAGCCCGGTGTATTTAAAAGTTGAGGACTGGCAAATTTTCTTTAGTGAACAAGATGACCCGGTTGCCTTCCTGGAACGACTTTTAGAGATATGTGATTCTCGTGGAATTAATCCTGATCTACTGTTGCCTCAACTGCCGATTTTATTACGAGGTAAACCTGCACTTTGGTTTCGTAACAACCGCCACCGTTGGAGTACATGGAAACAATTTGCATCCGATTTTCGCTCATTTTATTTTCCGTTGAATTATATCGACGACTTGGAAGCCCAGATTAGTCGCCGTTTGCATCGTTCTGATGAAACTGTTAATGATTACATCACAGAACTTCAGACTTTGATCCGACGCCATGGAGACATAAGTCCAGAGCAAGAAGTAAGATGGTTATACCGAAATCTGTTACCGCAGTTCCGACAAATGATCCGATGTACGGATTTTTATGATGTCTTCACGTTGTCTCAACAAGCTCGAGAGACTGAAAGTTTATTGAACGAATTACAACATACTCAAGCTTGTAGTGTTCCGCCCCGTTCATCATTTTTGCAAAGAGAAGCCGAAACAGAGCGACCGATCAGACCGTTACCGCGACAACATCACCGAGAGTCCCGAGAACAAAGACTCTCAATGACCGAAAGAAATAACCGTCAAGAAACAACCGAACAAACCAGAAATTTTCCCGTTGAGAACCGTGTCACTACCTGTTGGCGCTGTGGAGAAATAGGTCATTACCGCACGGAATGTACACGACCACCTAGGTTATTCTGCTCCAGATGTGGGCGACAAGGTGTACAGACACGACAATGTACTTGTTACCAACAGGGAAACTAGATTGGCGTCGTTTTACCCCGAGGAGTAGACGACGAACCGACCAGCAATCCTCGAAGCTGACTACCGAAAGTTTACCGACCATTACCGAAATCCCAGAGAAAGTAACCGCAATACAGAATCTACCGCCGCCGACCAAAGTAAAAGGGATACGTCGATTTCTTGGCGTAGCTTCCTGGTACCGCCGTTTTGTCAAGGATTTTTCGAAAATCGCCGCTCCCTTGAACCGACTGTTAAAGAAAGGTGTCAAATGGACATGGACTGTTGAACAGCAACAAGCTTTTGATACGCTGAAGACTTGTCTAACCGAAGCCCCAGTTCTGGCTTGTCCAGATTTTTCTCGTCCGTTTGTGTTGCAAACAGATGCCTCAGATAATGAGTTAGGTGCTGCTTTGATTCAGCATAGTTCAGATGGTGACCACGTCATAGCTTATGCAAGCCGAAGTTTAACCGCTACCGAAAAGAAATTTTCCGTTACCGAAAAAGAGTGTTTAGCAATTGTATGGGGCATTGAGAAAATGAGACCTTATTTGGAAGGATATCATTTTACCGTTGTTACTGACCATCAATCCCTATGTTGGCTACACTCTCTTAAAAGTCCTGCCGGCCGTTTAGCACGTTGGAGTATATACCTTCAGCAATATGATTTTGACATTAAGTACCGAAAAGGAGTGTTAAATAAAGTAGCTGATGCGCTGTCCCGAGAACCGTTACCGACAAATTTAGAGCAACAATCTTGCGCAGAAGTAACCCTTCTGGAAGATTTAGAAGAATGCTCTTGGTACAAAGCTAAGAAAGCTGCCGTTGAAGCAAATCCTTCTGCTTTTCCTGATTATTGCGTGAAAGAGGGACGTTTATACCGACATCTCTGGGACCTGAATAATATGTCCGATGCCGACTCGACTGATTCTTGGAAGTTATGTGTTCCGAAAGCTGCACGCCGTACCGTTTTAGAAGAGAATCATGATGCACCGACTGCTGGACATTTAGGAATAGCGAAAACAACCGTTAGAGTAGCCAAGCGATATTATTGGCCCGGCATGTTTAGGGAGATTGCCAAGTATATACGAAACTGTTCGTCATGTCAACGTTTCAAGAGTTCGCAACAAGCCGCTCCTGGATTTATGCAACCGTCCCGAAACAACCGCCCTTGGGAAACTGTCAGTACTGATTTAGTTGGTCCGTTACCGCGGTCCGCCAAAGGTAATAATTACCTGGTAGTCTTTCAGGATCGTTTTACCAAGTGGGTGCAATGTAGGGCCATTAGGAAAGCAACCGCGCGAGCAGTAAGTCAATCTTTCTACGAGGAAATCGTCACTCGTTTTGGCTGTCCAAACATAGTCATTTCTGATAATGGTACCCAGTTCACTAGTCATGTTTTCAAAGATTTGCTCTCAGATCTAGGGGTAACACATCGTTTTACACCTCCGTATACACCCCAGGCTAATCCTGTCGAAAGAACAAATAAAACTTTAAAAACCATGATTGCTCAATTTTGTGAAACCGACCACCGAAAATGGGATGTCCGTTTGCCCGATTTGCTTTTTGCGGTTAATACCGCCAAACATGATTCCACAGGTTTTTCACCGGCTTTCTTAAATTTTGGTAGGGAGTTAGAGCCTCCAAAAGCTCTGTACCGTTTAAAACCGTCATCCGTTGCAACATCTTCTTCCCCGACACAAAGTGATCCACAACCGACTGATTAAACAGATATGACAGACGGCCACGGACCTTCACTTAACTTTTAAAAGTTCTAGTAATTTGTTGTTTTCTGTGTTGTTAATTCGTTATCAAATAGATGTTTCAGTTTTTCCTCTTCTTCTGATGAAGAAGTCATGGAAATTGTCCATGCTAACTATTGAACCGATAGAGCTTGATGATGTTCAGAAACCGGGCATTAGTGATGTAAACGTTTTTCAGAGTCTAATAATGAAAAGTATCGTTTCTTGCAAGTCAGAAATAGTTTTTCCCGTTCTCGCATGACTTCCCGTGTCGGCTTCACCTCCCACGGAAAACTGTCACGCACGCACGGGAAAAAAACTTTTTTCTGGACTGGTAATGAAATATATTATTGTGTTATGTGGGAAACTACAAAAATCAAATGTTTTAAGGTAAATTAAAGCATATCCATCATGTCACTAAATTGTAGAAAATTATAAAAAAATTTACAAATCATGTAACCAAAAGTGTCAACAACGTATTGTTAAATTACACGGCCTTGGCCTCGAGATTTTACATTAGTTTCGGCGATTTTCACTTAAAAAATGCTGGGTTTTTTGGAATGGCGTTTCATATTGTATATAAAATGGGTCGAACATGGTGCAGTATAATCAAAATCGATATAAACACCACAATGAAGTCAATTCCTGTTTTTAGCGTGTGTGTGTTTCTGTTTGTGGCAGTAACGGTATGTATTTTTTTTAACAAACAATAATATGACATGTACATTAACCCTATAAATTATTATACTTTTCTATTCTTCAAACGATTTCAGGTAACTGTTTTCAAGATGTTGACATTTCAAAAATGACATTTTTACAATTTGAACTATCTGAAGTAGAAATATTTTTTATTTAAATTGAAAGTTATTTTATATGTTTTGTTACTCTCGGTTAAAAATGTATTGATGAATTGCATGGACTAGTATTTTTTTAAGAAAACTGGTCTGACAAACATTTTGCAAGAAACACAACATTTTCAAAATTAAGTCAGCTATACTCTACTTAAAAACTAGGAGGAGCGAATGAAAAAGCCTTACTTACACAAGCAAGAGTTACCAAAAAAATTCCCAGATTTTATTTGTGGGTTTGGGTGACATTGGCATAAGTTTATTAATCTTCTTAAGGTTAGAAAAAAAACGTTATAGTGCCGGGGTATAAAACATGAATACATAAATTTAAAGTTTTATTGGAAGTTTGACTAATATAAGCATTGTTAAATTGAATACTAAACATGCTGCATAACCTGTTTATTTATGATTTCTGTTGTGTAAATCATACCGCCAACTGGCCAATCACATTCGATCACTATTGTCAACTTATTTCACAATAGCTCATCTTAGTTTTTAAATAGGGTATAGTAGCAAATAATTACATTATTAAAGTGATTGATACAGGGTAACAAAAATACAAACTTTTATTTCCGAACCACACGTATTTTATATTATTTCCACCCAATAAAAAAAATATCGCGTTTAGGTCAAAACATGCACAATACATACAATTTATGTAGTAATTATTGATTCCAAAACTCATGAAAATCGATAAACGCGTTTAAAAATTATTTCGGAAAAACGATATTAATTCCAGAACTTTGGCGCCTTATAGCGGCAAAATGAAGAAACTTTGAATATAGGTGAGTTTGCCTAGATTGCCTTTAAACTTAAAAACCTTTGAAAAGCATTTTTTTTGAGCAATTTTACGTTTGTTTTTAATAATGTATAACCTAACCTAAAGTCCACAGAATACTAACTTTAAATTCCGTCAACTGCGGGCCTGCCAATTATTAAGTTGAGTCAATATTACATACTGCCAAGGCATTAAAGGGAAGGGATGAAGAACACTTTCTTAATTTTACCAGAAGGGGAAATATCATACTGTTTTCTCCACTAACTTTTAACTTTATTGTAGTCATAAAGGTAGACAGCGAGAACCGTTATGTGGAATATTTGAATATAATTGAAATGCGATTTGTATAAAGTTTAAAGGCCAAATAAACTCGAAAAATTAACAAATTCATATTCAATTATACTAAAATATTCCACATGGGCCTCACTGTCTTAATCTGTGTAAAAAATCAACAAAAGATTTAAACATTGGATAAAAGTTTATATTTTCCAGCACCTGCTAATGAGAATTTCTATGTCCTAAACTAATCGAGCACGCTCGTACCTTTAGAAGTCTACAATAAAGTTATAGTGGAGAAGACTGTAAGTTATTCCCCCTTTTGGTATTCTTACACATCCACTGCGGGTTAAAAAACTTCTTCTTAAAATTTTTTAACTTTGCTTTCATGCATGATTGACTTTGGACCTTCAATAAGTTCCCGTCAAGTACAATTTTTTTAATATCAATTTTAGGGTCACACAGAACTCCAGCAACGTTTCGTCCAAAACGCCATGAACTGTAAAGTAAAACATGGCATCGAAGATATCGTTCTCCAGAATCCTGACTGGGAAACCTTAAACGGCCACTCCGGATTCAAAGACTTTCTAGTTTGCGTAGGAAATCAGGAAAATTTCTTAGACGGTTCTGGGATAGCTCAACGTGAACAGGTCAAAGGATTCATGAGAGAGAATTTAGAAGTTTTGGGTCTTGGTGGATTGAACGTGGATGAGGTTGTGGAAAAATGCATTGTAGAACACCCTGAACCTCGTGAGGCTGCTTTCATGTTGTTCAGATGCACTTACGAAAATGTTGGGGTACCTTTCAAGTTCCCAAATTAAAATATAAGGCTATCTTGATATTTTTATTGAACTGTATTATTCCTCCATCAACCTAATGTAGACACACTTGGCCATTCTGAAGGCTGTTTCCTGTGGAGTTAACTCCGGATGGTAGCAATCTTCCAAGATAAAGTTTAGCAAAGGTTCGTCTTCAATGAATGGTAGAATTTTTTGCTTGAGAATCTCAATGTGATAAGTCCCATCTGGACTGATTACACCTCCCTTTCTGCCCATGCACACTAGTTGCTCCTTGAACTCTGGCACGTCCGGAAAGTGTCCGTGAAAGGCTCTAGACATCATTTCGTCTGTCGCTCCTGTTTCCAGCATGCAATCGTGCTGCATTGCCAAAAATTCCTCTTCTGGATCATGAAGGCTTTCCTAGTTTAAATCTTCTGTCATTTTTTAGCAGTTAACAAAACAAATCTACTTACACTAAGAGCTACCAGAATCAACATCAAAAACAACATTTTACTGCAAAGTTGTTGTAAAACTATTGCACGACCGTTTTCAATTTTTTATTTATAACGAAATTAGAAGGTTGTTAATTACTATTTTGCATTGTCTCATGTATTAAACGGATATGGTAAGATAATAGGCTATTATCGAAATTCGGATACACGCGGCGGTTTGAATGATCATGATGAGTAGTCGAAAAAAAATTATAGTTTTCGTTTCAAACAGTTCAACAAGAAAAATTAATTATTATTAAACTGTCCTGTTTATATTTATTTGATATACAGAGTGTTATTAAGTACAAACTTTGATGGCTCAATCTTTTACTAATTTTAAGCGAAAAGTTCATATAAACATAGATCCACAAACACAACATTTCGGATTTTTAATTTATAGGGCGCCAAAGTTTCAGTGTTTAAGAGAATTGATTTTTAAGAATTTTTCCCCTCACTTTAAATCATTCTAGGCACCTTTCCATCGGTCAAGGGATTTGACTTTAAATTGTGTAGCAGAAAATATGGGACTTGAAATTGACTTAGAAGCTTTAATTCCAGATTGAGCACTGCTATGTTACATTTTTCGGATAAATCAATACCTATTTCTTGAGACACAGCGCCTTAATTGCAAAACGGCCAAAAACATCGCAAGATATGAACCTAAACAACACTTGCCTATGTTAAAATAAAACCAAAAAAACATATTGGTCAATTGGAGACTAATTGAAAAATTTATGAAAATTAACTTTTTTCCACAAATGATAGTCAAAATCGCATCAAGATTTGTTGTTTCGAAATGGCGGGATTTTAAAAAGTTACTGTCCCGGTGGAAGTAGCGCGCAGTTTATTTGACATCACCAGAAACTCCTAATTACGAAAATTACGTGGCCCCTCCACAGTACTTAATTGTACTCTAAAAATTGTGAGTTACCTAATGACACATTAATGTGATTTTTACGACCGAAATTGTGGTTTATTTATTATTTACAATCATACAGATTTAGGAGTTGTCAAGAGTATCTAACAGGAGTATCTACATCGCACAGGTATGTGAATTTAGATTTTCAATATATTTCTTAAGTTCAATATTTGTGTGTTTGGTCGTTAAACATTCTATCATAGAATTTTTTTTAGAAAATAATCAAAATAAAAAGAAATTAAACAAGATGGATTTCAACTCTCAATCTCAATCAATTAGATCCTCCTCCTCATCCACCAACCTCAGGATAATACCTATTATTTACTACTAGTTTCTTACGGCTTTTTGAGTTGATTTTGAATCTACGTGGTTTAAAATACTAATAATCAACCTGTCTTTTCAACTACAGTCAGTCACTTATATGCAACCAGCCATTTCGTCCTCCTTCTTCTTCGTTTTCTTTTAGCAGAGAAGTCGTGAGCGCAGCCTCAATCAGTTGGTTACGCGGCCAACTATTCCGGTAGGTGCCGGAAGCAGCTTGATTTCCTGTTATCAGTGAATGCTTTTTTTTGGTCAGTCCAGCGTGTTGGGGACGTACCTTTGGGTCTTTACTACTACTCTCTCTCTACCTCTACTCTCTATCTACCTTCTGCCCCTGGACTATTAGTCGTTCCAGATTGTTCTCGTCTCTTCTAATCTTAATCTTAGTCGTCTCGAAATATCTGAGAATTCGTGCTATTTTAGATAACCTTTGGGGTTCTTTGATTTCCTGGAAGATAACCTCATTAGTTTTTTTTGCTGTCCAAGGAATTTGCAAGACTCTTCTTCAACACCAGAACTCAAATTCGTCAATCGACGGCTTTCAGTGACGATGTTTTCGCTCCGTAGAGTAGGACCAGGAATATTAGTGTTTTGGTAATTTTTTTGTTTAACGTGATGTCACTATCTCCCATGTTTTTGAAGGTATTTTGTTGTTCTTCTAGCGATTTCACGTCTACGATTAATTTCCTGCCAGCAGCCCTCCTTGTTTACAATCCGTTTTCCCAGATAGACGAACGTGGTTATATCTGGCTGACTATTACGAGCACTATCGATGATCATAATTTTGGTTTTCGAGTAGTTGATATCTAACCCAAGATCTCAATTTACAGTTTCCAGATTATGTAGGATTGCTAGGAGTTTTCCTCGAGTGCTAGCCAACAAGATCGAGAGAGAGGTGTCATCTTGATAGCGGAGGTTGGAGATCTTTACTCCGCCAAACGTAATTTCCCCTTTCCATCCCATGTCACCGTTCTCGTAATTTGTTCTCCATAGATGAACAGAATGAGCAGAAAGATGCATCCCTATCAGACCTCTCCTTAAAATGTCTCCTTTTTCAATTTTTAAAAAAATATCCTTTTTCAATTTTACACATGTTGTACTGTTGTTTGTTGTTTCTTAAAGCAGGCTTACTGGTTTCGAATAGAACGAAACTTGACATGCGGTCAATAAAAGCTTCTGTCTAAACCTTGGTTAATAATATACTATTATTATGCCAAATACTTCATTTTTCTGACATACAATCACCACCATAATTTAAAGAAAATCGCATTATTATTAACTTAGATATCAGGGTGTACTCTTGAAAAGCGGGACACACTGTAGATATATTATATCTAAAGGATCCTAGGAATGGATATGAAATTCCTAAACAGAGAAGATCATATGCACCTTTTATATTAATTTCGAAGGATGAGTAACTTTTTTGTATTTTTTTCTGTCGTATTTCTGGCGGGGTACACGTCAATGCTTCACCGGAGGACATTTTTCTCAATTTATTAATCCGGAAATGAATATCGATCTAACTTTTTCTGACATTTATTTATATTGGTGAGTTGTTTACCACATAGCTACGGTAACAATATACCTGATTGATTATTCTGAGAAAAATGCCTGCTTGGTAGTTTTTTGTTAAATGTAATATTATAGATATGATGGTTGTAAATAAAATAGTATACAAACCTTGGTAGGAAGTTTCATTCCTGTCTCGAGATCCTAGCTAAACCTCGACGCTTCGCGTCTCGGCTATCTAACTAATCTCTCGACAGTAATGAAACTCTTCCCACCTCGGTGTGTAATATACTATTTTCTAATAGACACAGTTTTTGAGATACGCACAAAAAAATCGTTAAAAAGAAAAAAAAATATACAGATGTTATCTGTCATTAGAATGGTAATTTTAAGATCTTTTCAAAAATGAAATAATATACAGGGTGTTCAAATTCTGAGAAACAGCCGTATATCTATCAAACGGTGACAGATATTAAACAACGGTTTTCGCCATTAAGTTTTGTATCAAATTTGAGCTTTAGACACCGACATCAGTTTTTGCCTATCTCTATTAATAAGAGCACTTCCCATTTAAATACGTCCAATTTGGCCCACCCTGTACAATGAACGACGTGACAGGTACACTTCGATGTATTGGCTAGGATATTTTTTTTATAAAATGCATGCACAAAGAAAGGTAGGGTAATTAAAACTATTTCAACTTTTTATTTCTTCATATTAAGGAAATGGCGCGTTTTATGGTCCTGACCAAGTATTTTAGTATTAAAAACATCTGTCTCTTTATTAAGCCTAACCGCTATAACTGAATTTTATATTCAAGGAGACATAAATTATGAAGCTACATCAAGAGGTTTCGGAATTTCTGAAGGATGCTAAGGCTACTTGTAAAGTCGGGAACTTATTCAAAACCCGAGTTGAAGGTTGGTGTGACTAATATTTGATTGGGTTAAAATATTGTTATTGTTTTTTTTTTTTTAGAGGAAAACTACGAGCTGTCACCTTTCGTCAATTTTTTCGTAATGAAACTGTCCTGTCAGTACTCAATAATGAACAAAATCTATCGGTTTTTCATCTACTTCATCCTCAGCATTATTACAGTAGAATACAGTTGGTTGTTGTTTCTAAATTACAGTTTGGGACAGAAAATCCGTTACTTTGTATTCCGTTACATTCACTTATACGTAAGTACTATTTTGACTGACTGAAATGGTCGTATGTTAAAACAAGTGATAGGGTATAATAATGGCCGCCACCGTCCTGACCACTCGTCATCGAATCATCGAAGAAAGCAACAAAGTCAAATGCCTTCAGTGGACATTGTCCTGGACTAGTCAGTCAACTAGAAAGGTCATAGGTTATCGGGGGCTATTGCAATCCGTCACTCTTGAAATATGTTTCGTATGGGTGGTTGCCTACACTGGAGCCGCTTACCAAGTACTTGATGGTACTCTACTGATGGCCATCATCACTAAATGGGACTATCCGTTTCTAACTCATTTGATGTATTTAGTCGAATGTGTCATTGTAACATTCTGTATTTTTTACGTCTCCATCATACCGCACATTTGTATTTATTTCGCTACCGAGGCGCAAGTTCAGACTCTGTTACTGTCCGAGTACGTACGCAAGTTGGCTGCGGACAGCAGGAAATTACTTAGAAGTCAAAATCTAAACCAACTAGTAAATGATAGTTTAAGAAAAATTCTGTACAGACAGATAGAACTTAAAAGGTATATTTAACTCCTCCTGGATAACTATGATCATTTAAGATGGGAATTGTATAGGTTGTACTTGGATAACAGGAGTCTCATCACCACTGTCGGAATGATATACGTCATACCAGGGACGATGTCTTTTGCCTTCAATTTGTATGAATTTGCTGAAGTATAAAATTTAGTTAAGAGTAAAAAAAAAAATAATGATCAAATTTTTTTAGCATGAAATCAACAATATTATATTTGCGTTGAATACCGTTTGTCTGGTTATCACAACCATGTACACTATGTTATGCGGCCAATACTATGAGGATGAGGTAAGGACTGTTAGTACTCTCAATACAATAGAATTTTTTTCGTTGCTACGCAATTCCCTATAACCGGAATAGTATATTGTACACGCTGTCCAAATAAAAACGGTTAAACGTAGAGCTTAGACAAAAACGATTGTTAATAAAAAAAAATAGCTAGAAAATAATTTCAGTTTTGGGAATGGTCAACAATAAGACGTACTAACATCTTTGATTCAACACAAGTGCAGATCTCTAAAATTTAAAAAAGCAAAGAAAAGCAAATCGTGGAGACACGTTACAGATCCGGCGAGTAGGCAAGGATCGGTCTCCATTCCTAAGGCGACAGCTCCTCGCAGGAAAGTATTGGAGGCCCTCAGAAAGCGGCTCCTGATTGACGACCAGCGATGGAAAACCTAATAAGGTGATAAGATGTTTCCTCCGCCATTCCACATTGTGAACATACGGGGCTCTTACGAATGCTTATAATATGCAGATATACGATGTTGAGATACAAAGAGTCGCTGGACTATAAAACTAGAGTTTTCAATGCCCAGCGACTCCTTAACATCAACGATTTGGATGTTGCCTTGGCGTTGCTACAAAAACCAATCAAAGCTCGAATAAAGCGCATATGAAAACTATATGCGCCTTAATCCACATTAAGTGTACCTGTTTCTGTTCTGCCACTTTGTTAAGGGCTTCCCAGGATTACTGTACCAGTCTACTGCCTAACCTAGCGCTAAGCAGTGCCTTTAGGGCAGCCTGGCTGTCGGACTAGATCTCAAACACTCTCCCTAGTGTTTTTGTAACTTCTTTGCTTGTGGTAACTTTAAATATGGCGCAGAATGCTTCCTGAAAAACTGTAACATAGCTTTCCAGCGAGAGGATGCCCCTGTATGGGTCTTGTCGGTACATGCCCGCCAGAGCCAGACCGTTTGGCGTTCTTGAGCCGTCAGCGTTCCAGCATTGCATCTTTCTCGGGTTTCACTAATTCTCTTTAGTTGGGATTTCTAACTTAAACGTCGTTTCCAACCTAAGTCTACTGTCAGATGGACCGTTCATGATTCTAGGATTGGAACGTCCCGGATCACGTCGGCCGCTATACTCGTATATCCCTGACGCAGATAGTTGTCACACCTTGTAGAGCCGCATCCCATCCTGCTTAGCCCCGCAGAGGCTTCTAGGCGTATCCACAGGGGAAGCTCAGGAAGGCCCAGAAGCACGTTGAATGTGTTTTTGAAATTTTGAAGATAAGCACTTTTTTTGATTAAAGCTGTTATTTTACGCCCTCTTGCAGACATGAAGATAAAGCTAAAGGTAAAGAAAAAAAAAGTCTTCCCAAAACTCCGGCGTTTTACACTTTCTTTCTGATCAATGGAATAAGTCCATCGTAATACTTTTACACAAGAAAGAAGATGTAGCCCAAATAGAAAACTAGACCAATTAGCCTGCTATCGGAGATATATATGTAAGCGGTTTATGAGAATAATCACCAAAAGGCTGACAGCTAAACTCGATCTTTACCAACCTATTGAGCAGGCAGGATTTCGTAAGGGCTATGGCACAAATGATCATCTTCATACAATTAAAATCCTCATTGAAAAATGCATAGAGTATAATAAACCGTTAGTTCTCATTTTTGTAGACTATGAAAAAGCTTTTGACACAATAGACCACCATAATATGCTTAGTGCCCTCGCTGATTGCAGAATCGATCATCGCTACATCGACATCATTAAGCAATTATCTTCTTCTTCTTTAAGTGCCATCTCCTCTCAGAAGGTTGGCAATCATCATGGCTATCCTCACTTTCGATGCTGCAGCTCTAAACAACTCAGTGGAACTACAGTTATACCATCCTCTCAGGTTATTCAACCAAGAGATACGTCTTCTTCCTCTGCTTCTTTTCCCCTGTATCTTTCCCTGCATAATGTTCTGCAACAATACATATTTATCTCCCCACATCACATGGCCCAGATATCGCAGCTTCCTTATTTTAATTGTGTTTAATATTTCCTTTTCTTTTCTCATTCTTCCCAGTACCTCCTCGTTTGTTACCATGTTCACCCAACTTATTCTCAAGATCCTTCTATATGTCGATTAGCAATTAAACAAGAACGCAAATTCTGTCATTAGACTTCATGAAGATACTCTTATCTTCCAAATAGAGAGAGGTGTGCGGCAAGGGGATGTCATCTCCCCCAAATTATTTACTAACCTTTTAGAGTACATGTTCAAACGCACAAATTAATGCAATAACATTAATGGTGAAAAACTTAGTCACCTTCGCTTCGCCGATGATCTGATATTAATTATAAATGATCTCAAAGAAGCGCAAGAAATATTGAGCCAGCTGAGCCTAGCATCCAGAGAGGCTGGGCTGAAAATCAATATAGGCAAAACAAAGTTCATGACAAATCTAGTTGCCAGTGAAAACCTAACAGTGAACAACTTAGCAAGTGTACTCCTACAAATAGGTACTTAAGCCACGAGGTTCGATTGGGAAGGGGTAATAAAACCTGCGAAATTGGCAGAAGAATATGGTCTTACATGGGCAGCCTTTGGAAGATTGAGCTACATCTTAACATTTGATATTCCCATGTGTTTTAAGAAGAAAGTCTTCGACTAATGTATTTTACCAGTCGGAGGTGGTGTAACAGATGCCATCCCAAGAATATCGAATCTAAAATGGAACTGGGCGAGTACCTAACCAGAATAAACTACGGCAGATGGACTAGAAAAATAACTGAATGGAGACCGCGAGACCACGCCTTCCCCAGCAGAGGCAGATCTCCCACTCGTTGATCAGATGATTTGAAGCGCATCAAAACCAACTGGTTAAATGCAGCACAGGATAGAGGGAGATGGAAATCTTTACGGGAGGCTTGTGGTCCAGTCCCATGTCCAGCAGTGGACGAACGTATAGCTGTGTGATCATGGTGAACTTAAAGAAACAGAATGACAGTAATTAACCTAAAAATTCAAATGGTGGTCGAGCCGGTGTTTTTTGACATAACCTGTTTATTTATGATTTCTGCTG
The DNA here is from genome assembly GCF_016097725.1 of Ips typographus. NCBI lineage: Eukaryota > Metazoa > Arthropoda > Insecta > Coleoptera > Curculionidae > Ips > Ips typographus. The sequence continues at coordinate 594,362 of NC_138427.1, forward strand.
TGTAAATCATGCCTTCAACTGGCCAATCACATTTGACCACTATTGCCAACCTAATTCACCATCATTCCTCCTAGTTTTTAAATAGTGTATACTTAATGTTTACTGTCAAATTGAGCAAATCTGCCTCCAGACAGACTTGCCATATTTGTTAAAATAAACTTGCTTTACTGACTTTTAGTGGCGTTGTTTCTATTACGAGCTGTGCAAGTTGAATTGGTACGAGTGGAACCAAAAAACCCAGAGAAACTACCGCCTTATACTGACTGGGTCGTCAAAAATCACAGAAATCGTGATAATCAGTCATTTTTCCGTCAATTTTAAATTTTTACTGCAGGTAAGCATGACGTTATTTTTCAGTTGGTGGTGTCGAGAGTTTTTTGTTTATACAGATTTTTAAGTACATCTATAGCGCGACCAACGCTGCACGCAATATTTACCGGACGAGAACCAATTAGATTACCTCTATTTGAAAGTTTGAATAAACATTTTGCTTTAAACTTGAAACGCTACTTCAAATAAAAACTCTGACACTAAAAATATTTGCTTCTGTACATATTATTGATATTAATTTGTTAAGTTGATCTTTTTTGATTTAAGCTTGTCGCCCATTAGTCCCGTTGCTGTCCGTCAACGGACAGTGCCATATACTGATCCATTTATTTTTATGGTTTTTATTCTAACCGTCTTTTTGACTTAACGTGCCACGACGGACTAATGGGTGACAAGTTTTACTCTAAGTAAATTTTGATTGAAAAAAAAAAAAAAAGTTACTTACATAATTAATGCAAATATTGAATTCGGACTGTCGGCAACGCCACAAGAAATCTTTATAATTTGTAAAACGACGGCCATGGTTTTTGTCTTTGAACCACCGTGCATCGTTGTCCAATTCAGAATCTTTCCTCATTACAAGTTGTTTTTTAGTAACAACTTCGCGTTTAAATCGAAAAAAGAAAAAACACCTTGCTAAAGCACAATTATTGATTGATTAGATGTAATTTGTACAACAATACAACTTAAAGCTTTCTATAGTGACTACTTCGTTCACGTCAGTTTCGGAATCCCAAGCAACTGAATTTGAAATTAAATGTTAAAGCAATTTGTTACTAAAAACTGCAACTTTGCACTATTTTTGAACAAGCAGATATAACATACCAAATGGTTTAGATGGACCATATGGATGGATTTTTATCGTCCGTATTAGATTTAGCATAATAATTAGAAAAATTTGTAGCGTAGCGGACAATACAACTAGAAAAGCCAATATTATTACCTCTTAAATAACAACCCTGACTTCTGGGGTCGGTATTCTATAGAATTTATAGGAAGGCCTGAGTAACTCATTCTCGCTTGTTGCGAATAATGAGAGAGAAAACAATCTTTTATAGTCAGGACTACAAGAGAATCGTCTAGAAAGAGGAAAATGGTAGACTTACGCATTTCTCAAAAAACACCAGTTTTATGTATTCTCCTTTGTCAATCTAACCTTTATTAATAAGCTATTATTTGTTGTTTGTTGTCATCTGAATATTTGAATTGTTTAGTTTCTTCTTGAAACTAAAATAAGACTCATAATGACCACTTAATCTTAGGATCAACAAACAAATATGCTCGTCAAATTTGTGACAGACTACTCCAAGCTATCTTCGGGATTATTCATCTTTTCATCATTTGGAAGATTCAACAGACAATAAGCCTAAAATAAAAATTATTGGAAACTTTCTTAGTACAATTGAACAGCGCCATTAGTGGAGTTGGACCAAATTGAAGAAAGAAGTAATTTCTCTAACTCTCCACTGCAAAGACATATGGTATGTTGGTAGTGTGGCTGACGCTAGCTTTAGCACTCACTAACACACCATCAGATTGGGTTTTCAGGATTTATTCACCAAACTTATCTTATTCCGGAATTACGCCAAACGTCAAGTATTGAGTGAAAAGACGTAAAATTGATGTTTGAGTCTCGCACTTGAGTTTGGATAACTGACAGACAAATAGCGATGAAAACATAAACGTATATTTAAATAGAGGTCGCCACAAATATTTCACACTTTTCTTCCGTGGCTGAACAGTCTTGATACCTAAAAAACCTGACGTTTTGGTGGAAAATCTAGCACCGTCTTCAGAGAATCTAAAAAACAAAACAACGGCAGATTCCAGAAAACACTAACTTATAAATAATAAATATTTACTATCGTCATTCCAATAGGTTATCTATTTTTGTAATACCTATGCATATGCATTATACACACACCGGCAAAATTAGGGGAACAGTCAAAATTTACACTTAGTTTAACATCAATTTTCTCTGGAACTCTTCGCTCAATTTCCTTCACATTTTTTATGTATTGCAGCTTGATTCTTAATAAATACATCTGCCTTATTACCATTTTTAAATGGTTTAGTTTTATGTCATATACAGGGACGTAAAGGAAAGAAGGAATTTTCGGTGTTTTTTGAGACACCCTAACATGTCCCAGACATTTTCAATCCAATGTCTGGAGAACATGCCGGCCACGCCATTGTTCTTATTCCGACGACATTCAAAAAGTCGTAGACACAACGAGCCATGTGAGGGCGGGCATTGTCGTTCATTAGCAAAAAGTTTTCTGCGATATGGGGGGCGAATGGTACGACATGGTCTTGAAAGTATCTATCTGCATTTAAAGCTCCATTAACAACCACCAACTCTGTTTGTGCCCTTAAGCATATTCCACCCCAGACCATCACCAAGCCTCCACCATAGGAACCAGTGGGAGTAAAATTAAATTGTTCATCTTGTTCACCTCGGCGGCGATATAACCTTTCTCTGCCGTCGATGGAATGAACACAAAATCGACTCTCATCCGTGAACAAAACACTGATCATTTTCCCACTGATCAAGCCTAGTCTGGTCACACGATGACGTCGCTGGAGTAGTGGAGCTTTCTTTGTTCTATAGGCCTTCAAACCAACTTCCTTAAGCCTTCTGCTAATGGTCCGAGCACTTGTTCTTCTTCCACGTACTTCTTTCAGCTCGCTTCTTAGTTTCGGTACTGTTTACGTCTATTCAATAATGTTTGCAAGACCATGAATCTGTCATCTCCAGCCGTGGTTGACCGTTTTCTTCCTTGACCTCGTCTCCTCGCATACTCTCCTGTTTGTCTCCAACGTCTTACATTACGATGTCACGTTAAGGGTTGGTTGAGGGGGAAGAATATACAGGATTCTACAGGTAACCCACTTTTATTAAGTTATAGGGTAGAAGGAACACGGGGGGCGACGCTTTAACGGGGATGAATGAACCCTAGACTTAGGTCCGAGGGCATTCACCGAGCCGGTAAAGACGTGAAGAACCTAGCAAAGGGAGGTAAGTAGGAACGGCAACTTAAGCTGCTCGCCCACACTATTTCCTTTGCTAGGGCTGATCTAGGGTGTGGCACTTGGTCACCTACTGCTCTACGTTACGTTACACAATAGGCATACCCAGACTAACCCAGAGATCAGTCAGTGACCTCCCTCTGGGGAGACCCCAGAGTTCGGTAATCTGTACGTGCTTTTGGTGCAGTATTTATACCCACATTATGACCCCAATTTGCCAATCTTGCTGACACAAACATTGTACTGGGGGAGACCGGGGCAACTTAGGGTAACGGCACCTAGTGTAATCTTTATGTTACAATATCGTAGTTTTTGATTTTTCTAACATATCAGTAACATCGCTGTATTTGTACCAATTTCAATGAACGTTACAGCTTTTGCCACATCAGTAGAAGCCATATCACCCATGCTGGACTTTTAAGAATCAAACTGATGTATGTTCTTGATTTTCGCTTGACAAAACCAATGACGTATAGCAAATATAGATTACCTTTAAAACAGGTGTGGAAAAATAAATCAATGTCCACATTTTCTTTGAAACCCTGTATTTTCTTTAATAATTGAGACATCAGAGGGAATAAAAAAAGGAAATGTTCAGAAAATAACGGGCTACAATTTGATGTTATAAACTGTTTTCAATTCTCAGTTGTTCTCTCCACAGGGTGTCTCAAAGAGCACAGAAAATTCCTGACTTCCTTTTCGTGCCTGTATATGACATAAAGACAAACCATTTAAAAATCGTAATAAGACAGATGTATTCATGATGAATCAAGCTACAATTCATAAAAAAGATATCAAAATCGAGCGAAGGATTGAAAAGGAAATTGATGTTAAACTAATTCTAAATTTTGACCGTCCCTCTAATTTTGCCGGTGTGTGTAACATAAAAACAAAATTACAAAAAATTTTAGTTTAGTAGACCAAGTGTTAATTCCTCCTCTAGAATATTTAACCATTTATTTCAAGTCTTTTTGAATAAGTTTCTTTCTTGAATAGTCTTAACACCTTTGCGATCACCCAATGTTGGTTTAACTGTTGCTCGGGACGACCCACTTTAATAGGGGAGCAGTGTTACGAAGGGGATTATCAGTTATTTGGTGTTACCTCTTATAGATATCATTGATTTTGTCTTAGTTGTGCTTTTTGTGAAATAGAGGAACTGATGTCAACGTTTGAAGTGTAAGGGAGAAGCCTTTTACACTTCAAACCTTGACATCAAGATGAAGAAGAAGCTGAAAAAGAGAATTTCATAAATATTTGCGAATCACCTTGAATCCATAGAAGCCTTTATAAACAGAGTACATTGTAAAAACAAATCAATTAATTCATCACATTTATATTAATCCGGAGTTTCCAAACTTGTGTTTTCAAAGTCATGCGGAACACAACAACCCAAAAATCTCAAAGCAGTCACCTGATCTTTCGTCATAGACTGGCGTAGTACACTAAAGTATGGTTCGAAACTGTCATTTAGAAAAAACACCACATGACTTATTAAGTTGATGTTGAACGGGTGTGTTTCGTATAAAATGGCTTCATCATCCCTTTTCTTGATCTGTGAATTATTAAGATTGTCCATACTGTGGTTTCTTATAAGAGCATTACTTTCTTGCTAAAATATTAACAACAGTTTAACTGTGTGATTGTAGTTCTATTAAAAAATCTCAAACATACCATTTCTACTTCGATTAGTAACAAATGGACAAGCAAATAAAAAAGATACTCAGTTCCGTTGAACGCGATCTTTTCACAGGAGTTGATGTTTTCAATCGTGATATTGTCTAGGGGAACACGCTCTTCTTTACGATCTAGACATTGCACTAGCATTCGCACCATCGCTTGGGCGCTAATAATATCAAGTAATTATTTTAATAAGACTAACAATAGATACAAAGCACACTTACAAAAGTTTTCTTTCGATTGCGCTCAGCTCTCGAAACATATGAGGGTGCCACTGGCTTAACAAGTACCATAGAGCATTTTCACCTTTGGGAGTTTGTAGGCCTGCAACCAGATCCAAAGCCCACCGCGCCTTTACCATAGCAAGAAAGATAAAAATTTCAAGGCTTGTTCTAATTTTAGTTCCTTCGATAGCGATTAAGTTCCTCAATATGACCTCATGCAATGGCTCCATCCGGTTATACAAAGAACAACACGCGTTCACCACTAGCAGACCGAGAACTTCTTGGGGAAAGTTTAGTGGCGCCATAGTAAACTTCTCAATTAAGTGCACGAAAGTTGTAAACATCGTGTGACATTTGGGCATACGCAGCATATTTGAAAACTGCGTTTTAAGCTTTACTAGCAACGTAATCAGCAAAATACTAGCGTGATAATCTATGTCGTGATCGCGGTCAACGTTTTCCATTAACCTAGTGACTCCTGCTTTAAAGGAGCGAAGAACAAAATCTTCTGGCATGTCTTGACCGTAAACGCATAGAGTGTTGACGACTTGTAAGGCGACGTCCAGATCGCGAACTAAATGAGCAGGTTCCAAGTGTTTCAACCATTTGTACAAAAATGCTAGGAACCGATCGTTCAACCAGGACCTGAATCCTTTAGACTTTGCGAGATGTTTTGTCACAAAATTTAATTGAAACATTAGGTCCGGATGCACAGAGGACTTGGTCAGAACTGTAATTAAGAGATCATCCAGGCGGTCTATATTGTCGCGCACCAACTTGGGTTGATGCTATAATTAATTTCAGTTCGTGTGTGTGTTTTTTTAATAAAAGTTCTTACTTTTATTAGGTAGCCAATAGCATTAAGTGAAGACACTAGTTCGAATCGATAAAGTCGGTTGGATACGGAGATGAGACTTTCGAAGAGCTTCTGTCCAAATTTGATTAGTACATCCTGCTTGTCCAAACTTAGCGATGTGTGGCATTTGAAATGACGACTGAGAGACCTAATGGAGTTTACAAACATAAAAAATTCAAGTTTTAATGATAGACAATTAGAGATTTTAAATTAATTATATTTGTCGTGAATTTAATTTCCTTAACTCAACATAGATCAATGGAACATGAATATAAACATTCAATCCATTGATCCAATGATGATCTCAACATAGACCAATATCCCTGACAAATACTAGCTGACTGATGATGCCAGTGGCAAATTCTATGGTCACCAGGCTGACCTAACCAGCAAAGAAAAATAGAATGTCGCAACAATATAATGTAACCTGTAGTGATTGTTTTGCATATTTGAGAGTTTAAAGTTAATAATGCAAGTATTGAAACTCACTCCATAACTGGAATAACCAGGTATCGGCTATCATCATGACGATTAAGAATGTTCTGGATTAGATCTAGGTGAGTCTCAATTTGCTCCACCATTAAAATTTGACTATACAATCCGCCCAACCAAATTATTCTGCCTTGTAGTGCCGGGCTAGACTCAACGAGCATATCAGTGTAGTAATTCAGGTACGTGCTCAACTGGACCGAGCTGAGTTTGGGATCGTGTACGTTACAATAACTTCTCATTAATCCCAGACCATAAGCCATGGATTCTTTGATGCGAGAAGCATAGCATTCTTTGTTTAAATTCCCGCTAGTCCGCACCGTCTCCAACTCTTTAAAGATTTTCTGGAATACATTATATGTAGTGGCCAAATATTTGGTCTTGCCTTCAGGTTGGCTTAAATCGAGTTCCTTGAGAATTTTCTGTAGAAATCTGAGGTTAGCAGCTTGCTGGTATTTACTTTTACGATTACTTACAATAAAAATTCGGCTGCACACATCTCTGACCGCCCAGTGGATACAACATTGGGCGGCTTTAGCATACAAATGCCTTTCCATATTGCCATGACAAGACATGAAAATATACAAATTGTACATTAGTTTTTCCAAATCGTTTAAGACTTCATACGGGAGACCTATTAACTGGTCTATAAATTCTAGAATCCACTTTACCAGATCGAAAAAATTGTCCGCATCTTCGTCGGCCCCATCTCTTTTCCCAACGATTGTTTTACATTTATCGCAGCATATATCAAGCAAACTCCAAACAGTTGGCAACAGCGCCGGCACCAAAATGGTCGACTGATTGTTTTGAAAGTCATTGGCTATTATCAAACCTTTCATGATGCCACGTTTCAATGCAAAATTTGATTTGGCTTCTTCAGGTTCACTTAAAGCCTCCCGGAAACTTTCAACTATTTTGGAAAGACATTCAGGACCGTTTTGGAGTTTTATCAATATAAACATGGGCTGAACACAATGACTTCTTACTTCCAAAGGGATATTTGTCTACAAAGTACACGTCATGTAATGGAAAGATAACATTAAAAAATCATAATTACCATTTTTAGGGTATCAATCAAACCTTCACACCATCGAGGTTGGAGGTGCTCAGAAACACTACCGGAGTCCATAGCCTTGTTCATAACCAAAATCCAGTTAGCTATTTGCGCCGGATCATGGGAACGAATCATGTAATCCAGGAAAAGCGAAACTTCCTTCCAGAAACCGAGTGCCAAGAGCAACGATACATTTGATGCGGTTATTTCTTTAAGTTCCTGATCATCAAAGTTTAGAATATCTAATAAGAGACGAAAAATTAAGATTTTTCCATAGCCCTTTTCTAAAATTGCGTCGTTTCTTAGAGTGTCATTGAATATATCTTCCAAATAGGACTTCAGACATGATGAAGCTATGCGCCTCTTGTAAATGTTTTCGCGGACAGACCCAATGAAATCCAACAGGACAATTGGATAATCTGGAAATGAAAAGCGACATGTGCTAATGAGTACGTGCTTTACAAAGTATTGATTATGAATATTTCTCCCCACGTTTTGTCTGTTAGAAACTCAAAAATCAAAACAAAAATATCAAATTAAAATTATCAATCATTCATAATCATCAAAAGTGGAACCTTTTTATATGGATCTAAAAAAAGCGCATAATGTATTAAATAGTTATTTATGCAACAATTGCAAAAAAGGACTTTTTGCATGGTTTGCATACAACATTTTTTATAAAATCGACTTGTTTGATGACAAAAGGACAGCAAATATAACATAGTGCAAAAAATACTTTGTTGCACTAAAAATTATTCAAAAAAGTGTAAAGAGGGAATAACAACGAGGAAGGAAGGAGCAATAACAACCAGTGGGAGACAAAAATCGTTCAGTATGGCGGCCGTAAATTTCCGGTTGGCACTGAAAATGTTCTTCTTATTCATATTTAAGATCTCGCGATCTGCTAGTTCTGCAGGTTCCTCTGGATCAGTTCCTGGGAGGTGGACTGCCAGCTGTCCTTCCATCTCTTAGGTGGTCTTCCGGGTGCTCGTTTTTTTATTGTTTTTCATTCAAGTGCGTTGCGTGGCAGTCTTCGCTCTTCCATTCTTCTCACGTGAGCGTACCAATATCTTTTTCTTTGTCAGTGTTCCTAATTCGGTCTATTCTTGTTTTTCCCATTATAGTCCTGAGCGTTTTCATTTCGGCTACTCAAAGTATTCTTTTCGTTTTGTTGGTTTCTTCTCTGGTTTCTATTCCGTATGTCATGATTGGCCTGATACAAGTCTTATAGATCCTGACCTTGCTATCCTTTCGCATATATTCGTTCGCCCATATTATCTGCCTTAAGCAGCCCGACATGGCAGACGCTTTGTTGATTTGGCTTCTTAGGTCCTTCACTGGGTCGTGATAATTCGACAGATCCATACCCAGATATTTGAATTGTGAGACTTGCTCGATGATTTTGTCCTGAACTACCAGCTTACATCTTACGGGATCTTTAGCAAAGGTTATGCTTTTCGTTTTTTGTATAGATATGGTCATGTTCATCGCTTGGCTGACCTGGCAGAATTTGTGTAGTTGTCTCTGTAGATCGTCCTCCGTTTCCGAAAAAATAAATGCATCATCGGCGTAGCATACCATGCTGATTCTTTTATTCTGTCCCATTCCGTATCCCATATTTAGTGATTATACTTTCTCTATAATTATGTCCATTAAGAGAATGAACAGAAATGGGCTAAGGCTGTCACCTTGTCTGATGCCCTGTCTTGGTGTCGGTACCTCTTCCATATAAGTGTCTTCTGCCTTTATTTTAGTCATGTTGTTCTTATTGAGAGTGCGGACTGCTCTTACGATGGTCATTTTTTCAGAAAATCAATCTGCTGTTGCCCACTATTCACAAATCCACTCGTCAATAATAATTCAACGAATTTAAGTTTGCCTTTAACGGACCGAAACCAAAACAAACAATAACAACAAATCTTTGCGGTTTTTAGCTAACTTCACATACCACCAAATATGAACAAAACTGTTTTACGGCTAACTTGGAAGTTTCATTCAATTGCGCAGTAGGCAAATGCGCAATCGATGTCGTTCACAAAGATGGCGACTTCCGTTTTGGTCGCTTAATGCACAAACGGGGTATACCTATTGTTACCTCGTGATACTTGTTCTTTTTACTAGAAGCTTCCTACACTATAAAAAGTTACAACCGGTAGTCTTTGTAGAATTAAAAAAACGTACCTGGATGTTGCTGGCAATATTGTAGACGTTCTTTTTTCAACTTAGGCAAGTTATTTTTATTGTACACTGCGCAGGTTAGTACATCGTTAAGGGAATCATACAGTTCCTTTCGACTAGATATGCGGGGATTGTTCACTTCCATTTTGTCTACTTAACTTGAAAAACTCGAGCTGTATTGAACGAGAATTTGTCACTAAATATGCGTTGTTAATAATATCCAAAGGTTTACACTAAAATTTAGATGCTATATTTTGACATTTTCACATTGATGTCAAATATGAATTGATATTATAAGATCGTGTCAAAATAACCTAACAATTTTCAAAAGTAATTAAATATAAACAGGGAAAAAATATATAAATATATACCAAGTATCCCAGAAGAACGTTGGATCTAAGAGATCATAAAAAATCGATTATCATTTTTTCCGTCTGTACGAATCATTTATTTGACTAACGTTCCCATATAATAATCGTAGATTAGAGTTGTAGGATCTAACGTCGCTAGGTGATCTGCTCTATTGGATAACTCACGATTCCTATCTTGGCTAGATTGATCTAAAGAAATCGGTTTCGGTTAACTCCTTTGACCTAGTATTGGTAGTTCTGGTCTGACATTATTATTTTTACGCCTGTGACTAGTTTTACATGAAAACACACACAGATAAAATATCTTGAAATAGTTGGTCAACACCAGCATGAAATGTTGCCATAATCATAAACATCACAATTTTTCAGTCTATCAATCAGTCAAGTCAATCATCAGTCAAGTTTTTTTTTTATCAGAGGGTCCTTCATTCTGATTTTTTTATATTTCATTAGCAATTCCCTAACCTAACTTACCATATTCGAACGAAAAGTCCAAGAACGACGTAACGCACTAAGCATAGCAACCAAAAATCGTTTATCGTGACCACCCGATTTAATCCAACCACAGGAGAAGTCATATTTAACATATTTATATTTATGTTTGCGTCAACAAACTACGTCTACTTTGATTGGTCGTATAACACACTTTCTTCGAGGTCGTCACTGCTTGGAACCAAGGGATCCTGCAATTTTATTGGGCGGATACACGAGAGATACTATCGTAATTTGTTGTAAAACATAAATCAGCTTAAAGGCCAAGAAACACTTTTCATGCACCGCTCCGATCCAACTGCAATCATACAGTCGACGACTGTCTGAAAGGGGAATAATACTGGTCTTCAATCGGGGTAGTTCACAGTTTTCCGTCAAATATGCAATCCAACTCTCACCCGACACCGATTTTTATTTGTTATCCAACTGCTGGACGAGTCGGTTGATATTTGGAGCCGTTTCACACGGACCACACTGCAGCGCTGCTGAGTAGCGCCACTCAGAAACGCATGCAAAGTATCTCGTGGGAAAAGCATTTAAATAGTTATTTTCCTAAGAAGTGCGGAAAGCAATACTTTAACGACGCGTAGTGGACGTGTACTTGAAATACATGCTTCCTGAATGCATTGGGCACTTTATTCTTATATGCTTACTATCCAAAGCTCCTAAGAAATTAGGAAAGTTACATATCTTCATGAAGTCTACACTTATTTTAAGGAATGCGTCTGTAGTTGGTGCTGGCATATGTATGTGTTTCCTTGACAATGTTTCCAACAGTGGTAGCTCCCATTCGAAATGCAAAGGACAGACTTTTGAACGATTCCCCTGTTGCAAAATAGCCGCAAAAATAAATAACAAAAAAATAGAAAAAAAATATTAATGGGTTATTCCTTAAGAATATAAAGCTGAGAACCCGGCGACACGTGAAAAAGATGAGAACCCGGCGACACGTGTTTTTGCTTATTGGCTTCATCAGGCATGCAACGTCATATGTATATCCGAAGTTTGAGTTTGAGTTTGTTACACAAACTTAACCTATTTTTTCTATCTTTAAGATCCGCACTAATTTTTTTTTCATAACAAAATAATTTTTATTTTAGAAAAAGCTGCGCAAAATATGTGAAAAAATTTAAAGGACTACTTTCGTAAAGAATTAAAAAAGGTGGACCCTGGGGACCCCGGCGACATTTTCTACAAGACCAATTTCTGCCAAGGCCTTCGACCAGCAATTTAGTTGAGTCTGAAGACAGCCAAGCAACAACACTGCAATTGCAGTCGGATGCAGATTCTGACAATGAGGTTGAAGAAACATCAACAAGTCAAGCAAATCAAAGTGTGAATGATGATAGTCTGATGCTCGTTCCAACTCCATCATCTTCATCAACGCACGTTGAACCGTGAACAGTTCTACGTAACCGGCTTCGAAAGCGTAAAAATCCTGCAAATGCTCTTGTGGATATCGAAATACAGAAATTAAAGCTTTTGGAGGAAAATAGAGTTCAACTCAGTGTACCGTCAGATCCACCAGCTGATGAGCGTCAACTATTTTTTAACAGCTTGCTGCCTCATGTTAGAAAAATTCAGGAAGGGTCAATTATGCAAATTCAGGAACGAGGTTCAGAATTTAGTTCAGAGATAAATATGAGGCATATGAGCATCGCACATTCAACACTTTCAGTTACGAAAGCGACACTAGTGGAAGTGGTGGTGAGACCAGAAGTATGTATTTTGCAGAATGATGACATGTATTGAGTTACCACAAAAATGCAAATTGTGGCGCACAGCTGTTTTAACCTGGTTGTTGCCATTTTAAAAAGAATAGCGATGATTTAACAAAATTACAATTCTCGCAACGTGTCGTGTACATGGTCAGGTCCATTTTTTGTATCAATATCAGATCAGGGAATAAGTTGAAGCTTGTTCAGAGATTGATTGACCCATTAACCCCAGTTTTGCGAACAATCGCGCCAGACTTTTGACGGCGTCATTTCTACACGTAGACAGCTAGTTTTTAGGTTGTTTCTATGTGATTATCCTCTAGCCCTGCCCTGATAACATCTTGTAAAGGACTTGATTTTAGCAGCTAGGGTTGTTGCCTTAAGTTTAGTTTTAGGTTCAAGGTTTCCCAACCACACTTTTAAGTAGAATAGTTAGGTAGTTTAGTTTTCTTATTAAATATTTAAATTTAGAAACTTATTGGGAATTCTTTTTTTTATCCCTGAAGGAAATAGGAAAGCATTAGATCACTGTTTTCTTTAATGTGTCGTTAACTAAAACTAAGTGGGGCAGCTCAGGAGAACCCACCAGAGGCGTTACAGGGGCAAGGACGTTCACTTAATGGCATAGTCTTAAACGGAGTCGTAAAATAGTCTTCACGGTCTTGCCATGATAAAGAAATGCTGATTTTACGGAGCCGAAATATAGATCCAAGTGAATTTTAGGAAGTTGAGTGGGATTTTCAGAAAGCGAAGTTCATCCGGGAAAATTTGTTAGGGGCACTTTCTCCAGGAACTTCTTATTTTTGCGTCGGGACCGAAAGACCAAAGAGAAAATTCACCAACCAAGCTTTTGAAAATTTGACATTCAAACACCTGTCTTTTTTCCGTTCCGGTTTTCTCCTACAGGAAAGAACCAGCGTGGTGTGTCGGTAGTGTCATTGATTTGGAAGACTGTTGTGACAGTACCCTACTAACCTAACCTAATCCTAAAGTACACTAATTTTGGGGGTTTTAGGGCCGATCACACAGACATATTTCAGGGCACCCTAGACTAGGTTTTAATTTGATTAAGTATGACATTTTGCACATGAGCTGTCACAGTCAAATCACAACTTATAACCTAGGTGAACCTTAGGGTGCCCTTAATTACGTCGGTGCAATCTACCATTAGTTCTGTTGTGAAGTTGATTTGGAGTAATTAGAAGTTTTTAGGGCATTTTTACAGGGTGATTTCGAGTTTTTTAGTTTTCGATTAAACTTAAGGTTTTGATTTTTTTTTGTTAAGATGTTAGATTTATCAAGTTAAGGCACAAGTAGTTTGGGGCTTTAAAGTAAAAAGTTTTTTTGTTGTACGATCGTAAAATTAGAGTCATTAGGAACCAGTCGGGGGGGATAGTCGTAAGGGATTTGGTATGAGTGCTAGCTTATGATAAGTCACGACAACTGACATTTAAAATTTGTTTTTGGTAAATGATTAAATACCCCAAAATGGACCCGAACAATGACAATTTTCTGATAAGTTGAGAGGAACTGGAACCGCCAACCTTATCCACATCCACCTTGACGAATCTTCCACCTTACTACCTACCACCACCTGGACTACCTTCTGGGCGCCTACAGGAGCAACGTAACGCCCGCTGCGGCCGAACAAGGAAATGATGATGCCGACTCTGAGATAGGAGTGGCCTCAGGGGAAGATCTTTTTACGTCCGGAAGAGGCGGTGTCCGCGACAACGGTCATATTATTTACTTGTAAACGTCCATCCACCACTATTCAACTATTCTAGCCTCCACGTCTACACACGGCCGAATAGCCCTAACTTGAGTCTCTTCCTGTGTCTTAATTGGAGCACTCTCGAGTTACTACATAGTACTTGAGTTTGACTTTTGTATGTTTGGGTTTTCGAAGCGTGACACGCCCTCGTCCCTCACCCCTGACGCACCATCCTTTTACTTGGTGCTTTATGCTCCTATAGAGTAAGTGATGTGTTCCGTGTTCGGGTGTCAGAGATTTTAAGCACTTAATACTCAGTGCGGACTAGTGTGGAGCACTTCTGGAGCGTAATACTCTGCACCCGAAAGCGACTTTGATACATAGGCACTCCAATGAAATGTCAAAAGCAGCTGATGATTGAAATTTTGGAAGTGCAAACACGGCTATTAAAACACACTTTCGTATGAATTTGGCAGGCATTTTATGAAATATCAACTAAAAATCTTTAGAAAATCGCTAAATTTAAGCTAAAACTCTTAAATTCATACGAAAGTGTGTTTAAATGGCCGTGTTTGCCCTTCCAAAAGTAACAATCAGCTGTTTTTGACATTTCATTGGTGTGCCAAATAAAAAAATTCTATCTAACAAAGAAAAGGAAGAAGATGTTTACTTTAACCTTACTTATAGGTTCTGATTGAGTGTTTTTTTTAAGTTTTTAGGTGGCCTTTAATTGTGTTATTGTTTTTTGTGATTTCTGTGATTATGATCATGTAGGTTGTTCCTGTTATTGAGTAGACAGCGATGGAGCCAGGCAAAATGACTTAATATTAATTAAAGGGGTTTGTGAACCCCAGTATAAACCTTTAGTTTTTTATTGACATTTTGGGACACCAAGGCAGGACTCAAGCTGATGTATCCTTTTTTATGCTACAAGTCAATCAGAATTAGTTGGACAGCTTTTTGCAGAAAACTACCATCCCAAAAAAATGCAAATGAGTATTCAAGGGATTGGAAGCAATTTCAGCTATTATATATACAGGGTGATCGGATCGAGGATCGGATTTAGTGTGTTTTGACAGGAAAATTTTATTTCCTGGCTAGATAGGGGTTGGGGTCTAGTGGAAAACACCATATTTTTTGTATTTTTTGAGATTTCCATCTCAAACTTTCTGTATCTACAGGGTGTCTCATTATAAATGGCTCCCCCGTTAACTTTTTTGTTTATGATTTTAGAAAAAAAAATGTTTACCTATACAAAAGTTGTAGAGGTTGATTTGAAGGCAAATTACTTAAATTATACATGATGTCCCAAAAAAGTGTGACCAAACTTATGTTTTTTTTAAATGGAACATCCTGTATATTATTCAACTGTTGAATAGAGCATGTCATCATTAGTTTCGGAAGGTCTGTAGCTACTAAAAAACTAAATAAAAAGTTCAGGTCCGTATTTGAAAAATTGAAGTTAATGATGGTATCTAAAAAACGAACCGTCGTAGCTGAAAATTAAAACTATTTTCTTGAAGAGCATAAAAAAGTTACTTGAACAGTTAAATATCCGTCAAAATAAAGGTATTATACATTTTTCTTTAGAAAACGATGAATAACACTATAAATAATTCACTTACTAAATTTGAACCGTCTACGTAGTCTCAATAGCTTTCTACTACAATAATTTAGTGCGGCTTTTCTTGTGAATTAAGCATTTCGTAAAAAACGCCATAACCCCAACCGTTTTTATAATAAAAACTGGAAATTTGGGATCATAACGTTTAGTTTTGATATTCAATATTTGACATAACCTTTACCAGTTAAATATACGTGATAATGTGTGATTTTTTATCACAAAACGGTAAAGGGCATTTTCCAAAATCCCTAGGCTGTCCCTAGGAGTCTAGGCTGTTTCGTTATTATTATAGGTGAAATTATTTTCATCTTAAAATCATTTCGAAAATAAAACTTATTACTTACATAATGTAATACTCTACTAGTATATTATACTCTTATTACAGAGAATGCTTCAAGCAAATAGTGTAGCTTAAATAGGCTTTTTTACTCTATTGTTGTAAGTTCAAAGGCCAAACCACTTTCAACCTCAACTTCGCAAATTGCATCAAACGCAGAAAAGTTTATTTTCTGGTTTAATTTATTTAGTATATTAATACAATGCATACTAGTTATCATCTGGTTATTTTGTTCTATTGTTCCTTACAAAGAGGTGCACACTAGCTGTTCACCTAAACTAAAAATTTGCTGATAAAAAAATTATAGTTACGTATTTGGCTATAAATACATATTTGAAATATATTTTTTTACTTATTAGGTAAAAGTCTAAACCAAAACGATCGTGTAGTGTTTGTTAAATTAATAGCTGCATAATTTTCTCAACTAAGTGTTTTTAATTTTTTTAGATTGAATAATCTGGACAAACGGAATGACGAATTCAATAGTGACATTAAAGCTGAATCTTTGGGCAAAGAGATTAAATTCAATTCAATAAAATTGACTATAACAACGATATTGAACCAGAAGAGAAACTAAAGGCGTGGTTTTCAGGGAGACAGCCCTTTAATGAATCGGAACATATTAAGGTTGATCGTAAAAGTGCCACAAGCGGAATAAGTGGGTCTAGTGATCAAAATGATGATACATTGACTGATACTGAATCTATTGCAAGAATAAGGAATCTAGATTATCATTTACAGTACCATGTGGGGGTAGTAAATGGTGAAAAAGCGAGTCATTTGTCTAGGCATTTAAAACAACACACCGGTGAAAAACCGTTTAAATGTAAGGAGTGCGACAAAAGACTTGCATATCAAAGTAATTTGCAAAAACATTTACGAATTCATACTGGTGTAAAACCTTTATTTTCAACCAGGTATGTAATAACGGTATTTCCTATGTGTAAACCAGGTGGAAAGATAAAAATTACCTGCTTTTACTTTCCACCCGAGTGGAAAGTACTCACTTCTCACTCGTGTAATGGGTTTTCAGGACGGGAGGGCGAGAGAGAGGTTTTGTCCTATTTTAGTTATTACTGTTATCAGTCTTAGAGCAATTTCTTCCGTAGTCTGTGTATATCTATTAATTTTGTCGGTAGCGTTGACTCTGAGAATGTGTCCGTAGTCTAGGAGTGGTTTGCCGATAGATTTGTTGATTTTTGTTGCCATTTTTGTACTAATTCCTTTGTTTTTATATGTTACTACCGAAGTTAGTACTCAAAATGTTTTGTCCATTTAGTAGTGTTCCGTGAATTTTAGTTTTTGGTCTAGCGTTACTCCTAAGTATTTAACGTCATGTTTTGGTTCAGTTCTATGTCCTTCTGCGGTTATAGTTGATAAGTTGTCTTTGATTTGGTGGTTAAGTAATAAAAGTTGATTTTTAGTGGCATTTGGCGTTAGTCTCTCAGTCAGTGATTGTAGTTTTGATACCGCTTTCGAGGTAGTTTAGTCGTGCACAATAAGTGCAGTGTCGTCCGCGTATTGTAATATGTAAGCAGTTTTGTCAATTTGATTTTAGTGTTGCTTATTGTGGTGGTATATGTCGTGAAAGTAAGTGTTGTACAAAAATGGTGAGAGGGTTGAACCTTGCGGCAGTTCTTGTTCGGGGGAGAAAGGGATCGAAGGAAAGCGGGTTGTCTATGCGAACTTACAGCAGTTCTATTTTCCAGTAGGTTTTTAATTGTATAAAGTGAATATTGAGAAGTGTTAAGTTTATGTAGTTTGTATAGAAGTCCTTTGTGCCAGACTGTTAAAAACTTTGTTGATATCCATAAATAAACATGCGATTTTATTGCCGTCGATATGTGTTGCCTGGATGTTGTTCGTAAAAATGAATATGAAGGAATGTACTGTCCAATTTGTTCTTGAAGTCAGCTTTTAATAATTATTTTGAGTAAAAACAAAAAAAATCAGGGCAAAAATTTTTGTTTTCACGACAAGCCAGACAGTGACATATGTGTATATCTGCGCAATAATGCAACTGGAATTTGAGCGATTGCTTCGCGAATGTTTGCCTTCAGGGCTGTTGTGGACGATTATTTTCCGCAGTTAACAGAAAAACGCTGCTTCGCTTTTAAAACATTTAATAAACATTAAAGAAAAAATGGAAATTTAATAAAGTACAAAAACAAAAGAAACACGTTATCTTATCCTGGTTCTTTTCCTAACCTAATTTCTCTATACTAATTATATCTAACCTCCCTCTTCTTTATATTAGTTAAGGAGTTAACAAACTAGGTATAAGAAAATACCTATATCTAACACTCTTCCTCGATTCGAACATTTGAACGCAATAAGAATCGGACAACAAATTCAAAAAATAAATAAAATCTAACTACTATCTTAACTAAACAAACTTAGGACACAAATTTATCTCTAAGATATTCAAATGTAGTTTTACACAAAGGCTTAGTCAAAATATCTGCAAAACTTGTTGGTACATTTTTGATGTTACCAAATCCTTGATAAGATGATTTCTAATATCAATGTGTTTTACACGCATGGAATTTTCATTTGTTTTAATTATAGAAACAGTACTTCTGTTATCGAAATATAGCACAGAGTTAGTGTTAAGTTCAAATTCCTCCAACATGCCTCTCAAGTCTCAAGTTCACTGTTTTGTGCACTTCTTGTGTTTTAAATTGAGTGGAGAAGTGTAGCGGGTAAGGGACAAGAAAACTTTCTTCAAAATTTTCAAAAAAGGGCCGACGTTTTGAAGTTTATTTTACTTCTTTTTCAAGAAACAGACACACCAGTAAATTTACGGCCTTTTCAAAAAAAAATGTATTGTTTTAGTATTTTTGTATTATATGTTTTTAAATTTACTGATGTGTCTCTTTCTAGCCTTGAAAAAGAAGTAAAATGAACTTTAAAACGTCGGCCATTTTTGAAAAATTTGAAAAAGTTTTCTTGTTCCTTACCCGCTACACTTCTCTACTCAATTTAAAACAATAGGGACGTTACCACTTTCAAGCGGAAATCCTTCATCCATTGGTGTAGACTTGGGTTTGGAGTTTTTCATATTGAAATTTACTAGCAGTTTATGAATATACTTACTCTGAGTAATTTTGAATTCCATGCCTAAGAAAGAATTTGGTGTTCCTAGTTCTTTCAGTTTTTAGGCCTTACAGTAGAGAACCTGGACCTACAGGAACCTACAGGAGCATACATTGGTTCTGTGTAGCTCTCCTCCTGAATTTGAAATCCTTTGGCGACAAGTCTAACCTTTGTAGTTCCATTTTCTTTTATTCTAAATACCCATTTTGTTTATATTGGAGTTATCCCTTCCGGTAACTCTGTCTCTGTCCAAGTTTTTAACTCTTGATGTGATTTTAATTTATTTTGAATGGCTTCATTCCATGATTTATCTTGAATGGCTTTACAAAAGGTTTCTGGTTCTTCATGTGACATCATTAAACAGAATGCATTGTATATTTCATACTCACTCAAATATTTAGGTTTTCTTATTATTCTTTTA
The DNA here is from genome assembly GCF_016097725.1 of Ips typographus. Taxonomy (NCBI): domain Eukaryota; kingdom Metazoa; phylum Arthropoda; class Insecta; order Coleoptera; family Curculionidae; genus Ips; species Ips typographus. Next base: position 613,979 of record NC_138427.1, read on the forward strand.
TGATTTAATTCTTGTCGGTTGTCTACTTCATCATTTGAGTCAAGTTTTGTTTCTTCATCTGTTTCTGTACTATCATTATGTATCAAATTGTCTTCATGAGGTTCTTCATTTTCTTTTTCTGTTTCATCTTCTATTATTAATTTATTTTCACTTTACTCTCTTTCATTTGTTGTATTTCTAAAGATTATCTGACTTTCATCAAATGATACATCTCTATATAGAAAGAATTATTTCATTTGTTATTGGATCCCACAATCTATAGCCACTTCCACAATAGCTAACCATAATTACTGGCTTTGCTCTGGGCTCAAATTTATTTCTTTTTGGTAAAATCACTGACCATGCATGACTACCAAATACTCTAAGTTTCGATAAGTCATTCTGTTTGTACCATCTCAATACTGGGGGTTCCCCTCCATTAGCTGAAGTCGGTGATCTATTTAGTTCATATGCTGAGCATTGTATTGCTTCACCCCATAATTTATTTGGCAATCCAGTAGATATCAGTTTAACTCTAACCCTATCCATCAGAGTTCTATTCATTCTTTCAGCTTTGCCATTCTGCTGAGGTGAATATGCCATAGTATACTGTAGTTCTATTCCTTTTTTGCGGCAAAAATTTTTAAAATAGGTAGATGGTTAAATATCAAACTCACTATTATTTGCTTAATAACAACTTTCTTTAAATGGAAAAGTAATATTTAAAAAGAATAAATCTCCTACTACTCACATTCAAATGACATGCTTTCATTCAACATTAAACAAGCACAACTGATGTTAAAATTAACACTGAAACCCTTTTTTAAAAGCTGAGAAACTGACAGCAAATTATGTGATATACCCTTAACAATTAGAGCATCTATAGAAATGTCCCTACCTTGACAAACAGCCTTCAAGGTCCCTTTTCTTGTTGCCACTAATGCATCTCCATCTTTAGCAGTGTTGATGTTGATTTTCTGCTTCAACGCCTCAATATTTTTCATAAAAGGCTTCAAACTTTCCATAACTAGATGTACAGTTGCACCTGAATCCAGCACAAAATTGTTTTTGAGACTTGGTAGGTTACTAGTTTCTACAGCTCAAAGAAATAAATGAGACTAGTCTTTCTTGAACTTCCTCCATCAACTTTGCATTTTGCCTTGTTTCTTGGGGATTAGAATGAATTCCAGTTCCTCGACTTCTAATTGTGCCTCTGAGTGTGCCTCTTTGTCCTCTAAAGTTTCTATTATAGGCCTGTCGATAACATTGGCTTTTCTTGTGACCTGCTTTTCCACATTGATAGCAAATAATTTGCAGCAAAACTTAGCTCCTCTCTTAATTGTTGTTCATTGGGAAAAACACCTTCTTAGTTTTAAGTTTCAACTCCTCGTCTAATAGTCTTGACTTGACAAAGTTCATGGTAACATCAGTATTTATTGTCTCTATAGCAGTAATTACAGCACTATAGTTGTCATCAAGTGTCAATAATAAATGGATTATCAGATAAGTGTATCTGATTCATCAACCTTGGAACTCCTTCTAATTCTCTAATTAAAGTGTCAAACCTCAAAAAGTGATCCTCCAATTTATCAGTTTCCTTTTTAACGTTAACTTTGTTAAAATACTTTTTCTTTCGAATACATCCTCCAAGCTTTTTAACATTTGCTTTGCATTTTTAGCATCCTTAATAATGTCCAGATGTTTATCAGTAGGTAATACACTGAATAATCACTGATTTTGCTTTAGCATCTTTGACTTGAAAATCTATTCTTTCCGTTTCTGTTTCCAAAGTAGATATTTCCTTTTCTAAAGCATCAAGAAGTCCTCTTTTTTCAAGCAAAGCATGTACACGAAACTTCCAATTATTGAAATCGGTGGAACTCAATTGCGGAAAATTATGTAGTATGGAGTTCATTTTCGATATCGTTCTCCATTAACAGTAACTGCATTACTCCTGACATCTTCAAAAACGAAGTAATAAGTAATGCCGTATTGACCAACTTATTTAAAGTAAAGTAAGTAAGTATCACATCATAGTGTTCATTAAAACTAAATTAATTTATTACTTTTATAACGAACTATTTTTAAGTTTTCAGTAGGCATAACTAATACATTGACTATCAAGAGGTCGTTTTTATTTTTAGGTAACCGCCTACTACTGGTAATAATCTTGGGAAAGCTTCCATAGATGTGATGACACTTCTATTGGTGTATATGTGCAAAAAGTTGGTCGTTTCGAACCAGATGTAATGATTTAATTAAATAATTTTTTGTTTGTTCTTTTTAAGATATAGACTTAAGTTTCTGATTTAGTTAGTACTGCCTATACAGTTTTACACAAACAAATATAAAGATGATCAATTTGATTTTTGATGTCTATATGTATCAATCCTTTCATCAAAACTTTATTAACAACCTCACTTTTTCTGTCTCGTTTTTTTAAATTAAATTGTACTAAGTGGAATGTTTTTGTAGGTTCAACGAGGTAAACATGTTTTATGATGATTATTCCATTGACATTAAAGAGGAGCCTATGGAGATTAAAATTAAAAAAGAAAGCGACAGCAGCGATGATGATCCGGAGCAACACACTGTTCCAAGGCCTCAGAATTTAGAAAGCGGTGTAATATCCATGGACATTAAAGGTGAAGATACAGTCATAGGAAGCAATCAACCCTCAAAATCCTCTAATAAAATGCTTAAAAAAACAGCGGATGAAAATGAAACAGATAGGTTTTCAGTCGATTTTTACGTTAAAAAAGGGTTTCAATGTGATCAGTGTGGCAAATGTTTTTCAAAAAAAAGAAACTTAAATATTCATTTAAAAATTCACTCTGGTGCAAAACCGTATCTATGCCAGGAATGTGGTAAATCATTCTTAAGTGGACTTAGTTTAACTGTTCATTTGCGAACTCACACCAATGAAAAACCGTTTAAATGTAACGAGTGTGATAAATGTTTTTCAGATAAATGTACAATGCAGAGGCATGTACGAAGTCATACTGCTGAGAAATCCTATAAATGTCAAATATGTGAAAAATGTTTTACCAGAAGAACTCATTTACATCGCCATGTGCTGACGCATTCTAGAAAAAATACAATTAATTGTAAGATTTGCGATAAACCTTTTTTGGACAAATTTAGCTTGCAGAGGCATTTACGGACTCATTCTGGTGAAAAACCTTATAAATGCGACGAATGTGATAAATGTTTTTCACAGAAATTTCATTTACATCGCCATGCGCTGGTGCATTCGAGTAAAAAATCTTTCAAATGTAAAGAATGTGATAAAAGTTTTTCGGATTTAGTTAGTATGCAGAAGCATTTACCAGTTCATAATAGTGAAATATCATTTCAATGTGAAGAATGTGATAAGTATTTTCTGACGAAAACCAGGCTAACAGCACATTTGCGAATTCATAGTAGTGAAAAACCATTTAATTGCGCAAAATGTGGTAAGGGTTTTTCGCAGAAAGGTAATTTATGTCGCCATTTATACACGGTACATGACGGTGAAAAAACGTTTAAATGTGAACAATGCGAAAAGCGCTTTTCGCAAAAAATAAGTTTGGATTACCATTTACAAACTACACATACCTCGTGATAATGCATTGAATATAGAAAGTGTTAAAAAATTAGAACCTGCTTTGTAAGACGAATGGTTTTTCATCAGCGAAACATACGCGCACCCAAGCAAATTTTTATAAAATCGTGATGCCTATTTCTTTAAAATGGTAAGGAATAATGTAAATAAGAGGAAAGTTCTCATTGACGTTGATTGAACGACTCTGTATTTCCCAAATTTTTACAGTTAGGTTTTAAATTACGCCCAATCGATTGACGAAGATTACATTGTTGTCGCTCTTACGATTAAGAGATTAGGCACCATCGTAAGGTAGTTTTACAACGAGACACACTGCTGTCGGCCTTTTTTTTTTTTCAATTTTGTTTATCAATTTTAAAAACCCAATATTTACAATACTTATATTATAATAATATAATAACTATTTCATTATATAGGGTGCTCCAGTTTTAAATGTCAATAATTCACTATTCAATAACTCATCAAGAAATAAGCTGACATGCGTTATGTCATTTTGCTGAAAAACGCTTCCTAAGAACGATACAGCCCTCCAAATTTCAGTTTAAAAACGCGTTTTTTTGTTATAGCTGTCAGACCGTTTGAGAAATTTTGAATTTGAATTTTTTCGTCCTATGTTCTACGCCACTGGATATTTTTCGAAAATAATTTCCTTAACATTAACATGAGAAGAAAGAATCTTTTAAAATCTTTCATCTTTAAAATTTTGATTTGATACTCTGTTTACCAGATAATTGAGTTATTACGTTTTAAAACCCAACAGAAACACCGGATATCCGGGCGGCTAAAAATTGGATAGTTTATTTTATAAAAATAGGACTTCAACAATTGGTTAATCCTTCAAAAAATGAGTTAATACCTGTCATTCTTTAAAAAAAATTATTTTCAAGGGACATAACATCCCATCAAAGTTCCGTAAAATCTGTTTTTTTTTTTGTTAATTCTCTGTAATATTTCTGGACACTCTTATTTGACTTGTTCTTGGATCTTTGTTAAATTCACGCAGGACCCGATTATTTCTCCTTGCTTAAATAGCGCCACGTAGTTTAGAGGCTGCCTAGGTGTTGCTTGCAATTTTCTATAAAATGCACAGTTTACGAGATAATTTAAATTGGAAGTTTAGAAAGACTTTAAAGATAGTTACTTATGGAAGTAATCGTCACATAGTAGGCGCTAGATTTGCTTAAGGACACCACACCCAATATGACACTTGTCAGTATCATCAAACGTTAAAAACATCAAAATGCCCTTTCAATTCTCCCATCAAGAATATGCTGATATGCACTTTATTTATGGATTTTGTGATGGTTAACGCGTCAAAAGCCCTAAAAATGATGTCAAACTACTACAAGCAGAACTCACTCAAACCAAATCCTACTAAAACCCAGGTAACTGCCTTCCATCTAAACACTCGCTTGGCAGACAAAAAACTAAATGTAACTTGGGAAGGACAGGCCCTAGAGCACACAGATAAGCCTAAGTACCTGGGAGTTGTTCTAGATCGATCTCTCACGTACAAATACCACTGCCAAAACACTAGACAGAAGGTCACTTCTAGAAACAACCTCCTTAAAAAACTAGCTGGGAGCAAATGGGGAGCAAACCCAAACGTTCTGAGGACAACGGCTGAGGCTTTGAGTTTCTCAACCGCAGAATATGCCTGCCCAGTATGGGGTAGATCCAGGCATGCGAAAGACGTCACCACGGCTTTAAATGATACCTGTCGAATAGTTACTGGTTGTATGAGGGCTGCTCCATTACCACTACTATACAAAGCAGCGGGTTTCGCATCCCCGGAGGATCGAAGAGACAGTGCCCAATACCAGGAAAGATTCAAACAAAAGTTTGATGACAGACACCCTCTGTACCAGCTCGAGGAACCTCATGAACCAAGCCGGCTTAGGTCCAGGAGACGTTTCATGAGATCTGTCAACATCGAGCCCCCGGAGAACTGCCCCCTGGACCAAGAACCCTCCCAAGGAATGGAATGGAGAACTTGGCGCATGCTTAATCGTATGCGAACCGGCGTTGCCCCTGTCAAATCAAACTTGGCGAAGTGGGGTATAATAGCAAACGACGACGTCCTGTGTGAATGTGGGGAAGTACAGAATATGACACACCTAACAACATGTGAGCTGTGCCCCTCAACATGTACCCTCGATGATTTATGGCTCGCTAACAATGAAGCTGTCGACGTAGCCCGTTTTTGGGCTGAAAGGCTGTAGTTTTGGACTCGGACACGAAAAAGTAAAGTAAGTTAAACTAATCAGTATACTGTTGTATTTTTATAGATTTAAGTAAAATATAGAATATTATTTATCTATCCAAGTGTTGCTACTACCTTTCTTGTGTTAATATTTTTGTTAGGGTCAATATCAGCTAAGAGCAAGACCAATATTCTAAGATAATGCCTACCGAAAATTTAATTAGTGATAAATGGTGTATGTCGTGTTAATGTTATTCTAATTAAATGTTTATTTTATTTAAACTATTCTAATAAAGATTATCATGATTTGTAGTTTTTGTGGGAATAATATTCCCAATTCAATAATTATCGGTCCCATATATTTATTTATTCAATAACTTTAATTGGGTTTCCGACCTATAAAATTGTGGATATGTTTGTGCTTAGTATGCCGAAAACGATTTGGCCGCTCAATAGCATGGATAATTTCCATGACTTCTTCATCAGAAGAAGATGAAACACTATAACATCCATTTTGATAACGAATTAACAACACAGAAAACCACAAATTACTAAGTCAAAAGTTAAGTGAAGGTCCGTGACCGTCTGTCATATCTGTTTAGGTTAGCCGTCTAGCTGAGATAACTTAGGAAAGCGAAAGGTTTGTTCAGAAACCTAAATTGGACAAAAATACGACAACTTTTCGAATCGATATTCTTATGTGAAAGATATTGTTACGATTTTCCCGTGGGTTCACACAAAGTCAATTTAACTGAACAATTAATAAATTTATTAACACGTTAAAACACTCCGTACAATAATTAACACAGCTACTAAAAACACTACTACAATTCCACAATTACTTCGCTATTTAAACTTAACCGCGTTCCCAAATTCACTACTCCACTAATCTACTAACTCTCGTCGACGCCGCTTCTTTTATATTCACAAACCACGTTCTAGAATGACCGCGAAACGCTTCGCGGGTTGCCTTGACCATTCAAGAATATTCCAGGTAGCGCTTTCTAACTGTGGCCTACTTTAATACGCGCCCGGCCAGATATTGCGGCGCATCGGTTTCAATCTGACTCGAGTATAGTAGGCCCAAACCGTAACACTGCCCCCCTCTTAAAGCTGATCGTCCCGATCCGCTTCATCTAATCCCTGGTATTTCTTGAGTCTGTCCAGATGGACAATTTTCATCTTGTCTTTGGGGCTGCATTGGACTCTGTACGCGACGTCGTTTAACCTTTTTACCACATTGTAAGGTCCCTCCCAGTGTCGTTGCCATCTTTGACTTAATCCTTTGCTCCTCCTGGGTTGAAACATCCACACAGCATCACCTTCCTTATAATTGCCACCAGTTGGTCTGTGGTCCAGTGTCATCTTCATACGGTCGTTGTTTGGTTTCATCTTCTCTCTCTCAAGTTCCCGAATTGTGCTGGATCCCTTCTGTAACGAACACCGGTCACACCGTTTACACCATTCCTCAACGTCCTTTCTGAAGTTAATCCAGTAAAATCGATCTCTTATTCTAGCCAAAGTCTGGTTTACTCCAAAGTGTCCTCCTCCGTGACTGTCATGTAGTTCTCGCAGCACATTCTCTTTGCAGGAATTGGGCACTATTGTTTGGTAAACAAAGCGTTTTCCGTCTGGACTTTCCCATTTGCGAGTAATTAAGTCATCTCGCAGTCGAAGCGAATTCCACTGCAACCAGTAACCCCTTACTGTTGGTCCATATCTGAAAATCTGTTGCCAATCCGGTTTCAAATCCTTCTCCAACCATCTTCTGATTACTTCCAAATCAGAGTCTGAGCGCTGTCCTTTTATTATGTCCTCCTTAGAAACGCAGCTCTTCATTCTTTTTGTAGCCCCTTTATCTGTCACCATCGCAATTTGACCAATCCTCCAACCATTATGAATTTGTCCTTTCCGATACCTTAAGTCAGTATCCAAAGCTTGACGATCCTCTACATATCGCGGTAAATGTCCTTCCGGGTTCTTCATTTTCTGCTCCTGGTTACGCCAGTTCTGCGGGGTCGGTAAACGAAACTGCTGTCTGCAATTCCATTGGTGATGTCCTTTACGTCCACAAATATAACATGTAATGTTTCTTTTAGCAGAAGAGTTCCGGTGATTTGTTCTGATGTCCTGGTTTCGTCGACACTGTGGGTTTGGAGAACAAGACCGCTGTCTGCAATTCCTTCTAATGTGTCCCGTACGTCCGCATCGATAACACTCCACTCTCGTGATCGGACGTGACCGTTCTAACTGTCTGGACTGACCATTTCCTAATGCTGCCATTTGTTGCACTAATTGGCCGAACATTGATTTAATTTCATCTATTAATGTAGCAACATGATCGGCTGGCGGTACTCTTTCCTCTTGAATAGGCTCTGGCTTTAAATCATTGCACGCAGCTTCAATTTCCAGCGCTCGAACCAGTAATTCGCTGTTGTTGCTCCCTTTGAACATCTTCAGCCATTTCTTTACCTCCGGATCTCCAATCCCATCTACAAAATACTGTGCCACAAGTTCTTCTTGGACTTCATCCGGGACGGCTGGGTAAGCCAGATGCACAAGGCGACGAATTTCGGTTTCAAACTCTTCTAGATTTTCACCAGTTTTCTGCTGTCTTGCCATTAATTGCGTTCGATACAGTCCTTTCTTATGTTGATCCCCATAACGACGTTCTAATGCAGCTACTAATGCTTCATAGTTGCTTCGTTGGGCGATAGGCACCGTCTGTAACAGCTCCAATGCAGGTCCTCGTAATGCCACCACCAGTGCTACAGCCTTTTCCTCGTTACTCCATCTATTTGCATTTGCAGCGGCCTCAAATTGGAGTTGGTACGTTGCCCATGAAGTTTGACCGTCGTATGTGGGAGGTTTGATCTTGTTGAGCCCGTTTCCGGTGATCACTGTAGAGTTGGGTCCTCTGCTGTCAATTTTCTGCTCTAAGTCGCGTAGCTTTATCTCAACATCGTTCTGAATTTTATTAATGTCGTCCCGAACATCATTAATGTCTTCCCGAACATCCTTTAATTTTTCCTCAACATCACTCTCCATCTTTTTAAGACTGTGGGTTACATACTCTTGGATTTCTGTTTTGGTCCCCGCTAGAACGTTCAATACTTCTTCGTTACGTTTTTCTTGCCGCTCTCTATCTTCTTGACGCATTTCCATATCTTGTTGTCTCATTCTTTCTTTTTCTTCCTTCTCTTGTTGTCGAATCCTTTCTTGTTCTTCCTTCTCTTGTTGTCGAATCCTTTCTTGTTCTTCCTTGTCTTGTTGTCGAATTCTTTCTTGTTCTTCCTTGTCTTGTTGTCGATTTTGTTTAAGCATTTCCATCATAGCTGCAAGTTGGGCCTCCATGTTTGCACTTTGACGTCTTGTTATTGGCATAAAATAAATTTAACACACCACTGTTTCGAAAATCTCTAGTCCGGTTCTGAACACTGTCTTTAACCCGAAGTTTAGTTCCAATTCACGTCGCACTAAAGTCTGATCGCACTTCTGACACCAATTGTTACGGTTTTCCCGTGGGTTCACACAAAGTCAATTTAACTGAACAATTAATAAATTTATTAACACGTTAAAACACTCCGTACAATAATTAACACAGCTACTAAAAACACTACTAGAGCTCGAATCAGCTAAGAAAAGGCCACAGGCGTCATCAAACGATGATGTCACGATCTCTGTACGTCTCGCTTTAAATATTGCTGCTCTCGTTACTTTACAAGTTGTTGCAGCCAGTCAGTGGTGTGCTATTATTTTATCAGTAAAATGAAACGTTTTCTTCGTTTTTAATAAAGAAAATAAATGACAAAAAGTTTTTCAAAGGAATGGAAACTCCTTCTGCTTCTTTCTTCATAAATTGTAAGACGTTACTGACGATTTCACGGCCTTGGCTGTGTATGATAACACCTTTCCTTCCAACCTTTTTGGAAGACATTATGACAAAATAACGTTTTTCATTCATAACACTGTGTGAACTTCAACTGCGACCATCAACAATACAACCAAAACACCAGACTAAAACGGAACCTAACCTAACCCCCTAAGTCTCCCTGTTCGCCACTACATTTTTTTATACTTGGCAACACCGTTTAGAGTGCCGGCTAGTAAAAGCATATAAAAAGGTCCATCTGTCCCTGGCCGCTGCCGCATCTGTTTTAATTGTGTCCAAGTAAAAACCGTACTACGTTGCCAAGTGGCTTTTTGACCGCTTAACAATTTATTTTCGGGAATATTTTAATAGGACGCCTCTGATTATATCTAATGCGACGGCAACTGTAGAAGGAGAAAGAAATAGTTTTAAAAACTGCGTCATTGATGATGCGGTGGCCTTTTCTCATCTGATTCAAGCTCTACAATTCCACAATTACTTCGCTATTTAAACTTAACCGCGTTCCCAAATTCACTACTCCACTAATCTACTAACTCTCGTCGACGCCGCTTCTTTTATATTCACAAACCACGTTCTAGAATGACCGCGAAACGCTTCGCGGGTTGCCTTGACCATTCAAGAATATTCCAGGTAGCGCTTTCTAACTGTGGCCTACTTTAATACGCGCCCGGCCAGATATTGCGGCGCATCGGTTTCAATCTGACTCGAGTATAGTAGGCCCAAACCGTAACAATATCTATTCGTTCAGAAACCGGGCATAAATCACATAAATAATGGCTAGTAGTTCATTTTGAGATATACGCTAAAATCTATTAGTTATAAATGAGCAAAATCATTTATGTTCCTCATTTGACAAGTACTTAACAGTGACAAATGCACTCATTCATAAAAACATGGAATTTTCCAATCAGGGCAGTTTCATTGTTACTCACCACCATTTTGTGAGAATGACACACACTGAACTCCACTGAATGTGAGATATTTAGTTTAGAGTATACGAGTACACACCGAATATCGTTTTTAAAATAGGATTAGGCTAAAATCTCGAAAAACCTTAATAAAAAAAGGAGCGGCCATTAGTTCTCTGTAATTATCATCAAGTTGAAATAGCCTCAGAATAGTTCCGTTTGCAATGCTCTGACTGCAAATAGGAATATTAACCGTAGAGTTTATGGCCAAGGTATGCAATGATTAGATTAATTCAGGCATTTGTCCAGTCGAATATAACTTGACCTCATATTTTCCTATATTTGTACTTAATCGCTCAACAGCAGAACAGAAAATACCTTCGCGATAAAGCGCTCAGTACTTTGATTCTTGTGCTGGAGTATCATGCTTTTGCTAGACAACACCTACAAACAAAATTGATCCGAATATTTCCCTCATGTGTGAAATGCCCCATAAAAGCAGAGCATTTTCACCAGAATGACAGCGATAATTGCACTCTAAAGTGAGTTACCGGATGTAGGTTTGGCGGTTTTGGCAAAATGCATTAATGCATAATTTGAGAGTGGTTTGTCCCCTCTAGCTTGAACACTGCGTCTGTGAGGCCTATTTATAAGAGTGGTGACAATGAGGTATCAAATTATAGACCACTCGCTCTCTTGCCGACACGGTCAAAGCTGATAGAGAAGGTAGACATGGACTAATAACGTTCTTCGCAAGGAACAATATTATAACTTCAAACCAGTTTGGGATTCAACCCAAAAAAAAGCACAAATGACGCAATATTCTTGTTTCTTGAGATAATGATGAGCTGCTGGTTGGGCCTGAAACAGTAGATTCTGAAATGCCTACAACATCGGAAATCCTCTTTAAAATGTAGCATCAATCAACCAACCGCACGTTATTAAAACACTTGAAAACAGCGTTTAGCGTTAATGTTTTTCCTTCCGGATTTGTTCCTTTTTACTGTAATTGAAAGTTATTTTGAACACAGAACTATTCTACGCGTTACCTTGAAAAGGTATGGAAGGCTTGTATATCTGTCTCCAGCTTCATTCATAATCTTCCAAAGACATTCCACAGAAATATTCAAATTTTTTATTTGGTTCTTTGACCACATCAGTAAACATATCCGATCCATTGTATCTAAAATTAAACAAAACGAACGAAACTACTAAGAATCATCAAAACTAACCTTGCCCGGCTCTTATTAAATGATGATGTTCAGCAGCGCCTTTTCTTTTTTTGAGCAACTAATATCCACTGAATATAGCCGCCGATGTCTATAAAAATTTGGTCCGGGCTCGCTCAAGCCGCCAAGGCGCGGCGCCACTTGCGATATCACGGGCCGTGAGAAGCACTCTTATGGTCAAGCAAGACCTCGAAGCTGGCACTTCGGTTGAAGTGACGCTCATCAAGTCAGTTCTTCAACCGCACCTGAAGAAACTCCAAGCTGTGGAAAACATTGCGCTCAGGACAGCGGGGGACGCCCCATGGTACGTCAGAAATGTGGACATCCGGCGAGACTTGAAGTTCACCACCGCAACGGAAAGGATCAAGCAGAGCGCAGTGAAGATATTCCAAAAAGCGGAAAGCAGCTAAAATCAGTTACTGCGAGAAGCAGTGAACGACCCAGAGCCAGAAGCACCCCACAAACGCAACGATAGCAGCTATTGGATAACGGGTAATTATTAATATGTTTTCCTTTCTGTTTCAGATAGACGACAATTCAGGACCAACCAGCCAAGAAGAGGACCACAATTCCCTCCAGACCTTCCCTCCGGGTGGCGAGAATTTTATTTTCAAAATCTGGGTAGAACCTTTCCACAGTTATGTGCTAACTGGGCTCTGACAGCACTCCTGGCACTTTCCCTCGCTTTGCATACGCAAAAGGGGGAAAACAGTCCCTCACTCACCAGACCCTAACTCCCCAAAACTTTAGGATGTATAAAAACAGAAGCCGGCTGTTTGGACACCCTATAGTTTGCCAGGACCACCAGAGATGGACGAGCTGACGAAGAAAGAAGAAATGGAGAACAAGAAGAGCGCCAGAAGAGCCCCTCCGTCAACGGGGGCATCCTTCTCCCCAAACAGAGGACGCGGATGCAACTCTGGGAACTTCCCGAAAGGGAAAATTCCTGGACTTGCAGCGACTTCTTCCAAACCTATCCTTTCGGTCTACAGCGATGGGTGGTTAAAAAGAGTCTTGCTTGACCCATCTATCTGAGGCCGCATTCCCAGCGAAAGAATATTAGCAGCTGAAGGTGTATTAGCTTTGTCAATAAGATTATTTGGGCTTACGTCAATAAAGCACTTGATTGATATTGTTGGGCAGTGACATCTTTTGCTTCTTCTTTCCCATTTATTAAACATGAGCTTCTTTGGGAGCTGGAACGGCTAAATTTTCAAGTATGATTTTTCTCTCTGGCTCGCGTACTTTAATTGCTTTGCTTTTTTCCGTAGTTCAATGTAAATCGATTTTGTGACAATATCGGTAAGTAACAACGAAATAAAACCATTTATTACAGTAAAAATATACCGTCTCACAGTTTTAAATGTTGCAATCTTAACTTGAGCGGCTATTATTATAGCTATTATAGCAGGGTTACTGTATAAAGCACTAATTAGAACATTGCTTAATTAACATAAAAAATACTTTTTTCTACTCATAAAATGACAATACCTAACAAAGTGTTTCCATTAATTTAATTATGGTTGACTCTACTACCAAATTTAGGTAATTTCACCAGTATACTATCATTTCTATTATATTTAGTCAGTAAAATGCTACCGCCCAAAGAAGAACCGTTTAAGTTAATCTACTTTCTAATTTTTACAATTTCTCGACCTGGAAAAAGGTTCAAGAAGTTCAAGTTGTTTTTATTGATAACCATGTTGATGCTGTGTTGTTGCCAAGTTTTGTCGTTTTTTGATAGTACTTTAACTGGATTTGATAAATTATTTGTAACTTCTGTTTATCTTTTCGTAAATTTTGTGAAAAAATAATACGAATCAATCATAAAATTAAGCATTTTCAGAGTATTCCTGCTTTACTATCGTTAACTTTTCTCCTGGATGTTGAGGATTTGTTGAGATACAAGGAGTACTTTTATTGGTCTTTGGATTCTGTTGGAGAGGAATTTCGAAATAGATGTTTCAAAATTGCCAAACGCATAGAAGTTTGGTCTTTTATAACATTGTCAATTTTGCTGGTAATTGAAGCACCTTTATTTTTGTCCGTTAAGGCAATGCGAAATGCTGATTATAGTATTATTTTGATGGGAAGATATATTCCACAATTTGAGCCTGTTTACGTCTATTTATTGATTTTCTACTTGATGATAATTTTGTTGATATCAACTTCTTGGCTTTTTTACTTTATATATTTTGACACACATTTACTTTTTCAAGTTTTGATGCTCTCGACTTTTATTAGAAGTAAGTTTTTTAACAGTTTCTAGTTCTACCGAAGTGATTTAGGCCAATTTTAGGTAACTTGCCTGATATTTCCACTTCAGTAAAAGTTGATAATACACGCGTTTCAAAACAACTCAAATTTTTTATTAAAAGACATGTTCAGCTTCTAAGGTAAATTTAATATATTTGATCACAATGCTACTACCCTATTGTTTACTTCAGATACCACAATAATTTGATGGAAGGCTTAAAAATTGAGATTAATGGGATGCTTATGGCGATAAGTGGTTCGATTTTATGTCTTGCATCCCTTTTAACACTGGTAATAGTCTTCAAACAGAATATATTTTACAAAGGGAAGGGAATGACACGCAGTCGTCTCCACAATACTCGATATTGTGTTGCGTGTCATTCCCTTGCTTTTGTACTTGTACAACTCCACTGAAAGAATATGGATTACTACTTCTTTTTGAATATATTTTAGCCTGTTATAGTCACTTTTTCTTTGTAGATATTTCTGCGTAAACTTGTAGCTTTACTTGTTATACCGATCTTCTTAATTATCTTAGAAATAATGACCTCTGGTGCGCAAGCTCATGAAGATGCGGTAATATCATACCATTATAACTCAACTGTTCATATTGTAACTTGTAACAATGTTCTAGTAGTTTTTCGAAATATTTAACGCCGTTTTTCAAAGTTGTTGGTATGCATGGAACACGCAAAACCAAAAGACGATCCTTTTGCTATTTCAGAGTTCCAGTCAAGCGGTACCATTCAAACTTTTTACCATTCGAGTAAACCGAGAGTTTCAATTGGAGGTAATAACAAGATGGTTTTTTTGTTATATGTATTAGTTTAACTTATATCAATTTTTTTTATTATTGTTGCAGCTCTGTAAGACACTGTACAGCCTTGCGAATATATTTGCCAGTATTCACGTTTGAGTATAAGTAGTAGTGTTTTTTATTATATACATATAATCCTATAGCTCCTACGCGGAGCAAAGAGCCTCAACGAACACATGCCATCTGGTTCTATTTTTGCGGTTGTTTTTGCTTCGTTCTATGAAGTTCCTGCTTGGTAAAGTTCTTCTAAGTGTTTTTTTATTATCATCTTTATCGGGCACTTAATAAAACTTATTATTAATATATTTATGAAAAAACAAATTATTCTTAAGAAGGTACCATGCGACTTATTGTAACAGAAACAGATCCATCCATGTCAAAAGTCAATCATACAATATCGATACGACATAACATTTTTTTTTCATTCCAAAAGCAGCGTCATTGCCACTTACTACTATATTGTCACTTTTAAATAGTGAATCCTTTTTGGTCCTACAAGGAAACGTACGTTTATTACTTGTATATAAATGCCTTTACTACATTGCATAATAGTAACTTAGTTGACCTGAATACTTCTGCTTCTAACCTACTTGCTCTACAACCGACTTATTGTTTTAGGGAGAGGTAGAATTAAACCACTTGGTAGACAACTAAAACTTAGTACCTAAATAACAAATAATATAACCTTTCAAATAATAACATCGTAATGCACTAAATATTACAACAGTTAAATGGTTTTACATTTGATTAAACGATGAGGGCAGCATTTTGTAAGGTTTACGTTAAGGATTACGTTCTAATTTGATTATTCTTACAATCCCGATTCGGGCATACTTACATGAGTTAAACTACATGTTGTTGCTCGCATTCTAACTCTGACAGACTCTTAATGGCCGTTTAGCCTTTTAT
The DNA here is from genome assembly GCF_016097725.1 of Ips typographus. NCBI lineage: Eukaryota > Metazoa > Arthropoda > Insecta > Coleoptera > Curculionidae > Ips > Ips typographus. The sequence goes on from NC_138427.1 coordinate 629,776, forward strand.
TTGCATTGTAGGAGACTCAGATAAAAGCTTAAAAACTTTACACCATTTATTCGACTGTATAAACAAGATGAGTCAGAATCTGGGCAGGTAACAGATATACAAAGTTTCTTCTTTAGAAACAGGTTAATATTTATAAGATTTATTGTAAAGGAAGTAAAAATTATTTATAAAAGATGTTCAAAATGGCCACAATCTTGACTATAAACACAAACGTACTCGCTTTTGAAATCCTTCAGCGACATTGTTAAAGCATTTCGTGGGATATAGTCCTGAAAGCTTTCCTAATTCGCGCTTTTATATTGTCTGGTGTTGTCGGTGGTAATATCTTTCACGTATCTTCATAAAAAAAAAATTTCTTCAAAATAATATGGTCATCTGCCCATTATACCACCCCATACATTCACTGACGATCTGTGCTGGTTATGAACTATTCTCATCTTATGGGCATTCGAATCGAAATGATAATGAAAAACTAAAAACTAAACTAACTTAAGCTAAATTTACAAAACCTCACCATTTTCAACCAATCAGATCGGTGTTTACCGAATGATGCGGCATTAATGGGGTAACCTGGTCACCTAAAATCACTAGTCGTCGGGTCAGTCGGATGGGGAGCAAAATTTCTAGTAAATTGTAGTGGCTGTTAGAACCCTTAGCCTTATGAGTTGTAAATTATGTTCTTTCAACGTTGCGGTCAAGTACACTGTGCTTGAAGCTGCGTGTTTCACTTGCCGGCGCAACTGAAGCATTTGTCACACACCAACATACACCTATACAATCTGACTTCTTGAAGAACACATGTTCACTCCGCTGGAGGCGATACTGGCGGGCCTTTTGGTTTGACGGTAAGAAAAATTGCCTTGTTAGTTAGTATCTAAGATTTTTTCTAGTATCACGTGAAAAAAGGGAGTTAGGGGTATATTGAAAGACTACGAAAACACTTATTATTGCAGATGGGTTACGGTTCTTAAACTTTTCAAGACTGCTAGGACGGATTCTAACCCCATATAAAAAATCCAATAGACTTGAACCCGGGGACGTTGGTAGCCATTCTATCGACCCTTTCCTCTCAATGTCTCAATCCATTTACCTGGGAAAACATTATTTAATTAAGCTCCTACAGCAACGCAGTAGGGTAGAGGCGCTCCATCGTGCTGGAATCATAAATGGTGGTTACTTGGAAATAGTTGGTTCAGTTATGGTAACAGATAATCTTGAAAAAATATAAGATATCCAGCATGATCTGATTGTTCATAATTCTGGCTTTTAAACACTTTTTGCGGATACTGGGTGTGTCACTCTTGCCAACACTGTGGATTGTCATCTTTGTTATAGCGTTCTAGAATGATCTCGCAGAATTCGGTCCCGCTATCAAAATCATCTTCTAACAGCTCCTGAATCAGGGATATATTTATGTTTAATATAGGACATGATACATAAATTCTAGCTAAAATCAAAGCAGAATTTCAAAATGTATTAAAAAATAGGTTTTTGCATTTGAAAATCTAAAGTTATTGACTTTATTTTTGGGATACCCTGTACCATACATGAAATTCTCATCAAAAGTAACGCATTCAGAAACAATCATCGACGTTTCCGAGGGTTGTTTGAAAAAATTAACAGTCAAATTTAAAATGGAGATATTCCAAACATTTGCATCATACTGTATACATTTCTTCAACTCTTTCTTTTTTAAAGTATCCATTATTTATCTCTATTTGTTATCTGTCTCTATGTAGACAAGTTTTTCTATAAAATTAGTTAGTCTGCTTAAAAACTACAAAAGTGTTTTTTGCTTTTTACTCTGACCACTTTTATTAATAGTGCTGATATGTAGCAAATACCATTAGCATTGTCATTTAACGTAAAAAACATATCTTTTATTTATTATTCCAACAACTCAATTATTTTTCTAGAGCGACAAATCTGATCAGCTCTATCTTAAATGCCCACATACCTTTGGCTGCTAAATTTCATTCCTGTTGCTTTACTAACACCCAAGATAATTGAACGTTTCCATATTTTTACGAGAAACTATATACCATCTTCTCAGAAATACATTTACTATATTATTTCTGTTTTACTCGTGTACGGTAGGTATTGCCTTTTTTAAATGATTGAACGAAAATGAGTAATATGAATGAATTAAGCACGCTATTTCGAACTATTATGATGTTCGACTGGAATTACGAGTATTAATACCCTCAGGACCTAAAGCTGTGTCATTTACTAGAAATGACTTGGAACTGAATTTTACCATTTCAGCCGATATCGCTCAATCATTTCCTGTTTTTTGCCGGTTTAAATAAATTTTCTTGACGTCCTAAACAAATTAGTTTGTTTAATCAATGTAATGGCATGTATATTATTCAATATGGTATGTGTAGACAAAACAGTTTAAAATATGGAAGTGGAAGCAAAAATGGAGGCTCATTTGTCTTTGCTACTCAAACATAAAAAATATTTAGATGGTATTCAAGTAGTTCTATTGGTTGTCCAGGTTTTCGGCTGTGTGGTTTCGGTTTTTGGAAAAGTCAAGTACATGTACGACAGACTGCACTTTACTGAACATATATTTCAGATTGTGGACACTCTTGGCGTAATTATTTTGACCTATTCCAACATTCGTATCCAATATTCGTTAACTCAAAATATATATTTGTTGGACCAACTGGATTTAGAGCAAAAGATCAACAAATTTCAGAGTAAAAAAGTAGACCTGCTTATAAATTTAAGCTATTTGGTGACTGCAGTCATACTTAGTTTGAATGCCTACTTTTTGATACCATCTTTGGAAATACAAATGATAGTATATGTTATACCTCAATCGTTAGGTTTAATTCTGTTCAATATTGAAATAGGAGTGGTTCTACGCAATACATATTGTATTGTCGGCATTATTAAACACTTCAACTCTTCTATAAACCCGAAAAATCTCCAAAACTCAAAGCTGATTGACCTCAAGCACACCAAGTCAATTTGGATCAGTTATTTCAAGCTGATCAAATGGAACTCATTACTAAAAGAGTATAATGTACTCTGCCAAATGCTGGACGAATTTAATGAGAAATTTAGAAATATATTGGCTCTGATCATCGCTTGTCAAGTTACATTAATCATATGGAGCCTGACAATTAGTTTGAAATTTGGACTGGAAGCCAAAAATGATGCGGTGGAGAATCAAAAATGGTTGCTTGTTGTACCGTTTGTTCTAATTGGAATTTCGGTGTTTGTAAGTATGTCACAAAAGTGTGAAAGTGAATATTCGTCAGGTATTTTTAATAAATTTTTATTTATAATGTCTGGCTGCTAAAAAAATACGGTACGTCAAATCTTTTTATTACCTTTAAGTTGGTTTGTATCATACGCGTCTCCTTGAAAGTCATTGGTTTATTACCATCGACTGATATAATCAATAGTACTATGTTAAGTGCATGTAAAATTGACAAATCCTCAATTTTACATGCACGAAATGTATTTTGTGGACTATATCCCGAATAAAAGTAACTGTCAATTCTATAATATAACCTTTTTAGTTTTAGATGTCAGATTTGTTACATAGTAGGTCTGTTCACAGAGAGAATATCCAACTAGTAATCAGAGAAATAGATACATCCATTGGTCACAAGTCAGAATACGTCTTAGTCACGTGAGCATTCAACTAATAAAACTTGACATTCACTGTTTCTGAGTTGGAAACCAGTCAGGAATTGCTTCTGAGAACAGACCTAATAGCTATGATATACAGGGTAATTCAAATTCGACCCTCACCATTGGGATCTCGGAAACTATAAGAGATACGAGAAAGTTTAAATTGGGGCAAAGTTGCGCAATGTAAAGCTCAACCAAATGCAGTTTTAAAAATTTCGATTTTCCGAGTACTTCCGAAGATATCCGAAAAAAACTGAAAATTTGATTTTTTGTTTTTATTTATTTCTAATCTTATTTGAAGAGATATTCCACTACTAAAAGCACCTTTTCATTGCCACTTTTTCTCAGCTATTCGATGATGGATTCAAATTTGCCACACGACGTTTCGTTTTTTGGCAGCCATCATCAACTTTCTTTTTTCTTATGGGCGCCATATTGGATTTTTAGCCCACCAAATAGTACGTTTTATTCTGATTTTAGTGATGTATAATAATTTATGATTTGCTTCATAAATAACAAAATAATTCGATAAAAACTATTTTTACTTTAGTTATTGGCTTTGAGTTAATGGGCCGTTTTATAAAATGTCACTATTTGACAGTACTTGTCAAACACTATAATTCGGACGATCATTAGAGCTTTTAGAGATTTTACCTTAGTTAGCTTTGAGTTAATGAGACGTTTTATGAAGATTACTTGGTAGTACTTGTCACACGTAATTGGCCTGAACATACTTAGTCACAAAGGTGTACACGTGACTTAAACCGGTTTATTCACTCGAACAGCTTAGGCCACTCGCTACGCTTGTGGACCTAGTTGTTCTTTTCGTGAATAAAAAATGGTTTAAGTCACTTGCTGTATAAATAACTATTAAATCACTCTGAATGACATTCGTCTATTTACAGATGTAAACAAACAAACATCAATGTTACATCTACGGGGCGCGGTGCAAATTTAATAGAACTGTAATTTTAGTTTTTTTTTTAATATAAAAAGTCGAAATTTAATAAAATACTGTATAAGACACGTGACTTAAACCGGTTTATTCACTCGAATAAATATGAATGAATAAAAAATGGTTTGTCACTTACTGTATAAATAACTATAAACTTGCACTTAACATTATAAAAAATTGAAATTTGGCAAAAAATGAAGTTCCTAAAATGATGATCTTTCTCTTGGAAACATAAATAAGCCTTTTAAGTTAGAGATAATGCTAACAAATCTCTTGTTCTGATTAACCTAAATAGTTCAGCAATGCTTGTATAATAATAACATTTTCTGCGGGGATTTCTTTTCTAGATACATTTTTAACTATGATTGACGCTCTAATGATCGTCCGAATTATCGTGTTTGACAAGTACTGTCAAATAATGACATTTTTTAAAACGGTCCATTAACTCAAAGCCAATAACTAAAGTAAAAATAGTTTTTATTGAATTATTTTGTTATTTATGAAGCAAATCATAAGTTATTATACATCATTAAAATCAGAATAAAACGTACTATTTGGTGGGCTAAAAATCCAATATGGCGCCCATAAGAAAAAAGAAAGTTGATGATGACTGACAGAAAACGAAACGTCGTGTGGCAAATTTGAATCCATCATCGAATAGCTAGGAAAAAGTGGCAATGAAAAGATGCTTTTAGTTTTGGGATATCTCTTCAAATAAGGTTAGAAATAAATAAAAACAAAAAATCAAATTTTCAGTTTTTTTCGGATATCTTCGGAAGTACTCGGAAAATCAAAATTTTTAAAACAGCATTTGGTTGAGCTTTATATTGCGCAACTTTGCCCCAATTTAAACTTTCTCGTATCTCTTATGGTTTCTGAGATCCCAATGGTGAGGGTCGAATTTGAATTACCCTGTATATGGTCACCAGAGGGATGCAATTTTCACTTAGGAGTGTAATTGACGCTGTAATCAAGTGAAAATTGCACTTTAGTTTTAATAGATGAGGGATATAGTCGCGGCAATCCTGCTTTGCTAGAGGTGTTTCTACGATTATAAAATAACGTAGTACATACTATGGTAATACTGATATTATTAATAAAAAAGACAGTATTTTAGTAGAAATATAATATTGTTTGGTTAAGGTCAATTTCATTGGCTGTTATCTGATTGATATTAGTCAAGGTGGCGCAATAACAGCCACCTGCATTTAATATTGGTTAGCTTATCTATAGGTTTATATCTTAATTCTCCCCAAGAAAGTTGTAGGGTTTATTGGAATAAGAATGAAAGTAAGAAGCCTTACGGAAAAAAATAAAACTAGGTATTTTAGGTTTGTGGAAGAAACGTAAAATCCAGCTTTGAAGAAACTTGCTGAATCTATTGCACGTTCCCGCGGGTTTACACAAAGTCAATTTAACTCAACAACAAATAAATTTATTTACACTTCAAAACCCTCTGTACAATAATTAATTCAGCTACCAAAAAAACACTATTACAATTCCACAATTATTCTTCTATTAAAACTTCACCGCGTTCCAAATCCACTGCTTTTCACCGTCGAAACCGCTTCTTTTATATTCGGTAAACCACGTTCTAGAACCACCCCAAAACGCTTCACGATTTGCGTCGAACATCGAAGATGCTTCTCGGTATATCGCTTTCTAACGGTGGCCTACTTTAACACGCTCCTGGCCAGATATTGCGGCGCATCGGATCCATCCGGAATCAAGTGCTCGTTCAGTAAGTATCGAGCATAGTAGGCCAAACAGTATTGTAATTTTTTTGAGTTTGACAAAAAATGTAATTCTTCATTTGCAAATCATATTCTTAAAATGAGGAAATACCATGAATTGGTACTGAAACTAAGTAATTTAACGTAAAAAATTTTGATTTTATTATAGTTAAGCTGCTAGTAATTCAAGTATGCTAGTATTCCACATTGTAAGCATAGTCTAGCCTTTTTAATAATATAGCTAATAGCTTTTCAAATAACACGGTGGTTATTACTTAAGTCGTTAGCGATATTATTAAATTTAAAAAAATCATATGTTGGTAAGGAAACATTTGCGGACCCATGTTTATATAACATTTTCGACTCGAATTTACCTAAAGAACACATAGTAAAATGTTGTGCCTTACCTGGCGGGAGACCCTGTATAAATAAGTACCAACACAGTATTTCTTATGATGTTGAGTTTAAATGGCGCCTATGGAAAGTCTAAAACAACCTTTAGAAGTAGAATTTTAATTAATTATTTTTTAAATTTCTGTATTTATGCTCTAGTTCTTCCAACGTTCAATAATTTGTGCATGATTATTGTTTATGTGTTTAATTCTTTTAGGGTCAAAGCGTTCTAGTAGCTTGGGTTGGTGAGCAAATAGCCGAAGAAGGGGAACGTACCATCAAAATCAGTTATCTTCTTCTAAACAGTTTGCCCACATTAGCCACAGAACATTCTCAACTAGTGGAGAAGCAAGTGAAACTGCTTTTGACTCAAAGCAAATCAGGAAGGATCAGATTACATGCTGGAGGATTTTTCAAAGTGGATTTTGGCATTATAGGCTCAATAGTAGCAACCGTGGCTACCTACTGTATTGTGGTTATTCAGTTTTTGCTTAAAGGTCAGATTTGAAATTGTAATTTAGTCCCTGTCTTCACTCATATAGGTGTGGAAATTTGAAGATTATTTGATTGATATTGCCAATCAATTATAATAATACTAATTTTTCTAAATAATTTCTTAAAACCTTAATCTTCTTGAGATCACATCTTCTTTCTTTGTCCGCTTTGTCGAAAACACTGAGCCAAAGTATTTTTAGTATCGTAACGCAAATAGACTGAGGTCGTACTCAAGTTAACCTCTCAACGTTTATTCAAGTGAAATTTGTCCTTACATGGTAGTTAGCGCATAAACCATTTTTGGGCGAAGATACGAGTCAGAATAGATTCCCCTTAATTTTTGCGACAGAATCGTTTCGTTTTGCGGATAATTTCTAACTAACTCTTTCCTAAAATTTCTCTTCAATTTATTGTAAGGTCTCGCTTGAAATATTAACAGGTAATGTTTTATGTATTCTGTTTGTTACGTGTCTGTGTAGTATATGAATCATCATAATAATCGTATCAGTGTGCGGCCGACCTAAAACTCCCCTAGTTCAAAATGTCTTAATTGATGGATCATTCTCCGAATAATTAATGACCCGCGATTGCGACATCGTTGCTAGCTTCCGTTGTAAAAGATTCTATTGCTTACTTTTCAATTTGAGTGGTCATCGACTTGTTTGGGTCAATGGCTGATTTTCTGCTGACTAGACAATTAACCAAAATCTACTTGTGACAATACTTCTGCTTTAATTAGAATGGCTTGTGACTCTGACCCCTTGTGGCAAAGACACGTAGAGAGCATTGAGACAATTGTGTGAGACACGAAGAGCATTGCAGCAATATGTCCAATTACTTGGTCTCAGGTCTCAGGGTTGATGATACATTATTGTCATGGGGAGAGCATTGTTCTGTCCTAAAGTCTGGACCCAGTGGTCTCTGTTTTGCGGTAAGAATGCTAAAATCGATTCTAAATTTGTCTCAAAATATTAAAGTTTACCACGCGGTCGTTCCTTCGCACATTATGTATGGATTATATATTTTGGGGCTCATCATCTCAAGCCCTTAAGGTGTTTTTGGTCCAAATGCGCATTATTGGACGTATGACCGGTGCCATGTCCACTGACACATGTAGACTAGTCCTTCGCAGATTTAAAATATTTCCTGTACTGTGTGTTGCGATAACGGACAGTAAATATACTTTTTTAAACAACTCTAATACCTAATTATAATTACCCCACCAGAGGTAGAGGTTGTTTTGCTGTCTCGATTGCTAGGCTTCATGTATCAAAACACTCTGTAAATGTTTTAGTACCAAAATTAAGTAATAAATTACCGAGCTCTCTAAAAAGTTTAATTTTGGTTTTTATATTTAAACCTGATAAGTTAAAAGAATATTTACGTAAACAATGTTTCTATAAAATTAACGATTTTCTACATTGCAAATTAAATTTTTTGTGTTCATTATAACAATTATTGTTAATGTGTTTATTGTATAAAACTGACAAATCCCATATACTATAATGTATCATATCAATAATAAACGTTTTACTATTATTATTATTATTATACTGGACAGACAACGTTAACAAAGCCGTAAATATTTATTTTCTTATTTTAATTGAATTTCCAGGAAATACATCATAGAACAGTTCAATAGTTACCACCCAGAAATTAAATTTACTTTGCAAACAGAATATAATGGTCATCAACTTCCTTCATCTCATAACAAGAACGGACAAATCAGAACTGCCTGGTACACGAAACCCACAGGGTTTGGCAGATACCTTAACTATACCTATTAAAACACCCAATTTCACAAAAAAAAAATCGGTAGTTTCGTGTTTGGCCGACCGGGCCATATAGGCCTGTCTGACCCGGAATACAGGCCCAAGACAATAAAATCACAGTCATAGAATAAATCAGAGGACATGTGTTCTGTGTCTGATTGCGTGGTGGTCTCCGGTGGATCGGCCTTGATCTGACGAATTTGAGTGCTGATGATGGCCGAATCCGGTTCCCAAGGTATCACTAAAATTTTTGCACGTAGCATACGATTTTTATTACTGAACCACCCTGTGTTAACCACAAACAACTACCCTGACCACCTCATTAACAACATCTTCAAGAAAATAATCTATAAATTTTACATCCACCCTACCCAACTGCCCAAAAATACCTCGACTTCTCCGTACGTTACAATTCCATATGTCTGTCTGGAAAAATTCGTAACATTAGGGCTGGTGAAAATATCTCTACTAACTTTAAAAGTCACAATCTGCTCCATTTCTCAAATCTTAAAACAAAAACACCTAATGAAAACACAAAGCAAGGTCGTATATCAAATTCTATGAAATGGTTGTGAAGAAATATACATTTTTGTATATCGGTCAAACTGGAAAACAAAAAATAGAATAAACTACTGAGTTTGATGTCCGGTACGGCCGATTTTTCAAATTGCTACGTTTACACCCAGGGTGTGCAAAACGAATTTCACTGCAAAAGCCTCTCATTCACGCTGGTAACCAGGCCGGATATCCTGTGGCAGGAAAACAGTGTAGGATCACACACCTAGTCCGTGGGTGTTATATATTTAAACTGTAGGTCCCATCCAGATTGGCCAAGCAGCGAAAAGGAGATGTAAAAATGAGAAAAAAACATAATGTAGTCTTTCTACGCCGGCAGTACATGTCAATAAAAAGCATATTTTAGTAAAACAAATAAAACAAAAATTAAAACATTTATTACATTTGTTCCATTTAAATGGTTGTTCACCGGTGTGAACTCGAAAACAGTTGTCCAAGAAATTTTTTCTAGAAAAAGATTTACCACACTCCTTGCATTTAAATATTTTTTTTGCTCTGTGAACTCCTAAATGGTTTTCAAAATTTGTTTTCGTCGAAAAACATTTACCGCATTCTTTACAATAGAATGTATGAGTTCGCAAATGAATCACGTATTCACATATTCCTGTAAAAGATGTTCCACAGTCCTTGCATTGATAAGGCCTTCTTTTTGACTCTTTTTTGTTAAGTCTTTTAGTTCTATGGTAATTGTGTTCGGCCAAAATTTTTGTGACCTTTTTAACATCAGTTTGATTACTTTCAGGGTCGCGAAGATCGAGCTCAGAAAAATCCTCAACCTTCAAATAAAAATCTTCACATTCAAGTTCAGGCTCGACTTTCACGTCGTGTTGAATCGCGTGTACCAAAATTGCTTCTTTGGTGTCAAACTGGCAGCAACAACGATCGCAAAAGTATCTACATCTATCCTGATGATGGCTCTTCACGTTTTCAAGGTCGGAAAACGTCTCCTGACAAGTCGTGCAAATATAAATAGGTCGCATTTGTGTTGGTTCATCTCTGACAACAAAACTGAATGTACCGTCAAACATGCGCTCCTTGAATCTAAAAAAAAACACAATTAATTAAATAACTCATTCCTAAAAAAGACAAACAATGATTACTACGGTATTAACAAAAACTTTGTAGACAAATTCTAACCATTTTATTGTCAAGGTGAAATTGTCACACCGGAAACATAATATGTGAGTGTTAAAACCCAGAAATAAAAGGAAAGAAATGCTAAAATTACAAAAGGGATAAATTGCATTAATTGAATTATTTTCGTTTGTTCTAATTTTCGTATCAGCGCACAAAAAATCGCACAAACTTTTTTGGTGCAGTGATAATACAACAAAGGAAAAGAATTATACAGTGTGTTCTATTAAAACACAAACATATGTTTGTAAGAATTGAGAAAATTATAAAAACAAGTTTCCCCGTATTAAACCAATTTAATGATGCTTGCGACCTGTTTTACAATCAACAGTATAAATTATTATATCTCTAATGGTTAATATCTGACGTTTTCCAGTTTACCTAAATTTCGTAACTCCAATTGCTTAAAACACAAGTCTCACAAATATCATATTACATACTTACTCTCAGAGCTTATCTATACAACTAATAAAATAACTTAGCATAAAGGCGGCTCCACATATTATTTAACACAAGAAAACATTTGTTAGGAGAATTTGCTTATATTTTTGTATCATAGAAAAACGACGCCAGAAATAAACTGTCTATGCCACTGGACCCTACAAAAAATATCTATGAGTCTGTTTTTTTAACATCTTCAAAAAGTTTAAAGATAACTGAGATACACATTTTAAGCGTAACAAAAACCTACTAAAAGCAAAAAATAAGACGTACTCGTAGATAAGATGTATACAAACTATACTTACTATCATAACAATATCAACTAAAATTTAAAATAATTCGGGCAACCCATATTACTGAAATGTCCTTATTAATCTCTTACTAAATACAAAATAAATAACAAAAAAACATCTAAGTGTGTGACAAGACAAAACCTTTTTTTTTTCTAGTGAACATAACCACCACCTATTTGGTACGTTCCTGCCAAGTACTCCGTCGGGATACTTTTCATTAAGATATTCACTTGCGTCTAAGGAGTGACACAGAGCAACAGTTTCTGACATTCCAGGTCCCGCTTCTTACAGATATGACAAATAGTATTAATATTAAATAAGAATATTTTTCGGGGGTAATATCCCTAGTGCATTTAATTTTTCCGGAAAAACGAGTATTCCAATTTTTCCACAGGAAAAAATAGATGCACGAGGGAGGGATAAGATTATTTCCTGAGTTAAATAAACATTTTATTTTATATACAGGGTAATTCAAATTCGACCCTCACCATTGGGATCTCAGAAACCATAAGAGATACGAGAAAGTTTAAATTGGGGCAAAGTTGCGCAATTTAAAGCTCAACCAAATGCTGTTTTAAAATTTTTGATTTTCCGAGTACTTCCGAAGATATCCGAAAAAAACTGAAAATTTGATTTTTTGTTTTTATTTATTTCTAACCTTATTTGAAGAGATATCCCAAAACTAAAAGCATCTTTTCATTGCCACTTTTTCCTAGCTATTCGATGATGGATACAAATTTGCCACACGACGTTTCGTTTTCTGTCAGTCATCATCAACTTTCTTTTTTCTTATGGGCGCCATATTGGATTTTTAGCCCACCAAATAGTACGTTTTATTCTGATTTTAGTGATGTATAATAACTTATGATTTGCTTCATAAATAACAAAATAATTCAATAAAAACGATTTTTACTTTAGTTATTGGCTTTGAGTTAATGGGCCGTTTTAAAAAATGTCATTATTTGACAGTACTTGTCAAACACGATAATTCGGATGATCATTAGAGCGTCAACCATAGTTAAAAATGTATCTAGAAAAGAAACCCCCGCAGAAAATGTTATTATTATACAAGCATTGCTGAACTATTTAGGATAATCAGAAAAAGAGATTTGTTAGCATTATCTCTAACTTAAAAGGCTTATTTATGTTTCCAAGAGAAAGATCATCATTTTAAGAACTTCATTTTTTGCCAAATTTCAATTTTGTATAATGTTAAGTGCAAGTTTATAGTTATTTATACAGTAAGTGACAAACCATTTTTTATTCATTCATATTTATTCGAGTGAATAAACCGGTTTAAGTCACGTGTCTTATACAGTATTTTATTAAATTTCGACTTCTTATATTAAAAAAAAAAACTAAAATTACAGTTCTATTAAATTTGCACCGCGCCCCGTAGATGTAACATTGATGTTTGTTTGTTTACATCTGTAAATAGGCGAATGTCACTCAGAGTGATTTAATAGTTATTTATACAGCAAGTGACTTAAACCATTTTTTATTCACGAAAAGAACAACTAGGTCCACAAGCGTAGCGAGTGGCCTAAGCTCTTCGAGTGAATAAACTGGTTTAAGTCAAGTCACGTGTACACCTTTGTGACTAAGTATGTTCAGGCCAATTGCGTGTGACAAGTACTACCAAGTAATCTTCATAAAACGTCTCATTAACAAAGCTAACTAAGGTAAAATCTCTAAAAGCTCTAATGATCGTCCGAATTATCGTGTTTGACAAGTACTGTCAAATAATGACATTTTTTAAAACGGCCCATTAACTCAAAGCCAATAACTAAAGTAAAAATAGTTTTTATTGAATTATTTTGTTATTTATGAAGCAAATCATAAGTTATTATACATCACTAAAATCAGAATAAAACGTACTATTTGGTGGGCTAAAAATCCAATATGGCGCCCATAAGAAAAAAGAAAGTTGATGATGGCTGCCAAAAAACGAAACGTCGTGTGGCAAATTTAAATCCATCATCGAATAGCTGAGAAAAAGTGGCAATGAAAAGATGCTTTTAGTTTTGGGATATCTCTTCAAATAAGGTTAGAAATAAATAAAAACAAAAAATCAAATTTTCAGTTTTTTTCGGATATCTTCGGAAGTACTCGGAAAATCGAAATTTTTAAAACTGCATTTGGTTGAGCTTTGCATTGCGCAACTTTGCCCCAATTTAAACTTTCTCGTATCTCTTATAGTTTCCGAGATCCCAATGGTGAGGGTCGAATTTGAATTACCCTGTATATATACAGTGTGGAACAGCCAAATGGAATAAATTCGATAACGAATAAATGAGAGCGTGTTGGGAAAAACGCTTGGACACGTCGATTTGTATTTTTAGATGCGCATTTATTAAAAAAAATAAAAATTATATAGGGTGTGTCATGTGACAGTGGCCGATACCAACTTTCTTATTTTAAATACAACCCCCTGTATATTATATTTTTTTTGGATTCTTCAGAAAATTCTAGACATAATTCATGTACAATGTCCCATACCTATCTTCAACTGTTTCGGAAATATTAAGTGTTTTCAGATGTATTACTAAAATTAATATTAAAAAAAGAAAATTATTTTATTTCACAAATAATGTAAAGAAAAACAAAAAAACATTAATTTCAATGTAAGAGATGTTCAAAATGTTCGTGAAAATAAGTATTGAGTGTAATGTAGCGAATTTGTGAAATAAAATAATTTTCTTTTTTTAATGTTAATTGTTGTACAGATGGATTTGTATATATTTGTGTGGCGGTTTTCGTGTTAATACCTTTGTTTTTGTATGTCAGTGATCTAAAGTGTTTTGTCCGTTTAATAGTTTCAGTTCTTGCATTTTTTAAGTGTTTTGTAAATTTTAGTTTTTGGTCCAGTATAAGTATTTTACGTCATGTTTGGGTTCAGTTATGTGGCCGTCCGCGGTTATGTTTGGGGAGTCGTCTTTGATCCTATGGTTTGGTAGTAAAAGTTGGTTTTTAGTTGCGTTGGGGGTCAGTCTCCATCTGTAGAACCATGTCATAGTATCGTCAGTAAGTGATTGTAGTTTTGACGCTGCTTTTGACGTAGTTTTGTCGTGTACTATTAGTGCATTTTATTTTAATTAAAACAATAAGAACAATAATTAATAAGAACAATAACTTTCAAGCTAGAAAGGGTAACACTATTCTTTATGTTGCTGTGAGGAGTGTGAAATTTTTTCGAATTTTTTTCCGGAAAAACTGCTGACAGTTGTTAAGTGATTTTTCCACTTAAAATTTACATTTGTTATATTAATTCCTGATAGCGATTGGTCAAAATTGATAGAAAGGAAATAATCGTCCGTAAATTAATCAAAGAATTAATTATATGAATATTTCTACAATTAAGCTCTGCTCCGCAAGGGCAATTCGCCAGCTACCCACTGTAGAAGCCGCGGTGTCGTCTGGCTCTAAACCATACCGCGGCTCTTACTTTTAACAAAAGATACTTTACACACACAAAAAAGTCAAAAAAATCGATTAAGGGCACAAACCGAGTAAAAGATATAGTCATTCCTCGTGGAAATTATAACCGTCACTGTCACGTCCACCTGGTCTTCTCCTTGGTTTTCACCCTTTCCGTCTCTTCCCCGTAGACTTTTAGGAATCGACGTTTTCACTTAGAGATTCCACCATCTCCACTCGACCGGCTGCAGAATTCGGTCGTCACCTCAAATTTCCCTGCACTGTTAACTGACAAAAATGCGCATGTGTCGAACGTCTGAGAAGTTTCTTCTTAGTCGCTTGTTTTAATGTGGCAAAAGTCGTGGTAGCAAGATATATGGGAGATATATCGTGTAACACATGCCAAAGTGTCACGTCATGCCAAAAAAAATTAACGCGCTTATTGGCGTTTCAAGATAAGAGATACTCCCTCTGGTGATCAGTTTTGAAAACAGTTTCGGGCATTCCAGCTGTCATTTCTCCGTTTGTTTACATTGATGTTGGTTAGGAATTTAGCAAATATGAAGTGACAGTGTAATTTATTTAATGTTAGGTTAGAAACGGGCTGCCCGATTTTAGTTCAACCGGCGCTGCAATCTTAACTTGAAACGCCAATAGGCGCTAACAAGCAAAAAAGACGTTCGTTTTGCTAAGGGTCAGGGTAAAAAGGTTTTGTCTAGTGGGCTATATCTTTAAAGAAAACCTTAATTAAATAAACCTTATAGTAGGTATTCCACTTTTTCAAATACAACCTCAAAAAATTACTGACATAATTTTTTCTTTAATATGACATTTAATATGGCTGACTATATGACGTTTTAGTGAAAAATGTCGTCCACAATCGTTACACTCGTAAGATTCTTCGGTATTGCGAAGTAGCGAGTGATTATCCAAATCGCTTTTTATTGAGAAACGTTGCCCACACTCTTCACATTGATAAGGTTTCTGGTGCGTATGCGCTCGTAAATGGTATTCAAAATTAGTGCTGTTCAGAAAACTCATGTCGCAGTGTTTGCATTTATGCAGTTTCTCATTGATATGATTTCGTGAGTGCCTAAGCAAAATGCCGTATTGCGAAAAAGATTTTCCGCACTCGTCACATTTATAACCTTTTACAGTACCATGAACTTCAAAATGATTGTCCCGAGCAATTTTGCTTGAAAAACTCATGCCACATTCAGTGCATTTATAAAGTTTATTAGCAGTGTGTATTCGTAAATGAGCATTCAAATACTTTGGTTTTGCAAAACATTTTCCACATTCCATACATTGGTGAGTTTTGTTACCAGCGTGATTGGGTAAAAGACCGTTTTTTGTGTCTCCAAAAGAAAAAATTTCAACTTTCAGCATTTTAGTTTTAGCGTCGTTTTGTTCCTTACTATCAGTAAAACTCTCAAATTCACAAAATTGTTTGGAATTTATCAATTGCTTAACAGTAGATTGATGATTGACAAAGCTTTTGTGGTTCGGTTCCAGTTCATCAAAGCCGCAACTGTTCTCAAATGTATAACCATTATAGTCGTGGTGCTTTTTGCCATGGTTTATAACTGCAACTTTTGTATCAAACATCTGAGTACAAATACCGCAGGTATACCTGCAACCCTCCTGGTGTACATGCCTTTCAACTTCTTGAGCATCACAAAAATCGAGGTTACACCTCACGCAACTGTATTCAATAGGCTGGTACATTGGCTCCTCTTTTATAACAACGCCGGATTCATCATGGATCATGTCTAGCTCAGTCCACCTACAAAAAATACTTCACTTAGTATAAAGCAATTCTGAGTGTTTTTATATAAGGGTATTTTTACAGTATCACGACTAGGTGTACTTCGGGAAAATATTAAAAAACTCTCTTCAAGTAACTATTTATTTCTCTCAGCTGCTTAATTGATACAATGTTGCGCCCTTACGATTAATTAGCCAAAGATGATCTGAGGATCAAGAAAAAATCGCACAAAAATTTGACTGTGTACTAAAAAAGCCTTAGGCTAACGGTCTCACTCTCCTGCTAAGTGCTGATTTGTTACCTGAATCACTTGAATCCTTGTTTACACTTGGGTATGTCGTGTAGACTCGGTTAATTCGATAGATATTGTTTTTTTGACAGATTGTAGCCCTGAATGTCCTCTTTAATTTTCAAATGACAGGTTTACAGCAAAAGTGTCAAATATTGAATTATTCGAGCAGATAGCTCAGGTTGCACAAAAATTTGTCTGACATTCCCGCCAATTTGCTACACTATGGCCTCAGTTGTTTGCACGCTCCATACAGCGATCAGAGAAATAACGCGTATTTTTAAAGTCAACATTAAGTTGTGATGAATGACGTCAGAGAATGGTTTTGTTGAAGTAGTGTTGAGATTGTGTTGGAACTGTTGAGCTGGTTGGCAACATTTTTCTTGTTGACTTAAAAAACGGGATTTACATTTAAAGAACCTTTGCTGAGTATTTTATGCCTTTTCTATTTTCCTTAATCAACAAACACAACCAACAATAACAAATGCCGGAAAGGCTAATACATAACGTCAAAAAAGCTTACATTGTCATTGGTGAAAATTGACTTCCAACATGAAATCAACAAATCAATCAGCTCTGAGGCTTGGTGGAAAGTTGAGGCTATGTTGTATTCATCACAGATTTATGTTGACTTAAAAGACAGTGACAGTTGGATCCACCATTAATTCATCAGCACTTTAAGAACACTTTTTATAAAATTGTGGTGCTTGTGTTGGCAACAATACCTAAACTGTTGACTTTAAAAATACGCGTATACAATAATGGTTATTGTGGGTTGAAAGAGGTATGTTATTGAGCTTTACATTGCGCAACTTTAGCCTGACTTAATTTACTTTGTATCTCTACTAACACTTTCGTTTATTGAATAACTCTTTCCACTTAAGAAACTTCACTAGAATGTTCCAACAAATGCCTATGTAAAGCAGATGTATACGAAAAACATTTACCGCAGATCTCACATTTTAATGGTTTTTCACCAGTATGAGTAAGCATATGCCCCTTCCAGGTGTGTTTATACGTAAAACATTTGCTACACTCCTTGCATTTAAACGGTTTTTCACCGGTATGAATTCGTAAGTGCAACCGCAGGCTAGTTTTGTTTGTAAAGCACTTATTACACTCTTTACATTGTAATGAGTTTTCACCGATGTGAACACGTAAATGGCTAATCAACTTAATTTTAGATAAAAAACATTTATCACAATCTTTACATTTAAATGGTTTTCCACCACTATGATTTCGCAAATGATAATCTAACCCTCTTTTAGTTGAAAAAGATTTGCCACATTCAAGGCAGTTAAAAGGTTTTCCCTCGCCATGATCTCGTAAAATATGGCCATTCAACATACCACTACTTATAAAACGTTTTCCACATTTTTCACAATTATGTGTTTTTTTAAGGTTATGAATTACCATATGAATATTCAAAGAAACTTTTTGCACAAAATATTTATTACATTCCGGGCATTTGTAAGGTTTTTCACCCGTGTGACTTCGTAAATGGGCTTTCAAACCAGTTCGTCCCGAAAAACACTTATCACACTCTTTACATTTATACGGTTTTTCACCGGTGTGAACTCGTAGATGTGCCTTCAAGCTAGTTTGTCCCGAAAAACCCTTAGCACACTCCTTACATTTGAATGGTTTCTCACCGGTGTGCACTCGTAAATGCTTCGTTAAGTTACTTTTTGTAGTAAAACGTTTATCACACTCCTTACATATTAATGATTTTTTGACGGTATGAACTCGTAAATGCTTCTTCAACTTAGCTTTAGTAAAAAAACTTTTGCCACACACTTTACACTTGAATAAGTGTGGCACACTGTGATAATTGTGCTCCCACAAAATTTGTGTGATTTCGTTCGAGTCGCAAGGATCGGGTTCAGAAAAATCTTCAAACATCAAAGAAATATCTTCACTTTTAAGTTCAGGTTCGTTTTTCACGTCGTGTTCATTGGCATGAAGAAGCAGACAACAACACTCGCAAGTGTCTCTACAACTGCATCCGTGGAGATGGCTCTTAACTTCCTCGAGGTCATAGAACGCTACCTGACACGTCAAGCACTTATAATTAGCTCGCATTAGTGGTGGCTCATTTTTGGCAGTAAAACTTAATGCGTTGTCAAACATGTTCAGCTTAAACCTAAAAAAAATCAATTAACATGATGAACCAAATTAAAAAGAACAGTCATTCAACAACATTGTTACAAACTAACAGTCGTATTAATAAAAATAATAGATTCATTAAATTAAAGCAGGATATTCGGGTTGAAGTAAAAAATATAAGTTGTATCGTTTAATACACATATTTAATACACTATTGCAAGGCTAGAGGTCAAACCTATAATTCTAGGATTGCAGCTATCAAAGCAAAACCAATATAAACCAGCATGTTCATGATTTGTAGTTCTAAATTATGAAAATTGCCAAACCTTACAAAAAAAGCTTTCTACATCGTATAAACAAACAATGTAAGTATGATTTAAATGCCTCAGCCAGCTAGTTTGATTCGAAAAGCAATTATCACACTTATTACATTTAAATGATTTTTAACTGAAAATCCATATTCCGTCTTTCGTAAAACATTTTCTATATTCTTTGCATTCGTATGTTTGTTTAGCATTGTGACTTAGAACATAACCTTTTTTTCTTCTTTCATCAATTACTTTTTGCGCAGTTTATGGTAAAGTTTCATTTTATTACTATTTGTCTGTGGATATTTATATTCACTATTACTCAACGCATCTTCATTTTGATCATGATACACACTTAATTGGATTTTAACAGGTTTCGATTCTAATAATATTAGCTGAGTGCCATTTTGTGACACACATTGATACGTTGTTCCGGTTGAGTAAAATCCTGGATCGCTGAAAACCACGCATCGACTTCCTTTTCAGGTACATCGGTATTGTAGCTTCCAATGTCACTGACGTAAGGTTCGTTTTTAATGTCAGTATTGACTTTATCATCTTATCCAGTCATCTCATCTCAGTAAATCTACAGAAAAAACACACTTAATTCTAATTGAAAATGTTAACACAACATTGATAGACATCAAGTGTTTGACCAGTAATAAAATAGCAAGTCGATATCCACAAAATCCGATTTTTTCATCGACTTTGTGTTTTTTGCTTACACTTACACTGCAACTCTACTGTGTGAAAATGGACTACTTCTTTTCAATGTCCCATTTAGTTTTCGGTCTTTAGACGGTTCTTTATCAAAGGTTTACACTTTTATCCTAGATATCTATCGATTATCTATAGTGCTGTAAAAACTGCAGTACTCTATCTCTTCTGTGACACGAGATATCAGTGAAGAATCATTAGAAACGGCATTTTCATACTTGTAAACATTACATTACTACTAAATAAGATTACTATTTACTACTGTATATTTCAAATGCGGTGGTTATTATGTTAGTAATTAGGACACGCAATTCCGTTTCGTTTTGAATCATTTTTTGTTTGCTTTTGAATTTATGAACGTAATTCTGCCTAAACTAACATCTTATTGAGAAACCGTAGTAGATCATAATCACCCCATTTAACTAATTATTCACATATTATATGCGTTCGAAATACAATCTTCAGGTGCTGAATTATGGTGACAGTGGTCAGGTAATACCTACGTTTATATTTGATACAAACATTCTGTTTTTTACTATTTTCTAGTTTAGTTAAAATAATAAAAAACGAAGGTATAAATGGAATAATATAAATAAATCGCAAACTATTAAAATTAGGTATGTCATACTTAATAAAAGTTGAAGTGTTTTGTTGAAGTTGAAGGAAAAGCAATAAGAAAAAATAATAATACACAGGGTGTTTAAAAAAATCGAAATTTCTTAAGTTTAATTAGTCAAAATAGAGTTAAAAAAATTGAACGCCTTGTAGCATCTAACCCAAGTTCATTTGCATAAATCTTTTTTGTCGTTTCTATAGAACGTTTGTACCAAATATGAGTATTCTACCTTTAGAAACAATGTCGATAGTTACAGTCAATTTCCCGTCTTAGTAAAAAGTAATCATTTTTTGAAAAAATTAAAATATTAGATAAACTATTAGGTTTAGGTATATGAGATTATTAACAAAATATTTTTAGAATTCCATGGAGAATCTAAAAATGTTTAAAAAATAGGGAGTTCTATTTAAAAAACTAATATTTTACATGCCACGTCTTTATGAACCACCCTGTATATTCAAAAGTAATTTTAAATTATGCATCTTAATATTCTCTAAAACTCTTGTATTTAACTTTTTTTTGTCTTTCTCCAAATAAATGAGATAATGAATTATACTCTATCGATGACTCACCCCGTACATCGAGTCGTACACCCTGTATATCCATAACAAAACCACTTTGGACTGTATATACAGTGCGTTTTTTTAACCCATGCGTAAAATTCCATGTTAAACCATGTTATTTTGAAACTACTGGCGTAAAACTTGAAGGGTGTCTTTAGTACCAGGCGCTTAAGTAAGTTTACCAATTCGGTCTAAAAAGTGTCTACAAACTCGCAAAAAATCTCCTTTCGAAAAGATTTTATCTTTCCATACTCTTAGTTTTTGAAATTATTTTTATACTTACATGTAATTTGTTAATGATGACGTGACTGCGGGTTGGTAAATTTTTATTTTTATCTTTATTTGTATGTATGACTTATTTCTTTACAACTATTTTTAGTTAAAAACAATAAAGCATATTTTGGGTTGATTTGATTTGAATAATATACTATTCGCAAATGTGTTTTGCCGTTTGACGTTTTGTCTATTTTATTTAGACTTTTTCAAAAGCTCTAATGACAATGCCTAATTGATATGTTGTCATAATGAGTAGATAATATAGATTGATATAATTTAATACATAGGTTACAGATAAAGAAGCTCTACAAAATTCCATAGAAGACTTGAAACATTTTGAAATCAATGCAAAAGAAAACGATTGGAAATTATATGCAGGTACTGTTAGTAAGGCGGAAACAGAATATCGGACTTACAAAGGAGAAAAGTGCCATCACCAAAGGCACGTCAACGACAGCTCCTTGACTAGAACGTTTAG
Source organism: Ips typographus (assembly GCF_016097725.1). Lineage (NCBI taxonomy): Eukaryota > Metazoa > Arthropoda > Insecta > Coleoptera > Curculionidae > Ips > Ips typographus. The sequence continues at coordinate 651,757 of NC_138427.1, forward strand.
GTTGACGAAAATTCCAAAAAACAATGGCGACGGTTTTCCAATGAAGTTCGCGAATGTAATACTTTCAAAAAATGAGTGTTAATCTAATCCTGTATAAACTGATACACAATTTTATAAGTGATTCTGAACTATTGGCTAGATTGAGTATTTGTGTTTCAACTTACAGAACTAGAAAACTATCAACATTTTATATTGACAATACTTGAACTAATTACTATTCCAGTTCTCCTATCAATGTAATTAAATTCAGTAAAGTAAATTCAGGATAATATTGATATATTTAGTGTACCTACACTTGAATTCATTTAAAAGAAGAACAAATGAATTAATTTAATGTAATTAGTTTGAATTACTAGTAGGTAAGAATAGATAGACAGTAGTTAAAAAAAAATGTAGATTTTTCTTTTTCTTACTCTGTATTTGGCTATTTATATCTGTAGAGTTTGTAGTAAATAAATAAAAGACTTTTCTGATGAAGAACATAGTGTTAGCAAAGAATAGCTATTTAACAAGACGGGACAACCCTCATAATTGACCAACCAATAAAACTCCTGATATTCAACGATCAAAGCCGATATCAATCGATTGTCAAAGTGGAAAATATTGCTATGACGGAGTTGTGTTGTGATGACTACAGGAGGTTATTAATTTGCCATACCACTTAAGTAATGTCCTACAATATTAATTTTACATACAATCAAGGCAGAAATGAGACATTTTTCAACTTTAACTTATGTAATGACTTGTTTTTTCAAGTTCTTTGAGCAAATAAATACGACGTTTGAAAACTGAAATTTTCACAATTGAATTTTCCTCAGAATTTTCATACAATGGGACAAACATAGGGCAAAATGTGTTGCATGTTTCTATCTTAACTTTTTGAGATCTATCACCAAGTAACATTTATAATTTTGACAAGTGTATATTATAAGAGTGAAAAAATTTACTCTCAATATGACCTTAGTTTAGATCAGAAAACGTTAAGACAGGAACAGGCAAGCATCTCATTCTTGTAAGAGCTATGATGCTCCAAAATGTACAAAACTCGTTTTTCAAACGTCAATACCTCAAAAACAGTTGAATATAGATAGGTTATGATACATAAAACCGAGCATAAAACATACTTGAAATCATTAAGAGAATCGAAAAATGAAATAATATAATATAAACATTTATGAGAGTGAAGTTGGTATCAACTTTATGTATCTACGGTGGTACCTTGAAAGCGAACTATTTTAGATCTGGAAGCACTAAAATACTTTCACAAAAGCAAATACTAAACCCTGAAATTTTCCAAAAGATATTTTTTGTAATTTTTGCATTATTGACCATGGTAGTTCTCAGTGAGACACCCTGTAGTGTATTTTGAGGTATATGAATTTTGTGCAAAATCAAATTGTTTAATTTCTCTGTTTTTATAAGATTTGACAAATTATAAAGGATATAGCTAACTTATGGAAAATATGGATTTCATATAATTTTTAAACTAAAGGGAATTATAAGATATAAGGAAAATTAATAACATTTTTGGAAATTAGTGTACACATTTTAAGACACATTTCTTTCAGCGGCTTACCCCTCGGAAACAAGTAACAAGAGCTAAGTGTTGTTGTCTGGGTTGTTGTAGACAGAAATTAAGTTAATAATTATGCCTATGACTAAGAAGTTGGGTAAGGGTGTAACATTTCTCTTGGCACTTGCATTCAAACCTGAAGTAATGCCATAAGTATTACATTTAGCTATTACCACAGAGTACCTACTTCCTTCCTTCGTGAACCCCCCAATTAACAGGGGGAAGGTTGGCTTCCTGCTCCCTTTATGGGGCAATTTGCCAGGGGTTTTCTTTCTGCCCAGGACTTGTCTGACTCTAAGTCATCCCCAGGCAGGCCTCTCAGTGCCTTGGTATACAAATTGATTGGCTGTCTTGTGTGCATTCTGGGCTTTACTTTTTGATATGTCTCTGACATGTACGGTGCCAAGAGTTAGAAAGACAGGACAACACAACTACTGGATGAGTGCAATTTGTGTCCAGGAGGCCGGGAGGCCCATCTACAAACAATATCAGAAAAGGTGTTTAAATCAGTTGTAAACAATCACACCATCCTATTCCCTAGATCTCTATACATATCAGAACAACCTGAGTACGAATACATTCATATACACATATTTTCCTTAGTTTATTGTAAATATTATATTATTACTAAACCTATATATATCTTTTTAATAAAAACACTATTAATATATTATTGTTATTTTGCGCCATTATCAACATTGTTCTTAATCTACATCAGATGGATACTTCATAAGAGTACCTACTTACCCTTGCCCTTGCAACTATTTTAAATGCTGTTTAACTAAACAGTTTAAAAGCTTTGCTAGTAGCCTTATCTCTACCGAAAGCATAAAGTGATTAATAAATGTTGCATTTTAAAAAGGATACACCAGCCTGGAACCTGCCCGAGGAGCCACAACAAAATGTCACTAAACTGAAGATTCACAATTTTGATTAAAACACCTTCTTTATTGCTGTTCACTCAGTAAAACAATACCGGTACACCTATATCGCAGCCGGGTCCTGTTTATAAACGACAGAAAAGCATAACAACATAAATAACACACAATTGTAAAAACTAAAAACTGTTAAATACGCATAAACAGTAAATACTACAACATGATTCCAAAAAATTATAACAAAAGTATGGTTATGTAATGTATGTATAAGATGTTTGTGGTATACGAAGGCCGGTAAATTAAAAGGAAGAAAAAAAGAAGTGTAATAAGTGGACTAAAGTGGACCTAACCTTTCTTTATATTAGAAATTCGTTAATGTGGAAATATTTTGTATTGTTGTTATTTTTCCTTCTTATTTGCAATTTAAGGCTGTGTGATAATATTGTGAGGATGGATCGTCTCAAAATTGTTGTTTTTGATTTAGGTATGTGAGGAAATTGTCGTAAGCCAGTAAATTAAGGGAAATTGAAGAAACAGGAGACCACTTATTCCTGGACTTATTATTAGATGAAATTTCATTTCTTTCTTGCAGATTATACGCTTTGGCCTTTCTGGGTCGACACCCATGTTACTCCCCCATTCAAAAAGTAGTAAGACAAATCTCTTATGTTTACTTTAGTCTTAATATTGTTTCCAGAGTAAGAGGGGAAGTTGTTGATTTCCATGGATCAAAAATCAAATATTATCCAGAAGTTCCTGAGGTTTTGAAGAAGCTTAAAGAACAAGGTTTTGAAATTGGTGTGGCTTCTAGAACCTCAGAGATTAAAGGTGCTGAACAACTGTTGGACTTATTTGGATGGAACAAGTATTTTACTTACAAAGAGATTTTTCCTGGTAGTAAAGTGACTCATTTTAACAAGTAAGTTTTTTTGTTACATTAATTATTTAAGCTAAAGTCTCATGTGTTGGTGATCAACAACAGGAGTACCTATCTCTTGCAATTGGTTGAGAATGCTACATTCTTATTGGTCTAAATAAAATATATTTTTTGATATTTTTTGAAAACTAATTGTTAAATGAAAGCACAAAAAGATCTATAAACAAAACAACAGAATACAGATACCTGAATGCATGAGACTCCAGCCTTACCAAAGAAAAAACACAATTTGAGCTTTACTAGTCAATGTACAGGGTGTCCCAATAAGCTGGGCACGCGGCTGTTTCCCAAAAACTATACATAATATGGCTATGAAAACAAATTTGTATTAGTAAATGTGGCCAAGGGAAAATGCTGGAAAGAATTTTCAACTTTCTAAATCCACCGCTCGGGAGGCACTTCAATGCCACTAAAAGGAAACATGTCCAAAAACTCTGTGGAAAAAATTTTTTTAATTTTTTTTGTTGTCTTAATCAAAACAGATTTACAAAAGAGATAGAGTACTGCAGTTTTGCATTTGATTTTTTTGAGATATCTAAGATGAAGGTGCAATTTTTGTAAAAACGCCCTCTGTCAAAAAGACTGAACACTAAATGGAACATTGTTTTGGAAAACTCTACAGGACAGAAAAGCTCTTTAAAATGCCGCAAAAACGAAGTTTCTACGATTAGCTGTTTTCGAGATGTTTCATTTCTTTTAAAGCAAACTTTGGACTACTCCACTTTATTTGAAGAGATAGAAAAATTATATTACTTTTATAAGATTTTTACTATACCGTTCCCTTTAAATTTTCAGAGTTTTTGGACATTTTTGGATTTTTGTTTTTTAAGAAGTTGATTGACAGAACAAGAACTGACTTCAACTAGTAAGCAACTTCTATTGATTATGTTTTGAATGGAAACTGCTCCTATGAGTTCTTAGAACAAATGAAAATTCAGCAGTTTCTATGAGAATGTATCTAAACTATATTAATTAAGAGAATATAACAAAATGTGTTTCTGTGGGAACATAACTTACTCCCACTTTTTTTATCTTGTGTTATGCAATGTAAAAATGGTGGCACATCTGATTATACTGGAAGTAATCCTAAGTACTCACTTATTTTAAATGAAGCACCCTGAATATAGTACCTATGTAACTATTTTTTTAGATTTTAAGACAAATTTTATACATATTTTATAATGTCATATCCTATCTGTACCTATCTGGGATAGGATTTATAGTCTGTTCATGATTTTTTTGAATCTACTCTATGGAATTTTGATGTTTTGCCCTTTGTTTATTTTTGACAATGACTTTTCATGAAGGTTATATTTTTTCCAATTTTTTAGTTGCCAACTGATAATAGAAATGTGTTTTAATTTACTTTACTTTTGCAATACTGTGACTAATTAAAACTTTTACACCTTGTATTTCTTTAAAAAAACAATTTTAGAATCTAGTTTGTACAGTGTGTCCATGTTACGGAGGACTATGGAAATCTTGAAAATAGTTAAAGATTCAGACTTGGTTAAATGGGAGAAAAGTTGCTTAATCTTGGCCTTAATAAAATGACATTTAAAAATTACCATTTTTTTTTATTTTTAAAATATTTTGCAAAAAATTTTGTGGTTTTATGTTTTATTTTTTTGCCAACCAAACTAATGAGACTTCTCAGCAACAACTAAAGAAAAGCAATTTATAGTGAATATGTAGAAACAGATATTAAATAAAGCGCTGGAAGCAAACCGTATATTATTATATGGTTTCAAACATAAGTGGCAGCAGGTAATAATGAGTGATTGGAAATTCAAGTTTAACATTTATGTGTTTTTATTTTTAAACACCGGCACTATAACTTCATTTTATGTAACCTAAACATCAACAAACTTATGGCAATGCCACTCAAACCCATAACTAAAATCTGGGGAATTTTTTGGTAACTTTTGTGCAAGCCATTCCTCCTAGTTTTTACAGAAGGCTTTGATTTCATTTCTTGATAAATCTATCGATTCAACAGAAAAACTTCTCGTTTTTTCTTTTGCCCTCGATATTGAGCGTATTTATTTTTCGTCACGTAGATGAGTGAAGTTTTCAACTAGATATGTTTTTTTTTCAGCATTAAGAAGCAATCACAGAGACATTTTGATGAAATGCTATTTTTTGACGACGAAAGCCGCAACATTTACGATATAACTAAGTTAGGAGTTGTATCAATATTAGTTAAAAATGGAGTTACAATGCATGTTATGGAACAGGGAATACAAAAGTATATTGATAGCCATAAGTAAACTTGTATGTAAATAATTATTTTTAAGAAAGTAATAGAAAAATTTTTGTTGATATTTTATAAGTTTGGTTTATTGATATAAATAAATTAATTTTAGAATAATTTCAACGTTTTTTTTTCTCCATAATGGTGCTGGATGCTATTATCGACATGGGCCTATCAAACAAATTTTAGTTTGTTTATTTGAGGTAAGGGTTGCCATTAGGTAGAATAAAATTTGCATCTTTTATTTTGACTTTTGACATGTGAGTTGCAATCTGGCAAGTATTAAGCGGTTTTTTGCTTTTGAAGGTAACTATTTGTGGTGAAAACATCAGAATATGTTAAATACATACCTATGTACTTTTCATTTGTTTAAACGCCATCATGAACCCATTCGTAGTTTATTTTATTCAAAGGGATTCCAGATTTCATAGTATAGATGTGACGCTTTTTAATCGTGGATTAAGATAGTCAACCTGTTTTGAACTGTTAAGTGAACTGATTACCTCGGACGTCACGTCTGGTTTCAGACAAGTGCCTCAACAATAAAATCACTTTGTCTGCCGTGATAGCTTTTAAACAGCTGGATAAAAGTATCCGTTGTTCAGTGATGACAGTGTATCAGAAAATTTATTAAAAGTCTAAAATTCAAATAAACTTATTATTATTGTAACATAGTTATTGTCAACGGCACTTACACAAAAATATAATCAAAATTTAAATAACGTATTATGAGAGGGGTGCGTGCAACGCAGCTAGGCGGGTAATGACTGCGAAGCTCAACGGTGTGAGAACATCCGAAAGGGCAAGTGGTACTCGTTACTCTATTTTCCAGGTCTAATTGATAATAAAATGTTAAGTAGTATTACGGTAGAAAACCACGTTATCAACCGTGTTCTAGTGCCTGAAAAAGTAGATTCCGGGATCGGTAAACTGGTCTGTATTGAAAACTCTACATTATACTGTTTTTAAAAATTTTATTATTATTAAGTTTTGAGTGATAGACACATGATTTAACAGCAACAGGCAATAGAAAATGATATTTTCACTTAAAAAATATAATGTGGAGGAACTCTGTTAGCCTCAGATTCCAGGGTGTCCATAGACTCTAGCCTCAAATGACATCAATGGCAATTCCAGTAAGCTAGGATGCATCATTTTTCTTTTACGAGAGCTGAGGGGATTATGATGATGGCAACTCATGGAGATATTCAAATAGGTCCCTAATGCTTGAACGCAGCGAGTAGAATTGTCGAGAGAAGTGTTGATATAATGTGACAGATCTGGTTGGCAATAGCAAGTTTCTGATGTCAAATTATGTGTTCTTTCCCTTGCATAACCCCCTTCCCTTGGTTGAATAATCTAGGACTAGAAATAGAGACAGTATATTGTCCTCTTCCGTTGTACGAGTAGGTTGGGGAAGTGCCAGAGTAAAACAGAATATATAAATATAACAGTATAGTACAATAAAACAGTATAGTACATATGATCGCGAGCTGTTGGCTATACAGGGTAATTCAAATTCGACCCTCACCATTGGGATCTCAGAAACCATAAGAGATACGAGAAAGTTTAAATTGGGGCAAAGTTGCGCAATTTAAAGCTCAACCAAATGCTGTTTTAAAATTTTTGATTTTCCGAGTACTTCCGAAGATATCCGAAAAAAACTGAAAATTTGATTTTTTGTTTTTATTTATTTCTAACCTTATTTGAAGAGATATCCCAAAACTAAAAGCATCTTTTCATTGCCACTTTTTCCTAGCTATTCGATGATGGATACAAATTTGCCACACGACGTTTCGTTTTCTGTCAGTCATCATCAACTTTCTTTTTTCTTATGGGCGCCATATTGGATTTTTAGCCCACCAAATAGTACGTTTTATTCTGATTTTAGTGATGTATAATAACTTATGATTTGCTTCATAAATAACAAAATAATTTAATAAAAACTATTTTTACTTTAGTTATTGGCTTTGAGTTAATGGGCCGTTTTAAAAAATGTCATTATTTGACAGTACTTGTCAAACACGATAATTCGGATGATCATTAGAGCGTCAATCATAGTTAAAAATGTATCTAGAAAAGAAACACCCGCAGAAAATGTTATTATTATACAAGCATTGCTGAACTATTTAGGTTAATCAGAAAAAGAGATTTGTTAGCATTATCTCTAACTTCAAAGGCTTATTTATGTTTCCAAGAGAAAGATCATCATTTTAAGAACTTCATTTTTTGCCAAATTTCAATTTTGTATAATGTTAAGTGCAAGTTTATAGTTATTTATACAGTAAGTGACAAACCATTTTTTATTCATTCATATTTATTCGAGTGAATAAACCGGTTTAAGTCACGTGTCTTATACAGTATTTTATTAAATTTCGACTTCTTATATTAAAAAAAAAAACTAAAATTACAGTTCTATTAAATTTGCACCGCGCCCCGTAGATGTAACATTGATGTTTGTTTGTTTACATCTGTAAATAGGCGAATGTCATTCAGAGTGATTTAATAGTTATTTATACAGCAAGTGACTTAAACCATTTTTTATTCACGAAAAGAACAACTAGGTCCACAAGCGTAGCGAGTGGCCTAAGCTCTTCGAGTGAATAAACCGGTTTAAGTCAAGTCACGTGTACACCTTTGTGACTAAGTATTTTCAGGCCAATTGCGTGTGACAAGTACTACCAAGTAATCTTCATAAAACGTCTCATTAACAAAGCTAACTAAGGTAAAATCTCTAAAAGCTCTAATGATCGTCCGAATTATCGTGTTTGACAAGTACTGTCAAATAATGACATTTTATAAAACGGCCCATTAACTCAAAGCCAATAACTAAAGTAAAAATAGTTTTTATTGAATTATTTTGTTATTTATGAAGCAAATCATAAATTATTATACATCACTAAAATCAGAATAAAACGTACTATTTGGTGGGCTAAAAATCCAATATGGCGCCCATAAGAAAAAAGAAAGTTGATGATGGCTGCCAAAAAACGAAACGTCGTGTGGCAAATTTGGATCCATCATCGAATAGCTGAGAAAAAGTGGCAATGAAAAGGTGCTTTTAGTTTTGGAATATCTCTTCAAATAAGATTAGAAATAAATAAAAACAAAAAATCAAATTTTCAGTTTTTTTCGGATATCTTCGGAAGTACTCGGAAAATCGAAATTTTTAAAACTGCATTTGGTTGAGCTTTACATTGCGCAACTTTGCCCCAATTTAAACTTTCTCGTATCTCTTATAGTTTCCGAGATCCCAATGGTGAGGGTCGAATTTGAATTACCCTGTATATGCAGCCATCAAATACTTTCAGTACTTGTTGGAAGGACGCTCTTTCCAAATTTTTACCAACCACAAGCCCTTAACTTTTGCCTTTAAGCAAAAAGCAGACAAATCGTCTCCTCAACAAATTAGACACCTGAGTTTTATTGCACAGTTTTCTACTAATATAACTAACATTAGTGGCAAACATAATATTGTAGCTGATGCTCTTTCACATTTAGAAGCTATATCAATCTTCCTCAAGGTATTGATTATGAAGCTTTGCAACAGCAACAATCGCTTGATCAGGAACTACAAGAATTGCTTAACAACACTAACACACACTAAAACTTAATCAATGTGCATTTGCCAATTATTGTCATTTATTGTCATACAAATCAAAACAAAATTCGTCCCTTCATTCCAATCAACTTTAGACGTCACATTTTCATTAAGTTTCACGGTTTATCACATCCAGAGGTGCTTTCCAGTGACCTATATGAACTGCTCGGAGTAGTTCCCGACTGTTAGTGAATTACTTTTGACCGTTCCAGTAGGTCGGGACTTTTCGCTTCTGTACTGCTTCGAGTTGTAATCCCCTGCCCCCTGGCGCACCACCCGATTAATTGGTACATGTTGCTCCGTTAAGTATATACAGTTCAATTCTTGTTTGAATGTTCCAGTGAAAGAAGAAGAACAGTTGAAAAGCTATACACCTCGGAGTACTCTGTTCCTAAATTTTAATCACTGGAAAGCACCTCTAGAATTCGAGCTACAAATAGACTTATTTCAACCCGTTTTGTTTGGCCCGGGATGAATAAATTTATCCGCAATTGGAATGCAGAAGTCTTGCATTTCTTGTTAACGAGCTAAAGAACAAGCATACATTTACAGCTTTTCAACAATTCCAAATTTCAGAAGAACGTTTTCAAATTATCAATATTGACATTATAGGACCATTACCTCCTTCTAAAGGCTTTACATATTGTTTAACATGTATAGATCGCTTTTCTTGCTGGGCTGAAGCTTTCCCTTTAACTGACATGTCAGCAGAACAGGTTGCCTCAGTTTTTTATACAAATTGGATATGTCGTTTTGGAATACCTTCGCGTGTTGTCACTGATCAAGGTCGTCAATTTGAAAGTACCCTATTTCGGTCACTTTCTACTTTTATAGGTTGTGAGAAAGTTCGAACCTCACCCTATCATCCCCAAGCATGGTAAGATAGAGAGATGGCACAGGACCCTTAAGTCAGCAATTATACTGCCAACAGTACTTTTAGGCTTACATTGCACTGTTAGGAAAAATGTTGGAGTTTCCCCAGCTGAAATGCTGTATGGAACCACCTTAAGACTTCCTGGTGAGTTTTTCGAGTCACCATCCTTAGACACTTCTTCTGGCAGTATTCCCCTTTCATTTGTCAATCAGTTGAAACAAAAAATGGAATTGCTCAGACCTATCCCTGACAGTAATCATTGAACCACTTAAATATTTGACTCTCCAGAACTTAACACTTGTACACATGTTTCTATTCGAAAAGATTCAGTTAAGAAGTCTTTACAACCTCCTTATGCTGGCCCTTTTCGTGTTGTTAAACGTTTCGACAAATACTTTACTGTTTTGGTTAAAGATAAGGAAACCAACATTTCTAAAGATGTTGGTTTCCGAAGGCTTAAACCTGCATTTTTGTTACCTATTGATAATATTTTGCATGATCATAGTTATTGTCAAGTTGAACCCCTTAGAAGTGTTAATACTTTTGCTCCTAATAAAGTTAAGAAACAAGCTTGTTTTAGTTGTAACTTAGAAACTTTTACATTAGCTTAATTTTCTTTATAAGACTGCATCGATCTCATGTTTAATTAATAATTAAGCTCAAATATTATCTTCAGTTGACTAATGTCATTATAATGTCTTAATATTTATATATTAATAGAAATAAGGCTATTTATGTGATATTATGATGTATCTGTATCTTTAATGTAAAATCTTGTTTTAATCAATATTTAATATGTAACTACATTGTTAGGTGTTTCATGATTTTGTTTTTAAACTCGGTTTTTTTTGGGGGGGGGGGAGGTTGTGGCGGTCATACGGCAACACTGAACTTTTGGAATTCGTCAATTGTCGACGGTCTGAAATGACACACAAATCAATGTCAATAAAAAACAGGATATCTCTCTCTCTGAAGCTTACACTTTTGTTAGTTTTTTCCCTCCAATTTCATAATTTTAACAATATAAAATATACATATAATATTTTAATAAAGTCATTGATTATCAAACTGTGTCAGAGATTCACTTGCTGCCTGTGTCCAGAGTCAAACAGTCGTGTACAGTTACAGTACCCACAAACCACGACAAAGTTAAATCGTGACAGACGATGCGGGCTTGATGCTAGCAAAGTTGTTGATGCGTGGTGCCATCTGTGCGGACGTGTGCGAAGTGAGTCGTCACAGTACTCCCCTTCCAGTGACAACGAAGTGATGTATGATGGAGTAGTGAAGAGTAATAGTGGATTGGCTGAAGGCAAGGACGAAGTTGGTAACGAGTTGCGGCTGTGCAGCGATGGAGGTGAAATGCGACCGTGTGAGCATTAAAAGTGATTCCATATTATCTGCAGCCAGAAGATTGCGTGTTGCTTGACGAGGGTCACCAGCTATGGGGAAAGGTTCCCATAAAGTTGAAGTGTGAGAGAGAATGACAGGGATGGCGCATGACGTTGATGTCATGTGGACTTGCCTGAGGCGTGTTGCCTGTTGACCGATAAAGTGGGTTTCGTCCCGGGAGCTGTCGTTGGACTCGTCAGTAAGGCGTGGTAAGGCTTGACAGATCCGTGCTTATACATACGACTGAAGATGACTTGTAACGGCTATATGAAGTTAAATCGTGACAGACAATGCGGGCTTGATGCTAGCAGAGTTTTTGATGCAAACTCGCCACAACTCTTTACTCGTAACCTATTATTATCATCCAAATTTTAATTTAAAAATTTAAAATTAAAACTGTAGTGGTTGGTTTACTGGTATTTGTACTGAGTATATTTTTCTTATTATTTTTCATAGGGGGAGCTTGTATAGCTACATGTGTGCAGTCAATTGCACTTATTATCAGAAAACATTCACCGTTTTCCATAAATCCTTGTTTTACTGTATTTTGTGCTTCGCTGTTGTCGGAAATTGTTTTTGACAATTACAGATGTGACTGGTTTTAAATACTTGGAGAGAATCTGTGTCATACACCCACAAACTTCTAATAACTTCCTTGATCCAATAAGTGTAAAGTTGGTAGGACTCTGTAAACTTTGCAAATTGTAATTTCTTCCTTCTGTATTCTTAAATGTGGAGATAGATGTTCCATCAACCACATCCAAAGCACATTTTTTTATATATAGTCGGTATACACCATTGACATACACCTTGGAATATTTCTGCAGTCAACGTGAATAGATTTTCTACTATCTCTCAAAAACCTCCGGCTTACTCGAAAGTTGTCTGGAAAATGTACTTCTAATGAAATACTAGATTCGTCACTTAAAATAAATAACTATCCGGATTTTACAGTAAAATCCTCTAATAAATCAATGATAAATCAATATAGCAACAATAAGTTGTTATGCAATTTTGTTATATATTTTGTTGTTTATTGTAACAATCGAAATCATAACAAGATCCGCAACAAATATCTTAACATATTTAACAACATTAAGGGGTCACAATAGTAGCACTTCTTGCTAATACCCTTGCTAAGTAAAAATATAACTAAATTAACAATACTGTAAAGATAACAATGGTCACAATAGTAAAGGCAGATAACCAGAAAGAACCGGGTTGTTTAGAAAAAACCCTGGGGTTTAAACCCAACCGGGTGCCAAAGGTTTTTATGGTTTTTTTCCCTCCGACCCATCTCTACTGTTGAAAGCATGTTGATTTGATAGTTCACAGCTGTTATGTCAAATCTATTTTCTATTGCAGTAGGTGTACGTCAAGGTCGTCGACTTATCTGGGTGTGTTGATGTTGATAGTTTTCCTTCCTTAATAATTTTCAATATTTTATTTCAATTGGTGTTGTAATCTCCAAATTTAAGACTTGACGTTATTAAGTACGTTATTCCAAAATTCTATTTGCCTTTTGTTGATCCTGTACTGTGTGTTCCCTGTGTAAATAGAACAACCTATAAAAGTTGTGTGAATATCTATTTAAAGACACACTACCAGGAATCCCGAGACACGCCTTTATTTTTCAGTTTTTCTACACTTTTTCATTTAATTTTCGTTTGTTAAAGAGTATCTTTGTTATGTCGCCGACACCATTACCTATGCCTGGGTAAGCATGTCAATTAGTTTATGAAAAATGCATGTTAATCTGACTGTAGTGAATTAACCTTTTTTAGAGTGGTTTATTTAACATCTGCATGGATTAACATAAGTACAATATATTATTAATATTGAATGTAAAATTGTATTATTATAAAATACCTATTAGAGAAAAAAATAAATATAATGAGGAACCATCAGACAAAGTTTGTTAATCTTGAGGGGTAAACTGCTGGGTAAAATCTTGTACAGTTTGTCTAAATAAGGGTGCTTCTGGATTTTTTCAGTTTAGCAGTTATCCTAGAGGTTCCAAGAAAAATAAATTGTTATAAAAAGGGCCCCAAAGAAACTAGAAAATATTTGCAGTTTCAAGATAATGTCCACAAGAGGGAGTACTAACAACTTCTTAAACAACTTTAATTCAAAAAGTGCATAGGTACCTACCTATCTCTAAAGCAGGTTTTACATGAAAAGTTTTAAATCCAAAGAAATTGAAAACATTTATTTTATCAAATTTTATGCCTCAAATAAATTCATGAACTTCTTGAAGCATAAAGTGATTTGATTTTACGCTTATCAAACTTTTATGTCAAAGCTGTCAATGAAATCAGTGTGACCAACCAAACCAAGTGAATTTAGTGTTTAGGTGGTAATAACTACAGATTATTCCTACTTGTTTTTCTGGTATTTTTGATATTTTTATTTTGAAATTTCATAATCATCCTGAATACTGTGTTTATGTATTGAATTCTGCAGCTCTCACTCTCACTTTTTCTTTTTTGTCTGTTGGCTGGATAGAATAAAAAAATAGACAAAGTTTGGTTGTTGCTAAATATCTAGAAATATCACAAACTTCTCTAAAAAATGGTTTCTAATTGGTCTTCTAAAACTGCAATTTTTTCCCCATTTAACCGACTTTGTAGCTCTACTAGTTTCCAAGATCTTTTCACTAATACTAAAGAAAAACTCACTCTGTATTGAACACTCTGAAACAATTGAAGATAGATATAGGATATGCTTTATAAAGAATACCTCCTAACAAAAAAGTTAAATCTAATCCAAATGTTATCGAAGTTATTGAAACACACTGTACAGTAATGCCTAATATGCCAAAAATGTCCACTAATTTCCAATTAACCATACCCACAAACTACCAACTGGAGTGGTGGTATAAAAAGACACCTTTTTTGATAAAAAAAAATACTTGAAATATGCCTGCAACCATTTCTACCCTTCCCTTTATCTAACAAAAAAGTACTATTCTGTCATAAGATAAGTGGTAATAAAACATAAGTTCCTACATTAATATAATTCATAATTTTGATAACCAAACTAATAAATGACATCTTGAAAAAAATGTTAAACATAATTATGATACAGATACTTGATACTAAATCTAATATTTTCAGCTCCCAATACATTTTTAATTTACACATATCCGAAATAAACGGTTTTTTAGGCAAAATTGTAGAAAAAAATTATTAACGTACGTCGATTTTCGTTTGCACTAAGTGGCAAAGCTAACGCAAAATCTATTAGAAAAATAAAATACAAATTTAATCTTTCAGAACAATTGTCATTTGCAATAACAGTTGTTCAATACATTTTCAAGCATCACATAGTGGTTGTAAGTCATGTGACCGTGTTTTCCTAATTTCCAAATCAAATTCAAATTTTATCAAAGTTGCCCTTAACTAGTCAAAGTGTTTTTAATGCACCTTATTGTCACTAAACCGTAAATAATACGCTTATTTGTATAAAGTTTTCGATATAAGTCAATGAATAGCCAATGAAATGAGCTTTCCATTGACGTATAAAAGTTGATTGGTTAGTGGTAGGGTTTGACCGCTAGAGAGCGTCAAAATTTTAGAAAATAAAACTACAAAATTTTTAATTTTAATTCAATTACGGCGTTAATTTCCAACGGATTTTATTGAAATTACCAAATTTTATTTTAATAATTTTTATTACAAATTGAAAGTATGAACAGGACAACCAGTTGCATGTGACAAAATACCAACTGTCAAGTAATGTTCATAAATAAAGTCCGGATTAAAGAGCACTAAAATCGTGAAAAAAAACGCTTAATAAGCAAAATTATTTTCCTCAAAAAAGCATAAAAATCTGTAAAAAAGCATAAAACTCTTTCAGAAATACAAATACTTTTACTTTTTTTGAGTTCTAGAAATTTTTTAAATCTTGCTTAAAACTGCTTTAGAAGCATACGAAAGATTTTAGACATAGAAACAATTGGAAGGTTTTTGGACAGTTTAAAGTGCATATTGAAGGTTCTGGAATGCTTTAGAGGCATTTGGAAATTCTTAGACTATTCTAGATTTTTTTTCAAGCTGATATACTGTTTTGGTATCTTTTGGGAGCATCTGGACTAGTTGAAGAGCATTTGGAATCTTTTAGACTGTTCTAAAAGCTTTTGGAAGCTTCTAAGTGTTTTGAAAGGCTTCCGACTGTTTTAGAAGGATTTTTGGGTTTCTGCAGTGTTTTGAAATCTTTTTAGACTACTTTAGGAACATTGAAGGTACTAGACTGGTGATTTGAAACCTTGTAGACGGTTCTAGAAACTTTTAGATGCTCTTAAACTGTTTTAAAAGCATACGGAAGCTTTTAGGGCGTGCGCGCACTGTGACTGCCTTGAAATTTTTTAAAAGCTTCTAGACTAATTGAAGATCATATGGAAGCCTTTAAAACGTTGTAAAAGCTTTTGGAAACTTCTACACTGTTTTGGAACACTTTCGACTGCTTGAGAAGCATTTTGGAGTTTCTGCTGTGTTTTTTTTTTTGTAATGCTAACCGTTTTCGAGATATTTTCCAAAAACTACCTTGATGCACTTTTTACCGAAAATTAGGTCAATACTTTAACACCCTGTAGCTTGGTTATTTTAGGGAGTTCAGGGTGGTTCAACCACTCAACCAAATCGTCTTGAACTGCTCTTTTCAGAGCAAAAAATTGTATCTAAAAAAATTGTGTACAGGGTGAGCAAAAATAATGATCCACTAACAATTTTGTGCACCCTGTATACAGGTAACTGTATTGAAGTTCAAACGTTACGTAGTTTCGTTTAGTGATCCATTAGGAACAAGTCAGTCTTGAAAACTGTTCTAATTTCAAAGTCAGTGACTAAATGGCGGCAGTTACAGCAAAACGGACACCAGGTTCGTGTTTCCCATGTCATAATTAGTTAAAATTGCCTTTATAGACTACTTTAGGAGCATTTAGAAAGTGTTTACAGTTTAAAGAGCACTGAAGGATCTAGACTTTGTTCTTAAGGCATTTAAAACCTTGTAGACCAGTTTATAAACTTCAAGAAGCTGTTAGACTGCTCTAGAAGCATACGAAAGCTTTTAGACTGTATTAGAAATCTTTTGAGAGCTTCTATAGATAAGATTTGGAAGCTTTTCAACTGTTCTAAAAGCTTTTGGAAGCTTCTAGACTATATTGTAAGATTTTGCAAGACATTTTGAATGTTCTATAGTGTTTTGGAATGTTTTTACACTTTTTAGACTACTTCGGAGCATTTGGAAATTATTTGGTCAGTTTAAATTTGTAAATTGACACTTACCCATTTTGAAACAAATAATTGGTATGTTTTGGTCTCTCAGAAGCCTTCAATATCTAAATATAGCTATTGAAATTGTAAATTAGCCTATTCAACTTACAACCATACAAAAAATAGCAGCAAATAATCACAAAAAACTAAATTAAGCACAAAAAGAAGAAAGAAGTATAAAAAGCAAGAAGCAAAGGTTGCTTTTATTATTTACAAAAAGCAAAATTCCTAGAAATCCGGACTCTATTCATAAAGCTTCTCATTAACACATTAACTCAAAGCCAACATTTTTGGTTTTGGAATATGTCTCAAATACTGTTAGAAATAAATAACAACTAATATTCAATTTTTCAGTTTTGTTCGGATATATTCGGAGGTATGTACTTGTAAAATCAAAATTTTTTATTAGGGTCAGATTTAAATTGCGCAACTTTGCCCCGATTTAAACTTTCTCATATCTTATGGTTTTCGAGATCCCATTGGTGAAGGTCGAATTTGAATTACTCTGTATAGTATAATAGGGTCTCGCAGAAAATTGTGTTCCTAACAGTAGAACATAACACAACTCAATCTATGTAAGTGTAAGCAAAAAACACAAAGTCGATCTCTCCAAAGTATGTGTCTAAAGAAAAGCTATAGCTTTTCCTCGAAGAAACAAGGCTTTGGGGCCTAATTTGCACTTTAATGCAAGATAATTTGAATGGTGAATGTATGGAAAGTATAAAATACTAATTTAATGTCCAGTAATGCCTACTAATTCCCCAGCAATGCTCACAATTACTTACTTATTATTTTCTTAGTAATGCTGTGCTGTAATGCCCACTAATTCCTACACTTCCCAGAGGTTTACTCTTTGGGTTTTTCTATCAAAACACACCCCGTACATTGTAGGACAATATACAATGTTGACTGTAAAAAAAACATTTGTTATTACCTTTCTCCACTTAACTTTAGTTTTTTAGTTGTCTGTAATGCCCGTTTCCCCATCATTGGCTAAGTTGAATTTAAGGACAGCTTAGATAAGTTTAGTTTAGACTGTGTTATTTTGCACCTGATCTGTCCTATTCAAACCAACTTAACAACTTACTTAAGTCGTGCTTAAAATCGACTTGGAAGTGTCGGGGAAACAGGCGTAAATAAACTTGTGCATGGGTGTTTGCTTTTTGCTTAAAGTTCAACGAGAACGCTAGATTGAAGAAAATTAAATTACCTACCTAAACTGGAAATATTTTTTGGGGTTTGGTGAACAAACAGCATCACACATTCCGTTTAGTTCTTTTGTTGTAAATGATATGGTTGTCGTAATCTGCGCTGGTATAAATGTCAGTTGCTGTATAAGCAGCCATGTTTAAAATGATTCTTTATCTAATTAGTGATAACAGATATTTTTATTGACTTATTGATAAAATGAACAAACTTTATTCCTACCTTTATGGCTTGTAGTTGTATACATACTCGCCGCGTGATAACCTGCTAAAGTAGCTTTATATACGATTTTTTTCAAAATGAATAATGAGAAAGACGCCTCTCCTGTGATTCCAATGTTAGGTCCTATAAAACAGAGCAGTTTGGCTCAGCGACGAGCGTCAAGGGGTTCAAAAGACAATCTGCTTTTAGTTGATAGTTACCACAGATATGAAGAGTATGACAATGTCTCTTTGTCCCCTCCGCCTATTGTTCAAGCCACTGTAGTATCTTGGTAGGATTCTTTCAGTGTATTTGATGTTTGAGTACAAATTCAAGAAATAAGTGAGTTTTTTTTGCAGGGTTACCCACATTGCTAACATGTCTAGAGAGAATATGATTTGCGCCAAGTGTAGTGAAGGTTTTGGCCCTCAGGAGAAAATTGTCAATTCCACTGGACAGCTATGGCATCAGCAGTGTTTTGTGTAAGATTATTTATTTAGCTAAGCCTCAACTTTGACAGAAAACATCATCTGTGTGGCCGTTTTAAGCAAAAAAAAGCTTCGTCTAAAAGTCTAAACAACTGTCTGATTTCAATGTAAGCCTAGTTGAAACAATTTTTTTTCAATAATAAACAAGAAGACGTTACAGTGAGAGCCGTCACTGACCAGTCGATAATATTTCTAAATACAATGAAATAAATATAGGATGACATAACAATGTAATAGACAGGTAAATGTTTTAAATATGACAAGTCTGTCAAATAAAGAAGCAAACGTCAAAAAT
Organism: Ips typographus; assembly: GCF_016097725.1. Classification (NCBI taxonomy): domain Eukaryota; kingdom Metazoa; phylum Arthropoda; class Insecta; order Coleoptera; family Curculionidae; genus Ips; species Ips typographus. Next base: position 670,729 of record NC_138427.1, read on the forward strand.
CATTCATTCTAAGACCACATGGGCGGCATTTTTGTAAATCATCACATGGTTGGTATGGTTGATTTTCGGAAAAAAGATCGGACATGAAGATTTTTATTTTTTATGGCGTTCTTTTATGGCAAATTCTAAATGTATACAGATTGACCCGAAAACAAGTTACAACTGTCAATTTTATTTTTTCAAAATTTCAATTTTTTAAATTTTATGTCATTTTTGGATTCTGCATGGAATTCTAAGTATGTTGCATGTATAAAATATGAAATAAAAATATGAGGTTTTTATTTGAAAAAATGAAGTTCACTGGTAAGCTGTGTTTTTAGGACCTCCTGTATACAGACATTTATTCTAAAAATAATCGCAATACAAAACAAAAATCGATGTGTCCGAGCAGTTTTCCAAAAAACAAACCACTTTTAATAGAATGTTTACGTAACTTTACGGACACAGTGTATACGCTTGAGAGAAAGCAGGACATTACTGTATACTAAAATGTTCAGTGTGAATACTAAAATGTTTAGTGTGTGAATTTAATTGCTCTTTCCAAAGTCATAATTAGACTTATTAGACGGCCAGGATTACTTAAGGCTTAACATGCTCGGCCTGTATGAGTACATATAGTGCTAAAAGTGAAGCCTGGCTTTAAAGAAAAGATTGGCTTGTAATAGCCAGGATGGTCAGGGCCTAGATAATGCCAATTAATGGAGAATGTGGCCATTAGTGCATTTCGGGCATACATTATTATAGATTATCGCCGATATTTGTTATGCCAGCTCAATTACTGTCACTTGATGAATAACCTTTTTTGGCAAAAGATTTAACATGTCGAGCGGTCTGGCTATATTTTTCATCTATGACGTTATGATCGTCTGTGACGTACAGGGACAGTTATTTGACGAAGAGTATTACATTGTTGCGTCAACCAATCTTGGTTTGATTTTCTTCATAGTTTTAACTGTATATGGGGTTTGTCGTAGTTGCGCTCAGTGCTTCAGAGAGTTTGAGGATGGCGTTTTCTTCGAATACGATGGACGCAAATATTGTGAACATGACTTTCATGTGCTGTTTGCGCCCTGCTGTCAACGGTGTAATACCTTTATTATAGGTTGGTAGACTGATATTGTTATTTATTAGGTCTGTTCGCAGAGGGAATCTCCAACTAGTAATCAAAGAAATAGATAGAGAATGAAACTTGACATTTACTGTTTCTGAGTTGGAAACTAGTCAGGGATTGCCTCTGCGAACAGGCCTTTTACTGCTGAACAGAAGTTGAGGATTTTATAATACGATTTTCAGGTAGAGTTATCAAGGCAATGAACTCTTCATGGCACGCGGAGTGTTTTCGATGCGAAATGTGCGAGATTGAACTGGCTGATACCGGGTTTATTAAAAATGGTGGTCGAGCGCTTTGCCACGAATGCAACGCGAAAGCGAAGGCTCAAGCAATCGGAAAATATGTCTGTCATAAATGCCAGTAAGTTTAACCTTGTTTAGGTGTGAATAACCAATTCTATGCTATTATAGTCCAATCAAATAAGAATCTGAAAACTCTTGTACTTGCTTCTTTATTTTGGTGTTCTTAAAGTTAGCTCTTAAAATTCCCACATAGTACAGGGTAACGTTCCAGCTTGTTACCTTTCATTCCAAAGTTGTTTTAACTGGGGTCTTATTATGTAGTTCGATAATTGACGATCAACCGCTGCGATTTAGAGGCGAAGTGTACCATGCGTACCACTTCAACTGTTCAGCTTGTGGCGTCGAGTTGGACGAAAATGCGCGGGAGGTACGCAATCGTCCTGGCTTAGCGAAAAACGACGTAAATGAGCTGTACTGCCTACGGTGCCACGACAAGATGGGCATTCCAATATGTGGAGCTTGTAGACGTCCAATTGAGGAACGAGTCGTTACAGCTTTGGGAAAGCATTGGCACGTCGAGGTATCTATTTTAATTTTACATTATGCCCGTTTGCACAAGCTATTTTTAAAAGTGGCTATTTCTTAGAATAAGAATAAATTAATTTAGGTAGGGCGCTGTTTCTGTTGCCTCATGTTAGGTGCTACCAGAGATGGGCATTTTTACTGTTACTTGTTATCGATACCCGTTATCGGTATTTAATTATAAGTGTAACGCCCTTTTCTTACCATTACCAGTCGGATTGCGAACGCTCGATTCGAAACCGATCGGTCTCGAATCATGATTGTAAATGCTGTTTTGTGATACTCTGTGAACTCGGTAAAAGTCAAATACTATTGGCGTTTCAAGATAAGAGATTCCAGCTGTCATTTCTCCGGAAATTTTCATGGAATATACCGCTGTCTGACCTGGTATCAGTTTGGTTAGAACTTGGTCTCATTTTAATGACGTCATTGATTTACCTACCTTGAATTTGTTTGGTATTGTTTTCTGGTATGAACACTATTAACCTAACCTAACTAACTACCTAATTGTCGTAATTATCCTAATTGATGTCGTTTGATGTGTCTTATTATTTATGTATTTTATTATTGTTATATTACTTAATTTGATCATTATTTTAACTATTAGTTTATTGTAAACCAAGAGCCGCGGACGAAGAAATAACTAACTTTAAACATATACCCTACCTTACAATAAATTCAGTTGCAGATCTCGGTGATCCTTAAAGAATATATCTTGACCATTTATATTCAGTTTAATTTCTCCCATTTCTTATATTTGCCGCGATAATCGGCTTTGAATTTGCCGCCTTTTGCTGCTACTTAACACAACAAAAGTGACAACCTGACAACTGACTCCTGATACCCGATACCGGGCGTTGTAACCATCTCAACGACATGGTCTCAAAATTTGCCAGACCATTGTGATACCAGGTTAGAAGTAACGTCATGGTATCATAGGTATGAAAAACCAGTCATACCATTCTCATACCAAGAAAGCATGAAAACTCTTATTGATTTTGGTTAGGAATTTAGCACTGGTTTCATAAATATGAAGTGACAGTGTCACATTATTTATAATGTTAGGTTTGGAACGGGTTGCTTGATTTTAGTTCAACTGGCGCTGCGATCTTAACTTGAAACGCCAATAGGGAACGCTATATCAAATGTTTCACTTTGTTGCGAATTAGTAGAGTATGACAAAACAGCATTTAAAATCACGTTTCGATAGCCACTCATTTCGAATCTAGCGTTCGCAATCCGGCTGCAGGTTTGCGGCTGCCACTTACAGAGTTTTTAAGTGTCAGTAGGATCTCTTTTGGTTACCGATGTCGGCGGGTTGTTATTTACTCTTTCCAGAACAGCGTTCCTCCTTCCCCAATTATTAATTTTATACGATCCTCTTTTCTTTTCAAACCAACCGTATTTTTTTTAAATTTTCCACAATTCTTTCGGGATAAAGTTTAAAGTACAAGTCACTGTGAATTTTTCTTAGATTTAAAGTAACACTGAAGCATATCAGTTTTTTCATTAAAAAAAACTTGCAGCCATTTTATAAAAAAAAGTAAGGTAAAAAATAAGTTTTCTCGTATTTTCTTTTAATTTCACACAACACAAACCTTCAAGTTTGTATGGTAAGTTTGGACTACCAAAATATTTATCAGAACAAAGTGCCCTAAAAATATCAAAATTTAACAGCTGTCCAATAAATAGTTTGCTTTCAGTAGCTTCGCGGAAACAAAAAATAATAAAATATTTTTCAAAAAAGCTTTGAATTCGCCATATAATTCTATAAAACTTATCGAATTTAAACATTTTTGTAACTTCAATATTAACTGAGATCCCAATGGTGTTGGTTGCCGGTTTTGTTGTCCGGCACGTTAAATACTCAGTCATATTTAAGTATGTTTAACCAAAGCTTTAGGTGCTTGAAATGACTGATGCGTCGTTTTAAAGAAAATTTTTATAAATCAAAAACGACAAATCTATAAAAATTTTATCTACAACACTGTGAAATCTTTTGAAAAAAGTGTCAGAACAATGTGAAATTTATATGTATTTAGTTTCAAACCAAGTTATTAACCAAATTAAATATTGCTTAAAAATCACCAATATTTCTTTTGTAATTTTAATTAATGTTCTAAACGTATCTGAAAGAACTCGAAAGAAGAAGAATTTGTGACGCGTTTTTCATATGGTTCGCTAAAACTCGGGCGCCACATACTGAGTTGTTAAGTGCCAGTAACACGCCTTCGGGCCGCTTTTAAACAGTGGACAACGAAGTTTCTGGGTTTGTAAGCTCCGCAAGGATGAGTTAAACAAGAATCTACTCTCTTTATTCGGAACATAACCACATATCCTACATACTAAAGAAAACATACGGCAATACTTAAAACAGACTTAAAACTCCGCACGGTGCAAGGAACTTAAGAAGTACCCCTTAATCATAAACTTCCGGACTTAACCTAGTGAACGCGTACTTATCTTACGGTGCAGTCTATCCTAAAACTACCGCGGTAATGTTCGGCGGCCGTCTTGCTTTGGTGAGAACTACCATAGAAAGAAAAAGGGAGACGGGTTCCGACACTACGCCAGGGCCCAAAGGACGAACGTCCGTACGACACTACGCCATACTTGGTTCGGGACGGGACCACGTTCGACCATACGCCAAAACGTGTTGCGGTGGGGTGACGTCATGCGAACTACGCCAACATGACGGGGTATCCCTTCGACTCTACGCCAACAGAGGGGAAAGAGATGAGACGGACATGTTTTGACCATACGCCAGAACATAAGGTAAAGGAGCGTTATGCGACTACATGACGGGAACGCTCGGCGACTCTTCGCCACCAAGCGACGGTACTTACGGTTAAGGACGGAGGGTACGAAGCGCTTTTCGGAGTGAGTCTTGCGAAGCGGGGCGAGACTGCCTGCTTCGCCATTATACATGACAGGAAGAATGGTCTCAGATAAGCGGGTCAAGCAAGACTACTGCTTTTTACCCTCCCATCGCTGTAGACCAAAAGGAAAGGTCCGGAAGAAGGACTTCACTGTCCTGGGTGAGAGGCTAAGCCTGCTTCGCGCCATTATTCATGACTAGGGTGCGGCCTCAGATAAGGAGGTCAAGCAAGACTACTGCTTTTTACCTCCCCATCGCTGTAGGCCATTAGGCCAGTATCGGTTCCACCTTTACAACTGCAATTTTTCGACTTGAGTCGAAATTCGCAAATTAAAAGTGAAACCGCGGTCCTGGCTGAGAGTACCCCCGCTGACTAGGGGCTCTTCTGCGCTTTTCTGTCCTCCTGGACGCTTCTTTCTTCATCGGCTTGGTCAAGTCGGGGAAAGTTTGCAAATCAAAAGGCAGGCCATTTCAAGCCAACCCTTTCATTAGCAAACCTAGGTAGGGTTTAGGTCGGGTGGGAAGGAGGTGCCCCCCAATTGTTGGGGGAGCCGGGATGCAGTCAGAGCTCAGTTAGCACTGAGTTAGCTGCGGATAGGTTATACCCAGATTTTACCAGCGATTCTCGCGTTCCGGGGGGAAAAACGTCTGTTGGAGTTGATATTGTAACGTCGCTTCTTCTTGGGTGGGTTGGTCCTAGGTGGAGTTACCTGTAAGAAAAAACATAATTAGTTTATTATATAGCTGGTTTTGGCAGATGTGCAAACAAAGTGTTCATTAATGAGCACATTGCTTGCATCTGCTGCAAAACCGTGTTCAATGTTGTGGTCATGTCCGGGTTGGGGGGCGTAGTAGCCCCTGTCTTAGTAGGTGCGGCCGCCGCTGTATAGCTGACTGGCTTGGGTCTTCTTTGGGTTTGTGGCGTCCGTTTTGGTTTTGTCACTATCGGGCCTTTTTTGCAGCCACGGTAATTTGCGGGGTGGTAATCCTGCTTAGTGCTACGGAGCCACATTTATACGATTCTCAGGGCCCCCACTATAACGACGCGTCAGTAGTGGGGCCGCCGTCGCTTATCGCAGTAGCGCCACAGTTACGATCGGATCGTCGCCTGAGGCTTACCCTCTCCATAATTTTGTTAAACGGTACATAGAAACGCATTTACAACACTTTATTATTTGCCCAGCCGCATCGACCATAAATTGTTGTTATGAGAGCTCAACAAAGCGAAAGAATATATCTTTTTAATAGCGCAAAAAAAAATATTTTAATTTAAAAAATACAACTTTATGTGATAACTCGCAAAACAATTTTTTCTCTCTGGAATCTACTAAGAAAAGTGTCTTAACAATGTAAAAGTTATATTTACATTGTTGTTTTCGAGATCTCTAATAGATAAATAAAAATTTACCTAACCTGTTTTTTGATCGTTGTTTTTTAAACGGATTATAACAGAATTGTTTTTTTTCAGCATTTTGTGTGCGCAAAATGCGAGAAACCGTTTTTCGGACACCGCCATTACGAAAAAAAAGGTCTGGCCTATTGCGAGACTCATTATCATCAGCTGTTTGGAAACTTGTGCCATCATTGCAACCAAGTGATAGCTGGAGACGGTATTGATTGATCTGTAATTTGCCTGTAACATAACGCTAACACTTATTATATAAATTGCAGTATTTACGGCACTGAATAAAGCTTGGTGCGTCCATCACTTTGCCTGTTCAGTGTGCGACCAGAAGATGAATCAAAAAACCAAGTTTTACGAGTGCGACTTGAAGCCGGTATGCAAAAAATGCTACGAAAAATTTCCAAAAGAGCTGAGAAACCGCTTGAGAAGACAACATGAAGCTACGCCCCGTAGAGTGCCAACTCCAGTGGAATAAGGTTCGCGCAGTTTATGAATTGTACCTACGCATTGTATTTTACGTTATGTTAATGTTTGTAGGTATATGCAGGGTGGACCAGTTGTTATAGGCCGTAGAGATAAAAATGTAGATTCAGGAGAATCAGGACCGACTTACCTGTAAAACTATAACTACCTAAAACTATTATATTTTTACCTTATCAACTCAACTTCTAACCATTCTCATTCAAGACTAGCAAACTCTTAACAAAGTTTAATGTCGAATATTCCAAAAAACTGTAAGAGACAAAAGATCAGTTAAATGCGGTCAAAATTGAGCGTATTTGTGGGCGACAAATGTCGTAAAAAGTTTAAAATTTCCAATAATTTCGGAGATATACGACCAGAACCAAAAATTTCGAAAATTTTATTTTTTTTTTAAGTTATTTGATGAGATAATAGAAATATATTTCAATTTTGGAAACTATCATAAGTAGAATCCGGATTTCTAGAAATTTTGCTTTTTGTTAATAATAAAAGCAACCAAACTTTGACATCTAATGTGAACGATTTACGCAAAAACACGTCATTTGACAGATTTTTTCATGCTTTTTTTGCTTTTTTCTTCTTTTTGTGCTTAATATAGTTTTTTGTGCTTATTCGTTGCCATTTTTTCTATAGGTTAATTTACAATTGCAAAAGCTATATTGAGTGAGATATTGAAGACTTCTGAGAGACAAAAACATACCAATTATCTGTTGCAAAGTGGCTAAATAACAATTTACAACTTTAAACTGACCAAATAATTTCCAAATGCTCCGAAGTAGTCTAAAAAAATGTAAAAATATTTCAAAACACTATAGAAGCTTTAAAATGCCTTGCAAAAGCCTGACAAAACAGCCTAGATGCTTCCAAAAGCTTTTCAACTTATCTATAGAACAACAATCAATGAAAAAATTCAAAGGGTAAGTCTCATAGTTTAATTTTTTCATCAAAAGATTTCAAGGCAGTCTAAAAGCTTCCGTATGCTTCTAGAGCAGTTTAACAGCTTCGTCTAAAGACAATCTGCAAGGTTTTAAATGCGTTAAAAGCAGTCTACAGCTTCAATGCCCTTTAAACTGTTCAAACACTTTCCAAATGCTTCTAAAGTAGTCTGAAGCCTTCCAAAAGCTTTTAAAACAGTCTAAAGGCTTCCATATAATCTTCAACTAGTCTAGAGGCTCTCAACAAATTTCAAGGCAGACTAAAAGCTTCCGTACGCTTCTAAAGCAGTTTAAAAGCTTCCACAAGTTTCTAGAACCCTACATAAGTTTTCAAATGCTTTAAAAGCAGTCCAAAACCTTCAATGCTTTTTAAACTCTTCAGAAACCTTTCAAATGCTCCTAAAGTAGTCTAAAAAGATTTCAAAACACTACAGAAACTCCAAAATGTTTCTAAAACAGTCGGAAACCTTTCAAAACAATCTACAAGCTTCCAAAAGCTTTTAGAACAGACTAAAAGATTCCAAATACTCTTTAACTAGTCTAGAAGCTCCCAAAAGGTATCAAAACAGTCTAGAAGTTTTCAAAAAATTCTAGAACTGCCTAAGAATTTCCAAACGCCTCTAAAGCATTCCAGTCCCTTCAATATGCTCTTTAAATTGTCCAAAAACCTTCCAAATGCTCCTTAAGTAATTCAAAAGAATTTTACAGATTTTTATGCTTTTTTGACGAATATAGTTTTAATTTTTAAGCGCTTTTTTTCACGATTTTAGTGCTTTTTAAACTAAGGTTTTAAAATTTTAAAATAGGTTTTTGGTACATTGTGGTTTTTGTCAGATGTGTCCTATAACTATTCGGATATTTTAAACTTTTTAAATTTACAATTTTTGCGCAAAAATGCGCCTTTTGTTTCTATTTAACTAACATTGTGTGCCTTTAATAATTATATTAAGTGCCTCTACTATATAGTTCTAATATACAGCTTTTATATTAAACATATGTTGACTATATATTTGTGTTTTTAAAACAATTATTATGTATTTCAATTATTTCATATGCAGTGCGTTCAATGGGGCCACTTTTGTTATAAGAATAAGTGGTAAGTGAATAATTTACTGTCAAACTAACAGTTCACCGAATATACTTGTCAAATAATTTAATGTGAGGTCGAGTAAAGTTCACACAACAACTTCTTGCGGCTTACATCTGGCTCACTTCATTTCTGTTGGTAGAAGGAAAATTTAAAATTGACACTGCAATGACGTTGTTTCTTATGAAGCGTTTTCAGCTTCGAATGTGGACGTGGACGTCTAGTTCACATTCAAGCTGAAAACGCTGTCGTAAACACTGACGCCAAATGTCAAAAAAACTAATTTGCTTCCTGCTACTTCTGTGTTCCTAATAGAAAATCCAATTTGTACAGAAAAAACAATTTTTAAAGCAAATCGATCATACGACAAGACGAGCAGAAACGCAAAGGGATACATTTTAAATATTACTTCTGTGCCTTGCCAAACTAATGTGCTTCTTGCTACTTCTGTACTCCTGACAGAAAATCCAATTTTTACACAATGAGTTAAATTTACAGTTACTCCTGATACTTGTTTCGCCAAATTACCAAGAATACTAATATCACCTACTGGTGTGCTTCTGATATCAAATTCAATTTTTAGAGAGTATTGGGCATATGATCAAACGAGCAGAAACGCGCAAAGGTACATATTAGTTACTCCTGATACTTGGCGCATTGGCCAATTACCAAGAAAACTAAACTTACCTCTTGCTACTTCTATACTCTTGGTAGAAGATTTTTCAAATAGTTAGTGGACTTGATTGGGTTGGAAACTGGATGTTCCGATTCAACTGAATTATAAATACTGGAACTATTTTTAACTAAACTTTGTTAAAGTTTTAAATTGACCCATAACGAGTCTAATGGACTCAATATTGGATGATGGTTTGGAATTGGTCGGAATAAAATCGCGTGCGGAGTCGGATTGCTATGTTCTAATGGGCATGAAATTTTGAACACAAAAATGGAATTTTGTTCTAGTTAGAATTGAATAAGGTTCTCTTTTTTTCGAGATAGCGTTCAATAAAGACGTATAAAATTATTTTGTTTTGCACTGTGCTGCCCTCTCCCTCTGTTTCTTTAGGGCAACCACCTTTATGCATGATTTTCGGCAATTTTACATATTAGGTCTGTTCGCAGAGATAATCTCCAATTAGTAATCAGAGAAATAGATACATCCATTGGTCACAAGACAGAATACGTCACAGTCAAGTGAGCATTCAACCAATAAAACTTGACATTTACTGTTTCTGAGTTGGAAACCAGTCAGGGATTGCTTCTGCGAACGGACCTATTACTATTGCTATTTGTATTATTGAAATTTTGAGGTTTGCAGTCTTATAATCTAACTGTTGAATGTATCTAGATGTGGTTATAGTATAGTGTATACAAGAAGACATCCCAAAGAAGGGTACCCTAGTCGCTTTTCACGTTATTGAAGAGCAGTATTTATATGTTTTTTCATTTAATTTGTGTTTATTTATATTTTTATCATTGATTTATTTTAAAATGTGGGTAACATAGGTCGGCGCAAACAATATTTTAAATTGGTGTTATTTTGATCTGCTGTTTTAAATGGTTAAATTTTAACAAGAATGGTCATGCCTGCGTGAGGATTGATAATAAGTTAAACAGTTGAATAGGTATTAGATTCTTTGATTGTGCTTGATTGCGGTGCCTCGTTTGTTTTTTTATTTTAAATTTAAATACCTTTATCATTACGTTGAAGTCGGCATTGATAAATATTGATATTTTAATTCGATTTGGTCTCTTTTTTTCTCTTTGTTTGATATTCAATCAATTCATTTTGACTTCAATTTCTTTCGATGTACTTAATTCGTGTGCAATAAATCAACTTTAACCTTTTATTCATAATTTAGTAAGCTTTATAACACAGCTTATTTAATCTCCAATATTCTTTGGCTGGGAATGCGATAGATGGGTTAAGCAAGTAAACTGGTAAACTGCTTTTTACCCTCCCATCGCTGTAGACCAAAAGGATAGGGTTGGAAGAGAATGTCGCTGCGTCCAGGAATTTTCCCTTTCGGGAAGTTTCCAGAGTTACATCGGCGTCCTCTGTCCTGGAAGAAGGATGCCCCCGCTGACGGATGGACTCTTCTGGCGCTCTTGTCCTCCATTTCTTCTTTCTTCATCATCAGCTCGTCCATCTCTGGTGGTCCTGGCAAACTATAGGATGTCCAAACAGCCGGCTTTCGTCCGTCTGTTTTTACATCCTAAAGTTTTGGGGAGTTAGGGTCTGTTGAGTGGGGAATGGGTTTTCCCCGTTTGCGTAGGCAGAGTGGGGGAAAGTGCCAGGAGTGCAGTCAGAGCCCAGGTAGCACCGGGATAACTGCAGAAAGGTTCTACCCAGATTTTGAGAATAAAATTCGCACTACCCGAGGGAAGGTCTGGGGGAAATTGTGGTCCTCGTCTTAGCTGGTTGGTACTGAATTATCGTCTATCTGAAACAGATAGCAAAACTTATTAATAATTACCTGTTATCCAATAACGCGCGTCTCGCAGTAACTGATTTTCGCTGCTTTTTGCTTTTTGGAATATCTTCACTGCGCTCTCTGCTTGATCCTTTCCGTTGCGGTGGTGAACTTCAAATCTCGCTGGATGTCCACGTTTCTGACGTACCATGGGGCGTCCACCGCTGTCCTGAGCGCAATGTTTTCCACAGCTTGGAGTTTCTTCAGGTGCGATTTAGCCGCGTACCCTCACGCGACCGCGGTTGAAAAACCGACTTGATGAGTGTCACTTTGTTCCGAAGTGCCAGCTTCGATGTCCTGCTTGTCATGGAGTACAGAGTTTTGTTCTGGTCGCTCTGGATTTCTGTCTGGCGTATTCTATGTGGCTTCCCCACGTTAGTTTCTTATCCATCTTGACCCCAAAAGGTACGTCGCCTCATTGCGCCACTCGATGTCCATGTCTTTTAACCGGACGTTGATTGAATTGATGATTGTTTAAAATGATTTAAGAAAATATAATTTAACGTAAAAATACCTTGACAATAGATGCAGAATGGTCGGTTAAAAAGCTTTCTTCTTGAAATAATCAAGCAGACTCTTCAAGTCTTTAACTTTACTCTTCAAATATCTAACATTGCTTTGTAAAGCCTTTATGGTATGATTCTGTTTTCTTATTGAAGCTTTTATCGTAGCTAAATTTCTTTTTCTCTTTCTTGGTGTTGCAAAATCATAACTTGACAAATCTCTAACGTAGTTCCTTCTTTTCCTTAAAGTTAATAAAAAAATATTTGGAAAATTTGTCCCTAAAAAGTTGAACAAAATAAAGTTTGTAATTGTAATGTAATATGATGATTTTTTTACTACTAAATTTTGTAGTATTTAATAAAGTACCTTTTTGTTGGACACTTTAGCAACTCAGAGATCCATGGAATTCTGAAGTATCAGGAGGGCTACCAGAACGTTTATGCTTTAATTCTGCAAACAACTGTTTTGCAGTACTTGGTGATGTGCTTGTAGAAGATGGGCATAATACTTCTGATAGTCCAGGGAGAGGTTCTGTGAACACTGTGTAATTGTGACTAAAAAATATATAAAATAAATACACTGCTTTAAAAGTTTAAAAATTATATTCCATACCATTCAGTTTCCATTTCAAGCTGGGTAGACAACACAATATTTGCATCTCCAGTATTTGTAGTAGTTGTATGTCTTCTGGAAGGCTAAAAGTGTATATATTGTAATTATTATTTTAATCTTCAGTAAACAAAGATGACAAAATATATAGAAAAGAAAAACATCAAAATAACAAATATTGAACAAAACAATACAGAATTTTTAAATTAAGTCAATTTTCATCTTTTGTATTGTCCATTTCATATTTTTCCAATTGGTCACTGATTGAGGTGCTGAAACCACCACTAAGTGAAATGATTTCAAAATAAATGTATTTGAATTATTCATACCTGGATGTCACTGATGCTGTTTTAACTAAGTTTGGAACTGCTTCCTTCATAAGATATTTTTTTCTATACTGCTTGTAAATATAACAAGCCGGATCAAAGTGGGAAGAGCATATTAAAGGCTCTTTCGGAATCACTGACTCAGAGTCAATGGCCAGAGCAGAAAACCAAATATATCGCGTTTCCTTGTTTGCAGGAAATCTAATAATAATAATAACAAAACATGATGTGTTTTAAAAAATACCATCTTTTTTATTTATAGTTATTTAGAAATTATAACCCGTAATAAATAACATGAACCATAAATAAATGTACAGAGCAGTTATAAAGAATAATGCTATGTATTTGTAAAGATTTGAGAATGAATGAATGAAAATTTGAGTAATTATTAAGACGATTTTTTTGTAGTTATACGATTTCTCGATTCACCTATTTAATTGTAAACAACTTTTAGAAAGACATTCAAAAACTGCAATTAGGTATATAAAAAAAATTTAATACTTATTTTTGAAAAAAATGTTAAAAGTTAAAAAATAATGATACCTACTGAAAGTACCAGTACCTAGTAATAGAGCTTGTGTTTTAATATTCCTGTTAGGCTTCCGTTTTTAGTTTCATGAAACTAAAGTGTAACTATAGTCTATCCGGCGAACTTACGGAGTAATAAAATATTATTGGTCTATATCCGGTCCGTTTTACAATATAATATTGTCACGTTTTGGGGGTGGCGTAGGAAGAGAAACAACAATCGTAGCTCAAGTATGTGGTCTTTATTTATTACTTCGATTACACTAAATAGATCTTACCCCCAGACTAGGAGGGCCGCTAGCACCGCCGCTGGCGGGACGCGCATGGAACACTTTCTGAGAGGGGGTGTGTCGATGCGTGGGTGTGGGGGAATGGGCGTAAGGCCTTCTGAAGTGCCGCCAAGCGGTACCCTCTCGATACGAGCTGGGTCCCCTATGTCCGGCACGCCCAAAGGACTTACTTAAGGCCCTGCAAGCCCTCTTGAAGTGTCGCCAAGCGAAACCCTCTCGATACGAGCTGGGAACCCCTTTGACCGACACGCCCAAAGGACTTACTTCAAGTACTGATAGGTTCAAGAGTTCGGACGGTCACCTCAGGGTTGCGTAAGAACTCTCGTCTTTTCAGCCTGGATTCCAAGAAGGTATCGAGCCGTCCGGGCACTAGAAAGTTCGGACTGATGCTCGATAGACCGACCCAGAGACCAGTGATCTTCGATGGCTTGAGACGCTGATTAAATACCCACATCGTGACCCCAATTTGCCGGTCTTGCTGATTCAGACAGTGCACTAGGGGAGACCGGGGCCCGACTAGGTAACGGAACATAGTGCAATCTATGCTATTCGTGACAATATCTTCTTCTCTCTCTAATATAAGGACTTCTCGGGTCTCATGTCTCGATTCACTTTTACGTACCTGTTTTACAGTGTAATGCGGACCGACCAAAGTTGCCGCCCATCGAATTTTATTACTCCGTAGGTTCGCCGGATAGCCTATAGTACTAATCTTTTCTGAACTGTAATTCTTGAATTATTTATGATATATTAGAATTATTTTGTTAGACGACGCCCCTGATTTCTGTTTACAATAGACAGTCAGTACTAGTCGGTAGCAACTTAATTATGTAAGACTAAATCTGGATGCACTCGAAGAGTTTTTCGACACACAAAACACTGACCTGGCATACTAATTGATTTTAGTAAGAGTCACTAAATAAATCACAAAAATTCGCTAAAAACTCACCAAAACTAGAAAAAACGCATTGGGCACAAGAGGCGTATTTTGGCGAGGTCGTCTGGTCTTTGGTGGCGGTTCGAAAATGGACGAACAAAACTTCGACATAAGCTCAGAGAATAGTGCGACGTTGCTAAATTTCAGTAACTGTAAAATTTAGTGGTAAGTCGGATTAGATTAAGTCTATAATGAACGATGCCAAATGGTAAAAGAAATAAAAAGAACCTTCCAATTTTACAAGATTAAATCATGTTCAAGACTAGAGTAAGCTTTTACAAATACAATGCAAACAATGCAAATGCATACAATTTTTGACAAGGTTAGCTTAAGGCTGGTTTGAAGTTAAAGGTCTAAACTTCCTTATTTATTGTGTCAAAAAATCAATAAAACTTAATTGAAAAGTCAGTAGGAGTACTATGTAACTTGATACAGATAGAACTAGAGATTTAAACAAGATAAACTTATAGTACGACATGCAAGTCAAAGTGAAATAAAAAAAGAAATTTCTTTTCTATTCCCTTACATAGTTCCACTGCAGTTTTAGAGGATAATGCAACGTTGCCGTTTTATCAGTAAGTTTTGGTCGTAAAATGTTGAAAATAAAGCAATTTTCAATTTTCTATCTTTGGGTTTTAATTTGACCGACATTTTGGTTTTTCAGTGAGTCACACTGAGTGCATCATTTGAATGATCCTCGCTACCAAGTCACGAGTATTGTTTATATTTCAGACAGCAAAATTGCCCTCTTACATTCTTGTTGAGAACGATGTATTCTACAACTTACGTCTATTTACTAGGTCTTTATACAAATGAAATAGAAGATAGGATCAATTGAATAAAAAAGAAAGAATAAAATTTCCTACACCTTGCCTCTCTTACTTTTTGGTAGCTCTTCGTATAATTAAGGAGATACGATCAAAACACACACACTCATCAACAAAATGTATTTGTAATTACTGAATCCTACTTGTTACTACTACTACGATAAAGGAAATAGTTCGTTAACCGAATATTTAGCAAATAACCGGTTAATTAGTCCAAAAACAAAATCGCTAACGACCTGCTGAATCACCGGACTTAGTTCGTCGATAATACTATCAATATTCTGATTGATGACTCGATTAGTTTGATCGTTCAGTTCGGCATTTTGCCCGAATAAGTGTTCGAAAAGCAAGTTGACTTTTTCGATCTGAATATCGATTTTCTCCTTTTCCCAGCGCACGTACTCTTTGTTGTTCTTTCGAAACGGGGTGCCTTTCAGGCTCATGGAGGCTTCAATGTTGGCTAAAAACAATAATAAATGTTAAATAAATAGAATCAAAATGGCGGCGACTGACAACGCGACACGTCATTATGTCAGATATGACAACAATGACAAATCCAACCAGGATAAATGACTGTTACGTCAACGTTTGACCTTGATTACATTGTATGACTTTAATTTAAATTAACATAATAAAACTTCTTTAAAAATCTGCCTGACAGCTATTAAACGGTTAAAATTAAAAAAAAAACAAGCACACGGCACAGTTTTAAAATTTACTTTATGTTTGTTGATTGTCACTGTCCAATGTTGCCAGCGCACACTATGACGTAACCGCCAACCGCAATGGTTTGCACTATACTTACTATAATTTCCATCAGCCGGTCCATTTCCATTCAAATTCAAAATCAACAAACGTCCATTAACCTTATAATCGGACTTGATTCGAACACTCGGGAATAAAATGTCGATATTCACGTGGTATTTGTCCAAATCGACGTCGAATCGCTTCAGTTTAAATTCATTGGCTCGATGCAGCTAGAAATGATCAAAAGTTAGTGGTCAATATGGAAACTGAAAAATTTAGAAACATCTACCTTTATCATTTAGGGTCATATTAATAATTATTCCTTGAAACTTAAGGTGGTCATAATACTTATTATTTTTACTCCTTGAGGCTACCTTAAGTTACAAGGAATGATTATTAATATGACCCTAAATGATAAAGGTAGATGTTTCTAAATTTTTAATAAACAACTCAAAGTCAAATATGAATTTAAAACCCTGCAAATGAATCCCTTCAAAAAATACCTTAGTACAGTCTTGTAGAAGATGAAATTTCCTACAACTTTCATTATTTACATTTTTTTGTAGCTCCTCAAATTACGGAGCTACTCTTAGTCGAAACAGTTTGGTTCACTTTGTAACTTCTTGCCTTGCTAGCTAACTGCACGTAAAATTGGTTGTAAAACTGTAGTAAGTAAATCCTCTCCATTCTGCATTATTTTATAATACTTTATTGTTGCATCTAATATTGTACACTTCTTAAATGGCACTTGACAATTTTGTCGCGGCTGTCAATTTAGACCGTCGCCTCAAAACACAGATCGTGTTTTTGTAGTGCACATGTCAAAGCTGTACCATTATGAAACAAGCTTAAATTCCAAGAAACTTCATCAGTTTAACGAAAGACTGAATTCTTGAACAAAAGTTGGTCTTTGATTGGTTCTAATATAACCAACTCGTATATAGGCTTTAACAGTAGGTATTTGAGATTTCGGCAAAAAAACTTGAATGCTTACCTCAATATTTTTGAAAGTGGCACGAAAATTATTTCCGGAAGTCAATGTGGCTTCGGGAATCACCAGGGGATCCAAACTGGGCAGGAATAACTCCGGAACACCCTGTATCAGTCTTGGTCTTAAAATGTCAATGTTGTCTGATATGCAGCTGTGCAAATTTGGGTCGTTTCTTTTGCATAATTTCAAAAAGGACGCTGAAATATTGAAAAAAACACATTTTTAGTTGTTTCCCTTTTTATTGGCTATCCATAAACATGTAAAAATTTTGTACCGGGTGATCAAGTAAGGCAGAACGTCGGATGTATTTAGTAACTATAAATGATATAAGAAACTAAATTAGAAAAGTTAATTTTGTAACTTACATTTTGTTTGAAAGTTTTTGTTACTCATAGAAGTTTGAAATTTATTTAAAATAAAAATTTAAATGGAAGGGTAAAGTAGAAATGCGATAAACTTAATTTCCAGAACAGTTTTGCTATAAAAGTCTAAAACAGATTTACAGAAACAATTTGCTTTGAAAAAATTAAATCTCGAAAACTATCCGCTTTCATCGTAGAAACTTCGTTTTTGCAGCATTTTTTCAGAATTTTCCATTAAATAGATAAGTAGAATGGGAATAGACTATAATAAGAATAGATAATTATTTCTTTATTTAAAATTAATTTATTCAATTTTTTCTTATTTAAAAAAACGAAAAGAGTGATAAAAATTCTGCTCATCTTATGTTTAATATCACGAAAAAGTAGCACACTGTCAGGAAAATGGCAACCCTGTATCTTTAGAAATAAAATAGGTTTCGAAAAAGTAAAACAAACTTACAAAAATAATTTCTAACGTTCAATATTTTTCTACAAAAACCATGCGGGCGTCACTGTTAAAAATAATAAAATGCATCTTAACGCTGGAGTTTTCTGGAAACGTTTTCACCCTGTATCCGGTACCTATATCAAAATTTTAGAACAATTTAGACCAGATGTTAACATAGCATCATCCCCTTAAGTAGTATCATTAACACCCTATAGAGGGTGCCCGTTTTACAAGCCTCACCATGGGGATGTCGGTTATTTGAAGAGATACAAGGAAGTTTAAATTAGGGCAAAATTGAGCAATTAGGAGTCGGGTAAAATGCCGCTTTAAAAATTTAAAAAATTTTAGTAGTTTTTAAGTTGTTTTGTTTTTATTGCTGTTTTTAAGGGAATCCTACGTGTAGAAAAATATTTAATAAAACAGTGTTGGTTCTTTGTTTCTGTAGACAAAACTACGACAGTGTTAAGGCAGATGTTACTGTTTAAGCGACTATGCTCCTAGAGTGATGTGGAACAAAAATGCAAGATTTTGGCTTCGAATTTCGAGCAACTTTTTAGTCCTATCTTTTAACCCAAATTACGATTTTATTTTTAACTTATTTGCGTGATTTTTTTTTAAATTATTAAAAGATCGTCATAAAATGCATTAAATCTCCCATAAGACGTTTTACTTTACCGATGCCCTTAAGACATTCATGCGAATTGCAGAACTCACTTTGCTCGTCCTGCAAACTTTCACATGCGTGTCTTAAAAACGCACTTTTAACACTCATATCATAAATAGCTATTAAATGAAAAAACTGTCATGTGTCGCCCTATTTGACAGAGACTTTAGGGTGTAGAAGTTTTTTTCACTCTTGCACTGTAAATAAAATACTCACGTAATACTCGGGCGGTAGCCAATTCCACAACACTTAAAACCCACAAAAATTCAACGAAAACTTTCATTTTTTGCACCGAAACACCCTGTATGACCAGTCCAAGCTAAATGGTCGAACAGAGTGAACACTTTTGTGATCATTACAATTTTCTGCCCTTGAAAACTGGTTAGGTATGTGTACATCAGAAAACTTCTTTTCAAACGACTAATTAATACGCAAATAAGGCCTTCACTTGTTATTCGTATTAAACTGGCTGTTTTTATGGTAGCCATGTCAGGGTTAACGACTTCTGCAATTGCAGACCACAGTTTTAGCATGGTTTTCATTTTTTTTAGTGGCAAGTTAAATACGAGTTACAACCCACATTTTTGCATTTTTAGGCCCCAAATTAATCGAAAACGAGTATAAATTCTGTACAAAAAGGGCCATAGCTTGAGAGCAGTGCGAGATTGGTTTGCAGTAAAATATCTAGAAGAGCTTAGCCTGTGTCTGTGGTAAATTGACACAAGAAGAAACGTGAAAGTCAAGTGTTTTTACCGAAGAAATGAAGCTTAATATTTTATGTTTTGTGGGAGACTCTTTCATGCATCTTTGAAGCAACTAGGTGAATATTTCAAAATTGTCGGGGGCAATACCACAAGAGCTCAGATTTAGCCGGATAATTTTTGTGCTTGTCTTAGAACACTTTATTTTTGGTGTAACAGTACGAGACCTGTTGTAACCAAATCACGAGAGCTCAGCTCGAGTGATTTTGCCAAACAGGTCGAGTTTTGTACCATAAAGAAAGTATGAGAAGACAAGCGGAAAAATTATCCTGTTCAAAATCTGAGCTCGAATGGTATTTGATAAGACAATTCCATGAATATAATCAATAATATAATAAGGCTGCGATTGCCTTGTACTGGCAGAAATAAATTTTTCTGGTTCTTTTGATTTTCTGCAGTAGAACTCTATCCGAAGCGTGCCATAACCAAAACAATACGAACAAAAATCAAAATTGACAGTGCCAGCAAAAATCTCAAGGTGAGACATTGCAACAATAGAAGTGTAGTGAAAATCCTTGGAAACGACGAAATCAACAGCAAAATTTATCCGATTTTTTTATCCGCTAGCAAACTCTCTTCCTTCCTTATTAGCCGATAGCAAACCGTGTTTTGATGACGTATATATGGCATTTTTTGTACATGAGTGGAATTGTCAGTAAAAAAACTGGAAAAAAGTTAAAATATAAAACCTACAATGGTATAATGCTAGAGTTTACGTTTAGATTAATATAACCAATCTCTCTTATTAGGCCATTTTTATTTAGTGAAATCTCAACAGCAATACAATTTTCAGTTGTTCCAAAATCCAATCTTGCCAGAGATAAAAACTTTAAGAATCTTTGTTTTCAAATGGATGGAGGTCTTCCTCAGACTACAAGGGTGATGTGAGGTGAACTACAAGGATGACAGATATTTCTTTAACCAGACCTTTGCTTACAGATGGATAGGCACATTTGGGCCCGAAGCTTAGCCACCTAGATCACCCGATCTCTCTCCAAAGGGTTTCTTTCTCTGGGGTTATCTGAAGTCAAAAGTTTTTGCAACATTGCTACAGTGAAAAAAAAGAGCATTGTTAAGAAATACTGTAGTATATGTTATATTTGCAGATAGTTGTGCACAGGTACTGTTTGGTATGTGATGGCAAACATATTGAGCATTTACTGTAATTGTTTTTGGTTTTGAAAAAAAAAAATGAATGAAAAAATGTATTCTTTTGCAAATCGTTTCTATTAAACGTAAAATAGACTAATCTTATGACTTAGGTATTGCTAAAACTGAGAAATACAAACGTAACGTACTTCAATTCATTGAGGTGTGCTTTTAGAAAATAAACATACAGAAATTAACGTAGTATCTGATCATATGTTCACAGATAAGAATACTTCAATGTATATATTTTTTAGGCTTGACAGCTCCGTGCCTCATACCTCCGATTCAAGACCGCGTCAATATTCTTTGGCTGGGAATGCTGCCTCAGATAGATGGGTCAAGCAAGACTACTGCTTTTTACCATCCCATCGCTGTAGACCAAAAGGATAGGTCTGGCCAGCATCCAGCATCTTGATTAGAAGTTCTATGCCTCCGATTGAAGATGACTTGAAACTGCTATAATGTAGTTAAATCGTGACAGGCGATGCGGGCTTGATGTTAGCAGAGTTTTTGATGCGTGGTGCCATCTGTGTGGACGTCTGCAAAGTGAGTCGCCACAGGTACAAAACTTCGTTGCTATTGTTTGTTGCCGGAAGTTCGTCCGAATCACGGGACGTTTGAGTTCAACGAAATCAAAACGGCTCACAAACTACATCATCATGATGTTTATGTTTATTTGTTGATCTGAGTACAACATTTATGTAGTTTAGCAGTTTTAGCACAAGATGGAACGTATAGGGTTAAGAGAAATAACTTTTTCAACTTTGCATCGTTATCTACAAGATGCTTTAAAATCAGCGACGCGAGAACCGTTCCTTTGGATCTATTCTAAACATTTTGAGTTCGGTATAATATTATCAGAACATACTTCTAAACAGGTCTAACAATTCAGACTTATCGTCATTATTTTGTTCTTTTTCTACAATCGTAGAAATAAGGAAAATAATGTTTATATGCATTATTTGAGCACATATATCACAAGTTAATAATTAATTACAACAATCATATCTAACAGCTGACAGGGAACTGAAGTGTGGATAAAATGATACAAACCACTCAAAACAAAACTTCTGAGCAAAATTTTGTCTCCGAACTAGAACGAACAATTTCGTGCTACACCACCGAAATATTTCGTGTCGATCTGGTCAGACAAACCAGGGCTTAAATAGTTTGATGGAAGCCTACCAGACTCGCAGTTAATCTCATTAGATCGCATCACTTCCAATAAGGAGAACATCATCGCTTTGGCCGAAAACACCCATCAATCGTTGCTCAATGATAAACTATGATATTTCACTTGTCAAACAGCTATCGTCTTAATTCTGACGTTTGACAGACGTCATTTTAAATTTGTTCAAATGATTTAAGACCGTATGCAGCGACAAACATTTGGAAGGTTTAAGTTCATACTGTGATTATTTTTGTAGTGCATGTTATTGAACATTTGCAGTCAAAATTAAATTTAACCTATCAAAACAGCTGGCTAGTGTCAAAATGACACCTGTCAAAGTGCTAACCGAACTCGGCAATTAGCAAAAGTAGCTGCAACTTGCAACAGATCTGACTGCACGGCCAATTCATGTAGAAGGATGTAGATAACATAATGCAATTGATAGACGAGAAATAGATTATCTGGGAATCACACGACAAACTGGTGGAAATGACTCTGGAAATTCGAAATTGACTGAAAAATTGAGTGAAAATGATAGTCGATAAGAGTGTCAAATCAAAAACGAATCACAAACATTTGATCGATGACGTTATCACGATGCAAACCAATGTCAACGAATTGCTCAACAACATTGGTAAGTTCTAGCCTGTCAAAAACGAGTTGACAGATTACTACGATTCTTTTTACCATATGTGACCAAGAGTGTAGGTAGGCAACACGCATTGTAGATTCGTATTCAGAAAATCTCCTGAAACAAAACGAAACATCAGAACGATGCGATGTTGCAAAATTTGTATGAAGTAAACATTTACATAAACATTTACCGTTCTTAATTTGGGCACTCGTACTCGACAACATTAAAAAGCTTTCTTGGATTGTGATATGTAATTTGGGGACGAGGCGTACAACATGGGACGTCAAATGTGGTTAGTTTCTTTAAAGTGAAATTAAATGAGCTAAATGTCGGTTTGACAGTTACTGAGACGTGGTACGTCCAACCAGTGACATCAGTATGCTCACCGCCCTCTGTACAAGAAAGCCAAGAAGGTGCATGCCAAAAATTCCAATATGGCCGAAA
Organism: Ips typographus; assembly: GCF_016097725.1. Lineage (NCBI taxonomy): Eukaryota > Metazoa > Arthropoda > Insecta > Coleoptera > Curculionidae > Ips > Ips typographus. The sequence goes on from NC_138427.1 coordinate 693,318, forward strand.
TATGGGATTGACAGTTTGCATTTGTTTGTATTGTGGAAATTGAGTTTTTGGATGATTAAATTAATTTTTAAGGTTTAAAGTCAAGACTTGGGATTATTTGCCAAAGTAATTGTTGTTTATATGTTTATTGTTCTAGTGAAAGTGTAGTTTGTGTTCATTTTATTGTGTTATCACTATTGTTATTGTTCCTTCATTGTTCTATAATTTGTGGTTGGTTTTTTAACTTAAATTCTATTGCCTCTACAATATGCCGTCCACTGGTTGTTTGCCAAATTTCTAAAAGCAATTTGGTGAAAGGCCCAAAAGTGTCAGTCTTACTTTCTTCTTACTTTCCAAAAGACCCTGCTCGAACCCAACAGTGGTTGAAAGCTTTGAAGTGGAATGATTTTACTCCAACACAATACTCAGTGGTAAGTACAATATGCTTTCTCATTCAGTAAACTTATTGCCTCTTACATACATTGGTATGTGACTTATGTGAGTTACATTTTGAGGCCGCCTGCATTTTGAGAGCAACAAAGGTTTACTCTGAAGAAACAGGACAGCTTTTAGAAGTTTCATTGGCACATTTACATTTTAAAAGAAAGGTCTTGGTAATAATATAAAACCCATTTACCAGTTTTGCTTACCTAGATTCAAGGATTTCCAAATTTTCTTTGATTGAGCAGTTTTTACATTAGTTTGTTGTACTTTCCAAGACAAAGGGTTCTAACCAAACTTGCTTTGGCTGGACTTTATTGGATATAAAAAGCCATATCTATACATATCTGGATCAGGAATGAAGCGTTCTTTGATTTTTCACTCACAACTTCTAATCAACTACACGAAAAAATAAAAAAAAACATATTTTCTACTGCATCTCCATAGGTTTGTGTACAAAAAAAATCCGATAACGCCGCCATTAAAAGACACATTCTAGGCTTTCTTGTAAAGAAGGCGGTGGTATGCTTCTTTCTAAAAACGTGGAACGGTTCTGCCGATCCTGCTCTACCTGCGATTTGTCATAATGTCAATATAGATGTCGTAAAACTTGTTGCGCATATAACTATTGGGTTGGGATTTGGGTTATTATGTCAAAACCGTCATTTTTGTCATTCTTTCGAAATTTTACTTATGTGAGATGAGCTTACTAGTAGAAGAAAATGGAAATAAATATATTTAGGCAACTCGCCATGCTACAATCTCTCCTCATCGATTCTCATGAAAATATGCGTTCTGACTGTTTAACAGACACCTGCTATATAATGACGTGTAGAGGGATGACGCGTCCCGCCATCCCGTGCAAAATGACGTCACTAGTTAGACCCGATTTCTGTTATTAACATAAACACGGCAACTCAATTTTAGATTACTGTATAACTAGTGCAATACATACTGTAATTATAAAAAATGTAATAAATTACTGTTTGCACAATATGGCAACAGTGTTTTATTAGAGTGACATACGATATAAAAAAGTAACGTAACTCACGTAACGGAATTTGCGCATGGCAACCTATCAAAAACAGTCCAGTCTTCTTTTTGTAAAAAGTTGTGTTTGTTGTGTCTTCTTTGCTTAATTATCTATTTTGCGGTGTTGCCACTTATCACAGTATCTCGTCAAATTACTTTTTGACAATTTTTTCTAAATCTAGGCGTTTTCCTGTTGAGTCTGATAGTTGCGATAGGTGGCATCGTCCAACAACCACAAATCGGTGGGGATTTTCGTAAACACGTTGTTTATCAGTTCCGTAAAAATGGTGGCCAGACTTCCTGCGATGCTTTCCTCTAGTTCCGACACGATTTCCAGGCCGTTTTGATTGATGTACGCGTTCACCGCGTTGCCTACAACAAAAATTTAACCCCACTTAAATCGCCATTTTAAATTTTGACAAATTGGGTGAAAGTTCAGCGTCAAACTGACAGCGCGATTGAACCTGAAATAGTCGAAAACGAAATACGACAACCCAGGTCCAAGTGGCAAGTTTTCTAACCTCATTTGCTGTCAAAATGACGGTTAGTATGAAAAGTATGAGTAAGCGGTCGTTTTTTACTAAATAGAGGACGTTCAATCCACTGGTCAAGTCAGTTTTTTATATCTGCTCAAATGACCGTTATTTTGAAATGCTTCAAATTTGGTGACAGTTAATGTCAAACTGATAAAGGGAATGAGTTGTCTGATCCTGAATTAGTCGAAAGGAGTTACGATAAGTTAGGTTCAACTGGCAAGTTTAAAAATATTGTTACGATTTTCCCGTGGGTTCACACAAAGTCAGTTTAACTCAACGATTAATAAATTTATTTACACTTCAAAACACTCCGTACAATAATTAACACAGCTACTAAAAACACTACTACAATTCCACAACTATTTCACTATTTAAACTTTACCGCGTTCTCAAATCCACTACTACACTTCTACTAACTAACTACGCCGTCGTCAACGCCGCTTCTTTTTATATTCGCAAACCACGTTCTAGAATGACCGCGAAACGCTTCGCGGGTTGCCTTGACCATTCAAGAATATTCCAGGTAGCGCTTCCTAACTGTGGCCTACTTTAATACGCGCCCGGCCAGATATTGCGGCGCATCGGTTTCATCCCGAAGCGAGCGCCCGTTAAGAAGTATCGAGCATAGTAGGCCCAGACCGTAACACTGCCCCCCTCTTAAAGCTGATCGTCCCGATCCGCTTCATCTAGTCCCTGGTATTTCTTGAGTCTGTCCAGATGGACAATTTTCATCTTGCCTTTGGGGCTGCGTTGGACTCTGTATGCGACGTCGTTTAACCTTCTTACCACATTGTAAGGTCCCTCCCAGTGTCGTTGCCATCTTTGACTTAATCCTTTGCTCCTCCTGGGTTGAAACATCCACACAGCATCACCTTCCTTATAATTGCCACCAGTTGGTCTGTGGTCCAGCGTCATCTTCATACGGTCGTTGTTTGGTTTCATCTTCTCTCTCTCAGGTTCCCGAATTGTGATGGATTCCTTCTGTAACGAACACTGGTCACACCGTTTACACCATTCCTCAACGTCCTTTCTGAAGTTAATCCAGTAAAACCGATCTCTTATTCTAGCCAAAGTCTGGTTTACTCCAAAGTGTCCTTCTCCGCGACTGTCATGTAGTTCTCGCAGCACATTCTCTTTGCAGGAATTGGGCACTATTGTTTGGTAAACAAAGCGTTTTCCGTCTGGACTTTCCCATTTGCGAGTAATTAAGTCATCTCGCAGTCGAAGCGAATTCCACTGTAACCAGTAACCCCTTACTGTTGGTCCATATCTGGAAATCTGTTGCCAATCCGGTTTCAAATCCTTCTCCAACCATCTTCTGATTACTTTCAAATCAGAGTCTGAGCGCTGTCCTTTCAATATGTCTTCCTTAGAAACGCTGCTCTTCATTCTTTTTGTAGCCTCTTTATCTGTCACCATCGCGATTTGACCAATCCTCCAACCATTATGAATTTGTCCTTTCCGGTACCTTAAATCACTATCCAAAGCTTGACGATCCTCTACATATCGCGGTAAATGTCCTTCCGGGTTCTTCATTTCCTGCTCATGGTTACGCCAGTTCTGCGGGGTCGGTAAACGAGACTGCTGTCTGCAATTCCATTGGTAATGTCCTTTACGTCCACAAGTATAACATGTAATGTTTCTTTTAACAGAAGAGTTCCGGTGATTTGTTCTAATGTCCTGATTTCGTCGGCACTGTGGGTTTGGAGAACAAGACCGCTGTCTGCAATTCCTTCTAATGTGTCCCGTACGTCCGCATCGATAACACTCCACTCTCGTGATCGGACGTGACCGTTCTAACTGTCTGGACTGACCATTTCCTAATGCTGCCATTTGTTGCACTAATTGGCCGAACATTGATTTAATTTCATCTATTAATGTAGCAACATGATCGGCTGGCGGTACTCTTTCCTCTTGAATAGGCTCTGGCTTTAAATCATTGCACGCAGCTTCAATTTCCAGCGCTCGAACCAGTAATTCGCTGTTGTTGCTCCCTTTGAACATCTTCAGCCATTTCTTTACCTCCGGATCTCGAATCCCATCTACAAAATACTGTGCCACAAGTTCTTCTTTGATTTCATCCGGGACGGCTGGGTAAGCCAGATGCACAAGGCGACGAATTTCGATTTCAAACTCTTCTAGATTTTCACCAGTTTTCTGCTGTCTTGCCATTAATTGCGTTCGATACAGTCCTTTCTTATGTTGATCCCCATAACGACGTTCTAATGCAGCTACTAATGCTTCGTAGTTGCTTCGTTGGGCGATAGGCAGAGTCTGTAACAGCTCCAATGCAGGTCCACGTAATGCCACTATTAGTGCTACAGCCATTTCCTCGTTACTCCATCCATTTGCATTTGCAGCGGCCTCAAATTGGAGTTGGTACATTGCCCATGAACTTTGACCGTCGTATGTGGGAGGCTTGATCTTGTTGAGCCCGTTTCGGGTGATCACTGTAGAGCTGGCTCCTCTGCTGTCAATTTTCCACTCTAAATCGCGTAGCTTTATCTCGACATCATTCTGAATTTTGTTAATGTCCTCCCGAGCATCATTTAATTTTACCTGAACGTCATACTCCATCTTTTTGAGACTATGGGTTACATACTCTTGGATGTCTGTCTTGGTCCCCGCTAGAACGTTCAATATTTCTACGTTACGCTTTTCTTGCCACTCTCTATCTTCTTGACGTATTTCTATATCTTGTTGTCGCATTCTTTCTTGTTGTTGTCGAATCCTTTCTTGTTCTTCCTTGTCTTGTTGTCGAATCCTTTCTTCTTGTTGTCGAATCCTTTCTTGTTCTTCCTTGTTTTGTTTTCGAATCCTTTCTTGTTCTTCTTTGTCTCGTTGTCGAATCTTTTCTCGTTCTTCCTTGTTTTGTTTTCGAATCCTTTCTTGTTCTTCCTTGTCTTGTTGTCGAATTCTTTCTTGTTCTTCCTTGTCTTGTTGTCGAATCCTTTCTGTTTGTTCTTGTTTCTCTTCTTGTTTTTCAAGCATTGCCATAATAGCTGCAAGTTGGGCCTCCATGTTTGCACTTTGACGTCTTGTTATTGGCATAAAATAAATTTAACACACCACTGTTCCGAAAATCTCTAGTCCGGTTCTGAACACAAGTCTCTAACCCGAAGTTTAGTTCCAAATTCACGTCGCACTAAAGTCTGATCGCACTTCTGACACCAATTGTTACGATTTTCCCGTGGGTTCACACAAAGTCAGTTTAACTCAACGATTAATAAATTTATTTACACTTCAAAACACTCCGTACAATAATTAACACAGCTACTAAAAACACTACTACAATTCCACAACTATTTCACTATTTAAACTTTACCGCGTTCTCAAATTCACTACTACACTTCTACTAACTAACTACGCCGTCGTCAACGCCGCTTCTTTTTATATTCGCAAACCACGTTCTAGAATGACCGCGAAACGCTTCGCGGGTTGCCTTGACCATTCAAGAATATTCCAGGTAGCGCTTCCTAACTGTGGCCTACTTTAATACGCGCCCGGCCAGATATTGCGGCGCATCGGTTTCATCCCGAAGCGAGCGCCCGTTAAGAAGTATCGAGCATAGTAGGCCCAGACCGTAACAATATCATTTTCTTTAAAATGGCACTTAGTTTGAAAACAGAGTGAGTGAACGCACAATTCACCGATAAAGTCGTCAGTTTTCGGATACCTGCTCAATTGACCGTTATTTTGAATTGCTTCAAATTTGGTGACAGTTAACGTCAAACTGATAGCGGAAATAAGTTTTCTGATCCCGAATTAGTTGAAAACGATATAGGACAGCCTAGATCCAATTGATGTTCAGAACTTCATATGCTGACTTTTATTTTAATTAATTTATGAGTTTTATTGATACAGAGTAAATGAGCGGCCATGTTCGACTAAATCGAGGGCGCTCAATCCACTGGTAAAGTCAGATTTTCTATATCTTCTCAAATGACCGTTATTTTGAATTGCTTCAACTTTGGTGTCAGTTAACGTCAAACTGACACAGGGAATGAGTTTTCTGATCCTGAATTAGTCTAAAACGAGTTACGATAAGTTCACAGGTTCAACTCGCAAGTTTCAAAACATTATTTTCTTTAAAATGACACTTAGTTTGAAAACAGAGTGAGTGATCAGTCGTTTTTGACTAAATCGAGAACGCACGATTCACCGATAAAGGCGTCAGTTTTCGGATACCTGCTCAATTGACCGTTATTTTGAATTGCTTCAAATTTGGTGACAGTTGATCCCGAATTAGTTGAAAACGATATACGACAGCCTAGATACAATTGATAAGTTCAGAACTTCATATGCTGACAAAATGACAGTTTTATTGATACAGAGTAAATGAGCGGCCATTTTTGACTAAATCGAGGACGCTCAATCCACTGGTAAAGTCAGATTTTCGATATCTCCTCAAATGACTGTTATTTTTAATTTATCTTAACGACAAGCTGATAGCGGGATTGCATTCCCTGGTCACAAATTTGTAGAAAACGAGATACTACAACTTAGGTCCAATTAGCAACCTTCATAACCTCATTTGCTGTCAAAATGACAGTTGTATGGAAACAGAGTTCGTGAGAGCTCGTTTTCGACTAAATCAGGAATGCCTTTTCTACTGGTAAAGTTAATTTGTCGATATCTGCACAGTTGATGGAAAAACTCACCTAAAAGTGGATTTCCATTGAACAAATTGTCAAACTTCACCCTTATTCCGCCCACTTTAAACTTGACCTTCAACCGGTCAATGCGCATGACTTCTCGGCCATTTTTCTCAAGGAAAGTGACATTTGACAGAACTTTCGTACGAATATCGTTCAGATCTAGTCGACAATTGCCTTGGCCTACTAAGGGCAAAACTAAAATTTTCCCCTTCATATTGTATTTGGCGTCGATCACCAATTTTGGTATCTCCAAAAAGAAATTCCAATTATTGAGGCCATTTTCTAGAAACCTAAAAAAAGTTAGGTTAGAGTTAGATTAAGTGAGGTTACAGGCTTACTCGGATTGTTTGGGAGTGGAGTTTGACGGACCGGTGATGTGTAAATCGTAGAATTTCCCTACAAGGGAAATGGCGCCATTTCCTTTACTGACCGAGACGCTGTCCAATAACAGTGGTTCGAAGTGTTCCACATTAATTTCCGGTATTCCTGCAAAAAAATGGTATTTTAGGTGTGTTTTACAGCTTCACGGTTTTGCTACAAAAGCACGAATTACGAAAGTGTATCATCCCATTCAAACGCCTCTAATTCCCAAATTTGCTGTATTTTTACGTCTATGGATCTAAGACAAGGAAATGTCTCAGATCCATAGATGGCTGAACGGTTTTGCCACTAGAATTTTTGTGCTCAATTTATGTTACATATTATATTAACTTATGGCTGTCCAAAAAATTAATCACATTATTTATTGAGGGCTTCAAAATTAACAACAATATTTTTATGTGTGGTTTCACCTATTGATTATGAATGCATAATACCTTAGAAACGGTGTAGGTTATAGTGTCTATAACAACCTGAGGGCATTACAGGCGAGCGTTATTATAATGCCCGCTTCTAACGCCCTGAAACCTTTTTTAATATTAGCAGTGACATTTTTATTGTTCCATGCTATAAAAACTTTGTATTTCCTATCCTAGGATGCTCTTAGCTTTTTAGGTAATAAACTTTCATTTTCTTTTAGATTTTCTAAAATTTTGTCTAGCTTTTGCCATTTTCACTGACTTACAGGGCTATCAAAGTCACATCATTCAGGTAAAATAAACACTAAACAACATACCTGTAAAGGTATACCTTACTTTTCAATGCCAGAAACAGTAAATACTAGCTGAATTAGGTGAAAGAGTAGGTATAATATCATCAGGACATTATGTACTCTCTAACGCCCTTGGTACATCAATAGCTATAACAGTTTAACTGTCAAACCTTGTTTATACCATGAAGATATTAAATGAACAGATTTTTGCGCACAAATATATAGGGTATACAAATTATATTGTACTTACCGGCGGCCAAGTTGGGAAAGATTTTCAAAAACATTGTGTTGATGCAGTCACTTAGGTCCGGTCCTGATTTTCGACAGGGATGAAGCCAATTGGCTGCAAAAACAGTTTAGACTATTGACAACACCCCTAGATACCAAACACTTACGTCTTTCCAGTAATAACGGAGCATCTTGAACAGTATATGGGTTGACGTGGACGAAACACCATGTGAAAATCACAAAAACCAAACGCGTTACCATTTTCCGTATATTTGTGGTCAAATCAGGTTAAATTCAGGCGAAATACTGAAATTGCGATCAAATGATGCTGGATGATCGAAAGTCTCCTGTTAAAGGGGACATCAACGTGTGGAGGAGAGACAGACATAGTTCTGCATACTTTTGGGGGTAAAAGTAAAAGTGAAAGTCAATATTTACCGCATTTATTAGTGCATTGCGTGTCGTAAATGCGACGTAATCACGCTAATACTAAAGAAAGTTTGTTGGTATTATGTCACCGAAAAATTGGTTAACGTACAGAGTGGTTCAAAATTGTAATATCTTCATTTTGAACACATACATATTATACTGGAAAACTAGTTTTCTCCACAATCTGACGTCAAAATTGGCATGTCAATATCTATCTGTCTCTCTATCCCTGTATTTTATTTGCTCAATCAAAAAATCTATTTTTTCTGAGTGAAGTAGTAGTCCATAGTCACTAAGTGGAGTTGTAGTAGATAGAGGTAACTGAGTAACACACAATCTTCTCCACAAGAAATTGTTATTTTTTGGTTGTTGATTTTGAGGTTACGTTGGCCAATTTTCAAAAACTATACAAAACTATATATTTAATTTTTTATTCCTCTATTTTACAGACGCGTTAAACGTTGATTATTATTGATTTCTTTTATGTAAACTGATAGTTCTAGTGATAACCAATAGTCGTTTTTTGTTTTTTCATTTTCGCATTACATTTTTAATGAAATATTAAAAAAGATTCGATGTTCAATAGCCAGTTTAGCTTAGAGTCAAAACAGCAATTTTTATTTCTTAAAATTTGACACGTTTTGACGTTCTCAATCATTTTCTTTTACTGCTACTCTGTCAAATTGACACTTTTCACAGACGGAATGACAGATTTTGAGTTTGATGATCGATTTCTGGCAGCGTTGTCAAACCGTACGCACCTTCAACAGCCAGTCAAGTGCAGTTAAAAATTGGCTAAAATCCAAAATTCTTTTCTATCTCCTTTTTAGGCCCTTTTTCACTTCAAATAAAAAACATTTTCCGGTCAAATAACATTAATATTTGCTTCAAAGTTTCTCATACCTCCAGGCAAATTATTTTTAACTCCAAAGATCCTACTCCCAACTGCAAAAATCAGACGTTTACCAACTGTCCTGTTGCACTCCAGGATGTAATGCTCTAAAATTGGCTAAAATGACTGCAAATAGTTCAGTAGGTCAATTTTCAGGATATTTGGTTATTTTTCAAGGTTTTGGCGTAGGAAATTGACTAGAATGACTGCAAATGGTTCAAGTCTAGTAAGTCCATTTCCATTAAATATTTAAATTTTTCAATATTTTAACCTTAAAAATTGACTCCAGTGACCGCGAATAGTTTAAAAACTAAAAGGGTTATGAAAATTCTGCTGGTGCCACGTTTAATATCCCAAAAAATAAGCACGCTATCGGGAAAATCGCAACCCTGTATTTATAAAAATAAGCGAGATACTCCACAAAAGTGTCGAAAGTGGGAGACCCTGTATATAGTTTTGATTAGCACATATTAGGTCATTTTGCACACCTGAGTTTGCGCCATCCAACTATCTAATAATATACAGGGTGTCCCGTTTGAAATACTTAACTTATCGCAGTTTAAACCAGTTATTGTGTAGCCCTAGGCACAATCGAACAACCTACTAATATATATACAAGGTGTCATATTTGAAATAGTTGTTTTACAAAAGTAGTTTTGCCACTAGAAAGTTTCAAAGTTGACCAATCTTAAATGGATATTAAATCTGCATAACCGTTTGAAATATGGGTTTCACTGTCAGACCATAAATACCGCATAATTAAGACAGTACCATCACCTTGAGTATTACCATTGGGTACCACTTCCATTGCTTTTGTTTAGTGACCAAGAGGAAGAGAGAGGGAAATAGGAACTGATTTATCAATTAAGCTCTTCAGTGCATTTTAGACCATTGAAATTGTGCGTTTTTACGGTTAATTAAATCAATTTCTATGCCTTTTCATCATCCAATGACTTCAAGAATAATAAACCATTTAAATGGGGGACACTTGTTTTGATAAGCCGCGTATATCTGTCCTATATGAATAATTTTATTGTTATTATATGTAAAGTGCTAGAGAAGTGACAGTCGTGATTTGGGTTTTGTTTGGCTTATTAACTACTCTTTGTGTCTTCATAGTAGCAGAACGGCATGACATCAGTCTGAAAGGTCGTCATGACCTTGCAAAGGTAAGTACTTGGTCACCAGAAAGCTTTCATGCCTTCCTAACCGTCTAGCAATAGTTTGGCACAATTGTTGTAGCACCCTGTATATTTACATCATCTTGCTATAGTCATAATAATATGTCGATAATTAGCTGGACACGATTTTCCTGTATATTTAAGAGCGACGTTGACCCTGACTGAAAGTACAATAGAAAATCCTGTTTTATTTTGTTGTTTTTAATGATTTAAAACATGTTAAATTTGTTGTTCTTCGGAAATTTGATTACATTATTTAAGTAACTCAAGTATGCACTTGTCCTTGATCAGTACCAATTTTTTTCCAGCCTAAAAAATCATGTCAAAAAAAATAAGTATTGTTTGATTGATACAACAGGATATTGGCACTCAAAACAATTTTTTTTATTTATGTGCATACTATATACTTTGTAACGTCATAATCTTTTCTGATGCTGTAAAATGTTCTGTACTAAAAGCTAATGATTCGTGAGATATTTAGGATAATTAAGTGACACTAACCTTCTGTAGAAGTAGCCCAATAAGTATAGTAACTGTAATAGTATATTAAGTATCAAGAAAGTAAGTAAGCTTTACTGATCGATGACAAAGTTTGGATCTAATTTGTCTGAGATCAGTAAAGCTGTTATTGTTCGTGATGCTTACACTATTTTTTGTACGACTTCATCAAAATCATCCTCATATTTCAAAAAGACGTAGTAGTCCATATTCTTTCAGTGGAGTTGTATGAGTACGAAAGGTAAAGAATAACACGCAGTCGTCTCCACAATACTTTATTTCAACCTTCAAAGGAAAAGGCCTGCTCAACTAGTTTCGGGCATATAAATGACCATCTTCAGGAGCTAGAAGAATAACTTACTCTACTTATGCGTACCAGATGTTGAAAAAACGAGAAATAACAGACTTAACCATCTCCGAAACAGCAATCATGGTCTCCTTTGATGTTTCCAACGTCCTTCCGAGCATCCCACCACCCGATTGTTTAACCCTTGTCCAGGATTTATTGTCTGCTTCCGAAGGTTTGAACCCTTTCCAGGTAGAAGACTTACTAACCCTGGTGGCTCTGGTACTGGATCAACCAAACTTGTTCCAGTTCAACAACACTTTGTATTCACAGTCCAGAGGCTTGGCTATGGGTTCATGCCTTTCCCCTCTACTAGCTGAAATTTTCATGTCCAGCATTGAACATTCCCTAGAATCCTATCCCTCCTTTGATAAAATACTCTTTTTCAAAAGATATGTGGATGATATTATTTGCATTTTTGACGGGTCATCTGATGACCTCCAACAATTCTTCATATTTCTTAATAGCTTACATCATTCAATCTCATTCACCATGGAGTTAGCATCATCCCATAAATTACCTTTCCTTGATATTTTACTTTTCAGATCATATAACCACCATTTTGTTTCCTGTCTGATCAACTCCACTGCGGATGGTAGATTAGATTTTCATATCTTTCCCCCGTAGGGTCATCCCCAGCCCTAACAAAATGGGTTTAGTTTAATTAAATTATAGTGTTCTTAAGTTTCTATAATATTATAATAATATACAGGGTGTCCCACGACGAAAGACCTGGATTGATATTGGAAAAAGTATAAATAGGAGAGTTTTGAAAATTTGGTAGGATACTGATGTGGGCATGCCCAATCCAACTAAAATATTTTCAAGATGGTTGCACTTCCGCTTATACCGGAAGTCGATCACAACTTTCTTATTTTAAATAGAACACCCTATATATTATTACATATTTGGATTCCTCACAAAATTCTGACCAACTTTTGTATAGAATGCCCTATGCCTATCTCTAGCCGTTTTCTAAATATTTGATGTTTTTCCAAAAAAGTGACAGTTGCAACGCTCAACATATTTTTGTACTATGTTAAAACCGTATTTCATTTTGCAATGAAACTTTGGGTTATTGTAAATAAAGGATCGTTTTATTAAACTGAGGGTGCGTAATGACTCATTTGTATACAGGGTCGTCAAAAAAAAATCATAAAATTGCCACTAAAAAAAATGAAAAATCTCAAGTTTTTTAAATAGAAACCCACATTTTTTATGACGGAATCATTTTGAGCATTACAAATTACTATAAGTTTCAATTTACTTGCCTATACCTAAACCCAACCCATTTCGTTTTATTTGAGAATAAACATTTTTTTATTAGGCTGCATGGTTGGGATTAGTTGGTACTCTAGTTAGCCATGCTTTTGACACACGGTGATATTGGAGAACTGCAAAGCATGTTATGTTGAGCGTTGCAACTGTCACTTTTTTGGAAAAACATCAAATATTTCGAAAACGGCTAGAGATAGGAATAGGGCATTGTACACAAAAGTTGGTTAGAAATTGCAATTTCTACATTTGTATTATTAAGGATTGGTTTTGTTTTAATAGCTTTTATCTTCACAGATCCCGTATTCTTAAAATTTTCAATTATTTGCTCGACAGCTTTTCGTGATGGCTTTGGTTTTTCTGGATAACGAGCGGCAAATACCTCACATGTTCTACTCACAACTTTATCACATTCTCCGTAAATAATAAACAGATTTAAGTAATCTTGGTTTGAATAACGTAACCGCGACGGCATATTTGCAGTTGTCAAAACACTCAAAACTAGTGTTATTAACATGCCCTGCAGGTCTTCAATATCACCGTGTGTCAAAAGCATGACCAACTAGAACACCACATAATCCCAACTGTGCAGCATAATAAAAAAATGTTTATTCTCAAATAAAACGAAATGGGTTGGATTTAGGTATAGGCAAGTAAATTGAAACTTATAGTAATTTTTAATGCTCAAAATGATTCCGTCATAAAAAATGGGGGTTTCCATTTAAAAAACTTGAGATTTTTCATATTTTTTAGTGGCAAGTTTATGATTTTTTTTTGACGACCCTGTATACAAATGAGTCGTTACGCACCCTCAGTTTAATAAAACGATCCTTTATTTACAATAACCCAAAGTTTCATTGCAAAATGAAATACGGTTTTAACATAGTACAAAAATATGTTGAGCGTTGCAACTGTCACTTTTTTGGAAAAACATCAAATATTTCGAAAACGGCTAGAGATAGGCATAGGGCATTCTATACAAACGTTGGTCAGAATTTTGTGAGGAATCCAAATATGTAATAATATGTAGGGTGTTCTATTTAAAATAAGAAAGTTGTGATCAACTTCCGGTATAAGCGGAAGTGCAACCATCTTGAAAATATTTTAGTTGGTTTGGGCATGCCCACATCAGTATCCTACCAAATTTTCAAAACTCTCCTATTTATACTTTTTCCAATATCAATCGAGGTCTTTCGTCGTGGGACACCCTGTATATATTATTCACGTTTAGGGGTACGTCACGTTTAGGGGTGCGTAGTAAGGGATGGTAGAGAAACAACTTAGGTCACAGGCAAGGCTCATTTATTATAAGATAGATAAAAATAAGGAATACAGTGGGGTTAATCTTACCCCCAGATTAGAAGGGCCAATACAGCCGTATTCACCGGCGTCTTTATGAAACTACGGGGAGGGCGAGTCTAATTCAGCCCTTAAGCTACACCGTAAAGGGGGACACGCAAGGTGTTCTTGTACGGTGTGACCAAAGGACCAAGTAGTAAATTGATAGGGTTAAGGGTTTTAACGGTCACTTGAAGTTGCGAGAGAACCCTTCTCTTCTCAGCCTGGGATCCTAAGAGGGTAGCAAGCCGTCCCACCATTTTAAGTTAGAGACTGTTACTCGCCGACCGACTTGGAGACCAGTGACCTCCCCCTGGGGATGACCCCAGAGTTCGATGCCTTAGCCGAGCTACGGTGCATCTTTTATACTCTTCAGCGACCTCATTACGCTAACCTTGCTGATTATGCTGCTAACTGGTTGTGCACCGTAACTACTAACACGGGTGTGACAGTATGTAGTGTCAGTTTTTTTCTCCTATAATGAGGTAACTATTCAATTTAAATTTATCTTTATTCATACTACATGTGTTAATAAATTTTACAGCTTTATTACCCCCCTTTAAACTATCTTTTAAAGTCACTCATTCTAAATAACATGAGTCTCACTGTCTCTCCCCTTTTAAAAAGACAGCCGGAGCTTTGATTTACGATTTGAGGTATGTTTTCTCGTTATTTCAACATCTGGTACGCATAAGTAGAGTAAGTTATTCTTCTAGCTCCTGAGGATGGTCATTTATATGTCCGAAACTAGTTGAGCCTGAGGCCTTTTCCTTTGAAGGTTGAAATAAAGTGTTGTGGAGACGACTGCGTGTTATTCCTTACCTTTCATCCTCATATTTTATTACTTTAATCGATTTTATATTTCAATGCCTTACAAAACGGCCTAGTATGTACTGTATTAAAATTGTACAGTTTCTGAAATATTTATGATCAAAGTTTCACTAACCTTCTGAAAGAAGTAATTTATATGATGATGATCATTTCTTTTAACGGTCCGAAACTCAACCATTTTTAATGGAACACCCTCTGTCTTTTATTACGTCATTTATTTAGGAGATTTTAGCACAATTTGCGGAAAATTCAAAAAAATATATTTTTTATGAAATATGGAATTTCTCAGAAAGTGGACGCTATAAATCAATTTTTCGTCCTACCTGGACCGTGCTTAAAGTTGCCGTTTAATTCAGTCGATTTTTCAAGCAAAATTAAACTCGATGATTTTTTTAACATGTTTTAATCTTTTCTTTTGTTCCAGAAGGAAATCTGAGCCTTCAGAAGCGTCATTTTCGACCTTGCGCAAGTATTTGCCACAAATTTTGGCTGTGACGGTTAAGAATGTGCTCCTTTTTGATTTTGGTCTGTCCCTAGGATTTCCTACCATTCTGATCCCAAATTTATCCGGGGATGACCCCCAGGAAACCATTTTGCTTGATCAGAATGGAATATCGTGGATTGGTGAGTTGCGTTTGGTTGATTTTGAAGACCGATAAAACGGTCAAACAATGAACGACAAAATTTGCATATAAAAGTGGAGACATTTTTAGAATTCCCATTAAATAAGGAATTTTTTTGAAACCTGGCCATATTGGTGATCAAAATCAACCAAAAGCACTTTTTTTATTCACTAACAACTCTACTGTCAAATTGTCACTCTTTGGTGCAGGTTCCTTGAATCTTCTGTGCGTTCCGCTGGGTTGCCTATTCTCCGGCTACTTGACGCAACCTTTAGGACGCAGACGCTCCATGCAATTAGTCAATCTGCCCTTCATGGCCGCCTGGATGCTATTCCATTACGCTAACCAGCCGTGGCACGTGTTTCTGGCCTTGGCCTTGACTGGAGTCAGCGGGGGACTCCTGGAAGCTCCGGTAAGAATTACATAACCTCAAAAACCTTTACAGTCCATTAGCTCCATCTGTGTGTAGACATTGACCTATTTGGCGGAGGTGACCACGCCCAATCTCCGTGGAGTTTTAGCATCTACGTCCACTGTTGCCGTCATCCTGGGTGTGTTGACGCAGTTCTTCTTGGGAACGTTCCTGGATTGGCGGTCGGTGGCGTTGGCAAGCGCTGCGTTGCCTATTGTGTCGTTTTTTCTACTGTTTTTTGTGCCCGAGAGTCCTTATTGGTTGATTTCAAAGCAGAAAATGGTGGAGGCGCAACGCAGCGTTGCCTGGTTGAAAGGTTGGGTTGATTTCGACCAGGCTGAGAAAGATTTCAAGGAGATTTACGATCATCTGAAGAACGAAACGTAAAGTATTAAAAGAAATAAGTTATAGAAGTTAGCTTTACCTTTCAAATTTTATAGTGTGGATGCAGCTCCACCTGGCAGCCAAACTAAGCTGCAGAGGATTAAGGACAACTTGAAACTGTACGCCAAAAGGAATTTTTTAAAGTCCTTTGGACTTGTAGTCCTGACGTTCGTTTTAGGGCATTTTTCCGGTATGACAACATTACAAACCTACTCGGTCGCCATATTTGCGACCTTGAATGCTCCTATTGATAAATACTACGCCACTATTATACTTGGTAAGATTTATTTCTGAGATGATTAAGGTCATAGCGGCACTAACTTTTTGTAAGAAATAGTCCAAGTAAGTGCCAGTCATTGCATTCAAAGTCCATTAACTGAAGAATTTTAAATGGGACATTCCGTATCTTATTACCTCAATCGATTTTACTTTTTAAAATGGCCTACTATGTGCTGTATTGAAAGTTTAGGGATTCTGAGATAATTAAGGTCAAAGTTAACCTTCAGTATAAGAAATAACCCAGAAAGGGCAGGTATTGCATTCAAAATCCAATAAATCAATTACTTTAAGTGGGACAGCCTGTATTTCATTACGTCACTCTGTTCTGATTTTCAAGGCTTATAAAATGTTTTTATTAAAAATGCCCAAAAACTAGGCGTGGCAGAGGCATTGGGCTGCATCATGAGTTCGATTCTCGTGCATTTCGTGGGCAAGCGCCGAATGAACTTTTTCTCGCTGACGGGCACAGCCGCCTGCGTGTTTGCCGTGGCCGCTTACGCGCATGCCCGTAACGTCAGCGCACTGCAAACTAGCGGCTCGGACGTCCCCCTCACCGACCAGACCTGGTTACCGTTGACTTTTGTGGTTGGCGCCGCCTTCTTTTCCCACACAGGCATTCGTATACTACCATGGATGCTTATAGGTAAGTAAATCGGTTGGAACCATGTAACTCACTTCAAAAGCACACCGCCTTCTAAGTGTTTTGTAGTAGGTTATCCCAACGAATGTTTGTTTGTCTTCTAGCAGCTTTAACTGATGTTATTGCTTGACGATTATATCAGACCTCTAGTATTGATCATTGCAGGTGAGGTGTTCTACACAAAAATTCGCGCACCTGCTAGCGGTTTCTCGTCGGCGGTCAGCTACCTGGTCAGTTTCCTGGCCAACAAAACATTCCTGTCAATGGTCGACGCTCTAACGTTACCCGGTACTTTCTGGTTCTACGGTACCGTTTCAGTATTGGGATTGGGCGCCCTTTATCTGTGGCTGCCCGAAACTGAAGGCAAAACGCTCTTTCAAATCACCGAACACTTTAATGGCGGCCAGAAACTAGACAATTCAGTCCAAATGAAACAAGTACCAATTAAAGTCGCTCAGAGTGGGATAGACGAGAAAGGTATAGCAAATCAAGGGTTTGAAAGTGAATCTGGTGAGCCTAAGTAAGTTTTCACCTTCAAATATATGCAGAAGATAATGAATCAAACCGTCTAATGTAGTTTCTCTTATAAATATCCTGGAGACCGCCTAAAGTGACAGTATGTAACAATAAGCAGTTTTGTGCCAGTTAGGTATTTCTGGCCAAATTTACTAGTTTTCGAGATAATGATAGTTTGAACAATAACTATTTTATGATATTCTCACGTGTAAGTGTACGTAGAGAAGGTTGATAGAGAAACACTTCTTTCACTGGGTATACTTTGTTTATTAATTCAGGAACTTAAATAACCTGCTTCACGAGGGGGAAGCGTGTCAGTGAGGATAGGCTACACCGTAAAGGGTGCCATGCCGCTTCAAGCTGCGCGCTTTGGTATGGTGTGATAAAACACAACAATAAGACAAAGCCCTTCCTTGTCAATTGATAGTGTTAAGTGTCCACTTAAAAGTTGCGAGAGAACCCTTTTCTTTTCAGCATGGAGCTCCGGAGGAGCTAGTTAGTCGTCCCACCGCTTTAAGCTAGAGACTGTTACTCACCGACCAACCCGGAGACCAGTGATTTTAGATGGTCAGCTTGCAACCTTTTATACATATTCGTACCTTACCTCAATTCTGTCGATTATGTTTATGTAGCAATTTATACAGTGTAAGGTACGAATATAGTGGGTGATTTTCTTATATGTGACGTGGAGTGTTAATAGTGAATAGTGCATTTTTAAGGCACGCATGTGAATGTTCGCAATTCGTAAATTTTTTAACACGAATACCATACAATATTTTTTCTACAAACTCAAGACAGCGGTGGACTGATGTGACCTACTAGACTCAAGCTAACTTTACCCAACGGTTTTTTGTATGGGATTAACCTTACCTTACCTACCCTACAATTTACCAACATTCAAACAAAAGCTGAGACCAATTGCGAGCACCTTGATGTAAGCCTTTGCTTTCTCCAACCTTGAAAGTCATGTCGATAGAATATTATGTGTATTTTTTATGTATTAGGATTAGGTAATATACGCTGTGTGTAAAAAGTGCGGCAACCCTAAATTATTTCAAAAAATATCCATCTATTTATCCATATATTCTTATGAATCATATGGAATGACTATGTTTCAATGACATTTTCTGATTCACCCTTTCATTTTGATCCCATATTGTATGATCAACTTGAACAGCTTAGCAGCTATTTAACGATTAAAGAAAACTTTCCTTGAAATGAATGACCGCTTAGATCACCAGATTTGACGCATCTTGATTATTTTCTATGGGGCACTTAAAAAAAAAGATATATGCAACAAAAGCGACTAATTTACATGATTTAAGAAGAAAAAATATGGATGGATGTAACTTTACAACACGCGACATGTTACAAAACGTCATTGAAAATGTTTGGGACACCTTTCAACATTTAATTAAATAAAAAAAATTATATTTACTTGAATTTGTAGTTTTCTTTAATAATTAATAGCTGCCAAACTGTTCAAGTTAACCATACAACATGTTACATGAAGTGTTATCAAAATAAACCTTTTTTCATACCTATTTCATAAAGAATCCAATTATCTATAGTTGTGTGAAACAGCGAACGAACTGTAGTTCTCTATATATTTTGTAACAAGAGATACCTCGTTAAATAAACGCCTTTTTACAGTTGTAAATATTACATGACTGATTAAATAAGATTACTATAATATTTACGTTGACAGGTGCTGCCATACCATCTGTAAGTACCAGGGTTTCTCAATGAAATGTTAGTTTATGCAGGATAACGTCCATAGACTCAAAAAAAAACAAAAAATGCTTGGAAACGAAACGATTAGAACCACCGCAATAAGTGTATATAAAGTCTATTTTTCTTGTCAAAAGCATTGCAAGTTTAAGAAACGTCTTATTAGACAGACTAGTTAAGCAAAGTGAGCTACAACAGTCACGTGTTTTATACAATGTGTTATTAACTTTTACGTCTTATATCGAGTCTTATATTAAATTAAATAGTATGTTACATACTCAGGTGGAAAGTATTTGATTTCTGTCGAGATATTAGGTAGTTCGCCGAGACGAGGTCGAAGTAAACTTTATCTCGAGACAGAAATTAAACTTTCTACCGTGGTTTGTGTACTATTTTATTTTCAACCATTTATCAGAATATTGATTAATAGTCTCTAACAATAAGGTAGTATAGGTGTACGAGTACTGAGTAGTTATGACTTCAACCACGATAAACGACTGGTGATTTGTCTACAATCTTGACAATGTGCTATTGTGTTTTCAATATTTTGAGCTGAAACGTTTCTTAAAGTGCTTTTAATATGGAGATTTCTGAAGACGCAGATATTACTGGTCACCACCTGAGCTAAGAGATCTGAGATGTTGCAGAGGTCGCGGAAGAACTGTAAAAAGTAAACCCAGATATGACAAAAAGCATATTGACATTCATCCGGGTGGAAAGTACTAACTTTCCACCCGGGTGGAAAATAAAAGCAGGTAATTTTCATCTTTCCACCTGGTTATTATTCAATGGACTAAGCATTGAATAATTGACTTATAATAGCACAAAATTGAATAAAAACTCTCGACCTATGGTGGATGCACTTTGTTGAAGAATTATTGTATTTTTAATTAGAAAAATTCACCGACGCACAATGGATCGTGACATTATGTAAAATTCGTAATTTTTCAAAAGTCTATCAAAAACAAAAAAACTATTTAAGGTAAAAATAACTTATTTTCTAATATTCTACTTAACAATACAGAGAGAGGGCTTTTTCCAGTGTGAAATATTTTATTTTTTTTGGCTTCTTAAACTTATCATTACATTAAAATTCGAGTTAAAATTATTTATCTTAACTTGATATTTATTTAAAAATGTATAGTTTTTAGAAGATATCTATTATTAACAATTGTAAAAGTATCATTTTATTTAAATATCTTGAGTTTTAAAAAAATGCCTTAAAATAAGAACAAGCAATTTTATTTGTAATATTTAAGTCAAAATCAAAGGTTACTTAAAATAAATTTTAAATAATTGGCTGCCACTTTGGCCTGTATCTGTACAGGGTGGGCTAATAAGCGGTGCAAGCGGCAGTACCTCAGAAACGAGAAATTGCTGGAATTTATTTTCAAGAATATGCACCCAAGCGCTGGTGACGTTCTCCTATTTTACCATGCATGTTTTTTTATGGCTTAACAATTAATCCTAAAATATGAAACATAAACGGGTACTGGGGCAGAATGAAAAAAAATGCCTTTGCCCAAGCCTTTGAAATTCCCAGTTTTTAGCTATCTCTTGATATGGACACTTAAAAATATGTGTGCCTAGTACTAGGTTATATTTTAGTATTGATAGCACATTGGGGGCAGGATGAGGTCATACACCAATCTGCGCAACTGTCACTTCCAAAAAAGAAGAAACAAATAGAGAAGTGGTCTAGACTAAAAATGATAAAGAATATAGAAGACTTTGTGGAGTCTGGAGAGTCTGATGAAAAGAACACAGACGTCTTATGTTTATACTGCAATGACCAAAACTGAAGTTCAACTGATGTATATTGTCACGTTAAGAGGTAGCTCAGAGGGAAGAAAACTCAGGAATCCACAGGCAACCCACTTTTTTAGGGCTGATACTCGGGTGTGTCACCTAATGCTCCACGTTTAATTACACAAGAGGCGTACCAACTCAGAGATCAGTGATCTGTACGTGCTTTTGAAGCTGTATTTATACCTACATCATGACCTCAATTCGCCTTCTATCTTGTTTACATGGACATTGCACTTCGGGAGACCGAGGCAAGATTTGGTAACGGAACATAGTGTAATTTCTATGTTACAATATCATGTCTTCAGTGTAAAAAGTGGACTCACAACCCTTGTGAGAGAATAGAGGGCGACGACGACGAGTTTATACTTGTCCGTAAACTTTGTAACCCGATATAGGCCATTATCCGTAGGCGGGGCAGAATGGAGTAAATAATGTTACCACATTCTACCCCGGTTCCCCTACACTTTATAACTTTAAGCCCTTTTCTTTTTGTAGAAAATTTTATTTTGATTTTTTCCGTGATTTTATACTGCCTGCCGTTATACTATCACCATCATCACTAGCTCAACAGTCCAGTCTGAGCCTTGACTGTAGCAAATTTGATCCTCTATCTTGTCCTATGCGTGGTCGCATCTTTCCCGTTAGGTAGACCAATACTAGTTGCATCGTTATTGATGCTGTTCTCGTCTTCTGCAGATTTGTAGACAGTATTCTGGTTCCGTCCATTCTGATGACATGTCACCATTAGTCAACTAATCTTGATGACCAAAATAACCTTTTTACATCCGAAGCGCTCATAAATTGTACAGCTCGACGTTGTACCGACGAGTCCACACACCAGTTTCACAAATTCCGCCAAATATACTCATTAGAAATTTCCTTTCGAATTCTGAACTTTATCTCGAGACAGAAATTGAACTTTCTACCATGGATTGTTGTTTCGTCGAATTCTCGAAATCTCATCGAATTTTTAATAAATCATTCAGTTGAAATATTGATTGCTAATAGTCTCTAACAATAAGGTAGTACACGTACGAGTAGTTATGACTTCAACCATAATAAACGACTGGTGATTTGTTTACAATCTTGACAACGCCATTATTGTGCTATTCTCTTTAATATTTTGAGCTAAAACGTTTCTTAAAAGCTTAAAAAGTCCTTTTAACATGGTGATTTTTGAAGACGCCGATGTAACTCATCATCACCTTAGCTGCGAGCTGTTGCAGAGGTGGCGACACAGTCTCTTAACTATAAAAAGTAAGCCCACATATGACAAAACGCATATTGACATTCACCCGGGTGGAAAGTGACATTTACTCGGGTGGAAAGTAAAAGCAGGTAATTTTCATCTTTCCACCTGATTTACACATAAGAAATAACGTTATTACATACCTGGTTGAAAATAAACGAAATTGCCTGCGACATCAATGCGCGGAAAATAATGTTACGATTTTCCCGTGGGTTCACACAAAGTCAGTTTAACTCAACAATTAATAACTTTATTTACACCAAAACACTCCGTACAATAATTAACTCAGCTATTAAAAACACTACTACAATTCCACAACTATTCCACTATTTAAACTTTACCGCGTTCCCAAATTCACTACTACTCTACTACTCTACTCTCGCGGTCGACACCGCGTCTTTTATATTCGCAAACCAGGTTCTAGAATGACCGCAAAACGCTTCGCGATTTGCTTCGAATATTCAAGATGCTTCCAGGTGTCGCTTCCTAAGTGTGGCCTACTTTAACACGCGCCCGGCCAGATATTGCGGCGCATCGGTTTCATCGAGTATCGAGCATAGTAGTCCCAAACCGTAACCCTGCCCCCCTCTTAAAGCTGATCGTCCCGATCCGCTTCATCTAATCCCTGGTATTTCTTGAGTCTGTCCAGATGGACAATTTTCATCTTGCCTTTGGGGCTGCGTTGAACTCTGTAGGCGACGTCGTTTAACCTTTTTACCACATTGTAAGGTCCCTCCCAGTGTCGTTGCTATCTTTGACTTAATCCTTTGCTCCTCCTGGGTTGAAACATCCACACAGCATCACCTTCCTTATAATTGCCACCAGTTGGTCTGTGGTCCAGTGTCATCTTCATACGGTCGTTGTTTGGTTTCATCTTCTCTCTCTCAAGTTCCCGAATTGTGATGGATCCCTTCTGTAACGAACACTGGTCACACCGTTTACACCATTCCTCAACGTCCTTTCTGAAGTTAATCCAGTAAAATCGATCTCTTATTCTAGCCAAAGTCTGGTTTACTCCAAAGTGTCCTCCTCCGCGACTGTCATGTAGTTCTCGCAGCACATTCTCTTTGCAGGAATTGGGCAATATTGTTTGGTAAACAAAGCGTTTTCCGTCTGGACTTTCCCATTTGCGAGTAATTAAGTCATCTCGCAGTCGAAGCGAATTCCACTGCAACCAGTAACCCCTTACTGTTGGTCCATATCTGGAAATCTGTTGCCAATCCGGTTTCAAATCCTTCTCCAACCATCTTCTGATTACTTCCAAATCAGAGTCTGAGCACTGTCCTTTTATTATGACTTCCTTAGAAACGCTGCTCTTCATTCTTTTTGTAGCCTCTTTATCTGTCACCTTCGCGATTTGACCAATCCTCCAACCATTATGAATTTGTCCTTTCCGGTACCTTAAGTCACTATCAAAAACTTGACGATCCTCTACATATCGCGGTAAATGTCTTTCCGGATTCTTCATTTCCTGCTCCTGGTTACGCCAGTTCTGCGGTGTCGGTAAACGAGACTGCTGTCTGCAATTCCATTGGTAATGTCCTTTACGTCCACAAACATAACATGTAATGTTTCTTTTAGCAGAGGAGTTCCGGTGATTTGTTCTGATATCCTGATTTCGTCGGCACTGTTCGTTTGGAGAACAAAACCGCTGTCTGCAATTCCTTCTATAGTGTCTTTTGCGTCCACATCGATAACATTCCACTCTAGTGATCGGACGTGATCGTTCTAACTGTGTGGACTGGCCATTTGCTGATGCTGCCATTTGTTGCACTAATTGGTCGACCATTGATTCAATTTTATTTATTGATGTAGCAACATGATCGGCTGGCGGCTCTCTCTTCTCTTGAATAGTCTCTGGCTGAAAGTCATTGCACGCAGCTTCAACTTCCAGCGCTCGAACCAGTAATTCGCTGTTGTTGCTCCCTTTGAACATCTTCAGCCATTTATTTACCTCCAGATCTCGAATCCCATCTACAAAATACTGTGCCACAAGTTCTTCTTGGATTTCATCCAGGACGGCTGGGTAAGCCAGATGCACAAGGCGACGAATTTCGGTTTCAAACTCTTCTAGATTTTCACCAGTTTTCTGCTGTCTTGCCATTAATTGCGTTCGATACAGTCCTTTCTTATGTTGATCCCCATAACGACGTTCTAATGCAGCTACTAATGCTTCATAGTTGCTTCGTTGGGCGATAGGCAGAGTCTGTAACAGCTCCAATGCAGGTCCTCGTAATGCCACTACTAGTGCTACAGCCATTTCCTTGGTACTCCATCCATTTGCATTTGCAGCGGCCTCAAATTGGAGTTGGTACATTGCCCATGAAGTTTGACCGTCGTATGTGGGAGGCTTGATCTTGTTGAGCCCGTTTCGGGTGATCACTGTAGAGCTGGCTCCTCTGCTGTCAATTTTCCGCTCTAAGTCGCGTAGCTTTATCTCGACGTCATTCTGAATTTTATTGAGACTATGGATTACATACTCTTGGATTTCTGTCTTGGTCCCCGCTAGAACGTTCAATATTTCTACGTTACGCTTTTCATGCCGCTCTCTGTCTTCTTCTTTGTCTTGTTGTGGAATTCTTTTTTTTTGTTTTTCCTTGTTTTGTTGTCGAATCCTTTCTTGTTCTTCCTTTTCTTGTTTAAGCATTTCCATAATAGCTGCAAGTTGGGCCTCCATGTTTGCACTTTGACGTCTTGTTATTGGCATAAAATAAATTTAACACACCACTGTTCCGAAAATCTCTAGTCCGGTTCTGAACACAAGTCTCTAACCCGAAGTTTAGTTCCAATTCACGTCGCACTAAAGTCTGATCGCACTTCTGACACCAATTGTTACGATTTTCCCGTGGGTTCACACAAAGTCAGTTTAACTCAACAATTAATAACTTTATTTACACCAAAACACTCCGTACAATAATTAACTCAGCTATTAAAAACACTACTACAATTCCACAACTATTCCACTATTTAAACTTTACCGCGTTCCCAAATTTACTACTACTCTACTACTCTACTCTCGCGGTCGACACCGCGTCTTTTATATTTGCAAACTACGTTCTAGAATGACCGCGAAACGCTTTGCGATTTGCTTCGAATATTCAAGATCTTCCAGGTGTCGCTTCCTAAGTGTGGCCTACATTAACACGCGCCCGGCCAGATATTGCGGCGCATCGGTTTCATCGAGTATCGAGCATAGTAGGCCCAAACCGTAACAATAATATGGAAAAAGTATAACCTAGCCCGAAAAAGAAACCTATTCTCAGATGAAAGAATTATTAACCAAAATACGGATGATGATCGATCTAATAGGACCCTCAATAACAAAATCAGAAATAGAATAGGCCATCCGCACATTCAAAAACAACAAAACATCTGGTCCCGGTGATACCGGTAGAGCTCATAAAACTACTCGATGATAGAGGCAAGGCAGTTCTTCAGAAACTCTTCAACAAGATATATGAAACTGGTCAGTACCCCGATCAATGGCTGACATCAACCTTCATTCCCCTGCCAAAAAAGAATAAAGCAAGGAAATGCGAAGATCACAGGCTTATCAGTTCTATGAGACACTCCTTGAAACTATTTCTCAAAATAATACATCAGAGAATATTTGAAAAGTGTGAACAAAACATCAGTGACCCACAATTCGGATTTAGACAAGGCCTTGGCACTCGAGAACCACTAGTGGCAACACAAGTACTGGTACAAAGCTGTCACGACCAGCGGAAGGATGTGTGCCTATGCTTCATAGACTTGTGACAAAGTACAACACCACAAATTACTAACAATACTGAGACAAATGGATGTGGACGGCAAAGATGTTCGCTGCATCGAAAATCTCTATCTGAATTAATTTGCTCACATAAAGATCGATGGAGAACAAAGTAATAATGTTGAAATCTGCAAAGGAGTCCGACAGGGATGTGTGCTTTCGCCACTGCTATTCAATTTGTACTCTGATAATATCTTCCAGGAAGCACTTCAGAATGTTGAGAAGGGTATTAAAGTCAATGGAACATGGATTAATAACATTCTCTTGCGTGACATTTCGGACGATCTGGATAAGATTAAATTGTGGTGCGACGCAAATCGGCTTTGTCTGAACATGTCAAAGTCCCATTTGATGGCGTTCAACTGTGTTGTTGATGATTTGCCGATGGGCGGGGCTGCAATCGCGTCTGTAGAGGACGTTCGTTTTCTCGGTCTGAGTGTGGATAGAAACTTTAAATTTCATTGTCATATCGAACGTCTCAATAAAAAGTTGGCGCTCGGTTGTTACTGTGTTCGAACTACGCGCAGGGAGTTGGGCATTGATGTCGCCCGCACAGTATATTTCTCTCTAGTCGAATCACACTTGAGTTTTGGTCTGCCCTTTTGGGGCTCTTGTTCTAGAGCTTTATTTCATTCAGTTTTTGTACTACAAAAGAGGGCTGTTCGTTTCTTGTCTGGCGCTCATCCGAGAGCTCACTGCCGGCCTTTTTTTCTGTCACACAGAATTCTCACCCTGCCTTCATTGTTTATTCTGGAGACTGCGTGTGTCATTCACAAACATAGATTCCGCTTTCCTGATTACCGTGGGAGGATGGCCACACGTGGGTCTAACAATATCCCTCTGCCGATACCTCGTTCTGCTCTTGTCAAGGGTTCTCTTATTTATAATGGGGTCAAGATCTATAATAGGGTGGATCAGCAGATCAGGCTGCTGACTGATTTCCGGTTGTTTCGTGGGCGTCTAAAGCGGCTCCTCCTTGAGCGGGCAGTTTATTCGGTTGATGAGTTTCTCCAGTAGGGCTACATGTATATTTGTTTAAAATGTTATTGTGGGTTTGTTTTAGTTACCGGTTTATTTATGCTGTTTTATGTATACTATTTATTATTTTACTTATTTTATTTATTTATCTATAACCGCTTTGTCGATAAAGCTTATTAGTTTTGGACAATAAAGCACATTTATCTATCTATCTATCTATCTATCATTCGCTACGCGGATGACACGCTATTGATTGCTGACAATATGTGCGATCTCCAATCTTGTCAACGTTAGTAGGAGAGCACAGTAAGAGAATGGACTTAAAAATAAACGTCAAAATAAATGATTGTTATTCATCAACCAGATATATTAAGAAATGTGGGACTAACATCGGACGGATCATGAATTGAGCGAGTGAACAAATTTAAATACGTTGAAGCATGACGCACTGAAGAGTGGACATCTGACCTAGAAATAAGATGTCGTATAGAGAGCGCCCGCAATGCTTTCATGAAATTCAAATGCATCTTTACAAATACGGGCTTTGACCAGAACCTAAAAATGAGATACATAAAGTGTTACGATACATAGTGTGGGTATAGCGCAGAATGCTGAAAATCCCATGGACGGCTCGAGTAACCAACGAAAATGTCAAACGAAGATTAAACAAAGAACGTGAACTATTGCTAATGATCAAAAAAATAAAAACAGCATACCTAGGACACATAATGCGAAATACGAAGTACCAGCTCTTGCAACTGATCATAGATGGGAAGATAGAAGGAAGGAGGGGAATAGGAAGGAAGAAGATGTCGTGGCTGCATAACATAAGACAGTGGACTGGCTTACTTACGAACAGTGTAGAGCCTAATACATACGACCAGAGACGGAACATAACATAAAATAAACATTTTGTGCCCGCACTTATGCAACACCTTGTATAGCCAAAAGTATTTTTTTCTACAAACGCATAAAGAACTCAACTTTTAACATGCTGCCGAACTATTCAAAGTAGCGTTTTAAGACAGAAGTTTTAAAAGTTAACAAATAATCAAATATTTCGTATCACTGTCGGGACTTGGTCTTGAACTCGTACAAAGAGGAACAACAATGTTCGTTACCGAATTTGTTTGTCAATAACAACGACAACGAGTAAATAGCTATTATGGCACTTATGCAAAGCAGAACTCGCTTTGCTCGTCATGCAAACTTGCACTTTTAACCCTCTATCATAAATAGCTACTAAGTTGTAAAACCAAATGGTTGTGATCAATTTTCGTATAATGATTTTCCTTTAAAAAAAATCAAAAGGAACAACGATTACGACTGTGTCACAGTATGGCGCCACTCTGTATCTATGTGCATTTATTATATGAAGGTTTGTTAGATAAAGAAAGGCGAAATCATTTACAACCGAGACCAATTAAGTCCAATACTCTTTTGACACTTAAGGGTTGTCAGTAATGTTGACATTGCCAGTGACTGGAGACTGTAGCCTGCGGTATTCTAGCTAATATTAAATTCAAATGGAGTTCCTGATAAGTCGAACTAACTAATGTGCACTCATAGCTCAGTTGGTAGAGTGTTGCCCCGTAAAAACAGAGGTTCTTGGTTCGAATCAAATCAATCAATTTTTAATTTATGTCCAAGTGCCAAAAATAGTTTCCTTACATTAATACATTTACAGACAATAAACAACTCTATTTGAAGTTATCTAAAATGTTTTGGTTGCACCAAACCACTTGCTAAATCTCTCACGATAAATTTAATGAACCGAAATAAATTTTCATTTTCTAATTACCTTATTTACAAAACATTGAATTATGTTGTAATCAATTAATTACATAAATAATCATTAATCAATTAATTTGTTGACGATTTCTATAAGAGTGAAGCAAAATGTATATATTTATTACAGATAAATGTAAAAAGATTACTGTTGCTTTGCGGAGCGAATCGGTCCGACAGAAAAAAAATTAACACTATTCTGGCATCAACATGTTTGTTTGCTAAAAAGATAATTTATTATTAAATGGATCGATACAAGATATGTACAGGGTGTCTGTAACAAATTCTACCTCATATTCGTGGGGTAAATATGACTTAATCAACTTATTTGTTTAATCCAAAAGTGGACGGTTTTTGAAATACAGTCAAATTAAGATTTAAAAAATTTTAACAAAACTCTGTATCCCGGAGGTATTTATGAACAAAAATTTAGAATCCGTTTTTGATGCAACAAGAGCTGTAGCTAGTTTAAATTTCAATTCTAAAATCCTACATTATAATACATAGTAAATAGTCTTTTCTACAATCAAGCACAAACTAATATTAAACTTTACATTTTTGTGTAACTTGTATTGTTGTGTAACTAAGACTTGAAACGGCATCAGTTTTAGTATTCTCGATAACATTTTTGTAGCTTGCTACCAAAGATAGCAGTAGGTACTTCCTTTTTCCGGGTGGTATAATTGGGAGCTCCTTTTTTTCTAGGTTTTCCCTCTATATCACAGACGCAAAACACCTTTAACACAGAAAAACTTGACGTGACCCAAAACGGAATTGTCTATGAACGGAATTGAATATGTAAATGTATTTTTTTATGTATTATGTGAGGTTATGTGTTAGGTTAGAGTCACAAAAAAGGAAGAAACGTAAACATATGCAATGTTGTCAAGTTCATTCGATGCTTAACTAAGTGTTTTCATTTGACAATGCGATGGAACTCAATTTTACCTAAGTGTTACTTAACAGTTAAGTGTTCCTTAACTATTCCCTTCTTAAGGTGTTTGCCGGGGAAACGGGCATTAATCTCATCACTTTTGAGGGAAGAATTAGAATTTGAGATTATTATATTAATATAATATAATAAACTAATGTTTTCTCATCGCGAATAAGAATGTCACAGTAATTGAAACTCCTAGAAAATACAGCAACAAATTGAAAGGTCATACTCATAATATTAAATTTTTAATATTTTTAAAATTTTTACGGAGTTTAGAGTGCGGTTATTCACGACATACTGAAGAGATTGGGCCCTATTCTCGATACACTCTGTGTATAAAGGTTACCTTGTGAATGGAAATTACACGTTAAATTCTTAAGTGTTAAATATTCGAATACCCAGCTCCAAACATCAAACAACACTTATAGAATTGATAAAGAAGTGTGTGTTCTGCGTATTTAGTATGAGATTATGTTCTTACATAGTAATTTTCTTGAATTACAATAAAAATATGAAGATAATACACATTTTCCGACAATTTGCAGCCTAAAGTTCTTTAGAAAATAAAATTTTTCTTTCTCATTTGAGAGATAAAAGTATCACTTTCACTACATAGGAAGGGAAAGTGCCACCCGAGACACTGAAAGTACTTTCCTCCCTAGGGAGGAAAAGTCACACTTTCTAACGACAGTTTGTCACTTTCTTGACAAACATAGTTTAGTACAACACCTTCTTTTTCAGCCAGGTATTAACATAGTATGAAGTACTCACTTCACGTCCGTTTGAACAAAATCACGCAATTTTCAAAATGCGATATGAAATAGACTAATCACAGACAATCTTCAGCGTGCGATATGAAATAGACCAATTACCAAGCTAATCTTGAAAGTAAACAATAGTATATTGTATAACAAGGGTGAATAAGATGTCCATATCGCACGAGGACGAAAATTCTGAATTCTGGAATTCTGATGATCGGATCGAGGTATTCTGAAAACGGTTTACTTTTGCATTAGAATATTAGGTAACAATTGCTTAAACCCACATGTTTTCACCCCAGAAATATTTGAAAAGATTTAGTGCACACATACCTAATAATAATAATAATAAATTAGCAGAATGGACAATTTGGATTCAAAACAGTATTAACGGAATCACCGATCTCAAAACTTGAAAACAAAAAAATCTTAGAAATGAGGTGCCAGAGATAACTGCCCGAGATCGCTGCGAACTTAATTATTTGAAACGCGAATAACACAATGCTCTGCATGGGGTTTAACCTAGATGCAAAACAAAATTAGGGAATTGTTGCAAATCAGTACATATACAGTATAGTGCAAATACATGGTAAAAAACAATATGGTAAATCTTCAATTTAAATTTTTTTTTTTTTTTCGAAAACCCTTTGAATACGTCAATTATTATTTTTGACTGTGCTTTATTTTAAAATTTTGCTTTCAATTGTAGGTAGGTTTCATGATTTATACTTTTCCTCAGTAGTTGCCAAGAAAGTGTATCAACATACGTAATAAATGAACTTTATTTCTAAAAAGAGATAATTCGTTACAATACTCAAACTAGCGACCTTCAGCAGTTATGTAATGGGACATCTTAGCAACAAATTTATTTTAACATTATCCAGTATATCTGGTGATATTTGAGCAATTTCTTTTTGATGCGGTTCTTTAACTGTTCAAGATTGCTAGGTCGGTTTCTGTATAAATTGTTTTCAAGTAATCTAATAAAAAATCCAATGAGCTTAAATCCAGGAGTCTTGGAGGCCATTCTATCGGCTTTTTCCTCCCAGTCGATTTACTTGGGAAACCATTATTTAAGTAGGCTCTTACGGCAACGCAGTGGTGTGAAGGCTCCCCATCCTGCTGTAACCTCAAATCGTTGTTATTTGGAAATAGTTGGTTCAGATGTGGTAACAGATAATCTTGACGAGATTGAATATATCCAGCATTATCAGTAAAATTTTCTTTAAAAAAGTATGGATCTGATTGTTTGTAATTCCGGCCCAAACATTTATCTTTTGCCGAGAGTGGGTGGGACACAATTGCATCCAATGTGGATTTTGTTAAACTGTTATCCAATGCTACTTGTCGTGTCTATTGTTGTATAGATCTTCTTGAAAATCAAAGAGTACGTTCAGGACATTATGTTCTCTCTAACACCCTTGGTACATAAACAGCTATTAGTGTTTATTTTACCTGAAGGATGTGACTTTGATAGTCCTGTCAGTCAGTGAAAATGCCAAAAGCTGGACAAAATTTTAGAAAATATAAAGAAAATGCAGCAAAAGGTAACGAAAGTTTATTACCTAAAAAGTCAAGAGTATCCTAGGATAGGAAATACGTAGATTTTATGGCATGATAGATAAATGCCATTGCTAATATTAAAAAAGGTTTGAAGGCGTTATAAGGGGGCGTTATGACGCCCGCCTATAATGCCCTCAGGTTGTTATGAACACTATAATCTACACCGTTTCCAAGGTATCATTTATCCAACCTTCTTTCGCAAATAACAAAAAAGGTCCCTAAATGAAACAAGAAATTAAAAAATGTCTTTAGACTTTATGGTGCACCACAAAAAAGTTGGGCTAAAGAAAACAGACCCCCAAAAAAACACTATGTAGCTTTTCGTACAGGTGGCTTACCTACGTATCTTGTTCTACTACTAACTATAGACCTAAGCAGCAAAATTAAATGACAACTTGACCTGTTTTGAGGTCCTCACATCCTTCTGCTATGTATTTTATGAAACACGTTTTGCAATTAATGCGTTACACACAATCGGAGAATAGTAAATACATTATGATGCACCTTCGAGCTGTAAAACAAGAAGTACTTATACCTAAGTTACCTACGAATAGGTTAGCTAAATTTAGAAAGTAACTGAATATATGTAATTTTATTTGTGTTCTTTACCAAAACTAATTAAAATGATAATATTTTTTTTAATTACACATTCCCACAGAGCAGATATGCAATAAAAAATAAATTTATCTTCGCTGCAATGTACAAAAACACTATAATTAATGCCACAGTAAATATCCGATAATTTTGAGTATAAAAAGTCCTACTAACTGTAGCACCATATACATTTTCTGAGACTTCCTCTAGAACAAGACTTCTCAGTGTTATTCCAAATCATGAAGGTGGTTGCGTTGATTGCATTGGCCTTTACTTTAGCCAACAGTGCTACTACTGACTTAGTGAATCCGTGGGAATATAGATTCCGTAGTTCGCTTTTCCATGGAGCTAAGCAGACACCTTTGTATATGCCAAACTTCAAAACACAGTATGACAGCAACAACTTGTTCTTCGGAGAAAGTAAGTAATTTTTCCTTAATTAATCAGGGACAAGAAAATTTTAAAGTGTTGCGGACAATAATTAAAAATTTAAACAAACTTTTTCCACCTTTAGCCGGATTTGAACCAGCGATCTTTGCGTTTTCGATGATTTATTAGATGAGATAACTAGAAATATACTTTAATAATTCAATTTTTTCTTCTCTACAACGTGACAATATCATATTTGATACCCGACGTTACGGTTTTTGTTTACCATCATCAACTTTCATTTTTCTTATGGTCGCCATATTGAAATGTTACATTTTCGATAAAAATTTTTTGTTCTGACTACGGTGAAGTAATTGGTAATTTTGCGGAAATCAACAAAAATTATGTTTTTTTGTTAATGTAATATAATTTACACTTGATATGATTGACACTTTGTCATAGCTACTTTCTTTCCTTTTCCCTCTAAAATATGAGCACGTCACATTTAAAGTAGGTCGTTACGGTTTTTGTAGATCATCATATATTTTATTTTTCTTTCAAATATGATTTTATTTTTTTACTAGGAATACATATTATAGAGGGTTTTTGCTTGAAATTTGGTATTGAAAAGCCAATTTCAGAATTTTACCTTTTTAAGTAATATCAATTTTGTTTCTTAAATTTACTAAAATAATCCTCCTGGTAATTTTCTAGTAGCTTTTCGCTCAAAATTTGGCCTAAAAAAACTTATTAGTAATTTACCGATTTCACAAGTGGCCCAAATTTTCTAGTTCTTCCTGAAAATATTCCAGGAGTTTTCCACTGAAAATGACCTTAAACAATTAATTTCAATGTTACTCTTTATATCAAGTGGTGGTTGTCTAAAGTTTCCTTAGGAAGTGAAATATCTCGAAAACGGCGGATCATAGACGACGTTCGGAAAGAAATGTTCATTTAGTTTTCCGTACTTACGGTAGAGGACGTTATTTTCAAAATTGCGGTTTATTCTAAATATCTCAAAAAAATCAAATGCAATGGTATTGCTTTCTATTACCTATGAGCATAAAGAATCCGATTATCTATCGTGGTCTGAAAACTGCAGGTACTCAATCTTTTTTGTAATACGAGATATCTTGGAAAATCGTTAAAAAACGACATTTTATAACTGTAAAGGTGTAAACAGGTGTAAGCATTACATTTACTGACCTAATAACAGTTTTTTTTTGGAAAAAACAATTTTTAGTTTTTGCTAATTATTTTCTCATCTTCTGTAATTATTCCTCAATATATTAGAGTTTATCAGATAATTGGGCTCAGAATAGGGCAACTTTTCTCCAATGTAACTAAAAATGTATCTTCTACAATTTCTGAAATTCCTATGTAGTTACTCTGTTATTTTACTTTTCCATCTTATTCTTCTTTATCAGTCAGTTTCTGTCCACTCCTGAACAAAGGCCTCTTTCATTTGTTTCCATGCTGTTTTGTCTTTTGCTATATGGTACCATCTTCCTTCCGCTATTCTCTTCACATCATCCAACCATCTCCTCTGTGGCCTGCCGACACTCCTCTTTGTTTGCCGTGGTCTCCAGTGTACAAGCTTTGATACCCATCTGTCCACACTTAGTCTGGCAACATGCCCAACCCCTTGCTACTTAAGCTCCGCGAACGCCGAAAATTGCCCGTTCCATAGCCCTTTGCATTATCCTCAGATTGTTAGTGTACTTCTTGATTAAAGCCTTTGCCTCAAGACCATATGTTGCGACAAACAGGATGCATGCGTTGAAAACCTTTCGTGTAAGGTTTATAGGGATATCAGGGTTTTTTACTATATTGAGTTTTCCAAATGCTATCCATGTCAGTTTGATTCTTCGTTTTATTTCCGCTATTTGGTTTTCTTTTCCCATGTTAATGACCCATTTTAACGAAATACATATCCATGTTTAACTAGCAGATTATAGCTAGTAACTGAATTCTATGTTTGTAGAAATGGACTTGCTAGAATCTAGACAATTAAACAACTACCAAGATAAGAGAATGATGGTATCGCAACAGGCAATGAAAGAGCTTTTGTTGGAAACCGAACAATTACTGGAACAAACACGATTTGGTTAATTAGCATCTTGAGATGTGCCTCAATTACACTTAATCATTTTAATATTTATAGGCAATTTAGATATCGACCAAGTTGAAAATCTAGTAAGCCACCTGAGTGAAAAAATGCTTCAGAGGCTTGAAGAAATTGAAGAAACTTTGTTACAACAAGCTATTCAGCAAGTCTTTGAAGACCGACCTAACGTGCTTACTGCCTACGAATCTGATATTGTTAAAAAAATGGCTACGGTAGCGTTAAATGCCAGTCCCACTTTATACCTAAATTTACTTACTGGATTGTGTTTAGGAACGAGCTGCTATGGTCTTGAGGAAAATTGCCGAAACAATCACTTCTTACAAAATGATAGGAGCCGAAAACATCGAAAAAGAGTCTATCAAGATGACTCTGCAAACTGTTTTGGCAGTACAAATGCTGAACCAAAATGTACAGCAAAAGGAGTCAATGTCAATGATCGAGACCACCAAATTTATGAACAAAGTCGAACAAGTTTTGGAACAAACTATTATTGATGATATTGAAAGGTTAGTGTTTTGATAACTTTCTGAACGACTTTAACGTTTGGGCATATAGGGCTGTAGCAGAAAGTGACAGAAAACTTAAACACATCCAACGCAGGGTTCAACTTTCGAATGAACAATTGCAAAAGGTCAAGCTTCTTGAAACTACCAATAGGCAGCAAACCGAGGTAAAAGTTATTACAGGTGGTAGTAGGTTTTATTTAGGATGCAACATCTAACTCTGTTTCAGACGATCAAAGTTATTGAAAAAGTCAAGCAGCAAATGTTGCAAAGCCTTCAAGAATTGAAAATCAATGAAGTGGCTATAAGAATGGCCAACATTTCTCTTAAAAAATTGCTAATCAATCAACAATACAGGATGCAACAAGTTTCCTTACAGCAAGTTAGTAATATGGATGACATGATGATGAATGGATTAACAATGCGAATGATGCAATGAGTACCGCAAACCTTTAAAACATAATACCTGTATAGTAAAAATACTGCTATGTGAATATATTCAAATAAGCATTATGTTGTTTTTTATTCCAAAGTTATTCCATTGAGTATAGAGATGCATGTTAAGGCGTTACGATAAATGATAAATTATGGTTTTACTTTATATCAAGGAGAAAAACACGTTTTTATTTGGTTTTGTAGTTATTTAATTAGAATCACATCCCAACTAACTCACGGCGATGTATGACACAAAAGAACAAAGCCTGACAATCTCAGAACTAAATGTCATTCACTTCTTCTTAAGCCTCCCATACACGTGCGAACAATTTGCACAAAGTCGGTGTTTGTACAAACGCCTGTTTGTTTATACGCTAGCACATACACGTAGCAACCTATTACGCAAACTTAATTTCGATTTGGGGTATTGTTCGTTGAACATGTCAGATTGCTGTGCCGCCATTATTCTGACC
Source organism: Ips typographus (assembly GCF_016097725.1). Classification (NCBI taxonomy): domain Eukaryota; kingdom Metazoa; phylum Arthropoda; class Insecta; order Coleoptera; family Curculionidae; genus Ips; species Ips typographus. Next base: position 730,013 of record NC_138427.1, read on the forward strand.
CTAGTAGCTGAGAAAGGAATAGTTAAAAGAAAAAAAAAACTAAAAGTGTGCTTTCCGCTGTTTATCATTTGTTGTCTTATTCGCCATATTGGAGAAATAAATAGCAACAAACTAAAAAAAAATTACCAAAATTATACTTTTTCAATAACAAAATATAAAAGAAACTCGCCCATCTTGTTCTGTTAGCTTTGTGCAACCGGACATTTGTTAAAATTTTAAGATGATTGAACTTTTAATCCTAAATTCTAAGGGTCGCCCCGACCTAAACACATAATGTGAATTTTTTAGTTTTACTTTAGTTTTAGTTTTTTTTCTCCATAATGGGATTTTTAAGCACAACAGAAATGTTTGGCCTTACGGCATACTAATTTTTTAAACTTGGGTCTTGCTGTCTCCCCTTTGAAGAAAGACAGCCGGCGTTTCACCTTGTCATATGGGCTCCTGAAGATGGGTACTTATGTGCCCGAAACATATGTCGAGCGGCCCCTCTAACATTTTTGGGGGGCTTGAATAAATTTTTTGTGGAGAAGGCTGTGTGTTCTTTCCCATCACTTTTATAAAAGAAACTGCCTAACAGTGTCTAGGAGCAGGAGTTGACTAACCCAAAGTTTGCACGACAGACGACAGTAGGTACCATACACGTCAAACAAGTACTCAAATACAAACACCGAATTTGCGCAAATTGTGCAACTTTAAATAGAGCAACTCACATCGTCATAGCAGCGGCTATAAACTTAGCTTCTGTCGTTGACAATGATACTATTGATTGTCTGGGAAACTCCACGCAATTGGCCCACTCAACAAATGCGACAACAAAAATGAATGTAAATATAGAAGGAAGGAGAAAAAGAGACCAAACCGGGGACAAAGTGGTGGTTGCATATGGCAGCCGCAAATTTACGATTAGCCCTGTAATAAGTGTTAAGTGTTTTCATTTAACAATGCTGTGGAACTCAATTTTACCTAAGTGTTCTTTAACTATTCCCTTCTTAAGGTGTTTGCCGGGCATAAATCACATTACTTTTGAGAGAAGTATTTGCCCTCTTATGTGACCCCTATATACTAAAGCAACTTGTCTTCAAAGATCTGCTGGCTTTTGTTGTCCACTGTTTTTATCACTTTAAAACGTTTGTAGTCTTATCAAGAGGCTTGAGATAGGTGATTCGGTCGTCCTCATTAAATATTTGCAAGCAAAACCAGTGTTTTCTTAAAGAACTTAGCTACAAAGTAAATAAGTTAGGTAGAGACATTGAATGAGGTTATAAATGCAACGTACCAGATTTTTGGGCTGTGGATGTCCAGGGTTCTCCTGGACACCTGGTATTTCGTTATATTTTTTTCAGACGGCAGCGTATTTCGTGAACAAACAAATTCCTACATCCTTAGCAGAATAGTTATTTATGTATTAAGCGCAAAAAGTATGACTTTTATGCTCTGAGAATGACGTTTGTTCATTCACAAGCAATCATTCGTGAGCATAAAAGTCACATTGTGCGCGTAATACATAATAGTATATTCTATATTAAGAGCGGAAAGTATATATTTGCCGCTTGCACATGAAATTTGCTGCTTGAGGCGAAGCCGAACGCTGCAATCATGTAAAAGCGGCAAAAGTACTTTTGGCTCGAAATATAGACGATATTTTGCTATTTTTTTGCTATATTTTGCTGCTCTAGAGCGTTTTCGCTTTCTACTAACAATCTAGTCACCAACTTTTTTCGGCGTTTCCATAACAACGCTTGACATACCTGTTTGAAATAACCACATTCCGTCAAAGTGATTTATCGGTGACAATGAGTTCGAGCGACGAAAATGATGTGAGTTGTCCTTCTAATCCACCCCACAGCAGTCGTCGAAAAAATATCGTCTATATTTCGAGCCAAAAGTACTTTTGCCGCTTTTACATGATTGCAGCGTTCGGCTTCGCCTCAAGCTGCAAATTTCATGTGCAAGCGGCAAATATATACTTTCCGCTCTTAATATAGAATATACTATTTTCTACAAACATCGCTAAATATCTAATACAACTAAACTTACTGCGTAGGTACTCAAAAACAGGATCAAAACAATACACAATTGAATACTGACATCGAACTGGTGACACTGACATTTCCAATAATGGCATGCATTGTGGCCGTTGCTCTGGACAGCAAGCGAAAAAAAATTTATTGCTCGCTACCCTTGGCAACGCGCGATAAAGTAAACTCCTCAGTAAAGGGTAACTTTTCGTTGAGATTTGGAAGCGAAAAATGCATCATTATTGAATGTTTGTAGAAAATTAAATTTATTTGGACCACCTAGTCCTAATCATTAATCGATAAAATAAGCTTGTTGTATTAATATAAGATAATAAACTAATCTTTTCTAATCGCGAATAAGTGAATATGATCTTAACTTTAGAAGAATGTCACGGTAATTTTCTAAAAACTTCTAGAAAATACAGCAACAAAATTCAAAGGTCATACTCATAATATTAAATTTTTAATATTTTTTTGGAGTTTAGAGTGCTGTTACTCACGACGTACTGAAGGGATTGAGCTCCATTTTCGATACACTCTGTGTATAAAGGTTACCTTGTGAATGGAAATTATATGTTAAATTCTTAAGTGTTAAATATTCGAATACCCAACTCCAAACTCCAAACATCAAACAACAATTGATTGATAAGGAAGTGTGTGTTCTGCGTATTTAGTATGAGATTATGTTCTTACATAGTAATTTTCTTGAATTACAATAAAAATATTAAGATAATACCCATTTTCCGCTTAACGCCAGCTTAAAGTTCTGAAAAAAAAAACTTTTTTCTACAACCCCTTTAGAAAAAAAAATTTTTCTCCCTCATTTGAGAGATAAAAGTATCACTTTCACTACCTAGGAAGTGAAAGTGCCAACAGAGAGACTGAAAGTATTTTCATCCTTAGCAAATGCACTTTTTTCTACTCCTACAGGGATATTGGTTAATTCCTTAACAGTTTAAAGAACGGATAAGCAGGTAATTGCCAACGGTTGAACAAATACAGAATCCTAGACTTTCCGCAACTGTCCGATATGCAACAGGCAATTTTCAGCGTTTGATTGAAGATTTTGTGCACACATACCTAATAATAATAATAATAATAAATTAGCAGAATGGATAATTTGGATTCAAAACAGTATTAACGGAATCACCGATCTCAAAACTTGAAAACAAAAAAGTCTAGAAATGAGGTGCCAGAGATTACTGCCCGAGATCGCTGCAAACTTAATTTGAAACGCGAATAGAGGACTGTACACTTCGGTCATAAACACAATGCTCTGCAGGGGGTTTAACCTAGATGCAAAACAAAATTAGGGAGGTGTTGCAAATCAGTACATACATAGTATGGTGTAATTACATGGTAAAAAAACAGTATAGTATATCTTCAATTTAAATTTAGTAGTTTTTTTTCGAAAACCCTTTGGATGCGTCAATTATTATTTTTGACTGTGCTTTATTTTAAAATTTTGCTTTCAATTGTAGGTAGTTTTCATGATTTATACTTTTCCTCAGTAGTTGCCAAGAAAGTGTATCAACTAATACGTAATAAATGAACTGTATTTGTAAAAAAAGATTAATTCGTTACAATATTCAAACTAGCGACCTTCAGCAATTATGCAATGGGACATCTTAGCAACAAATTTATTTTAACATTTTCCAGTATATCTGGTAATATTTGAGTAATATATTGTATAATTCTTTTTTGATGCGGTTCTTTAATTCTTCAAGATTGCTAGGTCGGTTTCTGTATAAATTGTTTTTGAAATAATCTCATAAAAAATCCACTGAGCTTAAATCCGGGGGTCTTGGTGACCATTTTGTCCTCCCAGTCGATTTACTTGGGAAACCATTATTTAAGTAGGCTCTTACAGCAACGCAGTGGTGTAAAGGCTCCCCATCCTGCTGTAATCACATCTCATTGTTATTTGGAAATAGTTGGTTCAGATGTGGTAACAGATAATCTTGAAGAGATTGAATATATCCCGCACCATCAGTAAAATTTTCTTCAATAAAGTATGGATCTGATTGTTTGTAATTCCGGCCCAAACATTTATCTTTTGCCGAGAGTGGGTGGGACACAATTGTATCCAATGTGGATTTTGTTGAATGATGTAAACTGTTATCCAATGCTACTTGTCGTGTCTATTGTTGTATAGATCTTCTTGAAAATCAAAGAGTACGTTCAGGACATTATGTTCTCTCTAACGCCCTTGGTACATAAACAGCTATTAGTGTTTATTTTACCTGAAGGATGTGACTTTGATAGTCCTGTCAGTCAGTGAAAATGCCAAAAGCTGGACAAAATTTTAGAAAATATAAAAGAAAATACAGCAAAAGGTAACGAAAGTTTATTACCTAAAAAGTCAAGAGTATCCTAGGATAGGAAATACGTAGATTTTATGGCATGATAGAAAAAAAATGCCATTGCTAATATTAAAAAAGGGTTTGAAGGCGTTATAAGACGCCCGCCTATAATGCCCTCAGGTTGTTACGAACACTATAATCTACACCGTTTCCAAAGTATTATTTATTCATAATGTATAGGTGAAACATAAACAAATTTATTTTAAAAATAAGAAGCTCAATTTAGTAGGTATGTTTTTTCTCCTTTTTGTGCAACTTTCCAACCTTCTTTCGCAAATAACAAAAAAGGTCCCTAAATGAAACAAGAATTTAAAAAAATGTCTTTAGACTTTATGGTGCACCACAAAAAAGTTGGACTAGAGGGAACAGACCCCCAAAAAACACTATGTAGATTTTCGTACAGGTGGACTACCTACGGATAAAGCATACAAACTTCTGCCAAAATATGAACAAAAAATATCATGTACAGGGTGATTGATTGAGTTTTGACCATTTTGACCAACTTCCATAATTTTGATTTTAGCAAAAAACGTTAAATACAAAACTAGAAGATATTTAGGTCTACTTTATTTTTAGATAAGCAGTTATTATACAGGGTGTCCCAAATTTGAGTAACGAACCAAACTTATGTTTTTTTAAATAGAATGACCAACTTTTTATCCGATCTAGGCCTAATTCATGTAAAATGTCTGTATCGATATTCAACTGTTTCCGCAGCAGCGTCCTTGATTGATTGAATTTTGACCACCCTCTTAACTTCTTTAATTTTGATTTTAGCAAAAAACGTTAAATACAAAACTAGTAGATATTTAGGTATACTTTACTCTTAGATAAAGAGTTATTATACAGGGTGTCTCAAATTTAAGTAGCAAACCAAACATGTTTTTTTTTAAATACAATGACCAACTTTTTAATCGATATTTTAATTCTACGTCAAATTCTAGGCCTAATTGATGTAAAATGTCTGTATCGATATTCAAATGTATCCGCAGCAGCGTCCTTGATTGATTGAATTTTAACCACCCCCTTAACTTCCGTATTCTTGATTTTAGTAAAAAAACTAGTTGTAGCAACAGTTATATTTGGGTCTACTTTTACTCTTAGATAAACAGTTATTATACAGGCTGCCCCAAATTTGAGTAACTAAATTAACCCTTAATCACATAGTTGAGGAAACATTGTTAAAGTAACAAATGCTGCGGAAACAGTTTAATATCGATACAGACATTTTACATAAATTAGGCCTAGAATTTGACGTAGAATTCAAATATCGGATTAAAAGTTGGTCATCGTATTTAAAAAAACATAAGTTTGGTTTGTTACTCAAATTTGGGACCCCCTGTATAATAACTGTTTATCTAAAAATAAAGTAGACCAAAATATCTACTAGTTATGTATTTAACGTTTTATGCTAAAATCAAAATTAACAAAATTAAGGGGCTGGTCAAAATTCAATCAATCACCCTGTACTGTAAATTGTAAGTGTTAAAGAAAAATAATTATCAATATCTTTTTAAAACTTTAACACCCTGTATCTCGTTAACTATAGACCTAAGAAGCAAAATTAAATGACAACTTGACCTGTTTTGAGGTCCTCACATCCTTCTGCTATGTATTTTATGAAACACGTTTTGCAATTAATACGTTACACACAATCGGAGAATAGTAAATACATTATGATGCACCTTCAAGCTGTAAAACAAGAAGTACTTATACCTAAGTTACCTACGAATAGGTTAGCTAAATTTAGAAAGTAACTGAATATATGTAATTTTATTTGTGTTCTTTACCAAAACTAATTAAAATGATAATATTTTTTTAAAATACACATTGGCACAGAGCAGATATGCAGTAAAAAATAAATTTATCTTCGCTGCAATGTACAAAAACACTATAATTAATGCCACAGTAAATATCCGATAATTTTGAGTATAAAAAGTCCTACTAACTGTAGTACCATATACATTTTCTGAGACTTCCTCTAGAACAAGACTTCTCAGTGTTATTCCAAATCATGAAGGTGGTTGCGTTGATTGCATTGGCCTTTGCTTTAGCCAACAGTGCTACTACTGACTTAGTGAATCCGTGGGAATATGGTTTCCGTAGTTCGCTTTTCCATGGAGCTAAGCAGACACCTTTGTATATGCCAAACTTCAAAACACAGTATGGCAGCAACAACTTGTTCTTCAGACAAAGTAAGTAATTTTTTGTTAATTAATCAGGTACAAGAAAATTTTAGTGCGGACAATAATTAAAAATTTAAATAAACTTTTTCCACCTTTAGCCGGATTTGAACCAGCAACTTTGCGTTTTCGGAATTATGTTTTTTTGTTAATGTAATATAATTTACACTTGATATGACTGACACTTTGTCATAGCTACTTTCTTTCCTTTTCCCTCTAAAATATTAGCACCTCACATTTAAAGTAGGTCGTTACGGTTTTTGATGATCATCATATATTTTATTTTTCTTTCAAATATGATTTTATTTTTTTACTAGGAATACATATTAGAGAGGGTTTTTGCTTGAAATTTGGTATTGAAAAGCCAATTTCAGAATTTTACCTTTTTGAGTAATATCAATTTTGTTTCTTAAATTTACTAAAATAATCCTCCTGGTAATTTTCTAGTAGCTTTTCGCTCAAAATTTGGCCTAAAAAAACTTATTAGTAATTTACCGATTTCTAAGTTCTTTCTAAGTTCTAGTTCTCTATACCTAAATTTTCTAGTTCTTCCTGAAAATATTCCAGGAGTTTTCCACTGAAAATGACCTTAAACAATTAATTTCAGTGTTACCGATTATACCTCTTTATATCAAGTGGTGGTTGTTTAAAGTTTCCTTAAGAAGTGAAATATCTCGAAAACGGCTGATCATAGAGACTTTGTTTTGCGGAATTTTAAATAGCATTTTCTGGTCCTTTATTTTGTTCGGAAATGTTCATTTAGTTTTCCGTACTTACGGTAGAGGACGTTATTTTCAAAATTGCGGTTAATTCTAAATATCTCGAAAAAATCAAATGCAATGGTATTGCTTTCTATTACTTATGAGCATAAAGAATCCGATTATCTATCGTGGTCTGAAAACTGCAGGTACTCAATCTCTTTTGTAATACGAGATATCTTGGAAAATCGTTAAAAAACGACATTTATTAACTGTAAAGGTGTAAACAGGTGTAAGCATTACATTTACTGACCTAATAACAGTTTTTTTTTGGAAAAAACAATTTTTAGTTTTTGCAAATTATTTTCCTATCTTCTGTAATTATTCCTCAATATATTAGAGTTTATCAGATAATTGGGCTGAGAATAGGGCAACTTTTCTCCAATATAACTAAAAATGTATTTTTCACAATTTCTGAAATTCCTATGTAGTTACTCTGTATTTTACTTTTCCATCTTCTTCTTTTTCATAATCAGTCATTTTCTGTCCACTCCTTAACAGCCTCTTTCATTTGTTTCCGTGCTGTTTTGTCTTTTGCTATATGGTACCATCTTCCTTCCGCTATTCTCATCAGATCATCCAACCATTTCCTCTGTGACCTGCAGACACTCCTCTTTGTTTGCCGTGGTGTCCAGTGTACAAAGCTCTGCGACTTGCTCGATTATGTCCACTACCTTCGTTCGTCTTCTTAATTTTTTCCTTACGGATTGTATTTCGTAAAATAACGCCGAACATTGCCCGTTCCATAGCCCTTTGCATTATCCTCAGATTGTTAGTGTACTTCTTGGTTAAAGCCTTTGTCTCAAGACCATATGTTGCGACAGGCAGGATGCATGCGTTGAAAATCTTTCGTTTATAGGGATATCAGGGTTTTTTATTATATTGAGTTTTCCAAATGCTATCCATGTCAGTTTGATTCTTCGTTTTATTTCCGCTATTTGGTTTTCTTTTCCCATGTTAATGACCCATTTTAACGAAATACATATCCATGTTTAACTAGCAGATTATAGCTAGTAACTGAATTCTATGTTTGTAGAAATGGACTTGCTAGAATCTAGACAATTAAACAACTACCAAGATAAGAGAATGATGGTATCGCAACAGGCAATGAAAGAGCTTTTGTTGGAAACCGAACAATTACTGGAACAAACACGATTTGGTTAATTAGCATCTTGAGATGTGCCTCAATTACACTTAATCATTTTAATATTTATAGGCAATTTAGATATCGACCAAGTTGAAAATCTAGTAAGCCACCTGAGTGAAAAAATGCTTCAGAGGCTTGAAGAAATTGAAGAAACTTTGTTACAACAAGCTATTCAGCAAGTCTTTGAAGACCGACCTAACGTGCTTACTGCCTACGAATCTGATATTGTTAAAAAAATGGCTACGGTAGCGTTAAATGCCAGTCCCACTTTATACCTAAATTTACTTACTGGATTGTGTTTAGGAACGAGCTGCTATGGTCTTGAGGAAAATTGCCGAAACAATCACTTCTTACAAAATGATAGGAGCCGAAAACATCGAAAAAGAGTCTATGAAAATGACTCTACAAACTGTTTTGGCAGTACAAATGCTGAAACAAAATGTACAGCAAAAGGAGTCAATGTCAATGATCGAGACCACCAAGTTTATGAACCAAGTCGAACAAGTTTTGGAACAAAGTATTATTGATGATATTGAAAGGTTAGTGTTTTGATAACTTTCTGAACGACTTTAACATTTGGGCATATAGGGCTGTAGCAGAAAGTGACCGAAAACTTAAACACATCCAACGCAGGATTCAACTTTTGAATGAACAATTGCAAAAGGTCAAGCTTCTTGAAACTACCAATAGACAGCAAACCGAGGTAAGAGTTATTACAGGTGGCAGTAGGTTTTATTTAGGACGCAACATCTAACTCTGTTTCAGACGATCAAAGTTATTGAAAAAATCAAGCAGCAAATGTTACAAAGCCTTCAAGAATTGAAAATCAATGAAGTGGCTATAAGAATGGCCAACATTTCTCTTAAAAAATTGCTAATCACCCAACAATACAGGATGCAACAAGTTTCCTTACAGCAAGTTAGTAATATGGATGACATGATGATGAATGGATTAACAATGCGAATGATGCAATGAGTACCGCAAACCTTTAAAACATAATACCTGTATTGTAAAAATACTGCTATGTGAATATATTCAAATAAGCATTATGTTGTTTTTTATTCCAAAGTTATTTCATTGAGGTGCATGTTAAGGCGTTACGATAAATGATAAATTATAGTTATACTTTATATGAGAAAAACACGTTGTTATTTGTTTTTCTAGTTTATTAATTAGAATCACAACCCAACTAACTCAAGGCGATGTATGACACAAAAGAACAAAGCCTGACAATCTCCAAACTAAATGTCATTCACTTCTTCTCATGTTAATATTAAACTTAACGCCCTCTCCTACATTTAAGGTTTTTTCAAATTGGATTATATTAGTCTGCAAACAAGGGAATTACTCCAAATGCTCCATGAACATTTTCCTGAAATAACCAAACTTATTTACACAAGGCGGTTTTGTAAACTTATCAACTGTTTTCCTGTTTTAATAAAGTAGCATCTGACATCAATATGTTTACTATTTTTATTGAATTGTTCTGTCGTCATCAACTTAATGACACTTTGATTGTCAATTTTCACATCACTCTCAAATCGATTACAGTCTTTAAATAGAGCAACTCACACCGTCATTAGCAGCGGCTATAAACTCGGCTTCCGTCGTTGACCACGATACTATGGATTGTCTGGGAACCTCCACGCAATTGGCCCACTCAATAAATAAAAATAATGTATATATAGAAGCAGGGACCAAAAGAGACCAAACCGACAAAATGGTGGTTGCATATGGCGGCCGCAAATTTACGATTAGCACTGTAACAGCGTTTTCGGCTTGTTGCTCTCGGGCAATCGGAGATCGCTCTACTTGCGATCGGTCTGTTTGCGAGCTGGCTTGGACTGAACCTGCTCGAAATTCGATTTGCGATTGCTATATCCGCCATCTTGAAGGCGACCATAAGAATTTACAAAGTTATCATCCATATCTCGGAAACCAATGACGATAGATTTTTTCTAATTACGTCATCTACGTAAAAAAGTGCCTTAATAATGTCTTAGTTTCAAAACTCACAACAAACAATTGGCCATATTATGGTTTTGCCAAATTACGTCATCGTGACGTCAAAAACGCTCTGCTCGCTCCATGGAGCCTGAAAACGAATGCGGCTATAGAGTGTTTAAAATGCAGCCTCTGACGTTTTTCCAATTTTCCGGAAAACGGAGAAAGATAATTTAATTTGGAAACCGGAAATAAGTTTCACATAAAATTCTCTAAAACTTTCCCCATTTAACCGATTCTGTGGCTCTTACCGTTTTCGAGATCCCAATACATGTAGAAGCCATTTGGGACACACTGTATACTCGCCTGACTGAGTCCTTATCCATTTGGCCCTCTTTCCTTAAACTTAATCCCGCCCAAGTCAGCCCGTTTGCTCTCAGTTCCACTCTTCCACTCTCTCTCTCTCTCTCTCTCTCTCTCTCTCTCTCTCTCTCTCTCTTTCTCTCTACTATCACACACTCATCCCTGACATGCACTGGCGTTTCTTTTGCCATTCCACACACAATGTCCACTCTCCCTGATCCCGAATCTCTGGAGGCAAGCAGACAGGTTGCCATGCACAGTCAGCAACTGACTGCCTAGAAAAGACACGAGCAACCTGTCTCTTCCCACCTCGTTACACACTCCTTCCCTTTTCAGAATTGTCTCATTCTCTCTGCCACCCGCTCATCACCAAATCACTCTTCTCTTTCGACATATTCTTCCACCCCCGCATTCTTACTACTTCCCAATCTGCTTTAACGCCACCTGGCATTTCTGGTGGCTTGATCTGCCAGTCGGATGCCCTCATTATCCATGTTTATCCATGACAACCGCACTCTATATCTTTGCTCTCATTATTCTGCTGTCATTATTCCCACCTTGTTCCTGACCATTTCTACAATTGATTGAATTCCTCACACATCTCTCTTTACCGCCAAGCTCCTCATCCTACAGCTTCCACCCCGGGAAAGGCCTGTCTTTTTCATTCGCCGCGTCTCTCATTCCTTCCCTTCCACTCAACAACACCAAATGCCACGGCCGTGTGCCATTGATGATGTATTATACATACAAGCTCTTTTTATCTAACCTGACCCAACCTAACGACCTGAAGTCTAATCCTGCCCGACGTCTCGATAAACATTGCTCTTGTTTTTGTTTAACTGTAGACCATCCGGTCCATTTTCTTTTACTCTCTACGAACTTCCCATACTCGCTACTACTTTCTCTTTATCTCCTTGGCCGATCTTCTCCGACCAAACTTGGTCATCAGCGAATGCCTGCGTATACATCCCTACTCGTTCATCTTCACCCATTACTTGCTCCAGCCATTCATTCATCCATAAGAGCCAGAAAGAAAGACCCAGGCTGGACCCCTGTGTCTGGAAGGCTGCAAATGGCTAAAAGTGCGTGAATGTAAAACGCCGTGTAGAAGGGTACCTTGAGGACTGACACCGTCAGGATACCGAAAACATTGATTGATTCCAATTTGGTAACACTTTGGTAAATTGGTTTCAATTAGTCGTAGAAAAAATAATCTTTAAATCTCCGATTGAGCATTTGGCGTCGTGCTCAAATTTTTGTCTTTGTGCGATAAGGACATTTTCTTCTTATTCACCCTTGTTGTACAATATGCTATTTCAAGTTTTTAAAGCTTTCAGTTTCAAACTTGAATTTAACAGGTTATTTTTAAGGTACTTTCGTAGTCCGTCTAAATTTTTCTTCACCCTTCAGGCAATTAAAGGAAAAAACTAATTTTTATTTAACTTTATTTTATTAACACTACAGTACTACTAACTGCTTCCAGAGAGTTTCAAAGACTGCTGAATTTCCTCCAAAGTTTTCCCACGAGTTTCAGGAACCCATTTTAATGTAATAAACGAGGAAACAAAACAACAAATAGCATAAAACAGAAAAGGAGCAAACAATCCTATCTTATTTGCTAGTAAATGGAATAGGTTGGAACCAATCAAGATGCCAACACCAAAAACCAGGATAAGGACTCCAAGACCTTTGGATTTGACGCTGGCAGAAAAAAGTTCTCCTAACATTAATGTAGGAACCACACTTAAGCCGAACGAATATGTGAAAACATAGGCAACCATCCCTGTTAATGGAAACCAGCTGAACTTAGCTCCATTTATTAGGTGGTACTGCTCTAAGAAGAAGTAGAGGAAGAGAAGAAAAAGCACAAACCCGGACGTTAACAAAGAGTAGAAATACGAGGTTTTACGGCCAAATTTCCCTACAGCAATACTGCAGAACAAGTTGGAGACCCAAATCAGAAAGGTGTAGATCATGGACGAATATTGAGGGCTGAAAGTTCCACCAGATTTGAGAAAAATGGTTTGAGTGAAGGTGGCAAACGCGGAAATTCCTGACAATTGTTGGGAAACCCTCAAAAACACTCCAGCCCTCAAAGCTTTCCTATTGCTGGGAATTTTGAGTAAATCAAGCCAGTTTCCTCTTTCTGACACTTGACGTTCCACATCCAATTTCGTTTGTGCAAACTCTGTTTCAATGTTTTGTTTTCGGCGAAACCACCTTAAGCTGGCCCTCGCCTTCTCCATTTCCCCATTCTTTATTAGTTGGTAGGGGGATTCGGGGAGGAGAGAAGTGAGGACGACCTGAAGAAGGGGGAGGGAGAGGCACAGGTAGGCCGTCATTTTTACGTTGCAGTAACTGCCTGAAAATTATTCAAAATTAGTGCCTTTACTAAACAATCAGACCATGACTGAGTGTGGAATAAATAACAGGGGCGTACTGAGGCAATATCAGAATTCAAAAATATTGATGTAGGTATAATATTGAGAAATGTTTTGTCGTTGTTGTTTTTGCGATCTCTATCAACTGTGCGGAAAAACTAACCTCAGAGTATACTTTGCGTAAGAGATACCGGAAACCTCATTTCATCACTAAATTTCCCATCTCCGAATTAGTTGGAATTGAGGCCTATCGCCCACGGTGCAACTGTTTTAAAATTGTGGTTGCAAACGAGTTGAGCTTGCAACGGTGTGCAACCACGGCAACGTATTGCAGGGATAAGCCGCACACGAGTTGATTCGAGTGAAACTAGTTTTCAATTGGGTGTCCGCAAGCGTGAATCCGCGGTCGCAGTTGCATTGCTTCATGCGTATTGTGTGTAATATCGCAGATTTATTTTGTTTCTTTTAAAATGGGTCATCAAAAACTAAACCTTAAATTTGTGGGATAAGTGGAAAATTTTGTGGGAAAACACGAAGAATGCTATAAACTTTCTATCGGTCTGAGACAGTTCTTTTGCTGCTACGAACAGTCTACAGTTCACATTTGTACTTAGATATGGATGGATCCAATATTCCCTCTGTACCCTGCGTTGTTTACAGTATTAATAATCTTCAATAATGTCTTTCTCATCTGAGCCAAAACACATTGTTAAAAATTTAATTTCACTGCTGCACCTACTGATTTACAGTGATTTCTAACGAGTCGCATCGCATTTGTGTGCGCTGAGAAGTTTTAAGTCTGGTTGCCAAACCGTTGGAACCTCAATTGCTTTGCAACTTTAATTTCAAAACAGTTGCACAGTGGGCGATAGGTCTTTAATCGACTTGGTTGCGTATTATTGTTTTTTATTGTATTTATATAGTTGCCGCAAATTTAGCTTATCAATTGCAAAACATTTTACTAAAAAAACTCAAGCAACAAGACATCAGCGACTTAAGCAGTCTCTAAATTATCTACACTGTGTTCAAGTGAGTAAAGTCAGTTTTGGCTGCTTTGGCGTGATTCAGGTCATAGTAACAAAAAAAGCGAAAAAAGTCAAAAAACCTACCAATTACAGTGATGCCAAACTGCCCACCATACAATATGAAAGTGGGGAGGTTGCCGAAAAAATCTCTCACTTCTGGTGTGCATATTTCTCCTACATAAGGCGGAATCGACATAAACAAAATGGCGTCCGCGGTACCTGCAATAAATCTGGAAATATAGAATTCCCATTTTGTTTTGGCGTAGATCGTAATTATCCAAGTGACCGCATGGGGAGCTGCTAGCAGCAAAATGGAGTTTTTACGACCCAACCAATCGGATAACGGGAAAAACACCAAACTCATTAGGATCATTCCTGGAAATAGGTCGATGTTATTTGAATTCATTCACCTGAAAGTATACAGGGTGTCCCATGCTTTATGTGATGTACATCCAAGAGCTACACTGATATAGTCAAAATTTTACCCTTTGAGAATGACGTCAAGCAGGTGAAAAAACACGCATGTCTGGAATTAGATCACAAATTTTAACCTGCAAATGCTTTGAAAAATGAGTGATCATGAGAGTTTCAGTTGACATCTGGAAACTGTTTCTTTTCGTACTCAAAAAAAAACAGCACATTTAGAATTAGCATTTGGGCCTTCTCATTGTAGCGAAGCATTTTTATACCTTTGATATTCGTTTAAATCAAAGTGACAGTAAATGTCAACGTTTTTAATTTGACAGGACGACAAAATTAACAACGTGCCTTTTTTGCTAAAATTGTTTATTTCATATGTTTGATATGCGATAAACAAAGATGTAAAAAGATGACGTCATTCTCAAAAGGTAAAAATCCAACTAT
Source organism: Ips typographus (assembly GCF_016097725.1). Lineage (NCBI taxonomy): Eukaryota > Metazoa > Arthropoda > Insecta > Coleoptera > Curculionidae > Ips > Ips typographus. The sequence continues at coordinate 745,059 of NC_138427.1, forward strand.
AGGTTTTTTTTGTAACCGCTGATATAGGTATAGAGTCTAATAAATTCGAAACAGAATTATAAAAACATGTCATAACAATAATAATGGTCATTTTGGATTACCATGAAACTAAGTTATATGGGTAGGTACGTATACGTATAAATGGAAATTGGTTTCATGTCAATTTTGATCTAAATTATGTTTGATTTTTTCCACAGAAAAAGTAAATTTGAGACCTTCTAGCAGCCAAGCAATTCAACTCACAATCCAAAAGTAGTTTTTGGATAGCGCATTTTATTGGCTATTTACCTTCCTATAGTGTGTTTATAGCGAATTTTACATACAGGTGTGGTAAAAAACTAAAACTGGCTATTGTAGATTGTAGCTGTCGTGGTGACAATGTACTGCGGTATTGAGGCCTATTGTGCTCCCCGTTACTAGGGAGATTTACTAGGATCTGGGCTAAGGCTAGTCTTATCACAGTCCCTCCTTTAGCTTCAAGGCCTTAATAAAGGCCAGCATCTGAGTCGGTTTTAGAGAAAAAAAAATCCTCATCATTGATAATTCTGCTACCACAGAATCTACAGTCTCCGTGTTTTCCTTAAACCTATCCGGTTGAGGTGGCCTTTTATGCGACAGAGTCCTGAGAGAAAACCTGTGAGTAATTGTAGGTTTCTTTTGCTCAATTTTACAAATTATTTACTCTTTTCCCGGTTGTAATCTCCAAAAGAAGTTTCTTCCAATCCGGTGAGTTACTCCCAGAGCTTGACTATTTCGTGTTTCTCCTTCAATTTGAGCTCGTGTTTACAAGTGTAATCCCCCAATCTCAGTGCATCGTTATATTGCGTGAATTTCGTCTTATAAGATACTGGACTATTTTTCCGTTGGCTCCGAGTGTTTGGTTCTTGGCCCAAACACTCCTGCTCCTGTTCCCTTGTGTTTGGTCACATCCGCATACAATTCAATGGTGTGTTCGCCCAGACGGTAAGTAATAGATTTATTACTCCACTTTCTCTTGTTGCTTAACTTAGTGAAAACGTACTTATAAAGTTACATTTCTTGATAGTTTCATCTTTCGGATACATCAGATGTCGCACGTTTTTCGATAGAGATGTTCAAGCCTTCCTACTTACGAGGATTTTTTCTCTAACTCCGTTCTTAGTCATTCTAAACAAAGGTGTCTTAGCGGCTCCCGGTACGGTGAGATGCAAGGGTGTGAGATCAAGCATGACCTCCATTGTCGCTGTAGGACATGTTTTCATGGCTTTTGTTGTGCATAGACATGGCAGGCTTTGTACTTTGCTAAGGTTATACGGCCCTTATTTAAGGTTACATTTGCTCTTATCCTTATCTTATCAACTATTGACTTTATCGAAAAATGTCAAATATGAAAGTTATAGCACACGACCTAAAGGTTTTGCAGGGTTTACTTTTCTAATTACCGCGTGGATCAAAAAAGTTACATGGCACAAAGCTATGTTATTGCAAATGTTATATACATAACCTCAACACTTTTCAAAATAATAACGATTTTTTCAAAATTTCGAAAAAATGTTGGTCAATCAGTCTTGCATTTTCGTATTATAATTATAATTTCGTATAATAACAAAAACTATATTTTCACAAAGAGAGCCCTAAAAATAACATTTAAAAAATCCCTCGATCGAGTGATTGTCATTTGCAAAAGAATGATCATGTGACAAACTGACAGATGATGAAATAAACGCGCTATATCTTAATTAATTGTTGATATATCACCATACTCAGTACAAAAAATAAACATTTTTAACAAGTAGAAATCTAATATGGCTGAGCTGATGATGGTTAAGATTTGAGAAATTCTTTTACTTGAGCATCCAATTTGCTTTCTTCAAACTTAAAACTCAAACTTGAAGGGTCGTCCAGACCCAGGGCTTATGTAGGTCTTCCTTTTTAATTTCATTTTTAGTTTTCAAATAGTCTCAAGGTTTTTCTCCAATATAAAATAACCAACTTGGTAACTACTTTATCATTTTATGTACAACTTTATCTTAGTTTGATCATTCAATTTAGAGATTTATTATGCTTTTCATTGTATAAACATAGTTTACAATATGTAGATAATATTAAACTTGGGATTCGCTGTCTCCCTTTTGTAAAAAGATAGTTATAATTCTAAACTTTCTAGTTCCTGAAGATAGGTAGGTACTTAAGTGCCCGAAACATATTGAACGTCGCATCTGGCGATTGAGGGCTTATAAATTGATTGTAGAGAAGGTTGTGTGATTTATCCTCCGTCACTATTAAATCATGCACCTCCACTGAGGCAGTATGGACTACGAACTTCACTCTATTATTATAGCTTTAGTTGTACTTTATCAAGGTGGAACTGGACTGCACTGTCAATGTTACAAATAAAGGTCGAATTAGAAACTTGAAGTTGGATTTGGATGTGGCGTTGGCTTTTGCTTTGACGTTCAACATCAACGCGACAGCATCTGGAACGCCAACAACAATTTGACGGCAAATATAAATAGCTAAATGCAATTATCAACACGCCAAATTCAAATCCAACTTCAAGTTTATAATTCGCCATTTATGAACCTGAATTGAACAAAAATTTCACATGGAAAATCAGCTACTGGAATAAACATATGAACAACACTGAACATCGCAACTTGGAACGTCCTCGGTCTGTTTCAAACAGGGAAACTGGCCATAGTCGAGAATGAAATCAGTAACTATCTCATAGTCGCACTTTCAGAGACTCACTGGAGAGGTTCGGGACATTTCGAGATTCGAAACAAGAACATGGTCTTTTACTGCGGCAACGATGACTCACTTAGGAATGGATAGAACAACTACTAGGCACTCTTTCAAATAGAGACATCACTATGATAATTGGTGATCACAACGATAAAGTAGGCAAAGACGCCGAAGGTGAAGGAGTAAGTGGCAGGTGTGGCTTGGGTACAAGGAACGCAAGAGGAGAACGTCTACTACAATTCTTCATAGAAAACTATTTTTTCATATCTAACGCAGACTTCCAACAAAACGCGAGAAGACTCTACACAAGGACATCCCCGAGTGGTTGATGCAGAAATCAAATTGATTCTATCCTAATAAAATCGAGATGGAAGACCTCTATTAAAAACGTACGAACGTTCCCCAGTAAACACTGCAAAACAGACTCACAGTTCCTTGCGACGAAGTAAACCAACTGTAAACTCATAGTGTCTTGAAAACTGAATAAAGAGAGGGCCAAAGCAGTTATCGCCAAAATCAACTCGAACGCAAACACAAATGAGACTGCTGACTCACTGTGAACTAGAACAAAAAAGATCGGTTTTTGAACACAGATCAAAGGGCACTTGCAACGTATTCTCACGTTGGTGTGCAATTGTGCATTTAGTTACAAGCCGCAGTTACTTTCCTGGTACGATGTTCATGAATCTTTATCAACCACCCTCTTCGTGGTTCTCGAGCTTTCTTTACTTTTGATTTACTTTTCCTGCAATTCAAATCAAAGTACGTTAAACCAAACGCAATAGCCGATACAAGTTTGGTGATCGCTATGCTTGGTTGTACATACCACACTGACGCATTCACAAACATGTAAACGACTTCCAAATACCATGCGACATTTGTGTATATTAAAAGACACCTTTAGACTAAGGTCAAATCTGAGAACAGAAATGAAGTATTTTTCGTCATAACAAACTGCTACGTGGCAGATTGTTGGAATTGTGTTTGTTCACAAGTGAACTGTTGAAGAATGACCGCAGAAACGTACAATAATATCACAAGAGACAAATATTACATCAAGAACATTAAGTAAGCTTTACTTTTGTCTGAGATCAGTAAAGCTGTTACTGTTCTTAAAATTACGTTATCGATGACGTGCACGCATAGTTATGTGGCGGGTCTTTTACAATTGACAATAAGTGTCATAATTACGAAACTCTAACTTTATCAATACATCTTTCTTTCCTTCAAGTTCAAGATCAAGTCATAATGATGTGAGATCTATTTATATTTTGATGATATCCTTTGTGTGTAAATCTGGTCTGGGACACCCTGTATAAACATACCTACAGGCTGATAAAACATAAATAGGGACACGTCTTCTTCAGTGAGGTTGTAATTGACTTTGTCCTCAACTAAAACGACCGAAAATGGGGAACTCCATGTAAAAAGCAGACCTGAAGACAAGTTGGCTAAACTGACTAAAAAATATAATAATTAGATGCAAGAAATACTAAAATTAACCACTTAACTGATTAAGACTGCTAGAATTTGGGGCCATTTTTTGCCTTTGTCTTTTACATCACAATCAGCACTCGCCATCTTTTACTTTAAACTAATGTTTTTCCAACCAAATTTCCATTATACAATCAGCTAAATCAAGGTTTGATAGCACTTTGTATTGTACCACATTAATCCTCAAAACAGACTTGGGCAAACAAATCTAATTTCCTGGCAATTGTTGATAAGAATTTCGTCATAATAAACGCACTAATGTTAGTTAGGTATTTATACAGCAAGTGACTTACCATTTTTTATTGAATAAACCGGTTTAAGTCACGTGTTTTATATAATATTTTATTAAATTTCGACTTCTTATATACAGTTCTAAAATTACAGTTCTATTAAATATGCACCGCGTCCCGTAGATGTGACATTGATGTTTAAAAAATATAGTATTGTGTAAATAATTTTAGGTATAAAATTGGCGTGGCTTATTGTTTTTCCAAATTAATACTTATTTTATTTTTTTAATGTGTCACGTTCTAAAAACTATCAATTAACTTAATTACTATTAGTATTTTTATTAAATGTGATGATTGATAATGTGTGATACAGATGTTATATCGCTCTGAAGTTTGCCTGTTTCAGCAGTAAATTCAACGTGATGAAGGTATTGCTAATAAAATTGGGCATCTTCATTTAATAGTGTTTATTCTGATTGATTACAATGGAAACCTGAGTAGTGTTTGAGATATTTACTTTGAATAATTTTGTATATTATAATTTAATTTTGGCACATTACTATACGGCTGTGAGGGTTGGCAACTATCCGAACGAATTGAGAAGAGACTTCTAACAGTGGAAATTAACTATTTGCAAAGATCAACTGGTATTTCAATAATGCAGAAAGTAAGAAACAACCAAACAAAGAAACCAATAAAAGTAGAAACCAACTCTGCTGATATTGCCATGTACATACAGCGATTAGAGGACGAGCGATTACCTAATAATCTTATGAAATAGATCCCAGCAGAAAAAAGAAAGCGCGATTGGCGAAAGAGCCCGTGGCTAGGACAAATTTATAAAGCTATGTCGGAAAAAAACTTACATCAGGGACACTGGAATGACCGACGAGGATCAAGACAATTAACCGGAAAGCGACGAACGCTATGAACCCGAAGACTTTGCCGAAGATATAACTAAAACTGGTCATAAGAAAACTGTGTAACTAACAGAGAAACATGAATAATTGCACGCGCGAGACAAAGAGAGAAAACCTAATAAAATATCTAGTATAGGCGAAATCTTCAGGGCAGTGATGCCAGAAGCTTATCTGAATTCATCCACTAAATTAGTTACATAGTTTTGTTAGTGGTCTTTTGGCAATAAGATGTACAAATGTAAACCCGAACTAAACACATGACACTTATCGCAAATACATTATCGAAATAAATGAAAATTAGGATTAGGATTAGGAATATTGTAGTCACAAAATTGTTTTTGCAAGTAATCTAGTCGACGAATTCAAAATGTCCGCCTACTTGAACTTTTTTTAGGTTTTTGTCTTTGTCTCGCGCATGCAATTATGTTTTCATGCCAGTTACATGGTTTTAGTTTTACCATACCTATTATATGTATAATACTCAAAATATTTTTTTTATTATAAGTACCTACATACAGTTATTTCTTCAATTCTTGTTGAACCTCCTCCAGAGTTTTTCCTTTGGTCTCAGGGACCAGTTTCAAAGTGAAAACTGTGGAAATCAAGCAAATCACCCCGTAAAACAAAAAAGGAGCGTAAAAACTGACAGTTTCTGACAAGAAAGTAAACAAATACGAACTGAACAAAACACTGACTCCAAAAGCACCAATCAGAGCCGAGATGGCTTTTGACTTAATACTGACGGAAAACAGTTCTCCCAGCATTAGAGTTGGCACTACCGCAATACCAGGAGTAGCCAAGGTCACCCAGACTACCATCCCACCTATGGGCACCCAGTTCAGTTGGTCTAAATGGCCTACGTTGTAGTAGTCAAGGCAGAAGTACAGAGCTAAGAGAAGGTGGACCACTCCAGAACTTAACATAGAGTAGAAGTAAGTGGTTTTACGGCCAAATTTCTCACTCACAGGGCTGCTGATCAGCAAAAGGATGCTAAACAACCCCATGTAAATCATTGAGGACACCTGTGGGGATAAATCACCGCCAGCTTTCTGGAAAATCACTTGTGTATAGGTATTGAAAACGTTCAGGCCGCTCATCATTTGGGAAAACCTTAGGAAAAACCCTGCTGTCAAAGCTTTTCTGTTGCTTTTAATCATCAGGAGATCCCTCCATCTCCCTCTCTCAGACATTTGACGCTTCACGTCTGATTTCATGCTTAGAAATTCCTCTTCAATATCTGTACGTCTTCTGAGCCACCAGATGGTTTGCCGCGCCTCTGACTCCCGTCCTTCTCTGATCAGCTGGTAGGGGGATTCTGGTAGCACTAAACTACCCAACACCACTAGCATTAAAGGGAATACCATACAAATATATGAGGTGCTTTTGACGCTCAGGTAACTACCTAAAAAAAATTAGAGTTGTTTTGACGATATTTCAAACACGGAGAGCTGTATAAAGTTGACATTTGCTATTACCCTAGCAACTGCAAGCAGTTAGGCAGCAAGATAGGGTGGTCAGAAGTGGGCGGGAAAGTTGGGAAACGGGGAGAGGATGTCCCAAGGGGTCCAGTTTGGGAACTATACTCTCTGGCTGATATGTATGAACGAGTATCCAACCACATGGTTGGACGGAGTAATTGGAGAGGATGAAAGGGTAGGCATTCGCAGACGACCAGGTGGTGCTGGTCTAGGGGTGTCTGCCAAGGAAAGAGAAGATCGAAAGAAGATGGGAGCGAGTGGGAGACTTGTAGGGCGTGGGAGGTGAAGGGCAGGATAGTCTATAACGAGGCCAAAACCAAAGCCATGTTCGTCGAGGCTTCGGGCAGGATCAGACATCCGTTGGTAAGGTTGGGAAAGAATCGAGTATGCATAGATGAACGGATTGATGTGTCGGAAGTAAGAATGGATCGAAAGAAGCATGCGAAGCGGGTCAGAGATAGGATGTCAGAGGTGGTGAGCAAGCTAACAAGATTGTGTCGGAATAAAGGTAGTATGAACAAAGGGAAAGTTAGGGCTATTATGGAGAGAGTAGCGGAGCCGTAAATATGTATTTGTAATATGGTCTAAGTTAGGATAATTTAGAATTCAAAGTTTAGTTTAAGATCAGTTTGTAAGTTTAAGTTTTTGTTATTTTTTGGGTCAATTAGAGAAAGAACATACATAAAGAGAACAAGAGAACATTTCTTTCTCCGCGATTTGGAGGTTGTTGGGGTTCCTTTGGGAGTGGATTTTCTTGATGGTTGGTAAATGACAAAGTTTAAACTCCACACAAGGGTATGGCGTATATTTTACGCCCCTATTTGCGGGCGTAAAATAGTACTTTTACGCCCATGGGCTTAAAATTAAAAAAAAAACGCTCAGCCGAGTTTTTATGATTTTTTCAGCAAAACCCCGTGAAATAAAATTAACATACGGGATGACTAAAATGATACTTACAACTTAAAAGTTAAAAATATAATTATTTAATTATTCCCGTCGTACAAAAAATGTTGGTTGCACCTCTGGCGTAAACCACTTTTACGCCCGCATGTAAATGTTGCCCTCGTTCACATTAGATGTCAAAAGTGGGTTACTTTTATTATTTAGAAAATTGCCTTGAATTTCGGACTCTACTCATTAGTAGAAAGTGCCAGTTAGAATGCGGCAGTTGCCCTTGTAATTAAGATTGAAGTTAAACTGTTTGCATATTTGAAACATTCTTCTCATCTTTTATGGTTCTCATTAGAGAACCATGAAAAAGGCTTTCACGTAACACTGAAGGTACCAAGTAAACGTTGAAAAATGTGTGTTTTTAGGAAATAATCCCTCGTCCTTACGTTTTATCACGTGAGATGTGCATTGGTACTTTTTTTTTAGGCAAATAGTCTCATCATTTTATCGTCTCAGTATCAAAAAACCACCCATGCACAATTTACCGTATAAAACTTGAACGTCTCGAGGTGACTTATGATTAAAATTTCTGAAATAACTCAGAAGTTTTCTTACCTAAAATCGTCATAATAAAACTCCCAAAATTCATAACAAAAACCGGGAAATTGCCCCAATACCCTCTAACCCTAGGGGTGGTAATCTCCCCCATATACGGAGGAATACTGCAGAACATAATGCATTCAGCCAATCCAGTAAACATTCTAGATGCGTAGAACTCCCATTTGCTTCTGGCAAACGCCACAATAACCCAACTGATCAAATTGGGGAGTGCAATTGCTAGGAGGGACTTTTTCCTTCCCAAAAACTCCGAAATTTTGAAGAAAAACAAGCTTGAAATGAGCATTCCTGTACATTAAACACTATAGAATAGTTCAGTGCTGCAGCACTTACCAATTGGGTGGACAATAATAAAAAACGAAGCATCCTTTTCTGTTATCTCATAATCAACGCTTTTGGCCAATACTAATGAGTATGGTGATGTCCAACCCACTGCCAATCCATTAGCAAATGAACCAATACTCACTGCAAATTTAACCAATTTTCAGCCCTTGACCTCACTTCGGTGAATACTTACAAATGCAAATGGCCAAAACTTGAGGCCAGTACTTGCCCTCACTTTTTTCCATTGTAACAGATAAAACTAACTGGCTTGAATAAGTAAGGCCACATTATGAATTACACTAAACATTACATTCATAATCCTTAAACAATTTTAAGATAAACAAGAAATAATAATGAACAAGTTAAGTGTATGGTAAATATTACATTCAGAAGGCGGAGAATTAGGTTGTCACATTGCTAACAAACATATTAACACAGGTTAGCTAAGTTAATAACTCTCTTATACTGCACCAGACCAGTGCGGACAAAGACACTTTGCTCAAGAGTTAGGAACAATATTTTTTCTACGAGGAACCCCAGACTTTATTTATCTTGCAACCTAAATATATTTATAACTATATAATTGTATTCGCACGCAAATTCGTGCGCTACCAAAGTTTTAATGAAAACAAGATGTCGATGAAATTGAGACAGATTTAAATGATGCGGAGCAAAATAAAATATGTTGCAATATAATAGATAATAAAGTCGTCAATCTACCAGAATTTTGGAATACTTATGAGTTTGACAAAAGTAATAGTTATATACAATTAACTTTATTTAGTTCACACCATTTCCATTTATAAGCGCTCCTAATTTTCTAGACCATGTAAATATTTCTACATTAACTTAACCAAAATTCGTAATTGTCTATATGAAGATAATGGTGTAATCCACATCATGTAGTCTACGCGCCCATCACCGTCAGAGAACCTAATTGCAGATGATGCCACTTAGAACACTATTTTTTACCCATAGTGTGGTATTGTCACGTTTAAATTGTAAAGCCCTTTTGGCCCAACAAGTTAAACGAGACGTGCGTTTATTACTTTAATAAACGCCTTTACCGAGATCTTGTTTCAGAGGTAGAATTAAACCACTTGGTAGAAAAATATAATTTAATAACTTAATAACAGTTAAAACTAATTGACAAAATGGTTGATTTATCAACTTAGTGAATCGGAATAAAACCTTCAACATAATTCCCAAAAGTAGCACTTTAAATATTACCTTTCACATGCACAAAACATTACAATAATAAATCTATACTTACATTAGTTAAACAATTATGAGGGCAGCTTCGTGGAGGGTTTGGCACTCGCGATTTATTATCATTTAAGATATGGTGTAATATTTAATTAATTTGTGAACCCGGTGCGGGTTGCAGAATTCAGGACGACTACATTCTGTGGCGTGAGCGGAGTCTTCTGGCCAGGTACTGCCTTCTCCGACATGGTGCACAGCAAAACTGGACTGACTGGAATGAATTGAACTGAACCGAACCCCTCTCTAGGGAACAACTTCCTTTTTATAGCATTCCAGACACTGGTTCCACCAATCAAAATTCCCAGACCTGGTCTCGTCTAGCCGACAACTCGTGACGACCTTTCGACCCTCGGTACTTGGAAAACATTCCACATATTTCGCAATTCAGCAAATGCATCCTAATTGCAGTTGCACTCTGACCGCTTTCCACAATTTTAATGTTTCCGCTCAAGTAATAAATTTGATTTATTATCCTTCGTGATTTCTTAGTGTCTAAAAGGCTACGGTTACTATTGATGCGAGTTCTGTCTATAGAACGTTTGAAAGTTTGAAGATCTCATCAGTACAAAGCCGGTTACTCTGTAGGCGTATTCTGATGGTCAGGACGTTGCTGTCACGAACGACGAATTTGATGAATTTTATTTTTTTGAAAATCCTTCCAGAGAGATTGATAACCGGGGAAAACCTGCTCTTTTTTAATCACAAAAGGTTGTTGCCATGACTTTTTTTAATTTTTTTATTTTCAAAAAAATAGTCTTACCTAATACCTACCATTAGGTTCCGAAGTCCTACGAGGGGGCTGAAGCACTAAGGGGCTGACTTACACTCGTTTTCCGACCAAGAGACGGATCCTGCAGAGAGGCAAAAAATCCCCAGGACAACTGTAAGATTTGCCGTCTTGTCAGGCAAGATTCACTTTTAACTCCCGCCTTCAACACCAGTCGCCCTTTACATTTTTTCTAATATTACTGCCAAATTTATCAGCCATCTGAATTAATAGGAATTTTGTTCACTTGAACTGATTTAAATTGATTATTTTGCTGTAATCATTTAAAAGTCTCTCCTAATTGGTTGCTTGTATTAATGCAGGAACTTTGTAACGCTTTTTTCCAATTTGGGACTACCAGATCTTAGCGTTGCCTGTTTGCACCCTCGTTCGGAGTTTCGAGCGCCACCTTCGTTCTTAATAGTGGATAAAGGTCCACTTTCTATACCATGGTAACTTTTAGACAGTTGAAGAAAACTCAGAGTAATTGTTAAAAGAAAACAACACAAGTTGAGCTGTAACTTAAATCGGGGTATGCCACGTAAAAGAAAATTAAACAAACTATTCGCGCTAATGAAAAAATGAAAACAAAATGATGGCTATTCGTCCAAATTTATAATAATTTACAGAGGTCAGTAAGAACGAGGAGATGTGTAACGGTGGTCTTTCTACAAGCTTGTTGGTGCGGTAACCAGGGGCCGTCAAATTAATCGGGAAAAATAATTACGGCCTACAGTTTAACGCAAAAATTATTCATTGGTAATGTAATTTTCAGAGAGCTCACGGCGTGATAATAAAACCTCCAGTGACTAACAAATACAGCCCTATTAAATGTTACGGCCAGTCGGCTATTAATTCACCACTCTACCTTGCTGCTTCTATTCCCCAGAAGCAGCAAAAGAGTTTGAGTCTATTTCCACTCCAGCTGCCAGTTCTGTTCCCCAGAAACCAACACCTAAAGGTTGGACTCAGGGGACCAACTTCCGACTGTATTATACTCTATTTTTTTCCCTTATTTGTTTTTCCTAGAAATTTGTGCAAACAGTGTTGAGCGTCCTGACCGGTCCGACGCAAGACCAATCCTAGCAGTCAAGCCAACAAACAACTCCGGTCGTATCCTTCCTGTTTTCCAGGAATGCACAACCAGAATTGCAGCAAGCAATTTAGGCGTAAGAAAATAGTACCCCTTTTGGGCCGGTACACCGGGTTTTGTTTTTTGTTGAACAACGTCTCCGGAGTGATGGTAAAAATGGTAGTGAGTTGGTAGGGAGACTACGTGCGGCTCCAAGTGCACCTGATATACCAAATTTGGTATTGTCGTCACGGCCCATCGGGGTTGGGATTTATTTTTAACTCCACACAAGATTGTAGAAATCAAGACCAATTTTTCGATAGGACCTGCGGTAAACTATTACAAATATTAGTAACTTCGTTACAACTTAAGAGTATAAGCTAAAAGCTAGAAAGGTTTTGCACTACTATTAAGTTATTAATTCCGCAGTACACGTGTGGACAAAACATTAGTTTATAAAGTACCTAATTTTTGGCAGTACACATACCTTACCATATGTCAATGTTGCTTGTATACCACCATACCATACCACTGCCGGTATAATCCTATACAGGGTTAGTCCCCCAAACCGTTCATTAAAAAAGTTTATTAGGAACAAATATTTATAAAAATGTCAAATTCTGGAATCAAGATAAATTCGATGTGCGTCATATTTTCAAAATATTTTTTATCGCACATTGTTTGACGTAGAGGCCACAAGGCGATAGACGTAATAGATAATGTAAACTTTTTTCAATAGACGGCTCCGTTTATTATAAAGTTTTCGGATTCCTCGCATAATTCATAACAAATTCTTAGGCTGCTATGTTGTATTTTTTTTTAATTTAAAAATTCTTAGTACATCCGGAGATATCCGAAAAAAACCGAAATTTCGGAAATTAGTTTTTATTTTTTTATTAATTTATTTGATAAGATAATTGAAAACAAAAGACACTTTACCATTGCCACTTTCCCCCTCTAAACCGTGACAATGTCAAATATCAGTTTCGACGTTTCAGTATTTAGTTACCATCATCAACTTTGGTTTTACTTACAGACATACATTGTCATAATTGATTTTTACATTGTTAAAATAGGCTAATTTTTCTGATTACGGTGCTGTCTCATATAATATGGTTCAAATTGGCAGTTTATTGAAAATAACGAAAATTATGTTTTAATAAAGAATCTCTTGAAAATAACAGCTCTTCTAACACACATTTGCTAACACTAACACGCTAACACTTCTTCACGTGACATCATTGACATTTTCAAACCGATGAGCATGTGACTTTCTAATCAATTGTTGGTTTTTCCGAATTTATTTGATCAGGGATCTAAAAATAAATGAAATTTTACTGTGTCATTTTTCCACGTAGCATTATTATTAATGACATAAAAAGTCTCAGTTTTTGACAACCATAATCAGGTTTTAGGTTTTTGTTTTGGGAACGCCATACTAGATAGAATTTTATTTATTTAAAATGTATTTTTTGACAGTTTAGCTAAAATATCACAAATTGTATCAGCACAAAGAGTGCATTGTACATGATATCAGTCAACAAGTAGTTAGCAATTTATTGAAAAAATATTCTTTGATTTTTAAATAAATTTATTCCAAAATTTTTCCGCTCACAGTATAAACCCCTTAATAACAAAATATGTTTTTTAAAAATACGGTATCAAATTAAAATGTATTACTTAATAATGAATATTTATTCAGAGAGAGAGATTTATACAAGAGATTTTTAGTTGTCAACAAATAGAGGTCATGGAGTGTTAAAAGATTTAGCGACCCAATCCGGTATAGCGACTAATTCTTTCCGATGGAGTTACTGGAAATTAATATTTAAATAAAATTTCCACGCCTGAAAATTGTTATTATATACTTACCAAATGGTGGAGGAACAGATCTGCGTGCCTTTATTGCCTGCACACTCATAAAGGATAAACCTAGAATAAAACAGGTATAACTTTAGAGTTTTCTACTGTATCTTGATCTATATTTCTTGAGAGAAACTATCTGAATCTTAACGTCAGTGAGAAACAATTATAAACCATTAAAAATGTTTTCGAAAATTAGAGAGCTTAGAGCTTGAGCGCCATTTTCATACACCTTGTATAAAAAAATACTTTTATCTACATACAACCGTTCAATCAACATGCGATTTTAGCTTCCAAATATCAACAAAAAGCTACCCTTTTGTGAGATTATTTTATTGCTTGCTGTATACAGTGTGTTCAGAATAAGAAGGGCCACTGGCACTACGGTGATTTTGAAAACGGTATAAGATACAGATTTGGTTAAATGGGAGAAAAGTTGCGTATTAATAGAATTTAAATAGATGTTTTTAATTTTTTTTGAGATATTTTTTTGAGTTTTTAGTTCCGATCGTTTCGTTTTTGCAGAATCATCATTAACTTTTTTTTAAGTAAGGAGGTTTTCATGTTTGATTCTGAAAGCCCTTTTTCTTCAGAATACTTACATTGATGTATGAAACTTGAATGTTTTTACTTTTTTTATTTTTGGTATTAGATTAAAACAATCTGTTGTCTGTAATTACGTAACTGGTTAAATAAATGTCTATTTCGTAAATTATATCAGCTACAACAGTAAAGATTTCAGCGTTAACAGATTAGCACAGTTTAAACAGCGTCAATACGCAGATGGTAGTATGATAACTGCGCAAACGTGTTTGAACATGACTGTCACTTTTTTAAACTAGCGCACCAATCTCAAACCAAAAATCAAGATGAAACAGATTTGCACAACTTAATTATTTTGGTTTTTACATACAAAATGTTTTGTTTTACAAGTGCACTTTGTTCAAACCAATTTGCACAAATAGTTAATAAAACCAATTTTTTAAGAAGGAAAGTGTTACTCTGTGCCTACAGCTAGGTTTAGGTAATAAAACTTAATTAAATTACCTGAAGTAAACTAATCAAGAATCAAATTGTGTAAGTTTAAATATCTACTCACCCATGTTAAAGGAAGCAAGAGCCAAAACTGCGCAAACTGCAAAAATTAGTTTAATGATGCAAGCCATTGTAAAACAGGACTTCAAATAGTGAATTGAAGTAAATTATGATGGTATTTATAGGGCACATATGCAATTAGATCAAAAAAAAATTCACCTCATTATGCACATTTCTTCATGTATACCTTAAAAAAAAATTATACTAGCCATACATACATATATCATCAAACTGACACCTCATTATAAAAATTAAGTGTTGTATGTACATAAATCAAAAATGACATAAATAATTATTTTAACAAGTTTGGTTAAAAAATTCAAAAAAGCAGTTTAAAAGTTTTTAGTTTATTCGGGGGTAATATCCCTAGTGCATTTAATTTTTCCGGAAAAATTCGGAAAAACGAGTTTCTAAGTAATTTGTTTTAACAAATAGCATGAGCGAGAGTGGTTTTAAAAATCATCCGAGTCGAAGACGAGGATTTTTAAAACCTGATGAATTCAACAGATGCCTGGCCCTTGATTCTTGAATCGAGGGAAGGGAGTTATCAAGAGAAAGAAACACATAATTTGACAGAAACCTGCTTATGTGAATCAGTTCTGTCACATTCTATCAGCACTTCTATCGATAATTCTACTCGCTGCGTTCAATAATTAGCGTCTATATGGTCGGAGTAGCATTCTGAGTCCATCAACCGTGAAGAGATTGATTGAAAAATGTAGGCAGACTGGATCAGTTGGAGACGCACATTTTCACCTTGATGGCTTCGTTAATCGCCAAAATTGCCGCATTTGGGGTTCGAACAATCCACATGTGATTGTTGAAAAACAAATGCATCCACAACGTGTCACTGTTTATTGTGGATTTTGGGCTAAAGGCATCATTGAACCATACTTTTTTCGAAAATGAGGCTGGTCAAGAAGAGACTGTAACTGGTGCTCAATATCGCGACATGATAACACAGTTTTTTGTGCCGAAATTGGAAGATATTGATGTAACCAATATGTGGTTTCAACAAGATGGAGCCACATGTCATACAGCCCGTGAAACAATTCAATTACTGCACGAGACATTTCCAGGTCGTGTGCTATCGCGTTTTGGTGATCAGAATTGGCCCCCTAGATCCCCTAGTGTGATCTAACACCTTTAGAATACTTTTTGTGAGGTTATTTCAAGACAAAGGTGTATGTTAATAAGCCCACATCCACCCATGCATTAAAAGAGGAAATCCAACACTGCATCAACGAAATTCAACCAGATGCAGGATGGTCATGGAAAATTTCGACAAAAGAGTGATCATGTGCCAGCAAAGTCGTGGAGGTCATTTGTCCGATAAGTTATTGCATACATAACCACTAGCTGGGCCCTATTTCATAAAACAGTCAAAACTTTGACAAAGAACCTTGATCAAAGAATACGTTTGTTTTTTTGCTTATCATACATTTAGATATTGTTACCGACTTAACTACAGATGTTTTTTAAATACGTTTAAGAGATCTAGAAGAGGTCTTCCAAATAATGTATACATCGACAAGGCTAAAAATTTTGTTAATGTAAATAATGCTTTAAAATGTTTTTATCATACTTTGAAAACACTCCAGATAATACTCATCAACGATTTCTTCATGAAAACAGAATTTCTTGGTATTTCATCCCAGTTCGTTTTCCCCACCAGGGCAGTCTCTGGGATATAGCTATAAAATCTTATAAAGGTCATGTTAAGAAAGAAGTTGGTGAGACCATCCCGATTTTGGAGCAGATGCTTACCGTAGTTACACAGATTGAATGCATACTCAACTCCAGGGTCCTAATTCATGAACGCAGGGAGTAGAATTGCCAAGAGAAGTATTGATAGAATGTGACAGAACTGGTTGACAATGGCAGGTTTTTGTCAAATTATGTATTCCCTTCTCTTGATAATTCCCTTCTCTCGTTTCAAGAATCTAGGGCTTGACCACTTGTTCCTTTATCCTCATTAGATCCTTCTTACCTACTAGTTCTAACTCCAGCACATTTTATAATTGGACGAGATCTACTAACAATACCTCAGACAGACTTTTGAAAAGCTACATGTGACTGATGTAGCCTTTCAAAATGTAAAAAGTTACTATCAATCGCAACAACTTGTATAGCGATTTTGGAAACTCTGAAAAGGATCCTACTTGCACAACCTACAGCAAACTCAATGTGCTAACGTTTACCTGGACTCCCTAGTTCTGTTTAAGGATAAAAACGCACCTACTTTATATTGGGCTATGGGACGGATTACTAAAGGAGTCGTAAATTCTTAGCAAAATAAAGTGAAACATAAAAATAATTGTAGGTCATATCCCGAGGCCTCGTACGTGGAAACACCCACAATTCTTGTGGCGTAGAAGTTAGGGGTAAAAAAATATTGTCAACCCAAAAACTCCACCACTGCTTCCTGCAAAATCAATCGATTTACGACAAGCGGTTCCGGAGATATTTGCATTGAGAACGATATTAACTTTTACACCCTGTATCTCAAAGTAGGACTATTTAAGGGTACGTTTATATGAATTTTTTTTCATATCTTTACTGCTGTACTATTTGCCCTTGCAGTTTGTGACACCAGTTCAGGGACATCTTGTAAATTCCTTTTGCGGGAAAAAAGACCTGCTTTTTGACAAGACAAGAGAGTTTGACAATTTGTATTTTTTCATCAAACTTATTAAAATTATGATTTATGTATGGTCCGTATAACTATTTTCTTTTAACAGGTACTTATACACTAAAATAAAAAATATGCAATAATGAGCTGCATGTTTTGCAGCACATAAGTGGCAATAATTGTTATCAAAAACAGGAGCACAATTAGACTAATTGGATTTAGCAGCCCTATAAATACAATCATTATGTTCTTCACTGAACAATTACTAATTTTGTTTTACTATGGCTTGCATTATTAAACTAATTTTTGCAGTTTGTGCCGTTTTGGCCTTTGCTTCTTTCAACATGGGTGAGTAAATATTCAAATTTATTTTGATTACTACTATATTTTATTACCTATTTCAATTCAAACAAAAAAATGTCATCGATCAGTAAAGATTATTTGTTCCGAAGTGGTATTTACGATTTATAATGCGTTCTATTAAAATTTAACAAGCTGCTTTTTTTCCATTAAAGGCGAGCTCATATTATGTTTTGAATAACCCACAAAGCTTCTTCTGTTTTTTGAGTTATGCCGGTTTTCCTGTGTGCCGGTGAATTGGGCAGTATTGTTCTGAAAATAAAATGTTATTAGTCGTTAACAAAGTTACAGATTCTTTCTTAACAGAGTAAGGTAGTTGCCTACTCTAACCTAAAAGTTTTGTGAGAGACAACAATGTCATTCCCTAAAGCTAATCGCATACATACACCAGTCCATAGCTGGTAGTACGATGTTAAAAAACACACATTTTTTGTCGATTTTTGTCTAATGAAATGAGATAAACGATATGGCACAACCGTCAGAAGATACTGAACAGAGGGTACCAATTTCTTGTTCTTATTACAAAAACAATAAAGTTTTGTTATTTTGTATGAGCTGAAACTCATAAATTACAATAGTTTGAACTCTCTAGATTAAAGCTTTCACGCCGCACGCTTTTATGCAAGTATGATGCAGTAAATTATTAATTATTATATTGAACTTTCAGCTTCCATTTTATTTTTTGATTAATTTTATTACATTCTAGGTTCATCCTTTATGTGTGTGCAGGCGGACAAATTTGACCCTCCACCATTCGGTAAGTAGTTCCAATGTTTAAGTAAAAACAATTTATTTATTTGAACATTAATTTCCAGTAACTCCATCAGAAAGAATTAGTAGTGCCGCTATTGCGAGTCTCGCTGGTGGTGGACTGGGTCGCTAAACCATAACACTCTAACAGATGCACTCTATTTGCTTACTAATGACAATCCTTTGAATAAACCTTTATCAGTAAATAATGCATTTTATTTATTTTGACACCAAATAATAAAACAAATGGTTTATACACAACGGTCATACACGGTACAGTACGCTCCAAATAAGCCGACTTTGAGATGAGCAGCTCAGGCACACATCAATGTAATCTTTATTATAGACACACTACTGACTCACGCGGTGGGCTAGTCTACGCTGGACAATGAGCCAATGATCTATCAAAAACACATTTTCTTCCAAGTTTAGAAAACAGTAGCCCGGAAAAAATATTCTGGGATGATCTTCATCGACAAAAACAGCCTAAAGCTCGTCATCAACGACTTTACTGTGCCGATCGCGGATCCTGAGCGATGTTCAGGCGCGGTGAGGCAGCTCTTTGTACAAATATCAACCAAGGAAAACCAGCTGCAAAGGTCCCTTCCTTATTGGTGGTCAGTTTGACTAATCCTGAAGAGAATGTGTCTTCAACAGGCGCAAGTACTGTTGTCTACTTGCCAGCTCCGGTAGCACAGAAACAATCATTGAGGCCAACAATTCATATAAATAGAGCAAAATACAGTTAAAGAGACTTATCCGATAAAGCAAGCGGCAACCCTGGTCCAACTTCTGCGCTAGTTGTTGAAGTTGAATAACGACACTTAAAGAAAGGGTCATCGTGCAAATAGAAGAAGCTGTCGCAAAACTAAAGATTGGGAAAGCTGCAGGTCCGGACGGAATTTCCACTGAGTTCGTCAAGGAGTCGGTTAAACTCGTTCCTGGGCAGCTGCTGGCGACTAAAAACGCCGTCCTTGACCAACAGCAGTTTTCTAAGTGCAAGAGGAGAGCGAGACTTCTGCTGCTTTAAAGCCTAGCAAACCATGCGATGAACAATTCCTATAGGCCTGCCTTTTCAATTTTCTTGCTAAATTAGCTGAACTTCTGCTCAAGAGGAGACTGGACAGATCGCTGGATAAAGGAGAAGAGAGTACCAATATGGGGTCAGAAGGCACCGAAGAAGGCACCAATCTTAGAATTGTGAAATCAAGTCCCTTTGGGTGATTATTTTAGATGCGTTTATATTGGGACAAATTTATTTGAAGAAAATTGATGGCACCCCTACAGGGTTAAGAGAGGGTTGGTCGTAGGGAGGTAAGTTTGGGTCACCCCGCACATCCCTACTATTCGTCATCACATGTTGTTGGGCCTAAATAAATAAAACAATGACCGCAGTCGTAAGAACACGATTCACACGATCGATTAGCAATCGCTAGACAATTTTCTTATGAATGCACTGAAATAAATCGATTACTGATCAAAAAAGCATTACTTTAGCAAAATGTCGTTTTGCCTCATATAAACATTTTGCCAAAATAGGTTATTTGTTAAATGACAATATTTGAGTTGGTTTAACAAATTTTTATTAGGGATTTCGTTTATTAGCTAGTTAAGTACTACCTGAGTTTTCTGATAACTTAAAAATATCCTTCTCCTCTTTCCATTATGAGACTTATTATTTTGTTTTAATATTTATTATTAATTAACATTGAATGTTCAATATGCTTTCTTGGAAGTAATATTACCAGATATGGCAAAGATAGCGAAAAAATAGCAATATTACAACTGTCTGAAATGTTAGTATAATGTGAAATTATTGTATCAGGCCTACTTATTCATAAAGAGTACAAATTCTGCTCAGGAGTGGCAACCTGGCGGTTTAATAGGTAACAATATAATCGTCGAAATAAAATGTCTACATTCTGCTAGAGACATAACTCCTAGTGAAGCCATAAGAAAGAAAATTCTGGAGATTAACTGTTTTCAGCTGAAACGCTGATATATCTACAGTGTGTCCCGAATTGTTTCTACATGTCGTATTGGGATCTCGGTAACCGTAAGTGTTGCGGTTAGAAACCGATTTTGCACTTATTCCTTGTAATAATCGATGTATGGATCAAAGGCGACACAAGCGATGGTCGAACAACATTACTCTTCGCTGCTACCTCTACAACCGAATAATAAAGCGCCCCTCCGCGATCGCGTGACTCGGCGCCGATTGGCTTAAAAAGGCCAGGGCCGTACCAGTAAGAGCTATACAGGGTGTTACAAATTCGATGCATTAGCATTGCTATCTCAGAAACTATAGTTGATAGAGCTTTAGTTAAATGGAGGCAAAGTTGTGCATTGTATTGCTAAATAATTTGGTAAAAACAATTCAAAACATTTTCATTACTTCCGGAGATATCCGACCAAAACCGAAAAAGTCAAATTTCTATTTTATTTTTTTACCACTTTATTAGTGATTATTTTGGAAAATCAATGGCACCTTCTGGTGGCACTTTATTATGCTCTTCAAGAAAACAGCTTTTGTTTTCAACTCCGACGTTTCGTTTTTTAGATACCATCATCAACTTCAATTTTTCAAATACGGACCTAAACTTTTTATTTCGTTTTTTAGTAGCTTCCGACCTTCCGAAATTAATGATGTGTCACACTTGTCAAAATATTATACCTAGTGTATTACGTATTTGGTACTTTAAGTTTTTATAGTATATTACGTAACTCGTGCTGTAAGAAGAAACTCATGGAATTACACACTCGCCGCTACGCGGCTTCGTTGGTAACTTTTTTCATATCGTGCGTAAAATGCCTTAGAGCACATGTGACGTACTATACTTTACCTACGACCAAATGGAAAGTCCTGTTTTGGCAATTCATATAATTCAGAGTTCAACTTTTCATTAAAAATAGTTATTTATTTGCCATACCCCACGGGTGATGTACAACATTTTATCTACGACCATCAGAAGCAGCGTAAAGTAAGAAAAAAATTAATATTTTGTGCAATGTGAACTATTTAGGAACGTCTCGTATATGCTTGCTACGGGTAGTTATTTGTTACCCTTAAATCTTGTCATCTACGCTGTACTGTTTTGGTGTTGTTGCTATGGTGGCCATTTGTTTCCACATATCACTTAAGCGACAATTTAACAGTGTCAGTCACAAATTTTTAAAAGTGCATTTCGTTATGAACATGTCTGAAGAACTTCCGTCAGATATTGAAGAAGCTGCCGCAAACGTGGTATCTGGCTTGTTGCCTGCCAAGTCAAAGGAGAAATATGAAAAAATGTATCAAAGTTATGTTTAAATTCAATAAACAATTACAGCAGAAATTTTCATTTAAAGTTGTTTTATCGCACTAGTGCGATAAAATCGATTATTATCGCACTAGTGCGGTAAAATCGCTCATTACGTAACTCAAAATGAGCTATGTAATGAATGATTACCATGCTAGGAGTAGATAAAGTATATTTTCAACGTATTGACATCATATTTGTACTAATCACAGATATTAGGCCACTAAAGAAAAAAATACTAACGTAATAAAAAAAATTCACAAATCATGTTACAATAATTATCAGTGTTGTTCTTAAAATAATTATTTATGGTGACATTACAGTTATTAAGAAAAAAGGGAAAACTTTCAGTAATATTACTTGATGTGTTTGCTATTGCAGATAATGCATTCTTTACTGATACCGGTTTATTGACGAGATTGTCGATAGACAGCAAATAGAGTTAATCAGTTAGTGTTACTATTTAACGATCCAAGACCAGCCAGACTCGCAACCATTCTTTCCGATGCAGTAACTGGAAATTAATATTTAAATGGAATGCTATTCGAAAAATGGGAATATGTACTTACCAAATGGTGGAGGATCAAATTTGCCTGCCTGTGCACACAAAAGAGATGAACCTAGAACGAAATAAAGTTTAGCAAAATGTAACGTTTTAATGTATACAAGCTGAAAAATTCGTAATCGATTCTACAGTATCCAATTTTTTAACCAGATGGAAGAGAAGAGATCGAGAGAAAAAAATAAATAAATCGTTTAAAAAATATAAAATACTTTGTAAATGACGATAAGTTTCAGTCTTGACACATAATGAAACTTTTGATCCAATGAAAAATACGTAAAACGTTATGGTAATAAGAAGCTATTGTTAGGATATAAGCACAGTGTGAGTGTGTGTGCATATGATGATACATAACAAATTACTTTTAGGTTTTAGGTTAGAGTATTCGTATTAAGAAGGAACGTGTTAATTTGTAACATTTAATTACACTTAATATAATAATGTGATCTGAGTTGGTGAATAATAGAACTTTGATAAAGGTGAGGTTTAAATATCTACTCACCCATGCCCCCCATGGAAGCAAAAGCCAAAACGGCGCAAACTGCAAAAATTAGTTTAATGATGCAAGCCATAGTAAAACCAAAATTGTATTTGTGAATTGAAGTACATATTGGTGGTATTTATAGAGCTGCTATATCCAACTAATTTAAACTTTTGCTACAAAACTGACACCTTATTATAAAAATTAGGTGTTGTATGTACATAAATCAAAAATGACATAAATAATTATTTTAACAAGTTTGGTTAAGAAATTCAAAAAAGCAGTTTAAAAGTTTTTAGTTTATTCAGTAAAAATTCAACGTATTAGTTATTTTTGTACGACTTTTGAGTAATTACAGCACCGGTTTTGAAGGCGGGAAGGACTAGTTCCTGTCTAGTTTCTGGTTGCTAGAGCGAACAAACCGGGAAGTAAATACCTGCTGTAGGGCTGTAGGTACTTAAATACCTGCTACTGAACGGAAAGTAAAATACAGGATTAAAGGAAACTTGTTAGAATATTTTTATTTTATTTAATAATTAGGATGATTTTGGTGAAGTCAAAAGTACAAAACTTATTGATTAGGCAAATTACAAACCTTTGTCCTCTATCAGTAAAGCTTACTTGCTGTTGATACTTAATACTATTTTGGAGAATTTTAGTAGAAATTTTTCCTTTCTTAAATATCATCTATACTGATATTTATCAAACTACAATCAGCTATAGTGTATTAAGTATCAAGAACAGTAAGTGGGCTTTACTGATTGAAGAAAAAGTTGGAGATCAGTAAAGCTGTTACTGTTCGTGAGGATTACACTATTTTCAGGACGACTTTATCAAAATCATCCTAAGTGGGCTTTCACACCAAAATGACTGATAAATACAATGCGAAAGAGCAATGGACAGCAAGATGGATGCCTACAACCGAATTTGACTACATCCAAATAACCAACCCGGAACTCGGCGTCTATGGCTTAGTCCTCCCACGTTCCACTTGGTCAAAGCTGAACCGAATTCGGACAGGACGGGGTAAATGTGCCGACTCCCTACACCGATGAAGCCTCGCCGACAGTCCGCAGTGTGATTGCAGATCACCGTATCACCGAGACAAACGATCCGCCATATCGTTTCAGACTGCCCAAACCGTGCTTATGGCGAAAACCTATAGGACTTCGAAGAATGCTCCCAAGACGCAATCGAACAGCTGTGGAATTTGGATATTAATGTATAGTTTGTCAGAGGACCAATGCTGTGATATTGTGTTATGTCTTTGTAAACAAGTTGATCATTAACTTTTTATCAAGAAAGTTAAGAGCAAAAACAAAAAGTAAAGTATTTTTATAAGTGAATTGTTCAAAGTGACCTCCGTTCTAAGCCAAACATTATTCCAAACAATCATAAAATGCCCTTTTGACGTTCAAAAGATGTCAGGTCTTGATGCAGTCAAAATATGTCACTCTACCTGCTACCCGCCCTGCCAGTATCAAAAACAACAATGCATACAGGGAGTATGAAACGATAAAATCTTTTCGAAAAAAATGATTTTTTGCCAGTTTTTAATTACTTTTTAGACCAAATTGGTTAACTTACTTAAGCTTCAGGGTACTAAAGACACACCCGTCAAGTTTTAGACCTGTAGTTCCAAAATAACATGGTCTAACAGGGGCTTAAAAATTTAACACGTAAAATCCTATGTTGCGCGTTAAAAAAAACGCACTGTATATAAATGAATGGTCAGTTTCATACCGGAGGCGTTGCAAAAATGCGACGTGGCAAGATGCGACGTGCTACTCGATATAAAGCAAGTTCTATAATTTACGGCTTTGCCACGTGCTTCCGATCTGCGCAGACATGTTTTGACTTGTTTAGGGATAGGGCACGAAAAATGGAAACAGCTTTTCTTCTACAGTAACAACTCTTCGATAGTTTTATATCTTATAACTGCATTGACGGTTTCTTAAGATACAAGTACAAGTTTCTGGGATACTGCCTTTTCTATCCGGTACAAGTTTTGAAATGTTTGAGTAAGCACTTGTAGATGTTCAGATACAGTAAACGTGTATTCTTTCTGCGGCATGGTAAAATATTCTATTTAGTATTATGTCCCAACAGATGCCTGGCCCTTGATTCTTGAATCGAGGGAAGGGAGTTATCAAGAGAAAGGAACACATAATTTGACAGAAACCTGCTTATGTGAATCAGTTCTGTCACATTCTATCAGCACTTCTATCGATAATTCTACTCGCTGCGTTCAATAATTAGCGCACTGGTCATAAATGAAGACGCGCTTTGGTGCTACGTGACTTTGGTATGAAAGTAAATCGGGAAGATGCAATTTGCGACGTGTTTCCTGCTTCCAAGCAGCACGTCGCAGGTCGCATGCTACTTTTGTGTGAAAGCCCACTAATTATTAAATAAAATGAAAATATTGTAACAAATTTTCTTTAATCCTGTATTTTACCTCCCGTTCAGTTGAACGGTAAGTACAGCAGGTATTTACTTCCCGGTTTGTTAGCCCTAACAACCAGAAACTAGACAGGAACTGGTCTTTCCCGCGTTCAAAACAGGTGCTGTAATTACTCAAAATTAGACAAGTCGTACAATAGTATATTATTAACCAAGGTTTAGACAGAAGCTTTTATTGACCATAGCTATAAAATCTAAAATAAAAAATTTTAAGAAAGTAGTTGGTGATACCATCTTTATTTTGGAGCAGATGCTTACCGTAGTTACTAGTTACACAGATTGAATGCATACTCACCTCCAGACCACTTGTTTTTTTATCCTCATTAGATTCTTCCTACCTACAAGTTCTAACTCCATGACATTTTGTAATTGGACGAGATCTACTAACAATACCTCCGACAGACTTTTGAAACGCTACATGTGACTGATGTAGCCTTTCAAAAGTTAAAAAGTAACTATCAATCGCAACAGCTTTAGCCATTTTGGAAACTCTGAAAAGAAGAATTTGCACAACCTACAGCAGTTGAATAAGTGGAAAACTCAATGTGCTATCGTTTACCTGGACTCCCTAGTTCTGCTCAAAGATAAAAACGCACCTACTTTATATTGGGCTATGGAACGGATTACTAAATTACATCCAAGAACTGACAACCTTATAGGAGTCGTTTCCATTCGCACCAAAAATGGTATAGTTTGCGTATTTGTCTGTTTCCAATTAAGGACATTGAAGACTGTGAAACTTTTATCAAGAAGCCATCCTGTTGAAATTCCAGGTAATTTCAAGAGGAGCGGTATGGACAATACATCGGCTGATTTATCAAAAGCCCACCACGGTGAAAAGAAGAGCATCGAACTTAACAATGGTGCAAAGGTAATAATAGTTAATTTTTACTTTACCGACCGTTGCCAATGATTGGGAGGCTTGCCATGGGCTTTTTTGGAACTTTACTGCCCTAGGGCGTAAAGTCATGGTTTCCGCCATGGTAACCTAGACGTAAATTCTTAGCAAAATAAATTGAAACATAAAAATAATTGTAGGTTATATCCCGAGGCCTTGTATGTTTTATCGGGTAAAACGTGCGTACGTGGATTTTCGTTAAATTTTGCGTAGAAAATATTTGAGTTTTCTTCAAAAGCAGTCGATTTTTGAAGAAAATTCCAAGGTTTTAAAAAAGGTTTTTAAAACACCCACATTTCCTGTGGCGTAGAAGTTAGGGGTAAAAAAATATTGTCAACCCAAAAACTCCACCACTGCTTCCTGCAAAATCAATCGATTTACGACAAGCGGTTCCGGAAATATTTGCATTGAGAACGATATGAACTTTGACATCCTGTATCTCAAAGTAGGACTATTTAAGGGTTTAAAAGAATTTTTTTTCATATCTTTACTGCTGAACTATTTGCCCTTGCAGTTTGTGACACCAATTCAGGGACATCTTGTAAATTCCTTTTGCGGGAAAAAAGACCAGCTTTTTGACAAGACAAGAGAATTTGGCAATTTGTATTTTTTCATCAAACTTATTAAAATTATGATTTATGTATGGTCCGTATAACTATTTTCTTTTAACAGGTACTTATACACTAAAATAAAAAATATGCAATAATGAGCTGTATGTTTTGCAGCACATAAGTGGTAATAATTGTTATCAAAAACAGGAGCACAATTAGTCTAATTGGATTTAGCAGCCCTATAAATACCATCATTATGTTCTTCACTGAACAATTACTAATTCTGTTTTACTATGGCTTGCATTATTAAACTAATTTTTGCAGTTTGTGCCGTTTTGGCCTTTGCTTCTTTCAACATGGGTGAGTAAATATTCAAATTTATTTTGATCACTACTATACTTTATTACCTATTTCAATTCAAACAAAGAAATGTCATCGATCAGTAAAGATTATCTGTTCCGAAGTGGTATTTACGATTTATAATGCGTTCTATTAAAATTTAACAAGTTGCATTTTTTCCATTAAAGGCGAGCTCATATTATGTTTTGAATAGCCCACAAAGCCATTTTCTGTTTTTTGAGTTCTGGCGGTTTTCCCGTGTACCGGTGAATTGGGCAGTATTGTTCTGAAAATAAAATGTTATTAGTCGTTAACAAAGTTACAGATTCTTTCTTAACAGAGTACGGTAGTTGTCTACTCTAACCTAAAAGTTTTGTGAGAGACAACAATGTCATTCCCTAAAGCTAATCGCATACATACACCAGTCCATAGCTGGTAGTACGATGTTAAAAAACACACATTTTTTGTCGATTTTTGTCTAATGAAATGAGATAAACGATATGGCGCAACCGTCAGAAGTTACTGAACAGAGGGTACCAATCTCTTGTTCTTATTACAAAAACACTTATTTTTCATTTACATCAAAAGTTTTGTTATTTTGTATGAGCTGAAACTCATAAATTACAATAGTTTGAACTCTCTAGATTAAAGCTTTCACGCCGCACGCTTTTATGCAA
Organism: Ips typographus; assembly: GCF_016097725.1. Classification (NCBI taxonomy): domain Eukaryota; kingdom Metazoa; phylum Arthropoda; class Insecta; order Coleoptera; family Curculionidae; genus Ips; species Ips typographus. Next base: position 772,812 of record NC_138427.1, read on the forward strand.
GTATGATGCAGTAAATCATTAATTTATTATATCGAATTTGCAGCTTTCATTTTGTTTTTTGATTAATTTTATTACATTCTAGGTTCATCCTTTATGTGTGTGCAGGCGGACAAATTTGACCCTCCACCATTCGGTAAGTAGTTCCAATGTTTAAGTAAAAACAATTTATTTATTTGAACATTAATTTCCAGTAACTCCATCAGAAAGAATTAGTAGTGCCGCTATTGCGAGTCTCGCTGGTGGTGGACTGGGTCGCTAAACCATAACACTCTAACAGATGCACTCTATTTGCTTACTAATGACAATCCTTTGAATAAACCTTTATCAGTAAATAATGCATTTTATTTATTTTGACACCAAATAATAAAGCAAATGGTTCATACACAACACTCATACACTGTACAGTACGCTCCAAATAAGCCGACTTTGAGATGAGCAGCTCAGGCACACATCAATGTAATCTTTATTATAGACACACTACTGACTCACGCGGCGGGCTAGTCTACGCTGGACAATGAGCCAATGATCTATCATAAACACATTTTCTTCCAAGTTTAGAAAACAGTAGCTCCGAAAAAATATTCTGGGATGATCTTCATCGACAAAAACAGCCTAAAGCTCGTCATCAACGACTTTACTGTGCCGATCGCGGATCCTGAGCGATGTTCAGGCGCGGTGAGGCAGCTCTTTGTACAAATATCAACCAAGGAAAACCAGCTGCAAAGGTCCCTTCCTTATTGGTGGTCAGTTTGGCTAATCCTGAAGAGAATGTGTCTTCAACAGGCGCAAGTACTGTTGTCTACTTGCCAGCTCCGGTAGCACAGAAACAATCATTGAGGCCAACAATTCATATAAATAGAGCAAAATACAAGTTAAAGAGACTTATCCGATAAAGCAAGCGGCAACCCTGGTCCAACTTCTGCGCTAGTTGTTGAAGTTGAATAACGACACTTAAAGAAAGGGTCATCGTGCAAATAGAAGAAGCTGTCGCAAAACTAAAGATTGGGAAAGCTGCAGGTCCGGACGGAATTTCCACGGAGTTCGTCAAGGAGTCGGTTAAACTCGTTCAAGGCAGCCAATTCAAGCCGTTTCAGGCACCAATCTTAGAATTGTGAAATCAAGTCCCTTTGGGTGATTATTTTAGATGCGTTTATATTGGGACAAATTTATTTGAAGAAAATTGATGGCACCCCTACAGGGTTAAGAGAGGGTTGGTCGTAGGGAGGTAAGTTTGGGTCACCCCGCACATCCCTACTATTCGTCATCACATGTTGTTGGGCCTAAATAAATAAAACAATGACCGCAGTCGTAAGAACACGATTCACACGATCGATTAGCAATCGCTAGACAATTTTCTTATGAATGCACTGAAATAAATCGATTACTGATCAAAAAAGCATTACTTTAGCAAAATGTCGTTTTGCCTCATATAAACATTTTGCCAAAATAGGTTATTTGTTAAATGACAATATTTGAGTTGGTTTAACAAATTTTTATCAGGGATTTCGTTTATTAGCTAGTTAAGTACTACCTGAGTTTTCTGATAACTTTAGAAAAAATATCCTTCTCCTCTTTCCATTATGAGTCTTATTATTTTGTTTTAATATTTATTATTAATTAACATTGAATGTTCAATATGCTTTCTTGGAAGTAATATTACCAGTAATGGCAAAGATAGCGAAAAAATAGCAATATTACAACTGTCTGAAGTGTTAGTATAATGTAAAATTATTGTATCAGGCCTACTTATTCATAAAGAGTACAAATTCTGCTCAGGAGTGGCAACCTGGCGGGTTAATAGGTAACAATATAATCGTCGAAATAAAATGTCTACATTCTGCTAGAGACATAACTCCTAGTGAAGCCATAAGAAAGAAAATTCTGGAGATTAACTGTTTTCAGCTGAAACGCTGATATATCTACAGTGTGTCCCGAATTGTTTCTACATGTCGTATTGGGATCTCGGTAACCGTAAGAGCTATACAGGGTGTTACAAATTCGATGCATTAGCATTGCTATCTCAGAAACTATAGTAGGTAGAGCTTTAGTTAAATGGAGGCAAAGTTGTGCATTGTATTGCTAAATAATTTGGTAAAAACAATTCAAAACATTTTCATTACTTCCGGAGATATCCGACCAAAACCGAAAAAGTCAAATTTCTATTTTATTTATTACTACTTTATTAATGATTATTTTGGAAAATCAATGGCACCTTCTGGTGGCACTTTATTATGCTCTTCAAGAAAACAGCTTTTGTTTTCAACTCCGACGTTTCGTTTTTTAGATACCATCATCAACTTCAATTTTTCAAATACGGACCTAAACTTTTTATTTCGTTTTTTAGTAGCTTCCGACCTTCCGAAATTAATGATGTGTCACACTTGTCAAAATATTATACCTAGTGTATTACGTACTTGGTACTTTAAGTTTTTATAGTATATTACGTAACTCGTGCTGTAAGAAGAAACTCATGGAATTACACACTCGCCGCTACGCGGCTTCGTGCGTAACTTTGTTTGTAACTTTTGTGTAAACGCGTAACGTTTTTTTTGTTTTTAACTTTTTTTTGTTGTTCTTAAAATAATTATTTATGGTGACATTACAGTTATTAAGAAGAAAGGGAAAACTTTCAGTAATATTACTTGATGTGTTTGCTATTGCAGATAATATTCTAGACAAAGTGGTAGTTACTTAAAACTGTATGAACAATGCATTACGCGATGATCTCCGTCTAATATACTCTGATAAAGGAAGAAATGTAAACAAAATCCATTTTTTCCAGCATTAGAGCGATAGTGTGTGGCCGATCATAAAACTGTGCGCTTTTTTTACAATTGTTGCCCATCCTAAAACTGTGCGCTTTTTTTACAGCTGTGTGGTTTTTTTACAGCTGTGCGTTTTTTTTACAACTGTGCGTAAGGAGATTTATTATGTAACGGAAAACTATGCGTAAAGAGCTATTTACACTAAGGTCGTAGGTAATAGTAGTTTTCCTAATCAGTGCGCAAAGTTATGTTTTCCCGCACTTGAAAGCAGTTAGAGTAAATGAGCGATTTTCTAAACATTTGCTATTTATTCCCACAAAATGCTTGATCATTTCTGTACATATAATTTGTGTACTATTCCGAATGTTTTGCTCCAGGTGCTTGTGGAAAGAGTAGGACATTTGTCGTGATTTGTTTTGTAGTGTGAGATTACCAGACGACAAGAAGCTCATCATAATAAAAATCTTAACAAAATTAGGTTTCTAAGATTCTGTGATAAAATAAATAAAATGCATTCTTTACTGATACCGGTTTATTGACGAGATTGTCGATAGACAACAAATAGAGTTAATCAGTTAGTGTTACGATTTAACGATCCAAGACCAGCCAGACTCGCAACCATTCTTTCCGATGCAGTAACTGGAAATTAATATTTAAATGGAATGCTATTCGAAAAATGGGAATATGTACTTACCAAATGGTGGAGGATCAAATTTGCCTGCCTGTGCACACAAAAGAGATGAACCTAGAACGAAATAAAGTTTAGCAAAATGTAACGTTTTAATGTATACAAGCTGAAAAATTCGTAATCGATTCTACAGTATCCAATTTTTTAACCAGATGGAAGAGAAGAGATCGAGAGAAAAAAATAAATAAATCGTTTAAAAAATATAAAATACTTTGTAAATGACGATAAGTTTCAGTCTTGACACATAATGAAACTTTTGATCCAATGAAAAATACGTAAGACGTTATGGATGGTAATAAGAAGCTATTGTTAGGATGTAAGCACAGTGTGAGTGTGTGTGCATATGATGATACATAACAAATTACTTTTAGGTTTTAGGTTAGAGTATTCGTATTAAGAAGGAACGTGTTAATTTGTAACATTTAATTACACTTAATATAATAATGTGATCTGAGTTGGTGAATAATAGAACTTTGATAAAGGTGAGGTTTAAATATCTACTCACCCATGCCCCCCATGGAAGCAAAAGCCAAAACGGCGCAAACTGCAAAAATTAGTTTAATGATGCAAGCCATAGTAAAACCAAAATTGTATTTGTGAATTGAAGTACATATTGGTGGTATTTATAGAGCTGCTATATCCAACTAATTTAAACTTTTGCTACAAAACTGACACCTTATTATAAAAATTAGGTGTTGTATGTACATAAATCAAAAATGACATAAATAATTATTTTAACAAGTTTGGTTAAGAAATTCAAAAAAGCAGTTTAAAAGTTTTTAGTTTATTCAGTAAAAATTCAACGTATTAGTTATTTTTGTACGACTTTTGAGTAATTACAGCACCGGTTTTGAAGGCGGGAAGGACTAGTTCCTGTCTAGTTTCTGGTTGCTAGAGCGAACAAACCGGGAAGTAAATACCTGCTGTAGGGCTGTAGGTACTTAAATACCTGCTACTGAACGGAAAGTAAAATACAGGGTTAAAGGAAACTTGTTAGAATATTTTTATTTTATTCAATAATTAGGATGATTTTGATGAAGTCAAAATTACAAAACTTATTGATTAGGCAAATTACAAACCTTTGTCCTCTATCAGTAAAGCTTACTTGCTGTTGATACTTAATACTATTTTGGAGAATTTTAGTAGAAATTTTTCCTTTCTTAAATATCATCTATACTGATATTTATCAAACTACAATTAGCTATAGTGTATTAAGTATCAAGAACAGTAAGTAAGCTTTACTGATTGATGAAAAAGTTGGAGATCCGTAAAGCTGTTACTGTTCGTGAGGACTACACTATTTTTAGGACGACTTCATCAAAATCATCCTAAGTGGGCTTTCACACCAAAATGACTAATAAATACAATGCGAAAGAGCAATGGACAGCAAGATGGATGCCTACAACCGAATTTGACTACATCCAAATAACCAACCCGGAACTCGGCGTCTATGGCTTAGTCCTCCCACGTTCCACTTGGTCAAAGCTGAACCGAATTCGGACAGGACGGGGTAAATGTGCCGACTCCCTACACCGATGAAGCCTCGCCGACAGTCCGCACCGTATCACCGAGACAAACGATCCGCCATATCGTTTCAGACTGCCCAAACCGTGCTTATGGCGAAAACCTATAGGACTTCGAAGAATGCTCCCAAGACGCAATCGAACAGCTGTGGAATTTGGATATTAATGTATAGTTTGTCAGAGGACCAATGCTGTGACATTGTGTTATATCTTTGTAGAGTCTTTATACATTTTTATTTTAATTTTTACTTTTGTTTTTACCTTTACTTTTACTGTAACTTATAGTTTCTTTTTATCATATTGTAAAGCATCCATGCGATAAATAAATAAATAACACCAAAGTTGCATGCGACGTGCGACGTGGCAAGATGCGACGTGCTACTCGAATATAAAGCAAGTTCTATAATTTACGGCTTTGCCACGTGCTTCCGATCTGCGCAGACATGTTTTGACTTGTTTAGGGAAAGGGCACGAAAAATGGAAACAGCTTTTCTTCTACAGTAACAACTCTTCGATAGTTTTAAATCTTATAACTGCATTGACGGTTTCTTAAGATACAAGTACAAGTTTCTGGGATACTGCCTTTTCTATCCGGTACAAGTTTTGAAATGTTTGAGTAAGCACTTGTAGATGTTGAAATACAGTAAACGTGTATTCTTTCTACGACATGGTAAAATATTCTATTTAGTATTATGTCCCAACAGATGCCTGGCCCTTGATTCTTGAATCGAGGGAAGGGAGTTATCAAGAGAAAGGAACACATAATTTGACAGAAACCTGCTTTTGTCAACCGGTTCTGTCACATTCTATCAACACTTCTATCGGTAGTTCTGCTCGATGCGTTCAAGAATTAGGGCACTGGTTATAAATGAAGACGCGCTTTGGTGCTATGTGACTTTGGTATGAAAGTAAATCGGGAAAATGCAATTTGCGACGTGCTTCCTGCTTCCAAGCAGCACGTCGCAGGTCGCATGCTACTTTTGTGTGAAAGCCCACTAATTATTAAATAAAATGAAAATATTGTAACAAATTTTCTTTAATCCTGTATTTTACCTCCCGTTCAGCTGAACGGTAAGTACAGCAGGTATTTACTTCCCGGTTTGTTAGCCCTAACAACCAGAAACTAGACAGGAACTGGTCTTTCCCGCCTTCAAAACAGGTGCTGTAATTACTCAAAATTAGACAAGTCGTACAATAGTATATTATTAACCAAGGTTTAGACAGAAGCTTTTATTGACCATATAGCTATAAAATCTAAAATAAAAAATTTTAAGAAAGTAGTTGGTGATACCATCTTTATTTTGGAGCAGATGCTTACCGTAGTTACTAGTTACACAGATTGAATGCATACTCACCTCCAGACCACTTGTTTTTTTATCCTCATTAGATTCTTCCTACCTACAAGTTCTAACTCCATGACATTTTGTAATTGGACGAGATCTACTAACAATACCTCCGACAGACTTTTGAAACGCTACATGTGACTGATGTAGCCTTTCAAAAGCTAAAAAGTTACTATCAATCGCAACAGCTTTAGCCATTTTGGAAACTCTGAAAAGAAGAATTTGCACAACCTAGAGCAGTTGAATAAGTGGAAAACTCAATGTGCTATCGTTTACCTGGACTCCCTAGTTCTGCTCAAAGATAAAAACGCACCTACTTTATATTGGGCTATGGAACGGATTACTAAATTACATCCAAGAACTGACAACCTTATAGGAGTCGTTTCCATTCGCACCAAAAATGGTATAGTTTGCGTATTTGTCTGTTTCCAATTAAGGACATTGAAGACTGTGAAACTTTTATCAAGAAGCCATCCTGTTGAAATTCCAGGTAATTTCAAGAGGAACGGTATGGACAATACATCGGCTGATTTATCAAAAGCCCAATACGGTAAAAAGAAGAGCATCGAACTTAACAATGGTGCAAAGGTAATAATAGTTAATTTTTACTTTACCGACCTTTGCGAATGATTGGGAGGCTTGCCACGGGCTTTTTTGGAACTTTACTGCCCTAGGGCGTAAAGTCATGGTTTCCGCCATGGTAACCTAGACGTAAATTCTTAGCAAAATAAATTGAAACATAAAAATAATTGTAGGTTATATCCCGAGGCCTTGTATGTTTTATCGGGTAAAACATGAGTACGTGGTTTTTCGTTAAATTTTGCGTAGAAAATATTTGAGTTTTCTTCAAAAGCAGTCGATTTTTGAAGAAAATTCCAAGGTTTTAAAAAAGGTTTTTAAAACACCCACATTTCCTGTGGCGTAGAAGTTAGGGGTAAAAAAATATTGTCAACCCAAAAACTCCACCACTGCTTCCTGCAAAATCAATCGATTTACGACAAGCGGTTCCGGAAATATTTGCATTGAGAACGATATGAACTTTGACATCCTGTATCTCAAAGTAGGACTATTTAAGGGTTTATAAGAATTTTTTTTCATATCTTTACTGCTGTACTATTTGCCCTTGCAGTTTGTGACACCAATTCAGGGACATCTTGTAAATTCCTTTTGCGGGAAAAAAGACCAGCTTTTTGACAAGACAAGAGAATTTGGCAATTTGTATTTTTTCATCAAACTTATTAAAATTATGATTTATGTATGGTCCGTATAACTATTTTCTTTTAACAGGTACTTATACACTAAAATAAAAAATATGCAATAATGAGCTGTATGTTTTGCAGCACATAAGTGGTAATAATTGTTATCAAAAACAGGAGCACAATTAGTCTAATTGGATTTAGCAGCCCTATAAATACCATTATTATGTTCTTCACTGAACAATTACTAATTCTGTTTTACTATGGCTTGCATTATTAAACTAATTTTTGCAGTTTGTGCCGTTTTGGCCTTTGCTTCTTTCAACATGGGTGAGTAAATATTCAAATTTATTTTGATCACTACTATATTTTATTACCTATTTCAATTCAAACAAAAAAATGTCATCGATCAGTAAAGATTATCTGTTCCGAAGTGGTATTTACGATTTATAATGCGTTCTATTAAAATTTAACAAGTTGCATTTTTTCCATTAAAGGCGAGCTCATATTATGTTTTGAGTAACCCACAAAGCCATTTTCTGTTTTTTGAGTTCTGCCGGTTTTCCCGTGTACCGGTGAATTGGGCAGTATTGTTCTGAAAATAAAATGTTATTAGTCGTTAACAAAGTTACAGATTCTTTCTTAACAGAGTACGGTAGTTGTCTACTCTAACCTAAAAGTTTCGTGAGAGACAACAATGTCATTCCCTAAAGCTAATCGCATACATACACCAGTCCATAGCTGGTAGTACGATGCTAAAAAACACACATTTTTTGTCGATTTTTGTCTAATGAAATGAGATAAACGATATGGCGCAACCGTCAGAAGTTACTGAACAGAGGGTACCAATCTCTTGTTCTTATTACAAAAACACTTATTTTTCATTTACATCAAAAGTTTTGTTATTTTGTATGAGCTGAAACTCATAAATTACAATAGTTTGAACTCTCTAGATTAAATCTTTCACGCCGCACGCTTTTATGCAAGTATGATGCAGTAAATCATTAATTTATTATATCGAATTTGCAGCTTTTATTTTGTTTTTTGATTAATTTTATTACATTCTAGGTTCATCCTTTATGTGTGTGCAGGCGGACAAATTTGACCCTCCACCATTCGGTAAGTAGTTCCTATGTTTAAGTAAAAACAATTTATTTATTTGAACATTAATTTCCAGTAACTCCATCAGAAAGAATTAGTAGTGCCGCTATTGCGAGTCTCGCTGGTGGTGGACTGGGTCGCTAAACCATAACACTCTAACAGATGCACTCTATTTGCTTACTAATGACAATCCTTTGAATAAACCTTTATCAGTAAATAATGCATTTTATTTATTTTGACACCAAATAATAAAAAAATGGTTCATGCACAACGGTCATACAATGTACAGTACGCTCCAAATATGCCGACTTTGAGATGAGCAGCTTAGGCACACATCAATGTAATCTTTATATCAGACGCACTACTGACTCACGCGGTGAGCTAGTCTACGCTGGACAATGAGCCAATGATCTATCATAAACAAATTTACTTCCAAGTTTAGAAAACAGTAGCTCCGAAAAAAATATTCTGGGATAAGCTCTACATAGACAAAAACAGGCTAAAGCTCGTCGTCAACGACTTTACTGTGCCGCTCGCGGATTCTGAGCGATGTTCAGGCGTGGTGAGGCAGCTCTTTGTACAAACATCAATCATTGAGGCCAACAATTAAAGAGAGCAAAATACAGTTAAACAGACTTATCCGATAAAGCAAGCGGCAACCGTGGTTCAACTTCCGCGCCAAGTTGAATAACCACACTTTAAGAAAGGATACAATCTGGGGATGAACAGACTGAAAGATTACCCCCCTAAATTTCAACTCACTGATGAAAGAAAGTGAAACACTCTGTTTCGAACAAGAGACGACTCGTCATCAAAGCGACCCATTACCACTGAAATTCCTCAGTTCGTCATGGTGCAAATATAAGAAGCTGTCGCAAAACTCAAGATTGGCAAAGCTGCAGGTCCGGACGGAATTTCCACTCCGTCAAGGAGTCGGTTAAACTCGTTTTTGGGCAGCTGCTGGCGACTAAAAACGCTGTCTTTGACCAACAGCAGTTTTCTAAGTGCAGGAGGAGAGCGGGACTTCTGCTGCTTTAAAGCCTGGCAAACCATGCGATGATCAACTCCTATAGGCCCGCATTTTCAATTCTCTTGCTGAACTAGCTGCTTCTGCTCAAGGGTAACTGGACAGATCGCTGTATAAAGGAGAAGAGAGTACCAATATGGGTTTAGAAGGCACCGAAGTACCATACAGGTCATAGAACGAATCTTAGAATTGTGAAATCAAGTCCCTTTGGGTGATTATTTTAGATGCGATTATATTGGGACAAATTTATTTGAAGAAAATTGATGGCACCCCTACAGAGTTGAGATGGGGTTGATCGTAGAGAGGTAAGTTTGGGTCATCCCGCACATCCCCACTAATCGTCATAACATGTTGTTGAGCCTAAATAAATAAATATACGATCATTACGTCATAGATAAATAATGGCCGCATTCGTAAGAACACATCGATTAGCAATCGCTAGAGAATTTTCTTATGAATGCACTGAAATAAATCGATTACTGATCAAAAAAGCATTACTTAAACGACATTTTGCTCATCGAATTCAAAATCCGATTTTTCGATTGCTAATCAATTTGTTCTTATGAATGTGGGCATTGTCGACAAACTTCTTAACATTTATAAATGATAAACATTTTGCCAATATAGGTTATTTGTTAAATGACAATATTTGAGTTGGTTTAACAAATTCTTATCAGGGATTTAGTTTATTAGCTAGTTAAGTACTACCTGAGTTTTCTCATAACTTTAGAAAAAAAAATACTCCTCCTCTTTCCATTATCCTCCAAAGGATGTAGTGACACCATTTATATTTGATTCAGCAGTTAATTCCATGCTTGCCTATCCTGTGGAATCACCGTGCATCAAATTTTTAAGGGTTTTTTTGGTTTACCCATCTAGTTGGAGATCTGCCTCTTGAGCGTTTGCCTTCTACTTTCCCTTCTCTGATTAGTCGTTCCATTGTTGCTGATCTTCTAACTATATGCCCAAGGTACTGCAGATCTTGTTCTTCTTCTTAATCCGCCGTCTCCCGCCGGAGGTTGGCGATCCAATTGGCAATCATTATTCTGGATGTAGCAGCTCTGAAGATGTCAATTGAGGTACATCCAAACCATCTTCTTACGTCTTTCAGTCAGGAGTTTTGTCTTCTTCCTTCAATGATCAGTCTCAACAGTTCATACTTTTCGCCTCTCATTATGTGGCCTATGTATCCCGTTTTTTTTCCTTAACGATCAGCATCAGTTCTTTTGCTTTTCCCATCCGCGCAAGGACTTCCAAGTTGGTGATTCTCTGCACCCACGATATTCTTAACATACGGCGTTATAAATACATCTCAAAAGCGTCCAGCTTTTTCTCTGTAGTCGCATCAAGAGTCCATTCTTCACTACCATATAACAAGGTTGAAAATATATAACATCTGATCATGCGCACTCTAAGTTTTAGGCTCAGTTCGGATCTCGTGAAAAATTGCTTCATATCAATAAATGTTTTTCTGGCCTGATCAATTCGTGCTTTTATTTCGATCTTGGAGTCGCACTGATTATTAATGATAGTCCCTAGGTATCTGAATGAATTTACACTACTACTGCAGATACATGCGGTTTATTCTGTTTAGCAGCCTTGAACGTGGACCAATTTCTTGTAATACGGATACGTTGGTTCGGTGTTCTGTCCACGATACTCTTAAGAGTCGTCTATAAACACACATTTCGAAAGCCTTTATTCTGTTTTTATCTGCTCCATGTTTCCGCTGACGGAGTCAGCTAAACTAGATGATGTTTCATTTTTTTGGTGATAGATCTGTCTTTTCATATTTTATTTATCTTGGTAGTTGCTGATCTTGCCATAGTCAGACGACGCTGTATTGCGCTCACATTTTCCAGTGTTGGTAATCAAGGAACCAAGATAATTTAAATTGTTTATCACTTCAAAGCCTGCAATTTCTGATATTTGTGGAGAATTGTTGTCTTGTCTATCAACTATCATATTTTCGTTTTAGATTTATTTATTTTTAAGCCATATTTTTCGCTAATAACTGACAGTCTACTCATAATTTCCGTTATTCTGGGATTGTTGACGCTATGATCAGTGTGTCGTCGGCGTAACGGAGGTTGTTAATCCGCCTTCCACCAACTGGTATTCCACCTTGCCACTCATCTAGAACCTCTCTCATGACGTATTCGCTATAAGCGTTAAATAAGGTAGGTGAAAGAATGCAACCCTGTCTAACTCCTGCAGTCGTTTTGAAGCTCCCCGACTAAATCCCGTCGATTCTGACTTTCGCGCTGTTTTTCTGATAGAGGTTGCGCACCAGTTGAACCAGGTGTTTTGGCGTTCCCATTTCCTCCATTTTGGTCCAAAGGTAGCTCTAGTTTACTTTATCAAATGCTTTTTGATAGTCTACAAAGCAGAGATACATTGGGATATTAAATTCTCTAGCTTTTTCAATAAGTTGCCTGGCATTTAATATTTGTTCCCTAGTTCCTTTTCCTGGGACAAAACCTGCTTGTTCCTCTGAGAGGTGCGGGAAAAGAAATGGTTAAGACGGTTTTGTATGATATGGAGAAAGATCTTACTAGCGTGAAAGATAAGAGAAACCGTTCTGTAGTTGTTGCATTCCAGGGGCGAACTTTTTTTGAATATTGCAATGAACAGCGACTCTTCCCAATCTTCAAGCCACTGTCCTGTTTTCCATATAAGGTTACAAATTTGGTGCAAAATTTCTATTCCCTCCTTGCCCAGAGCCTTTAGGACCTCTGCCGTTATTTGATCCGCACCTGGTGATTTTTTGTTTCGGAGAAGTTTTATGGCATGTTCAACTTCCGATCTTAGTATCTCAGGCTCTTGAGGGGTATTTACTTCTTCTGAAATTTGTTCTAAGTCACCTTTGTAAAGTTTTTCACAGTGTACTTTCCAAACTTCTGCCATACCATTGGCGTTGTTTATAATTTCCGAGAAAAAATATGTCCCTTTGAATATACTTGTTCCATTTATTTTTGATAGAATATATCCCATTTTGCAGTATCGAGTATCGAGTTGATCAGCATTAGTGAATGGCTTGGCCTCTACAAGTGCGTTTGCTCCTCTCGTCTCCGTAAAATTATGCTCACAGGACGTAAACAGATCTTGGACAACCAAAAACTTGAAACTTGTATGATTTTGTTAGGCTACTTAAGGCCAATGTATAGAAATCTGAACTTTGAAATAAAATTACACAAACTGTCACTTTTGAATTTCCAACAATTTGGCACATGCTATGAAAACCAACTCAACCCTTTACAACGCTCTGCTGCAACCTAACCAAATAGATTTTTTTAATTCGGTAATAAAATAAATTAAATGCATTATTTTCTGGCAAAGGTTTATTCAAGAGATTGTCATTGGTAAGCAAATAGAGTGCATCTGTTAGAGTGATATGATTTAGCGACCCAGTCCACCACCAGCGAGACTCGCAATAGCGGCACTACTAATTCTTTCTGATGGAGTTACTGGAAATTAATATTCAAATAAAATGTTCTTACTTAAACATTGGAAATACTTACCAAATGGTGGAGGATCAAATTTGTCCGCCTGCACACACATAAAAGATGAACCTAGAATGTAATAAAATTAATCAAAAAACAAAATGGAAGTTGAACATTTGGTATAATTATTAATTCACTGAAAATCATACCTGCTTAAACGGCGTGAAAAATTGTATTTACAGCATTCAAACTATTGTATACGAGCTAATTTTTGAAGAAAAAGTATATAGGTTGTTTTAACAAAGTATTAACAAAGTTTTAAGTTATGAGTTTCAGCTCCTACAAAGTAACGAAACTTTTGATAAAAAATAAATAATTAAAAAAGGCAACTACCTGAATCTATTAGTTAAAAGAAATCTGTCACTTTGTTAACAACTTATAACATTTCATTTACAGCACAAAACGGCCCAATTCGACGGTACACAGGAAATCGGCATAACTCAAAGAACAGAAAATTGTTTTGATTCAAAACATAATAACATTTTATAACAAAAATTGTAATGGATCTATTAAAACGATAAAGTAAAACTTACAGTAAGGCTAGATAAGACCGTTACAGATAAAATACCAGTAAAAAGCGGAGTAAGACAGTGATGTCATTCGAATATTTGGATAGCTGGCTGAACAATGACATAACATGCGACAAAGAGATATTGAGGGCAGAAGATGGATAGGTCGCAAAAGGCTACCGTGGCTAGGAAATATTAGAAACTGGAGGTAGAACAACTATTCCGTGTAGCGACAGATAAAGACCAATTCGACGTAATGGGGGCACGGAACCGAAAGAAGAAGAGAAAGCTGTTACTGTTCGTGATGCTTGGTCTACTTTTTGGTATGACTTTTGGTAAACTACTCCAATTATTTAGTAAAATATCAAATATTTTGCTACCCGTTCAGCTGAAAGGTAAGTATAGCGGGTACTAAGTTTGTTAGCCCTAACAACGAGGAATTCGACAGGAACTAGGCGTAGTAGTCGTACAAAAAATCAATTATTGCATTAGTGTACTTAAATTGCACATTACGTAACTCAAAGTAACCTATGCAATGAATCATTATCATGCTAGTCGTTAGATTGAATTTTAATATTTCGAGTTATTAACCGATTTCTTGAATGCCAGCGAATAATAAAATAGTAATAAAAATAAAATTTAAATATTTACTCACCTATGTTGAAGGAAGCAAAAGCCAAAACGGCGCAAATTGCAAAAATTAGTTTAAGAATGCAAGCCATAGTGAAAGAGAATTAGTAATTATTGTGCAGTGAAGAACGTAATGGTATTTATAGGGCTGCTATATCCAATTAGACTAATTGTGCTCCTGTTTTTGATAACAATTATTACCGCTTATGTGCTGCAAAACACAGCTCATTATTGCATATTTTTTATGTGTATAGTATCTGTGAAAAAGAAATAGTTATACGGATCATACATAAATCATAATTTTTTTAAAAAATACAATTATCCAAAAAGTCCGCAGTTTAATTGTTATTTATTTAATTAATTATTTAATCAATTAATTTTTGTTGTTTACGAAGAGACCAAAGCTGGACTTTTAGTTGCAGCAAACTTTACAGCTCGACCAAAGGGACGGCTACATATAGCTAAGGAATATAATATACCACTCTTTAAACTTACGTATTGATCTTTCAATAAACATTAAAACACTATATGTGTAAATAATAATAATATAATGTAATAATATAATGTATATAATATGTGTATAATTTAATGTTAAAGTTATGTACCAGGTCTCATGCCTGGTTTCTGAACATCAAGCTCTATCGGTTCAATAGTTATTGGTCTATTGGTCCCATATATTTATTTATTCAATAACTTTAATAGGGTTTCCGACCTATAAAATTGTGGAACTGATAAGAATCGGACAGCTATTTTCGTCGTTAGTTGTTTGTTTCGTGAGTTCCAATGGCCTCTTGCTTGTTAGCATCCAGCCAAATCTTCATATGAGTACTTCTACGCTCTAAGGGAGAGGGCACCAGGAGCCCGTTTCCACTTAGAGATTCCACCCTCTCCACTCGACCGGCTGCGGAATTCGGTCGTCAACTTCAAATTTCCCTGAACACCGTTTCAAGAAACGTGGTTTCTTAGTGACAAAAAATGGCACCCACGAAACTGACGTGCGGTACGTTCCAAGTTGAAAACCGAACTCTTTTTGTCGTTAGTATGCCGAAAACGATTTGGCCTCTCAATAGCATAGACAATTTCCATGACTTCTTCATCAGAAGAAGGGGAAAAACTGAAACATCCATTTGATAACGAATTAACAACACAGAAAACAACAAATTACAAGAACTTTAAAAGTTAAGTGAAGCTCCGTGACTGTCTGTCATATCTCTTTAGCTTAGCCGTCAATACACGTGCGTCACTATTTGTGGATCAGATATCTGGTCGTTATTAGGTCTGTTCGCAGAAGCAATCCCTGACTGGTTTCCAAAGAATGTAGTTTAGAAAATATCACTTGGATTTTAGAATAGTTATTTTAATTTCAGAATTGTATTAAATTCTGTTTCAATATCATTTGCAGCAAAAAAGCTGCTCACCCGGAGTATTAATTTATACAGGATGAGGCAGATTTATACGGCCAAACCTATACCAAGCCAAGAGAATTAGATTTTAATCAGAAAGTTGTAATAAAGTTGTGTCCGAAAATGCGTTGTTACCGAGATACAGGGTGTTAAAGCTTCAGATTGTTTAAAGGTTTTATTACAAAACTTTATTCATTCTTGACAGATCAAGATTATTTTTTCTAAATAATATTATAATAAATGGTTTCATAATGTAATGGTTTAATTCGACGTTTGCAATCTATTCCCCAGTATCCCACCTCCCGATTGTATTACTTTCGTCCAAGAGTTGCTTTCGGGTTCCGAAACTCTCGATCCTTTCCAAGTTGAAGACCTGCTATCTTTAGTCTCCTTATTGCTTGACCAGAACTTCTTCCAATTTAGTGGTAATTATTACTCTCAGACCAAAGATTTGGCCATGGGTTCTTGCTTTTCGCCACTCCTAGCCGAAATCTTCGGCTAAATTCGAAAATTTATTGGCGTCTTACCATTCATTTCACAAAGTTCTTTTATTCAAGCGTTACGTTGATGACATCTGTTGCATATTTAAAGGCACCTCCAGTGACCTTAATGACTTTTTTAAATTCATCAATAACCTTCATGAATCACATCTAACTTTCACTATGGAATTAGAGTTTGAAATTTCCCTCCCCTTCGTTGACATACTTTGTACTAGACTTGACTTGTCTATTTACCATAAACCTACCAGTACGGATTCCATCATTCCTTTTGATTCCAACCATCCTTATAATCAAAAATAGCTGCCCTCAACTGCTTCTTCACACGCCTTTATAATATCCCAATGTCTCAATCCAACTTTAATAGAGTACTGTCCTGGATTAGAACAGTTGCAATCAACAACAAATTTCCTCATCCCTTAATCAATAAATAGCTATTTATGTAACCAGTTACGAAAAGTTCGATTTTACTGAGTTACACAATAAGACATTTTCGAAACGTGTTGCATACATAATTTTTTCTAATTTTGACCAAAAAGCTGTGAAAAACTTCTTTTAAAGTGATTTAACACAAATATTCACTCTCATAGCACCTTGTATAAACTGTGACAACGACATGTTATGATGGATATCGCCCATATGTTTCTACGGAAATGCATAAAAACAGGGAGTGATGAAATGAACTTTTCATAACTAGTTACATAAAGTGATACTTTTCGTAACTAGTTGCGAAAAGTAAAACGTTTTGTCACTCTAATCAGTTTTGAAAAGTGTCACTTTATATGCCAAAATTAGAAAAATTTATTTTAATCATTTTAAAATAGTTATTTATGTATTAAGCGCGCAAACCATGACTTTTATGCTCTGAGAATGAAGTTTCAATCATTCGAGACCATAAAAGTCACATTGTGCGCTTAATACATACAATATTTTTTCTACAAACATCGCTAAATATCTAATACAACTAAACAAACTTACTGGGTAGGTACTCAAAAACAGGATCAAAACTATACACAATTGAATACTGACATCAAACTGTTGACACTGACTTTTCCAATAATGACATGCATTGTGGCCGTTGCTCTGGACAGCAAGCGAAAAAAATTTTATCGCTTGCTAATCTTGGCAACGCGCGATAAAGTAAACTCCTCAGTAAAGGGTAACTTTTCGTTTAGATTTGGAAGCGAAAAATGCATCATTATTAAATGTTTGTAGAAAAAATATTTTATTTCATAATTCTACGAATCTAGATGGAAAATTATCGCTATGTCATCAAAAAATACCATGTCTATTACCGATTCGTAATTTCCAAAGTTCACTGATATAATTATTATGCTTTCCATGTAATTATTTTCAATAAAGTTGAGTTTTTTCGGTAATTATTATTAATGATGATCAATCCTATTTAATTAGTCACGGAGTTGTTTTTAAGAGTACTTATCAGCAGTTTCCTCTTGATTGTTGATCGACATGTGGTGTCTGAAGCACTTTTTGGTTTTACTGTGTTTTTCATTTGGTTTTGCTGCTATACGTAAGTATTTAGATATTTTGTATGTGACACAGAAAGTGAAGGACATACTTGCGTCACGGAATGTTGCTCAAATTTTCTGTAGTAAACTACGAAGCGCAATTATAGTTATTTACCTAAAAGTGCGGTTTCCCGCACGAGACTGCAGTTCAAGGGTAATTTTTCATAAAGTAGGCTACACGTAAAGTTGGTTTGAACATGAGATCATGGACAAAAAGTAAAGTAAATAGTAAAATCAAAATTTTCAGCAAGATGTAAGGCTTTGGTTCAGTCCACTAGCTCCAAGTTTACGCCTGCAAACACTCGTCTAGCTCAGAGGTTCAAAAGCGCCATCACTTAAGTCGGAATCCTTCAGATGTTTTCTGAGCCAAAGTATAAATAAAAGAAATCAACCACTTACAAAAAAACATCATATTTACATTCAACCAATGCAGCTAGAAAATTAAAATCAGTTAATTATATAGCAATAATTAACTTTTCGGAATCCTGTGATCTGACAAAATGCTAAATATCGGTAACATGTGTTTTGCTTGATCGGCCACCAAAATTAAACACTGTTACAATAAGTTAAACATAAAGCTCCCAATAGCAAAGTAAGTAGAAAATTAAATTAAGGTAACAATAAAGTTAAATTTGAATAATGCATTGATCAGTAGGTTCAAGTGAATTGCTACAAAATAACTAACACTTCTGATGGCAATTAAATTTAAACAGTTAAATTTAAATGAAAAAAAAGTAAGGGTGACTTTTGTTAGTGGGGGTTAAAGGTGTATCAAATATTGCCTGATAACTAGCAGAATCATTCCCACTCAAGACAACAGAGTCTGAAGGTTAATCGGCGCCTTGTGGAGTTACAGTGGTGAACTACTCTTCTTAGTAGGTGCACAGAGGTTACAGGTGAATCGGCTCGTCGCTGGAGTACAGAGCCTTAAAAATGTTTCAGCTCTCTCCTAAGACTCTTTGTAGAAGACAATAAAACCCTTAACTCTTGCTCAAATGGAGAGAAGCAATAGTTTTTTTCTATTGGACACGGTTTTTGAGATACGCACATAAAAATGTTTTTTTTTTTTTTAATAAAATACCCTGTATATTATTTCATTTTTAAAAAGATCCTAAAATTACCATTCTAATGATATATAACATTTGATATTTCAATTTTTTTTCTTTTTAACGATTTTTTTGTGCGTATCTCAAAAACCGTGTCTAATAGAACAAAACCATTTACACTACTGGATCCTACGCAAAAAGTTGCTGTAGAAATGTATTTTTAGAAATAAAAAATAATGCACCTGGAAGTTTTGAAGAAAAGTACATATTCTGAGAAGCACCCTAAAGTCAACACCCCTGTCAAACGGTGACAGATATTAACCACCGATTTTCGTCATCATCAGCGCAGTTCTGAAACATAGCTATATTTTTGTAAAAAAAAACAGCAATAAAAGCAGATTTCATTAATTTATTACTAAATATGATCAAACTGATAATAGAATCGAATTACCTGTCCGCATTTCAGTCGAATTGCGGTCACTAGCTTGATTAATTCAATTTCCCATACAGAATTACAGTTTACAAATTATTTTTTTTTAAAGCAAACTATATCAACGTGTGCCATCGAAATGACCCAAAACTAGGCAAATGCATAATCAACTCCATTGAAACGCTGATGCCCAAGCTGAAAAACGGAATACCGGATTTGGACGTGCCTCCCGTGGATCCGTTACCTTTGGGCCAAATCCGGCTTCGAAGTGGCCCAAATCAGGCTCGGATCGATGCGGACTTTGACAATTTACAAGTATGGGGACCCTCCTCCCTAACAATTACCCAACTGCTGTAAGTAACGAGTGTTAAACTGATGAACCAAATGATTTCATTTCACATTCTTCCAAACAGACCAAACCTATCCAAAAAACAGTTTTTGGCTAAAATCGACTTTCCTCACTTGTACTTCGAAGGCAACTACGACATGACAGTGAACGTGCTATTTATTAAGTACAAAGGAAAAGGAGTGATTGCCGGAAACTTCAGTGAGTACTGGGTGACCAGATGTTTTAGAGAATTTATCATTTTAAAGATGTTTCAGAGCGCTTTTACACTACGCTTAAACTATGGCGTTAAGTCTAAACCCGTCAAACGTCATTCCGTTGTTCTTTCACATACAATTCGACGATTTAAGTCGCTTTGGCATAAACCACCACATCAAATAATCCTACATACTTTATTAAAACTATTTGGAGATTGTAAAATGGATTTAAAAATACTGCTCACAATATGAGTTCTTCGACGGAAAACGTTTAGTACGTACCTAGTTTAGAACGCTAAAGATACGACGTTTCTGCTAGATAGTGTCAAAACGGTCTCAGACTCACTTCGGGAAGTTTAATGGTGCCCATAGGGTACCGCTGTTTGTTTTCCATGCGGTTAGCGCCCTATGCCGTCAGCACATTGTTACCAGGTCTGGGAAAAATTACTCACCTCCCTCTGGGGAATTCCAACCAGACTTGGATATTTAAAAACTTTTTATTTGCTTTGAAACCTAGGTAAATACTACTACAACGCTTCATTTAACTTATTCATTAAAGCAACATAAATATTTGCTTATATACATTTTAATATGTCGCAAACTGTCAAATACCACTCCATGAAGCTATATAATTACAAAAGTTTTTTTAAAAGCAATACAATCAGTGCAAATCATATTAACATTTATAATTATAAAGTGTTTTCCAAATTTCCACATGTATTGGAATCTCGGTAACCGTAAGTGGGCTTTACACCAAAGTAGCATGCGACCTCCTGCATCTTCCCGATTTACTTTCATAACAAAGTCGCATAGCACCAAAGCGCGTCTTCATTTATGACCAGACTTCTGTTGGGAAATAATACTAAATAGTGTTACGGTTTTCCCGTGGGTTTACACAAAGTCAATTTAACTCAACAAGAAATAAATTTATTTACACTTCAAAACACTCCGTACAATAATTAATTCAGCTACTAAAAACACTAATACAATTCCACAATTATTCTACTTTTTAAATTTCACCGCGTTCCCAAATCCTCTACTGCTCCACCGTCGAAACCGCTTCTTTTATATTCGGCAAACCACGTTCTAGAACCACCGCAAAACGCTTCGCGATTTGTGTCGAACATCGAAGATGCTTCTCGGTGTATCGCTTTCTAACGGCGGCCTACTTTAACACGCGCCCGGCCAGATATTGCGGTGCATCGGATCCATCCCGAATCGAGTGCTCGTTCAGTAAGTATCGAGCATAGTAGGCCCAAACCGTAACATTAGAATATTTTACCATGTCGTAGAAAGAATACACGTTTATTGTATCTCAACAGCTACAAGTGCTTCCTCAAACATTTCAAAATGTTTACCGGATAGAAAAGGCAGTATCCCTGAAACTCGTTGATTTTAAAAAACCGTTAATACAGATATAAGATAGAAAATTATTGAAGAGTTGTTACTGTAGAAGAAAGACTATTTCCCTTTTTTGGTTTCTAAACAAGTCAAACAATGTCTGCGCAGATAGGAACCACGTGGCAAAGCCGCAATTTATAGAACTTGCTTTATATTCGAGTAGCATGTCGCATGTTGCCACATCGCATTTTTGCCACGCTGCTCCGATATGAAACCGACCATTAATTAATACAAGTTTTAAAAGAAGTAGCATGCCTCTTGCTTTCAGGCAGCAAGTCGCACGTCGCATGTCTTTGGTGTGAAAGCCTACTAAGAGCTACAGAGACAGCAAAATGGGATGAGATTAAAAGAATTTTATTTGAAACTTATTCCCGGTTCCCAAGTTGAATTATCTTTCTCCGCTTTCCGGAAAATAGGGAAAACGCCAAGGCTGCATTTTAAACAATTGCTTACAGCTTACAGCTTATCAAAACCAAAGAGAGTTTTGAAACTTAACATTATTAGGGCACATTTTTACGTAAAACACGATGATGTACTTAAAAAAATCTATCATAGTCCCATATCCAAGCATCGTGTGTGCAAAACTTACTTTGTCCACTTGTTAGAAGGAAATATACTATTTTCTAGTCCTGTAGTGAATTCTCGCCCTTACTACAAACAAAAAGCAATTCCTCGTTAGATGGCGCTAGTAGCAGGAAAAAGAGTTTGCGTCATACGTCGCCGGACCAAAAACATGACCATATTTGGGCATAAAATCATCAGGCCACTGCGATTAGAGTGGAGGATTGGGACGCCGAGCAAGCGCGGTCCATGGAGAAGAGACTGAAGAGAGTGTCTGGTGTTGTCACTGTTGTCGGGTATTGGCGTTTCAAGATAAGAGATACTTCCTCTGGTGATCAGTTTTGAAAACAGTTTCGGGCATTCAAGCTGTCATTTCTCTGTTTGTTTACATTGATTTTGGTTAGGAATTTAGCTCCGGTTTCATAAATATGAAGTGACAGTGTCATATTATTTACAATGTTAGGTTAGGAACGTGTTGCCCGATTTTAGTTCAACTGGCGCTGCGATCTTAACTTGAAACGCCAATAGAAAAAGAAGTGCGCGTGTCCGCGTGTCGTGATAATAATCTGCACCCGGTTTTGTTTACGCGTGTTTCAATTTTATAAACACGTACGTGTTTCTAGTTTATAAACACGTACGTACATACATTCCTTTAGCTTTTATCGATTTTTTCGAAGTGTTTTTCCTTAGAACGAACAACCGTCGAGATTGACCACTCGAAATTCGGTTGAACAATCGAATAAGAGCTGACAAAGTATTACTATTTTGTCAGTAAAAAAAACCGCCTGGCATCCATGTTAGATAGGTAGATTCAATATTTTTGATCTTTGGTATTTACTTTTCATCTCTCGACTTTAGCCGCATTCGTTTTCAAGCTCCATAGAGCGAGCAGAGCGTTTTTGACGTCAGAATGACGTAATTTGACAGTTGGTCAAATAATGGTTTTGCCAAATTGCGTCATTCTGACGTCAAAAACGCTCTGCTCGCTCCATGGAGCGTGAAAACAAATGCGGCCTTTGTCTACAATGTCAGAGTTTCTGTTAATTGACCTTGACACAGAAACGTCAAATTCTCTCCCAAATCTGTCTTATTATGGCCTAGCGGTAGTAGAATCCTCTCTTCGATGCGTTACGGAGCATCGCAAAACCGTTGCGGGTGATTTCAGTCGTGATGACGTGGTTTTGACCGGTAAACGCAGCGGTTTTGACGATACTACTACAGAGATAATGGTTAATTCCTTCAGTTTATAGAATAAATAAGTAGGCAATTGTCAATGCTTAAACGGATATGGAATCACAATCTTCTCCTAATTGCGATATATCAACTTTACAATCATAGACTTCGGGACAGCATAAGTGCAAGTGCGACAACATAGTGAGATATTTATACTGTTACGTTTTGGGCCTACTATACTCGATTCGGGATGAAACCGATGCGCCGCAATATCTGGCCGGGCGCGTATTAAAGTAGGCCACAGATAGGAAGCGCCGCCTGGAAGATTCTTGAATGGTCAAGGCAACCCGCGAAGCGTTTCGCGGTCATTCTAGAACGTGGTTTGCGAATATAAAAGAAGCGGCGTCGTCGACGACAGGGAGAGTAGTAGAGGAGTAGTGTAGTAGTGAATTTGGGAACGCGGTTAAGTTTAAATAGCGGAGTAATTGTGGAATTGTAGTAGTGTTTTTAGTAGCTGTGTTAATTATTGTACGGAGTGTTTTGAAGTGTAAATAAAGTTATTAATTGTTGAGTTAAATTGACTTTGTGTGAACCCACGGGAAAATCGTAACAATTGGTGTCAGAAGTGCGATCAGACTTTAGTGCGACGTGAATTGGAACTAAACTTCGGGTTAAAGACTTGTGTTCAGAACCGGACTACAGATTTTCGGAACAGTGGTGTGTTAAATTTATTTTATGCCAATAACAAGACGTCAAAGTGCAAACATGGAGGCCCAATTTGCAGCTATGCTTAAACAAGCCAAAGAAGAACAAGAAAAGATGCGAAAACAAAACAAGGAAGAACAAGAAAGGATTCGACAACAAGAAGAAAGAATTCGACAACAAAAAGAAAGGATTCGACAACAAGAAGAAAGAATTCGACAACAAGACAAAGAAAAACAAGAAAAGATTCGAAAACGAAACAAGGAAGAACAAGAAAGGATTCGACAACAAGAAGAAAGAATTCGACAACAAGACAAAGAAGAAGACAGAGAGCGGCATGAAAAGCGTAACGTAGAAATATTGAACGTTCTAGCGGGGACCAAGACAGAAATCCAAGAGTATGTAACCCATAGTCTCAATAAAATACAGAATGATGTTCGGGAGGACATTAATAAAATTCAGAATGACGTCGAGATAAAGCTACGCGACTTAGAGCGGAAAATTGACAGCAGAGGAGTCAGCTCTACAGTGTTCACCGGAAACGGGTTCAACAAGATCAAGCCTCCCACATATGATGGTCAAACTTCATGCACAATGTACCAACTCCAATTTGAGGCCGCTGCAAATGCAAATAGATGGAGTAACGAGGAAATGGCTGTAGCACTGGTGGTGGCATTACGAGGACCTGCATTGGAGCTGTTACAGACTCTGCCTATCGCCCAACAAAGCAACTATGACGCATTAGTAGCTGCATTAGAACGACGTTATGGGGATCAGCATAGGAAAGGAGTGTACCAAACACAATTAAAGGCAAGACTGCAGAAAACTGGTGAAAATTTACAAGAGTTTGAGGCCGAAATTCGTCGCCTTGTGCATCTGGCTTACCCAGCCGTCCCGGATGAAATCCAAGAAGAACTTGTGGCACAGTATTTTGTAGATGGGATTCGAGATCTGGAGGTAAAGAAATGGCTGAAGATGTTCAAAGGGAGCAACAACAGCGAATTACTGATTCGAGCGCTGGAAATTGAAGCAGCGTGCAATGATTTAAAGCCAGAGCCTATTCAAGAGGAATCCGTTCCGATAGCCGATCATGTTGCTACATCAATAAATAAAATTGAATCAATGTTCGGCCAATTAGTGCAACAAATGGCAGCATTAGGAAATGGTCAGTCCAGATAGTTAGAACGGTCACGTCCGATCACGAGAGTGGAGTGTTATCGATGCGGACGTACGGGACACATTAGAAGGAATTGCAGACAGCGGTCTTGTTCTCCAAACCCACAGTGCCGACGAAATCAGGACATTAGAACAAATCACCGGAACTCTTCTGTTAAAAGAAACATTACATGTTATATTTGTGGACGTAAAGGACATTACCAATGGAATTGCAGACAGCAGTCTCGTTTACCGACCCCGCAGAACTGGCGTAACCAGGAGCAGGAAATGAAGAGCCCGGAAGGACATTTACCGCGATATGTAGAGGATCGTCAAGCTTTGGATAGTGACTTAAGGTACCGGAAAGGACAAATTCATAATGGTTGGAGGATTGGTCAAATCGCGATGGTGACAGATAAAGAGGCTACAAAAAGAATGAAGAGCAGCATTTCTAAGGAAGACATAATAAAAGGACAGCGCTCAGACTCTGATTTGAAAGTAATCAGAAGATGGTTGGAGAAGGATTTGAAACCGGATTGGCAACAGATTTCCAGATATGGACCAACAGTAAGGGGTTACTGGTTGCAGTGGAATTCGCTTCGACTGCGAGATGACTTAATTACTCGCAAATGGGAAAGTCCAGACGGAAAACGCTTTGTTTACCAAACAATAGTGCCCAATTCCTGCAAAGAGAATGTGCTGCGAGAACTACATGACAGTCGCGGAGGAGGACACTTTGGAGTAAACCAGACTTTGGCTAGAATAAGAGATCGATTTTACTGGATTAACTTCAGAAAGGACGTTGAGGAATGGTGTAAACGGTGTGACCAGTGTTCGTTACAGAAGGGATCCATCACAATTCGGGAACTTGAGAGAGAGAAGATGAAACCAAACAACGACCGTATGAAGATGACACTGGACCACAGACCAACTGGTGGCAATTATAAGGAAGGTGATGCTGTGTGGATGTTTCAACCCAGGAGGAGCAAAGGATTAAGTCAAAGATGGCAACGACACTGGGAGGGACCTTACAATGTGGTAAAAAGGTTAAACGACGTCGCATACAGAGTCCAACGCAGCCCCAAAGGCAAGATGAAAATTGTCCATCTGGACAGACTCAAGAAATACCAGGGACTAGATGAAGCGGATCGGGACGATCAGCTTTAAGAGGGGGGCAGTGTTACGTTTTGGGCCTACTATACTCGATTCGGGATGAAACCGATGCGCCGCAATATCTGGCCGGGCGCGTATTAAAGTAGGCCACAGATAGGAAGCGCCGCCTGGAAGATTCTTGAATGGTCAAGGCAACCCGCGAAGCGTTTCGCGGTCATTCTAGAACGTGGTTTGCGAATATAAAAGAAGCGGCGTCGTCGACGACAGGGAGAGTAGTAGAGGAGTAGTGTAGTAGTGAATTTGGGAACGCGGTTAAGTTTAAATAGCGGAGTAATTGTGGAATTGTAGTAGTGTTTTTAGTAGCTGTGTTAATTATTGTACGGAGTGTTTTGAAGTGTAAATAAAGTTATTAATTGTTGAGTTAAATTGACTTTGTGTGAACCCACGGGAAAATCGTAACAATACGTATATCGTATGACAGAATAAAGCAGGCACTAATATTCAATAATGCTTATCGGGTTATCTTCCGGTCTATGGGAATGCATAGAAAAAGTGTTGAACATATAGACCCAAGACAATTAGAATTACAGGTGCTAGTTAACATGTAAATGAATAAATAACTAAGTAATAAATATAGTAGAAGAAACCTTGTTTCTAACGCATACGGAAATAGAATCAAGTAGAAGGTCCGACTCCTTTCGAAAAAATTTGTTCGCTAACGAATGCTCTGTAAGTGTATTCATCTTGATCAATTTACCTTAAGAATGACCTTAAAACTAAGTGAACTATGTTGAATTACAAACGTCAATACAATGTTAAACCTGACCTTAAGCTAGATCTATACCATAATAACACCGAAAAACGAAAAACTTGCCATGTATTTATTTTGTGATAGCTTTAACTATTTCTCAATGACTTTAAGCTCAAAAATTCTTGCTAAAGATTAATGAATTTAAATATATGATATTTTTTACAGCTAATTACAAGGTGGACGCAATCTTAAAGTACCAACTAATTCAAAACGGTACTAAAGCCTATATTGATTTTACAAATATGAGAATATCAATAAAGCCAGGACACAGCGTTTTGAGATTAAATCGTCTAGAGCATGGCAATACCGCAATAGCAAACGGAATGCGAACAGTTTTGGACGACAACACCGACGTGATTTTAAAGGAGATTCTTCCTACTTTAGAGGAGGGTTTAAGTGTGAAATTCAGGGAAATTGGCAATACTATCGCTCACAGGTTTCCCTACGACGATTTACTTCCCGAATAAAACTCGTGACGAAATTTTGTTTAATTTGAATACTGTATAAATATATTTTGACAAAAAGCATTTTTATAGTAATTTACCTACCTCACCCAACATAACTTGTGATATGATTGGTAAAAAATTGACTACTAACATAAGGCGGATTCACGTTCACACTTGAGACTTCTCTGTTGTAAAAAGTCGTATAACACTATAACATAGATATGCGTAGAAATTATTAAAGCAACAAATGGAGTTTCTCTTGGTACGCGGAACGTCTGTCGCACAAGTCTTGAAATGTGCCAAGTAAAATTTTTTTAAACAATGAACACTGCCCTTCACTATACATATAAACATAACATTCATTTCAAAAAACAATAAAACAATTTAGGTTTAATTGCGACAGATTTCCGGCCGACGCCGCTAAATTTTTATTCATTACCACTTGTCAGTCGATTGTCAACTTCAATCAAGAGTAAAAACGTACCGATTTCTACATCAAAAGTTGAAATCGTACATACTTTTACGTCACGTAGAAGTACGCCGTATTACGAACTTCTATGTTACGCCGTCCCACGCACTACTGAAAACTGCCTCATATAACTACATGCAATTTAACTTTTTACGTGTGCGACTTTTTACGACAATGACTTTGTAAGTACGAACGTGAATCCGCCTATACCTCTGCTATTTTAAATTGAGTCATAAACGAATTGGTAGGATTTAGAAAAAGGATAATTTTAAGCTTTCTGAAACTATACAGGGTATTAAAATGTTCCGGAAAGGTCTACTGGTCTGCCACGCGATGAAGCTGCAAACCTGCGGTCCCGGACTAGTCTCAATCATTTTCCAAGCAAGATTTTGCCAAAAACCTTCTTTAAATGCCGTCTCCGTTTTGAAGGTTGGCAATCATCAGGGCTATACGTATTCGTGATACACCTGATCGGAATAGTTGATTTGAAGTGCAGTTGAACCAATTCCGCAAATTTTGCAACTAAGAATGGCGCCTTCTGCCACTTCTTTTCTGCTATTTTTCCTTGCATTATGAGCTGCAGTGAGTGGTATTTTTCTCCCCTCAGCACGTGTCCCAAACTGCAACTTCCATTTTTTTACAGTAATAATGATCTCTTTCTCCTTTCTGATTCTGCGGTAAATCCTTGAACGTGTTGTAATAAAAAACTTGAACGTGTTGGAATATAACCTAAGACTATCTCAGTTTAATTATTTTATGTTTTGTTTCTGATACTACCCCCTTAAGTAAAGAATTCAAACTTAAACGCTACCGTGATTAGTAACAAAACAGGATATTTTCGAAAAAAATCGAACGGATGAAACAAACACATTTAGCTGTGATTGCAAAATAGTGATGGATTTTTGGTCCTATTTCTCTGGTTTTACACCCAAAAGTTACCCTTAAACAGACAAACCGTTTTCCTGGGATATTTACCTAAAAATTTACGGAATATATGTACAACGAAGTTAGTATTACATCTGCGAGATGGGTTTTTGGTTTAGCAGTGTCAGTTAATTTATTGTTCCTTATGGCCGGCTTATACCTCCAAATTAACAATTAAACTAAATTTTCATTCAAATTAATTTTCTTGAAGTATTTTCCTGTATTTTTTTTTGGCCGTTGCTATTGACATCGGCCGTAATAGTATATTACATACTCAGGTGGAAAGTGGTGCCGAAACGAAGTCGAGGTGAACTTTGTCTCGAGACAGAAATTAAACTTTTCACCGTGGTTTATATACTATTTTATTTTTAACCATTTATCAGAATCTTATCAAACTTTTAATAATTTATTCAGTTGAAGTATTGATCGCTAATAGTCTCTAACAATAAGATAGTATAGGTACGAGTAGTTACGACTTCAACTATAATAAACGACTGGTGATTTGTTTACAATCTTGACAACGTCATTATTGTGCTATTGCGTCTTTAATATTTTGAGCTGAAACGTTTCTTAGAGCGCTTTTAACATGCGGATTTCTGAAAACGCCGATGTTACTCGTATTTGTTACCACCTTAGCTGCGAGCTGTTGCAGAAGTCGCGTAAAAAAGTCTCTTAACTGTAAAAGTAAGCCCACCTATGATCAAAAGCATATTGACATTCAACTGGGTGGAAAGTAAAAGCAGGTAATTTTCATCTTTCCACCTGGTTTACACATAAGTAATAACGTTATTACATACGTGGTTGAAAATAAAAGTACATTTCATGGCCGCTAAACAGTACGTGAAGTGAGTACTTCACGTCCGTTTGAACAAATTTTCAACGTATTAACATCATATTTGTACTAATCATAGATATGAATTACGCTACTAAAGAAAAAATAATAACGTTATAATAAGTTAGTTTGTGGCCGATCTTAAAACTGTGCGCTCTTCTTACATAAAGAGAAGAACTTTGCATAAAGAGGGTCATTACGTAACGGAAAACTATGCGTAATTGGCTATTTACACTGAGGTCGTAGGTAAAGTTAATTTAAGTTCTATTCGTCGGCAATTAAATAATCTTTCTTTAACGAGTCTTCAGGAGTTTCTTTCACACGGGTAGTGTGGTAGACCCAAAATCTATGTCATTTATTTTAGCACATCTTGAAAAGTATAAGTAATAAGTTTGAATTAAATTAAATTTACTTAATTTTTTTAATTTGGAGGTAAAACACAACACTTACTATACATATGTATAACGGTAACTACCATGCTAACAAATTGTTGAAAAATTAAGTGTACCTATTGACAGTGGGTATTATAATTTTTTCTAATTTTGGCATATAAAGTGACACTTTTCAAAACTGATTAGAGTGACAAAACGTTTTACTTTATGTAACTAGTTACATAAAGTATCACTTTACTCCCTCATCACTCCCTGTTTTTTATGCATTTCCGTAGAAACATATGGGCGACATCCATCATAACATGTCGTTGTCACTGTTTATACAAGGTGCTATGAAAGTGAATATTTGTGTTAAATCACTTTAAAAGATGGTTTTTACCTGGTTTTTAGATGGTTAAAATTATGTACGCAACACGTTTCGAAAATGTCTTATTGTGTAACTCATTCAAAGTGTAGGACCAAACATTCATTCGTTACACAAAATCGATCTTTTCGTAACTGGTTACATAAATAGCTATTTTACAGTGTGAAGGAAAGTATAGTTTCTGTAGAGAAAATTAGCATATTTTGTATCTTTTTACAAACATTTGTATAACAACTTAAAATATATGATCTAAAACCTTAGAGAAATATTTATTTTTGTTGACAACTTGCTATTAAAGTATGCTTTTGAAAAAGTAGAAACTTAGGGGCACTCGGGAAATTATCCGAAAAACGAACAAATTTAACAATAAAAACATTTTAAAACGGAAAACTTATTAAGGTTGCCAATTGGAAAAAAACAGTGAAGTTTTAAATTTAACTTGTCACCATCCTGTCACTGACTTTCAAATTAATGACAGCTTACTGACAGCAATTGTTAGAGTAATACCTGGTTACACTTTTTTAAAGCGCCAAAACCTTGCAGTGGGTCCTAAATTAGGGGTTTGTTATATAGGAGTTTCACATATAGTAGTATAATTTACGTTAAATTAAATTTGGTTTATTTAGTATAAACCGGGTATTATCTTTCTAAAAAACTCCATAACTACACCATTTACACATGTAGTTTAGAAAATATCACTTGGATTTTAAAAATATAAGTTGGATTTCAGAATCTATAACTTGTTTTTCATTATCGTAAATTTGGTTTTAGAAAACGTAAGTTGTATTTCAGATTCGTCACTTGTATTTCAGAAAAGGTTACTTGTATTTTAGAATGCGTTATTTCAATTTCAGATTTTTTTGTGTTTCTATGTGGTTATTAGTTTATTGTTTTTTTATAATATCACTTTAAGCAAAAAAACCCGCCCATCGGGTGTATTAATTTATATAAAATTTACAGGGTGTCCCATAACTATATGACAATCTCTCGGGGGCATGCAGGGGAGGTCAAAATAATTTTCATATAATTTTTTTTAAGTCACTCTTAAGGGAAATATTGAGCCCCAAAGAACTGCCTTCCAATTAACGTTTTTGGCCGTAACTTTTGAAACAATTTGTATATTGTAATCATTATTGGGTTTAATGTTTTATCGAAAGAGACCTTCTATTTGACATGAAAACCAAGTATCTCGTCTTCAAAGATAGATAGATAGATAGATATTTATTTTTTGTTCAGCTCAGTACAAACTAGGTACTAAAAACCCTTGCAAAGGGTGTGGAACAATGTCAAAAGAAGACAACCAAAAAAAACAAACAAACAAAAGAGTACATGATTAAAGTCTACAAACTACTGTGGCTAACGACCACAAAGACAATGATGTAATTTACACTTGCTCTAAAGAAATAGACTTAACGCTATCAAAAAATTCCTTAAGGCTATAAAACGCTTTTTCAGCTAAATAAAGCTTTAGCCATCTTCTTAATTTACCTCTTGGGAGTGTTCTCACCCTTGCGGGGAACGAATTGTAGATTTTCTTGCACGAGTACGCAACGTTTTGTTGCAGATAGGTGAGGTTATACCTAGTCTGAATTAACAGGTTATGGTTTCTTGTTGGGTACTCGTGCACCGCAGTTGAGTCAGCAAAAAGATCCGAATTATCAATAATAAACATAAAACAATGATAAATGTACATGCTTGTGACAGTAAGTAACTTATACTCAACAAAACACTCCCTACATGAGTCCCGCCAATTCATGTTAAACATGGAACGTATAAATTTTTTTTGAAGTTTAAATATTCTGTCTATATTACTAGAGTTACCCCAGAATATCAAACCGTACTGTAGCCTAGAACCGACAAATGCATGATATGCTGACAGTGCAGCCAAGCAACCAACCTCCCGGGCAATCACCCTTAGTGCAAAGCAGTATCGCGACAACCCCCCAGCCAAACACTCAATGTGGACTGACCAATCCAACCTCTCATCTATATTTACTCCCAAAAAATTAATGCTGTTGAACTCTGTTACCGAATATCAAAAATTGGGTTTTGGACACAGTCAAGAGAAGCTTATTACATGCAAAATACTGCTGAAGCTGGTCAATCGCCAGGACAGCTCTGGACGAGAGAGACCCCAGGGATATATCATTCAAAACCCAAGTGGTATCATCAGCATATAGTATTGTGTGTTCCCAGTGACCTCCGAGAGCTCATTGGTATATAAAATATATAAAAGTGGGCCCAGTACAGAACCCTGCGGCACCCCTCTGTTGACTAATACTGTATCGGACAGAACTGTTACACCCTGATTACTCGTTTCAGCTACCTGTTGAGTCCTGCCAGTGATATATGATCTTATTAAGTCGTTCGCTCTTCCCCTAATGCCATACATGTTCAGCTTTGTCAGCATCACTTCATGGTCAACACCATCAAAAGCCTTAGACAAATCCAAACACATTGCTGAAGTATATTTCTTTTCATTTAAGGAAAGCAAGACAGTTGTCAGTGTTTGATAGATAGCTCTTATGGTGGACTTACCTTTCCTAAAGCCGTTTTGCTTATCTGATATCACAGAATGTGCATCCAAGAAACTTACAAGTCTAGAAGATAATGCCTTCTCAAAAACCTTTCCAACATTGGAAAGTAGAGAAATTGGCCTATAATTATTTGCATTATTCCTCTCACCCTTCTTATAAACAGCCTTAATGTTGGCATTTTTGAGTTTTTCAGGAAAGCAGCCCGAAGTAAAAGCAAGTATACAGGGTGTCCGGAAAATACGTGTACAACGTTTGACGACAGACTCCTGACGTCAAAATATGTCGATCTAAGCCGACTTAGTTATATCCAAAATTGTCTCGTTTAGCCGGTAGAGGGCGTCAAAAATTTGTAAAAATATTGGTTTTTTACTAAATTACGTGAAAACCTGCTAATGGATTTTAATGAATTTTAGTATGTAGACTAATACTATAAAATGACGTTTTCTAGTAGTATAGTCACCGGCTGTAAATAAGTGGAAGTGTTATAAAAGTGATATAATACGTCAACATTTCTCCTCATTTTTTATATGAACGGCGTTATGACAACCCAGATATTTTTGTCGAGTGACCGGAAGTATTTTGAAGCTATTTTACCTCTTTAATATTTCCCGGTGGATGAGCTGTTTCGCCAGAAAAAAAAAATTTACAATTACCTGCATACATCAAAGTAGGTATAATAAAGTTGAAATTATTTATTGTAAGAAACTAAGTAAACCAAAAACATTACTTAAGCAAATGTGTAAAATGACCGCCATCTTGCTGAATACACTTATCAATACTCTTTAAGAAATGAAATTGTACCCAATATTTTTACAAATTTTTGACGCCCTCTACCGGCTAAACGAGACAATTTTGGATATAACTAAGTCGGCTTAGATCGACATATTTTGACGTCAGGAGTCTGTCGTCAAACGTTGTACACGTATTTTCCGGACACCCTGTATAATGGCAGCGAGCGGTTCAGATATTACATCCGCCACTTCCTTAAGCACTTTTATAGGTATTTTGTCATCACCCACAGAACTAGTATTTACAAAAGGCAGGAACTAACTGGACCTAAGACACAATTTGCTTAAACTTTGACAGCTGTCATTATTTTCAGCTGCAAACGCCATTAATGGATACTCTTGACATTTTTATCGATTATTTCCTTCCTATCAATTTTGACCAATCGCTATCAAGAATTAGTATAACAAATGTAAATTTTAAGTGGAAAAATCAGTTGTCAGCTGTCAGCAGTTTTTCCGGAAAAAAAAATCGAAAAAATTGCACACTCCTCACAACATAAAGAATAGTGTTACCCTTTCTAGCTTGAAAGTTATTGTTCTTATTAATTATTGTTCTTATTGTTTTAATTAAAATAAAATGTTTATTTAACTCAGGAAATAATCTTACCAAATATCCCTCGTGCATCTAATTTTTCCTGTGAAAAATTGGAATACTCGTTTCTAAGTAGTTTGTTTTAACAAATAGCATGAGCGAGAGTGGTTTTAAAAATCATCCGAGTCGAAGACGAGGATTTAAAACTCGGTTTTCCGAATTTTTCCGGAAAAATTAAATGCACTAGGGATATTACCGCCGAAAAATTGTACTCCTTTATTTCGATAAAATAAACGGTTTTCGAGATAAATCGATTTTTATTCAACTGCTTAAACCACAATGTTATTAAAAATATTCGTTAAACTATTTACTTTTTTTACTTATTTACTTTTTTTTTATTTACTTTTTTTGCTCAACTTTAATTTTCCAAATATCAAATGACCATGTCTAAAATCCAACTGCTCTTTTCTATAATAGAAATGACTAATCTGAAATACAAATTGCAATTTCGAAAATCAAAAAATCAAAGTTATTATTCTAAAATTGAAAGTACCTTTTTTGAAATAAAAGTGATATTTTTTAAATCCATCTTATGGTTTCTAAAATTCCACTGACGCTTTCTAAACTACATGGGTAAATGGTGTAGAAATGCCGCGTACAGCCGGAGAGTTACTAGCCGATTATGATTTTCTTAAATATCATGGTCAAAAACAGAAAATAAGATCGACTCCAATTTGATAAGATTACAGCAAAACAAAACGGTTTTCCGTTTGTTTCTGAAGTGTTTGTGCATTTTCTAGTCAATTGGAATATAAAGAATACACTCAAACAATATAAAAAAAATATTGTGAAATGTTATTCTTGTGTGCTCAAAAATGGAGAAACGTCACTCGAATTTTGATAGTGCGCACCAGATACTATGTAAACAGAAGCAATACATTTTTGATAAGGATTCCTATATAATAAAATGGTGCGGGGCCATTTAGCAACTTTACGAAAATGTTCGTAAAGGTTTTAGTGTGCTTAGGGCTGGCCTACGCAGCCGCAGCTAACGAAGAAGCCTGGGACAACTTTAAGGTACTTTAAAGGTAAAGTTCGGATGAACCAGTTTAACATTTTTCTTTGTAGCTTAAATTTACTAGAGTGTACGCCACTGAAGATGAACACCAGCTGCGTTACGAGGCTTTCAAGGCTAATCTCGACGTAATAGAAGCGCATAACGCCAATTACGATCAAGGCTTGGTCACGTGGTACATGGCTGTCAACGAGTTCAGCGATTTGACCCCGGAAGAGTTTAGGTCGCAATACCTGTCCACTACACCACTGAATTCGACCAACCGTTTGACAACCCGTGTGCACCAATCGGTACTAGCCATACCTGACAGTATTGATTGGCGCAACTCTGGAGCTGTCACTGCAGTTAAAACTCAAGGAGACTGCGGTTCGTGCTGGGCTTTTAGTGCTGTAAGTTTGTTATTTTAATTACAGTGTACCTGATGTGAAAAGTGACAAAGGAACTGTACTTTTGGTTTTGGGATTATTTGTTCAAATAATACAGGACGGCCGTCGGGTCTCAAAATCACTGCAAAAATGATTTTCGTAGCAGCTTGATTGAACTTGGCAGTGTGAGCAGTCGACCTCATATCCCTTTTCAAAATTGTTTTTGCTGTTTCTCTTGGAATTTGCAAAACTTGTGAATGACGCTGGGCTGAACGTGCAGGTTTGGCGAGTACAGCTATTTGCACTTTCTTAACATTGTCGGGTGTCGTTCGCTGAGTTCTTGAAAGTAACTGAAATAACAAAAATTAAGGAGGAGAAAGGCTGCTCTTGTTCTCCTCGAAGACGTTTTTACACAAATTACATTCAGTCAGGACGCGTAGGTTGGAACAAATTCATTTAAAATTAAGGGTTTGTTTTTTTGGAAATACGCTCCTACACGTCAATATTTGGTTTTGTCTGCGGTTTTTTTTATAATAAATGCATGTATACAGGGCGGCCCAAAAATAAGTTACTACCATCAACTTCATTTTTTCAAATGGAATTGCCTATTTTTAGTTTTATTTTCGAATTGTGCATCGAATTCTAAGTGGGAAAAAAATTAAATTAAAAAACAAAAAAAACATTTTTTTGAAACACGTTGACTGCCACCATAAGAACGCACAGCCTTTCCAGGGGGGGCAAAGTGAAATACGGGAATATATTGCTTCATAGTGATGTATGATAGTGATATATTTGGATATAGCATGACAAGATAACTAAAACATATTGCTTTTTGTTCACCAGTGCTATACATGGCGCTGTAGTAATATGCTGGTTACTATAGTGCCGTGTGTTGCACCGGCAGTTGAAAAGTAAAAGATTTGTTAAAATTTATGAACGTCAGTGAAACAAGAAATACAGAGAAACTTTTTACCCTCTTTGCAAAATGCGGATACAAATTTTGATTTCTTCAAACCATTCTTTCGACCCCATCCAGTGCAGCTTTCTCGTAACATCTCACACACCTCGACCGTCTCTTCCTATTGTCCTTGCCTCTTTCTTCATATGTCTCAAGGAAATGTTGCGGTTGGTTATTCTCCTTCGTTTCTTCTGTTACTTGTAACAAGCTCATAATCAGGTGCTCACGAAACTCTCCGATCTGCATCTTCTTATTTCGAAAACGTTTGTAAATTATAAGTGAGTTTACAACTGCGGTATTTAGAAGTAACTCAAATTCTATTTTTATACTCAAATATATTAATTTCCTCACCTTTTTTGTTTCTTCTTCCCGTTGATTTAACTTCAACGTCGTGTTTAGTAGAAAAAAAAAACCTCTCGCTTATCATTCCATTTCGCAACAACAAAACCTTGATGATGCTCTGATAAAACATCCTTGGGCATACCTTTCCTGTTCTTCCTAAGTGTTCCAAGAAGGTATGTGATTTTTTCTAGAACACTTGGTACAAGCGGAATGGAAGCATCAGAATTATCGGTGACAATTGTTCTCCCTTCATCCAAAAATGCATCTGAAAGATCGAGAACCACTCTCTCGGCCAGTCCTTTCTCGACATTGACGTTACCCAAATTCTGGCCTGTGTAAATCGACATTGTGTACTACATTGTTCACTCCGTACCTATGTCGTTTGTTGGGTATGTATTGGCGAAATAGCAGACGCCCTCGAAATGATACCATTTTTTCATCGACGGCTAGAACTTCTTCTGGAGTACATTGCTGAGAACATCTTTCTTGAAAAATTTTAACAATGTTATTTTATCTTGTACAGTCTATTCTCTGAATCAGCACCCTCATTGTCGGCAAAATGAATCAATTTTAGTAATAGCTGAAATCTATTTCTACTCATTACTTTTAGTACAACCGAGTTTTTATATAATTTTTGAGTTCCCCAATAATCCGACATTTTGGGTTATTTGACTAATCCCATGTACATAACTAGGCCTAGAAATTTCCGTATTTCACGTGTGGTGATTTTGTAGTGTCTGTCTGGCATTCCTGTTAGTTTCAGTTACAATGAGGTCTAAAATATCATCGCCCAAAAACCTGTTGTACACATCGATTGGTAAAAAGCTTTCTTTATATTCTGGATCTCCTTCGAGGTAGGTATATGATTCAGACCCGGCAAAGGCAATGTCGAATCTGAGTGACGTGCAGTCAACGTCATGCCATATCGGAGCTTCGAAGTCAGCTGGAATGTTATTTCTCCCAACCAAATCTGAATTAACATTATTTTCACCTTCAGAAAAACTATTCCTTTCACTAGAGCTCTCAGAACCGGAATAACTGTATTCGGAAGGCGATTCTTCAAAGATTTGCCATTCTCATCTGAACGTTCAGCTTCTAGTAACATTTCTTCATCAGTTAACGCTTTGTCCAATAACCAAAGCGGCACTTTTTTGTCTCGTTCTACCAGTACTTGTAGACGGTTCTGCATCCATTTTTTACTAAAGAAATCTCAAGTTCTAACATAAAGTAGCAAAAGTAAGATGTTAACGTTCCTACATACATACTACACTACACTTATCGCAGTCACTAAAACTACACCAGAACTTGTCACACTAACAACAATGGCACCTAATCTAATACAAAACCGTTAGAAATGTGAAAAATCGTTGAATATGGTTAGCGCGCGCGTAACCGAGGGCGATCACATGATTCGCGATTCAAAGCCTGTAAGTGGCGGAAGAATTCGACGAAGATAGAATATAAATAGTAGCTTTATCACCAAACCATACATATACTCTAATATTGTCACGTTTAGGGGTAGCTCAGAAGAAGGAAACCACAGGTGTACAGATAACCCACTTTTATTCAAGATAATAACTACAATGGTCTTACACCCAGATTGCCAAGATGGCGAGGATCATGATGTACGGTGTATCAGCGGGAGTGGTTACTGAGGTTCGCGGAGGGCACACGCTTACCGGGGGTGAATAGAACCCTAGACTAGTGACCCAGGGCATTCACCACGCCGACTAAGACGCTATGGTACTGCTAAAGGGAGATAAGCCGGTACGGCAACTAATGCTGCTCGCCCGTGCTATTTCCATTAACAGGCTGATTCCCGGGTGTTTGCACTTGCTTACCACCTGTTCCACTAAAAGCTACACAGATGGTAAACCCAGACTAACCCAGAGATCAGTCATTGACTTCCCTCTGGGGAAGACCCCAGAGTTCGGTGGTTAGTACGTGCTTTGAAGCTGTATTTATACCCACATCATGACCCCAATTCGCCGATCTTGTTTACATAAGTCTGGTATTGGGGGAGACCGAAGCAAATGCAGGTACGGAACATAGTGTAATTACTATGTTACAATATGAATCCGCTAGTAGAAGGCCACGATAAACTAAACGCGGTCAAAAGATATGATGCGTGTGTTGCAACACGTACATGGCCTACGAGTAATTTTTGCCGTGTATCACGGGTGGTACACATGGCAGCCAACGTGTTAAATAAAGAAATTAAAGTTTTTTATTTTTTGTATTAAAATTAACTTATTTTTGGGCCGCTCTGTATACATGCATTTAGCAGACAAAAATAAAAATCGACGTGTACGAGCGTATTTCCAAAAAACAAAACCCTTAATTTTAAATGAATTTGTTCCAACCTACGCGTCCTCACTGTATAGTATACTCCCGGGTGTCACCTTGTATCAGCAAAACAATAATTATTTTTTCGACGACTGACTTTGAAAGTACCTCATGTACGTATCCATTTTAAAGCAGAAAGTGGTTATTCGCCGCACGTCCGCATAAAGTGAATCATTTTCTGCTCTAGAGCGTTTTCGCTTTCTACTAACAATCTACTCACCAACTTTTTCGGCGTGTCCATAACAAACGCTTGACATACCTATTTGAAATAAAGCCATTCCGTCCGAAAATCAAAATTATTAAAAACATCATAAATTGCGCAAGTTTACCAATGTAAACTTCTCCCATAGATTAATGACAGTGAATTTGCATTACCTGGTATAGGGGTTTAGGGGTGAGTTTTGAAGTTTAAATTTGCTTTTTTGACAGGTTTGACAGTTCTTATATTGATATTTACTGGTTTCTAGACCGGTACTCTAGAGGGAGCTTACGCTATACACAACAACCAGCTGTTATCCTTCAGCGAACAGGAATTAGTAGATTGCGCGACCGAAGCTTCCGGATACAGTAGTGACGGTTGTTCCGGCGGTGTTATTCAAGACGCCCTAGACTACGTCCGCGACCACGGCATAGTCACCGAAGACTCCTATCCGTTCGAGGGGGCTCAGGGAACTTGCCGACAAAATGGAAACGTTTTCCAAATCAGTGGTTACACAGAAATCCAGTACAACGATGAGAGCGACCTTAAAAACGCTGTAGGATCAGTGGGACCGGTTTCGGTCTCTGTTAATGCTGATGGGATGCAATATTATGGTGGGGGCATTTACAACGATGCCAGTTGTTCCACGGCCGTCAACCATGGGATGCTGGTCGTCGGTTATGGGACTGATGGAATCGACTATTGGATTATTAAGAACTCGTGGGGTGCTGAATGGGGAGAAAGCGGATACATTCGCATGGCAATTGGGTCAAATATGTGCGCTATTGCTGCGTATGCCTGTTACGCCAATTTGTAATTTTCTTGACATATAATAAAGATGTTGTGCTAGTTCGAACGTTTCAATTGAAGCTAAAGTTTACTATACAGGGTGTCCCACGACGAAAGACATCGATTGATATTGGAAAAAGTATAAATAGGAGAGTTTTGAAAATTTGGCAGGATACTGATGTGGACATGCCCAATCTAACTAAAATATTTTCAAGATGGTTGCACTTCCGTTTATACCGGAAGTCGATCACAACTTTCTTATTTTAAATAGAACACCCTATATATTATTACATATTTGGATTCCTCACAAAATTCTGACCAACTTTTGTGTACAATGCCGTATGCCTATCTCTAGCCGTTTTCGAAATATTTGATGTTTTCCCAAAAAAGTGACAGTTGCAACGCTCAACATATTTTTGTACTCTGTCAAAACCGTATTTTATTTTGCAATAAAACTTTGGGTTATTGTAAATAAAGGATCGTTTTATTAAACTGAGGGTGCGTAATGACTCATTTGTATACAGGGTCGTCAAAAAAAAATCATAAACCTGCCACTAAAAAAAATGAAAAATTTCAAGTTTTTTAAATAGAAACCCACATTTTTTATGACGGAATCATTTTGAGCATTAAAAATTACTATAAGTTTCAATTTACTTGCCTATACCTAAATCCAACCCATTTCGTTTTATTTGAGAATAAACATTTTTTATTATTAAAACTCCAGATTTCTTAAAAATTTCTCTCTCTAATTACGTGTGGATTTATGTCACACCAGTAGTGTGAATTATGTCTATTGAACATTCCATTTTTAGTGAATTTGGCCTCGTCGCTCTAAATAATATTATTCAAAAACAATTCTTCTCCATAGTGACTAGTCAGCAAAAACTCAATAAAAACCACTCTCTTTGGAAAGCCAACCTCTTTTAAGTGTTGCACTAATTTAAATGAAAAAGGGTGAAATTTATGTTTCTTCAGGATCCTTTGAATTGAGCTTTTGGGTATGCCTGATTCTACAGAAACTTGTCTTTTTGACGAAGTTGGATTTGCAACAAAATAGCCCAAAATTGCAATTTCTACATTTGTATTATTAAGGATTGGTTTTGTTTTAATAGCTTTCTCTTCACAGATCCCGTTTTTTTGCTTGACAGCTTTTGGTGATGGCTTTGCTTTTTCTGGATAACGAGCGGCAAATACCTCACATGTTCTACTCACAACTTTATCACATTCTCCGTAAATAATAATAGCTATTTATGTAACCAGTTACGAAAAGATCGATTTTGTGTAACGAATGAATGTTTGTAGGGCGAGCGCAGCGAGGTCCTACAATTTGAATGAGTTACACAATAAGACATTTTCGAAACGTGTTGCATACATAATTTTTTCTAATTTTGACCAAAAAGCGGTAAAAACCATCTTTTAAAGTGATTTAACACAAATATTCACTTTCATAGCACCTTGTATAAACTGTGACAACGACATGTTATGATGGATGTCGCCCATATGTTTCTACGGAAATGCATAAAAACTAGGAGTGATGAAATGAACTTTTCATAACTAGTTACATAAAGTAAAACGTTTTGTCACTCTAATCAGTTTTGAAAAGTGTCACTTTAGATGCCAAAATTAGAAAAACAGATTTAAGTAACCTTGGTTTGAATAACGTAACCGCGACGGCATATTTGCAGTTGTCAAAACACTCAAAACTAGTGTTATTAACATGCTCTGCAGGTCTCCAATATCACCGTGTGTCAAAAGCATGGCGCCAATTAGAGTACCAACTAATCCCAACCATGCAGCCTAATAAAAAAATGTTTATTCTCAAATAAAACAAAATGGGTTGGATTTAGGTATAGGCAAGTAAATTGAAACGTATAGTAATTTTTAATGCTCAAAATGATTCCGTCATAAAAAATGTGGGTTTCTGTTTAAAAAACTTGAGATTTTTCATTTTTTTAGTGGCAAGTTTATGATTTTTTTTTGACGACCCTGTATACAAATGACTCATTACGCACCCTCAGTTTAATAAAACGATCCTTTATTTACAATAACCCAAAGTTTCATTGCAAAATGAAATACGGTTTTGACAGAGTACAAAAATATGTTGTGTCACTTTTTTGAAAAAACATCAAATATTTCGAAAACGGCTAGAGATAGGCATAGGGCATTGTACACAAAAGTTGGTCAGAATTTTGTGAAGAATCCAAATATGTAATAATATATAGGGTGTTCTATTTAAAATAAGAAAGTTGTGATCGACTTCCGGTATAAACGGAAGTGCATCACATCCTGAAAATATTTTAGTTAGATTGGGCATGCCCACGTCAGTAACCTGCCAAATTTTCAAAACTCTCCTATTTATACTTTTTCCAATATCAATCGATGTCTTTCGTCGTGGGACACCCTGTATTGGCACACTCGTGGCACACGTTGTAAGATGACGCGACGGAGTGATGGGGCGTCGAGTATTCTCGAAGTTATGTAAGGTTAGGCAAGCTAGTATGCAACCAGCATGTGTTGAAGGCGACCTAACCACGATGCTAAAAGAACTCCGCCTGAACACACTTTGGATATTTTTCTGCCTTTCCTCGTTAGTATTGTCTCCTGTAAGGTATTTCGTGGGATTTGAGCGAGTGTTATAAGGATGGCCACGCCGAGGGACGCTATTCTAGCATTCCTCACTCATGCTGGAAACGAGGAGGGCTCAGACCCGGTGAAAGTCCACACCAAAAACGCGAAAGTCACGGCTACGAACGCATCGGACCGCGGTATCAACACACGCCTCATATTGACATTCACCCGGGTGGAAAGTAAAAGCAGGTAATTTTCATCTTTCCACCTGGTTTACACATAAGAAATGACGTTATTACATAGCTGCAAAGCAAGAAAGAAGATTAGATAGCAAGCAAAGCGGAATTTATATTTATATTGCTAAATAAATGAATGGGGTAGATTTCCTTGTAGAAAAAATATTGTTCCTACCTCTTGTGCA
The DNA here is from genome assembly GCF_016097725.1 of Ips typographus. Lineage (NCBI taxonomy): Eukaryota > Metazoa > Arthropoda > Insecta > Coleoptera > Curculionidae > Ips > Ips typographus. The sequence continues at coordinate 815,808 of NC_138427.1, forward strand.
AAGTGTCTTGTCCACACTTGTCTGGTGCCCATATCCAGCCATCCTTCGTACAGCGCTTTGCACACGTTAGGAAATACCTATATTATGTAAATGTTTGGTTAAATATACAAAGGAACACTGAACGTTCTCACATTTAAGTAAACAATTATTAATATTTGGCAATTGCACCTATAATTAAAAGGTCGGGAGCGGTAAAGTGTTGTTCAAATTTGAAATTTCTTGTCAAAAACATTCCTACAAAAATATAGCTCCAAATAAAAAAATGCTTTGTAACACAATGAATCGATGCAATCTACTGGTGATTTAATGAAAAGAAAGTGCACACAATCTATTCATTCAGACTTCGACTGACTTAATTTGAGATTACGGACAACTATTACTTTGATCATCATGCGGCCAGGGAATAGCAGCAGTAGGTAGGTAAAGTACTTTATTGCCCAGGATATCACAAGATCGACCGATTTTCACAATACAACAACATAAGTTATTGTTTTTAACATTATGTTTTTCATGGTCAAGAACCCGAGAAGATTTTATTATCTTCTTAACTCTCAATGTAATATTTAATATAGTAGTCAACCTTGTAAAGAGTTAAAGAGCTCTTTCAGCCAAGACCTTTCTAAGCCCAGATCGGAACTCTCTTAGATTAACCATGCTTTTATGATCTAGGTATTCTAGGTGATTGTATATTTTTATACCCTTCTATATGAGAGAATCCCTTACAAGACTAGAATGCGGAATGGGAAGCGGTATACTGTTCTCATGACTAGTTGCGTGTATTTGATAGGGTTATGGAAACTGATTTATATTTTTGTGGATCAAGCATACTGTCTCCAAAATAAAAAGTGCCATTAAAGTAAGTAGACCATACTTGACGAAGATAAGCCCTTGGATGAGCACCACACTCTAACGGCTCTCTTCTGAAGTACGAAAACGGCGTTCCATAAATACTGTGGGCATGACCCACAGAAAGGGAGATCATATGAAGTGGGACTCCACAAGTGCCAAATAAACACTACGTGCCATCTCATATCCAAGCTCCAAAAAAGTGGCACGCACAGAAAAATAGCCAGACGGCAACCTCCCACATAAATTAACATGTTGATGAAACTTAAGGTTTACATCAATAGTTAAACCTAAAACTTGGTTATGGTGATAGGTTAACAATGGGCGCCGAATAGCCCTCCAACAATTCCCCATCACGATGTGCCCGCCCGAAACACATGAAATGGGTCTGTGACATATTAAGTGCTTACTGTCCTTGAAATTAACCGAATAAGGCAAGTTATTTATGTAACATTACTTTTGTTTAACCCTTTAAAAAAAGAAGGCAGGTACATTATAGAACATCTACCATTTATTTGTGTGAATTTTAATCACAAATGGAAATGATAAAATGTATATTTTTCTAATGTGGTTATGTGTTTTATTATTATTTATAGGCTTTATCATATAGTGTTCTAAAATAGTATATTATTCAACGAGCTTTTTATGATAGCCATTAATCCCTAAGTCCCCGTGGGATTAATGGCCATAAAAAACGAGGATACTATACTTTGTGCATGACCACTGTACATTACCACTAATGCCAAGTGAAGTTAAATGTCTAACGTATTCCTTAGAATAGGTGGTCCACAATATAGAAGGTTTGTATTTAGTGGATAGTTCATTAAAATAAACCAAGAAAACTCTCTCAGAAAACGAATTAATCTGCTTAGTACTTCTCCAATCCATCAAAGTTTTGTAAATTGACATGTACAATGATTTTGATTTTTCTGGTAGGAAATTTGCAAACAACATGGTGTGAATTGTATATATTTCTGAACGCAACCCAGCGTCTCCGCCTACGATCACGAGGGCACTGACGTTGTCAATGTCAACTTGGCAAACCACAGAAGTAAGGACCTCCTTACACCAATAATGTTTCAAATACAAATCATAGAATATACTTACCTAATGATTTGGCAAACTCCTGTACTGTGTTACTGCGGTGGATTTGTGAAAAAGATGGTATTGTGAATTAGCAGTACCTGCAAAGACATAAGTGGATGTCTACATCAAATACCGCATATCGCATGTTTCATGCTTGATGCATCCATGGTGGGCGATCGCTCTTAGGTCGGGAGGGAATAATGATTCATTAATCCCTCTCATTAATCACTTTGACGTTATATGACCCTCATTTAGCTTCTGAACACGCTGAATATTAGTACATTATTGGTTGGTCGTGAACAAAAAAAGAAAGTGCTTATAAAATTGACTCATTTTATCTGAAAATTTAATTGAACTTTTCCAGTTGGCCGAAGTTTAAACTCAGCACTTGCCGACGAATATTAAAATCAGAAGGCCATAACTTTTCATCCCCAAGATATTCTTGCGTTATCAGATTTATGTCCGCCCCTGAATCTATTAATGCTTCAACAGGACACGTACTGAGCAACACCTGAACAACTGGTCGTTTTGGAGGTAAATTTACAGCAGAAGGTTGTAGATTCTATTTATCTCTGGATTGGGACCGACGACGTAAGTACTCACGCGTCGGTCCTCCTGAAATTTTCCGACACAATAATCTCAGGAGATGTTTCTACTACTTCTACCCTTCTTTCATTACGACTTGCTGGAGAGGCTGGCAAGGCATGCGGACATCTATTGGCATAATGGCGCCCTCGACAAATAAAACATTGCAAACCAGATGGTGTGTTGTGTGATCGAAATTCGTTTGACACATTACGATAATTTTGTTGATTTGAATTTCTGACTCGACGATTTGATTGGGTTTATTGTGGTGCAGAAGTGTGAGGGGTGAATTGGTTCGGCTGGTTCGGGCGGGTTTTGTTTTCATAAGTTCTTGCATTTGAATTTCTAAATTCCAATCTTAAATCATTTTCAAGGTCTGAATCTGCTCGAACTTCCACCGTTGAAATCTCTGCTAGCCTGAGACGGGAACGCAACTGAGGTAACAATAAAATTATTATGGTCTGAACCAACATGAACTCATTATTCATTAAGGGTTCACAAATCCTAGAATATAATGTTCTTTTTCGAGCTTAGAACTCGTCAGAAGATTCGGATGGCCGTTGATACTCTCCATAAAATTTTGAAGTGATTTCAATACGAACATACATGCGTGTCATCAAAATAATCATAAAATCTTCTTATAAACTCGTTAAATTCTACTCTAAATAATTTAAATTGTGAAGCCCATTTTGCTGCACGTCCTCTAAGTTGCTCCATAATTAAATTCATCATTACATCCGAATTCCTAACTTTGGTTCTCTGAAAGAATTGTTTCATTTCACACATGCAATATTGTGGGTTTTCATGATCTAAACCTTCAAAATATACATTAAAACTAGAATATCCTACACTAAGATTATCTAGTCTGTCAGTAATTTTTGTCCATACTTGTGCTAACAAAAAGTTGCTGTCCGTTTTTGTTTCTTGAGGTTCAATTTTCTTCATATCGATATTTTTATAAGTTAAATTTGGATTAGTTGTCATATCTTTTATATCAAATATTTCATTATATCTTGGACTTTTCAGTCCAAATGTGTGAATTACTGGGTGAAGTACAAACTTGGAGTCAGACACCACCAGTCGAACACGTTTCCCAGCTTCTTCAGAGCTTCTTCCAAGTTTTTTCATTTCCTTTTACTATTTTATCTCTTGACAAGTTTTTTTTCTTAAATGACGCCACCACTTACACCTATTTTTTATTAGTTTCGCTCCTGGTCTAAAAAAAATTATTTATAAAATAAAATAAAATTTAAATTTAGCGGTCGTTACGAAAAATTCATTACAAATTCCAAAATCATAACAAATCGCCGTCCGTCATTCTCTAATCAAAAGATTCAAAACAAGCTGCATTTATAACCTCATTCAATGTCTCTACCCAAGTTATTTATTTTGTAGTATGTTGTAGTATGTTTTGTTCTTTAAGAAAACACTGGTTTTGCTTGCAGATATTTAATAAGGAAGACCGAATCACCTATCTCAAGCCTCTTCATAACACTTCAAACGATTTAAAGTGATGAAAACAGTGGACAATGAAACCTGTAGATCTTTAAAGATAAGTTTGCTTTACTATACAGGGACCACAAAAGAGGGCAAATACTTCCCTCAAAAATGATGCGATTTAGTGACCTATGTGACTGCTAGTTTTATTGTATCCTTCTTTTGTAGTGGTACACACCATAGTGTTTAAGTGGTTTTATATTGCATGATGTTAATAAAAAGGCATTTTTTATAACTGATTATCAATGTTTTTCCCCCAGTTTTACAGGGTAAGGTAAGTAGGTATTGATATTTAATTAGCTCTATTAGTTAACTTGAACATCATTCACCTACAAGGATATTACTTGTAAAATGTCTACTAATCAATGTGTAACGCGAGATCACATTTGATTGATAAGGTATGTCCTGTGAAATGGTGTATTGAATTAGAAGCAAATAGTTTCTCTTTAGAGACTTTCAATCGCTACATTTCACCTACCTTTGCTAATGTGCTTTGCTTTCTACAGACACTAGTGCGATAATAATTATTTTATTGTACTGTTCCGGTGTTTTACTACAGTAGTGCGATAAAATCAATTATTATTGCACTAGTTCAGTAAAATCGATCATTACGTAACTCAAAAGAAGCTATGTAATGGATCATTACCATGCTAGTCGTAGATAATAGTATATTGTACAACAAGGGTGAATAAGATAAGAAAATTCGATATGGACAATTCGCCCGAGTTTTACAGGCTATTTTTTGACTAATTGGAATTACTCACCAAATTTCACACAAATAAACATTCCAATGTTTGAAATGTTTCCGTGTTTACATTATCACTTTTGACGTAGCCAAAGTTTGATCGGTGTCCCGGATTGTCACCGTGTGACAGCTGATTAACTTTGTCTTTTAGGTTTAGGTGTTGAATGAATTTGATCACCGCCCTCTATACTAGAAAGCCTAAAATGTCACTTTTAATGCCGGCGTTAGCGGTTTTCGTTTTTTTACACAAACGTATGCAGATGCAGTAAAAAATATGTTTTTTTATTATTTCGTGTAGTTGATCGCAAGTTGTGAGTGAAGTTCAGCCTAAACAAATTGGTTAGAACATTTGTCCTGGAATGTACAACACACAGCAAACTAGTTTAAACACTGTTCAATGTAAGAAAATCCTTGAAACTAGGTAAGCAAAACTGCTAAATGGTTCTATGTTATTACCAAGAACATTCATTCAAAATTATTTTTGTTGCTCTCACAATGAAGGATGCTTTAAAATGTAACTCACATACCTGTGCATGTAACAAGTACCTAATAAGTTTACTGTACTAGAAAGCACTTGTACTTACCATTGAGTATAGTGTTGGAGTAAAATTATTCCACTTCAAAGTGTTCAACCACTGTTGAGTTAGATCCGGTTTTTTGCTTTATCATATAATAAAGTAGACTTTTTATTCTTGAATTGAACACTAACTGAAACTTGAACGGCTTTTTCATTGCCTCAAAACATAAGCCAAAACGCAATGTTTTGATGCCAACTGTCAGTGAGAATGACAACAGAAGAATGCAAGCTGAAAATTGCCTGTGATTGGTCTATTTCATATCGCACAGTTGCGGAAAGTCTAGGATTTTGTATTCGTTCAACCGTTGGCAATTGCCTACTTATCCGTTCTCGAAAAAGTTCTTAGTAGTCCTATTCGTCATTAAATTTAGTTTAATTTTTTAATTTAGGGGTATAAACCGGGCATTATCTTTCTAAAAAAATCCATAACCAGAAATGCACGGTACAGCCGGAAAATTACTAGCCGATTATGAGTTTTTTTTAAATATTCTGGCCTTAAACAGAGGATAAGATCAATAGATCGACCCCAATTTGATAAGATTGCAGCAAAAAAAAAACAGTTTACCGTTTGTATTCTGAAGTGTTTGTGGATTTCCTATTCAAATGGATTATAAAGAATACACTCAAACAAAATTAAAAAAAATATTGTGAAATGTTATTCTTGTGTGTTCAAAAATGGAGAAACGGCACTCGAATTTTTTTGATATTGCGCACCAGACACTATGTAAACAGAAGCAATAAATTTGTGAGGTTGAATTGATAAGGATTCCTATATAATGAAATGGTGCGGGGCCATTTAGCAACTTTACGAAAATGTTCGTAAAGGTTTTAGTGTGCTTAGGGCTGGCCTACGCAGCCGCAGCTAACGAAGAAGCCTGGGACAACTTTAAGGTACTTTAAAGGTAAAGTTCGCATAAACCAGTTTAACATTTTTTTTTGTAGCTTAAATTTACTAGAGTGTACGCCACTGAAGATGAACACCAGCTGCGTTACGCCGCTTTCAAGGCTAATCTCGAAGTAATAGAAGCGCACAACGCCAAGTACGATCAAGGCTTGGTAACGTGGTACATGGCCGTCAACGACTTCAGTGATTTGACCCCGGAAGAGTTTAGGTCGCAATACCTGTCCACTACGCCACTGAATTCGACCAACAGTTTGACAGCCCGTGTGCACCAATCGGTACTTGACATCCCTGACAGTATTGATTGGCGCAACTCTGGAGCTGTCACTGGTGTGAAGAATCAAGGAGGCTGCGGTTCGTGCTGGACTTTTAGTGCTGTAAGTTTGTTATTTTAATTACAGTGTATCTGGTGTGAAAAGTGACATTCCGTCCTATATTATTTGTTCAAATAATATAGGACGGCCGTCGCGTCTCAGAATCACTGCAAAGATGATTTACGTAGCAGCTTGATTGAACTTGGCAGTGTAACAGAAATAACAAAAATTAAAGAGGAGAAAGGCTGTTCTGTATTAAACTTTATCTTGGCGGAACGGTTGTCACCCTGTATCAGCAAAACAATAATTATTTTTCATTATACGACTCTGAAAGCTGTTTATTTCTCTGCTGACTCATTGTCGAGAAAATGTAGGTACCTTTTCCGTGAGAACGCACGAAAGTGCCCATTTTTGGTGAGTTTTTTCAAAACAGGTGGGGTTTCAAGTGCGCTGATAAAAACGTGTTATTTCTTGCATAAAAAACATTTTTTTAAGAGTCTGGTGTGTTAAATTACTATCCAATATGGAATGATTTTATATGCTGATTTTATGCTACAATATGAGGTCAAGTTGCAACAAAAATCGGTTAAAACACATTGACATTTTTCGAGTGCGCTTTATATAAAATGTCATAATACTATAACTACTTGCATGAATTTTATAACAACAATAACTATCTTGTCACTATATTAATGCCAAGGTATTTCCTTAATAACATATTTAAATGATGTAAATGTTTTTCAGAGTCTGATAATGAAAAGTATCATCCATTACACGTCCGAAATAATTTTTCCCGTTCTCGCATGAAACTATCACGCACGCACGGGAAAACCCTTTCTTCTGAACTGGTAATGAAATATACTATTCCGGATATAGTATTATAGATGCGCGGAAAATAAAAATTATTAAAAACATTATAAATTGCGCAAGTTTACCAATTTAAACTTCTCCCATATATTAATGAGAGTGAATTTGCATTACCTTGTATAGGGGTTTAGTGGTGAGTTTTGAAGTTTAAATTTGCTTTTTTGACAGGTTTGACAGTTCTTGTATTGATATTTACTGGTTTCTAGACCGGTACTCTAGAAGGCGCTTACGCTCTACACCACAACCAGCTATTATCCTTCAGCGAACAGGAATTAGTAGATTGCGCGACCGACGCTTCCGGATACAATGGTGCCGGTTGTTCCGGCGGTGTTATTCAAAGCGCCTTAGACTACGTCCGCGACCACGGCATGGTCACCGAAGACTCCTATCCGTACGAGGGGGCTCAGGGAACTTGCCGACAAAATGGAAACGTTTTCCAAATCAGTGGTTACACAGAAATCAAGGCCAACGATGAGAGCGACCTTAAAAACGCTGTAGGATCAGTAGGACCTGTTGCGGTCGCTGTTAATGCTGATGGGATGCAAAGTTATGGTGGGGGCATTTACAACGATGCCAGTTGTTCCACGTCCATCGACCATGGGATGCTGGTCGTCGGATATGGGACTGATGGAATCGACTATTGGATTATTAAGAACTCGTGGGGTGATGGATGGGGAGAAAGCGGATACGTTCGCATGGCCATTGGGTCTAATATGTGCAGTATTGCTGCGCAGGCCTGTTACCCCAATTTGTGAGGATTTTCGACCTTAAATAAAGATGTTTATTAATTAAAAGCTAAATTATATTATTATATACACACCCCGTATAGTCAGCAAAGATAGCGTAATAAGGTTGTCGACGTGTATAGAAGATGCATTGAAGCTCGACTAGATTACCAAATTCTGATTTTATATATTCCAAAGGACATTCTGGAAAAAAGATTTGAGAACATTTGTATTGTACATTCAGCTTGTAGCGGCCCTGTTGAGATTTTATTACTATCTTTACCTTTTGGTTGTGCCGACCAAGTGCACTGAGCTTGTAGCCTCATGTTTTATTTGCCGAAGCCTCTCAAGGATTCCTTAAACTCGCCTTTTCTTCCGAATCTTTTCAAGTAAGTGTCGTCATTAAGGATACCATTAATAAATAAAGGTCCAACAATAGTTTTACCAAATATTTCTACCTACATATTAATTTTTTCTGGACACTGTGTAGGTATGTCCTTCTCTAAAACCATTGAACCATTTAAAAAAATATGAGCTTTTTGTCTCTAACATTAATATTTGTTAGTAGCCCACAAGTTGTACGCAATTTCGCGGATCGTCTTGTAGAAATGATTTACCTTAAGTAGGTACCTACCGAACGAACAATTTATTATCAATTACTGTCGTTGGTAGACTTTGGCATAGAGACATTGAAAGACGTTTTTTTCCGGACTAGTCGGAAAGTAATATAATTTTGTTAGCAACCTATTCAACAGTTGGTGGCCGAAATGTATAGGGGTGTGAAATCACAAAAAAAGTAAACTATTACCACTTACAGTATGAAATAAAACGTTTTACGATAATCTTCCGGGAAATGGGTTATTAAAGTACAAGATAGAAATGTACTTTCTAACTCGTAGAGTTGAGTACAGATGTCACCAGATGTTGCACAACAATTAACAAGTATAGATGTTTATGAACGAGGCGAGGAACGAGCCGAGTACGGAATTTCTAGACGAGTCCTTTAATTGCATTTGACTTGAATCGACAAATTTAACGTCCGATAAACCATCAAACGGTAGAGCTCGGCCATACTGGTTGCCATCCAGGAAGTGGCAGAAAGCGGACTGTCAGAACCGCCAAGAACCAGCAGCGTGTCCGAGAACGTGTCAGGCGAAATCCGAGAGTTTCCATGAGAAAAATTGCTCATGAGACTGGTATCAATCTTCCAAATAGCCAAAGAGGAGATCCATCTCAAGCTCTACAAGCTCCAAAACGTTCATCTTCTCACCAACGACAATAAGCGCGTACAGCTTGAAAGATGCAAACGACTTCTTTCTCGCCACGCTCCCCTTCAGGGGGACAGAATCCTCTTCACAGATGAGATTCTGTTCACCATTTAACAATCCCACAATCATCAGAGCGATATGAGCTGGTCCGCAGATGCCCCCGGCACATCGGTCATCGTTGATCATCGCCAAAATCCCGCGGACGTTATGGTTTGGGCTGCAATTGGCGCCAGCACCAAGACCCATCTCGTTTTCGTCGAACAAGAAGTCAAAATCAACATGGTCATCTACAGCCGTGACATCCTCGAAGCCGCCGTACTTCTGTTGGCCCAGCAGCACTTTAGCGATGCGGATTGGCCGTTCCAACACGATACCGGACCGGATGATGCCGGACTCATTTCCCGGATTTCATTTCGTCGGCGGAATGGCCCTACTCAATCCGATGAACTACAGTGTGTGATCTATTTTGGAGAGAAGGACCTATGTTACACGCCACAAAACTTTGGAATCGCTGCTCAGGAATGAGGAGACATCTACTTTCGGTTAAACCGGAAGTGACAGAAAGATGAAAATATTTTTTTCTACGACCCCTCCGGAAACAGAATTTTTCTCTTTTATTTTTTTTTTTCTATTGATAATTAGTTAAAACATTGTACGCACCACAGGCTTTAGGGAGAGTATAATGTCCATAAGGCCAAAACCTTTTTTTCATTATGTTCTCTCTAACGCCCTTAGTACATAAATAGCTATAACGTCCTAAATCTCGAAAACTAAAGCTCCGACGGCATATGTCTACAGAACATGTTTCTCTTATTTTTGCATTTCCTACATGCCGTATAAGTTTGTAATACCTATTATAAAACATGCTGTATAATTTAAGGATATAAGTTTTACAATGGCAGTGACCACCGCTGTTTTTTTTACAGAAATTAGTCACTGCATTTACAGCATGTAACGGAACTCCTACATTGCTTAACTACGAGTACGGTGTATTGTATACCTAAAGTAGATTGAAGTTGGATGAGCTAGTTGTAAGAACATTAGATACAAAGGTGAAAAGGAAATTAAATTTCCAACAACACTTTTCTATATTTATTTTGCATAAACTTAAAAATTGTGCAGGTTGTGCTTACTTATGTTATGAGGTATATCAGGACTACACTGTGGACTGATTCGAAAGAACATTTAAATCTTTTTTTCAAAAAATAAACATTAAAAAACATCTATTACTGACCATAACTTAAGCTAGAATATACATTGAAACTAGAATTAAATAAAGCCAATGGTAGTTATACATTATTAAATGGGCGCTGCTGCAAGTTATCTCCTTATAATTTGTTCTTAATCCTTGTTTAATTAACATACTGTGTATACTATGTATTTGCCAGCTTGTTAGATAGTTCTCTCTAGACAATATCATCGTGTATAACTCTTTAGCCTCACTGGACGACTGGCACGTGGTTAACACCAAATGATTTCCAACTGCTTTTAGTACCTGGATGATGCCAACAAAGTGTCTGGAACTGGGTTGGGTCCCTGTAAAAATAGTTATTGATAACTGAGTGTGGAAAAGACACTTTTTGCGTATTTACATAATGTTATCTACGACCAAAATGGTAATATTAAGAAGAAGTTTATCGCATTAGTGCAGTAATGGTGGGTAATGGTTATTTACGTATAAAGGAGTTAAAGGACTGAAAGAACAATTTTATGCCCGCGGTCGAATTTTGAAACCCGACGTGAAGCGTGAAGACAACGGTCTTTATTCGACAAAGCCTTTTTACCGGCCATTCAATTGCCGGGTACTGATGTTAAAATTGACATATGTCAACCATTAGGTCAAATTTTTGACAGATTGCATACTAGAGGCTTAACGATTATTATGTGTAGTTTAGAACAAATATAAAAATTGAATTAGCGAGCAGTTTTCAGTTATTCTAGTAAATTTGTTGGTATGGCTAAAATGTTAAAAATCAGTCAAGATTTATGAAAATTGGCTTATAACAGTTTTCAGGCGTATTAAAGATTACAACTTTGGCTAAGTTAATGTTTGATTGTGATAAGTTTAGATGCAAATTATTACCGTAACAAAACTTAACTTATGCTAAGATGCCGTTAAACATGCTAGTGCAATTGAACAATAAATACCTTCTTCTGTTCCAGATATAATCCAAAACCCTGGATTGCTGGTATCGTACTTCAAATGATGTTCAACTGATGTACTGCCATCGCTAATATACATCTTTAGGCGTTTCTGTCCCGTATATTGCATCAAGTAATTTGGGTACATAACTTGTCGTCTCTGATAATCGTAAGTCGTTTTCCTAGAAACAAATGATGCCAAATACGAAATTGTTGTTAACGTGTTGAGAGCTAAATAAATAAATTTGTCCGGTCAAGGGTGTAATCCTTCTTTAGGACTCTAGTACAAACAAAGAGTTTAAATATGTAGTATGTATCATTTTCATTTTACCGCCGATTGTCAAAGATTGATGATTTTTGCCAATTTACAGCCCTTTCCTAAGATACAATCTTCGAGCCTTAAAAATTGTCGAAAGAGTAAAATAACGTTCGTAACGTTATTTTCGGTAATAGGGAATTATAAGAAATAGTATATTGTATCACGAGCGGCCTCTATTCTAATCTAATCTATCTATATTTGTCTGAGTGAGATCAGTAAAGCTGTTTCTGTTCGTGATGGATATAATTTTTCTTGTAGGACTGAATAATAAATATAAATAAAAAATAAACTATTCCAATTCAAAGATTCTACTGACTGCTGACATTGTTAGGTGGTGGGCTTTGTATTGGTTGCTATGGGACTGAAATGAAAAGTGAAAAGAATGTGTGAGAAGTGAATTATTTGTTTCGGTTTATTTGTGCCACTGTCAAGTTTAAATCTAATTATTTCGGAAACTTTTCAGTTGATGGTTTAATCGTAATTTAATGAAAATATGTTCGATTTAGAACATCGAACTTTTCACAAGAAAGATTGTGAATAATCCCGCAGAAATCGAACTACAGGTATGAAAAAAACGTACAAGGCCTTCAGGAGGTGGTTTACGTAGAATAAAACTTGAGTTATCAGTGAGAAAGTTGTGCTAGCCGTTGTGCCAGGCTAAAATTTTCTGCAAGTCTTTGGGTTTTATATTCCAAGCAAAGGACATCAACAATTAAAGGTATCAAAGTTCTAAACTAAAAAAACGATCTAACACAAAATAAAGGATTCCAGGCACCCACGGCTACAACAGAATTGTCTACGAGAAGATGAACAAAGCTGAAGCTTCTGTCAACACATTGAAGAGATATTACCAGAAGAACCAGGTCGGCACCGAAAACCTGGAAAAACATCGTAGATATACGGGCCACACGCATCAACAACTTGCCAAACAACCAACTGATCTGGCATGTAGCATCAGAAAAACTTCATGAAACTGCGGCACCTTAACACCAGAATGCATCAGAAAATGAGACAATAAAATCGTCGTGCTTAGAGGGAACTTTCGAGACGCGAAAATGCTGTTTGGTTAAATATTGTTTACGAAATATGTCGACTAAGGCACTTTGCTCATGACTGAAAATGAAAGAACAAATGTTGTCGGGTTTCTAAATCCGCAAAAGGATCCACTGTTTTCCCAGAACTACCAGCCTATCAGCCTCCTGTCGTTCTTAATACAAGTGGCAGACTCAGAGGGCTAAAGGTACAAGAAGAGTACCTACACAATTCAAGAGGATGACTGAAATGATAGCAGGATTCACGAGGTAGGAGGCAACAAGGGTTGTTCTGCTGGAGGTTTTCAAGGCACTTGACAGAGTGTGGCACATAATACTTCTTATCAAGATACTGCACTTTTCAGTCGGCCTGGTAAAACTAATCAGCAGTTTTATTTCAGCTTGACAGTTTTGAGTAAAAGTTGATGGTGTCTACGCAAGGTATAGGGAAGTGGAAGAAGGAGTGGTACAATTTATGTTTCAGATCTTCGTAGGACTCAGCGAACCAGCTAACCTTTCTACGTCGACGACCGACACTGTAATTTTAACTCATAGCAGAAACGGTCCACTCCTGATTCAATAATATCTTCAGGAAGAGATCACAACGTATTACAACACAGAGAAATAGTGTAACAAGTGGAAGATCGACAAGAACAACGGAGCTCATATCTTGAAGAGACGACGTAAGATTGAAAGGTACAGTCATTGAATGGCTCCAGGTGACAACGTGACTCGCAGATTACATGGAAAAGTCACACAGACTATGTCCCACAAAGCTAAAGCAGCTAGAGCCAAACTGTACCTGCCATCACATGCAGGATATTGGAGACGGCACTTCGGAACAAAGCTCATATAAACGGTTATCCAACCGCACCAGGTCTACCCTCCTATATGGATCAGAAACCTGGAGAATTTCAGATAGACACAAGAAAAGAGTTGAGGCAGTTGAAATGGATGCAATTAGGAGATCGATGCGCATTTCACGAAGAGAAAGAATAAGAAACGACATCATAAAACAACGGATGGGAATAGAAGACGCAATAACACAGGATATCGAAAACAAGCAACTTACGTGGTACGGACACGTGGAAAGAATGTCAAATACCCGATGGCCTAAAAGAGTACTTCATTGGCAACCAACAGGCAGAAGAAAACGAGGAAGGCCAAAACAGGACTGGCAGAAAACCATGCATAAATGCATGAGTGAGAGAAATCTAACACCTGAAGATTGTGAAGACCGAAGAGGCTGGAAATTAGGTGTCGGACAACGTCGAAAGACGTTCTAAACCGGCCTATATACAGTGCGTTTTTTTTAACGCGCAACATAGGATTTTACGTGTTAAATTTTTAAGCCCATGTTAGACCATGTTATTTTGGAACTACAAGTATAAAACTTGACGGGTGTGTCTTTAGTACCCTGAAGCTTAAGTAAGTCTACCAATTTGGTCTAAAAAGTGATTTAAAACTGGAAAAATTATTAAATTATTTTTTTTTGAAAAGATTTTATCCTTTCATACTCCCTGTATGCATTGTTGTTCCTTGTTGTTTTTGATACTGGCAGGGCAGATAGCAGGTAAAGTGACTTATTTTGACTGCATCACGACCCGACATCTTTTGAACGTCAAAAGGGCATTTTATGATTGTTTGGAATATACTGTTTGGCTTCAAACGGAGGTCAATTTGAACAATTCACTTATAAAAATACTTCTTTTGTTCTTAACTTTCTTGATATAAAGTTAATGATCACCCTGTTTTACTTTCTACGCCAAATTTTACCTGCTACCTGCCGTGCCAATATCAAAAACAACAAAGAACAACAATGCATACAGGGAGTATGAAACGATAAAACCTTTTCGAAAAAAGATGATTTTTTGCAAGTTTTTTAACACTTTTTAGGCCGAATTGGTAAATTTACTTAAGCTTCAGGGTCCAATCCTATGTTGCGCGTTAAAAAAAACGCACTGTATATATACCAGGTCTACGCCTCGACCGATTGGGAGTAGACGCCAAACTGTAAAAAATATAGGCCTCAAAACCTGTGGTATGTCAGATAGGTGGACATCGAATGAGACTTAAATTACACCATAGCTCTGGTAAGGATCAAGCAGAGATAAGTTTCAAAAAGCAGTCACCAACGATAATCAGTTAGAATCTCTATATCGATAAACGAGTAAATAACCAATGGCTTTTCATGATCCGCTTATGTGAGGTTATTTCCGATGCCAGTAATAACGGCGTGTCACTGAACAATTTAAGTCCACAGATTTGTTGACTATCAAATTACCAGTCACTCATTTTTTAGCTCTGAATTGCCCTCAATTCCATAGTTTCATTTTTAATTTGACCAGTATTTTTACCTGTAGTGTTTAAATATTGTTAAATAGGTTTGACACTTATCTGAGAACACTATAGAGCTCTTTTCGTTGCCAGAACAGGTTTTTGGGCATACGAGTTTCTGATATTTTTGTCTGTTAATAGGTCATAGGGCACAAGTTTTCGGACATCCTGCTTACTCTCGGTCATGGTCAGGAGCATTTGCTAGAGATTCTACGTAGCTGTATAACGCTGCTGTATAAAAAATTTTGTTTATACCAAAAATACTTGTTGTAACCTAACTGGTATTCTTCGTATTTATGAAAAAAAAATTCCTATTAAATAAAGGGAAAAAGAAAGATCCGCCGGAAAGGCAGAGGCCGCTGATTCTAATCCAGCTGAATGCGGATGAAAAAAATGTTTACCTCTTTTTTAAATTAATACAATAATTATCTTTACTTACTGATCATATTCCTGGTTTCGTTGAATAAAATCTTGTTCACTGCTAAATGTTGTGAGAGGATCCGTAGGATTTCTTCCCCGTGAGCCACTCTTTGGGCTATTGTATGGATACCCCAGACCATAGAATGGTGAATCAGTTACAGTTTTATACAAAGTGCTTCTAGTAGGATAAAAGCCTCTGTCCTCCGATATGTAAATTATGGAGCATGTGGTTAAGTTATAGGTTATGTGCCGCTCATCGGTATGAACTATTTTTTCCATTAAGTACCACATGCCTTCCAGCTAAAAAGAAAAAAAAATACAATAATTGATAATTGAAATCTAAAATTGCTCACAAGAATAAGATGTTTTGCGCCACCTTAAAAACTAATAAGAAAAACATTATTTGTATGCTATACCTATTGATATAGCTAAATACTTTAATGTGGTTCAGTTAAAAACAAAAATAAAAGGCGGTGTTAGTACAATACATGAAACATAGTTAAAATCGTTAGCAGAATCTAAAAACATAATAATGTACAGGTTGCTCCATTTAAAACACAGTCAAGCTGGTACCAACTTCAATCAAACGTGAAGATATTTAAGAGGTAGAGGCTACAACGCAAATACTAAACCCTAAAATTTTCAAAACGGTATCTTTTACAGTTTTCGATATATCGACACCCTGTATATTACTGTTTCGGAGACCCTGCAATGCAGCGTTATATTGAACAGTCTGTGATATACATTGAACGGCGAAGATATTGCACATAATTATTTACCTAAACGACACAAGAGACAAGAACAAAAATACCTTGAACCCGTCGATTTTTATTCTTAATCTTGCATTTTCGGAACTAATTCTCATTTATACAGGGTGACCCAAAAGAAGTTTGATATCAAAACCAACTTTCTTAAATAGATTTTCTTTTTAAAGTTTTATTTGGTTCTCTATAAAGTTTTAAGCATATTTAATGTAATTCAATATTTCGGAAATTTTTATAATCATTTTAAAATAAAATCGTCCTTACAGGGTGTTACAAATTCGAGGCATTAGCAGTGCTATCTCAGAAACTATAGTTGATAGAGCTTTAGTTAAATGGAGGCAAATTTGAACACCTTTGGTCATAAGCATTGATTCTATTCTTAGTACTAATATTAATACTATTACCAAAATTAATTTTTTAAAAAATTCAAATATCATCTGGTGTCAAAGTGACAAAACTATCACCTGCTATTGTTTGGTTTCGTAGCAGATAATTTGAAGGCTATAGCAAAAATCAAAGTAAATTGATTAAGATGACGTAACAATTAATGCAATACAAAGGTAGGTAAATCAAGTTTAGGAATAAAACTATGGACTTCTACGTCGTCACAAACAGGTAAATATTTTAAATTTGACAAATGAATAAAGGCGGATTCACGTTCACACTTGAGACTTCTCTGTTGTAAAAAGTCGTATAACACTATAACATAGATATGCGTAGAAATTATTAAAGCAACAAATGGAGTTTCTCTTGGTACGCGGAACGTCTGTCGCACAAGTCATGAAATGTGCCAAGTAAAATTTTTTTAAACAATGAACACTGCCCTTCACTATACATACAAACATAACATTCATTTCAAAAAACAATAAAACAATTTAGGTTTAATTGCGACAGATTTCCGGCCGACGCCGCTAAATTTTTATTCATTACCACTTGTCAGTCGATTGTCAACTTCAATCACGAGTAAAAACGTACCGATTTCTACATCAAAAGTTGAAATCGTACATACTTTTACGTCACGTAGAAGTACGCCGTATTACGAACTTCTATGTTGCGCCGTTCCACGCACTACTGAAAACTGCCTCATATAACTACATGCAATTTAACTTTTTACGTGTGCGACTTTTTACGACAATGACTTTGTAAGTACGAACGTGAATCCGCCTTAAGGCAACGTTTACAAACGTTACATGCATCACATTTATGTTTCTATTATACAGCGGTGGTTTGCGGCTGGACTAAACCAGTGAGTAACAGCCGTAAGGAATGACTCATAACTCATAACTCACGGGATCGATAGTGGAGGTTATTATCTATTCAAAACTAGTGAGTAATAAGCATATTATTAAACAGTTGTAGAATAGTAGTTTTGGTAAAAAAAAAATTTAGTAAAATTATACATCTTCTAAACTTCAGTAAAAAACGAATGTTTGCTATTAAATAATAATATCAAAATGCAACAGAAGTGTTTCAGATTTGTTGTTAGTTGCTATAGTTGCAAAAATATGATCTGTTCGTAAATAATTAAATTTTTGTGCATATTTCATAATAAAATTCCTTTAAAGAGTTTCGTACCTCACCAATATTGATAATCCGTTGTCCATGTAGATCCTTGCAAAAATAGTTGGACGAAGTATAATCCGCCAAACACTCATTTTCGAAAACCACTAACAGAGAAAGTATTAATAAGAAACTGCGCATTGTAATTTCACTAAAACAAAAATACGTGTCTTATTGTTTATTACGTTTGATAGACTAAGAAATAACCGCTTAACAGTAATTGTTATTATTACAATTTTAGGAGACCAAGATCGTTATGTGTATAGTGGGATGCACCGCTTACGTGTCTCGTTAGCTTAATCTATGTTAATTTATTGAATTAAATATGGTACCTACTGGAATGACTAGTTTAGTATACGTACATTTGTAGTGCCCTAATTTAAGAAATTCTCACATTCAACGTAACATGCTTGCAAATTGATTAAATTATATGTATAAAAGTTTGACAAGAAATATTTCACTATAGAATATTTGTGTACACAATATTTTTTGTTAACGATTTTACTAAAAAATTCTTATATTTCTCTCCCCCTTCTCTACAACATATACTGCCACGACATATACAATCATAGATTTCAGGACAAGAATTACATCGACAAAACTTCTTACATACTACAGTACGCTGACGATACTGCACTTATTGTACATGACAACAAAACAGCCACAAAAGCAGCAAAAAGGCTCCAGATGCTGACAGACCATACTATGGCATGGTTTTAAAAATGGTGACCTAATCCCACTAAAAACCAGCTGCTTTAATGCAACCACAAACAACGCACCAAAAAACGACATAAAGTACTTGGGAATTACTTTTGATAAGAAACTAAAATTTTCAAAACATGTACGAGAAATTAGGACAGAAATTATCAGAAGATCGAAACACGATCTCTAACATACAAAGACAAAGAAATCAGTATTAAAACAGCCACCACAATTTACAAATCCATATGCCGACCACTATTGTACTGTGGTAATGTTTGGTTGACTATAGAAACATACTGAGAAGAAACGCAACCGAAAAAACTAAACAACATATCCAGACAACAGAACACATTGCTCTAAGACTAATTACAAAAATACGACATCCTAATAACCCGTTACATAACCCACCTAATCCCACATAGCACAAACATATACCAGATATCTACTGGGTATATAGGTATACTAGTCATATGCCTGGCATATATCAGAGATATGAAAATACATACCAGGCATATGCCTGGCATGATGCTTTGGCCGCTGATTGCATGTTCTAGGTGTATACTCTTATGTACATCACTGGAACATTCAATATATCATTTGGAATATTTCTGGCATGTGTCTTAACTCACCACGCTCACATGCCAGGTATATGTTTGTAAGCATTTCAAAGATACATTTAATATGCCATTTGCAATATATTTAGCAGGCCCGTACACAGCACGTTTCTGAACACCAGTTAAGTCACCCAACATTGAACATTAGGTATCGTTTGCAATGTTCGACTAGCCCAAACAATGTTTAAAATCTAATCACTGGTTGCATGTTACTAATTAAGTCTCTAAACGTTTAATCTCGCTTTCTGCAAATTATGCAATCGAATCCCTCACAGTTAGGAGAAATACTGCAAATATACTTACGCCTAATAGAATTTTCCAAAGGAAAACAGAATTAATGAAATAATGTACGTAATTGCTAACATACAACCGCATGCATTTCTTTTATTTTATGGAAGAAAGTAATTTCACGAAACTTATCATATTAATAACAATAATAATTAATTGTGATGGTCAGTCAAGTCTGTAACAAAAACATATTTTATTTAAAAATAAACTTAACCGTTTTATAGTAAAAGTTACTACCTTGTCTTTTTTTCCTTTTGGGCCTTGGTTCTGACCTTCACAAGCCACTTCTTTTCTTTCTAAATTATTTGATCTTTGCAAGCGCTTGTGGTTCTTTATTTCAGTGGAACGGCTTCTAAAAAAAAGTACCAGAGGCGTGTGTAAAAGTTCGGTACTTGTTAAATAAAGTAAGTGTACTTACCAAAAATTACTTTATCAAAGGGTAAGAGCCAAAACAAGAGGAAAGGAAACTGGGAAGAACACCTTCTCAGTGGGATCGAGCAGTAATAACAATCATGCACAAGAAAGGTGATATAGCAAACCTAAAAAATTATCGTCCCATTAGTCTGCTCTCCCATCTGTACAAGTTGTTTATGCAAATAATTACCAAGCGAATCACAAATAAATTATACTTCTACCAGCCAAGCGAACAAGCAGGTTTACGATCGGGATACGGCACCAAGGACCTCTCCAAGTTATTAAAGCTCTTATCGAGAAATGCATTGAATATAACAAACCCCTGGTTCTCATCTTTGTTGATTATGAAAAAGCATTTGATATGGTAAATCAATAACAAATGCTGTACGCACTAGCACAATGCCGTATAGACTACAGATACGTTAATATCATTAAAAACGTCTATGCTTGCATAAAACTGCATAACTATACGGAAGATTTTCCTATTGAAAGAGGTGTGGGACAGGGTGATGTTATATCTCCTAAACTTTTTACGACCCTATTGTAATACATGTTTAAAAAGATCGATTTTGAGGATATGGGACTAAACATCACTGGTGAGAGACTGAACCACCTAAGATTTGCGAACGATATTGTCTTGGTTACAGACAGAATTGACGAGGCGAGGGAGATGCTCAGGCGCTTAAATGATACTTCGGAAACGGCAGGTTTAAAAATCAACTTTAGTAAGACCCATTTTATGACCAACTTGGTAGTGAGTGAACGAATTTCCCTGGGTTCAAGTCATATTGAACAAGTAGTCTCATATAAATATCTGGGACTTGAAATTCTTATAAGCAGAGACAACCAAACCCGGGAGATAGCGCGAAGAATCTGCTTAAGTTGGGCAGCTTTTGGAAAGCTAAGCAACATTCTAAAGTCGGACGTTCTAACCTGTCTAAAGAGTGCTTCCTGTGCTATCGTATGGAGCAGAAACTTTAACACTAACAAAGAAAACCATAAATAAAATTCGCGTAGCACAGAGAGTCATGGAGAGAGCAATGCTGGGCATATCATTGAGGGACAGAGGTTGCCTACCAACAAGATGGACCGACGATATTAAAAGAATAGAGCCAATTTGGATGAATGCAGCACAGGATCGAAGATGTTGTTGGATTGGACTACGGAAGGCCTATGTTCAGCAGTGGACGAAGCTAGACTGAATGATGATGATGAAGAGGCAAACTTACAACAAACTTACGTTTGCCTTTGCCCCCCTCCCAACTAAATAACTGTGCAAAGTCGTTTTAGAAACACCTCGTTATAGCTATTTATGTACCAAGGGCGTTAGAGAGAATATGTCCTGGATAGATTTCGGCCTGATGGACATTATACTCATCATTTACTGTTTCTGGCATTGAAAAAGTAAGGTATACCTTTACCGGTAAGTTGTTTACTGTTTATTTTACCTGAATAATGTGAATTTGATAGTCCTGTCGGTCAGTGAAAATGGCAAACGCTGGATGAAATTTTAGAAAACATAAAAGAAAATGCAGCAAAAGCTAACAAAAGTTTATTACCTAAAAAGTCAAGAGCATCCTAAGGTAGCGAATACGTAGTTTTTATTTTTAACATTTTCAATAAATTTAGTTTGAAAAATACTGATGTCAGGGAAGTGTTGAATGTAATAAGTTCAATTAAAAGTCGTGCTACAGGTTGCGATAATATAAATATTAACTTTAATTCAGTTTTTCTGTCCTTTTGTAGTTCCTTTTCTTACACAGATTATGAATGAGTGTCTAAGTGATTTTTATTTTCCTCAAATATGGAAAAAAACTCTATTAGACCACTTCAAAAAATTACAAATTCTTTGCATGCGATCTGTCCTGTATAGAGTGGTTTTAGGTTTTTATCATGTAGAATGCAGTTTAGGTTTAAGGCGCACAGGGCGAGTCAGTAATAAATGGGACACCTTCAAGTTAAGTTGTGGTTTAGTAACTCCATATTTACCCCGCCATAGAGTTGGTAGCTGAATATGTTACACGATCAATAAGAATTTTGCCTGCGCTATCTAAAATTCTTGAAAAAATTGTGGAAAACTTGTGCCAATACTGGATTTCGAAGGGGCTACAGGTTATGCAAAAGCAATGGCAGACGTGACAGATATGACATCATTTGTGATTGGGATGTGAATAAGGTTAGTTTTCTGGTATTGTTAGATTTTTCAAAAGATTTTAATATGCTTAATTATGCTCTATTGGTTTCAATTTTACATTTCCGTACTTTCCTAAGCGATCGAAGACCGCAGGTAGTTCTGGATGGACAATTTTCGCACGTAGCAACACTTAATGTCGGTGTTCCACAAGGAAGCATATTAGGGCCTCTGTTGTACATAATTTACACCAACCAACTATAAATAACTGCCTAAAACGATGCAGTAACCAGTCATATGCCGACCACATTCAGATTTACTGCTCTTTTTAACCGAGCGATATGGTTAGATTTAACACATTAATTAAGAAAGAACTAAGAAATAGAGAAGTTTTTTACTACATGTACTGTTGTCACACGTTAAGTAATTATTGTGATGTGGTCGATGGACCATGCTTGGATCGGATCGACGTTAGAGGAACACAAAAGGTTTAAAACTCTTGTTTACGACTGATTTTCGGTGTAGGATAACGAAATAGAATTTCTCACAAGATAAGCAACCTGCCAATATATCTATCAGAAAATTACTTTCAGGACCGATATACATAACTCAAACTTGCGTAATTGAGGATCTTTAGCAGTTCCAAAACATAGAAAAGAATTATTTAAAAATTGTTTCGCTTATAATTCATAATTTAACTATTCATAGTATCAATCAATTGAAAATAAAAAAATGGCTTTACAGTATCTGCTTCTACAGATGCCTGCAATAACATGGCCTTTTGCTTTCCCAAATTTTCGGATGTAATGTAAAGATCATATTTGTGTGTTTATTTTTATTGAAAGTAATAAATTCATCCAATTCAAATTGTCCCTATTTGGGAAGGATGTATGTCGATTGTGGTACAAAAAGTCTTGTTGTGCGACCGGTTTTGTGACTTTGAGTCACATCATCAGGCACAATACTAGAAGCAACAAAGTGGTACAAACAGGTAAAAACTAATGTACACAGACAAAACACAAACGAATACAAGTGTAAAACGGATTACAGAACCGCATAAAAAAGTAATTGGTACTTACATTCATTATTCTACAATAACGAGAGTCAAATAAATGTTTCTGTCATGTTAGGGCCATAGGACAGAGGAATACTTTTCCAAAAAACAGAAACCAACACAGTAGGTTTGCGACTGGTTTGCTTTCAGAATGCCTTTTGATCTCTGCTATCGACAATGAACCGTGTAAATCGACAAAAAATTAAATACACCAAACCGAATCTGCATGCCATCTCTAGTTAATACAGGGTGTCTAAAAAGTCTGGAATATTGCAAATATCTCGAAAACTGCTGATTTTATTTTTCTCAAAATTTGCGTCTTGTTAAAGTAAATAACAGCGCATGACGTGAGGGTGAAATGAGGTTTGCAAGTATACAGGGTCAGTCACAAAGTATACCAACTTTCTTAATTCAAACCTAACACACTGTATATTACTTCAGATTTTAAGAGTACTCATAAAGGCCAATTCAACGATCTACAGTATTGCTACTTTATTCTTAGTATTAGTCAATTTTATTTGAGGAAATTATGAAAACACTTAAACGTTAAGTAAATTAATTAAAACTAGCCCATTCAAAAAAAAAAATTTAACACCATTTTAAGTAATAGGAAAATTTGCCAATTAATTTAACATTATATTGACGTTAGCTGTCATTGTTACACCTATCATTGTTATAGGTAGGTACAAAAAAAAACAAAAAATCGTATATCGTTGAATTGGCCTTTATAAGTACTCATAAAATCTGAAGTAATATACAGTGTGTTAGGTTTGAATTAAGAAAGTTGGTATACTTTGTGACTGACCCTGTATACTTGCGAACCTCATTTCACCCTCACGTCATGCTCTGTTATTTACTATAACAAGACGCAAATTTTGAGAAAAATAAAATCAGCAGTTTTCGAGATATTTGCAATATTCTAGACTTTTTAGACACCCTGTATAGTGATCCCAAACATTAGCAGAAACATCCAAGTTGTCAATTTATTATTTATATAAATATACCTATACTCGGCGCGACCCTTGTTGTCCACGTTGGAAGTGTTAACTTAATATTCTAAAACGGCATTGATTTTCTTCAGCTCACTGAAATTCACTTGGGAATTCAAAACTCTGTGGAATATGGATCGTTCTTGTATGCTCTCCTGATTTCTAATGTTTCCAAGTTATCCAGGATAACCCACTTGTCCCACTTATCTTCAACATGTAAAAATTTTTAGTTATTGTCAAAGTCTGTATTATGTCCTGTATGTAAAATGTGTTTAGCAAAAAGTGATTCGTTGTTTCCATTCATTATACATCTTTGATATTCGTTGAATCTCACTTTAAAAGAACGCTTGGTTTTTCCTATATAGGTATACAGTGTGTCCAGGATAAGGAGGGCCACTATGGGGATCTTGGAGACGTTTACAGATACAGATTTGGTTAAATGGGATAAAAGTTGCGTAATCATGGCCTTAATAAAATGACATTTAGTCACAACAACAACAAAAAAACGGAAATTAACTTCTAGATCTAATATTTGTTTAGGGGAAAAATACCCGTGCTTTTAAAAACCGATATGCAGTTTTTTTGTGTAAAGGCTAAGGGCTAAAGCTTAATAGTTCAGCAATTTCATAAATTGTTATCCTTTTTCCAGGATTTATGGCAAGCCAAGATCTGCATGCTTCATTGTAGTAATGTTTTAAAGGGCCATACACGCACTTCATCAAGAGGCTGTAATTTATGGCTTGTATGCGGTGGAAGTGTGAAAATAATGATTCCAGAATTCTTTGCAAGCCGGATAACTTCATGATTATCCATTATTAGTAAAACAGGGTCTTCTAATGAAGGTTTGGCAAATTTAATAAAACGGTCCATCCAGTTTTCAAATAATTTAGAAATTATCCAACCATAATTTTAGAAGCGCCACCCACTGCACCTATTGAACCATTTTTATCATGTTTTCCTTGAAGTAAACTCTTGGAAAAATTAAATAAGGCGGAACACAGTTTCCCATCGCGTTTATTGCTCCGCACATGGTAACCAGGGTGCCCCTTTCAGCAGAAGTGATCTGTCTAACTTGTTTTTGCCCCCTTTGTGCTATTATTTTGTTTGATCCATGCACAGTCGTTAAAGCTGTTTCATCTGTGTTATACATATATTCTTCCTGCGTTTAATATTTTTCATATAATGCTCTGAGATCATCATAAAACTTTAGGTTTTATAGGTTTGTTAAACGCCACTGCTCTTGCTATGGAAGTTGCTTCTACTTCTCGTAGAGAAATATTTGGGTTTCTGTTCATAAATGATGTAAACCATTCTTTTCCAGCAGAATGGTCTCGATGCCAATTTTCTAGTACAGTTTTGTTGTTAGCGATTGCCAGATCGTATGCCAGTTTTCTAGCAGCCTTCGGAGGTAGACCGTGATGTAAATTTCCACATTTTATTAGATATTTGGATAATTCCTCCTCCTCTTCAAGAGTGAAAATTTTTATCAGTCAGCCTGGCTGCGTTCACTGCTGCACATAGGCCTATCATAACAGTTGCCACGTATCTCTATTCTATGCGGCTTGCATCCAATTTGATTTGATTGTCATCCGTCCATCGGGTCAGTAGACGCCCTCTATTTCTGTTAGCCTCCTGTCTTGATCGCCATTCGAGGATCTTTTTAGTCCATCGGTCGTCCATTCTTCTAGCAATATGCCCAGCTCAGTTCCATTTTAAGGTGGCTATTCTTTCCAATGCGTCAACGACACCGGTCCTTCTCCTTATTTCACTGTTAAGGATCCTATCTCTAAGGTTTATTCCCAGCATTGATATTTCCATAGCACGTTGCGTAACTCTGATTCTGTTTATTGTTTTCTTTGTTAATGTTAGCGTCTCCGCTCCGTAAGTCATAACAGGAAGCACGCATTGGTCAAAAACTCTCCTTTTTAATCATGCCGGTATGTCTGATCTGAATACATCGCCAAGTTTTCCAAAGGCTGCCCATGTTATGCTCACTCTTTACAAATCTCCGCTGTTTGATTGCCCCTGCTCAATCTGATCTCGTGGCCCAAATACTTGTATTTTGTTACTTGTTCAATGTGATGAACTCCAACATGAATGTTGTCGCTTACTACAAGATTTGTCATGAACAGGGTTTTCGATGTATTGATTTTAAGCCCAACCGTTCTCGATGTTCGACGAAGATTTTCAACATTTTCCTGGCTTTATCTACACTATCTGATATTAGGACAATGTCGTCGGCAAAACTTAGGTGATTAAGGTCTTCTCCATTTATATTTACCCCCAGGTTTTGCCAATCTATTTGCTTGCACATATATTCTAATAGAGCCGTAAACAATTTTGGAGTGATAGTGTCACCCTGTCGAACTCCGCGCTGCACCTCAAATCTTCTCGTATCTTCATGAAGTTTAACGCATGCTGTTGCAGTATCGTAGATATTTTTAATGTGGGCGATGTAACGATGGACAATTCTACAGTCAGCAAGCGCTAGCAGCATTTTATGTTGGTCGATGATATCGAATGCCTTTTCGTAGTCTACAAATACAAGAATTAATGGCTTATTGTACCTACTCCACACACTTCGATCAGTGATTTTATGACTTGTAGGTTCATTTGTTCCATATCCGGAGCGAAAACCGGCCTGCTCACGAGGTTGATAGGCGTCCAACTTATTCGTAAGTCGCTTTGTTATGAAAAGTTTATACACGTGAGAGAGCAAGCTAATCGGTCGGTAGTTTCTTAAATTTGCGATGTCACCCTGTTTATGCATTATGGTAATGACGGCATTGTGCCACCGGGAAGGAGTTGAGCCCCTGATCAAGCATGCGTTAAATAGCTTTTGTATGGCATATGTTAGTGCCGTTCCTCCTTCTTTAATGGCCTCAATGACTATGCCGTCATCTCCAGGTGACTTGCCGTTTTTCATATCGGAGAGTGCTGCTGATATTTTCGATTTTTGGTATATGATTTATATCAAGCAGTTTCTCATCTCGCTTGTAAAGTTCTGCATAGAAATCGTCAGCAATTTTTTAAATTTTGTTCTTGTTTGTTCTTATTCTTCCGTTTTGATCACTAAATCTGCAAATATTCTTCCCGGCCAGTCTTTGGCCGCAGTACTTTGAATGTTGTATGTTCTGATATCATTTCTGATGGTCTTTAAGATGTCTTTATTTATTTGTCTCTGCATAGGGGAGTTCTTTTCTTCGCATTTCTCTCCGTACACTTATGAGGTGTTTTGTGGTTTCACTAATTTTTCCTCTTCTGTCTCTTTCCTTATTTTTATACTTCTCTTGATCATTTCGTACGGCGAAAAATTTTACGGCATTCGTAATTAGGTCGCATTCTTGAGAATGCTGGATCGTTCCAATTAATGTTTGCATCGCGGCATTTTTGTAAATATCTAAGTAATGTGGTGCGCGGTATGTTATAACGTGCTGCTGCAGCTTTAGCAGCTAAAACTCCATTTAGTACAGATGCAACTGGAGTTGTTTTCATAACATTCTCATCGGTTAAACCTAAGGACGGTAAACAGTAAAGGATTGCTCGATCGGCCGATTTTGTTTCCCGGCGGCGAATGGATCCTGACGTCACAGTAAAGTCTCGGGCGCACAATACGCTAAATATGATCGACTGCAATCGGTTAACAATCGCGCGATCTCCGACTTGATGGTGACGTAAAAATCGTCACCGGCCCGAGTCGATAAGAGCAACATTGCGCTTATGGGATTAAGCAATCCTTTACGGTTTAAAAAAAGGTCACAATGGCCACCCAAAAGTAAATCCACATAGCAGTGGTCAGTGTGACCCAAATAACCATGGCAACTGTGGACAAATGGCACCCTTACAAAAATATTATTTTTTAAAAGTAATTTGTTAAGTTACGAATTCAAGCTTGCGCCATTTATTAGCATAGTAATACACCAATCATCAATCATTTAGAGAAAAAGCTGGTACAATATGATTTTAAAGTGAAGTAGTACAAAAAGTAAAACTTACCGAAGTTTTACACGTGAGGCTTTATAATCACGAAGCAGCAACTATCTTCTTCAAAGCAAAATTACCAGCTAAACTGAAACCTGAAACATCCTATTGTTCCGTACATAGTAATGTTTCTATATAAGAGAGGGCAGCACAACTAAGCCGTGCGTTCAGTATTTATTTGGAAATGACCACTGTGACCCGCTCTCCCCTACTTCTTTTATGAGACAACCAAAATAAAGTTCATAAGTTTATAGACTTTTATCTCTCATTCAGACGTGGACTGGGATAGAAAACGTCAAAGTGTAAAAAAGTCTTTAGGTCAGTAATTCGATGATGTTTTATGAAACCAACATTCCAGATATATTTAATCAGATAATACAACAACAAAAAATGCAAAAATGTTTTAAATCAATAGTTAATTCTTTCTTAAATAGATTAAAATAAACTTTATTACATTAAACTCGGTCGAAATCTATGATTACCAGGCATACCAGCAATTCCCAAATTTCCGTTTGTATTTTGAGGCGGAAACGCAAAAATAATAGAGCGAATCAGTCCGTCTCTGACCGAATCGTTGCCCTGACCCTGAGAAAATGTAAAAGTGACCCCATAACAAGTCGATTGGTTTGGATAGGTTCCGATGGGGTAACGTCCAATTTTATTCAGTACAACTCCAACTTTGTACATCTGTTAATAATTATTAACCCAATTAAGCTGTTGGATACATCCAGTATGAAATACCACCCACCTTGTTCTTTTGTATGTAAATAGGCCGATTAAACGATATTTCAATCAAAGAATTGTACTGCACCCTACTGGTATAGTGAGTGTATGTGAGACGGCTTCCTTCAGTGTCCAAAAGATGGGCGTAAAGTAGATCCGCATATGTTCTAGAAGCTGGATCGTCATCTGGTGGGATTTGGGTCGGAATCTAAAGCAAATTTCAACTTGTAGTAGTAGTCCATGTTCTCAAAATGGAGGTAAATGAATACAAAAAAGGGGGGTGAAGAACACTTTTCTTCACCAAGCAAATTTGTCAACTTTATAACAAATCCTATATGCTTATAATAGTCACCTGAATTCCATACACGCAAATATTCTTGTCGCACGTGAATGTCAGGGAGCAATCTAGCACGCTCGTGTTCATGCAATCGGTGGTTCGCAGTAAAGTTCTGCTGCAAGTCATTTTCTTTGGTCCTTGATCATAGCTACCCTCTGGCGGTAGTGAGCCAAACCTGGCCATAGATGTCCTTGCCGAATCGCTTTCTCCCTGAAAAATAAAACAGCCATAAAAATATTAGAGAATGATCCGAGTTCCTTAGTCATTCCAACGCAATCACTTCAGTGGCACGATTGAAGTATGTCATTTTATTAGGCATTCAACGCTGTAGCACTATTTGGTTGGAAAAGCCGAGCTTACCTCTTGGGCACTTCGTCCGTAAATTGACTGCCACTATCGTTGTTTAGAGTGATGAAGGTCATACAATTTAGAAGTCAGTTAAAACCTAGTTGACAATTTAAAATTATAATAATAATCAAAAAATTGAAAATGTTAACATATATGAACTTGCTAGTTACAAGTTTATATACGATAAGTACTGTATAGGCGATTAAAAAAAAATAACGCATCAGAACTGCCCTAAATCGCGGCTCACTCTGTACTCAAAGTAAATCTTTTGAGTTTGTTAAACATATTGCAATCACACAAGATAGAAAATTTAGTTAGGGAAATTGGAAGAACGCCACATTGGGGTACCTTGTAGGGCGTTCAATAATAGCATATACAAGGTATTCCAAATGTTCCGGAGCGGTCTACCTTTTTCCACAAGGTGAAAGTTAAATAGAAATTTGAAATATCACGTAGGATTAAAAAATCCATCTCCTCTCCCTTTTTTTTAAATGCAGCGGTAATGATTTTAGTCAATGTTCTCTCAAACTACCTAGACTCAACAGTTAAGGTTTTGCAAAGTTTTATTCAGACCGTTTCGAAAAACTTGAGTTTAAACCTTGAGCAAAGGATAAAGGATTATATTTTTGCGGATTCGGGATGAGACCTGTATACAGTACATAGAAGTAAGATCAACTATTCACACTACAGTACGTAGACGTTAATATAACAAACAGAGGTCTACAAGAGTCACGCACAGCAGTCTTACACAAATATCTTACAGCTTGCTTTTGCAAGATCAGTATACTGAAGTAAAAAGCTGCTTTGAACAATTTTCACAGAAACATCTTCCATATCGTATACAGTGATGACGTGTCTGTCAACGGTTATCAAAATAATAATAATCGAATCGAAAAGATAAAGCTTTCACATTTGCAATATTTGTTTAATTTTTTATGCTTAAATTATTGCGGCAAACTTCATTCTCAGCGCATTAAAGGCATACTTTTTGCGCTTAATACATAAATAACTATTAAAAGATGCTCAAAATGTTCAACTTGCACTTCTTGACAAAAAAATTGTCTGTTAGTAAACTCTTTCCTAACATTATGAAGGGTTGAGAATATACTTCATAAATCAACTGACGCAGTTCAGCTAATGGCCCGCAAACTATCTTAAAAACTACTGATTTTACATGTTCCCCACAGAAAACAAACAAGAGATGTGAGGTTCGGCGAGCTAGAAAGGCCACTCTGTTGGACCTTAACGTCCAATCCACGTTCCACGATACGTTCCCTCTAAGTACCTAATAGCTCACCTTCCGAAACATAGTGTGATGAGGCACCATCTTGAAAGGTTACATCTAAGCAAAACTCATTTCGATTCTGCGTAACAATCTCATTGATTTGGAAAATATGGGGTCTATAATGTGATCACCCAAGATGTCCGCCCAAACATAATTTTTTGGAGAATTTGAGTATGACCCTCACGGAACACTCTCATCACTTATTACAATCACTATTTACAGTTACATTCAGGTAAAAAGTCCTTTTATCATTCCTATCCTATTAATGAATGTCTTCAACAAAAAACATTGGCCGCATTCATAAAAACACATCGATTAGCAATCGCTAGACAATTTTCTTATGAATGCACTGAAATAATCGATTACTGATCGAAAAAGCATTACGTCATTTTGCCCAAAGAATTCAAAATCCGATTGCTAATCAATTTGTTCGTATGAATGTGGCCATTTAGGCCATTCACTGATTAGCGCTTTAATTTCAGTTACTCTCAGTTCAGTCTGATGTCTATATTTTTTACTAGACTCAAAGTAATGCCCAACATTTTACGCTCCATCGCCCTTTGTGTTATCTTAGCCTATCTGCGCTTTTTTATGTTAAAGTTATTGTTTCTAGTCTATACGTGGCAGCAGGCAGTACACAAAAATCGTATACTTTCCTATTCAGGCAAATGGATCTGGAGGAATCAATCACATACTTCAAATGTGGCTCAGGCGGCCGAAAGCGGACCATGTTAAGCTAATTGTTCTTTTTATCTCGGCTGTTTGATTTACTTAAACACCAACGAAGTGTATTAAATAATACGATTGAAAACTTTAAATACCGGACTGCGTTTTCCACAAATACGGGAGCTAACCGATTATCTACAAGCATCTGAAAAAAAAACTAAAACTAAGGGGTGGCCAATCAAACGGCTTTACGGTAAATGTACTCAAAATTATTGGTGACATTTACACATTAAGTCCACATTGACTCACTGTAAATTTCTACGGAAAGCAATCACAAACAAATTTGCTCGTTTTTGTCTATGCATTATGTGGTATGTGGATTGATCCGGTTGGTACGGCATTTTGACCTGTACCAATAGACTATACCATTTCAGCCACTAATTTAATTTTTACATCTTTCCCAATTTTCGGTCCTCTCAACTTATTGCATCTTTCAAGTTCCTGTGCTGCAAAGTTTTGTTAGCAATTTTTGTAGATATTCTTCTACACATTAAACGTTCCGGAAAGCGAATACCAACATGGTAATTTCGATTAGCTTCACCAAATAAGATGACGGGTTTGATTTTATCTTGTAGAAAACGAGCAATATGACAAAAATTAAAAATTCTCCGCTCTCTGCCGATAGCCTTTTCTTTTGGAGAATAAAGATTGTATATATATATATATATATATATATATATATATATATTAAAAATTCAAAACATTTTTTCTCATTTAAAAAATTGTGACACCGAGTAAGAGCTTTTGTGAGGCATCCTGTATAAATAAAAGTTAAGCCTTCAGAGAGATGGAAGAAAGTTTTACAATTTTTGTATTTCACATTTTTTTGTAACCTTAAAAATAAAAAAGTTACGGGGGGGCGACAGACTATACATCCTGACTGTATGATAATGATATTCTATCAACCCATAATGAAGGAACGTTTCTTATTACCCTAACAGCCTGAGGCAAGCCTAGACCGCAATGTGCCCATCATCCTTGGACAATTTCTGGAACAAGCAGTCTCAGGAATTTCGATTTTCAGATAATGAAAGCAAAACACTGCTTTGAATCTCACATTAAAAATTAATTATAGTAGAGGATTTCATTGTGTTTAGCAATACCGCATTTTTTTTATGTCAATGCAACGACTTCTGCCTTTCTGGGGCAACACTCTACCAGAGAGCCATAAATGTACAGGGTGTCTCAGAAACCGTGCATGCTTATAAATGTTGCCAAGAGAAAATGCAAGAAATATTTCTTTCTATTCGCGGGTGAAAAGTATTTATTTTTAATTTGATATTAAACCCCATCAAAGTTGGAGTTTTGCTTGTTCTGTGCATTTAGGAATCGAAACATCAGTCGTAAAACTTGTTACAGTGACGTTAAGACTGGGGTTCTTCGTAAAAAAAAATGTTGTTCCTAACAAAGTGTTTTGTCTACACTTGTCGTGCGTACAAGACTTACTTTGCCTTGCCCGGTGTCCACCACACTCTTGCCTGAAATCCAAACGGTAACGTATGTTTTAAATTTGAGCAAATAATCTCACAAACTGTAAGAGTTAAAAAGAAAATACCAATATTTTTTAACACCCTATATATTGTTAACCATACACCTCGGAAAAAGTTTAAATTGCAACTCACTTGTTTGGAGGTTCTCTACGTGCCCTTGCTCTGTGTCCATAAGACTGTAAATCACTCTCTCTATTTACCGGACGATAAACAACTCCATTCTTATTTAATTAGTTTTGACGTACTTACTGCTTTGTTTCTATACAGGGTATTCCAAATGTCCACTGAAACGGTCTACCTTTTTCCACAAGGCAAAATAATTTTGGCATATTAACAAAGTTAAAAAATATATCTATTGACGGTCGTTTAGAATTTTTAGGACCTCAAGTTTGAAGGTTGACCTTCCTGAGATCAAAACACCTCCTGAGAAATAGAAACTCATAGATAAACTGTAATAGTAGGGTTGCAAATGTTTTTATATACTGGGTAATAAAGTAACTATCGTATTTACTAAACATGTAAATAATCTATTTTCTGTTAGTTCTTAAAACTTATAGTAACTCAATCAAAACAACTTAAATACTATTTACAAATATTCCGGCTTACGAATCAGGAAGAGAGAAAAACAAACGTGTTCCACGTTATTGGTGAAGTTAATGACGGGATAGTTATTTCTGAGTGCAAATCGGGGAAAACTAGCAATACTTCTAGAAAAAAAGAGGTAAAACTATTATATTAATTAGTTAAGTAATGGGTAAGGAAGATATGTTCCGAGAACTCAACGATATCGTACAAGTAGTTATGTCGGTTTTAAAGCAAATTATTTGCTGCAGGTGGCGACCTCTACGCGCTGGCTTAAAACTGAGTTGAAAATAAAATTTGTTATCCTCAAAACACAAAGGCGAATGGAGAGATCGATGCTTTTGGCTTGACACTCAGGGAGAAATAAAGCCGAGGTACTGGAGTAGGTATTATACAGCAAATCACTACACAGAAATGGGAATGAGCTGGGCAGATTGCTAGAATGGAGGACGGACGTTGGACTAAAAAACTATTGGAATGGAGACCAAGGGCTGACAAGTGCAGCCGAGGCACACCTCCCATTCGAAGGACCTGAAAAGGATAGCGACAAATTGGATTACAACAGCCGGTGAAGGAATGCACACATTGACGCGAATTGATTCGCCGCGATAACGAAGCGGATATTTGGCGACACAGGCGGTAGAGAAATTCGTCTCTCCTATCACATTTGCGCGAATATTTTGCGACACGTAGGAAGTCAAAATTTGTGGGTACACTTGCGCAAAAATTTTATAAGACATATTTTTTTATTGATTATATAGAAAGATGGATTCTTCAAGCTCTGAAGAAGAAGCTATAGTATTATTGGCTGCTTTAGAAGATGAGGAAGGTGAAAAGTAAGGCATTCTAACAATTTTTTATTAAATATAATTATGTGGGAACTTTAAATTCAGTAGCGCCTTAACATTTACAGGACAGGAAAATGTTTAACGTCAATTAAGTAATAGAAAGTAACATTTTGTGCTAAAGTTGGTGTTTTTTTTTTTAGAAAAAAGCTCTGGACACATGATATAAATTTGGAAAAAAAAGAAAAAGGCGAATTTCATACTCATGCCACAACTGCGACTAGATAAAAAGCGTTTTTATAAATATTTCAGAATGGACATTGCTTGTTTTGATGAAATATTAAATCTAATTAAAGATGACATCGAAAAACGATATACCAATTTACGAGAACACTACCAATTTACGAGAAGACTTAAATCGTATAAAATCGGATATTTCTTCACAAACTCTATTATCATTTCAGTTGAAGCCATCTTTGATTCGCAACGAAAACGACAGAAAACGCGGCTTGTCGCGAAAGAAATAAAATTCGCTGGAGTTTCGTTGTCGCCAGGCGAAATTTTCGCGCCAGTTTGTTGCTCCTCGTTATACGCCAAAGACTTTGATTCGACGAATATTTCGCGAGGCGAAAATTTCGCCGTCGCACCGAATTATTCGCGCCAGTGTGTGCATCCCTTGACAGAGAAAACTGGAGACGTTTGGAGGAGACACATGTCCAACAATTGATGTAAGAGGGGCTGAATGATATTGGAGCTTGGGTAATTAGGAAATTACACTGTGCACCAACAACTAAAAGATTGCTATTGCCTCACTGCCCGCTGCCTGTTGTAACTAGGTGGGGTCAGCCGCGTGATTTTCGGTTTTTCTACTGCGCGTAAATGTATTTTTGGCCTTTGCCTTTTGTTTTGTTTGACGATAAGCTGCGGTGTTTTTTGTTTTTTTGCAAAACAAGGTTTTCGGACCAAAGACATCCACCAGCTTTTTTTTAATGCATCGGTAACAATTTTTATCAATTTTTATGTTCTTAAAACATTCCTATAACCAACAGTTAGTCGAATGCTGCTACCAAACAAATTGGTTCTTATATTTGAGACTGCATCACAATCACAAAGCAGGTGTTCAGGAGTCTCTTCCTCATCCCCACAGAATCTGCAATCTCCTTGTTTTCCTAGGCCTATCTGCTTCAGGTGGCCTGTCAAGCGACAGTGTCCTGAGAGGAATCCTGTGAGTGAGCGTAAGCTTCTTTTGCTCATTTTAAACAAAGTTATTACTCCTTTCCCGTTCCCGGTTGTAACCTCCAAGAAGTTTCTTAGAGTGCGCCAACTCAGTGAGTGGCTCTTTCGTGTTCCTCCTTCTTTTGATCTCTCAATAGATATTTAACCTTATGTGATATACCAAAATTATTTAAAATTATTTGTAGCTTTCATCTTGTGAAAAAAAGTAGACCGCCCCGGAACATTTGGAATATCCTGTATTTTCGTAATCCTATCCTATTTTAATTTATTTTTGTTTCTTTGAAAATGGATTTTTTCCGATGTTTAGTGAACGGTTTTTTGGAACTATCAACTACTACAAACTCGGTTAAAACAAAACCCTCAACCCCCAACACAAATTACTATCTATTAACAAAACATAAACTATATTCAGTAATATACATTTATAACACCTACAACAAAATGACTAGACAACAAAGAGGTAACTTCTTTTTACACAAAATTATGTAGTATATAAAATGTCAAGTACTCACCACTATACAGCTGGAGGAGTGTTGTAGCTGCAAATTATTTAAAAATCATCAACCATTTAGTGGTATGACTCGAAAAAAAAAACATTAATTTTTGGGCGAAAACTTACAGTATTTGCCCGCCGTCGCCGTTCTTTATTACTGGAAAATCCATTAGGCATTGCGGTGTTCGAACTGGGCGAACAAATATTCATCAAAATCGAGAACTTTTCAGATTCGCTAAGCAACGTCGACTTGCCAGGACCTTCCGCAAATTCCTGAGGAGACAACGTCAAAAATCGAATATTTTTTATTGCGTCCCTAATTGTGGGTTGTCCGGGATTAGGATTGACATCACCTGCAAAGCCCACTAAACCAAAAATAGGAAGTCCTTGCAATTAGAATAAAGCAGTTTACCTAAATTATCATCGATTCTAGGTACCCTAGGGCTGGAAACTTGATTATATCGAGTTGCATATCGAGAAATTGCCGCAAATAAATCTATCTCTGACTGAATGTTTAGTTCTTCTTGTTCAAACAAAGTTATTACTGTGCTGAGTTCAACATCTTCAAAACTGGGTTCGTTAAGTACTTGCTGGGTTTGTTCGCACATGATCTACATCAAAACAATATAATTAGTTTTTTCCCAAATTTGGGTTTCGCATCTCAAAAAACCTCTGGCTACCAGATTTGAAAGTAATATGCTACAAAATGTACAATGAATTTTTAAAAACAATTTTTATTTTTATTTTTTAACTTTACCACCCTGTATTTCGAAAACGAAGGAATTTCGGAAGAAGAATCTCTAAATTAATGTGTTCTTATTTTTATACACTGGCAATATAACTTTATTTATCTAACCTAAATATTAATAAAGCCAATGTCACTCAAACCCCTAAATAAAATCTGGGGACTTTTTTTGGTAACTTTTGCTTATGAATGTCAGGCTTCTTCATTCGCTCCTCCTAGTTTTTAAATAGAGTATAAAAACAAAAATTTAGCAATGAATAATTGTTACACATTAATTAAATCAACACAAAAAAAAGCGTTGACAAAGTGTCAATTACTTAATTTTCGCATTCTCAATAAAAACAGAATTTTTGTTATTTTCGCAAAATTGCAAAAATTAAAATAGATGATCGTAATCAAAAACCGATACGTCGGATCTCAAATATGATATTGCCACATTTGCCACGTTGTAGAGGAGAAAAAGAGGTAATGGTTAAGTTCATTTATTTTCGGTTACCTCATCAGACAAATAAGCGAACAAATAAAAACTAATTTCGAAAATTTCGATTTTATTCGGATCGGTTGATTTCGGATCTCCGGAAGTAACCGGAATTTTTGAAATACTGAAGCGATATATTATTAAACTCTAAATTGCGCAATTTTGCCATAGTTTATTCCACTTTGTATCTCTTACCGTTTTTGAAATCCCTCTAATTAAACATTTTTTTGGGGCACCCTGTATAGCAAACTAGAGTTATTTTTTATGTTTAATCAAACCTTAAAATATAACGCAATTATCGTGAAACATCCTATATATTACAAAATTCCATATGGGAATTTTTATACAGTGCTTTTTTTTTATCGCGCAACATAGGATTTTACGTGCGAATTTTTTAAGCCCATGTTAGACCAGGTTGTTTTGGAACTACAAGTGTAAAACTTGACGGGTTTGTGTTCAGTACCCTGAAGCTTAAGTAAGTTTACCAATTCGGTCTAAAAAGTGTTTACAAACTAACGAAAAATCATCTTTTTTCGAAAAGATTTTATCTTTCCATGCTCCCTGTATGCATGGTAGGTGCTTGTTGTTTTTGATACTGGCAGGGCAGGTAGCAGGTAGAGTGACATATTTATTTATAACGTCAAAAGGACATTTAACGATCGTTTGGGATACTGTTTGGTTTCAAACGGAGGTCACTTTGAACAATTTATTTTAAAAAATACTTCTTCTGTACTTAATTCTTGATATAAAGTTAATATTCGCATTTTGACCACCCTGTTTTACTTTCTACACCAAATTTTAACTGCTACCTGCCCTGCCAGTATCAAAAACAACAAGCACCTACCATGCATACAGACCCGAAGAATTTTTAGTTCAATAATGAAGGGATGTGTAGCGAATAAATTTAATTCGACTGACCGAAACCAGAAACATAAATTTTCCGAAAAATTGAACATTCTAAAATGAATACTTGGTAAGTATAGAATATGGGGAATCGCATTAATGCCTCCGTTTTTAACTTTTTTGTTTTTGATTTTTTACCAAAACTTTTTTACTAAAGATGTAGCATTTATTGCAAAGATTTGAACAAACCTTATTTGTAATATTTTCAGTTAAATTTTTATGGATTTTTAAAATTCATAAAATGTTATTTTTAATAGGCATATTCTCGAAAAGGGCGCATAATAAATATGTTAATTAAATGTATCTCCTGTAAAATTTTGATTCAAATTTTATTTTATGAAATAACTAAGTTATTACGTTTTAAAACCCAAAAAACGCGAGATATGAGGGCAGCCAAAAATTGTAAAATTTTATTTTATAAAAATTAATCTGCATGAAGTAGTTTCTCCTTCAAAAAATTGACATGTATGTTGTCATTTTTTAAAAGACCTCATCCTAAGAGAAATACAACCCTTTAAAGATCAGAAAAATCGTTGTTTTTTTTTGTCATAATCTCAGACCGTTGAAAGTGAAAACGCTTCAAATTTGGTATAAGGACTTGAAACTGATGCTCATTACTGGGTCTTAAAGCCACTTACAAAAAACCCTTCAATGTAATCAATTACCATCCTTTTGAGCGAAGTCCCGAAATATAAAAATTAATGTAGCTCAAAATAAATGAACCAATTCTCTTGCATTGACAGCTTAGATCAAAAAAAAGTTACTCTCGTCAAGTAATGCGTAACAATTTTATAAGTACTTCTACCAAAGTTGATCTAAATTGCTTCAACCATCTCAGAATTATGACAAAAAATACGATTTTTAAAGCTGAACTTTGACGGGCTGTATCTTCCTGGGAAAGAGTTCTTTCGAAAAATGACAACAGTCTACTTATTTTTTTAAGGACGAACCACTTGTCCCCCCCACAAATATCAGTTTTTTTTGGGTTTTAAAACGTAATAACTCAATTATCTCATAGACAAAGTTTCAAATCAGAATTTTACAATAAATGTTTTCTTTTCCAAATTAAACAAAAAATTTTAAAAAAGTAATTTTTGAAAAATATTTAGTGACGTAGAAAATAAGGCGGGACAATAAAAACCATCCCTCTGTGTCTACGTAACTAGACAATTTTGACAAACATCATTAACATCACATAATCAGTATTAATTTCATAAGTGCTTGTTACAAATTTTATCAAAATTGCTTCAAACGGTCTGACAGTTATGACAAAAAAAAACATTTTTAAAACTGAAATTTGGGGACTGTATCTTTCTTAGGAAGCATTTTTTACAAAAATGACATAATGCATGTCAACTTATTATATTATTATAAGGAACTATTCTCAAACAAGATATTAATATTGCACTAATAAATGAAGAGACATTGGAAGGACTTGTTTCACCCAACTAAAAGAGAACAAAAGAGTTAAAAATGGGGGTAGTTTACAAAATATTATTTCTGGCTACAAGGGCGTATATCATTGGACTCATTGGGTAGATTTGCACATAAGAGGCTTCAAAACATCAATTTGGGAAAAAAATCTCAGGCAGCTCTGATCATTGTAAACAATCTCGCCACTTTGTTGATTTTAATAAATCTACCAGGGTAAGTCTTCAATGAAATTATAAAAAAAACATCTATGAGATAATAATGATGAATTTAAAAACACAAAAAATGAATCAATGAAATAACTGATAGCATATACTAAAAAAAGGTTAAAAAAAACTTTCTTATCCAGTGATACGGCATGAATGCAAACCCAGCCATTTTGAGAGGTGCGTCGCAGTTTATCTCTAATACTAATACTGGAAACTTTTTAATTAATTTTAAAATTAAATGTTCAATGCCTTATACATGGGTAAATTCTGTGTCCGTAACGAATTAAACTACACATTAAGGTAAGTTTTAATTCTAAGTACTCCATTCCAGCCGAAGTGGCAGTGACGCAATAAATGGTGACGTTCGATTGAAATTCACTGTAAATTAGTTCTCAAGCTTTTCTTTGATATTTTGTGGTTGTCGGCTTCTAAAACGGATCTTAAGGGTAAAACTGAAATTTATTCACTTCGTTTTCCACCGACTTAAAAAAACGAGCTGCTGTTCGCACTTACTCTAATACTTGGGCATTTTCGGTTACCGAAAATATAAAAATTACAAATACAACTAAACAAAATAAAAACTAAATCAATAAACTTAAAAATAATGACTAAATAAAAGGCTGTTTTGATTTGTTATTTATAGTTTTTGGTATAACTATAACAAAATAAATGAAGTAAAACTTTTCTGGCAAAGTGATTCTTGTACCAAATGAGTTCCAATCTTATAACTTTTTGATAAACAGTGTAGCTTTTTCTAAAAAAAATAAATTTTCAGCTTTTTGTCACTTTTCTTTATTATCTCGTTTAAGTTATGACAAATAATATGTTTTGAGATGAGTAAAATGCAAATCTGAAATTATTATTCAAACAATTTGACATATTCCAGTAATTTACTGACAATTATTAGAATAACTATCAAAAATACGTCTTGTTTCAAAAAAATGTCAGTTTGAGGTGTGACAGTCAGGGACAAAATCGCCTGTAAAACCTACTTGGGCTGAGAAAAAGACTGTTTTAAGCACAATTTTGGAATCCTCATTAATTTTCCTATCCAAGAAAAACACTACAAAATTTGGTACAATCAAAGAGAAAGAGGTGTCAAAGTTTGAACTTCCAGAAACACAGTTTGAAAGAACAGTCAGAGATAAAATTGCCTATAAAATCCACTTATGAGTGAGAAAATGACTGTTTTGAGCACAGTTTTAGAATTCTTATTAAATTTCCCATCTAATAACCTGAAAAACACTACAAAATTTGGTACAGTCAGGGAAAAAAGTGGTGTCAAAAATTGAACTGACAGAATCACAGTTTGAAAGAACAGTCAGGGACAAAATTGCCTATAAAATCCACTTGGAGTGAGAAACTGACAGTTTTAAGAACATTTATGGAATCCTTATTTAATTTCCTATCCAATAACCTGAAAAATACTTTAAAATTTGGTACAGTCAGGGAGAAAAGCGGTGTCAACATTTGAACTGACAGAAACACAGTTTAAAAGTCAGTCAGCGACAAAATTGCCTGTCAATCCCACTTGGAGTGAGAAAATGACAGTTTTAAGCACATTTTTGGAATCCTTATTATATTTCCCATCCAACAACCTGAAAATCACTCAAAAATTTAGTACCATCAGAGAGAAATGAGGTGTCAAAATTTGAACTGAAAGAAACACAGTTTAAAGGTCAGTTAGAGACCAAATTGCCTGTCAATCCCACTTGGAGTGAGAAATTGACAGTTTTAAGCACATTTTTGGAATTCTTATTAAATTTCCCATCGAATAACCTGAAAAACATTACAAAATTTGGTACCATCAGGGAAAAATGTGGTGTCAAAGTTTGAACTACCAGAAACACAGTTTGAAAGAACAGTCAGGGACAAAATTGCCTATAAAATTCACTTGGAGTGAGAAACTGACAGTTTTAAGAACATTTTTGGAATCCTTATTTAATTTCCTATCCAATAACCTGAAAAACATTACAAAATTTGGTACCATCAGGGAGAAATGAGGTGTCAAAATTTTAACTGACAGAAACACAGTTTAAAGGTCAGTTAGAGACAAAATTGCCTGTCAATCCCACTTGGAGTGAGAAATTGACAGTTTTAAGCACATTTTTGGAATTCTTATTAAATTTCCCATTCAATAACCTGAAAAAACACTACCAAATTTGGCACCATCAGGGAGAAATGTGGTGTCAAAGTTTGAACTACCAGAAACACAATTTGAAAGAAGTCTTTGGCAAAATTGCCTATAAAATCCACTTGGAGTGAGAAACTGACAGTTTTAAGAACATTTTTGGAATCCTTATTTGATTTACTATCCAATAACCTGAAAAATACTTCAAAATTTGGTACAGTCAGGGAGAAAACCGGTGTCAACATTTGAACTGACAGAAACACAGTTTAAAAGTCAGTCAGTGACAAAATTGCCTGTCAATCCCACTAGGAGTGAGAAAATTACAGTTTCAAGCACATTTTTGGAATTCTTATTAAATTTCCCATCCAATAACCTGAAAAACACTACAAAATTTGGTACCATCAGAGGGGGAAATGTGGTGTCAAAGTTTGAACTACCAGAAACACAATTTGAAAGAACAGTCAGGGACAAAATTTACTATAAATTCCACATGGAGTCAGAAAATGACAGTTTTAAGAACATCTTTGGAATCCTTATTTAATTTACTATCCAATAACCTGAAAAATACCACAAAATTTGGTACAGTCAGTGAGAAAAGCAGTGTCAACATTTGAACTGACGGAAACACAGTTTAACAGTCAGTTAGTGACAAAATTGTCTATAAAACCCACTTTTAAAAATAAAATACAAGATAAAATATTTACTTTAGTGGTATTTACCCATCACTAAAAATAAGCAAGTTGCAGGAAAAACCAGAAGTCCTTTTTAAAAATCTTTTAAATGAACTGCCCCCATCAAATTTTCAAAATTATGGTTATTACCCTGTAATGGTGTCTTCCTAAAATTTAGTTTTATTATTTTCCTAAAAATATAGTTTTATTATCATTTGAGGCCCTAATAATTCCCAAAAACAAGCACCCTATTAAAGAAAGTTTTATCAAAATAGGATTCAGAATACAAGAGGTTTAAAAAAATGACCCAAAAAATTTACTGGTTCTAGTTGAGGTAGCATCAATTGCAGTCATGCAGTTTATTTTGTACATACCTTAATGCATCTGGCCATTAACTGGGGTTCCTCAAACAACTTAGCAAATTCATAAGCCCTGCAGGCATTATTGGGTTGCAAATCTGACCACAAATAAGTCATACACTTAGTTAACAAATGAGGCAACATGTACTTTTTTGCTCCATAACACAATTCACAAGCTTGATCAAAGGAGGTCAAATTAATTTTGTCAGTGTAAATGTACCTTAAATACAAAATAAATGTAATAAAAGTACCTTGTTTGGTTAAATCAAATCCCACTCTAATAAAGCTTTAAAGGCATCAGGTTGAACATCCAAAATTGCTATAGGATTGTTTTCAGGAATGCCACCAAAAAACATGGCTTCAAATACTGGACTGGACATTGCCAAAAACAGTTTATGGGCTTCAAAGACTTGTTGATTAGGCTCGGAACCCACAATAAACCTGCAATCACTCCATATACCACTTTCTAGTAGGTATTGGCCTCGCTCTTTGA
Source organism: Ips typographus (assembly GCF_016097725.1). NCBI lineage: Eukaryota > Metazoa > Arthropoda > Insecta > Coleoptera > Curculionidae > Ips > Ips typographus. Next base: position 859,390 of record NC_138427.1, read on the forward strand.
CATAATTTTTACTGGACTGCCAATCACATAGGACTGGGGCTAGATTCATCTAGAAAAAAGTCAACTTTGTAAAATATTGCCAGAATATTGCAAATTATTGGTGTTTTAAAATAGTTTTACCTTGGGAACTGTCCAATTGCACTTTAAATACCTAAGAAATGTTAACACCACCAATTTTAAATTCACTAGTGCCCTGATAAATATGTAATTATAAGCGTTTAAAATTGTTTAACTGCTTAATTAATTGAAACTGAAACATTATTTACATATTATTTGTTTATGTTGTTTATAGAGTAAATTATTAATTAAAAAACCAAATAAAAAACAAATCTTAGGTAATTGTCAATGTCAATATTGTCATTTGTCATCTGTCGAGTGGTTAGGTTAAGACTAGAGCTGGGTCGAAAGTGCATAAAACCAGTATATCTCCCCAAACTAGTGGGCAAAGCGGGCAAAGTAATGATACGGGTCCACTTGATACTTTTGATTATTGCCCTGCGGTGTTTACTACAGAACAAGTTGCCCGCTACTTTTCTATACAGATCACTGTTTCATGTATCTGTGCTAGAAATGTTACAAAACTCTCGACAGATTTCTTTGCTCGCTATACTGTTATTTTCGGTTTGAAAATTTGAGTGTGGCGACTCACTTCGCACACGACACGTCCACATAATCGAATGCTGGTGCCGTAAACGAGCTCTGCTGCCATAGCATTAAGGTCTTCTTTATTGCGGTACACATTCCCAGCAAGACCAAGGGAAGAGCATATACCCAGTCCTTATTTTCGTGTAATTTTATAGCGCTTTTGAGTTGGCGATGCATTCGTTCTACCACCCCGTTCGATTGAAGATTACTTTTTGTAACTGCTATATGTAGTTAAATTGTGACAGACGATGCGAACTTCATGTTAGCAGAGTTTTTGATTCGTAGTGCCATCTGAGTTATGGGAACTATACCCCATAACTGGTAATCCCGACGTGATCTGAACACGCAATCTTCTGGCTGCAGATAATATGGAATCACTTTCAATGTTAAGACGGTCGCATTTCATGTTCATCGCTGCACAGCCGCAATTCGTTACCAACTTCGTCCTTGCCTTCAGTCAATCCACTATTACTCTTCACTACTTCATTTAGTACTGAGGCGACACATTTCGCACACGTCCAGACAGATAGCACCACGCATCAAAAACTTGTGGCGGTCACTATGCTTTTTCCTGACCACCTGGGGCCAACCTTGCTTACCTGAAGTTCCACGGCACGACGGACTTTGATTCAGTGACGTGTTCAGCAACCGTTTCGTTATTGTTGTTGTTGACTGTCAGTCACAGACTTGAGCGTTCAAGAGAGTTCAAGGTCTCTCTGCAATAGGACAACCTTTGGTTGTAATGAAGTGTTGGACGTTGTGTTTTGGATTTGAGCCCAAGGTTGAAGGTCTAGTGATATCTACTCAACTCATTTAAAAGATTTTGAATACCAGAGTCATTGCCAACAGTGAGATTGCTGTAAACCCGAGAACGGGAGGTGCCAGCTGGACATCCAAGTTTGGTGGAACTGTCAATGAGCCTTCTAGGTATTTCTAAGGTCTATCAACAGTCAAAAATGTTCGATGAAGTCAGCTCCTATAATAGCTTGAGAAACATTAGCAATTATGAATACCCACTTGAATGAACGACGAAGGTTGAGATCCAGCGTCAAAAGCTTTTCTCCAAAAGTGTCAATGATTGTATTGTTGGCAGCATACAATTTGAATTTTGAGGCTGAAGGAAATTTCTGTCTTGTCATTGACTTTGGCAGAACAGAAACAGCTGATCCAACTGTGGGCGACATGCCTTGCAACTACTGACTCTCACAAATATGCAACCAGCAATACAGTTCTGATTCTCCAATATCACGCCGTCATTCCCAGACAGTAGATAAGTACTTATATAAGGTCCACGTCGCATACTGACGTGTGTATAAGGCAAGGGGCTGCCAAGCCTTACTGACGAGTCCAAAAGGCAGCTCCTGGGACGAAACACACATTACTACGTCATACCCCTTTTCTCGGTATGTAACCTCCACAACAGTCTGTCACGATTAAACGACAGTTACAAGTCATCTTCAATCCTGTGTATAAGGCACGGAGCTGTCAATCCTTACTGACGACTCCAACGACAGCTTCCGGGACAAAACACACTTTATCGGTCAATAGGCAAGACGCCCCAGGCAAGTCCACATGACATCACGTCGGGGTCATCAGTTATAGTTCCCATAAAGTTGAAGTGAGCGAAAGAATGACAAGAATGGCGCATGACATTGATTGAAGAAGATGTCAATTTACCAGCAAGATCAGAAACCATTGTTAACATTCACCTGGATGAAGATATTGACTGAGTTTGACTGAAATCAACTTAACTTCAGCTAGTAGAACCGAGATATAAGCGCAAGACGACTCTGTGAAGAAGGGAGTGCTTGTGGCTCGAACTCTAGTTCAACAGAAAGACGGCCAAGCGTATGTGAAGGTGGCTAACTTGAAAGAATGTGACCAAATGTTGAAAAAATGCGACGTCGTAGCCAAATCTAAGCCAGTAATAATGGAACTACAGAGGCGAAAAAGGCGAAACCAAATCTCGAGACTAACTCTTCTCAGTGGAAAATTCCAGCATCACTCTGAAAGGACAAAAAAAAAATTTTGGCAATCTGCTTCTTAACTAGAATGTGTTTGCCTTAAAGTAGATTTGGGAAGAACTCATTTGGTGAGACATAAAATTGAAACCGGTGACCATTTGCCAATCAAGCAGAGTCCCAGAAGAATCCCATTGGCTAAACAAACGGAAGTGGAAAATCTGACAAAAGATATGGCGAATGTAAACGTTATCGAGCCATCCACCAGCCCTGGAAGTTCTCCTGTGGTGGATGGGACTACAAGATTTTGTGTGGACTACAGAAGACTGAATGACGTTACCAAGAAGTACAGTTATCCTTTACCAAGATTAGACGACACCATCGACACTCTGGCCAATGCAAAATGGTTTTCTACTTTTGACTTAAAAAGTGGATATTGGCAGGTGGAAATAGACTTGACAACGGGACAAGGAGAAAACTACCTTTTCAACTGGAAACCGCCTGTCGCATTTTAACGTTATGCCTTTTGCACAGTGCAATGCCCCTGCAACTTTCGAAAGACTGTACAGGCTGTACTTCGAGGATTAACCTGGAAAACCTGCCTTGTTTACTTAGATGACATCATCATCATGGGAAAAACAGTCAAAGAGCACCTACAAAACATCGAAGAAATCTTCAAGAAGTTCCGGGGAGCAAATTTGAAATTAAATCCGAAGCTTTTTCCAGGAAGAAGTTGAGTACTTAGGACATGTCATCTCGTCAGAAGGCGTAAAAACAGATCCGAAGCAGCAAAAACTGGCTAACTCCTAAGGACAAGCACGAATTAAGAACGTTTTTGGGATTGTGCTCATACAGAAAGTTTGTTCGTGAATTTTTCCATATAGCCAGACCTTTACACAAATTGACAGAAAATAACCAGCCCTTCGAATGACCAACACGCCAAATCATGGAGAGTCATGGAAGCCCTTTGTTCACCGCCAATCTTCGCTTACCCACGACCTGGTGAAAAGTTTATTGTGGACGCAGATGCTAGCAACACTAGTGTGGGCGGAGTCTTGTCTCAAAAACAAGATGGAGAAGAACGAGTAATAGCATACTTCAACAAAGCATTATCAAAACCAGAGAGAAATTATTGTTACCAGGAAGGATCTGTTAACCGTAGTGAAGACAGTTGAACACTTTCATAAATAGTTGTATGAAACGCAGAGGCTGTGCGAAGACGACCTTGTCCAGAGGGTTGTAACCACTGCAAGCGGCTCGAAGTGGATGAGTTTGGAAAGACTTGCTGAAGAACAGCTTTGAAAAATGACGTCGCAAGGGAACAGAAAAACTTGTCCGCAGAATAAAGACAAGACTTCGACTTCGGACCGATAATTGGCTGGAAGGAACTTGGTGAAAGATCAAAGGGGGAGGAGATTTCCGCTAAGTCTCCAACATTGAATGATAATGGGCTTTGTGGGAGTCTCTTGGGAGCGGCTACAGATAGTGCTTCCAAGAAACCGAGTAAATGAGGTATTGCAAAAAAAGGCACATTGGAATTGGTGGTGGACACTTGGGCATTAACAAGACGCTGAATAAAGTCCGGGAAAGGTTCTACTGGCTACGTAGTCGAGCAGATGTACAAGATTGGTATAGACGTTGAACAGTTACAGAATTTCGAGCACACTAGTAATTTTTGGATTCAACTATTCAGCCTGCATTAAATGGCTATTTCAGGTTTTTTAATTACATACAAGCCCAAATAAAGGTTTGGCAGTCCCTATTGACTGATCCTTGAGTGATTACTTTTAAATACATAATCTAAAGTCTTGTTAATAAGAAGCAGCTAGCGCTACTTTGATTGAAGATTAATCAGTCAAAATCGTACTTCTTTTAAGTATATGCTTGACAATTTTTTATAAAACGCTTTTATTACTGTGTAAATCGACATTCGACAGTATACAAATTATTGATCCTTCGAGTAGGATTTTGGTAAAATTTGATGGTTTATTTGTCAGATTTATTGTTTGATCGCATATCGGAATTGTTGGTTTCCTGTGAATCTTAAAATAAAATGTGAAAGGTTTTGAATAAATAAACCAAACTTTTTATTAGTAAAATTTATTTGAATATTAACTACAACTGAAATAAGTTATGTGGCAATTCTTCTAATAATCAATAACAATAACATTTTATATTAAAGCACTACACATAAACCTGTGTATTTACAATATAGTACCGCAAGATTGCAACTTGAATCGACAAAATTACATGATAACAATGAAATACTAAAAATTTTTTATAACTCATTTATCTACCTAATAACGATTTTACAATATTAGCAACAAGCATATCAAATCAAAAAAAAATTAATAAAAATATGTTCAGTTTTGTGAAATGTCCGCAAAAGAGGCGTACTATTAATATAGATTCAGAAAAGTACATATTATCAGCATAATTTCGATTATAATAGCAACCTGTAAATAATTGCAAATTTATTTATTTATTTATTTGTGACTGACAACTTTCAGTGAAATTGATTGCAAAAAAATGCGATATAACTTTTAAGTCGTCTGTAGTAGGTAATGTAGTAGTATCTTGAACTTTGCCCTATTGAAGATTCTTTTCCATCAAATCTCAAATCCTTTTTAATTATAAATCTTTGCTAAAGTTGGTTTTGTTTGTGTTCGTCAACAGACGTCGCTTTATTAACTCAAACAAACTAAATGCAACCCAGATGTATGTAAAATTAAATGCACTAAATATTACAACAAATACCAAGAACCACAAAATTTTGATTTTTTTTTTTCATTCAAATTATTCAATACACAACAGAAAATGTTCCTTAGGGAAATAAAAATATAGGTTGGGCGACCCCAGATGAGGTATAGGGATGCGTCCCAGAGACACGCGGGAAGAAATTGGATCCAAACCGTCCAAGACAGACTCCACTGGATACAACTGGAAGAGGCCTACGTTCATTAGTGGACGATGATGGGCTAATAAATAGGACTAGGATTGAGAAGAACAAAAAACGCATGTAAAAGAATTGAAATTATGTGCATATTCTGCTACTCTTCAAATTTCAGTTCACATAAAATATGTTCACGATCTTTTTGGATCTAACCTACAGATGAGTCAGAGGGAAAAATCCAGGAAAACCTTTGGAAACGGTTTACACCCAAGTTTAGAACAAAAAATTGTGGACGACAAAAGAAATTATGCATGTTGTGGAAAAAAGGAGAAAACATAAGAATGATGCCACAAAAAGTACCAAAAACTCAACAGAATACTACAAAGAGGATCGGGGAAGTGAAACAGAAAGAGATGTAGATGTCAAGAAATTGAAGAACTACAAAGTGAAAGAAGAAAAGCGTAGGCACGAGATATAGCACGACAACACTATGCAAGTGCTGAGGGACACTGTATTAGATGTCAAGGATATTAGAATCATATAAGTAACTTATACTGGAACCAAACAACCCTCATTAAGTTCAATACAAAGGAAGAGAGAGAAGACAAATCTTTATCAAAATATCAAAACTTTTTAAAAGCCAAAACATCAAAGCCAGAATCCTTCGATGTTAGTACACTCTTTCTATGGAGTAGTATCATAAACATTGACAGAGGCGACCCAAAAAACTTTATAAGCATTTGAAATGTTGGTATACAGGAGAATTCTGACGATCTCATGGGTGGACAGAATGTCTAATGAGCCTGTACTGGAAAGAATAAACAATGAAAGGGAAATGATAAACTACACTCTATAAACAGAAGAAAACTTGAATATCTGGGCCATATAATTTGAAACGAAAACAAATACCAGCTCCTTAAGGAAATTCCCCAGAAAAAAGTCTATGGCAAGAGAGGACCCCGAAGGCTCAGAATATCATTGATGAAAAAAACAACTACTGACTTATTCAGAGCAGCCAACAAGGTTATCACAGCCAGGATAATCGCCAATATTCGGAATGAATAAACATTTGAATAAAGGATTTTACCCTATCCATGGAATTTTAACATTTTGTCCTTTGTTATGAATGTTATGATTGTATGCCAATTTTTCTTCTAATTTCTTAGTCATCTTGCCAATTAGCAATAAAAAACTAACTTCCAAAAGACGAAGTATCTGATGAGCAAACTATGAAAAATTGGGTTTGTAGAAGTGTTGGTTTAACAAATAACTCAAGTGCATTAACAAATAATATATTTATAGGAGGAAAGTGATATACTATTAAGTTGTCGTTTAACCTTAAGCAAAGATTATAAAATCTTGCACGTTATTTGATGCTTGCGGTTACATGAATAAAATGTTGTGGTTATTTGTCATGTTGTCCTAACATCATGGATATGATGAAGGCTTCCACGGCCGGTCAAAACTTAAATATGAAGGTTATCCGGGCTTATAAGCCGTGGTCCAATGGAATTTCTATTCAAATATCAGATCATTGACTCGAGAGTACGGAAGAGCACTTCGACCGTTATGTCATCGCCTTTGATAATGTCCGCCGCAGATGTGGACAAAACCTCAGGAAGAAATTCCATTGGACTAGGGCTTATAAGCCCGGATAACCTTCATATTTCAATCATGGATATGGTTTATGTGCTAAGTTTCAAAAAACTTCAAATCAAAACTTTTCAAAAGCTGTTCACATACTTTTTGTTGTTTGTTGATAGTTTGTTTAATTTTCCATAAGTGAAACAGACATTTAAGTTCCATAATGGCTGGTTGGGCGTTAAAAATGCAGCATTTATGTGTAATCAGTCTAACATTTATGTTTCACCTATGCATTATTAATAGGTAATTAATACCTGGGAAACGGTGTAGGTTATAATAAGTGCCAACTGAAGTCCGAATGAGTTATCCAATATTTTGCAAACCAAAAAGGTATACATACTTAGTTGGTATCTCTAAGATCAATATGGTTTTCAATTCCCAATTCCCAATGTAAATGAGGAATTCTTTGAATAAAAATTTGTAAATTGTTGGATTGGTCGGGGAAATCAATCACCATGGCCAGCACAGCCAACACTGAAAAAACACTTTTAATTCGACGACTCACCTAAGAAATACTTATAATTTTTATTAATAACAGCTATTGGATTGGACATCTTGTTTTGGCTAAAATCTTTTTGCTAACAATATTTTACTTGATATGAAATAGCTGCTCTACTATTTTAGGCATGTTTTTAGTTTTTGAATAGAATATATTTACCATAAGTAAGTGGTTGATTCATTACAAGTCAATTAATAAAATGCGGTATTTGTAATAAGTAAGAGACCTTTTTAAATTAGGTTACTATTTTCCAAGTATAGATAAAATCGCGTCATTTGTGGGAAACCTCTGTAAACGGCGGTGGTAGATCGGACACGGGTACGGTTAGTACTAGTTGATAGTTATGTGCCTTGAGTATTTTACCCTCCACCGCGACCGCAGGTCTATTGTGGCTCACACATAAGTTAAAGCTCATCCAGAATACTCGACTCCCTGACGATCCGAATAACTGCTCTGGATGAGAGGTTGTCCAGGTCTCCTGGGCGTACATCCGCCCGTTCAAACATGGAAGACCTGGAGTTGGCCAGAGCCGGATAACGGCACAGTAGGTGCGCGACCGACTCGCCATCTTCCATACATCAGCGGCATTCGGCGTCTTCCGCCAGGCCTATCCGGTGCATGTGAGCCCTTAGTGACACTCACCTCTTCACCTCACTCACCCCCACTTCACCGTGCGCCATACCGAGTGCCGGTTCTGGGCCGATGTAGGCCGCCTCCGAACCCAGTTTAGCCAGTGTGTCGGCTTTGGCATTCCCTGTGAAGTCGGAGTGACCCGGAATCCACATCAGGGTAACGCTGTTGGATTTTCCAAGAGTGTTAAGGACTTTATGACAGCCCAGGACCGCCTTTGACATAAAGCGACCTGAGGAGAGGGCCAGAACAGCGGCCTCACTGTCTGTGAAGATTTTTACCGATTTCCGCCAGGGGTTTTTTTTTTCATCATCTCCCTAGAGCAGATCTCGATGGCGTAGAGTTCAGCCTGCAGGACCGTCGGTGTTTGTCCCAGTCCCTCAGAGATCCCCGCCTTGGCACAGAAAGCCCCGGCTCCAGTCCCTTTTGAGGTCTTTGAGCCGTCGGTAAACCAGCAGATATCTGCTCGAAGTAGGTCATCAGCCCATTCTGCCCAGGCCACTCTCGACGGGACGAGGGTCCTGTAACAGAAATCGGTGGCAGTCGTGCCCGACCGAACATCGGAGGGCATAGCAAGGGACTCGTGATTTAGAATTTCCGTGGCCCACGAGGCTCCATGTATGTGGCCAGGACACGGATAATATGAAAGAGCCGGTAGCAGGCCGTCCTCGCTTCTCTCTTCAGCGGGAGCTGAAGGGGGGGTAAGTTAAGGAGGTACTCTAACGCAGACGTGGGCGTTGTCTTGAACGCCTCCGTGATTAAAAGGCATGCCTGTCTTTGGATGGAAGACAGTTTCTTCGCTACGGCTACCAGACTAAGGCCACGTAGGTCAGCACAGGTATAATTGTGCTGGTGTAAAGCCAATATAGCTGCTGGGGCCCTAGACCCGAGGATTTCCCGCAGATGCTTTTACATCTCCAAAGCAGGATTGTAGCTCTACTGACTAGTCTGTCCACATGAGGGTTCCAGGTGAGTGTTTTATCTAGAATGACTCCCAGATATTTCACCTGCGCCGCATATGGTATTGTCTTACCAGAGAGGGAGGGCGGTTTAAGAAACTCCAACTTCCTCCTTTTGGTAAAGGGTATAATTACTGTTTTGAGCGGATTTACCCTAAGGCACTCCTTCTCACATTGAGGACCTCCTGAACGGTGGGAGAATAGTCGTCGTCCCGGAGTCCTTTAATGAGTACGGCTAGATCGTCAGCATAAGCCTGGACCTCGACGTTCCAAAGAGCAAGGGTGGCCAGCAGACTGTCCACCAAGATACACCACAGCAAGGGAGATAAAACCCCTCCTTGCGGGCAACCCCTCACTGGACGGAAGCCGACTATCTCTCCCTGCAGCTCGGACGTGACAGTCCTTTGTGTTAGCAGAGCCTCCATCCATCTATAAACGTTGGGTTCTGCTCCCCTCGCCTTGGCCGCCGCCGTGAGTGATGAGGAGAGTGCATTGAAAGGCACCTTCTATATCTAGAAAGATGCCAACTGCTATTCCTTTACTCTCGAGGGTAACTAAAGTACTAAATGCGACAGTGAACTAGAACAGTTAAGCTGTTAAGAGTGTGCGCCTTATTGTCAGCGATAGAAAAAATTAGGTAAACGTAAACCATTAATACATTTTAAAGACTTTTTGTTCATTTTTTGATATTTGGGTAGTTCCTGACCAAGTCAAGGCTTTTCGTTGCATATCTATCTGGTGCAGCGTGCACGTTCCAACGTCAACGACACATCAGAGTATTATTTAAAATAGCCAAACCATACCCAACCCACTCTTTATAAAAGTAATTTAGTCGAGTGGGGCTTGGGCGAATATATTTCGGTGTTCGATGGTAAGCATAATATTTAATTATACTATAATTTAGAGATTTTGTGAACTAGGGAATTGCAAGACCAACTATAATAAAGGTAAAACTTACAATGAAGATTTTGAAGATGCACACCCATGTTAGCTAAGTGTCGTTTTTGTATCTGTACTTACTATACGTATTTAACTACCTTTATTAGACATAGATAATTCTGATGTGCAACTTTGATAAAGTCACATCGTATTTCACATTTAATAAGCTTGGATTCCAAGATTCCAAATTTCTGAAAGTTATTAAGTGGGTACATATTATTTGTATTATTTTTTTATAGTTTAGAAGGAATAACTGACAAAAGTTTTCCACTCCTCACTGAGGACATTATCGAGAACAAAATATTCCCAAAATATAGAATTGTTTCTTCTATGGACGGTCTCGCAATGCAACCTCCTGCATAGCAACAACATTTAATTGAAGCTATCTATATTCGTGCTTGGTATCAAATGTATTATGAATGTGATATACAAATTTCCTTAACTAGAAAGTAATTTAATCAAACCAAATAAATTATCAAGCTAAACTAAAAAAGTACTTTAGCTAAAAGAAACTAAGATATTTGCAGGTATTTTGCGACTTGGCGCCTAGTTAATACAAGTTTTTTGTTGAGAATAAAATTTATCGGTGAATTTGGCATTATTTAAGCAATATTTCCATCGTTTACCTATCACCTTAATAAATAATTTAAAATTATTCAGTAACAAACTTTCTGATTACTGCTGTTTTTGTGACATATCTCACATGGTGACCCTGACGTGATCACGAGAGATCAACAAATAGTACGTGGTTCTGTAACTACAACTTGTGACTAAAGTACGTGTAAATCACGATTACTTCCAAGGATTTACCTGAAGCAAACATGAGTCAACTGTAGTTTTACCCTCCCAGCAAACCAGCAACCTCCTGCTGAAAAATGTTTGCCTCAAGCACCACTCAACCAGACTTACGTAAATAGGGTGAGTAAAAATTCCATCTGAATCGCGGAAAAACATTAAAATCTGACAGATGCAAGTTGAGGATCAGTTTTCAAATGCCAACATGATACTTGAGAAAACCAACTTTAACCCCATTCTGCCACACGAGACAGTGAAGTAGCTGAGTTAATACCAGATTTTCTTTTCCAACCACAAACAGCACATCCATACACTGGTATGCGTAGATTACAATTGAAATTTGAAGAGTCTGATGGCAGAAAATTGAACAAACTCACTGAACTTGATTTAGGTGACCGCAAACTATCTCATCAATTACTGCGTAAAATAAAAGTACTGGCAGGAACACAAGTACAGCTAAATTTTTGAATTATCGACGCTCAGCTTTTTAACGGAAGCTTTCCACTCCCACAGCACCATTCAAAAATGATTACATTTTAAGACTTGAAACACAAGTTACACAGCTTTGCTCTTCAATCAACACTCGGAAACCCATTGCGACCTGCTCCAGCAGCTGCAGTAAACAGCAGTCTAAATATCAACATCATACTACGGATCCCGCTTTATTTATGTTGGTGCCACAACAGATATGACAATAAAATCAGAACCTGCAGAAACTTCTAAGACGGAGTTATATTAATGCTCGATTGCACCGTTAGTTTAAACGTTGATTAAACACTTAGACCCAGTTGTACAATAGTGGTTCAACCTTTGAACCTGGTTTATGTCAGAAATGGCACTTTGACAGCAATGCATTTCTTATGGAAAAGTTCAACTACCAGTTGAAGTTCAACTGAACCACTCTTTGAACTGTGATTGTACAACTGGGCTTTAGTTAGTCAGTGACATGCAAATATAATAGACCAAATCAGTAATTAGGTTTTAAACATTGTTTAGGCGAACGATGCAAACGGCAATAAGAGTTTTTAGGACTGAAGGGCTGGTAGCAATTTGTGAGTTAGTTAGTTGACAAGGCGTGTCACTCACAGCTTCATCCTAACCGAGCCCTTTTTTATGTATATACAGGGTAATTCAAATTCGACCCTCATTATTGGGATCTCGGAAAGTATAAGAGATACGAGAAAGTTTAAATTCTGGCAAAGTTGCTCAATTTAAAGTTAAACCAAATACCGTTTTAAAAATTTCGATTTTCCTAGTACTTCTGAAGATATCCGAAAAAAACAAATTTTTATTTTTTGTTTTTATTTATTTTTAACCTTATTTGAAGAGATATCCTAAAACCGAAAAAACATTTTCATTGCCACTTTTTATCAGCTATACCAGGGGTTCCCAAACTTTTCCAGTTTGCGGCGCACTTACAGGTTTGGTATTTTGTCAGGGCGCCCTCACTCGCAATATGTCTATATAGTCGGGTACAAGAAAGTTACAAAACACACAACTCTAACCTAACGCTCGAATAGGTTTATTATTGAACACAAGAATACATTATAATTAAAGAAAAAAAAATCAATGTGATGAATGAACTTGGTGATCTCCACAGATTTTCTCAAAGCGAGGAATAAGGTTTGACACTGCCACTCCCATTTCTTGCTCCACGTTGATCTTTGAAGGATATTTGTTCTTTATTACAGCTACAGCTGAAAATCCGGGTTCACATAAATAGGATGTTGCAAAGGGGATTAAAATCCTTGAAGAAAGAGTTGGATATTCATTTTTAATGGTTACTCAAAACTCCACCAATTCAGAAGTAGCGAATTGTGTTTTAAGGCTGTTGTCACAAGAGAGTTCAATAAGACTCTCTTCTTCTAGTGAAGTGAATTCTGGTGGATATTGTGTATGAAAAGGATCTTGGCAAATTTTTCGACATTTTCTTCAGTAAAGTATTTTGCAAACCATTCTGTGAATTTGGAAAGATGTTCCGTGAAAAGGGAGAGCAAATCTTGAGAGATAACGAGGTTATTAGAAGCTGAGAAATTATATAATTGTGCTAGTGCTAGCTCTCGCGTCGTCCTGTACCTAAATGTGACTCAATATGAGCGACATATTAAAAATTTTAAACGTCAAAATAGTACGTTTAATTCTGATTTTAGTCATGTATGACAACTTATGATTTGTTTCATAAATGACGAAATAATTCAATAAAAACTAATTTTACCTCAATAAGTTGACTTTGAATTTATGAGAAGTTTTATGAACATGACTTGACAGGATCTGTCAAACGCTATCATTTAGACTGCATTACTTTCAATTAAATTTGTATTCAAATGAAAAACTTTATTAACCACTTTTACACATTATTTTTATTTTAAGATTTATTAGAAATTTAATACGAGCACTTTGAAACCAAATCAACGTACTTACTTTTATGTTTCCAAGTGAGAGGTCATCATTTTGAAAACTTCAGTTTTTTTAAGTTTTGTTTTTTCTTAATCGTTAAGTGTAATTTAGATTAACCTTGTTGTTTTAAGAAACACCAAATTTTAGCACAAATGAAGCTTCTTCCTAGGATACTATTCTGACCGCCGCCATATTGGAATTAAACCTGTCAAGGTGGCCATTTTTACCAATTTTGGCATGAAGAACATGAATCCGGTGTCCGTTTTGCTGTAACTGCCGCCGTTTTGTCACCGACCTTGAAATTATGGCAATTATTTTGGCAGTTTTCAAGACATGGTACCCATAAAAAATACCCCCTATAAAAACGTCAAAATTCTATTTATTTTTTATTTTTTAGGGTCAATCGGTGTGTTGTACGGAAAATTTTTATATTTAATTAAAAAAGCGTCTCTTTGAGGGGCATACATAGTAAAAATTTCACACTGCTCACTCAAACCGTTTTCGAGAGATTTAGCAAAATGTCCATAAAGGTAATCAAATTTGACGCCCTCTAGCGACCAAACGGGGCAACTTAACAGTGCGCGCTCAACGTCACGTAATAGCTCCATTCATTAGCTACCTACGATCATATGATATGTCTACGGAATGTTTCAAATAATCAATTCATTTTTTAAAAAATGCACCGACATTTTCTTCAAGTGAAGGGTTTTCTTGGCCTACTACACTGATCGGCGCCATATTGGATTTAGACGTGTCAAGGGGCCATTTTTAACTAATTTTGGCATGAAGAACATGAATCTGGGGTCCGTTTTGCTGTAACTGGTGCCATTTTATCATCGACTTTAAAATTAGGGCATTTTTGACGGTATTCAAAGCCAGCTAAGGCAAAATTAATTTTTATTAAATTAATTTGTCATTTATAAAGCAAATCATAAGTTGTTGTCATACATCACTGACTTCAAAATGAAATGCTGTATTTGGTAGTGTAAAAATCCAATATGGCGTCCATAACAAAAAAGAAAGTTGATGATGACTGCCAACAGACGAAAAGTCGGGCAGCAAATATGCAACCGTCATCGTATAGCTGATAAAAAGTGGCAATGAAGTAATGTTTTTTCGGTTTTGGGATATAGCTGCAAATAAGGTTAGAAGGAAATAAAAACAAAAAATCAAATTTTCAGTTTTTTTCGGATATCTTCGGAAGTACTTGGAAAATCGTAATTTTTAAAACGGTATTTGGTTTAACTTTAAATTGAGCAACTTTGCCCCAATTTAAACTTTCTCGTATCTCTTATAGTTTCCGAGATCCCAATTGTGAGGTTCAAATTTGAATTACCCTGTATACATGGACTTGTCGATGATCTGAACATAGCATCGATTGTTAATATATTCTGCCTGAAGAAGGTTGTTCTTCGTTGATGTTGATTGTACTCAAAAAATGTTGGGTTATTATTTTGATGAGCAGCTTCATTGGTCTTGCTTTTCTCGTAGATCGGGAATGCAATGTTAGATTTCCACATTCTGGGGTACTTCTTTAGTGGACATAGTCATACTGTAAGGGTGTAATAGTTCGGTCATCATCTCATCGCCTCCATAATTGAGCATAATATTTTTTCTAAATGTTTTTTTTTGAAGTTTGAGCACACATTTCCCCCAACAAACTTTGCTTAGCAAACAACTCCTTTTAAAGGCATAATCCATTATTATGGCAGAAAATTACATTACTTAAAACGTTTTCATTTAGCTGATTATGCCAAAGAAAAAAATAAAAAACTTAAAATTAATAATTTTTTGAATTTCATTAATTTTGTCTTGTCGTCAAACTTTCTCTTGCAAATCTTTCTGGTGCCCTTATAAGGATAGTGTCTCTCTTGAATTTTGGTAGAGAATCAAAGTTGCTATAGCTCTTTATTTTAGCGTTTGCGTGAGTTCTCTGTTAAGGAAAAGAAATAAATAAAGAAGGTTGATTTGTCTGAACTAATTAAATTAATTATAAACAAAAAGAAAAACGAGATTCAAATATATTGTGTGATTACTTTAGGGTAACCTTAGGGTGATCATTTCGCACTGATATTGAACAAAACTAAAGATATACATGTAACAATACTCAACTTTAATTAGATTGTATTGCGCTGATATCAAGCGGTGATAATTCGAAACAAAATAGTTTAATTGCCTAGCCACTAACCCTTAACAACTACTAAATAACGATTCGTTTTCATTTGAACGATACATAATAATATGTTTCTACAGAGTGTTCCTTACTTTTTCTTTTGTATATATTATTAGAATTATTGTAAAAGGTGATGTTAGAATTCGAAATTGAATTGTCATAACTGTCGTGATTTCTGTTAAAATTATAAATATAAAACGTAAAGTATTAGCGAACCCTCGACGGGAATATCCAAATTGGGGCCTGAGGTCACAGTTTCTCCTTGGCCGGGATCCAGATTGTGGGGCCCGATTGTTCATTAATGATTTCCTTCACTTGGGCGTAGACGTCCTCCGGTGTGTCGCCTTGAACCACAGCTAAAAATTTACCAAACATTTAAAATCTGTTTTATACCAGATTTCTTCTGACCTATATTCTAGTTAAAAACTAGAAGGAGCGATTATGAATTAGGTTGGCAATAGTAATCGGCTAGTCGGCGGAATGATAACACAGCAGACATCATAAATGAACAGGTTATTTCAAAAACCACCCGCTCTGTGTCTCAGTCAAATGTGTTTATCATCCTAAAGTTTGTTGCATCAGAGTCGTTTTAAGGCTATTTATGCACCAAGGGCGTTAGAGAGAACATTATACTCTCCTTAATGCCTGTGGTGCCTACAATGTTTTATGTTTCATCTAATTCAGCTGTTATTTACTGTTTCTAGCATTGAAAAAGTAAGGTATACCTTTACCGGTATGTTGTTTAGTAATTTTTTTTACCTGAGTGACGCGACTTTGATATTCCTGTCAGTCAGTGACAATCGCAAAAAATGGACGAAATTCCAGAAAGCATAAAAGAAAATGCAGCGAAAGCGAATGAAGCTTATTACGAATAAAGTCAAGAGCTTCCTATGATGATGGGAATACCAAATTTTTATTGCCTGGAAGCCAAAAAATGCCATTGGTAATATTAATGAAACTGTTTTAATGGCGTATATCCAGGAGCTGGTAAGTTGAAAATAGTATTTAAATACTATTTCAATACATACATTTAATTATTCTTTCTTTTTATTTCAGTCAGAAAAATATACTCCTAACTCACTATGGACTCAATTCTTAGAATTACGCTGATCGTTCATGAAAATATAGACATTTCTCAATTTCAACGTCTGATATGATTTTTGAAGGTAAAGTCAAATGGATATGTTCCGAAAAAATCCAAATTTCCAAAAATTCCAAATCCTGATGACATTAATCTGCTACATAGGGTAATACTGGTAATGGGTTTGGTTGGTTACCATATTGAATATAAAGGGGTGGTTATATTTGTAAAAGTGCCAGAGACTAAAACATTTACTTCAAAAAGTTTTACTATTGTCGACGAGGAAAACATAGGTGTTCTAAGTATGATAAGAAGATATGCAGCACTAAGACCTAAAGGAATAAAAGAGCGAAGATTCTTTCTTACATATCGTAAAAAACGACGTAAAAGTTCGACGGTTGCAGAGGGATATATTGATTTAAGAAAATATTTCTTCAAAAAACAAGGTTGCTCAAATGATAGCTAGTTCGGTGTCTTCGCACGAAAATGCAAAAGAAAATTCCTCGATAAAATTATATCAATATGAGAAAACACTAGAAGAATCGATTTCAAACATATGCGAGACTCAGAACAAAGTGATTACTAGAGTTTCGGACCATTCTGGTTGGTTCTGCGTTATTTTCCGGAACTTTTGAAAGTTGTAATTTTTATTTTGGAAATAAAGTTTAGTTAGTTTTGTTGTATTAATTTGGTTGTTTGTGGTATAAGTGTATACTTGAACGTGAGATGATAAAATATAAATAAGCAGCAACATCAAAATAATTAAATAAACAGACATAATTGAAAAAGGTTTCAAGGCGTTATGAACACTATAACCTACACCGTTTCCAAGGTATTATTTATTCATAATGTATAGGAGAAACATAAAGTTGTTAATGTCCGACAGGCTATTATTTCATCAATAATTACACCTATTAAGGTCAATTATCTAAGAAATAATGCCCTAGGGAGTTATTTTTCATAATGCTCTCAGGTGAGGTCGATAGGGTACACAAGGGCCTCTGGACGGAGGGATGAATTGTATGGTTCCTTTGATTTAGAAAACCTATTTGAAGAATAATGTAATAGTATACTAAGTATCACAAACAGAAAGGGAGCTTTACTGATAGATGAGAAGTTTGGAATACTGATAAACCAGGAAATGATATGTACTACGAAATCTCTACCTGAATTTGCTCAATATGCAATGAATTTAAAAAATGTGACCGATTGCACATTTAGTATTAATGCTGTTAATAACAATGAATCGTTATACATATAAGTTGTTGTTTTTAATGTCTACAATATCTTTATTATTATTATAAAAATTAAAAACAAAATGTCTGCTTACTATGCTGCTGCTGCTTATCCGAACACCTCTGTGCATCGTTTGTCTAACTTTGCGCACTGATTAGAAACACTACTATTTCTGAACTTAGCTATATTTTCCTTAGAATGGCCGCCTGGACCCTAAACTGTAAAGAAGCTTGAATCCTTGAAGTGGGTGCATAGAGGAATACTAAAAATATCATCGACGGAACACGTGACAAACAAGGAAGTTATGAAGAGAGTGAGCAAAGAGCTGGAGTTTGTGGAAACCATCAAAGCTAGAAAGCTGCAATACCTGGGACACGTTATACGGGGGTAGAGTTATATCATTTGCAATTGATAACACAGGGGAAAATCCAAGACAAAAAACGTTTAGGAAGGAGAAGAATATCATGGCTGCAGAACTTACGACAATGGAACGGATGCACGTTAACCGAACTTTTTGATGATTGTCAACCTACGCCGCGGAGATGGCAAAAATGACAACATGCATGTCAACTTAGTTTGTGAAGGACCAACCACTTTTTACAGCCCAATTTCATAAAATAAACTATCCAATTTTGTAAATTGTAATAACTCGGTTATCTCGTAAACAATGTTTCAAATCAAAATTTTACAAGAGATACTTCTTTCTCCAAATTGAACAAGGAAATAAAAAAAAAACAGTTTAATTATCTGTTTCTTATGATTTCTGCTATTTAAATCATACCGCCAACTGGCCAATAACATTCCATTACTATTGCCAACCTAATTTATAATCGCTTTTCCTAGTTTTTAAATAAAGTTCCGATGGAATAAAAGAAATCGGCAAAATTTGGTTTATGCAAAATATCTAGTGACCCATAAACTCTTACAAACAACGAAAAACGGTTTTGAATTGCTCTTCTAAAATTGCAATTCTTACCCAATTTAACGGACTTTGTTACAGACATACATACAGGGTGTCATGATTGTTTATTAAAATATCAAAGTGAAACAAAAACATTCATTCAGCTTGGTTTTTTGCTAATGTCTACCGTTTTCGCAAAAATTTATCTAACTTTATTATTTTAAGTTGAGAAGACAGTTGGCTATAACTTTAAAAAAAAGTCCATTTTATTCAGTTTATTACAATAAGAGTATGGATCTTAAAAATTTCTGAGATATTACACTTTTTTGTTTTTATTCACATTGGCTTTGACCCAGGTTTTGAAATCAGCTGTCAAAAGTGAAGTTTATTTATTTCTTGTTTCTATAACACTTGAATGTTTAAAATTACTGCGTTTTTAACTTTTGTGTCAAAGGTTCAATTTTTTTTCTTTATTTTCTACCGTTAATTTAAAAATTAGTTCTTTAGTCGTTAGTTACTTTAATGTGGGCAATAACACTGAAAAAGTAATTCGTATTTGGGTCATTTCCATCTGTTACTCATTGCAAGTTAACTTCATATTTCAGTTATTTATAGGAATGAGTATAGACATCGTAGTAAATGTTTAAAAATAGAATTTTTTAAGTTATATTCGATTATGAGTTCTATTTAAAATAAGAAAGATATGTCACTTATTGAAAAAACGAAAGGTATCAGCAAAAAATTAATCACGCCGCTGGAATCACGTTGAAAAAGTGCCACTTCGATAATTTCTTAAACAAAAAAAGTTGTTTTTCTGCCATTAATATTTTTTCAAAAATCGAGCTCTAGACCTGTATACGAGTTTTTTCCTATCTAGCCGGGAAATGGGGTCTTCCTGTCAAAACACAGTAAATCCGGAAGTTTGAATAAAAAAATTATATTATAATATTTTTGTAGTAAAAAAACTAATGGATTAATAATATACTTAAATCGTAAGAAATAAAGACTGCCGTGCAATTCACTTTTAAATAAAATATAAAATACTTAATATTTTATCGAATAATGAACAGGTATAATATTTTATGAGTGAGTTCCAGGTACTCTTTGTTCAGTGACTTCTGACTCTTGCGTCACATCCTTTATCTCATTTCATTAGATAAAGATCGACAAAAAATATGTGTATACCTATATTATAACATCATACTACCAGCTATTGTCAGTTTGACGGTTCAATAATTAATGTCAGGTTATTCTGACGTTTTTATCAGTTTTGTGACTAAATAACGCGAGTCGTCTCAAATAGTGTTCAAAATGCCTTTCCGATATAGTAAAAAGGAACAAATTGTTATTTCACAACTTATAGACTATTTCCAGGAGAAATTAGGTGGAAAAACATTATTACCGCTAAACACGGTCTACAATGTAAGTTTTTCAGATGCTTTATGCATTTCTAAATCTACCGTCGAAAAGATCAGCTTGAATGGTGTGCAAAAAGATGAAACGTTTAAAAAAAAACAAGCGAAGCCATTGTGCAATCCAGGGGAAGATCCCTATCTAATACCCACGAGCATATAATTAGAACAAAAATTTACAATATAGCTTAGCATCAAATTGTTTTTCCTTAAGGAATGGCTATAATACAGGGTGTTACAAATTCGAAGCATTAGCATTGCTATCTCAGAAACTATAGTTGATAGAACTTTAGTTAAATTGCGGCAAAGTTGCGCATTTTATTGCTAAATAAGTTGATTGAAAAAAATTAAAACATTTTCAAATAGTCAAATTTCTATTTTATTTTTTTACCACTTTATTATTAATTATTTTGGAAAATCAATGGCACCTTTTGGACGCACTTTTTTATGCTCTTCAAGAAAATAGTTTTAGTTTTCAGCCTCGACGTTTCGTTTTTTAGATACCATAATCAACTTCGAATTTTTAAATACGGACCTGGACTTTTTATTTTGTTTTTAATTAGCTACAGACCTTCCGAAACTAATTATGTGACAATTTAGTTTTATATGGTTTAATAATTAGGTTTTGCTCTTTTTAACACTAAAAATAAAGTTTAAGTGGTTTCATCAAAACTCAACCAACCTCTAATTCAAACATGTGACTATACCTGAAAAATAAATAATAGTTAGCCAAACAAATTTTTTTTAATAAAATTTCAAATGAAAATGATATGAAAAGTACCACAAGAAACTCTCTTTCTTTTTCGAAGGAGCTATGAACCTAATTATTAAATTATATCAAACTAAATTATTTACGCATTATGACAACATATCAATTTTAATTGCTTAATTTATTTAAAAAACCTAAAGTACCAAGTACGTAATACACTAGGTATATTTTTTGACAAGTGTGACACATCATTAATTTCGGAATGCCTGTAGCTACTAAAAAACGAAAAAAAAAAAGTTTAGGTCCGTATTTGAAAAAATGAAGTTGATGATGGTATCTAAAAAACGAAACGTCGGAGCTGAAAACTAAAACTATATATTTTACTACTTTTTCGCTTTTTGTCGGATGTTGATGTAATAAAGGTTTTTTAACAAATTATTTATCAATAAAATGCGCAACTTTGCCTCCATTTAACTAAAGCTCTATCAACTATAGTTTCTGAGATAGCAATGCTAATGCATCGAACTTGTAACACCTTGTATAGCCCTATTCTACAGATAAAACATTTGACATAAGTAGATAACACGCATTTTTTTATACTGTTATCTGGGGAATAAAATTTATATCAAGAATAGCCTTACACCAAGAATATCTCCTAATAGAAAACGGGTGGTAAGTAGTTTTGTATTTTACACCAATCAAAATTCCAGATTTAGGCTATTGCTGTAAGTACAACACCAACTTAACATATAATTTATTGTAGCCCTTGCTTTAAATTGTAACCTAAAATTATAATCATTTTGACAATTAATCAATATCACATTTAATCACGGACATACGTTTTTTGCTGGTGATTGTGACGCAAGAGTCAGAAGTCGCTGAACAGAGAGTACCGACATTATCATGACTTTTAGTTTTTACTCGAAAACACAATGCTGCCCTGTAACCAAAAATAGCAACAAACCTCCTTCTACCTAAATTAAATGAGGAATTCAGAACTGATGTGCATTTTATGAAAAATTAGTGGCGTACCGTTTTGTTCAGTAAAAATGTCCTATAACATGGCTGTATGGAATAGTGCCACTAATAAAATAAAAAAACACTCTTTTATTGCAAAACGGGCCTTGAACTAAATAAAAATTATAACTTAGAGCAGTTTGTTTACACCCTGTATGTAAGTCACGAAACAAATTTGAATCGTAGTATACATGGCCACAGTACAGCTTTACTATACTACATTAAAGACACTAATCTTAACCACCTATATAACGAAGAACAAATTGTCTTATTTAAAAATATGGTATCCCCTTAAGTTTTCTTCAAAGAGTACTTAAACTATTTTCGATTAATGTAGTTGTATTAAAAACTAAAGATATAATATAAACTTACCAGTAAAGTACTCGCCAAATTCTTGTTCAGTTTTCAAAGCCCTCTCGTACGTTTTTTTGGCCTGTTCTTCCGTCATTCTCTTGTTCATTTCCCTACAGATTATTCACAATTTGAGTTCAACTCTCTGCTAACTTGAATCCTACTTACATGATTGATTCCACAGATTTCGGTTTAATAAACACAGCGATAGGATACAACTGGGCCACCTGTAGTCGTTTAATAGCATTTCCGCTCACGTCTAAGATACAGTGTTTTCCCTAAAACAACAAATTAGTCACCAAAATATGATAAATTCAAATAAGCTAAAAAAAGTTAATAACGATAATCGAGTTGGGACGGTGGGACCCCCGAGTGGAAAAGTCGATTCCTAAAAGTTTAGGGGGACTTTTCCTGTACGGTGCACTTCCACGAGACGGAAAGGGTGAAACTCTATGAAGAGACCGTGTGGATGTGACAGTGAGGGTTATATTTTCCACGAGGAATGACTATATCTTTTCTCGGATCAAGCCCTTAAGCGATTTTTTAGACTTTTTGTAGCTGTTTGGGGCTCTGGGACACAAGCCCGACTTTCTGAGCCGCTTACGTATCAAGCTGGAGAAATATCCTAGTTGGTGGAGCCAATAAAACCAGTTTAAAAAAAAATAATAACGATAATTTTAACATTCCATTCATAATCATTTTATAATAAACTGCGCGCCACTTCAACCGAGACAATGATTTTTTTGGGTCATTTTTAAAACCTTACCATATCTAAACCAAACGACAGATTTTGATGCGGTTTGGACTATCATTGAGCTTAATTTATTGGCTTTTGTTTGATGGAAAAAACTCTAACTTAAATGCACCGCCACTGTACTAGACAGAATAGAAAAGAAGCGGGTGCAAAAAAGTTAATTTTTCAATTAGTCCCCAATTGATCAATAATTTTTTTGGGCTTGTTTTAACATAAGGATGTGTTGTTTAGGTCAATATCTCGGGACGTTTTTGGCCGTTCCCCAATTAACATCCTGTGACTCGATTTATCCAAAAAATGCGACATAGCAGTGCTCAATCTCGAATTAAGGCAGTAGCTTTGAACTGACATTTTAAGTCAACTGCCTTGACGAATAGAACCATACAGGGTGTTTAGATACAGTCAAAGTGGAAGTACAACTTATGCAAAACAATTTCAAGTTTCACTCATTGTCGCTGGACAACCTGTAAGGTCTTACCAAATATGGGGCTTGCCCTGAAAAGTACTCAAATTATGTAACAGATAATGTTGAACATACAACGGCATTTGAATTATAGATACAAAACGCCGTTAATTAAGAAACGCTCAAAAACGTCCCCAGGTAATACCTTAGACAACAAGTTACTATGTGAGAGAAAGGTTTAAAATATTTATGAGTAAAGTGACTGTAATTTAATACTTTTCTTTTTTTGCACAAGTTCTTGTCCCACTTTGATTGTCTTTAGCCACCCTGTATGGTCTTATTGATCATGGGGTTGCTTTAAAAATTATCTAACAGATAATATTGGAATTACACCCAACTAAAATGACACATAAAAAGCTGCTGCCATAACTTAATTCGAGCTTGAGCACTGTAATGTCGTCTTTTTCGGATAAATCAATATTTCTTGAGACATGGGACGTTAATTGAAAAACGCCCAAAAACTTCCCGAGATATTGTCCTAAATAACATTTCCTTATGTTAAAACAAAACCAAAAAAAAAAAATCGGTCAATTGGGGAATACTTGAAAATTTCACTTTTTTGCACGCACTTCTTTCACACCCTGTATAAGGCAGTTAGAGTGCATTAAAGCAAAAGTTTTCTACATCAGTAAAAAGCCAATAAACCAAACCCAATGACAGTCCAAACCGCATTAAAATCTGTGGATTCGTTTCAAAATGGCGAGGTTTTAAAAATGACCCAAAAAGATCACTGTCCCGGTTGACGTGGCGAGCAGTTTAGTTGTAGAAACAATTTACTAAACACGTAAAATGTTTATGCCGTAGACATTAATTGTCATTTTGTGAAAAATCTTGGAGAATTTGATGAAACGTAATAATTTTTTAGTCATATCTACCATAAATAATGGGGTCTTCTCCCATGATGGGAATTTAATACTTTATCCTTTATATTTGGTTCTAGGTTTAATTTAGAGTCAGAAAGTATTGTATGGTTTCGCATTTAATGACCATTTAAACATTTTAAAAAGTCGATTCAAAATTGAAATCTATTAAAATTATGATTGGCTATGCCCACTACACCGTCAATTCGCCAATAACTAATCAAATGTTGTACAAGCCGCCAACTACCTAAACTTTTGACCTTTATGATTTCAATTTCAATTCGACACCGCTATTCGCTACGAGGAACCATTAAATGATTTGCACACAAAACTTGAAACCTTTTAATAATTATGATTATTCTTAACTTACAAATTTACGAATCATACAAAAACGTTTTTCGAAAACAAGTTAGGTTT
Source organism: Ips typographus (assembly GCF_016097725.1). Classification (NCBI taxonomy): domain Eukaryota; kingdom Metazoa; phylum Arthropoda; class Insecta; order Coleoptera; family Curculionidae; genus Ips; species Ips typographus. Next base: position 884,126 of record NC_138427.1, read on the forward strand.
GTACCTAATTACGTTAGTGGCATACAATAATCTTTCTAATAAACCTTTAAGAGCATTCAAAGCATCATGTGACAATAAAATTGCTTGCTTTATGTAAGTCACGTGCTTTTGCTCCGGCTCTGTAAAACACCGATCAAAAACGCATTTGAAGAAACCGTAGACGAAACAGATGTTGCCATATTTCTCCTATTTTAATTATTTTTAGTTTTCTGACAAAAAAAACGTAATACCATTTTTTCTGTTAAACAAAGCTACAACAAAATCAAGGGCTTGTGTCAACCGACCAATGTTAACTTTCGTTATAAGAAAATTACATAAAAAAATACTGTTACTCACTTTTTCGGCCACTTCCCTCACAGATGACACAGAAGTGCCGTAAAGGTTATCATTATATTGTCCAGCTTCAATAAACAGATGGTTCTGTATATCTTTCTCCATTTGCTCCCTGGAAGCCACGAAATGGTAATCTCTTCCGTCAACTTCGTATTCGCGCTTTGGCCTTGTCGTATCTGGAAAACATCTAATTTATTTATTTTATTTAAAAAAATATGACGGACACTTACGTGGTACACAACTACCAAATTTGTCAGGAAACTCGGAAATCAGATCGTCGTTAATTCTGTCCTTTAGAGGACCCAAAATGATTACAGGTCTGGTATATTTGATCTGCATTTGCTGTACAGGCTCATAGGATAACACATTCTCCTCATTACCTGAAATGTTTAGTTTTGAGTATATACAGAGTGGCCTAGGTGTTATTAGCCACTATTGCTGTATTAAAGCGAGTATTCAGAAAAAAAGTTGTATTTGATTGTGTTCGCTTGATATATTGACATCTCGTCTATATCAAAACGAACGAATCAAGTTTGCAGCTTGTTATTTTGAATACGCGCTTTAATAAAACGTAAAAGTGACAAGTTCGGCTAAATAAAATCAGACAAACATTTGGGAATATAAACAACACCAAAAACTAAGAGTTGTAAAAAAAGTTTCTCTTAGAAAAAATGTTTCTTGTGTCTCGTAATTTTTATACTTGCTAAAGCTAAAACACAACAAACGCAACTTATAATTATCTTACAATAAAATAGTATTTTTAGTTTTTGAGATTTTAACACTAACTGCATAGTTTTTGAATACGCATTTATTATTGTGTATCGGGCACTTTGCCTTACTTTTGTAGTATTCTTCGTTTAAAAAAAATCTTTGGCCAAACCTTAAAGAAAAAATTATAGGTAACGTGATTTTCTACCAAAACCATAGAGAGCCTCTTTGCTCTTAAAAACTTCGACAAAGTGATATTTGAAGACAAAATGTCTGCAAATCTTGCAGTCTAGTAAAAATATTAAATAACAAATATACGGGCTGTTTCAGAGTACGTACTACATCTTGTAGGTCATGTAGAAAATGTAAAATTTAGCAGAAAATGTTCTATAGACAAATATCGTCAAAGCCTTAGTTTTCGAGATACAGGGTGTTAAAGTTCTGCGAAAAAAACAACATCACTACGAACTACAAAGTTGTCGCTGATAAGGGCAAACTACAGATGGACAATTAAGTAACTATTAAAAACAAATTGGATGACCTTAACTTTGGTCAATGCCAAATTGACATATTCCTTTATTTCTAAAGTTAGCTATTTGTGTTGTTATATTGTCAGATAATTTAGAAACCGTGCAAAATGTACTTCAATTGGACAAAATATGCAGTAATTTGGTTCAGACGTTTACTACATATAAAAATCTTGCATCTCAAAAACTACAACTCCAACGACATTTGACTAAGGAACATGTTCTACTCATCATTGCTTTTCTTACATGTCCTATATTTATATAATTTATAATACGTATTCTGAAACACCCTGTATATTATTTTATTTTTACTCTTTCTTACCGAGATTTTGAAACAAAATGGAACCACTGCGCAAGTTTTTCATCGAACTAACCAATGTTGCAATCAAAAAAACCTTATAAAAGCCCTTATAATCTTGATTTGTCATCAAGTCATCAAAAATGTGTATAAAAACCTTTTAACTTGAATAATCAGTGATTTTGGCCATACAGTGCGTTTTTTTTAACGCGCAACATAGGATTTTACGTGTTAAATTTTTAAGCCCATGTTAGACCATTTTATTTTGGAACTGCAAGTCTATAACTTGACGGGTATGTCTTTAGTACCCTGAAGCTTAAGTAAGTCTACCAATTTGGTCTAAAAAGTGATTAAAAACTGGAAAAATAGCTATTTATGTAACCAGTTACGAAAAGATCGATTTTGTGTAACGAATGAATGTTTGTAGGGCGAGCGCAGCGAGGTCCTACAATTTGAATGAGTTACACAATAAGACATTTTCGAAACGTGTTGCATACATAATTTTTTTTAATTTTGACCAAAAAGCGGTAAAAACCATCTTTTAAAGTGATTTAACACAAATATTCACTTTCCTAGCACCTCGTATAAACAGTGACAACGACATGTTATGATGGATGTCGCCCATATGTTTCTACGGAAATGCATAAAAACAGGGAGTGATGAAATGAACCTTTCATAACTAGTTACATATGTACACTGTTACACTGTTACATATGTAACTAGTTACATATGTGATATTAGTGATACTTTATGTAACTAGTTACATAAAGTAAAACGTTTTGTCACTCTAATCAGTTTTGAAAAGTGTCACTTTATATGCCAAAATTAGAAAAAATCACTTTTTTTCGAAAAGATTTTATCGTTTCATACTCCCTGTATGCATTGTTGTTCCTTGTTTTCGATACTGGCAGGGCAGGTAGCAGGTAAAGTGACATATTTTGACTGCACCACGATCCGACATCTTTTGAACGTCAAAAGGGCATTTTATGATTGTTTGGAATACTGTTTGGCTTCAAACGGAGGTCACTTTGAACAATTCACTTATAAAAATACTTCTTTTGTTCTTAACTTTCTTGATATAAAAATGATCACCCTGTTTTACTTTCTACACCAAATTTTACCTGCTACCTGCCGTGCCAGTATCAAAAACAACAAAGAACAACAATGCATACAGGGAGTATGAAACGATAAAACCTATTCGAAAAAATATGATTTTTTGCAAGCTTTTTGACACTTTTTAGGCCGAATTGGTAAACTTACTAAAGCTTCAGGGTACGAAATAACCACCCGTCAAGTTTTATACTTGTAGTTCCAAAGTAACATGGTCTAACATGGGCTTAAAAATTTAACACGTGAAATCCTATGTTGCGCGTTAAAAAAAACGCACTGTATAATTCTTCCTAGTTCCTTGGAAAAGTAACATATTGGGAGTGTTGCACTATTTTAAATGTTTTATGTTTTGTTTAAGTGTTTTGACGCTACTGATGAAAAAATCACAGAACCACTACCCAAGTTTGTTCTTTTTTAATATGCCAAAAATTTTTGAACCCCTAATAAGACGAGTATTTGACAACAAACGTCAAATAGGCACTGAAGACAAATAATGGTCAACATTCGGATGTTTCTAAAAGTAAGCATGAAATCGTTGTTTGGCTGCTAGAGAGCGTCAAGTTCGAAATAGTATTAAGACAGTTTATTTGAAACAAGTTGAAATTTGCAGGATGGTTAGAACCTTCTTCTTAGAAAGGCTTGATATTATCATCTAGACTGTTTTGTCGTAAATCTGGTAGTTCCATGGAAAGGATCGAAAGAGTGGAAAACTTCGAACATTTAAAGATTTAGAATGGGATTCTTCTTCTTTTTCTTGTACCGTCTCCTAACGGAGGTTGGCTTTCAACATAACCATTGAAAACCATTCTCTGAGGTTTCTCAATGATAAAGTTCTATCATTACGTCTTACATTTTTCCCTCCATAATACTTTGCAGCAATTGATATTTTGAACCTCTAATAATGTGTGCAAAATATTCGAGTTTTTTTTTCTTTAACGTTTTATAAATCCTGTCTTTTCTTTGTTCTTCTACGCAGCAATTCGACATTTGTAACTCCGTCGACCCGCTACATCTGCAACATGCTACGATAGCACCACCTTTCAAACGCAACACGCAACCAGTTTGTTTGTTTGTTGTTTTGGTGCTTCATCATCATATCATTTATTTCTTGTAACTGCTCAGCAGTTTTATTCAGTGCCTAAATATTTACTTTTACTTTGTTTTTATGATAACCATATACCTTGTTTTCTTCACACAAAAACTCATATTGAGTCCATAATATTACGTTTACTAAAGAGATTTTATTGTTTGCAGCAGATTCTCCAAATCTTCAATGCTGTCTGTCATCCCATATCGTCGGCATATCTAGAATTGTTAAATTGCTGACCATTCACTCTTATTCCCTCGTTTCCTTCTACAAGAGTTTTCCCAAAGATTGTGACACTGTAAACATTGAAAAGAGAGAAGACAAAATAAACTCTTGCCGAACACCACGCTGTACTTCTATTAAAGATCAATATTTTTTCTTCATCAGTTTTTCGTGTGGAACTCTATCAGACGTTTGACTCGGATTTAGACTTCTTCAAAAAAATGTTAAATTTTTAAAGCTAAATCAAAGGAATTCCCAACATGATAAAGCAATCCTAGATATCAAAAAATAGGAAAAAATTCCCTTCAAACATAAAAAATATAAATTTCAGTCCAAAAACAAAAATGTTGGATTTAGTGACTTTTCCTTACTTCTATCAGAAGTTAACGTGTGTGTGTATGTAAGTGTGTCGTGTAGTTAACTGTTAAATTGACATCGCCGCAAAATGCAAATAGTAACGCCCTTCAAAGTCAAGTAAGACAAATTGTACAAATTTACTATTCAAACTTGACTTATTCTCCATTATAAAGTTGTGGTACCTTTCAGTTTGATCTTAAATAATTGGTTATTTGAAGAGTCCAAATTTCTATTGAGAGTGAAATTATAGTACATACTTGTGCTATTTTGCGAAATAGAGATGTGTTTACATATAAATATAAAAAAACTTTTTTCGCAACGTTTAGTTTTCAGTTTATTAACAAGACAAGGTACCAAATTTGTTGTATTGTTTTTTCCTTCCAATACCACAGACAATAAACCAGATTTGGCAACAACGTCTCAAGAACTTAACTTATCAACTTTGACTATTTTTTATAATATAACCGAACTTGTAACTTTTACAGTTTAAAAGGTAGTAATAGAGACTTGACTGCTTTGGTTGATAGTTTACTGTCTGAAAAATCACAAAACTTAACAATATCTACAGAGTTGCAAAAACCAATACTGTATCTAAAATGAATTCGAGTATACAATAAAAATTCTAACTTCAAAAATTTAACTATAAAAAAAGCTATACAGCCTGTCCAGGAGAACCCTGGACATAGGAGATTAAATGGGATATCAATTTTTATTTATTTTGCGCCTGTACAGTACGGTTCATTTAATGGAAAAACTCTTTAGATAAAAATTGTAGAGCACATTTTCGGCTATCAACATCTAATTTTTTCAGTATTGTAGGTTTGACCATTCAGCCGCAAAACGGCTCTAAAATTCGGAATTTTAAAACTTTGCGACAAGCGGTCCTTAATAAAAATTTACCTGCTAATCAAAACAAGTTTATTTAGTGATAATTTTGAGTTACTACCCTCATAATGCAAAAAAAATTAAACGAAAACATTTATAACCTCATTCAATGTCCTTACATAACTTATGTACTTTGTAGTTAAGTTCTTTAAGAAAACACTGGTTTTGCTTGCAAATATTTAATGAGGACGACTGAATCTCCTATCTTCAAGCCTCTTCATAACACTTCAAACGATTTAAAGTGATGAAAACAGTGGACAACAAAGCCCGGCAGGTCTTTGAAGATAATTTGCTTTACTGTTCAGGGACAACCAGACAACCACAAAGAGGCCAAATACTTCCTTCAAAAGTGATGTGATTTAACTTTATGGACTATCATCAGTGAGGCTCTTTATCAGTCTTGTAACTGAAACTTAAAGAGATTCAGTGTTTGATATCTGACTTAAGACTCATAATTTGATCTGACTGTGAAGTGTGAAGAATCTTAATCATATTGGCTATAAAACCTCTGAGAAATCCTTTTTAGGAACAGAATATATATTTACACCGTCAAATTATCAGTAGGGTGGCAAAAGTTTTTGTATATGAGCTGTCCTATTATAGGTTTGTTAAAAAAAATGTACAGGGTTATTGATTGAATTTAGACCACCCCCATACAAGTTTTATTTTTAGTTTTAGAAGAAAACTAACTGCTAGTATTTAAATTTTAAGATGTGCCAGTTATATTTTTCTCGGCAATAAGACAACCTTGCAGCTAATAGTTTTATCTTTTACAGATTATTTCACTTTTAAACTCTATATTTTTACAGAAATTTGGGTTTCTGAAATGTTTTATCCTTAAAAACTCTATGATGGTTTTTTGCAATGTTTTATCCTAAAAAACTGTACGTTTTTAAATTGCTGTAACCGTAGGTTTGCTGTCCCCTTGTATAGAATGACAGCTAGCTGATAAGTCTACTTAACAAGGTATGCTTCTTTCTAAAATTATGACATTAGAATAGGACAGCTCATGTAGATAGATCAATTGAAAAGTTGGTTTTTCGATTATACCAACAAATATACAAAAACTTTTGCCGCCCTACTGATAATTTGACTGTGTGTCTATATTCTGTTCCTAGAAGGGGTTTCTCAAAGGTTTTATAGCCAGTATGATTAAGATTCTCACACTTCACAGTCAGATCAAATTTTGAGATTTAAGTCAGATATCAACACTGAATCTCTTTAAGTTTTAGTTACAAGACTGATGAAGACCCTCACTGATGATAGTCCATGAAGTTAAGCACATTGAAGTTAAATCATATCACTTTTGAAGGAAGTATTTGGCCTCTTTGTGGTTGTCTGGTTGTACCTGTTCAAAGATCTGCAGGACTTTGTTGTCCACTGTTTTCATCACTTTAAATCATTTCTAAAAGAACTTAGCTACAAAGTAAACAAGTTAGGTATAGACATTGAATGAGGTTATAAATGCAACGTACCAGATTTTTGGGCTATGGCTACTGATAAAGTATCTTTATCACGTTTTCGTTTTATTTTCTTTGCATTATGAGGGTAGTAACTCAAAATTATTACTAAATAAACTAGTTTTGAATGTTTTGATTATAGAATGACGGACCGCCAGTCATTATGATTTTGAAAGGTTGGTAGCACTGCGGCAGGAGAATTTTCCTTAACGACCGATTGGCGCAAAATTTTAAATTTCCGAATTTTAGAGCCGTTTTGCGTCTTAATGATCAAAATTACGTTGATAGCCAAAAATGTGCCCTACAACTTTTATCTAAAGCGTTTTTCCATTAAATAAACCGTACAGGCGCGAAAAAAATAAAAACTGATTTCCCATGTTAATCTCCTATGTCCAGGGTTCTCTTGGACACCTGGTATAATATCTGTTCAGCTATGTTGATATACATAAAAATACACTAGACGAGATGCGATGGCAGTGTGGTAACACGGCGTAAAATTAAAAAATGCAAATACGCAAATCAAAAATAAAAATTATATGGTATACGGGGTGGCCTATCGGTTGAGAATGATCAGATTATACACAAGGTATTGTGAAATGAGATGCTAATTCATCACCTTATGAGATATCAAGTTGAAATCCTAGAGCGCTAAAAGCGCATAGACAAGATGGATAAATTCACATATGTCCATACGAATTCAATGGTAAGTAGAGAGAGAACCATTGCGAAGCAATGTTGTTGTAAATTTTCGTCTCTCTTCTTACAATTGAATTCGTATGTTTAATTTTGATTTTTCCATACTTGTACTATAATACTGTAATGAAACGAGACTGTTGTGAAATCCCCCAAACTAGTAGAGTAAAAAAAGTGTTCGTATTGTACATTTTTTACTAAACTGAAAATATTTATAATTCACTGGGTGTTTTATTAGTAAAGAAGGTTGTCAATAATTAGTGGAAAATAAATGTTAACAAGAGAAAACAGTGGAAATACTTTTGAAATCCCGTTGCTTGAGGGCGTAATTTATACAGGGTGTCCAGTAAAAACACGATAAATTGAAAGTGCCCCTAAGAATATGTCACAGTTTTTGAGTGTCCTAATTTGTATTCCTATCCTATTTTATTAATATGACATTCAAAGTTTTTACGTATGAAGTTTGCTTCTTTATTTGTCACTTTTAAAACAGTTACCTCATAACCTATCGATAGCATTGTTACGTCATTATATTTTTGTTTGATTTTCTTCATATACAGCTTTAAATAAATCAATAAATTATTAATATTTAGACCTTTTGGACACCCCATATATTATCACTACTAGAGTTAGCTTCTCAAGTTCGGCCAGCCGTAAACCAATATTTAAACCAATTACATAATATAAATTAAGGAATATGTCCTCATGTAACATACACCATATAATATACACTATGGACCAGATATGGAACCACAGTAAAGAATAGAGTTTGCAAAATGTAACTACCAAGTAATACGTTATTTTAAATGTAGTACTCTGTATATCGTTTCCTTTTTGGATTCTACGTTGAATTTCAGAGATATTTCAAGTATGATATTATATACCCAACAACTGAATTCGATTTGGAGATATTTAGTATTTCATGTGAAAAAATTTCGGTTTTATTGAAGTTTGTTCGAAAATCAACAATGCAATTTCCACTTGATTACCGCGACAATTGCACTCTTAAGTGAAAATTGCATCCTTCTGATGATCATATTGTTCAAATCATAGCTACTGTGTAACAAATTGGCGGCACATTTAATTAAATCTGTCAATTAAAACTAAAAGAGCTTATATTATAGAATTGACAGTATATTTTTAATCAGGATATAGTGCACAAAATACGTTTGGTGCATGTAAAATTTTAAAAAATCTTGCATTCAGACTTGTTGCCCTAAAGAAACAGCTTTCATGCACTTTATGGTTATTTTCCTAAAAACCTGCCCGATACGAAAGAGAAAACTTTGTCAAAACCATAAAATTCATTCAAGCTGTTTCTAGGGCAACCTTCACCATACATGATTTTCGGCAATAATTTTTGTGGTAAACGTAACAAAACGTAGTTAATCCAATTTTGAAATATCCGAATATCAGTCACAGTTGTCAAAATCCAAAAACTTGACCAAATCTACAATAAAATTGAAAAATTTTGCAGAAAAAACTAAAAGTAAAAAATAGGTAATATAATACATTTGAGATAGCAAACACTTTTTGTAGACACCTAAAATCTATTTGCCCACAAAGTATGTCACATTACCAATTAGAATTACCAATTTTTTTGAAAATATATCAAATTTACTAACATGTAACATGTGCTTGACATTCCTCATATATCTAGAGTTCGACTTAGGATCCAACAAAGGAACAATAAACAAAACTTTTCAAGTAAATTATAGAAGTTTATGTCTACTCTGATCTTGAAATTGTTGTGGTTTCCAATTATGTAAAGTAGTTCAATGTCATCCAAATTGTGTATGTATATTTCTATATAATTAAGTTAAAATTATAAATTTAAAAACTTAATAACATATTACGCGAGATTGATTAGATCGTACTAGGCCGAAACCGAACTTGAGATTCCAACTATAGGAAACATCTACAATCTAAACTATTAATGCAGTATTGGAAAATGTATCGATCCAAAACGACCTAGAAACTCTCTAAAGTAGGCAAAATATCTCTAAGAACATTCATTGGAAAAATAATACATTTCAAACAATGTGAAAATTTCGGGGAATAAAAACGAACTTGGATTGTGTTAATGAAGGTTAGTGTTATTTTGCTAAAAAGTCGTCAAACCCTATACAAACTTACATGAATATTATGAAAGACTTGTCATTATCCAAGATATAATAGCAATCAGTTTGAAGCACTAGACTTTACACAGGGTGTCCCATAAATACGCCAACAAACTTTCAGAGATGCGATAGAGACGACATGTTTTACTCATTGTCCACAATTGTTTCGTTTCTGAGCTTGTGTTGAAATTTAAGATAAAAAGTGTAAGACAATTTATTCCTACGTATTGGAGACTTTGTGTGGATACATTACAGTGCCTACAAAATTCCAAGGGCATTAAAATTTCAGGGACGCTTACGTTTTAATGTTTTTTTTCCCTTGCAATACTATTTTGGTTCCTGAAATTTGAACATTCTGTAGCTCAGACAAATGAGTATAAGGTAAAAAATATTTGTTTTGACGTCCTCTAGCGCTACTTTATGGAACACCCTATATATCTAATATTGGTTATGAGTGTCTCAGATTTTATGTGACAGCTATATTATACTAGTTCTTTAGAAAAACTAGAAGATTGTTTTGTTGTCATCACAGAAAGTATGCATCTTACGTCAAAATTCAAACAAAATGAGGATAACGCCGAAAAACTTGGCAAGGTTGCGTTAGAACTAAATACTACTGAAATCCTCTCAAAAATAGACAGAAGCCTTTACAAGTGTCCTAAACCTTTACTAATATTTTTTTTTAAATTGCCAGAGACCTCTAAATAGCATTTAGAACTTCTTTAAAATTGAAAGAAGTTTCTAAATACCACTAGAAACCTTTCAAAGATTGCCAAACAACTTTCTTAAAAACATTCCAAGATGTTTTCAAAATTGTCAGAGGTTTTTCAAAACTATTTGAGAATAATAAGACTTTTAAAAATAAGGTTGCCAGAAGCATAGCAATGACATTCCGCTATATAAATCTGACAACACTGCTATTGCTACGAACTCAAATTAGTTTTCATGCGAATATTGGTGTAATAACGTTTATGCTTTTGTCTACCAATTTTGTTTGAATTTTGGTACAGTTTTAAAATTTGATTTTAGTCAAAATTTATTCCAATGTCCCAGAAAAAAAAGCAAAGATAAGATTTTGGAATACCACGTTTGGTTAGCCAAATCATTAAGATCTTCACTTTAATATTTCTATTCAAATTAAACATTTTAAAATAAACTTATAAGATACAACTTTACAGTATTCGATGGTGGCAAACAACAAAATTTTCACAAACAACCTGTATATTGGTCGCCACATAGAATCAGGGACATTCTGTATAATAAAGATTTTGTTCTTAAATAAAATGGAATTATGGTCCTTTTCATGAGCAGTGATGCGAAAGCACAATGACTGTTTTTATTAGGCTTCCATATACAGTGCGTTTTTTTTAACGCGCAACATAGGATTTTACGTGTTAAATTTTTAAGCCCATGTTAGACCATGTTATTTTGGAACTACAAGTATAAAACTTGACGGGTGTGTCTTTAGTACCCTGAAGCTTAAGTAAGTCTACCAATTTGGTGTTTTTGATACTGGCAGGGCAGGTAGCAGGTGAAGTTACTTATTTTGACTGCATCACGACCCGACATCTTTTAAACGTCAAAAGGGCATTTTATGATTGTTTGGAATATACTGTTTGGCTTCAAACGGAGGTCAATTTGAACAATTCACCTATAAAAATACTTCTTTTGTTCTTAACTTTCTTGATATAAAGTTAATGATCACCCTGTTTTACTTTCTACGCCAAATTTTACCTGCTACCTGCCCTGCCAGTATCAAAAACAACAAAGAACAACAATGCATACAGGGAGTATGAAACGATAAAACCTTTTCGAAAAAAGATGATTTTTTGCAAGTTTTTTAACACTTTTTAGGCCGAATTGGTAAATTTACGTAAGCTTCAGGGTACGAAATAGCCACCCGTCAAGTTTTATACTTGTAGTTCCAAAATAACATGGTCTAACATGGGCTTAAAAATTTAACACGTGAAATCCTATGTTGCGCGTTAAAAAAAACGCACTGTATATAATCCCTCATTATCATCAGCACCAATAAAAATCACCCTGTACAAAAAATATATTCCAAATATGTGTCTGTAGGACTCGCGGTATACATGGTGTTCCAAATCGAATGTGTGCCATCTTTTCAAATCAATCAAAATAAATATTTCTTGTAAACTAAGTCAAATAAGAACAATACTTGATAAAAAAAATTGAACTCTCTTGTGAAAACCTTAGTTAAAACTAATGTATAGCAAAATCCAACACAATCATTTTTTGAAAAAAAAAAAAAATCGAAAAATTTTAGATTACGTCACAGAGGAAAATCGTCGTTAAGATCCATGTTAATGTTACGCTCGTGTTTCCAACAATATGTATACAGGGTGCCACAAATTCGTGTGTACAGAGTGTCCGTATTTAGTGTGTTTTGACAGGAAAACAGGAAGACAGGAAAAACTAGTATACATAAAAACGCAGTAATTTTAAACATTCAAGTGTTGTCGTAGAAACAAGAAAAAAATAAACGTCACTTTTGACAGCTGAATTCAAAACCTGAGCCAACTTGAGTTGAAAATCTCAGTTATTTTAAAGATTAACTATAGACATACTTTCATTGTAGTCTTCTTCTTCTTTTAGCAGCCCTTTTGCATCCACTCCTGGACATAGGCCTCACCTTGCTGCTTCCATTCGGATCGGTTCATTGCCATCTGGTGCCATTTTCTTCCCGCTATTTCTTTTATATCGTCGATCCATCGTTTCTGTGCACGACCAGCACTTTTTTGTTGCCTTGGACGCCACTGTACTATACGTCTTGTCCATCTGTCATTGTCTTGTCGTGCCACATGCCCCACCTAACGCCATTTCTGACGTGCGATGTGCTCTATAACATCGTCGACTGTTGTTCTTTATTAATTTCCTTGTTCTGTATATGATCCCTTAGGCTTACCCCCAACATAGTCCTTTCGATTGCTCGTTGTGTTGTTCTTAGTCGATTCACGCTTTTAACTGCGAGAGTCATTGTTTCCATACCATAAGTCAAGAACGGCAAAACACATGTGTTAAAAACCATCTTTTTTAGGTTGATAGGAAGTGTTGGATTTCTTAATGTTGTTCCCAACTTTCCTACAGCAGCCCATGTTAGTCGAATACACCTTGTTATTTCGGCTGTTTGATTTTCTTTACCCAGTGTTATGGTGTGTCCTAAAAATATGTATTCGTTGACTTTCTCTATTTGCTGTCCTTCTAAGTGTACGTCGCCGGGATCTGGAGTCAACAGTTTAGTTTTATCGATGTTCCTGTTTAAACCGATTTTTCCCGACTCTCTCTGTAAGTCTGATAACATTTCGATAAGTTCTTCCTTCGTACTGCCGATTAAAACTATGTCGTCGGCGAAGCCTAAATTGCTCAGATATCCACCATCCACGCGCAGGCCCTTTTTATCCCAATCTAGTATTCTGAATACGTCCTCCAATACAAGGGTAAATAACTTAGAGGATATTGTGTCTCCTTGTCGGACGCCTCTGTTAATTGGTATTCGATTGGTTGTTACACCTTCTTGCACTTTAACTGTGATGGTCGCCTCTTTGCATATTATGTTTTAAGTAGATTAGTGTACCTTGAGTCTATTCGAGCATTATTCAGCCCTCGGATTATTGCCCAAAGCTCAACAGAATCAAAAGCCTTGTTAAAATCTATAAAAGCGAGATGGAGCGGCGTATTGTACCCGTTACACTTTTCTATAAGAGTCCGTAGCGTTTGAAAATGCTCTGCTATGTCCCTTGCAAAAACCAGCCTGATCACTCGACTAATATTCATCTAGTTTGCGCGTAAGCCTGTTTGTAAGGATCTTAGTAAGGATGGGGCAATAAGCTTATTGGGCGAAAGTTGCTGAGATTTAATTTGTCTCTCTTTTTGTGTAACAAGATGACTTGGGCATTGTGCCATGTTCTTGGAATATTACCGATATGAAGACATTTGTTCATTAAGATTTTCATGGATTCCATTGTGGTTTTATCATTTCACTAGTGATTTTATCTTCACCAGGAGCTCGACCATTTTTTGGCTTCCTCAATTTCGGTGGAGTTTATGTCAGGGATTTCTTCTCGTTCATGATCTTACATTGAGCGTTCTTTGGTTCCGGTGCAATTGATGAATATAGGTCTTTACAATATTCTTCGATTATATTTACTATCTCGTCACTTTCGTATTTTACTTCGCCGTCTTTGTTCTTCATTTGATAAATGCGTGCTTGTCCATTTTTATTAAGTGATTTCAGCATTCTCAGATTTGTATTGTTTTTTTGTTGTTGTGATCCCTTATACTCCTTTCAACTTTTGACGTTAAGTTCTCTATAGTTAGGGTCACTTCTATGTGTGTTTCTTCTTATATTCATGAGATATCTTGTTTCTTTTTTAATCTTACTGCATTTTGGATTTTCCCCCGAACAGATCTGTTTTGTCGCTGTCTGCATGCTGTTTCTTATTTTTTGTTCCAACTCATCCAGGTTCATTTCGGTAATCTGGGCAATAGGGAGTTTGCTTTTAATGTTCCTTTGATAGGTGTCGACATTTTGTTGAAGCTCCAGAATTGTTGGAAATCTTTTTTGATGGATTAGTTTATTCCTTTCCGTTCCAAGGTTAATTTTGATTTTTGTCCTTACCAGTCTATGGTCACTGCCTATATTGAATCTATGTAATGCTGAAACGTCGGTTATTATGTCCCTTTTATTCGTTATTATAAAGTCAATTTCGTTTTTCGTTTTTGAGTCTGGGCTTCTCCATATCCATCTTCGGTTAGCTGGCTTTTTGAAAATAAGTTTATGCAGAAAATATTTTCTGTTTGTGCATCAACTGTCATTTTAATCAACTGTCATTTTAATTTAAAATAATAAAGTTAGGTACATTTTTGAGAAAACAAAAGACATTAGCGAAAAACTAGTTTGTAAAACATTAGTTTGTAAAAGTTTATGGGTCACTAGATATTTTGCATAAACCAAATCTTGTATATCTACTAGTTTTTTCCTATCTAGCCGGTAAATGGGGTTTTCTTGTCAAAACCCTCTAAATCCGGAACACCCTGTGTATGGGGATCTTGAAAACCGTAAAGAATACAAAGTTAGTTAAACTATGGCAAAATTACGCAATTTGGAGATTAATAATATGCCGTCTTAAAATCTGAAAAATTACGATTACATCCGGATTTAAGGCAGGGACACATTGTTCTGACGCGACGCCATGCCACGCGACGTGACGCGACGTCATAAGGATCTGCACCGTGTATTTTTATGTACGTGTGCATACTGTTCTGACGCGATACTACCCCACGCCACGCGATGCCCCGCAACGTGATACAAATCTGAACTTGTCTGATTTTCGTCACATCGAGTCGTGTAACGTAGCGTGGATTCTGGAAGTGTGCAAGAGATCAACACGTGTTGGTAATAAAATCGAGGTGATGGCGGCAAAAATTGATGAAATTATGTTAATTGAAATGGTCCGACAATGAATGCAAATTCGCAAACTGGTCCTTGTTCATTCGGAAA
The DNA here is from genome assembly GCF_016097725.1 of Ips typographus. Lineage (NCBI taxonomy): Eukaryota > Metazoa > Arthropoda > Insecta > Coleoptera > Curculionidae > Ips > Ips typographus. The sequence continues at coordinate 899,447 of NC_138427.1, forward strand.
TACATATGAAATCGGTCTCTATTATCATTCATTTCGAGAAGCTCTATTAACGTGTGATATTCTCCATGAAAATAACGTGTCAAATTTATTGGATGTATCCAATGTTTTCGTCTTTTTCTTTCTTCTAATACTAATAAACCTGCCACTGCTTCTATTTCTTGATCCCACTCATCAGAGGAACTGCTGCTTGCCATGATTTTTGAATGTTTTTGGTAATGTAGCTTAGCGTGGTATGAACTCGTATGTGCACACACAGTTCATCTGACGCATCACGTCGAGTGGCGTAGCGTGGTGTCGTGTCAGAACAATGTGTCCCTGCCTTTATTCTAAATAACCGAAATATTGGAAATTAGTTTTTAATTTTTGGTTGAGTTAACTGATTTATTTTCAGACACTTTACTATTGCCACTTTTCCTCCTTTACAAAGCGGCAATCTCATATTTGAGATCCGACGTTTCGGTTTTTGGTTACCATCATCAACTTTCATTTTTCTTATGGCAGCAAATCAATGAAATACCAAAAAATCAGATATCAGTTACGTAATGTAGTAAAGCGTAAAAACATAGGCGTAACATTAACTCGTACAAACAACGATTTTAAAATATGACAACACAAAAATACAAAAACGAGTCTGAAAACCAATTAATAACGAACAATAAGCATCAGAAAACGGTTAGACATTGAGACAAATAGGTCATAGCCCTGTGTGCTTTACTCCGTATAATTTTAGGGCTGGTTACTGACCGAGGCTCAGGATATACAGTGTCCCGTTGCAAGAACATAATTTTTAGAGCGCCAAAAATATAATGCTATAATAAATGAATAAATAACATAACAGTTCACACCTGAACCATCAATAAGACAGTTCAGTTTTTAATTCCAGTTGATCTTTTTTGTATAAGCGAGTGATTTGATGTCAGGATGCTAGAATAAAACACTTGTTACCACCTAAATAAAAATGTGTTTCTAAAATTATTATTCCAACTACCAAATGCAGTGGATTGAGATGCAATAAATTTGTAAAGCATTTTTCTATGCGCTGTATAACTATGAATAACTAATATTTGGCTCTGATTCTAGAAGAAACAACCATTTTTTTATCAAATTCTGTCCAGGCTTGTTGAAACATAGCATGTCGAAAATTACCAAAAATTTTAGCGCTTTGTTAAGAATATACAGGTTGTCTAATTTTCATACAAAAATATTAATTGCTTTAAAACGGCAGATATTTTAACGAAATGTAGACATTAAGTGTAATGTATATAAATCATGTTTTGCAGTGGCATTGTCTTTTCAGAAAGGACCCATTCAATTTGGATGGAAAAAGTTTACTTGACATTTTTTCGGAGAACACGCCTATTCTCAGTAAAAAATTCAAAATCATGTACCTAGTCAATCAAAAATTACATATTTTGCTAGACGAGCAAAGCAGTTAATCAGGTGTCTGAAAATCTATTTACCAAAGAATTTATGTTTAAGAAACGCATGTGTTGTTGACGCTTGTTTCAATTTTCAAATAAATTTTGGTAAAAATTTTTACGCTGCTTGTTATTCAATTCGATTAAATGGAATATGTTTTGAATAAAACTCTGTCAATTTTTATTTTTTACTTAAAAACTATGCATTTTACAGAAATACTACAGGAAACCTTTTTTTCACCACTGATTCGTATTTTATAAAAACACGGTGCCTTTTTTCCTTTTAAAATTTTCAATTACATGCTTGTAAGGATATTACTGACAGAGCTTTTACGTCATAAAGCGTGTCTCTGCAATATTGCTGTTTCTAAAGTCAAATTACTGCATAACAACTATTTTTTAAATAAAAACTGTCGTATTGTTTCACCTCCCTACAATACAGCGGACAGAAGAAGAAATATTTCGATGTTATTTCCGGACACCGTGTATACAAAACGTGCTTTTTCGATAACAGTTAACGTCGTCAAAATTTCGTTAACAGTTGATGATTTTATATCCAAACTTTGACACCCCGTGTTTTAAAGTATAGCAAAATAACACTATTTTGCACGCTGTTAAAATTATGTTTAGCAGTTCGGGACATCTTGTATAAATAAAACAAACAAAAATCCACTAAAGATGTGTTAATTGCGTGATTTTGGTTGTCAAAAATGTTAATATGGGATGTTCGGCTAGGCAACAGAAATGGACTTAATGGAATCGAAAATAAACGCAAGAGAACTAGTGCAAATCTCAAAGGGATAATCGGCTCAATGGGCCGCGCATGCATCACAACACTAAAACTTACTAAAGTCGTCAATATTGTCAGTATTCTCCAGATAAATGAGAGTAATTTCTTCCATGTAAGGGAGCTCAACCCGATATAATATCTCACCTGTACTAGGAAACACAGAAAGAAGCAAAAAAAAGGAAATAAAAAAATAACGGGTGTACCAAAAAATCCTGATTAAGAAAGCTTTCTCACTTACATGTTTGTGTCTCAAGACAAATAACTATCGATTGATATACATAGAATAGTTTAGGCAATTTAGTGATGTCTGCTACATTTAACTAAAATGTTTTAATTTAATATCACAGCTCTCTTGACCATAATTTTTTTGCTATACCCTTTTATAATACATAAGTAAATACTCAAAAGTCATTGCCCGACTTTAAGAAATATTGTGTTATAGCCTTAATTATACAACATATTAAATAAAAAAATATACTTTACCTTCGTTATTAGCGTCTTCTTGAGTGTAGCATAGCATGAACGCTGCAAAAAAAAAATAATTGTATTAAAAAATGCGTGACATGTCATAATACACTTTCAAAGTGGGTTAAATATAAGAATGCAGTGACGTTTTGGAGAAATAAAGTTCTATTTTTTTTACCTTACCAAATATAGTTATTCTGTTTTATTAAAGTATGTGGTACAAGGAGATTGTTTATATTTTACTCAATAGCTAACTCTGCTAATTTTGATCTGACATCATAGTTTAAATTAGCAAAGTTGCAGTAATTTTTCTGAATCGCCAGAATATGTCACATATTTTTTTACACAGGTTTTGATTATTTTAGATGGAACACCCTGTATTTAATTTGCTCAATAGGAAGATCTACTTTTTTCTGATTTTAAATATATAGGGTGTTCGATGCAATATCCTAACTGTCGAATGACGTCTCATTCGTTTTGGCAGACTGACACATATCACTGACAAAGTTGTTTGTGATTTTTGTGTAGGCTTTATTTTCTCTTCTTAATACTGGTTTACTATAAATAATTTTGAAATTTCAAGAAAGACATTCAATCCACTTTCCTATGGATTCTGCTAACATTAGAAAACTTTGTAATATTCCAATCGTACTTTTGACGTCACTGTCATTTTATCTTTGACCGACTTAACGTAAATTTTGCTGTAAGTAAAAATTTTTTTATTAACAAACTAATAGTTAGTATTATATCAAAGCATTAATACGATAGTGAAGTACTGAGAAATTAGTAAAAAAAGTCAGTACTTCAATCCGTATTATAAACAGTTAAGGGTTTAGTGACGAAAGTATATACAAGATACTTACTGGAGGCGGTTTTTTCACTACCATTAGAATGTAGGTCAGACAAAGGTGCTTCTAAAGGTAAAACAAAACGGTACAAATAAAAAGAAAAATGGAAAAAATATAACAAAATATACAGGGCTTTCATTTCAGGCCAAACCATCGTAGATATAATATAATATAGGATATATAGATAAAAAATTAAACGTTTCTGTATGTATAAATAAAGATTCAAGAAAAAAATCATCCATTTCAATTAAAAGGGATAAGCTTTTCTTAATTTTATTTTTCTTTTAAAACACTATATTATTTGTTTAATATACTAAAACAGTATGTACACAAGTCTTTTTATTCGTGAATTGCCAACGCAGGGTCTAAACCCACTTTTGGTGACTAGCTAAGGTTAGCTGCAAAAAAGAGGAACCTAAGTAGTACAGTTTTTTTAACTTGTATAATAATCAAACTTCTTCTTTCAAATCTAAATTGATATGCTTTACCCTAAATCAATATTTATACATGGAGAAAAGATAATTAAGGTGGTTCGTCTTGAAATGAAACCACTGCATAAAAAAAGTAATGATAATTGCAGGTTCAGAGAATTCCAAAGCTGCAATATTCATAAAAAAATAAGGTATAACAAAAATAGATGTGTAATCATGCATTTAAAAGTTGCAGGGTACTACAATAGCTACTTAACCAACTAGAAAAATACGATTTTCTGCAGAAAGCAGATTTCTCCGCAAAATAATGTGTTTAATAAAAAAGAGTACTTTCAAATGCACGTATTGCAAAATACTAAAAAGTAACTTACGTTCTTGATCAGATCCATCTTCCGACTTGTCGTCTTTACTTTTCATGAAAGGAAACTTGCGACTGAACGAATAACTCTTTTTCTTCCGTTCTAAAGTCGATTGCTACAAAAAATTAAGCGCGATTAGAAAATCATAACTGCTACTTTTAAAATCAATATTAATGTATAAGTCAAAATCAGTAAAAAGTATACAGTGTGATGCAGAGTTTATACCAAGAAAATTAAATAGATGGTACATTTGCAAAAAAAGGTGAAGCAAAAAGGAAAATATATGATAACCCGGCTACTCGCATTAACACTAATTGGCTTCATTAAACATGTAACTCCAATTGTATGAAGGAACCAACTACCTGATGCCAGAAATTCGTGTGTGGGGAAATCGGGGTAGAATGGGGTACCTAATTTTAAACCTTACATTTCTGGGAAAGTAAATTAAAAAAAATAAAAACGATTTACTAAACCGTTGTAAAAACAATGCATATTAGAAATAAGCATAATAACTTCTTTAAGCTCTATTCTGGCTTTACCCCAAAAAAAAATCGTCGTTAACCACCATATTCACCAATATGTTATCAAGTAGATAACTCTAACAGTCCGTTTGTTGCTATGGAAATACATGTAAAATCAAATTGTTAAACTTATCAGTTTGATAACAGTTTGGTGAATATGACCATTAATCTGTTCTGTGAGTGAACTATACTCGCTTATGGGGTTAGAAAGTTTACGATCCAACATACAGTTGATGTTCAGTTTTGATCATTGCAGTATAAACATACACCGTCTATACAGGGCCTAGAGAACTGGATTTTAAGCAGAAAGTTGTAATAAAGTTGTGCGAAAATGCGTTGTTACCGAGATACAGGGTGATCACTCCAAAAACAAATGGTTTGAGTCACTTGTTGTATAAATAACTATTAAGTATCCATATCAAGAGGTATCTAAAAACATTACAAACAGTAAACCCCAATACAAAAGAACTTTCGTTGCGTTAAAGTTAACAAACAACACACAAGCATATACAACTTCAGGGTCGTTTATAAAAAACACAGACACATGTTGACTACCACCGGTTTTCTGCTGTCAAATTAGTCATGATAGCAAGTAATAACGAACGTCACCCAAGTCCGGAATTTCAAGGGCTTGGACAAAGGCAATATTTTTTCATTCGGCCCCGCTACTCCGTTGTGTCTCCTTTTCCCCTAAGTATAACGATCTCAAAAACGGCAAAATTGCGCATTGGAAATTGGAATTTGGAGTTTAATAATATGGCGCTATAAAATTTCAAAAATTTCAATTACTTTCAGAATTATCAGAAAAAACACAAAATCTTGGAAATTGGTTTTTAATTTTTTGCTGGCATATTTGATAATAAACATAAACGACACTTTAAGATTGTCACTTATCCTCACCTGCAACGTGACAATACCTCATTTATATCCGACGTTTCGGTTTTTGGTAACCGTCATCGACATTATTTTTCTTTTAAAAACAATCCGATTTTTTTCCCTAGGAACATTTTAAAATTAGCCTTAAATTTTACAAATGTCAATTTAGTGGGCCAAATTTACTAAAATATCTTTCTAAGAAAAGTTTTCCACTGAATTCACCTTAAAAAACTAATTTCAGTATTCTGCCAATTATTTTACAAATGTCAACTTAGTTGCTTGAGTTTATTAAAATAACCGTCCTTATAACACTCCAGAAATGTTCCGCAACAAATTTGGGCTTCAAAGACGAATTTTAGTAAATTCGCAAAAGTCAATTGAAAAGCTCAAATTTCGGTAGATTGAGTGACTACTACCATATCACCTTCTACGGATATTTTTTTATGTTTTTAGAGCATTTTTCGAATATTCTCAGGAAAGGTGTTCTATTAAATTTAGGCTACAAAAATTACATTTGTAAAATCTATAGATTACTGAAATTAGTCATTTAAGACCAAATTTCGAGCGGAAAACTTCTGAAATATGCTCAAGAAGGTTAAACTACAATTAATTATAGCCAGACTCTGAAAGTACGATTTGCCATTGTGAGTAAAAACACTTTGTTTTGAACTACATTTAAATTAAAAGTTAAAATCAATATTATCAGTTTTTATAATCTTTGAAAATATCTATAATCAGCAGTTAAGGTTTAACAAAGTTTCATCCAACCGTTTTAAAAAGAGTTTTTAAACGGCGGAATGCTTATTTTTGTGAAGATACACATATTCTTCTTTATTTTACTGACCTTTTCGTTATGATTTCCTTGTCCCTGGAACTTGACAGAGCGATCCCGAGCGCGCTGTTTGCGTTCCCATCTTCTTTTGCTCGGTATGATGCCCATACCTTGCTCGTCGCCGGATGATAACACTTTTCTCGCTTGCCACCACTCGTCATCGCTCGCATTGGTCACATGAAGAATGTCTCCATATTGAAAAGCCAATCCACGGGATGGTAAGCCATCGTCCTTCATAGGGTCGTAATCGAACAAAGCTCTGAACAGTAAAATATTAGCATAAAGAATTATTTTTTAAGAAATTATTTAATGAAATTTTGATTTATGATTTAGTTTCGGTTATAGTTTTTTTTACACCCGAGTAGTTTCTATTAATATGCTATACACAGTGAGAGACGCAAATTATGAAACAAATCAGTTTAAAAACCGAGAAATATTTTTTCCATGATTTACTCGAACAAAAAAATTTCCGTTGCGCTTCCCAAAATAAACAGCCGCGTATACAGGGCGATTCACGCTGATGGTATATTAGAAGTATCTAGAGAACGACTCAATATTTTTCGTTGAAATTTGGAGTGTAGCCTAGGTTGGGTCCAAACTCTCTATCTAAAATATTTTCAACTTTGCGGTGTTGCCAGATCAGTCGGAAAGAATACCAACTTTTGATTTTCAAATGGAACACCCTGTTTCTAATCTCATTTTTGAATTCCTCGCAAGAAGGCTAGTAATTAATGTTGATACTTTCCTATACCTATCTTAGATATTTCATAAAAATGGTAAATTTGTCAGCAAATCCCTAGCCTACACATTAATTAAATTCTCAAGTTCTGAAAGGTTTGCTTATATGACCTTTTGTTCTCAGTTAGACAATACCACATGGTTGAAAACTTCAGACTGAAAATGAAAAAACTTACAGGGTGGTCAATATTTATCTTTAAGTCGGATAGATAGAAAAACTGTCAGAAGTTCGTTTTTTTAAATGCAACCACCAATGTATTATGGTTTGTAATAAACGAACATTAAATTTAGAACAATTCCATGTATACTCTTCTTATACCTAACTTCAACTGTTTCTGACTTATCAACAGTTTTTCCTTAAAGTTTCCTTATTCAGATTAGTATGGATTACGATTGAATGCGCCCTTTAAGGAAACACTCTTAATAAGTCAGAAACGGTTGAAGTTCGGTATAGGAAATGTATACATGGATTTGTTTTAAATTTAATGTTCTTTTATTACAAACCATAAAACACCGAAAGATCCATTTAAAAAACGGACTTTTTGCAGTTTTTTTATCTGTCCGACTAAAAGGTAAATATTGACCACTCTGTAGGTTTTTTATTTTCTGTCTCTGGGATTTTTAACCATGTAGTATTGTCTAACTGAGGACAAAAGGTCACATCAGCAAACCTTTCAGGACTTGAGAATTCAGTTAAAGTTTAGACCACCGTTTTGCTGACAAATTAACCATTTTTATAAAATATCTAAGAAACTGTGCAAGATAGGAATAGGGAAGCATTAACATTAATTACTAACCTTCTTGCCAGGAATTCAAAAATGAGATAAAAAAACAGTGTGTTCCATTTGAAAATCAAAAAGAACCATCACCGTGAATCACCCTGTATTTATAAAGGATTCGAATTAATCGAAAAATTCTAAACACATTTTATAAATTGCATAGTCAGAACTTAAACGGTTTTTGAGACACTAATATTTTAATCCCATTTGCACACTTAACTTAAGCTTGGCTTAAAGTACGACGGCGCAAATAGTGGTTAATGTTAATATTAAGGAGTTGAGGTGCAAACCAATACGTAAGATTTAAATGTCGTATTTGACAGGTATACAAACGCAGCAGGTGATTTTTGGCATTTACTGAATGTTACGTGAACATTCACGTTACCCGAACAGGTGTCTGAAAATGGCGATTATCAACGATTTTTAATGATAGAAAATAAGTGTAGAGAGAAATAGGATTTTATATTTCTCGGATTTAGAAAATATAGTGCCTATGCACTCAATTGAACAAATCATTAAAGTAAAATTTGTCATAAAGGCTTCTCTCAAGTTGTTTTGATCATCAAAAAATTAAAATCAAAAGTAATGAAGTAAGAAAACGTGAAAGATGAAAAACAAATAAGAAAACAACAATATGTAATCGTAAAAGAAAACTTAAACTTTTCTTCTCTTACAAACATTCTGCAGTGTAAGGGAAAAAAAATGTCGTTCTTTATTTTACTTTGACTTGCATGTCGTACTATAAGTCTATCTTGTTTAAATTTCTAGTTCTATTTATGAACATATTCTTTTTTTACATACGAATAATGCACTTTTTTAGATTTTGCGGGTTGACGACACACTTTTAATTCCAAATAACCCCCCAAAAAAAAACTAATGAACTTAGATCGGGGGATCTAGTTAGCCATTCTACAGGTTCTGTTCTACCAATTCAGCCTCCTGCGAGGTTAACTTTCACTGAATGGTGCCTCAACAATCCAGTGAAAGTTCTCTCTATATCATACGTGAATTTACGTATACGATTATATGTAAATATAGATATAATAATGCGTGTTGTCAAAAGCTTCTTCACAAATTTGCGTATGATTGTCATACGTCAAAAATAGACCCCCTGGTGTGATGTAGGCTGTCCAAGTGTCCGTAATACCGATCGTTGAGAAATATTCTTATCTGATCGTTAATGTTTCCGTTAAATAAATATTGTATACTATCATATTTACCTGACATAGAGCGACCTTTTCTGGGACGTTCTGAGTAAAGTTCCACCGGTAACTGGGTTTGCCATTTGCTGTTTCAAGTCATTGATTTTCGCCTCGAATCGGTTGTACTCTTCAGGTCTATATTGGACTACCATTGTCACTGTTTGACTAGTGCCCTAAAATTTGTATTAACTACAATATGTTGAGATTGAAAATAAAGCCCTATTATTATTATCATTATGTACCGTTAAAAAGTAATTGTTAATAAAAGTAACAACATTCCGCATTTCTATTTTCCAAACATTCATAATTATTTCAAATCATTCAACTTTTTGCTCTTATCCAAATACTCTAATGTAACCAGTGCACGGGGGGAATAAATAATTAAGAGTTGGAATGGCTCAAAGCTATACAAGGTAAGTCTAGGAAGCGACACCACCTTGTTATTTCTAAAATAAAAAAAATTAAAAAACAACTCAAGTAAAAATGCATATGTACTATATTTTGCAACACCAAACTATTATACTCGAACATTCAATGCTTTTTGCACCTTTCAAACCCTCTGCTTCGCGTCGGGCCTCAAATTGTTCGCGGGAGCGTTTCAAGGGTGCAAAAAGCAGTTTACTCCAGAATAGGTTCACTCCCTAGGTAAGTGAAAGTGATATTTTCATCTCTTAAATGTGGGAGAAAAATCTTATTTTCTATAGGGGTCGTACAAAAATAACTTTTAGAGATCGTCTCTAAGCAGAAAGTCCAAGACAGATATATCGACTGGACTAACATAGTTGAACTAAATTTTGTCCTTAATTTAGGCGGTTTTCTACTGAATGTGTTAGAAAAACTTTGAAGAACATTACTCAAATACATAACTGAAATTGTGAATTCAAGTTAATTAAAAGTTAGAACCGGTACAATCATAAAAAAAATCCTCAGAGATCAAAGTGTAAAACTCATTGCACCGCACAAGAGATCACAAAGACCTGCAATTGTGTAAGCGCTCTCGCTAAAATTTCTCATCATCGGGCTTTTTAAATTATTACTGATTTTTTTTAGAACTAATTATTATAAGCAAAAGTCACCTTAAGTGCTTGAGCAGCTTCCTCGTGAGTGGCATTTCTCAAGTTAATTCCATTAACGCTCAAAATCTGGTCGCCTCTTTTGAGTTCTCCACTAGTATCCGCAGGTCCACCAGCCAGGATGAAGGACACAAAGATGCCTTCTCCATCTTCGCCGCCAACAATATTGAATCCCAGACCTGTGTTTGCTTTATGCAGTACCACCGTTCTTACGTCCCTAAAACAAAAGCAGAAATTACTTGTGTGGAATTTCCAGGTCTGCATCCGACGAGACTAACTTTAGATTTAGGAATGCGACTAAAGACCTAAAATTAACTTTGTATGTTCGTAGGTCATTGAACATCACATAAATGTGATACTACTAAAGTTCTTGTTTCCCCATTATAAGGTTAAGAAAAAGTTCCCTTCATAGCTTTTTAGAAAAAATATCTATTACTTTAATAATAGAGAATGATCCGAAACTCAGCGTTCATCTCTTGAAATTCTAATAGGCTGGCCTATCAGAACTGACCTACCATCCATTATACTGCCCAATAAAATAGAAACTATGATGAGTTTACGAGATATTAGAAGATATTTTGACGTTTTTGCTTGTTAAATAAACTGTCAAACTTTTATGACAGTTGCCACTATAAAGAGGGAGAGTGCAACTTTTGAATCGCGTGAGGAAATGTTTATGTGCGAAATGCGACAAATAAAAAAGCAAATGTCACATTCAAAACGATCAAACGATTGATTTGTGCCGCATTGATTTCTTGTTAAAGTTAATTTAATCTTTGCAGAGAAAAAATTCGAATTCAGTCCTTAACAGCAATTATTAGATTGTTTTTTGCTTGAAATCTAGTTTCAAGTTCCCTTCAGTCACACAAACTTATTTTTGAACTATTTATGATTTCGAAAATCGAACTTATTCGTTACTAGAAAGTGATTTTTAGACTGTGATAAGCTGACTTCGCCTTCAGTCTTAAAAATATCGCTTTGTCCTTTTTTAAGCTTGAATTGTAAAAATCAAGCTTCCAATATTTAGAGTCCCAAAAGTTTTTGGAACTAAAAAGCTTTTTTTTCCTTACTGTCTTAAGCTTGAAAGTCCATTTTCAGACTGCTTTCAGTCAAATCCAGCTTTAAAAAAGTAATAACTCCACTTCCCATCCCTCTTAATTTTATTATACTGGACTACTATTTTAGAAAAAAAGTTGAAACAGGATGACTCTCAGATAAAATAATTCTTATTTTTATGGAATGAAATATCCGTTCATCCCATCATCAGTTCGGATGAAGAAATCAAATTTCTACAGAAACAAATCAATCAATTCTAAAACCAATTTTTGTTCTCAACAGAAACCGACTACTTTGAAAGACGACCTTCAAGAAAACATGTTTTCTACCTAGTTTTCTTGAAGATCGACCTTTCGTCACAGTGCACACAGCTTCATCAATCACTTTGTGTCCATTTCTTGTCCAAAAATATTCAGTGCTAAAACTCATACGGATACCATTGGTAAAAATAATGAGACTGCATGTGCATCAAAAAGTCCATCTTCATACATTGAAGCCCTGCACCAAATTTGATCACCATACCTGCACTAGTATCGGAACTGGTACAAAAAAGGTCTTTTTGTAAAATATTTATGACTCTCTAATACAGAATAATCATTGAATGAAATTTGAATAACCAAGTAAGACTTTGAAATCACCTGGTAACACTCAAGACTCTCAAGAATCTCAATGTATTCGTGTATGGTCTAGTAACCTTCAAAATAATAAAAGCTTCCCATGTCTCATCTAAACATGGAACTGTATCTCTGGTAGGTATTAAGTATTCAAGAATAATACCTCTACCGGTCTTAAAACATATCAAAATAGTTACTAATTGAAAGAAATTCCGTTTAATTTGGTATTTTAAGGTTGAACAAGCCCCAATCAGCTAGAATAGTCAACTTGAGACATGTAAAAGTGCAACGACCCAAACAGAAATAATTGTCAAGTGTTAATGGGTTTGAAATTGCCGATTATTGTGCTGATTATGTTGGCGCTCTTTGTAATAGCCTTTTCGTAATGCTAGATAAAACTTGCTTACACATTTTTCAACGAATTCCACCAGTAACAAACTTGTGTTTTAATGTATAATTTTCGCATTTTTTGCGGTTATTCAAATTAACTGTATTAATTCCACTATCAAGTAATTTAAACAAAAAATTAACAATCACTACAACTGCCTTCCCCATCTTCAATCATATTGTTGAACCCTTTAGGTAAATGTAAAGCTCCAAAATAATTGGAATAAGAACTGTTATTGTAAACGTCGCAGCAACACAAAATAGCGTAACTATTAGTGAAGCAATAATTAATAGCATAATTGAAGACAAAAAACCCATTAAAAAACTAGTATTACGGGAATAAGAATTTGTGTCGTTGCGTAAGTAACCATCAAATTTCTACTGGAAACATTATGCAATGGAACTTAACCAGTTATCTCCATATTTAAGTAATTTAAAGTAAAATATGTCCGTGTTTTCTGATACAGTGTGTGGTCCAAGGTAGAAAATTTAACATCTGAAGACACCGTCAAGTTAAATTCGGTTTCGGAAATAATGTGAAAAAAAAAACTTAAAAGGTTTATTGCTAACAAGTTGTCGATCCCGGGGTTCCTTTCAATTCAATAGTTTTTAGAATTGTACTTAATTACAACGTTCATCTCGAACAAATTCAATCCGATTAATCAATAGCAGCAGATAGTTTGCAACAAAAATCGATTAGAATTAAATGGATTGGAATTCCTATTGGGAACTAGTGACTAGTCGGCTCTAAAAATTAATAGGAGGCTGGATCCGATTGAAATGGTTTCATTTAAACGGGATTGTGATGACAGCTGATTTAAGAGATCTGAGAAGTAGGTTATGTCGACAGGTAGAATAACAAAAAAAAGAATCAAAACTGAACATTTTAACCCTCGCTTCATCCAAACAGTGCTGTGCTTTATGCTTGATTTTGATACATTTAAATGCATTTTGACAGAAATGAAATAAAAGGGGGTAAGGTTAAGGTAAACACATTATGGTATAGTCAGTCTACTATAATCCTATTCTTTTAAAGCTAGATTTATAGATCGACACAACACAAGCACAAGCATAGCATAGAAACTAAAACGTAACAGAGAAAACGGATTTTAATGCGGTTTAAACTGTTATTGGGATTGACTTTTACTTTAATGTACTGTAACTGCATTCACTATACAGGGTGGGAAATAAGATCGTGCAAGAAATGTTCCAGTCGAGGTTCCAGTAGTCCCCAATTAACCAATACTCTTTTTTTTTTTGTTTTGTGTCAGTGTAAGGAAGAATTGTTTAGTCCATATCTCGGGACGTGTTCGGGCATTTTCCAATAAACGGTGTCTTAAGAAATATTGATTTATCCAAAAAAGACGAGAAGAGCAGCTTTTAATTGGTCATTTTAGTCGGATGTAGATCCAATATTATCTGTTACATAATTTGAAAGCAACCCCATAACTATATAAGACCATACTTGTGTCTAGAGACAAAGTGGAAAAAAAAATAAAAGATTTAAGTTACAGTCAGTTTACCAACGAATATCTTTAAATTTATATGAATATCTCGGGATGTTTTTGTACATTTCTTAATTAACGTCAACGAAATATCGATTTATCCGGAAAATAGATACCTATAACGTTGCCTATACCTAACAGTGTTAAATCTTGAATTAAGCCATATATCAGCAGGTTTATATCTATCATTCATGTTCAACATTATCTGTCACATATTCTGAGTACTTTGCAGGACAAGTCCCATGTTTGATAGGACCTTACAAAGTGTCCAGAGACAGTAAGTGAAAACTGATTGTTTGCTGATGTTGTTCTCTCACTTTAACTGTTTATCTAAGATAGTTGACTAAAGTTAGAAGAACTAAATTTACTTTGAAATAATAAATACCTTTTCAGTTTTTCTCTGTTTTTTAATTTGCGACTAATAGTGGCGAATCCAGTCCTGAGAGGCGACTTTTCTCTCCCATTTTTCTTGGTCATCTTGGTCAGGAAAATGATCTTCACGCACCACAAAGTGTTTAAGTTTTTCTTTTAACGGTCACAACATTGAAGAAAATAATAGCGTTATCACAATCAATACACATGTTTACAAATTCGTCCTGTATACTTGCTCCAGGATAGACTTTGTGATTATTACTAACTACGGCCAACTGAAGAGTAAAGCAATCAGTTTATGGTCAGTTATATAGGAACAATGCAAAAAAATGGTATGGGGCCATAAAGCGTCAAAAATAAAGCGATTATTCACCGAAATATTTAAGCTCATTTAAGTTAAATGCTGCTTAAACTACAGTTAACTTGAGCTTGTCTTAAAGTACTAACTCCTTAATCACTTTATCTTTGGATGTTTGATGGCTCATCATGATGGTACAATTTGTTTTTAGGACTGGAACACTCCGTATAGGTTTAATTTATAATATAAATCTGGAGTTTAAACTCTAAAATTAGTATTGACATCTGAAAGTAATGTCATACTTCAGATTAAGTTATAACCATAATTTATACAACTGACCGTTAACTTAGTATATTCTATTAATTGCCTTACGATTAGTAACATGGAACTTGTTGGTGTGATTCATTTTGCAACTATTTATCATCAAGAAAACGATTCAAAACAAATACTTTTACATTGCGATTATTGGCATTGTCAATGAAACTAAATAACAATGTGCAAAGCAGTAATTATTGTTTATGAACCGAAAAGCGAAGGCTTACATACATTTCAATACTGGTAAAACAACAATAATACGTACATTCCGTAGTATAAAATATGTCCAAGATAAGCTGTTTATTAATGGAAATTTCAGAATTTTAATTGTCTAAAACATTCTGCTATTCACATTTTCTTGTTTCAAGCTGGAAAATTGACTTAAAGTTGATCAACAAGAAATTTATAATCTTTTGACAATTGAAACTTGTAGAATGATTTGAAAAGTAGATAATTGATGAAACTCATTTCAGATATGATAATTGACTTAATAATTTGACAAAATAATGAATTTTCACATTTTCTTGTTTCAAGGTGGAAAATTGTCTTGAAAGCTTGATTTTTCCTTTCGTCTGAAAAAACATTTGAATTGTTCTTTGTCTATTTGAAAATGCTTAAAGATATAGGGGATTTTGTTACCTAAAATTGATTTTGACAACTTCAAAAATATTAATTTTTGGTTCTGAATTTTGGACACGCTATATCACGGAAAAGGACAGACCATAAAGATTAAACTATGTGTTAACATGTTGCAAAATATGAAATTTATGCTCGATTGCATAGAGTTGGTTAGTGGCATGCAAATGTAATAGAAGTGATCAGTGATTAGAGTTTAAACGTTGTTTAGGCGAATGGTGCAAACGACAATTATACTTTTCATAAATAAGGCGATACGCTATTTTAAAATTTGTTTAACAATAGGCACATTTTTATTTTTAGGTCGAATATCTCCAAAACAATTGTACCTAGGTATAAGACATTATATACAAATGTGTGCAGAATCCAAAAATGAAAAAAAATGTACAGGGGGTCCCATTTAAACTTTTAATGAACGGCTTGGGTGGCTAACCCTATTATAGGTTATGATAAAACATACTACTTGAAATCATTAGGTAATTAACGAAATAAAATTCAAGGATCCATTTAATATAGGCAGTATACTGTGACTCAACACAATCTAAAATTTTCAAAAAGTTATTATTTGTATTATTGTAGCTTCCGAAATATCGACCGCGGTAGTTTCCGGTGGAACACACTGTATAACAAATTTTTCTTATTATTAATAGGACTATCGTAGAAAAACTAAACTATTTAGCAATTACTCGCGAGTTTCAACGTTACATTTAATTATGATATTGATTTTTGTCTCAACAAACGTGATTGAAAGCAAGATATTTGTAGGCAATGAGTGTGACCCCGAAGGTTTTACGTACTTGATTTAACATAGAAAGTTTGTCAATCGTCAAACTTTCCTTCTACGTTTACACACACCCGCTTAAACCAAATATGCGGCCGTTCAATGCACATATCCAAAAAGGTAGTTAAGAGAAAAGTAAATGCATAATTGATAGAATGCGTCCCAATTTACCTTATTTGTTGTGTCGTTTCATTAGTACTATTTCTATATTCAAATTTTTGTCTTTCCGTTATTACTAGTATAATTATTATTCATTTAGTGTTAAATAAAAAAGAATAATGTAGAATTAAAGGTACACATGCTCATTATTGTGTCCTGTATTCAAGTCTGATGATAGAAGTCTCATTAGTAACTATAGGGCAATTTCAATTTTGTGCTATCCAGCAAAGGTATATGAATCTCTGATTTACGATCATATTCTGAAACACGTACAGGGTTCATTATCTGTTTATTCAAATTCGACCCTTACCATAGGGATCTCGGAAACTATAAGCGATTTCGATATCCAGGTAATTCCTTCCAAAGGTATCCGAAAAAAACTTAAAATTAGATTTTTTGTTTCTATTTATTTCTAACCTTATTTGAAGAGATGTCCCAAAACTAAAAGCATCTTTTTATTGCCATTTTTTCCCAGGTATTCGATGGTGGATCATATTTGCCGCCCGACGTTTCGTTTTTAGGCAATCATCATCAACTTTATTTTTTCTTATGGGCGCCAAATTGGATTTTTAGCCGACCAAACAGTACGTTTTATAAACTTTGGTTTTATTCTGATTTAAGTGATGTATGATAACTTATGATTTGCTTCATAAATGAAAAAAATAATTCATTAAAAACTAATTTTGAGTGAGATTTCAAAATAATTTGAATCTTGAATTCTAATTTTATCAATGAGACGTTTTATAAAATGTCATTATTTGGCAGTACTCACACGCAATTGGTCTGCACATAGTCACAATGAAGAGAAACGAGGCAATATTATTTTAAAACTTTATCACAAATTTGATACTAGATAAGTCAATAATATGAGAGCAAGCCAACTGTAAATCAGACAACAGCTGCACGTAACTTTATTTACTTAAAACTTTACTAAAATCCAAGATTAAATTATTTAAACTTGCACTTAACTTTATAAAAGTTCCTAAAATGATGACCGATTCATCAGGCCGAAACCTGTCCCTCGGACCATAAGCCATCGGGCTGTTTCGGCCT
Source organism: Ips typographus (assembly GCF_016097725.1). Classification (NCBI taxonomy): domain Eukaryota; kingdom Metazoa; phylum Arthropoda; class Insecta; order Coleoptera; family Curculionidae; genus Ips; species Ips typographus. The sequence goes on from NC_138427.1 coordinate 916,955, forward strand.
TCAGGACATTATGTTCTCTATAACGCCCTTGCTACATAAATAGCTATTACCACAGAATTTGATATTTTTAGTTCATCGAAATCTGTTTTTCGCGCGTTTTTGGAAAAAGCTTTAGAACCTAAGCATTTGTTTATAGAGTACTTTGTCAAACGTGTTCTATAACTATGTACCGTTGAACAATAAACTTATTGTTATTATAAGCAGAAAAATTTTCTATTAGAGCAATTGTTACTTAGTATCATGTATGTGCACACTTATATCACACTCGAATATGCTCCATATCAACTTTGGTTTGATTTTGTATGCATACTTGATATAGCAACTAAACACATTTTTCTTTGAGAAATATAATGATCATTACTTGCCGAATTGTGCAATCTTATACATTTGGCCACAATTCTGATAAAACAAAGCGGCCTAAAACCTATTATGCCAAACAATTCAAATTATTCGTTAAGACCATTTCATTCCAAAGAAGACATAGCAATACAACTTTGAAAATAAGAATTTTATCCTCTAAATGGCTTCAGAAGGCTGAACATATAAAAAAGTTGCTGGCCTTTCCCACACTAATGAGATACACCATCTATGCACTTGAAGTCATTCAAAACAATGTTATTACTTATTTATTTATGTTCAGTAACTGGTAAGTTCCGAAAAAAGCGTGGGCTACATGCAGATCTGCACACTGATATACATTTATAGGTCAATCAGGCAAACGTAATTTCTCGTCTTTGCGCAACTGTCATTCAATTACAATAATACCAAAAGGGAGTGGATTGAAAGAAATGTCTTGCTTAACAGTGTGGTTTGCATAATGTGCCAGACCGCACAAATCACCTTTCTTTTGTCAACTTTTTTGATGTCAACATATTGCGCCTTTTATCGGATGTGCAACAATTAATGCTTTAACGTTTACGTAAATTTTTGTCATTTTATTAGTCAACTATTAAGTGGTGTATGCCTGTGGTAAACTCGTAATATTTAGTTTTTCGAATAATTCAAATACTGAAATAGTCATTAAAATTTAAATACAAAGGTAGTCCCGAAGTGGACTTTCAAGAAATGGATTGACAGTTATTAGAAAAAAAAAATCGTTCAACTAAAATACAAGTAACTCAAATTTGGTTTTTTAAAGGTCAACTGACTTTTTTGGGAATATTTTTTTTACATTCTTGGATGTTTACATTCTTTGAGTTAAAGGTTTGATCTTTCATTTATGTTACAACAAATTTGATGACATGACTGTCTTGACAGTTTATAACTTTTATCATTCGTGTAACTTTGAGCCTCGCTATAAGCTTAAATTTAAACCCTGACAAATCTAGTTTTAAAAGAAAACAATAATTATATTCTCAATCAAATTAATATGATTTTTACGCTCACATGGCTGGCAAAGTTTCTTTACGCCTAGGTTTTCATGGCTCAATTCAAATTGGGAGACTGTCAGAAAGCTCATTTCATTGGCTATCCATTGACGTACAAAACACTGCTAAAAATAATGCAAATAAACGAGTTATTGATTATTGATCAAAAGGATGCACAAAAAATGTCAGAAAAAAATAGTCAAACTTGACGCTCTCTAGCGGCCAAATCGTCTAACCTATTAACCGAAGTTGGGACATTTTTAGAAAGCTCATTTCATTGGCTATCCATTGACGTATAAAACTCTACCAAAAATAGTGCAATTCAGGGGCTTTTGAAATATTAAACAAAATTCTACACCAAAAAAATTGGTCAACGTTTGACGCCATCTACTGGTCAAACGGTACCACTAACCAATCGGCTTTTATACGTCAATGGAAAGCTCATTTCATTGGCTGTCCATCGACATATAAAAGTATATACAAAGTGTGACAAATACACGTGTTATTTACCGTTTACAGACAGGGTGCTCCAGAAACACTTTTTGACTAGTTAGGGCTAATTTGACCCTGGAAAATTAGAAAACATGGTTACATGAGCTACTAGGTCTACTACGATGTAATGCTTGGAAATTTATTATTACACCCTGTATATAATTGTATTTTTGAATAGTCCTTTCGATTTTAAATATTTTTTATGTATCATAACCTATATTAATCTACAGCGATTTTCGAGATATTGACGTTTGAAAAATGACACTTTCAGGTTTTCAAGTGTCATAACTCCTAACCAGAATGAGATAGAGCAAACCGGCTTGCATGTTTTTATTTTAACTTTTTGAGATCTATTATTTGGTAACATTTTTAATTTTGACGGGTGTCAAAAATATTATATCAGTAAAAAAATTGGCACTTGTCGAATTTTCTAATATGCGTGGCCATAGAGATCTCCAAAAGTAAAGATAAGAACATGCAAGCCGTTTTGCTCTATCTTATTCAGATTAGAGGGTATGACACTCCAAAAACTAAAAATGTCATTTTTCAACCATCAATATTTCGAAAACCGTTGCAGATCGCTATAGGTTATAATATAATACATAATATAGAAGGTGTTTCATTTAAAATAAGAAAGTTGACATTTACTTCCAGTGAAACCGGAAATGACAGAAAGATGAAAATATTTTTTAAATATAGCACCCATCAAATTTATCTTACTTCTAAAATTCCAAACTTATATAAAAGGTGATTCCAAAGTTGGGGCTTTCCTTTCACCTGCGAATGGGGCTTCAAAAAATAAGGTTTGTTTTCGTTTGACGCTTTTTCAAAATATGAACAATAACGAAGATACAGGGTGTCAAAGTTTTACTGAAAAACAAAAATGTAATGATTTTGAACTTGAAGTAGTTTAACATAATTTTGTAGGTGTCAGTAGTAACGTGAAAAGAAAATTTTCCAAAAGACAATTTTCTTGCGCTACTGTTTTTTTCCAACATAAAAATTATTATTGAATTCCTTGTAATAAAAATGTATAAAAATTAAACACTTTTTATTATGTTTTGCTACGACGGCGACGCATGCAAAAAAATCTTAAAGCGTGCCTAAAAATAAATGCTGTTTTAATTTTAAATGTCAAATTGTTAAAAAAGGCGGCTAAATTTTTTTGTTTTTGTTTATGTCTGTTGATAAGGAATAACCTGTCAGCTGGTTAAAATTAAATTAAAGTTAGTTTTTATTTTGTTTTTTCAGTAAAAGTTCCTTATTGTTCATATTTCGAAGAAGCGTAAAACGAAAAAGAAAAACTTATTTTTTGAAGCCCTATTCGCAAGTGAAAGGAAAGCCCCAACTTTGGAATCACCCTGTATATATTTGATCCTGATAAACTTTTAATAAATGGTTTGGGTGGCTAACCTTGTATTTAAATAAACTTTCCGACTTAAATACAGGGCGTCTCAAATTCGATGTACTAAAGCATTACCATCTCAAAATTGTTTTACCCACTTTATTATTGATATTTTAAATATTTAAAATCAACTACAATTTTTCAAAATACGTACCTGAAGTTTTTATTTCATTTTATAGTATCTACAGACTCTCGAAACTGTCACAATTGTCAAAAAATTATACCTAGTGTATCACTTAAATAGTAAATACTTCAAATTTTAAGAAAAAGTATTTCCTATGTTGTCATAATGTGTAGATAATTTAGTTTGATATAATAGTATAAATTTGATATGACTAAAAATAAAGTTTAAGCTGTTTTATCAAAATTCAATCCCAAATTCAAATATGTCGTAAGTAGGTATCTGAAAAATAATTAAAACTAGAAACCACAAACTTTTTTCTCTTTCTCTGTTTTTCGAAAAAGCAATGAACCTAATTATATTGCATAAAACTAAATTTACTACTCATTGTGACAACATATGATTTCCAAATTTAATAGAATTTTTGTTTGTAATTTTTTTTTAACAAATTTTTTAGCAATAAAATGCGCAACTTTGCTTTTCTTTAACTAAAGCTCTATCAACAAGAGTTTTTGACATAGCAATGCTAATGCATTGAATTTGTAACACCCTGTATAATATAAAATTTATGTCTTAAAATGAAGAGGAAAATTACTCCTCGGAATATTCGTCTAAATAGTAACATTCTGGATTCCGTTGCAACTAGAATGTAGGCAACTCAGTTAATTTATAAATCGTATTAATAAATACGTAATAATCGCATACATTCAATTAATGAGATTCTAGTCATAAACGAAGAAAACTGCTTATAATGAATCACTCTAACAGCTGTTCAGCATGCACGTCAAGGCCGCATAGAAGACTTATTTAGTTGCTTTACCCAGTTAAGCTAATTTATCCAGTTTAATTTCCAAACTGCACAAAACAAATTGCTTAAAAAACAAACAAAAATCCAAGAGTTTTCACGCACTTTTCTTTCTAAAATTGAACGACGAACAGGAAACACGTCTGAGTCAACGCTTAATCACCACAATTGAACCCCGAGAAAGCAATATATGTAATGCACCCCTAACACGTTATGACTAACTGGAGGGTAACTAGGGACCGGATATTAACCCTCAGTAAGCGGCCACACATTTACCGTCGACCTTGCGGCCCGACATCGACGAACGTACTGTATTGTATGTAAGTATACTACTTACTACTGTATCAAGGTATCCGTATAGCAGTATAGTGCATCGAGTAGTAAGCAGAGAGAGAGTCGCGAAAAAGCGAATGGTAATAATCAATGCCAATAATAGTAGGGGCTTTAACCAGACTGACAGCTCGCGCGTTCGTTCATTCAATTTTATAACGAATATACCGGTATTAAAGAGTGACTTACGATCACAGGCCCAATGTAATCAATATGAAATGTGGGTCAATGTGACATTGTCCGTATCGCAAACGGATACTTAAATATAACTAACTGAATCACTTGTTTTATATTTTTAAATAGAGCCTTCATATTCTGGACTAATTTTAACATTAAAATTGTTTTATGTAAATATTTCGGGTCGGTATTTAAATGAGCTAGTAAACTTTATTAGAAATGTGTAAAAAATTGAAGAAAAAGGAAGTGAGGCATATCTCCCTTCTAAAGAAGCGTTATTCGCTCCTTTGACTGTCTCTGGCTTGTATTGACCTCTCCCTGGTTTTTAGGTCGTCCTACTTTTAACATTCAATAATGATGCATTTTTCTCTTCTAAATCACAACGAAAAGTTACCCTTTTTTGAGGAGTTTAATGGCAACGAGCATCTTATGATACGAGTGTTAAAAGTACACGCATATAAAAGTTCCTGAAGTTGCAATTCTGAAAGTCTGCAATTCGAATGAGTGCCTTAATAGTTATTTACATTACTAGTGTGGTGTGAGCACAGCAAGTATTGTTAGTTGTGCTCAGTTCATTAATTTGCCATACCTCATACGAGTAATGTAGAATACTTTGGGTACGATTACAGAGAAATTAGTAACTTTGCCGCACTAGTGCCATAATAATTGTTTTACTGTACTCTTACGGTGCTTTATCACTTTAGTGCGGTAAAATCAATTATTATAGCAGTAGTGTGGTAAAATCACTTATTATGTAACTCAATGTAAGTTACTATGTAATGAACCATTACCATGCTAGTCGTAGATAATAGTTATTGAAGTAATAGGCCAAAAGTGACAGTTTTCCGCACCCTGATTTCGTTTTAACGGAACGACGCGAGGCAGAGTAAAACTCACTCTATTGGTGCTATAGTCTATTAAAAAACTAGGAGAAGTGATTGTGAATTAGATTGGCCAAACGTGATTGGTCAGTTGGGGGGTATGATTTACACAGCAGAAATCATAAAAAACAGGTTATGTCAAAAAACACCGGCTCAGCCACCATTTGAATGGCCGCATTCTTCTTTTTTGACGTCACGATGACGTAACTTGGGAAAAGCCATAATTTGATCAACTGTCAAATTACGTCATTGTGACGTCAAAAACGCTCTGCTCGCTGCATGGAGTTTGAAAACGAATGCGGCCAGTTTCTTGTTGTATCAGAGTCGTTTAAAGTTGTTTTTGAGTCTGTATAAACTCGTATGGCAGTGTATTGATATAACAAAAAAGTTATTTTCGATAATACACCACTTGAATATCCATTCTGCATCATGTATTCAACTGCGCCAAGAACCAGTGCCTCGATGTGAATTTCCCACCAAAATGCTAAGACAATTGGAATTAGATCGTTCGTATTCTAAAGAAAAGCCATTTATAGTGAATGTGTACAAACAAATATTAAATGAAGACCCGGATGCAAAAACCGTATATATTGTGTCAAAAATAAGTGAAGTAAAGCAGGTAATAAGATTGGAAATTCAAGCTTAGCATTCAATTTTTTATGTTTATGTTGCATGAGTATAGGTTAGGCAAACGAAGTCATTTGCTCAAGCATTTGCTTGTCAAATTAAACAATTTATAACACAAAGATGACAGTTTAAAGTAAAATACTCAAGATGTCTTAGGCTAACGAATTCGATTCAAAGTGATTTCTGTGAATAGTGAATATTTTGTAGAATAGGGGGTGTGATTTGAACACATTTCTGTATGATACTTTGACGTGACGCAAGTAGGAGGTGTACCATACATTTTTGATTTAAAGTATCCCCAGAGGAAGAAATCTAACGGTGACAAATCAGAGGAACGCGCTGGCCATTCAATGGTGCCTCTCATTCCAACCCCTTGACGAGAAAATGTAGCATTTAGAAAATCCCTTACGGACATAACATAATGAGGTGCACCGTCTGTCTTGTTGGAAGTATTATTTTTCAGCAGGATAACGATAAATTCGTTCTATTACTGCCGATAATTCTGAATCAATCGTGGTTTCTAACAAATCCAAATACATTTGGCAAAATAAGTTTTGAGACAAAAACGATGGTCCGACAATGTGGTCCCCAAAAATTCCTGTCCATACATTTTATTTTTCAAGATACTAAGTAATTCACGAAATATCCTTGGCTAGTGTCTGACCAAAACGGGCAGTTAGGTCTACTGACTTTAACATTTGAAAATCCACCGCAAAAAGAAATATTAACAAGAAATTCCTGATCATAATTAATTTTATCACTCATGATATCACAAAATTCCACACACCTATCGAAATCATGTTCATTTACTTTTGTAAGGTAGACGTTATTTTTCTTTAGGATCCTTTGAAAAACTGATTCGGGAGATTCATGTAACGCCGGAGTTTTCTTAAACTAAGTGAGAGTGTTGTAGTAATTTTTGTAAATGACATAATAAGCTTAATTTATAAAACAAATTGATCTCCTACAGCACGGCAGTGCTCTCAACGAAAGGAGTGACTGTTTTAACAATGCTGGACAACTACTGAGGCCGGCACAGCACCTAATACTTGGTCTCTGTCCTAAACGAGCAAAACTTCCACTAAATCTTAACAGAGCCAAACTACCAACGACGCTGAATATCCCGATTGCAGAGACTGGATGACGAATAGACATTTGGAACATATTTGGTGCCACTTATTCCGGCCTTCGGCACACGCACCTGGTACTAATGAAGCTACATCGAAACAACTTAGTCTAATTCATTGAATCAACGAAGCTACTGTCTTGCTCTGCAAACACTTAACCACTTAAATTCCCCACAGTATCAAATAGACAATAAACAAAGATATCTCTGTAATTATTAATTTAATAGCTAGAATAATGCGATCTTCAGCAACTATGCATTTTTTTTAACGCTCCTTTGACGTGTCGTATCGAAAACGTAGGTATCTTATTTTATATGTATAGTCCACAAGACTTAGTGTTAAAGAGCCCTCTGGCGCTTGACATATGAAATATATTATACTTTTTTGACTCCCTTTTTCATTAAAATTTAATGATATTGGAGTAACTAGTCCAATGTTTTCAACGTTTTTATAAAATATACTTTAACCTTTCTCACCTCTTTTATTTGGGAAATAATCGAACAATTTGAGAAACGTAAGTTGTTAAATGAATGCTAAACTCGCAGATTACAACAACCATATATTGACAGGATCAACACTTAAAATTTTCTCGGCAATTTCTCTAGTTCACTTTTCTTAAGAATTTTCTTTAGTTTTTTTTTTTAAGAGTATACTACTTGTATCCTGTATTTGAGTATGAGCTAATGATTTTTTTATTTAAATTACCCATAGCCGACATCCTTGATTAGTGGCTCACCTGATACATAAAATTAATACATTATTATAAAATAATAAGTTTTTAATAATTATAGTAAAGCTAGTACATCCCACGATTATAAAAATAATTGTCATAGCAAAACAAGTAATATTCGGCTGAGTTTAAGCACTTTAAAGATCATTAATAAGTGATTATAGTGTTGGTTTTAATTAACCACGCATCATAATGCTCCACTCGACATATAGTATCGAGTTTGTTAAAGTAGTCCAAGTTCACCCAAGAGCAAAAAGAGTAATCTTAGCACGGTCGACCCTGCAAAATTAACTGCAAAATAAGGTCGACGTGATATATTTGTTGTGCCACAAATACGAACAACACTTTGCGAATTGGCTTTCAATTGCATACTACATTGTTTGTTGCCGCGTTTCTAATAAGTAACATTTGTTTAATACGTTAGGAAGTTTGAGTTATATACGTCAAATATGAGAACAACTGGGTTACTGAACAGGACAATTTTGAAGTTTCGCCAGCTTTCAACTTGTAAATGGTAATAAGATACTTAAAATTAATTTAGAGTTATGAAAACAATTCAATAATATATTAAATACTGGGAACACAACTTTCTTCGTGTGAAGTGGCACAAATAAATTGGCGGCATGTCGTTAACGACTGCACCTAACGGAGCTGATAATGCTGGTACAACTAATATATAAAATCGCGAAATTCAATTAAATATGCATCTATAATATAGTTAAGGTAGTAATACAGGGTGTCCTAAGTTATTCATGCCATGCATTTATATGAGAAAACAGTTAATTTAAATGAATTTTTAATGTTATTTTAAATTTTACGGAGTTTCTTAATTACTAGAGATAAGGTTTTTTAAATGAAATTCCGTACTTACAACAACAACAACCAAATAAGGAGAGACTACCAGTGAGACAAGTCCTACACTAAGACCAAACGAAATACGAAATAGGTTGGGGACCTGCCCCGATAAAAAATATGAAGATAGGAAGAATGTAGTCTTTCTCGTTGCACATCGTTTAACCGACATAATACTGGAATCTTTTTTTAAATAAAGTATTTACTCAAGAAGCTCTCATTTTGCTGATGGACGGAAAATTGTCGATTTAGAAGAGACGCTACAGTAACTGGGCAAAAGTCCCGAAAAGTTTTGACAGTGAAGGGAGTAAAGTAAGTTAATAAAGTAAAAAAGGGCACGCTTGTTACCACTTGTTGTATTATTAACGCTTGAGGCCAGTTTTTATTCAAAGAACACATGTACGAGGTAGCGGAATGTGTCAGAATCGCTCATAAAAAAGCTCTTACTCCAAGTAATATTATTAATGCATTTAAGAAATGTGGAAATTTATCCTTTTGAAGCAAATGTATTTATCGACGAAGATTTTATTACTTCAGAATGGCGAACGTCCAGAAGGAACACAGAACCAGCAAGTCAAAAAAGTCATTCTCATTTCCTCTACCCGAGGAGCAGATTTGCCGCAAGTTTCAACCAGTCAACAAATATTCAAATCTCCCGAAGAAATTAGGGGCTTTCCTAAAGCGGAACCAAGAAAATTAAAAACTGACCGAAGAAAAGGAAAGAGTATTATCGCCACCGACACACCTGAAAAACATTTAATTGAGGAAAAAGCTTTGGTAAAAGAGAATAAAATTATAAAAGTGACAAAACGTCAAAAAGAAACTTTTTACGGAAGCTCGAATGAAGAACCCGTTTTAGACTCATCAGCAGGAGACAAATCACTTTTTCAAGTAAGTGCGGATGTTTTTCAGGATCCAGACAGAAAACCAATTGAAAGCGATTTTATGCTGAGGGAGTTTGCAAGTCAGAAAAGAAAAAAAAATTATAGGAAAAGTTCTTAACTCTGCAGAATCCGCTTCAGACCAAGAATTTGATATCAGGTTTTTAAGAAACCAAAAAAAAGGCATAAATAAATTCGTATTTCCTGAAATAGTCGACGAGTCCGTTGTTCCTTTAAAAATGTCCGTTGTTCTTTTATAAAGCTAATTCTGCCCTCACCAATTATGTGCAGACATACAAGTTGCCAAAAAGCTTCTATTACTTTTGAAATAAATTTTAGTTCAATTAATATATTCCTTGAAACTAAACATCTCTTATTTCATTTTTGTGTATTATCCAACTGTTAGTACCTACTTGACAAATAAAAATGTTTCAAAAGAAATACGAAAACCAAAAAAAAATAATTCCTATCTCATTGTTGGGTTACTACTGTCTCTGTCTTAGCACTGAAGTCAAGCACTGAGACAAATTCCATATTAAATACTTTTGATGACATAAAATACATTTATATTGCAAAATGTATCTTGGACCTGATAGACAGACCCTACAAGATCACCCGGGTTCACTGAAAAGTTCATTTAGCGCCAAAACTAGTAAATGTCACTCAAAATAATAATGTGTCACTGTTGGTTAGTCTATTTATGTTGCTTTTTCTAGTAAAATTCACAAAAGAAAAGTTTACGGTTTAAAGTTCTAGCAAAAAGTAAACAAGTAGAAAAATATTAAAAACTTACCTTGTGATGTCTTCAGTGCTGACTGCTTTTGGCGTCCCAATTGGCTGATGTAAGGCTAAATTGGAGGAGTGAGCAGAATGAATCGAATCGGTGTAAAACCGTGATGCTTTTGTAGCTGTAAAAAAATAAACTAAATCAGTAAACCAGTCAAAGTAGACACAGACATACCAGGTGTCCAAGAGCACCATGGACATAGGAGATTAACATGGGAAAACGGTTTAGATTTTTTTGTGCCTGTACGGTTGATTGGATTGAAAAATCGTATTAATGAAAGTTGTAGTACCTATCACGGACTAGTTTTCTGTATTTTTTCAGATCTGTAACTTGAGCCCGTTCGTCGTAAAACACGAACAAAAATGCGAAAATTTTAACTTTTTACCTGCACTGTATAAGCGGTTGTCGAGCAACCGTACCAGCAACAATGACCTGTTTACCCGTTGCACCACACTAGTGCGTTAATAATTCATTTAACCGCACTAGTGTGGTAAACCACCCTAAGAGTACTTGCAATAATACAATAATTATCGCACTAGTGCGGTAAAATCATCATCATACGTAACTCAAAATGGAGTTGAAAGATGACTAATTTCTGTGTTGATCGTAGATAAAATATTGTACTGGGAGGCCCACTAAGAATGTGAAGTACTGTATTTAGAAAACTGTCCAATATAAAGGCCTTCAACAATTTTTTTTTATTACTATTAAGGCCAAGTGAAACACACAACTAAAATATTTTTATGATTCTAACGTTGCCACATCTACATGAAATCAGTGGCAACGGATTTTTGATCGGCAACCCTAACTATACCATTTTCGATTCTGCTACGGGGTCTCGACAGTTTTTGTTCTGAAAAGTTTCTCTCTAAATTTTGTCGCTTTCGAAATATTTACCATTAAACATTTAAATTTTCAATACTGACCAGAGAAACGGTTGATGTTCAGAACAAACACAGCGTCACTCAAATATCAGTTGTCAGTCACTCAAACTCACTTTTTTACCCTAAAATCACATATTTCTACAAAAACTCGCTTCGTTCGTTTTGCACAATTCAGCTCGCTACACAAAATTATATTTATTCGAAATGATACGTAAATAATACGACAGAAATGTAAAAAAAAAATTCTGAACATATTCAAAAGGATGTTAAAATTACTAAAAGTTTACGTCCCATCTTCATGCGCTTGTTGGTTCCATTCAATAAATAATGCGTTCTCCAAATTCTAAAGTCCGAATTTCTAGGAATTTTGCTTTTTGTAAATAATAAAATTAACCAACCTTTGACATCTAATGTAAACAACTTACGCAAAAACACGTCATTTGACAGATTTTTTTAATGCTTTTTTTGCTTCTTTCTTTTTTTTGTGATTATTTGCTACTATTTTTTGTGTGGTTTTAAGTTGAATAGGCTAATTTACAATTGCAATAGCTATATTGAGATATTGAACGCTTCTGAGAGACAAAAACATACCAATTATCTGTTTCAAAATGGGTATGTTAGTTAATTCACAAATTTAAACTGAGCAAATAATTTCCAAATGCTCCTGAAGTAGTCTAAAAACATTCCAAAACACTATAGAAGCTTCAAAATGCCTTGCAAAAGCTTACAAAAGAGATGCTTTCAAAAGCTTTTAGAACAGTCGTAAAGCTTCCAAATCTTATCTATAGAAGCTCTCAAAAGATTTCTAATACAGTCTAAAAGCTTTCGTATGCTTCTAGAGCAGTTTAACAGCTTCCTAAAGTTTCTAGACCGTCTACAAGGTTTTAAATGCCTTAAGAACAGTCTAGAACCTTCAGTGCTGTTTAAACTGTAAACACTTTCTAAATGCTCCTAAAGTAGTCTAAAAAGGCAATTCTAACTAATTATGGCATGTAGAAAACGAATCCTGTGCCCGTTTTGCTGTAACTGCCGCCATTTAGGCGCTGACTTTGAAATTAGGACATTTTTAACAGTTTCCAAGACATGGGACTTTAAAAATTATATTTTGACAAATGAAACTTTACGTCACATTTCTACCATTAACCTAAACTAACTAAGGCAGTTAAAGACAATTTTCAAAATTCAAAAATTTTCTAGTTAAAGGTCGACCGGTGCATTGTATGATAAAATGTTATATTTAATGAAATACCTATACAGGGTGTCCCACGACCAAAGACCTCGATTGATATTGGAAAAAGTATAAATAGGAGAGTATTGAAAATTTGGTAGGATACTGAGGTGTGCATGCCCAATCCAACTAAAATATTTTCAAGATGGTTGCACTTCCGCTTATACCGGAAGTCGATCACAACTTTCTTATTTTAAATAGAACACCCTATATATTATTACATATTTGGATTCCTCACAAAATTCTGACCAACTTTTGTATAGAATGCCCTATGTCTATCTCTAGCCGTTTTCGAAATATTTGATGTTTTTCCAAAAAAGTGACAGTTGCAACGCTCAACATATTTTTGTACTATGTTAAAACCGTATTTCATTTTGCAATGAAACTTTAAGATATTGTAAATGAAGGATCGTTTTATTATACTGAGGGTGCGTAACCACTCATTTGTATACAGGGTCGTCAAAAAAAAATCATAAACTTGCCACTAAAAAAAATGAAAAATCTCAAGTTTTTTAAATGGAAACCCCCATGTTTTATGACGGAATCATTTTGAGCATTAAAAATTACTATAAGTTTCAATTTACTTGCCTATACCTAAATCCAACCCATTTCGTTTTATTTGAGAATAAACATTTTTTATTATAAAAATTCCAGATTTCTTGAAAATTTCTCTCTCTAATTACGTGTAACTGACAGAGAAACGTAGATAATTGCATGCGTGAAGACAGTAAACGAAAAAAATACCAAGTAGGCCATATTTTCAGTACGCTGTTGCCAAAATCCAATACCGTCGACAAAATTAATTGGATTGATACTTGGTATTTTTTTCGTTTACTGTCTTCACGCATGCAATTATCTACGTTTCTCTGTCAGTTACACGTAATTAGAGAGAGAAATTTTCAAGAAATCTGGAATTTTTATAATAAAAAATGTTTATTCTCAAATAAAACGAAATGGGTTGGATTTAGGTATAGGCAAGTAAATTGAAACTTATAGTAATTTTTAATGCTCAAAATGATTCCGTCATAAAAAATGGGGGTTTCCATTTAAAAAACTTGAGATTTTTAATTTTTTTTAGTGGCAAGTTTATGATTTTTTTTTGACGACCCTGTATACAAATGAGTCGTTACGCACCCTCAGTATAATAAAACGATCCTTCATTTACAATATCCCAAAGTTTCATTGCAAAATGAAATACGGTTTTAACATAGTACAAAAATATGTTGAGCGTTGCAACTGTCACTTTTTTGGAAAAACATCAAATATTTCGAAAACGGCTAGAGATAGACATAGGGCATTCTATACAAAAGTTGGTCAGAATTTTGTGAGGAATCCAAATATGTAATAATATATAGGGTGTTCTATTTAAAATAAGAAAGTTGTGATTGACTTCCGGTATAAGCGGAAGTGCAACCATCTTGAAAATATTTTAGTTGGATTGGGCATGCCCACATCAGTACCCTACCAAATTTTCAAAACTCTCCTATTTATACTTTTTCCAATATCAATCGAGGTCTTTCGTCGTGGGACACCCTGTATAGTTTTATAGGGGGCTTTGAGGACCATACGTGGTAAAAATTTCACACTGATAACTCAAACCGTTTTTGAGATATTGAGAAAAATGTCCGAAGAAAAGTAATCAAGTCTGACGCCCTCTAGCGGCCAAACGGGGCAAGTTAGCGGTGCCCGCTCAACGTCACGTGATAGCTCTAATCATTAGCCACTTACTTTAATGTGTCTATACGGTACGTTTTAAATAATCAAGTTATTCGCGATTTTTTGGAAAAATGCACCAAAATTTTGTCAAAATGAAGGTGGCCTACTGACCGCCGCCTGAGTTAAAGTGGTTTTTAGTAAATATTTTGAAAACGGTTAGATTTACATAAAAACTACAAGAGTGCAAAATTGTTCCTAATGGACCACTAAACCAAACTACGTAACGTTTGAACTTCAATACAGTTGCCTGTATACAGGGTGTGCACAAAATTGTTAGTGGATCATTATTTTTGCTCACCCTGTACACAATTTTTTGCTCTACATTACTGAAAAGATCAGTTCAAGAGTGATTTGTTTGAGAGGTTGAACCACCCTGAACTCCCAAAAATAACCAAGCTACAGGATGTTAAAGTATTGAACTAATTTTCGGTAAAAAGTGCATCAAAGTAGTTTTTGAAAAATATCTCGAAAACGGTTAGAATTACAAAAGAAACTCAGAATTACTCAAGCAGTCGAAAGTCTTCCAAAATAGTCTAGTCAGTTTAAAGGCTTCCAAATGATCGTCAACTAGACTAGAAGCTTTTAAAACAATTTAAAAGCTTCTAAAAGTTTCTACAACCGTCTACAAGGTTTCAAATGCCTTAAAAGCAGTCCAGAACCTTCAATGTTCCTAAAGTAGTCTAAAAAGATTTCAAAACACTTCAGAAACACCAAAATGCTTCTAAAATAGACGGAAGCCTTTCAAAACAATCTAGAAGCTTCCAAAAGCTTTTAAAACAGATTCCAAATGCTTTTCAACTAGTCCAGATGTTCCCAAAAGATATCAAAACCGTCTAAGGAAAATAATTTTGCTTATTAAGCGCTTTTTTTCACGATTTTACTGTTTTTTTATCCGGACTCTACTTATAAGCAAATAAATCTAAAGGTACGGTTTGGCTGTTGCGATTAACCGCAGCGACTCGCGACTGCTACTAAATGCATCTGACTGTTAAAATGGAGTTTCTTTCGCCTGGAGAATACGGGAATCAAGTCGCACCTGATGCTATCCGACTGGTACAGGAACCAGTCAAAAATCGTTAAAAATGGCCCGTTTTTCAGGGGAATTCAAAAACTATAACTTAGTCTCATTTTCTTTTAAGAGGTTATTTATAAAAAGATTAATATATCCTTCTCCCGACGACTTTAATATAACATGTGTGTATTATTTATTTTAATATTTTTCTTTTTCAGTAATTATAATTCTTCTTCCGTCACCTTCTTTTTCCGAAAACAGAAAGGACAAATAACTGTGACGTTGCTCATTATTTAAATTGTGTCTACCTCAACTTTGAAACCACAGTGGGTTGCAGAAGTTGCTCCTCTAGACGCTCCCTGATCTGCGAATGCGATTGCGATTGAACGTAATCTCAAGCTGCACTTGTTGAATCTCACCAGCCAAACCATACCTTAAGAGAGGCTCTATTCACTTGACAAACCATCCCATACCTATGCTATTGACAAATGATAAAGCTGAAAAAATCCTTCATAGGTGACATGTGTCAGTCTCACAAACATAATTTGTCTGTTAATTAATGTTAAATGGCATAACGTTCAGGTAGACCGACTCACTTAAAAGTTTTCTTCCATTTTGTTCGAGCACACTGGTTCTCACTTCTAACCGTTGATTCCGTATGAATAACTTTGAAATTTTCATACCTGTATAGTTCTAAATGCAATGAAGTTTGAAAGAATAGTATGAGTATGGAGAAAATAGAAACCATAATACACAGTATACCATAATACTTACAGAGTTGAGGAGAGTATGAAGTATCCGATGATGGTGGAGGATTGAAACCAGAATCGGGTTTTGCCACCACCAGGATTACCGTATCTTGAGTGGCCTTTAGAGTGGACACTGCATCCTCGTGAGTAACGTTTTCCAAATTTACCTCGCCTTTCTAAAATATAAAGTAAATGATCAGCGCAAACCGAAACATTGTTTGGTAATAGCCAGAAAAAGCGTTTTTTTGAGAAAATTTTACTTTCCTTTGTTGTGTGGTTGATTTGTTTTATAGCATTATTAGAAAACAAAACAGTAAAAACACTGGGTGATAAGGATATGCTGTGATTGTGAATTCTTAAGGCACAATAACCAAAAAAATAAATGACGGCTCAAAATTTCAAAAAAGCAATATGGAAAGTCCACGCTAAACGTTATATTTCATAGCCTGATAGTGCATAAAAAATAGTACAAGTTTGCTACATAAACTAAAGTCCAAAGTTGTTTTGTTACAGATATACAAGGTTTTGATTAAAAGATATTGCAACTTTTCTATAGCGGGAAAAATTAATGGATCAACAATATCCTTAAATCGCAAGAAACAAAGTCGTTTTATTAAATAAAAATATTATTGACTTCCAGATACCTACATGATCATAAGATTTAATTTTTTCCCGAACTTTCGCTGTAGAGAAAAGTAACAAAAAAGGATGTGTTTTCGTAAATTGAATGCGAAATCCAAAACTGATTTATAATTTATGAAAAAGCAGTACCAAGCGTAACTTTTTTTCTGTAAAATTATCGTGTAATGTGCCTGAATGGACGTCACTAGTAAAATTTAAAAAAAAAACACTTTTTCTAATGCAAAACGTACCTCTTTGATTACAGTTAGCGCCTACAATGGTACGTTCAAATAGGACTAAAAGTTTTAAAGTTATAGAAAATTGTGATATTTTTATTCACATATTTACACCCTGTATGTTCGTAACGAAACAACTTTGAACAATAGATTATTAAGTTAGTTATTTAAATTTGGGTTTACTAAGTCACTTAGTTTTTGAATCCAAAGCTATTTTCTGAGGTACTATCAAGCCGCGGAATATGATGCTTTTATAGTGAAACAACACCCTATGAAGAAGAATTGTATGGGGCACCATACATTTCTAGAATACCATCGTTAAACACTAGCATCTCAACGGGAGATACCTTTAAAACTATTAGGTATGTACATGCCTGATTTAACTTAAAAAAAATATAGACTAGAATAAAATTACACTGCAAAAACAAGTAAATAGGTTATTTAGAAATCTTCTAGAAATGTAACAGAACTACCATATTAGTAAAAATAAAGTTCAAACCTGCAAAAAATGAAAAAACTAATTCAGAACCCTAGATGATTGAAGTAAATCTAGAAGAACTCTGGAACATTTAAATTAAAAAAAAAAAAACAAAAAATAATATGTTTTGGTTTGACTTATCCAAAAAACTTCTAGAAATGAATCAAATCTATATTTTAAGTCTAAAATAAACTTAAGAGCTAGACATGTAAACTCAGAACCCTAAATGAGTCCAAAAAATTTAAAAATCATAGAAAATTGATTTGTTCTAGAACTAAACGGTCAACAGAAGCCATGTAGCTCAAATTAAAAACTTGTTGAAGTCAGTAATGAATATTATACAATCTAAAATAATCCCTTAACTTGATGATTAAAAAAGCAACTTAGCCAATCCAATCTAAAAGTATTATAGAATAACTATTACAAAATCTAAATGACGTTTGAACCTTTTGTCTAGACTTTCAACCGTTAAGCTATTAACTAAAAAAATAAATAAAATACAGTCGGTTAACTATTAGTGTAAAAGTTAGAAAATTTATAGATGTAGATAAATGTTATCCAGTTTATATATTGGAATGAAGGTTCTGTTCTTTGGTTATCGAGCCATACTTCGGCAAAACGAAGGAACGACGGTCAGAGTTGTGGGATTAATATACAAAAAAAACAAAACCTCACCATTTTTAAAGGAGTAAAAATCAGGTGTGTTACTTTTTTATAACTGAGCGTAGTTAAAACAAAAAAAAATCTTACCTCATCTCGAACAGCCACCAATTTGTCCCCGACAGCCAGTCGTCCGTCAACCTGTGCCGCACCACCCTCCATAACTTTGGTGACATAAATACCGTTGTCGCCTGGTATATGCTGGTTGCCTATGCCGCCCGCAATGCTAAAGCCCAGACCTTTGTTGCCCTTAATCAATTCTATTTCGAGCAGCTTCATATGACGGGGCTGTCGCCGACGACGTATACTCTACATTAACAAAAGACTCGCATAAAGATCTTCAAAATACAAAAATGTATTTAAAACACAATTTTACATCAAACTGATGAGCATACTCAACAAATAACAAAACATAACATTTCAGACACATAAAAAGTGGTAACTTCTATTATTATAAAGTGACTTTACTAGCAATAAAATGAACCTGTATGTTTTAAACAAAGAAAGAATATTGTATTTCCTTGAGTAAGATCACTCAAAACGGTTCTTGCACAGCGATTTACAAGTTACTCTCTCACCAAATTAAATTTGGGATCAGGCTTAAAAAAACTTTTACACAGTGAGAAATAATTATTCTGGCGCGCCAAAGAAAATTTGTAAAAACTTATTTTGTTTAAAAATGCAGCATTTTTTAGTATATTTATTTATAAAATGAAAAAGTAAAATTGTTTTCACTTGATGTATGATAACGTATAATTTTTGAAATAACCACAAAAGTGGGTTGCTTAAAACCATCCTTTAAGTGTAATAAGGAATGAACTTCTATATGTCAAAAAACTTTGATAGCCTTGCCCCAACCCTACATTTCATGTTTTTAGAGTTGTAAAGCCCAAAATTTTGTAATTAATTATGTTGTTTGTTTTTGTTGTGTTTCATTTAAAGCAGCAAAGTTGTCATATTTATCTGGCAAGTGGCAACCCTGTACATTTGAAAGTATTACATAAAAAAACTGGATACAAAAACACATACATAACAACGAATAAATAATAGCTATTTATGTACCAAGGGGGTTAAAGAGATCATAATGTCCTGTAGGACCTTATACTACTCTCTTTCTGGCACTGAAAAAGTAAGGTATACCTTTACCGGTAGGTTGGTTAGTGTTTATTTTACCTGAATGATGTGACTTTGATCTGTCAATCAGTCAAAATGGCAAAATGTGGACAAAATTTTAGAAAATATATAAGAAAATGCAGCGAAAGCTAACGAAAGTTCATTACCTAAAAAAGTCAAGAGCATCCTAGGATAGGGGATACAAAGTTTTTATGGTATGAAAGTAGAAAAATTCCATTTGCTAATATTAAAGGTTTCAGGGCGTTATGATAACGCCCGCCTATAATGCCCTCAGGTTGTTATGAACACTATAACCTACACCGTTTCCAAGGTATTATGTATTCATAACTTATAGGTGAAACATAAATAAGTTTTTCGTGTAATACCATTTTTAAATGTTTTTATTGTTAAATTTGTGCGTTTTTGGATAATTTCTGGAGTCTTTCCTTTAACTTAATTATGGCTGTTTTCCCAACACTTTCAAGTCAGTTTTAAAGTACAACTTGAGTTAAGTAACAGATCAGGTGCAAAATAACAGTCTAAACTAAACTTATCTATGCTGTCCTTAAACTCAACTTAGCCAATTTTGGGGAAACGGATATTAGTATAATAGTTGAGTGATAGGAAATATGAGTTAACAAGTAGGTAATTCCAGTAGTGGCAAGCAGTCAACAAAAATTTATATTTCTGTAACGTTTGAGATCGTATATTTCAAGTTGTAAAAAGATACAAAATATGCCAATTTTCTCTACAGAAACTATACTTTCTTTCCCCCTGTAAAAATGCATAATAGTTAGGACCATACCCACTGCAGCGCTGTAGTCAGTAGGTACATCTTATTTTTCAACAATTGGTTAGCATGGTAGTTATCGTTATATAGTAAGTGTTATGTGATGGTAACGCCCGCCTATAACGCCCTCAGGTTGTTATAGACACTATAACTTACACCGTTCCCAAGATATTATGTATTAATAATGGATAGGTGAAACATATATAATCTTTAAACCTCTAAAATATCATTCACCTCCAGACACCCTGTATATATTAAACAGATGTTCTGTTAACATACAAACAACAATTGTATAGTCATACTAAAATAAAAATAGCAAAAATCAAACTTACCAACTTAACAATGTTGCCGGCACGTTTCAGGGCTTCAACAGCCATAGCGTGCGGAACATCCACCACCGGTTGATCGTTGACGGCCAGAATAGAGTCACCAACTTGAAGGCGGCCATCGGCGGCAGCCGCGCCACCGCCTATCAGCTTAGTCACGTAAATAGCAGTGTCATCGCCAATGTGGGGATTATCGGTGCCGCCAGCAATGCTGAACCCCAAGCCAGAACCACCACGTTCCAGGATAATCTCCTCGTATTCCCATTCATCGTCACCGTTTAACTAAAATAAAAATATGAAAAAGTTACGTGAGATTTTGATGTTTTCTGTCTGCCAACTCAGTTGTTTTTATGTAGTATTCCAAAATTAGTTCGCTATGCATTAACGATGTAACATACAGTCAATGAAATAAAATAAAACAAGCAACGCGACGCATTTTTAAAGAACTCCTTAAGTTTTCTAGTCTAATCTTTCTAGTCTAAATTTTGATAAATTTGCAAACTGATTTCCACTTTTTAAGTAAATAGTTATTTCATTTTCACCTCTATTTACATTGACCCTTGCAATTAAGCGCTTAAACTAATTCTAGTTAATTTAAAGGTATTTGGCTGGTCAATTAACCATGTTGATTGATCCATACATTAGAAACGAAATAGGTAATAATGTCCATAACAAAAAAAGTAATATAGGTGGGCGTTATTATAATGGTCGCTAAAACAGCCTTTAATTATTAAGCTATTACAGCTTTGCTGTTTATGAAAAAATCTACTTTTGCTGCCCGAATTTCCAAAACAAATTTATCACACTAAAAATTGTTATAGAAAGTATCAAATTTGAAAAACTGTCACGCTCGAATAGCGTGCGTTACATACGTGATATATTTGGTGATAGTTAACAGTCGCACTAAATATTTACAAACAATACCGTTGTGATTGGTCCTGTAACGGGGTCAAACAGGCCTGAAAAATTAAAAATTAGGTAACTTTGAACACTACAAACGTTTGAAGGAGTCAGAAGCAAATGGGTAAAGTTCCAATTATAAAAATAGTGATTAGCTTTCAATATTTGCAATAGGGGAAGATTTTGCAATAGATAGGTAAATACATAGTATAATATTTATACAACAAGTGACAAACCATTTTTCTCTCTCCTCTCCTCTCTCCAAGAACTTAAAATTGTTCTTTTCGTGAATAAACCGGTTTGAATCACGTTTGTTTGTTTACATTTGTAAATAAGTTACGAGTGATTTTAAAAAATTTTAAACCTCTAGTGAATAAATTATTGTTTAAATCGTTGCTAAGCGTTGAACAATTGATTAATAATAGGACGAAATTTAATAAAATATCAAAAACAGTAAAGCTTTACCGATAACAAAGTTTGGAGTTTGAGCAAAATGAAGACTAATTTGTTTGGATCATATGTTTGTCATAGCTAAAAATAATAATAAATGTAAACTGCCTACGTCACTAGATTCTATGGATAAATACCTATACCTACTACTCAAAAATCTGTACCTCAAAAATAATATTTTTAATATCACGAGAAAGCACCTGCCGCAAAAGCAAAATTATTGCATTTTTGGATAATCCTATTGGCTGTAAGAAAGATTTTTATCATAATGACGTAACTAACGTTCACCGTTAACGTAAAAAATTCCAAAAATCGAAATTTTCCACATCTAGAACATTCGTAAACCTTAATGTACTAAGAGCAAAATGGCTGGCACATTCCTATCATAACATTTCATAAGCTATGTGATAATGCCAATTTGAATGAAAAGTAGAAATTATTTTCAAAATTTTTGAAAATATGTAAGTGAAAAGTGAAAAACTCCTGTATAACATTCAATAATACCCATATCACGTAATCCGAATAATATCGGTGAAATTTTGGAATAATGACCCTAAAAAGAAAAATTTTCTACAAGTTTAGCCTTGGGTTATTACATTGTAAAATACAGAAATAAAAATTTCAAAATTATCCATAGGAAATGAACTAAGAATATTAAGTATTTGCAAACCACTGATCTAGATCTAGACAAAAAGTCCAGTTAATTTTGGTCACAAGACGTTGATAAGACTTTCTGAAATAAAGCATCATCAATATTTTTGATGTAAAGAGGTTTTTTTGAAATCTTCGTGCAGAGATTGGTTTACAACTGGTCTCTTTTTTTTACCATTGATATTTTATGGAATATTCTTAAGTTACTATACCTGTAAGTTTATTGAAAACAGTGTAACGACAGTGTAATAAACAAATCCCCTAAATATCTGATTCCAGGTAAATTTAAAAAATGGTACACGTAATTAGATTTGCCAATGGAGAGGTTTTTTCAAGCCATTTTTAACACTGCAACTTTGAACTTTCTAGAACGGGTGAGATCAAATAAGCCTCTTTAGATTCAATTTGCAGTGTTAAAAATGGTAAAAACGAACTTACCCCTTAACAAATTACAAACTAACTAATTACGTCTAGAAACGATTTTTATTTTAAATTAACTTTGAATAAGATATTTAATATGTTTCGTTTTAAATGGGTTAGCCTGACCTGTATGTGCTTTGTTCTATTAAATTCTAAGAATTTTATGTTCAAGTTAGTTTAATGTCTCTTTGTATAGACAGCAAAATTTGTGATTTCATCCTAGTTGAATACAGAAGCTTCATACAGTTGACTAATCTCAGAACTAATACAGCACACTTGCATTTGTAAGTCTTGAAAGTTTCAGATTGTTATTTCAGTTGGTAAAAAAACGAATTTAAAACATCTTAACTGAACTGGAGAAACAAATAAATACTCAACGTAAAACTACTCTCCTAAAACCTGGGTACATTAGTAAAACATTGTTTCTGTTATTAATTTTGAGAACACCAGTTGTCTACCTTACTCTAGTGAGTCTAGAGAAGGTAAATTTATGAATTAACTCTAGTTGGATTCAAAAAAACATAGAAATGTTTACATTTTAAGTAGAGGAGCTTCGCTCCTAGAAAAGCACATGGTCCGTTCCTAAGAAAGCATTAATTTTGAACTTGGGACAGTTTATCATATTGATAAAATACTGGGTTAAATACTAGAGCTTATTTAATAGCATTAATTTTTGGAATCATTTTCCTATCTTTCTCTGATTAGTTGGAGTGATTTTTTGAATTAACTCTAGTCAGAGTACCTACTAAACTCAATAAAGGTCACAAGCAGCCACTGCATGAGACAAAAATGATTATTTTGGCATACAAAACTTAAATGTCTCTCTGAAATGGGACTTTTGACCTCGCTACAATGCCAAGATCACAATAACTATAATAATGGCTAAATAAGTGGCAAATCGAATCTTGTTTAGTGTATTCAAAACATTCATTATAATTCAGATACCTGAAAATCAACTAACACGAACCTTCAACCTTGGTATCTTTCCGTGAAGGTTAAAGAATGGTGGTCATTCAAAACTATTTACCTAGTGATTTAGAACAATCAATTATGTTAATTATACCTTTTTCCTTTAAACTACTATCTTTAATTTCTCTTGTAAGTTGGGTTTCGTTCTAAAAAATCCAAATTCAAATTTGGATTGCTTTAATTGCCCTACACAATACGGAACAATTAAAATTCTGTAGTCGCCGCATCCTGCACAGTAATTGTTTCATCACTAATTGTATTGTTATTGATATAGGTATGTGGTTGTTTATTGAGAATATCGGTTTGATTTAATACAGGATGGGCCAAATAGGTAATGCATGTATGACGAACTCGTTTATCTCTAGAGATACTAGGTCGGTTAAATAAGAAAGAATCTATTAGGAAAATTAAATATGCGGTTTCAAAACTGGATTATCTTTTATCGTGTTCTGAAAAAATGTACAACACTTAATTTTTAAGAATGTCTAATGTTTTTTTTTTATTTCCACTAAAATGTAGTGGACTTTTCCATCATTTTGTACTAATTTACACAGTTTGGTAATCGTCATAACTAACTTTTATGTTCAAACAGTAGTAAAAATCAAAATACCTACTAGTTTAATATTAGGAACAGATCCGTTCTGGGCTAGTTGAACTCCGTAACCCATTT
This sequence comes from Ips typographus, assembly GCF_016097725.1. NCBI lineage: Eukaryota > Metazoa > Arthropoda > Insecta > Coleoptera > Curculionidae > Ips > Ips typographus. Next base: position 941,410 of record NC_138427.1, read on the forward strand.
TGCACTACACCAAATACACCAGATAAAAGTTATCGCCTTGGTTATCACGTTAATCGATAAGTTTTTGATTAATCACGGGAATCACACTGATAACAGTTTTACTATCCACATTAAAGTCTTCCCATCATGTTGGACTTGTCCAGTGGCAAACACGGATATTTAAAAGGTGAAGTAAATCGGTTTTTAGTCACAGAACCGCTTCACTATGGTTAGTTGATGTAACTTCACACTGATTAGATTATAAACTGAGCTTTACTCCTTGTGCTTCACCTACTGATGCTAGTTATAAAACAACATCCGGGAAAAATTAAAAACTGCTTCTGCTTTGATCGGTTCTCGGTTCGGAAAAAAGTGGAAAAAACCAGTAATCGGTTATTTTTGTATACAACAATAATAATAAACTTTACTGTAACTATAACACCTATAATCACTACAACGCACAACTCTAGTTATTCACATGCAATAGTTTAATGTTAACTAACAACAATTCGGCTATTGAAAAGTGATTTGTCGCGTCTCGAGGTCCCACGTTAACTGAACACCTCAGACCATGGTAAATTCGATGACCGCACACCGATTTCTGTTTTGAATTCTTGCCAACATTTTAATAAACGATATACGAAACATAAAAGATACTTTTTGACCGATCCAAAATTATGTATATTGCTGACGTCACCGTGTTAACACTTGTGAATTATGTTATAATATACTTTGAACGCCTTTGACCAAGTCAAATGATAAACAGAGCCTGCCTTTACGCGGAAATAGTTGGAAATACCAATTGAGATTTGCATTCAAATCGTCGTGAAAAAACTTGTCATATTTAGAAGAAGGCTGTCAGCTACTTTTGCACATACCTGTATAGCTTATAGTCTATTAATCATATTAACACTGCTACAGAACATAAGTAGGAGTCTTAATAGGGTGAAATTTAGATGAAAGTCTAGAATATCTCCAGACTATAATATTAAATGTTATGTACAGCATGTCCCAATACACGGGGTTGTTACTGGAAAAACTATTTATTGTAAGGCTTCGGGAAGAAAAATTCCTCGAAAAATTCATATTTAATATGGCCACGACGATGCTGTGTAATTACACAAAAGCCTAATTACTATTTTGTGTATGCATTTAACTATTCTACAGAAGTATAATATTAACAAAATATCATTAAAAAGGGCCTGACTTAGAAGTATTACAAAACATTTAGAAGATTTGTGATGCGTTATTAAGGAATGCATTTGAAAGTATTATCATATTATGAGGCATTATGTCTATATTTTGAGACAACTTGAGGCATAAGCACTAGCATTTTGACGGAAATAAAGACACATTCAGTAACTTCGTTGTTAGCTCTTTAACATCTTTTAAAAAACTGTAAAAAACTCAAAAGTTATGGATTTTTATGTGAAAATAACTTATAGAGAGTCATTTGAACTAGTTTTCAATCGCTTTAGTGAATAAAACGCATTTCTGTCATAGAATAGCCATTTAACAAGAACGGACAGCCGGCATAATTCCTGTGATGTTGGGATGATGTTTTTGCCTGATCTCGGTTTGTCTTTGGTAGGAAACATGTTGCTGGTTGTTTATGACAAAGGTAGTCGGTGTTCACTGTTCATGCTCAGAACATATCTTAAATGCTTTGGTTATGTAACGAAGAAAAAACCAATTTTATTTTACTTTATCGTTATATTATTGGTTATTGATATTTATCATTGGAGACTGTTGTTTTCTTTATTCAGGTTCAATGTAAACGAAATTACTAATATGCAGATTATGCTACTGCTGAAATGTTGTAAATTCGTACTACAAATGTGTTTTTTGGTGCAATTTGAACGTAAAACACCAAAGCAGCCCTGGGACTCCGTGTGATGTAAGTGAAGAGTGAAATTCAAACTATCGTCTACCATATAATCTAGGTGTCAGACATTCTATGCACAAAAAGCTAGAAAGCAAAAACATGGCGTAAATTAGAGACCTTTAAGAGGTTGAGGAGAGACAGTTAGAGTTAGAGACCTTTTTTATTTCTTATAATCATTGTTTACTTCTAATGAGTTAAAGTGTTTCAAGTTCGCCTTTTAATCATTGAAATATATCAATCCTTATTCACTAATATTTTAATTGATGTCTGAGATACGGCAACGTTGTTCAACAACCTAATGAAACTCCCAATATTCGATATCGAGTCGATATCAGTCGATTGTCCCTTAAAACTTTGGTAGGAAGAGTCCAGCTCTCTCTAGTCAATTTCTCTTTTCAACTGTCCCTTGTTGTTAATTGGCTATTCTTTGTTTCTGTTATACAAAGTTTCTTTTTCTCCCTCTTAAAAGACAAATACTTCTAAAAATAAAAAAATGATAAGAAATTTGAGATGTGTTTAGGTTTTAGGTAGTTGATTTTTGTAACATTTTTTGTAAATAAACTTATAGAACCAAATTTGTGTCACGTCACAGCTAAAAGATTCGCATTGTAGCCGTAGAGTATAAAGACAAAAACTAAAATATTAATGATTTCTGCTTAATCTAACTAAACCTAGAAATAGCAATCATTGTTATCAACGCAGATGTCGTTAAATCAACTTCATTTGTATGCAAATAATGTTCTTGTGGCATAAACTTTTAAAATGTGCGTCATCCTAGTGTTTTTTGTGTATTGTATTTCTCTGAGCACTTATCAAAAATCGTTTAATTTTATCTAACCTTATTTGAGAAGATGTTTTGAAATAAATTTCATTAAAAAGTTTACTTTTTTATTGAAACATCACTGGGTCATTTTTAATAATAGCTGTGATTATAGTCCTATTAAAAATATTTGTTTATGTTCTATTATTCATAGACACATCAGCATGAGTGATTTGTACAAAGTGTTAAGTAAAAGAGAATAAAGTATTATCAATGTAAATGTATTACTATCTTTCGACAAAACAACAAAAAAGCTTTTTTAGCAGTAACAGAAAAAAATCCCTAAAAAATTATGATTGTAGATGACTTAAAAAAATGATTAACATTAACCTTAAATTTTACTTTCTGTTCAGCTGAACGGTAAGTAAAACTATTCTCGTTCATTTGAACTAGTAATTAGAAACCAGTCCTCCCAGCCTTCAAGTGCTTTAATCGGTGACAATTAGACATGTCGTACAAAAATAAAAGTAAGAAAATCTTGGGCTTCCGTCTTGCATGGTTAAAGAAAAACTTATAAAAGCTACCAAGCTTTCGTTAGTTTAAACTAACATCAGTGCTGTTCAAATCAAGTGAGTTAGAAAGGTTGGCTAATTGAGGGGGTCAGAAGCCAAGGGGATCAAGTGATATTTTTTAAAAAAAGTGTAAAAGTTGAAAGTGAACTTGCAAAAAGGCTTATAATAAAAATATGTTTATAATACATTAAAATACTTATAAATAATTAAGTTTAAAGTATCCAACAAGAATCATAAAACAGCACATGCATTTTTTTTAGTAGAACTATACTTCAACTTCAAGTCACGATTTCTCAAAACTCTAATTTTGTCACTTATCCCCTTTGGCTTCTGACCTCTCAATTTAAAAAAAAAAAATACTTACTGCTACTGTTCTTAGATAAAACGAGGTCTCCAAACAAAAAAAGTGACTCCTGCCATTTACTGGCTAATTATATCTTCTTACATTGTCATTAATATTTTTTTTAGCTTAAATAAACAGAAAACACACGCGGCCATATTAAAAGAGCAAACTATAAAATTCAACCTGTATAAAATTAATAAACTACTATAAATTTATTTATCACACTTCTGCGTCTTGGTCTTTTAAGGAATTCCAACCATTTTGCATTTCTTGATAAGGAACAAACCTAATTATTTGCATTGTTCCAATTATTTGAATAATTTGTCAGAAACAAAGTTAAGATCCTATTGCAAAACCAGAAAAAGCATTGGAAATATGCGAATTGTTGTTGGGTAGTAATTTTTTGCATTTGTTGGTTAAATTAGCAAAAATTATACTGAGATCTTCTATGATGATGATCTCCAAAAATAACCTTTTTGCTATAATTTGGTTATTTGTGTGAAACTTGTACTTCTTCAAACCTCATTAATTGGACGGTTAGCGTGTGCACAGTATATTACTTAAATCTGCAATCCCTTTGTGTTTTGAGAGTCTATTATTAAGAACATCAGTCTGACCGACATAAACACCATCGCAAGCACCACAAGGAATCCCATACACCACTCCAGAGTGCTTAAGTTTTTCTTCATTGTCCTTTAATTTTGTATTCACGGACATCAAATTTTTCAGGGCTATTATAATTGTTCGTATGTCAAAAAGAAGTTTGCCCACTTTGTTTGATATTTCTTGGATGGAAGGAAAGGAAAAGTAAGTGACGTGACAGTCGTTTGGGATGCTATGGGGGAATGAACACAGTCAGATTCATATTGATAAACTGATTGAATTGAAAAAACGACCTTTCTGGGTTGTCAATGTTCCGCTTCCCATACATTTGGCTCCGAAACGAATATGAGATAATCTCGGAAATAATATATTATATAAACCTAAGTCACTATGCGCTCTGAGCAGCAAACAATATCAAAAGGACATCAAACAATAATTAATTTAATTAGTTTAAAGAATAGTTTCGAATCTTGGCAAGTAACTTCTCTGGCTCAAAAAATAAAACTGTGTGGCTCATTGCATATTGTACTTAAACATTCGATTAAAATTAAATTGTAAAGTTTATTATTAAACTCGCTCCTCTAAAGATAAGGTTCTAGTTTGTGATTCGTAATATTTAACTTACCTGTTTGTGATTTTCTTGTCCAAGAAGTGGTGAATGAGCCTAGAACAAATTAACTGTTATTAAGATGGTAAAATACAGCCTGGACATTAACATGGGAAATCAGTTTTTATTGTTCTGCGCCTGTACGGTTTATTTAATAGAAAAAGGACTTAGATAAAAGTTGTAGAGCACATTTTCGGCATACTTTTAGTGTTTTTCCGTTAAATGAACCGTACAGGTGCAAAAATTAAAAATTAATTTTACTTGTTAATCTCCTATGTCCAGGGTTCTCCTGGACACCTGGTATATATTGGGCATTATTGTGAATATTTTATTTAAAGTATTTTTGCATTCAAAAAGAGTTTTTTTAAGTGGTAAAAGTTAAGCCTGTTTTTGACCTGTTAGGGCACAGGGTGGCCAACTAAGAATGCGAGGTACTGTATCTAGGAAACCAAAAATGATAGGTACATATTTGAAACAACATTTTTTGTGATTCCAGTGTTGCTGCATCTACATGAAATCAGTGGCAACAACGGATTTTCGTTCGACAACCCTAGTAACTGATGCTATTTTTTGATTCTGTTTGTTAATCTAGTGAGTTTTTGTTCTAATCAGTAACTCTCTAAATGTCGTCGGTTTCGAGATATTGACTGTTAAACATTGGAATTTTCACTATTTAGAAGGCTATAGCAGATGAACGGTTAAAGATAGAGCAAAACGGCTTAAATGTTACTATCTTACTTTTTTGAGATCTATCTTATAATGGTATTTTCACAATTTTCAAAACATTTGAAATTTTGAGTAGGACTTATTTTTATGTATGTAAGCGGGCGTTATGACAACGCCCGCCTATAATGCCCTGGTTGCTTATTGTTGAAACGGAAGTTTGTTGAACGGGAGTGAGTGAGTGAGTTATTGTTGAACGGGAAAGGGAATAGTTAAGAGAAAGACCTGTAGAATGTGACAGGAACCCGTCATTGTCATCTTCTTCTGTCGCATTCTATCGACATTTCTCTTGAGAATTCCGTTTCCTGCTTTCAAGAATTAGGCCCCTGAGGTTGTTATGAACACTATAACCTAAATCGTTTCCACGGTATTATGTATTCATAACGTATAGGTGAAACATAAAAATACTTACAGTGTCCAAGTTGAATAAAGACGAAACTTTCCGAATAAAGCCTTCCTTTTCCTGCTTGCTCTTTTTTCGCCTGGTGGTCATTGTGGTTTCTGATACTAATTTTGCCTAGCTTAATCCGGATATCTACAGAGTATTTAAAGTTTGGTTGATAAAAAAAAAATCAAAATTTGTTATTTTATTCTTGGTGGTCATTTTCATTTCACTACTTGATGTAATTTTGTAATTATTGAGGTACAATAATAACTATTGAGGTACTGACAAAATACCTTCAAAAATCTTTTTTGTGTCACTCTCTAAAAATAGTTATTTGCGCAACAAGGGAGGAAAGTGCAACTTTTGCTTTTACAAATACAAATTTGAGGCAATCAATTGGTGTCTCTGACACTTATTTGACAAAATGTCCAGGTACTGTTATTACTTATCCAACATTATTAACATAGTATTAAACTGCTGTTTTTTTCATTAAAGACTATATTGGTTGTAGCAAAAATTATGATGTGCAACTCTAGAGAAAACTGCCTTTTGCACTCTCAAACTTTAAATCAGTTTTAGTTTAGAGATATTTTGAAAAAGTTTTTTTATTTTGCATTTTAATTTTTTTGAGGCCTTAAAATTGGTCCCAGATCAAACGGATCGGAATCAGTCATTGAATTTGGAATAAAATACGCTCTCAGAATCCAATATTAAAAAATAAAAACAGGATTTAAAAAAAATAAAACGTAGGAATAAAAAATTAATTAAAGACGCATTAAAGAGCTTTAAAAGTTGCTGTGAAGAAATGTTATAGGTAGTTTTGGTCTAGGTCCAACCTCGGGTCCAACACCACAAAAAAATAAAACGTAAGATCAAGAAATTAAATTTTTTCTAAATATCTGAGAAACCCTTGAAAAAACCAAAAAATAAAATTTTTTTCTCCCATTTAAACAAGTCCAAACCATTTTTCAAGATCCCCATGTTGACCTTCCTTGTCCTGGACACACTGTATTTTACTGTAGCTAATTCCGTTAATTTTGATCTGACAGCATAGTTTAAATTAGCAAAGTTGCATTATTTTTCCTGAATCTTTAGAATCCAGGTTAGAATCTGATGTCAATCACTCACGTCATATTTTTTACATAGGTTTTCATTATTTTAAATAAAAACACCCTGTTTTGGTGCTCAATCAAAAAATTTCCTTTTTTCTGATAATATATGTATTTTATTTTAGTCATGTTGGTTACTTTTTAAAAAATATAAGGGGTTTTACCTACTGTCTTTTAAACATGATTTTTATGAAAACACACTCCAATATGAAAAATCAAAAAAACATCTCCTGAATCCTAAAGGATAGAGAGCTATATGTTAGGAGCAATTTTAAAATTGTGGATGTTTGAGCTTTAATTTTGGTATCTGTTGTAGTACTAAACCAGAATATGAATATACCTAATAGAGAAAAAGAAAAAACAAGAAAGGGAAGTAAAAATGTCATTATAATTCGAATTTTGATGGATAAATTAAATCTCATCCCAATGAACTTCATCATCAGACTATGAAGGCATTCACTGCCAGTCAAAACTGAAATATGAAAGTTATCCAAGCTTAGACAACTTTCTTTAACTTCATCTTCTTTTCAAAGAAGATTAAGCACACAGAGACTACCTCAGAAACTAAAACCTCAACAAACAAACTTGGTTTTTGCCCATAACCACACATAGTAAACCAAGTAGTCCAGTCCAGTCCCAAACTGGTTACCTACTTGTTAACTGTCTCGGCCTATGTGTTGTTCTGTTGTTATGAACAAATATTAAGTTTATGACTAAGAAGTTGGGTAAACCTAAGTGGTAGACCGCCGATAATTTTTTGTACACCAAATTGCCTTTTTGCATACAAAATACCTTGAAATGCCTTTAAAATACCTCACAATGCTTCTATTATTGGTCAAAATGCCTCATAGTGATAAAACTGTCTAAAATGCCTCAAACTGCCTTGAAATACATCAAAATTTATTGTCAAAATGTTGATAAGGATTAATGAATCAATAAAAATTACTTCCTCAGGTTACTTGACTGTTTTTCCAAATTTTAAACTTTTTAAAGACCCAAAAGCTTAAAATTGATTTTTTTAAAGATTCCCTGCTTGATCCCCTGACAGTTGAATTGATTTTCTAAGGTCAGGTGACTGTTTTTCCAAATTCTGATAAACAAAAAATGTTTTTTGTAGGGTTTTTAAAATTTAAAAATTTGGTAAATTAAATTTAGACTATTTTAGACAGTTGTAAAAGCTAAAATTGTAAGAGACACATCATGTGACTTTGATTATGCCATTTTAGAGCTTGCAACACTCTCAAAGCCAACTGACACCTGTCAATAACAGTCACGTGACTTTAAAATGTAATTTAAATGTTGATCATTTGGTAAAATAAATTTAGACAGTTGTAAAGGCTGAAATTGTAAAATACAGGTTATGTGACATTAATAATACAATTTTGAGCTTGCACACTCTAAAAGCCAGTTGACACCTGTTAAAAAGAGTCATGTGACCTGAAAAATGTAGTTTAAACATTGAATTGTTGAAAAATTGGTAAATTATTTTAATTTGTAATGAATTTTGTTTCAACTCAATATCATGTTACACAGATTTTACCATAATAATTAAATTACATGTGCCTATACTGTTTGGTTCAATTTTCAGTCAATTTTGGTATATTGATACACTACATTGTCTACTGCCATGTATTCCTTAAAATAGGTTTTATTTTGCTCAAAAGATTTTGAAATAGACAGACAATGCCTCAAAATACTCTCAAAAGCCTTAAAATGCCTTGTAATACCTCACAGTGCTTCATAATAATGGGAAAGTGCCTCATAATACCTCAAATTACCTCTAGTGTGTACACCAAATTACCTCAGCAATCTACCCCTCGGTAAACCCAACCTAAATTCCCAAAGTTTAAACAAGAGATTGTACCTACTTATATTTTGTTTATCCTAATTATTTAACAACATGTCCTTAGCGAGAAGGAGGCCCTTCTCTTAGGTACAAATGATCAAGCTAGATTTATTTTATGTAGAAATACCCAATCACTTATGATTCATCCAGTTCAATACATACACACTCAGAGTAATACTTTCACATAAGTCAACCTTTTAATAACAATCTACTATAATTTTAAAGAAATAAAATGTGAGATAAAATGTAAAATGACCACCAAACAAAAATAATAAAAACATAAAATTAACAAATGTTAGTTTTTACCTCTCAAAACCAAAATGCCAAAAAGAGTAAAAAGGGGCGTAGCACCTTGACTCAGTGTGGAAGAAGCACCTTAACTTGTACCAGGTAGCAACAACCTTTTAGGTTAGGTTGCCAACAGATTAGATTTTCCATTTTTGTGTCATTAAACACAAAAACATTAGGTCACTTTAGGCCACTAATAACTGTTTTTTGAACACTAACACTCCCGAAAACATAAAAAATACTATAAACATAGTAAAATTAGTACTTATTGTAATTTTGTTTTGTTGTCAGAATAGGAAAAGTAAACACTTTGGAACTGGTTTAGCACTGCTTTGGGTCTGTCAAACTAAAACTTAACAAAGAAACTATTACCTAACTTACAAACAATTAACTGTTAGCGAAAAAGAAAGGCTTTACATAATTTTTATGTTGTCAATTTTTTAAAGACACTTGTGGCTTTAGGACTTGGGGAAACTGCAAAGAACGGTTTCTGTTTGCAGCGTTGCCGCTTTTACAATTCTGTTTGCATTCAGTGAGACTATTCTGTTCTGACTTTCTCACTCATAACTTTTTACTCTCACCACAGTTTAACAGTCAAAACTAAACACAACTAAATAAGCTAAAAAATATGGTAATGCAATAACTGTCTTAAATTTTTGCTTTTAATTCTTATGACTTGAAAGAAGAGAACTTTAACAATCAGTGTGGCAACGTCGACGGTTAGATGCTAATGTATGACGATTTGTCGACGTCACGTGTAAACCCAGCGGAATGTTGGGCGTGATATTCGATCTATAGAAAAATTCAAACTAGATTGCGTTTACGTCAGAGGTAACAGTGAGTGAGAATCTACACTTATACATATGACCAAAGAGGATATAATAACTAAACCTATACTATCTTCAGTTATTTATTATATCGTCAGTTAAGAGTGTAAACCTGCTAACTCCAATTTTTATCAATTATTACTTTTTCGAACTGTTTAAAGAAAACCGAATACTCGAATTCGGAATGACAAAAACCGAAAATTAGTTGTGCGTTAATATATTCTTTCATATGTGGGGGTCTATGATGGCCGAAATAATAACGAGATGAATTAATTTTAGTTGGATTTAAACATAATTATTGAAATTGCATCAAACAGTAAAACTGGTAAAACATAAGTGTGGTTATTTTTCTATATTCAAAATCTATCCCCCCAATGACAGTAATGACATTTCTCTGTCAGTCCGCAATTGACTTTTACAAAGCAGTGTTGCCATATCTCATAAGCAAACGATGTAGTTTTCCTTTGTTCCTGTAAAGTTTCGTTTATAGGAGTTAGCAGGTTAGCACTCTTAACCGACGATTTCCTAGTTGGGTGTGACTTTTTGAAAGCTGTCACCCAGTGACCTTTGGAATTTATTATGACAGGTGACAAAAATATGTATAAAAAATCTACACTTGCCAAACTTTAAAATCACAAAAAGTTAAGATAATAGAAATATGTCATTGTTCAACTTGAACAGCTAATTACCGACGTACAGAGTGTATGAAAATAGCGCCCAAGCTCCCTCATTAAGTTGTTCGTGAACTTTTACCTTTGGAAATAGATTTTTTCATCTTTCTTGGCATAATAAACTATTTTTCTTAATGTCAGGGAGAAAGAATAACAAACCATTTAAAAATATATTCCAACCTTTCAATGTATAGCCTGATTATTGTAGCTAAAGTCCGAATTTTTAGAAATTTTGCTTTTTGAAAATAATAAAAGCAACCCACTTTTGACATCTAATATGAACGATTTATGTAAAAACACGTCATTTGACATTTTTTTCGTTCTTTTTTCTCATTTTGGTGCTTATTTGCTGCTATTTTTTATTATAGGTTTAATTTACAATTGCAATAGCTCTGTAATATTCTCACTAACAATGAAATGAAATCAATGTCTGATACATACACAGCTGTATAAGTGCACAAAAATATGTGTATAAATATCCACACATCAAATTAATAGTTTCTTCGGTTTCTCTCTTTTGCTCGTTTCTACGGATGTTTCCTGTTCTAAATGTTGAGAAGTTTTTCTAATTTAAATATTCTTATTCTACTTCTACTAAAAATATCCTTAGTAATAAAAGGCAAAATTTTAGAATTAAACATTTAGTGATTTCCTGTCTTAAATAATAATAGTTTGTTACAAATTTATAATTTTGAAAGTTTACATTTTTTAGATTATTTAAAGTGAACTAAATTAGTTTTTGACAAATATGCTTTTCAAATTTTTTTGAATAAATTACAATAGATCTATTTAAAAAGTGTTTATGCACTTTTTTTTTCATTTGAGAGATAAAAGAGACACTTTTAATTCCGCAGGGAAAAAGTAATTTTAATCCCTGGGGATTTTCTTCGGCTTATAATGGTCATTCTGTCTCTTTAGAAATGCCTGGAGTTTACTGTATTTGCTGATGTCGACGTTTGCTTCAGATATTATCGTGGCTTTGATCATGGAATATGGGCTCCATAGAGTAGATGCCTTGAGCTTCTTAGACTTCTGCAGGAAGTATATAAGCCAGGAGCACCTTTCCATCCGTAAAATTCTCTGCATTCTGTTCAACGCACCATTTTTGGTAAACAAGAAACTGTTTTTTGTAAGCCTCGCGAGATTTTTCTGGAAGAAGGCTAGCGATGGCCTCTTGGGCGGCCTCTTCAATGTTCATTTTCAAAAATGAACGATTTTGAATGAAAAAAAAAAATTGAAATGAACGATGTTCATCATCAAAAAATACGATTTTTCTGGACCTACCGTTTGATAACAACTGATTGACATTTGTTTTGTGCCATAGCAACACTTCCAGGGCACAATAAATTTTAAGTGAATCCACCATGCCAACAACAATCTATAACAACTATCAGTAATACGAGAGTACCGTTGTAACCACTGTTAGTTTTGTAATTTTTTTTATTTTTAGTTTCTCGCATTCTAAAGTGCATAAAATAGTATATAAACCTCGTGACCCCACTTTAGTCCCTAGGTTTATAATATTCTATTCTTTATTTAATTTCAATACATTTGAATTTAATTTAAAAAGTTTCAAAAAAGTAAAAAAATTGCATCTCTGAAAGAGTTTTGTGCTTTTTTCAGCTGTTTTACAGATTTTTATACTATTTTGAGGAAAATGTTATGCTTTTTTTCACAATTTTAGTGCTTTTTAATCCGGACTGGTGAAAAGGTGCGCTGGGGAAAAGTTGTGTTATAAATAACGAACTTAAATTGAAGAAAAATGATTTTCTTCTTCAAATGTGACATCAAATGACAGAATGACCATGTTTAATTACATTTGGAATTGTATGTACATACACTACTCACAATATCCCGAATCAGGGTTCTAACATGTTATTGTATTTTGATTTTTTTGAAAATAGCCGAAAACTAAGAATGGTCTTAACAATGTTAATTTTAAGCAAGCTTAATTTATATTCTTCTTAAGTATTATAACTAAATACTTGATTTTTTTTAATGTCTTTCTTTTTGCAAATATAACAATATGTTTACCATAAAGTAAAATTAGTTGTCATGCAATAAGATATGTTTGAATAGAGAATATTAGCATCCAGGAACACATTACCGGACTATATAGCCGAATTTTTAATGTTACATTTCATAGATGGATAATTTAACTACATTTTTACGTTAACTACATGTCATTAATTACATTAACTACATACATTTACGACATTGCTTATCCCTTATTATTCTGAAGGGTTCCCATTATATAAGTAAATAGCAGCTAGTACAGTTGCTGTTGATGACTTGAAACATTGTGCAAGTGTGCAACATGTTATCTTTTGGTGTGTCGTGACGTTTTGTGACGTGTGTTAAATACTGGAGTTAGAAAATTGTGTGAACAGATGTTCAAAGAAAGAAAAAGCGTGGTCCGTTAGATCCTGGCTTTTAAGAAGAAACCATCTGGAGGATCAGTTAGAATCTTTAAGAAATTAGAATTGGAAGATCCATCGTCTTATGCAAACATTTTAAGAATGTCAGTTCCTAAATATAAAGAGTTATTGGAGTCTTCAGAGAAAGATTCCGCTTATTCAGAGAAAAGATACCAAATTCCAATGAATATGGATGAATATGGCCACTAATTCACCAGCCGCTTGTGAGCTATACTAGGGGTTCACATTGGCTGGCTAGCGCTAATTTGTTAATTATTCTGTACAATAACATATTTATGTTGTGCCCCTAATTTGAATATTTTCTTATATAAATTTGCAACGCAAATGCAAAACTGAAAACCGATTCAGATCCAGGGCTTTACAACGAATCCAAATATGCAAAAATATACAGGGTATTTAAATATAACAAAAATATTTCTGCTACGCACTGGGTAGCCGAAAGTAGATTTATGTTTCACCTATACGCATTATGAACAAATAATACCTTGAAAACGGTGTAGATTATAGTTATCATAACAACCTGAGAGCATTATAGGCGGGCGTTATCATAACGCCCGCTTATAACGCCCTGAAACCTTTTTTAATATTAGCAGTGGCAGTTTCATTGTTTCATGCTATAAAAACTTTGAATTTCTTATCCTAGGATGCTCTTGACTTTTAGGTAATAAATACATTTTCGTTAGGTACCTACCTTTTGCTGCATTTTGTTTTACATTTCTAAAATTTCGTCCAGTTTTTGCCATTTTCACTGACTTTTTCAATGCCATAAACAGTAAATAATTGCTGAGTTAGGTGAAACATAAAACATTGTATGCACCACAGGCGTTAGGGAGAGTCGGAGAGTATAATCCATAATCCATCCTATCCCTCGGGCCATAGGCCCTCTGGCTGTTTCGGCCTTCAGAAAACTATGCTCTCTCTAACGCCCTTGGTACATAAATAGCTATTATGTGTCAACATACTACAGTCTGCGGACCAAAAGTAGTTCAGGTTACTTGTTTATTATGTGTTGTTATATGGACAAAATCTAACTTTATGATTACAAATAAATAAATAAATTACGACTATGACTAAGAAGTTGGGTATACCCGACCTAATTAAGTGTTTAATTTGGTATTAAACATGTTATTATCTTGATGCTCTGGTGGAGGAAATCAAGTCTCGACCATATCAATTCTTACAAAACCAATCTATAAAATACTGTGCTATAATAGTATATTGTACAACAAGGGTGAATAATATATGTCCCTATTGCACGAGGACGAAAATTTGATCATTGATCATCTCAATCGGACGAGGGCGATATGGACAAGTCGTCCGAGTTTTACAGGCTATTTTTTCTAGGACTAATTGCAATTACTTAGGTACCATATTTCACACAATAAACACTCAATGTTTGAAACGTTTCCGTGTTTACATTATCACTTTTCACGCAGCCAAAATTTAGTGTTTTTATTATTCTTGAATTGAATACTAACTGAAACTTGAACGGCTTTTTCATTGCCTCAAAAAATAAGCCAAAGTGCAATGTTTTGATGCCAACTGTCAGTGAGGATGACAATCAGAAGAATTATTTTGTTTACGTTCAAGATTAGCTGTAATTGGTCTATTTTATATCGCACGCTGAAAATTGCCTGTGATTGGTCTATTTCATATCGCACAGTTGCGGAAAGTCTAGGATTTTGTATTCGTTTAACCGAAGTTAGTGTTATAAGCTATATAAAGACAAACACATATTTATTTAGTGCGGTGTGATCATTAAAAAGAGAATAAACCATCATTTTTTATGAATAAGCAAAACTTTTCTTACCTGATCATTGTCGATGCCTTGCCAGTTATCATTTCCCTAAAACAAAAAAAAAAGCATTGGTGACTTGACACTCACATGCTGTATGTACAAATCAACACTGTACCAATTTCGTTCGGTTTGATATATTTTGGGAAAAAACAATGTACATACAGTAAAATTATTAAAATAAAAGTCTCGGTTTGCAAAGATGACTTCACAGCCCACATTCGATGCGGAAAAGTGCACTTTACCAGACCCGAGTAGAAAAATAAGTATATTAGTGCTTTATAAGCAGCTGCTTATTAAGTGTTTTACGAAGTTTAACCACAATCAATCGTCTTACCAAAATTATAGGCCATTTTTCAGCTAAATAGATTTTAGCTCTTCCAAAAAACCTAAATTTCTTATGTTTTACTATTGTCCGAGTTTGATTACCGTAAGATCTAACAAACATAACAACCGCCCGCCACTTTATCACTTTTTCCTCATTTTTCACAAGAAACATATAATCCAACGGACATTTTGAACCGTAGTCTCACACAGGTCTGCAATGAAATAAGATTCAAAACGTTATGCGGCAAACAAATTAAGGAATGCTTGATATTGTGCAGGTACCTGGCACAGTAGTTACGCACGCATGTTTTGGTAATAAACGTCTTCAATTAAATTATACTATTTAGAATTGATAAAATCATTCTGTTACTCTGTCACTTTAATATACAGGGAGTCCCGACTGTCTCGAAATTAGAGTGCCTAACTTTGATCGTTTTTTGTTAGTTTATGGGTCATGTTTGTTAAACTCAACCATTTTTCATCGAAAAGGTCGTCTTCTTCGAATTGTAAAAACTGACGGTTTTCAAGAAGTATGACTTTCTTAAGATGTAATTAATTTAAATTTGATAAGGTTAAGGTATTTTCCAGGGTCGTATCAAGCCATACTCTATTGGAATTTCTTCTTAATGTATCGTCCAATTTGAGGAGGTTATTATCTCATTATCATTATGCTCTTCAAAACATAAAAAAAATAATAAAAACGTTACTGGTTTATTTAAAAAAAATCTAAGTTCTAAAACCTCAAATTGACCATCAAGAGATAGATTTTTTAACCTTTTGATGATGATAGGTGATTTTCCAAAATTACAGTTTTGCAGCTTTCATTTTGTGGAAAAAGTAGTGTGAAAAGAGTACCCTATATACAAGCTGTAGGGACGTCCCAACTTCTTATAGCTTGTGGAGGCCAAGAGATTCTTGATAATACTTTCGTAGTGTGTGATTTTGATTTGATTTGGTAGTGTAGTGATGAAACAACAACAGCTGTTTTTCCTTTATCCACTGGTAAAGTGAAGATATTGTTTTTTTTTTTGTTTTTTGAAGATATTTGCTTGCTGCAAAAACCGTGAAGTTTCCGCTCTTATCTGCTCGGTGGTTTGTATTGACAGAAACCGTATTCTACTTTCCATGTCTGCTTTGATTTGCTCTATAAGTAGCGTGAAAGCAGTAATCCATTTTTTCTCCGTTGCCCCACACTTTGTGTTCAAAAGCGGATAGTTTCTTTACAGTCTTCAGGTGATTTTTATCCTAAACCTAATTGCTTCTCTGTGTAAGTGGTGTGAAAATAAGTCTACATTTCCCAGTTGCTCTAGTCGATTTCGTTGATATGACCAATCCGCGCCTTTGCAATAATTATTTTTTACCATCAGCGACTATGGAAATGTTTGTCTCAAAATAGGTACTAATTTTGCACTATTTTTATTGCAACCAGTTTTGAAATTATTACCCAAACACTATTTAATGCCCGGTTTCTGAACATCAAGCTCTATCGGTTCAATAGTTATCGGTGCCAAATATTTATTTATTCAGTAACTTTAATTGGGTTTCCTACCTATAATTGTGAAACTGATAAGAATCGGACAGATATTTTTGTTGTTAGTATGCCGAAAACGATTTGGCCGCTCAATAGCATGGATAATTTCCATGACTTCTTCATGAGAAGAAGAGGAAACACCGAAACATCCATTTGATAAAGAATTAACAACACAGAAAACAACAAATTATTAGAACTTGTGTGTATTAGAACTCTGTCATATCTGTTTAGGTTAGCCGTCAATACACGTGGGTCACTATTAGTGGATTGTGTATCAGATATCTGGTCGTTTTACGATTATGAAAGCGAAAGGTTTGTTCAGAAACCCAAATTGGACAAATAAGACAATTTATCGAATCGATATTCTTATGTGAACGATATTCGCTCAGAAACCGGGCATTAGTGAACACTTTAAAAAACTTCCCTATAAATCTTCAAGCTACGGTAGGTATGCCGTAAAAATGATACAATATACATAATCGGGACACCCCATAAATATAAGTTGATGTAACTTTATATTCTGGACATTTTTTATACCAAAAATCAAACAAAGTTAGGATAACGGCACATTTGCTAAAATTGTAATGCTTTCAGAGGGATGGTATAGCTGTAAGTTTTCAAAAACACCGCGTCTCATATGGGAGATTTTACATATGAGGGAAATATTCGTAAATATCTCAACTTGCTAATAGCCAGTTGTTAATGTTAACTTGAATCCGGAGTTTAAACTCTTCAATCAACATTGACATCTTACAGTTAAACTTTCGATGGATGTTTAGCGCTAACTTATCCAACTGATAACTGATCGTCTTCTCTTTTGCATGTAAAGAGAGCAAAAAACGTCCAAAAGAATAGTAGTAAACGAAAAAACAACAATTTTGCATTAAATGTTTATCTAATTTAAATAATTGTCAAAAAGTTGTTTCATATTTCAACTTAACTGATCGTATCTTTTTGAGTGTAAAGATAAGAAAACACACCACACTTATTATTATTCCAATGGAATAATATTAAAAATAAAAAAAAGTTGACGTTCTGTATATTATGTGGAAACAAAGCGTTTCTGGACATTTCGTATTAAGATTTTTGACTTCATTTACTGAGAAAGATGTACCCTCAAATTTTTGTAACATTTTTACATTAACACACTGTCTTATTGAGGAGTTTCCATATGCGGTAAATAATGTAATATTGTTGTTGAGTTTACATGTTACCGCAAAAACAGTTAACGATAACTTGATTAATCCTACATTTGTGCACCGCAAAACGTCGATTTTTGATTAAGCCGCAAACCTTAAGATGACACTTAATAGCACTCACTGATGCTAACGTAATTTTTTAAAAAAATTTTAAATTTGCGTCGTCATATCCCAATTCTATTTGATTTTCGGTATATGCCGACTGATATTCACTTGTGGCATATTATCTAGGTTGGTTTTTTAGAAACAGAAATAAACATCACACGACACAAACGGTCACGAACAAACTAGCAAAATGTAACAGTTACACATACAAATGATAGAAACCGGAGGTAGATTCCAGAGTCAGCTCGACAGCGCATATTGTTTAGCTATGTTTGTTTTCGTAGCTGTGCATTTAAAGCTCGCCAAGCAACTTTGCTGATTAGTGTTTGAAAAACGACATGTCAGACCGAGGAAACTTCAAACTGAGAATTCTAATGGCTTTACATTTTTTACCAGGATACAGGGAAGAAACTTCCATTATGAGAATTTTGGAATCGATGATATTAATAGTAAAGCTCTTATCTTTATTTACTCTTTGTTCAGTGGATCACATCCCTTATCTCGCTTTCTAGTTATATTTTAAAATATGAATGAATAAACTGCGTGTACTATAGTGACTGCAATTATAACCACCTCCTGTGCAACATATAGTATTCTAATTTGGTTAATAATGTAATGTTTACAACTGTCAAAAAGGCTATTCTTAACAATTTTTCAATAGTATCTCGTGTTACAAAAGAGATAGAGTAGTGCAGTTTTCACTCAACGATAGATAATCTGTAATCGAAGCACTGTTGTTTTCTGTCTGTCTTTTTTCAGAAATATCAGGTGGTGTAGTTTTGAAAATAACTTTTTTGTGATATCAATACACTGCCAAACGAGTTTAAACAGACTTAAAAACAACTTGAAGAAACTTGCGCTCGCAACCATGCAATAGAAACAAAAATATTTGGAATCAATAATGGTATAATTTGAAAAAAGTGAAATTCAATTGGAGTCTAAAATAATTTCGTCACTGCCCATTGCTTTGGATCGTTTTTTACTTTACGCTTAGTAACTCTAGAAAAAGGTACATTTTAGGCAAATACCGCAAAGTATTCAAATGTGTGCTGGATAGTTTAATAAATAGATAGTATATTAAAAATAAAGATATCTTACCCGATGTCCTGAGGAGTCCGATATAGAAAAAGTGTCTACATAAGAGTCAAATCGAACAGCTCGTTTAGATGATGGTGGTTTCCTTATCGGACAGAACGAACACATCTTATTAGTCTCCAAATTTCTTGGCGGCATATTATAACTAATCAGGACTGGTTCACAAATAATTATTGTTCATCACTTGCTAGTTTCTGAAATGTCTTTGCTATCGAAAACTTTGAAAGTTTTACAGGGTGGTCCGACACATAGAGGTTGGGTCGAAATGTCGAGTTTTATAAATGTTTTGAAAATAAACCTACCTACTACATGCAAGGTATCCTGAAATTAGTCTGTCATACGTTAACCGTAGATTTTACAGGTCAAAATAGAAAAAAAGAAGTAACGTTGAAAAACATTTTAAAACTTTGGAAATAAACTACTTTTTCTTTTAAAATGAAGATGATTTTTAGACCATAATCTCGAAATCAATTGTACTATAAACAAGTGAGGGAGGTGAAAAAAAACATCATGGTTTTCTTCAAAGGCAGTATGAAAGCTCTAAAATTAGATTTTCAATATTATTTTTTAATTTTTCAACGTTTTTTTCAATTGAAATGTAGTGTTATAAAGTTACAGTTATGACTGTAAGGATCTAAGATTATGTTCAGAAGTTCAACTTTTAGTAATACTTCACACATTTGTAAATCTGGAGTTTTCACCATTGTTTTTAGTTCAATTTCAATGAATTTATTTTCTAGGTTTTCAAAAAACTCAATAACAACGGTCCTACAGGACGTTCAGTTAAGTTACATTTTAATTTTAAATAGCTTTTAGTTAGTTATCCAACTGTTTTACAATTTGGTACAGAGTGATCATCTATATTTTTTTATCGCTTTCAAAAACAAAACGTGGGAGCTTAAAACTAAAACTATTATCTTAAATAGCGTAGAAAAGTGCCATTGATTTTCCAAAATAATAAATAAAAATGTAATAAAAAAAGTATAAAAGAAATTAGACTTTTTCGGTTTTTGTATGATTGCTTGTGTTGATGTAATGGAAATTTTTTCAAATTTTTAATAATTTATTTAGCAATAAAATGAGCAACTTTGTCTCCACCTAACTAAAGTTATAGCAACTATATTTTCTGAGATAGCAATGCTAATGCTTCGAATTCAAACTCCCTATATTTTTCGAAAATCAACCAACATTACCTTAATAAAACATTATTAACATGACATTGACATCTGTCTATTTTTACATCATCAGATTCTGATGATTCAGGAAAGATACTGCAACTTTACTAATTTAAACTAAGCTGTGAGATCAGAAAATAGAAACCTTAAACTTCCTTGTATGTAATAAAAAAAACAGAAATAGCCATTTGATGTAGTTTAAAAAGTTGAATCCAAAATATTCGTGACCTTAAAATGTTTTTTCTAAGGGACCACTCGGTATATTTAAATATTTTCGAAATGTGCTCGAAATTCCGCAAATATTTTAATCAAAAGATTTTTTTTTCTAAATATTGGCTATTAAAACATTTTTATGTTGTCCTTTGGCGAACCTTGCATACGTATATCTGTAGGTAACTATAATCTACAAATAAGCTAATTGATGTCAGTTATTTCAAAGTGAAATATTGATGGCATTTTTTCCAGTCTTATAAAACGTTTTTAGGATCCACAGTCTTTCTTCGAAAAAATATTTAGATTTTGATGAGAATGAAGTGACATCAATTTACTTATCTGTAGATTTTACTTGCATTTTGTCTACAGATATACGTATACAAGGTTTGTGAAAACACAAAATAAAATTTTCCTTATTTCCAATGTTTTGAAAAATTACCGAGCCTGGGAAGACACCCCTTTGTTATTTCCTAAACAAGAAAAAAATTTGACTGAAATTTGTTGAAATATTCAACAATTTCCAAAACTTGATATTTAAATAACAGGAAGTTTCTATTACCTGATACTAGGTATCTGATGTGTCCAATGATAGTCCTTTTGACTATGTCAGTCATAATTAGAAATTTAAATTAGGCAAACATCATAGCAGATAATCAAATCAAATGATATGACGCACCTTGATTGGGTTTGATACAATTTCCAAACAAACTTTATTAGATATTATGGAAAACTATAAAAAACGATTACAATAATTGTAAATTGACCGTTATTTGAACACAATGGAATTTAATTTATTTTGAATTAATTTGAAATTATGACCCTACCATTAGACCCAACCTGACCTAGTATCACGTAAAAACAACTAGGTACCTCCAGATTATTTAAATGTCAAATTTTATAAAATGTTGAATATTTTGAAAAATAATTAATATTTGACAATAACATGTAATATAAAAAATATTTTAAATTTAATGTACTTGTTAAATATGCAATAAAATATACAGAATTTCATTTAAGAAAACATTGTTTTAACTGTTATTTCACTTATGAGTTACCCTGAATAATAGTTTGCGAAATTTAGTACATATGAACACCTACAATTTTCATTCAAACTTTTTTTCAAAAATTCTTTTTTTTTAATAAATAACATGGGGGTGTCGCTTTCCAGACTCACGCTGTATATATAAACAATCATTATTTTTTACGAAATAGGCTATCGGCCGGAATGGTCTTTCTGCCCTTGTGTACATTTGTTGGTTTAGGCTTACTGTAAGTTGTGGTATAATATAATAATCTAAAATAAAGTATTACGAAAATGTATCTTAACCTAAAATTACATTTTGTTACATTTATCATTGTCTTAGTTGTGTTATGTTTGTAAGTGTTCGAGTAGAGTCGTCGTCGAGATGGAGAAAGAAAACGAGATTGTCTTGTCTGTCTTGTGAGGCATAGAGAATTCAGTATGGTCCAGTTCTGTTGGTTGTTTTTCCATTTGGATTGAATTTGTATTAGTCTTTCTGTTATTCTAGTTAAGTTTGTGCGCTGCTACAGTAACTCATTTGGGGGATTGTGGAGTGAGTTTTGGAGATGTCTTATCCGTGTTATCAGTCTTAGGGCGATTTGTTCGGTTGTTTGTATGTGTCGTTTAGTTCTTTCTGAAGCGTTTGCCATGAGTACGTTGCCATAGTCAAGTAGTGGTCTACAGATTGCTTTGTAAATTTTTGTAGCCGTCTTTATTTCTGTTCTGATGTTTTGTACATGTTTTGTGAATTTAAGTTTATGGTCCATCGTAATACCGAGGTATTTTGCGTAAGATCTTGGTTCAGTTATGTGGCCATCTGCTGTTATTGTAGGAGAGTTTATGTTAATTCTGTGATTGGAAAGCAAAAGCTGATTTTTTGTCGCATTAGGTATTAGTCTCCATGTCAGTGTGTTGTTTGTGAGTGACTGGAGTCTGTTTACCGCTTTTTCAGTAGTATTTTCATGGTCAATGAGAGCGGTATCGTCAGCGTATTGTTGAAAAATTATTTAAGGAGAAAATAAAAATATAATAAAATATTTGCAAAATTTACAGGGCATTCTGTTAGAAAAAAACCATTATTGGCTGTAGCATTTTCATTTTAAGATTAGAAATATTTGGGTAGTAATTTTTGTTTTATTTTATGAATATTTCAGTTTTTTAATCACATACAGCCAAGCCCAAAAAGGGGGGTGGTCAGTCTCGGCTTCCTGAGTGAAGAACCCCATACATATCCTACCTATGATCTTTCGTATTATTGATCAAAAGTTAAAATATTTATTTCTTAATGCTAAGTAGTTGTATTCACCCTTATCATTATTTATTAAATAACCTAAACCTTTTTATTTTTTCGACTATTTTTTGCTTTTTGATGTGTATGTATGTACATAAAAAAATTAAACTTTGTTATCCTAAAATCAGCCGTTTTTGTGAATTGTAATATATTAAAGAAATTCTTAATTATTATTTTAGGTCAACTATTTTTTATACCCTGTATAGGCGTTAATATTGAGTTTTGGCAAAAGGGTCATAGGAACTTGACCCACTTATTTTTGCTGTAGAGTTACCTCGTTAAGAGTTATATATTATTTATTATATATAAATATAATAAACTAATCAAAAATATTTCCTGTAATTAATCTTGTGCAGTGGTCAAGCAGTAAAAGTTGCATAGTAATAATGGTTGTAAATAGTATAATTTTGGTTAAATACACGAACATATTTGTTGTTAATTTGACTGAGGCATTTTGCACCTGACCTGTCAGTCAAATTACACCTCAACTTATGTAAAGCTTAAATAAAAACGCCAGTGCAACTCGTCATAAGAATTCAACAGCAGATTCAACTTACAAATACATGCTCTTCTCGTACACAATTAACCTACAAAACAAAGTACTTAAAACATTGAGTTAATTTGGTGTCTAATTCAAAGTCACTTCTAAATAGTGTAGTAAAATTTTTTGTACAATGCTTGTATTAAAACAAACTAGGTCAGTTGTGTTATTAAATAAAGAACATTAAGTTTGTATTACACATGCGAGGTATAAACTGAATTAAACGCTCAAACTAGACAACGCTTGCAACCCTTAAACTACACATATCGGTTTTTTGTTCACCTGCTATATGAGCAAAACCTCGAGATAAACTTTCCAATATTAAACCAGTTAAGTGTGACATTTTGCGATACAAAAATTAATAATTAAACCCTTAAAATTGCTGGATGTAAACTGGAAATGCAAACGAACAAAACAACAACATAGAGACGAAAGCGCGTTTTTCCAACCTCACGTTCAGATCCATAAAAAGGAAATTTTTGCCGCAACTACCGATAGCGATGCGCGAAGTGAACTGACCATTTTCCATTCTCCATTTCTCCATTCTCCTGCAATCCTTTACCTACAGAGGGCCTCAGGTTCGTATCAATCGCGGACCCGAGGTTAATATGCGGAGGCGTTCAATGCGGTTATTTTCTAACAATTTGTGGTAGTTTCACATTTCTTTAAATAAAATTTAATTTGAAATCACCAAACACTACGATATTCCGAATGGAAGTGTAAAATGGTAAATAAGGAAAAAGAGAATAATTGACCATGTCAGACCAACAGTCAAAAGTTTGATAGCACGCAGGGCTAAAGAAAAAATATTTTTTCCGGAAAAAGTATGGATGCTAGAAGATTTTACCATGAGTACTAAAGTCTTGAAAACAGATGTGAATGATGAAAACTTGTAGATAGCAGATGGACGTGGTTCTTTCATCAATTACAGACCAAGTTAAAATCATCGATACGATTTAAGAACTTTGACCATCAATAGCAATGGAAGCAAATCGTCATCTTTCGATCTAAAAAATGTCACAGTTCTGTTTTGATCATGCACCTACTGTACATCTTGTATATGACTTTATATTGGCGTTATTAGGTCTTTTTGCACAACAAGACTGTCTTACTAAAAGTATATTTACGAATTTGGTTGTTATCTATGCTGTCAAGAAATTATTACATTTTTTATATCGTTCATTTGACTTTTCTGACACTGAATGCGAGAAAGGAGAAAAGCAGATAAACTCCTTTTGTTGATACTTTAGTTGGAAGAATATCACAATCTTGCCAAATTTACGATATTACTTAAATCTTCGCTCACTTGTATCTGTTTCGGTTGACTCATTTTAATGTTTGCTTTCATGTAGTAAACTGACTTCATGGCTTAACTGCACCTAAACCAGCGGGACACAGAAAATTGAGTTAAAAACTACTGTGACCATCTATTGAGGCAACTAAAGGGTCCCTGTTATTACCCACATGTTGAAAATGGTAGTTTCCCATGAAACTCTGAACAGACCATGCTTGAAGCAATCATATAAGCCATTTTTAAACTTTAGTACTATAAGTAGGTTTGAGGCATTTGATACTCTTGTTACTGAATTTTAGTCTAGAGCCATTGTACTGAGTTACTTTGGCACTAGTCTAAGCACATCTGGGCAGCTCTTTGGTTATCAAGACAAGTGTTAAGATTATTCGGGAATTTTATTTGGGAATCAAAACACCTGGACTTGGATTCTTTACTTCTCGCCAACGTGGCCAGGGACGCCTTTTTTTCTTAGGATGCCGTCTTCATCAATGAAAGTTGAACACTTCAAAACAGAGAATGAGCATCCACACCTGTCCAGGGGGTCTATTTTTGACCATACGCAACTTTAGAAACGTATGAAAATTATACACAAATTGGCGAAGAAGCTTGTAACAACACGAATTGTTATAACACACCATGGTTCACGCCGGAATTAAAACAAATGGCAAGAGAAAAACGTGAAACCTACCTGAGATACTTAAATAACAGAACACCGGAAGAGTGGATAGGATTCAAGGAAATAAGGAACAGAGTGCAGGCAGAAATACGACGAGTAAAGACCGAATACTGGGAAACCTTGACTGCGGATATGGAACACGACCTCTATGGCAGCCAAAAGAAGATATGGGGATTGATAAGACGAAGGAAACGCATGGATAAATTACTTCAAACAAATGTTCGACGAAGATGAGACTCAACACCAGGAAAAGCCAGCAATGACAGTAGCAATTACCCGTATCACCCATGCACTAGTAGAAAAATATACCAAAGAACTAAAAAACAGAAAAGCCCCAGGAATCGACGAATTGAACAACGAACTAATAAAGTACGGAGGTAAACCACTAAGCGAACAACTAGCCAATCTTTACCAGAAGATCTTAAATAAAACAACTATACCAACCGACTGGAAGAAAAGCATCACTATTCCTATCTTCAAAAAAGGCGACCAAAAACAACCAGGAAACTACAGAGGAATAACTCTCCCAAGCGTCGTGATAAAACTATTCACAAAAAGAAAATCATATGCGGTATCATCTCAGAACAAATACCCATAATGGAAGAACAACACGGATTCAGGACATACAGGTCTACCACAGACGCCATGTTCATCATTCGACAAATAGTAGAGAAATCAATCGAAAACAAAAAACCGGCGTATCTGTGCTTCATAGATCTGAGCAAAGCAAAGTGAACAACAGCCTGACCCAAGAAGTAATAATAATAATAATAATATAATAATAATAAAACTCCTTTATTCCATTTGACATACAAATATGTTTGGAATGCGTCACAAGTCAGATACGAACACTTAACACACTTAACAAAATAAAGTTCGACAGACAACAAAATAACAAATTAAACAGACAGAGATATTTAAGATCCACCAAAGTACTCAACTATACTATAAAATTCCCTCTCGATAAGGTATCGCTTTAACGCAATTTTAAATCTTCTGAAGTTAGTTTCAGACTTTATACTTATAGGTAGTCTGTTAAAAATGTTTAGGCCCGCGATGTGAGGAGAGCCTTTACTGATTTCCAAACGACATCTAGCAGGCCGAAGGTCCATTCTAGCCCTTGTAGAGTAGCAGTGCATGTCCACGCCGGCAGAGAAACAATTTTTATTCTGATGTACAAATTTACAAATTTCATAAATATAAATTCCCGTGAGTGTCAGAATACCCAGGTTACGTAAGTGCCCATATCAAAAAAAGGAATAAGACAGGGAGACTCTTTAAGACCGGTACTCTTTAACCTATTCATAAACGAAATAATAAAAGACGTTAAAAACGCGGATGACGCAGTAATTATATCAGAAAACGAAGATGAGCTGCAGAAACTACTTTATGAATTCTACCTGACAGCGAAACGCTACAATATGTCGATTGCGATAAACAAGACAAAATCATTAGTTGTAGCAAAAGAACCTAAAAGATGCAAACTAGCTGTTAACGACGAAATAATAGAACAGGTGATGTCCTTCAGATACTTAGGGGTAGAAATAACTGAACTAGGGAACTAGGTGTTTACCGAATGATGCGGCATTAATGTGACTGTTCCCAGATTTGGGAACGCTATTTGAACTTTCTAACTCATAGAGTTGAGTACAAATGTCACCAGATGTTGCACAATAACTATCATTTCTGGCATCCAGTTGACTATACTGGAATGAAAGTTTTGTTCTTTGGTTATCAAGCCCTATAGCCTCTCTGATGACAATAACTAACATTGAAACTAGTTTGGCACCAACGAGCAACTAGTAAATGTTCTGGCAACAATTTTATAGTTTTTCCTTCTCGAAATAATTTTATCTTGTACCACTTTTATGTAACTAAAAAGGCCTTAAGCTTCATTTTCATACATTTCAACACATTTCTTTTCTTTCATTTCACACATTTCAAGTTATATTTGCAGTTTTTGGTAATTTCAAAATTTGTAAATCAACTGTAAAATTTTATTGTTTCAGTGTTCATACTAATGAGTTTGTTTGATTGACCCACTGTAATAGCTGTCCACGTGCCCCATTAAGCTAATCTATAAGACAATGCTATGACCCTGATTAATAAATTTTGAAAAATCAATACTTGTAGGAACACACCGTTGAACTGTGATTACTCAATATCAGGAAATAATGAAGACAATTTGTGTCTTAGAATCTAGAAAAGAAGCAGAGAACTGGCAGTAATTCGACACTTCCACAAAGAGTGTTCAATGTAAAAGACTCTAGTAAAAAAAACGATTCTTACTACGAACTCTAGACATTGCAGATCAATCATTGAAATTAATAAGTAAGAACTACAAGCACATACGAAGTTAATAATTCAAAGAAAGACTGTTGGTCAACATCACCTACTACAGACTTTGCCACTAGCTAACGAACACGTAAAAAGAATAAATATCATCATAATTTCTGCGATAGCATAACTGTCCATTTAAGTAAATGGTACAAACATGAAACAGTTGAGAATCAAAGAACTAATAGACAATGAAATACAACACCAATTTGTGGACCATTCAGAGTAAGTTAAGAAGAGAGAAGAAAAGTTAAAAAGCAGGAGATTAATTTCCTCTCAAAAAACTTCGGTCAATTTAAAAACCCTGATGCCTCCGGAATAACGATGAAAACGTGAGAACAAAAAATATTAGGTCACATTGTTTGAGGACAAAGGTTAAGACGCGTTTGTATCACAAAATGTCGGTGATGTATTTTGTTTCGAGATCCTCTCAAATACTCTTACGTTACCGCTGAATCAGGACAAATTCGCACGTACAAGATTCTCTTTAGGATATGAGACTTGCTAAAAATTCTCATAACTATTATGGCGTTAATTATTTACCTTCTGAACGCTTTAATAATTTAAAAAACTTTGATATTTATTTTTTTAAACATTTTAAATATAAATCCAAATATGAAATAAAATAACAGTGATGTCATTTAAAAAACAAAAATATTTTAAATAGTTAGAGTTTGAGAACTGGAACACCTCAGATCGACAATAAGAAGAGCTTTCAACAAAGCAAAACTAATACAAGTGCCACCTCAATCAATATAAAAAAGTCGTAAGGCAAAAACAAAGAGCGGCCTGGAGGACCTACTGCGACGAAATAGAAAACTACCAAAGCAGCAAGACTTCAGAAAGCTCTCAACAAAAACCCTTTTAGGGAGATAGATAAACTGTGTAAGGAGGATGGCACCTTTACTGCCAACCTCCAGGAAAGCACAGAGTTACTACTTGCCACTCACTTCCCTGACTGCAGCACCACTATTGTGGAGGACCGGACTCAGGATACATATATCTCCTCTGAGATCGATTGGCAATTAGCAGGTCAAATAATACACGAGGAAAAGATAGATTGGGCACTCACTGGCTTCTCCCCCTTTAAATCACCAGAACCTGACGGTATCTATCCCGCCTTACTACAGTGGGGCTTGGAACTATTCATGCCGCACCTGGTGGGGTTGTTCAGGTTATCCCTGGATCTAAGATACATCCCAAAGGCTTGAAGGGAGGTCAGAGTGGTGTTCCTACCAAAACCAGAGAGGATGGACTATACCACACCCAAAGCAGACCGACCCATAAGCCTCTCATCCTTGCTGAGAGGCTATGTGATAGATACATTAGAGATGAAGTATTATCAAACCATCCACTTCATCTTAATCAACATTCAGGCGTCGTCAAGTAACGTAATTATTTTATCTACTAAATTGTGATAGTATTGTTCATTCCTCGATTTTTAAATCAATGTCTTATTAAACATTTTTTCAAGACCCACAAAGTCGGATGTCCAACAAAATTAACCAAAAGAGATATAATACTTACTGGCACAAATACTCCGCCATTTTTCACGTTCTCACTGGCGAATCCTTTATCGGAATAGCTTCTCCTGTCTATAGACCCTACGGTATCCAAAGAATCCCTCCTCGACAAATCCTCATTCACCACTTTTGGTTGCACAGGTGGAGAAGGAGAGGCAGGTAATTCCTTTGAAGGAAATCTTGTTTGCTAAAATCCATACAAATTTGTGTAAAGATCAGGAAGTTTCAATATTAATTAATAACTATTTGAGATACAAGTGTGAAAAGTGTATTACTATTTTTAATAAGTATGTGTTTTAATTTCTATCTATGAGCGTTCAATTTCAAATAGTTTCAGATAGATTTACTAATATGTTGAAATTGTCAATACAGAACGGTCACCAATTGACGCTGTCGCTAAACACCCACTAACACTAGTGCATTAAAACGTAGCTTTTTACACTAAAAGCAGTGCAAAAGGTAAATACTTTTTACACGCTCGTAGATAAAATATAAAGAACAAACACCTTTTTTTTTCCTTTGGTTTCACCGCAGCAAGTGCATTTGGTATTATGATGAACCTGATGTTCTCCATTAGGAAAATGGGGAGAGTTAGCAGCTCTAGCGTTGTTCTGTCTCCGTTTTCGTACTTTTCTGGGTACGCTGGTCATGTAGTTAGAGAACCGTCTTCTCGAATGCCGCACTATTGACACCCAGTCTATCATTTTAGTTTGTGTGACTTTTTAAATAGATGGTTGTTTTAGTAAGAACTACTTCTTTTAAGAGGTTAGAATAGAATATTATATCAAACAGGTTGTGCAGGAGAACTAAAACTTAAGGGCACCAAAAACAGTTGTGGACTACCAATTGCTCCTGAATATGAAAAAAATATGGTTTTGAAGATTTTAACGTTGCTTAAAAAACCACCAATTGCAACATTAAAAAAAAATTAGCTAAAGTTAAAGCGTGCCCCTAGATGGTATTACAGAAATGATTCACAGTTTCCGAGTTTATACTTTTCTTCGTGAAGGTCTTGCTTTTTTCCAGTGGGGAAAGCTTTCAGACAATTTTCATTTCTTTTGTTGTGAGGCAACAGTAACGTAAACACAAAGTGACCAACCGCGTTATGGAGAAGGTCTTTCGTACGATTTAGCTTTGTTTTTGATGATTTTTATAATTTTTTTATTTACCTCGATTTAGGTTGAGAATTAGGAATTTTAAGACAGGTTTAGTACCTAGTTGTTTAATTAAATAATTAATTTGTTTTTGTTTTTAATTTACTCCCGTTACTTTAAAGAGTGTTTAGACACCTGTTAATTGACACTGAATTCATTCTATGATATTTCTTAATTAAGCAGTCACGTTTTACCATTTTCGAATTGAAAAATCAGAGTTTTATCAATTGAAATTGATAGTTATAGATAGACTAACCTAACCCTTTTTTGAGGCGTTTTTGCACCTCGATGTCTTTCTTGTTTCTACAGGGAACAAAGTTTTCCGTGAACTTAATGTTAGCAGCGAATATTACTTAAAAATAACTTACGTCAAAGTGTGAAGCTTAAGATAAAAAGCCAACTTAATGAATTGTTCCGATTCTAATTGAAAAAAATTGTATATTATCAGCTGGGTTTGGAGCGGTAGTTGTTTTGTTAGTAGTTGATTTGATTGTTGTCTGAGTACTAAATAAAAGTATCGAGTGGTGTTTTGGTAAAAAAAACATTACAATATTTTAGTAATTTAATAATAATAAAGTTTAATATGTTTCGATGCCTATTTGGAAAGTATGTAAAAACAATCGATTTCTTCCACCATTAAGGATAACTGCTTCTGTCTTTTCTCGGATGTGAAATGATTTTCTCTCCAGACAGTCCTGTATTTTACTTATCCACTCCACTTAGAGCAATATCGTCTGTATAGTTACTATCCTAACATCGTCGGCATTTGTCTTTTTTAGTATTTGGTTGTACTTGATGTCCCAAAGTAGCGACCTTAGTGTGCACGGTGAAGAACACAGGGTAGTTCAGTAAAAACCGTATGCTACTTGCGAACATTTGCACGTAACATACCTACGCTTTTCACTGAACCACCCTGTATTTTTTCTACGACTTCGGCGTCGTACTCAAATTTTTGTCCTTGTGCGATAAGGACATCTTATTCACCCTTGTTGTACAATATAATATTGTTCTGTCATCAATAATACTTCGTAAGAGAGCTTGCTAATCGAAAAAAACGACTGAATATAGTAGACCCCCCTAGTGCTTGTTTTTGTGGAGTTCCAAAAAGCATAGGACATGATTGAAACGAATTCAATAATGGCAGCCCTTAGTCAATGTCGTATCGACTATAGTTATACTCGTCTGGTTCACAGTATCTACAAGAATTTGCAAGATACTATTGGACTCCATAAAAACAGAGACAAGGTCCCCATCGAAAGCGGAGTCAGACGGGGCAACACAGTCCCCAAAGCTTTTCACCGCCACTTTAGAATTTGCCTTTAAAACACTAGACTGGGAGAACCTTGACATTAAGATCAATGGAAAAAGGCTGATCAACCTGCGACCACATTTAAGTGAAAATGGACAGGACATGTTGCGAGATTCAGGGACGATAGATGGACCATCAGACTTGTAAATTGTAGACCCCGTGCTGATAAAAGAAGCAGAGGAAGGCCTCCAACGCGCTGGAGCGTTGACATCTAAAAGATAGCGAGGCAATAGACCCGAGCTGCTCAAGACCGAGCAGAATAGCAGCAGCAATAGAAACGTTTGAGGAAGACCTATGTTTAGACTCAAACTCAACAGACTGGATGATGATGATGATGATGATGAAACGTTGTGGAGAAAAAAAATGGCAATAAAACGAGTATTCACTTTTCAATTCTTTCTCCAAATAAACTATGAAAAAATCTTCTTCTCCTTTCTGCTTATCTATTAAAGGCAAATTGACTGTTTATTTTTCGCAGCTTGCCTGCGACTTTCTTCATTGTTAAGATTGTCGCTCTACCTTTTCCCTGGTTTTCGTGTACTTCTTCCCAGTGGTGATTGTTCCCAAGCTAATCTCACTTTTCTCCCTTCACCAATTCTACTTATCTGCTCATCCCATTCATACTTTCTGCTGAAAACCCACTCATTAACGTTCTCCATCTTGCACATTTGCCTTATATTGTCACTCAGTTCTCTGTCGAGCAGCGCTTTTCCAGTAATTTCTCGTAAGATCTTCATCTATCTTGATACCAGGAGCCTTTCTGATTTTGTTGTGTTCGATCGGGTCTCTGCCGTCTTGTCTCTCCTGGTAGGTCATTATGGGCCTAATGGCGGTTATGTATATTCTTGACTAGACCTCCATGCTTATGTATTTGTTTTTCCATGCAGAGCCGTTCGGACATCCTGCTAGTTTTAGTGCCTTTGTTTTTTGTTGTCCCACCTTTGTGTCGATGTCGCCATATCCACATAGTTATACCGAGATATTTAAATATCATTTCTTGTTGCATTATTTTGTCTTCGATGGCAAGCTTGCATCTTATAGCTGTTTTTGAAGTTGTCAGACATTTGGTTTTTGAGGCAGAGATTACCATATTTAGAGACTTGTGCAAGATGCACATCATCATCGGTATAGCACAGCATTGTAATACTACGGTCCCCCATTTTGCATCCATTAAGTCCATGCATTTGCTTTATTATGTCGTCCATAATTATGTTGAAGTGCAGTGGACTTAGTGAGTCAATAGCTGAGTGAGATTGGCTCAATGAGTTCCTCACCGATCTTGGCATGGATACTGTTGATTCTCACTGTATAAATTCTCTATGGTTTTTAATAAGTTAAGGGGTAGTATGTTGTAAAGTAAATGTAGAACATTTTCTAACTGAACTCGATCAAATGCTTTCTGCAGGTCTATGAAACACATGTAGGCTGATTTGTTGTATTCGATCGATTTCTCTGCGATCTGTCTTACAACAAAAACTGCATTGGTCATCTTCCCGTTCTGAATCTTTGTTGTTCATCTGACAGAGTTATAATACTATTTATTTCGTTTGTTATTATTTTTGGTTTTAGTTTCAATGTTGTACTGAAAAATATTACAACTGTAAAAAAATATTTTATGTAAAAATTTCAATTTTTTTCTGTATCTCTCTCTTCGTCCTTTGAGCTTCGAGAGGGTATGGTGACAGTATGATGTAGCGGCAACCATTGTGGTTTTCCAAGCTTGTCTATCCTGAGCGGCCTGCAGGGACTCCTGTATTCTCAGTCCAACTAATGGTTTCATCTGGTCTATGCATCTTGTTGGTGATCTTTCCCTTGGTCGATTTCCATCCACTTTCCCAACACAAAAAGGGTCTCTAAATCAACACTTCTTCGTGACAGATGGCTCAAGTATTTCAGATATGATTTTTGCTGATTTTGGATGTTTTTCTGTATATCGAACAACAAAAAGCGTAACTTAGCCTCCATGTAATCAACACTGTATTTCTTATAGTTTTGGAGATCCCCAAAAAGCGGTTTTAATAGTAAAATTTTGCCCAACGTGATATGTCTGAGAGTTTTTGGTTCTGATGAGTTTTTTCGATTCCATAGTTGGCAAGGCTTTGCTTTTAAACAGCCCAAGGGATATTATTTCTAATTTAGTTTCTACGATACCCCCTGTATATTTTATAACAAAAGTTCTACTAAACAAACTTACTATCGAGCAAAACTTTATTAATCTAAATATAGAGAGCACAACAGACTTAAAGCAGAACTGTTGTTCCCCTACTTTCGTAATATTTTACATTTACATCAGCGTTAAAGTATATTAAAGTGTTTCTAGAGTGGTTTTTGGAAATGCTACACACCAACAGAATTATTTTCTGGAAATTCCAGAACCCTTAATTAGTTTCATTCTTTTTTAGTTTGGCACAAACTTTGTGAATTAGTGACGTCATCTCTGATTTGTTTGAATTTCGATATAGGTCCATTACCTATGGTATCGATTACTTTTAGATTGACGTGAATAAAAAAGAAAACAACAGATCTATTAATACCACGAAGTAAATGCGGTCGTCTGATGTGTGATGTGTTTGCAAGATATTTACAAGTGAAAAGTCGACTGTTTCACAATTTTATTTTTATCATCAATTTAATTGCGTACACGTTTTACTTTGTGAAATGGATTTCAATTAGTGTCAAAATGGCTTTTGGGGTTGTTGTTGCGAAAGGAAAAAGTGTAGATATAAATTGGTTTATTTTACTCAGGATAATATGTTTGAATTTGAAATTTAACTCTCTACAGGAATGAAGGATAGCAACTTAGTAATAAACTAGTCAACCAAAAGATATTTTGAAATCCCATTATACAATCTATACAAAACTAAAGGCACAAAAGTTACGTGGTAAATAGAGTTTTGTAACTGTATGCATAATATTATATTTCTGAAAGGAAAAGCAAGTTTTCTCAGAAATCAAGTGGGAGATAAAGTCCAAGGCATAAAATATTTGGAAAAAATGCTGAAAAAAGGTGGCAATAACTCTGTGATCAGTAAAATTGCTATCAAAGGCGGGCACATCTAAGTCTTGAACAAGAACAAAATATCGCTCCTTAGCAAAGGTTGGATCTTTACCTGTTTCCCACTAGCATCAGCTTAAAATCAACATCATATAACGATGCCAGCAAAAAGCCGAAACGAAAAAGCTGTCAATAAGTACCTAATGAAGATGCTGGAAATAAAATTTTTGTTTTGTTTTGTTTCTGACTCTGATCAAAAACGGAAGGAAACAACTGTATCATTAAAAGTGCAGAAGTTGCAGAAATAAGTAAGAAAAGAACACAGGTGCTGAGAAAAAAACAAATAATAGGCGCAAAGTTATCTTTCTATTGATACTATCCAGTTTGGAAATCTTTAAGTTGGCAAGAAAAACCAATCTTTGTTTCAAGTAAACTCAAAAACAGGAAAACAAGAAATATTGGCTCTGACAGGACAACCATAATCACAGTCCAATATAGCAAATCCTACCTCTGAACTTGGGTGTCCCCACACTTCTCGGTTCTCGGTCATTGTTGAGAAACTGTACCTTTGTTCTTCTTTGTATAGGGGTGTGTAAACTCACAAAATCCGTGAAATGCAATTAAAGTACTCGTGTAGAAATTCCGGACTCGCAAACATCTAGACTTGTACTAATAACCCATTTCACGGACTTGTAACGTAAATCACTATTACGTATTTCTAGACGAGTACTTTAATTGCATTTAACGGAAGAGTGTCGTAAAACGATTTCATACTGTAAGTGGTAATAGTTATTTAATTCTTAGTTTTTTTGTAATTTAATGGTGCGATAATTTAACTGAAAAATGAACAACTTAGATTCAGAATTACCGAGTGATATCGAAGAGGCTTCAAGAAAAGCTGTGCTGACTCTCATTCCCGAAAGATCTAAGTCACTGTACGATACAGCTTACGAAAAATTTGAAATATGGCTTAAATCAAAAAGGTAAAACACATAAATGAAAAAGTTATGCAATGTTGAGAGCGGAGCTGTCTCTGAAGAAAGGCATAGACATTAAAGGTTATTGCAGTTTGATTGCGTATTTAAAAAGATGCAGCGATGGGTATAAGGCGAAGAAATCTAATGTGTTTACTAGAGAAAACATGTCGGAGTTTTTAAAAGAAGCAGATGATTCCTTTGATTGAAGTGGCTGTTAGCTAAGGTAGGCCTAAACTATTACACAAAATTTCGATATAACCACTTAGATTATTATTTTCATATTTCAGGTGGTCCTTATTGTAGGTGTAGCAGGCGCCTGTCGAAAGGTTGAATTAAAGTTTCTTCGGAATGAAGATGTAATAGATGAACACTCGCATATTTGAGTTAACATTCTAATCACAAAAACCAAAACATTACGTGAATTTGTCATACCGGAAGGAGGTAGTAGGGTTAGGGAATCAGTTTTGTAGATATACTAAGAAGGTACATTAATATGCGACCAAAAAATTTGAAGCACAACAGATTTTTTATTAACTACCTACATGGTAAATGCAGTATACAACCAGTAGGTATTAATAGTATTGGCCAGTTACCAAAGAAAATTGCTGAATTACTTGGCTTGAAAAATTCAGGAAATGAAAGGAAATTTTTGTTGAAAATAAAACAACATGGGGGATG
The DNA here is from genome assembly GCF_016097725.1 of Ips typographus. Taxonomy (NCBI): domain Eukaryota; kingdom Metazoa; phylum Arthropoda; class Insecta; order Coleoptera; family Curculionidae; genus Ips; species Ips typographus. The sequence continues at coordinate 977,682 of NC_138427.1, forward strand.
GAAATCGAACTCTGTTGCCGAGAGATATGTTGAAAACTCGATTGAAAACTAAAAAAGCATTTCTGCTAGCATTCTTGGTGAAACAAGCAGTGCCCAATCACTTGCAGCAACAAATTCAAGCAACAGCAAGACAAATTTGGGCATCAACTTGTCAAATTGTGTAATTAATATTTACAATAATTGCTTTTTTAAATTGTTATGTTCCTTTTGATGTAAATTGTACTTATTTTTGATTTTCACAGTTTGAATGAGTAAAAGAGAAGTTAGAAAAGCTAATAAATTGTCGTATTTATTTATTAACTAGTTAAGGCCATTTCATCACTAGTTACAAAAAGTGTTACTTTTCTTAACTAGTTACGAAAAGTAGAACGTTACGTCACTGTTGTCAGTTTTGAAAAGTGCCACTTTATATGTCAAAATTAGAAAAAACAATTTGCCGGACTAGTAACGTAATGAATCATTTCTCAAACTGAAACCGACTACGTAATAGAGCATATTACGATATAGTATGAAATCAATTACAATTATTTGTTGCATGAAAGCCATGATCTCATAACTGTGGTGTTTGAGATTTTTATGCAATTTTACATAGAGTAGTAGTACCACTTAGATGCTTATTTCTGAGCATCTAGTCATACTACGCAAATACTTTTAACCACTTACTACATAATGTCAATGCCAGAAAGCATCTGATACTCGTAAAAAACCGTGCGTATCGTAATTTGTTCAATAGTACAATGTCCAATAAAATACAAGAAAATAGAATAAGTCCCAAACTACTATCATAACGCCCGCTTGCTTATAACGCCCGGAACCCCTTTTTAATATTAGCAATGGCATTTTTATTCTTTCATGGCATAAAAGCTACGTATTCCCTACCTTAGAATGCTCTTGACTTTTTAGGTAATAAACTTTCGTTAGCTTTTGCTGCATTTTCTAAAATTTCGTCCAGCTTTTACCATTTTCACTGACTAGCAGGACTATCAAAGCCACAACATTCAGGTAAATAAACAGTAAACAACATACCGGTAAAGGTATACCTTACTTTTCAATGCCAGAAGCAGTAAATAATTGTTGAATTAGGTGAAACATCAAACAGTGTTATTATTTATTTTTACGTGTTTTTTAGGCAATAATTCAGAAAAATGAAAATAATTCCCCCAAGCTAACGAAGATAGACATTGAGCTTTCTTAATAAAAGTTGAAGAAAACTGACAGGAGAATAAGATACAACCCTTAAATACTGGGTGTTACATTTAAAAAAAATCGATTTAACCGATTTTTAAATTTCTTAACTTCGGCGCTCTGCACAAAACACCTTGTATGACGCGATGTCTTGTAAGCCTATTTAAGCTTTTACTTACATCTTCAATTCCCTTTAGGGCGATTTTGATCACTTTATTACAAGTAATTATGCAATTATTGCCGATAACAAACACTTATGTTTTGCCCCTAATTTGATTATTTTGTTAAATAAGTTGGCAACGCCGCCATTTTATGCAAAGCTGAAAACTGATTCAGATGAAGAATTTTACAAGGAATCCAAATATGCAAAAATATACGTTGAGTGTTTTACTTAAAAAAACATTTTTGCCTCGCACTTACGCAACACCCTGTACAGTCGAAAGTATTTTTATCCTGTAGACCAAATGATCTTGATCAACTTAAACCAAACCAAACCAACAAAAACTAAAAATAACAACAATATGGACTTTGTCACACTATTGCGCTACCCTGTATAAATTTGAAACTATCATCTTGTGTTTTTCATATGGACCGAAAAAAAAGTACATACAGTATTAGATAGCTCTTTTAATAGGGAACTCAACGATGTATAAACACAGTATGATTTGTACCGGTTCTTGCGTCAAAAAAACATTTTTTTTTAGTAAATTTGTAACGTGTTATACTTTGTGTATGTCACCAAATGTGTTTAGTTGAAGTAACATTGGCACGGAATCAATAAAACAGCATGTCTTGAGGATGCAAAAGTAATTTTGTAAAACATCGGCTAAACTGTGAAGAACAGAACCCAAAAACTGAAAATCTCAACTGTATACTACTTTGTCAACTTTGTTGTTTTATAAAAACATGTCAAACGACGTACTCATTTGTTAATCTAAATTTGTTTTTTTAGATTCTCAAAGAAAATATAATTTTTTCAAATGTAAACTCTTAATAAATTACTTGTATACACTAGCTTAAGAGATATTTTTCAAACTGACAAGCTGGAATATCTTCTGGCTTGATAAATGATTCTAATCGATACACCAAACTAGACAATTTTGTCTTGTTTAGTTTTCAAAATATTACACCTCAAAATTAGTTTCGATAATTCAAACTGTGTAAATTGATCAGACCATCAATTTTGATTTTCATAACTTTAAAATTGATTTTCCAATTCAAATTTTAGTTAGAACTTTCGAGTTATTTTCTTACTTTAGAATTGCATAAAATGTCTTTCCAGCTTGAATTTAACTGTTCAACTTAATAAATTTGATTTGATTTAATTATTTAATAATATTGCTAAATTAGCTAATATTTTTAAAAGTTAAATTATCCTAAGAATTTACTTGAAAAATTCATATTTTTACCGAGCTTTCAACAACTTTTCAAAATTATTTCAGATTTATTATTGGAATTTCCCTTAAATTTTTTAAATCTAATCAACCTGTTTTCTGTCTGTTTTTTGCAGGCAGTTGTGTAGTAAAACTGTCACAACTTCGACATCGTTTAAAAGTTAATAACTGCAGGTCAACACTTGTACAGAAATTCACTTTTTTGTTATTTTTTCACCGGTAAACTGACAGAAATTCGCGGAAAGTAAAATCATCGACGCTAATTAAATGACGTCGACGTCGGCGTCTTTTAATAGCCGCACGTACGGCGTCGTTTCCAGAACTGAGCCGACATTATGCCAGACAATCTACACGGTAACAGTTTACGTAAAGCGGAGCAGTTTAGGGATGAGCCGATATCGAATCCTAATTATTATTGAATCACGTAGAAAAAAAAATCGACTTTGCATCGACAAGTTTTACCGGTTATTTTATTTTATAAGATTTAATCAAAAGTTTAAAAAATTGTATGTAGATAGAATTTTATCAAACTTTTAATAAATCATTCAGTTAAAATATTGATCTCTAATAGTCTCTAAAATAAGGTATTGTGTTATCTACTAATAATATCGTTTATTTAGCTAGTCAAGCTATATACAAAAACGACAAAAGCAGTCACAACTATTACACCAACTGACTTCGCAAGCCAATAATAACAATATGTCCTTATACAATCAAGTCAATGTCAATACTTTAATAATACATATTCTCTTAAATGTTGTTTAAATTTATCTAGGTTTTCGCAAATTTTAATATTAACAGGTAGACAATTAAACTCATACAGACCTCTGCATAAAACAGTGCTGGCTAATGATTCCGTATTACATCTCTAACATTATTGTGATATTGTTTCTTTAATATTTTCAGCTGAATCGTTTCTTAAAGTGCTTTTAACTTGGAGATTTCTGAAGACGCAGATGTCGTAATTTTCATCTTTCAACCTGGTTTACACCTAAGAAATAACGTTACTACATACATGGTTGAAAATAAACAATTTTTTTAAATTTTTCACATGAGGAAAAAAGTAGTGGAAGAAAAAGTTCTTTTATTTTTTTCCTACAAAATACTGATGCATTTGAATAAAAAATAAATAAAAACCATAACAATGGAACCATTTTGACTAGTCTAGCAACAGTTGCGAGAAATATCTAATTAAAGTTTGATGAAAATGAAAAACGTCAATATTTCATTGATTATGGATTGAATTATGCTTCGTCCGAATAGTTTTTACTATTTAAACCATATGAATTGATATGTTAGATTTTCCATTAAACTCAAAAGCATTGACAAATACGACAATGATAATACTATAAGCACACTATAAGGATGCTTGATATTTTTACTTAAAACAGTAAGTTGTTGAACTAAAAAACTAAAGAAGAAGCATTTTTGGCCATCTTTTACGATTTAGTTTGTATATGCTTGAAATTTGTTTAGAGCTATACCTATCATACCTACATCACTGTTTTTTATGTGCTTTGTATACAGACATCTTTAATTTTTGATTATTTTAAATTGCCTACAGCGAGGGGTGTGACACTTCAATAATATTTGGGTCACTCACCAAATAATATTAATAATATGCAATAATCTTACTAATCTTGATAATACGACATAATCCAATAATATAGTACATAATTCAATAATACTAATAATAATCTGAATAATACGAATAATACCCCATAATATAAATAATACAGCATAATCTTGATAATACCACATAATCCAATAATATAGTAAATAATCTGAATAATACGAATAATACGGCATAATATGAAAAATCATAAAGCGGTGGGAATTGTTGGTTATTAAGAATAAATATAAACATTTTAAACCAACTAAACCAACTGAAGATTGAAAAGTGTAGAAATAATTATGCAGGTATGTTTTTTTTTGTTTTTTTTAAAGATGATAAATACATTTTGCCAAAATGTATTTATCATCTTTAAATTAATAATTTATGCAATTACATATTAAATTACTAGCGGGTGATTAAATAAGAAACAACATGGGCAGTATTGAGGAAATTGAAACTGATACATGTTCAAAACAAAAATGAAATAAAAAAATATGACCATAAAAACCTGGATCAAAACACATTCAAAATATTGAAGTGATTGGTTCGCACATCTACGTGAAACCAGTAGTAAACTCGGATTTTGTTATGACAGCTTTATTTACTGATACCATTTTTGTATTCTAAATTATAATATAATATATAATAATATAAGTATCAATGAAGTGGAGATCTTAAATAGTACAATCAAAACAGTGGACAATGCAAAATTTTTGGGTATTTATATCAATAAAAATATGGATTGGTCAACTCATATTGAACACTTGCTGGGAAAGCTTAGCTCGATAACTTATGGTATTAGAGTAGTAGGAAAATATCTAAACGAAAAATCATTGAAAATCCTTTATTTTGCAAATCTGGAATCTATAATGAGATATGGAATAATTTTCTGGGGAAGGGACAGCCATGTTAGGAGCGTCTTTGTCGCACAAAAACGATGTTTACGGATAGTAAAAAGAATGGACTTTAGACAATCGTGTAGATCAGTTTTCAGAAGCAGCGGTATCATGACAGTCTATGCCTTATACATATTTGAGTGTTTGATGTTTGTCAGTAAGAATAAAAGCTTATTTGAAAAACAACATGAAACTGGATATTTTACCAGAGCGGAACATCTTACTTATGCTCAGCACAGACTCCAGCTATCAGAAAAAAACCCGGAATATATGTGCGTAAAATTGTATAATAAGTTGCCTTTAAGTATAAAAAAAATCAATGGATGTAAACGTTTTAAAAATGAAGTAAAGAAACTTTTGCTTGAATTAGAGCCATATTGTATTGAGGATTATTTAAGATAGTAGAATTTTGATATTGTATACTGTAATTTTTCTACATTATTTATTTTTCTTGACGTTATTTCTATTTGTTATTGTAATAACCAATTGGAAATAAAGATTATTATTATTATTATTATTAATCTAAACAATTTTTAACTTACTCGTTTGCGCTTAAACTTTTGCGCTTTTGTAATATTATTGCATCATTAATATAATATGTAATAATCCAAGTAGTAAAGAATAATCCTTAATAATACGCTAATCAAGCAATAATACGTATAATATCAGTATTATTTGGAATAATACAATAATACTGACATAATATCAATAATATTGAATAATCCATAATAATCCTTATATTACCATATAATATCAATATTATTTGGAATAATACAATAATACGGGTATAATACCAATATTATCAATAATATCGCATAATATTGAATAATCTATGATAATCCTCGTATTATATAATATGGGCCCAAATTTAAGAGAGTGTCACACCCCTCGGCCTACAGCGTCCTCTCCGAGCGTAACTGTACACCAATGCAGCAAAATAGTTTGCATTAGTGGAAGAACCTTACATAGAAAACGAAAAGTCTAATCTATAGGATGTACTATACGAGTGGCGTTAGCGCCATCTGTTAAAGCAGTTTCTAAATAACCTTCTTGAGAAATCAATAATCAATAAAACATTATTTTTTTAGAACACTGTATGCTGTTGTTGATTTGATTGAATTAAATTATCATCTTTTATGAACATTTTGCGTTATCCAACTTTCTTTAAAAGGTGTAAATCCTGTACAGGGTGTCCGTTTCTCAAGCTCCACCATGGGAATATTGGTTATTTGAAGAGAGAAGAGATTCAAAGAAGGTTAAATTGGGACAAATAGGAGATTTGGAGATTTTGCTCAATAAGTATTTGAAGAAAAGTTTTTTTAAACATTTGTTCAGACCTTTGTTGTAGATATATGCTCTAAGTTGGTTGAGACTATGTTCATAGTTACTCATTGCTTTTTACTGGTTCAATAGCAAACAAATTTAATATAATTTCAACCAGCAAAAACAAGGTTGTCTAGGTATAGACAATGACGCATTTTTTTCGAAATACAAATCTCTCACCGTTTATTATTTTATTATATATACATCGGGTTAAAACATTCTTCGACGTCTTCCGATCTCCAGTCGCCATTGGTCCCTGTTCATCCACAGGTCTTCTTCCAATTCTCTTTCTCGAACTTGTGTAATGCTGCCCTCTCTCCAGCTTTTTCTGGGTCGCCCTCTTCTCCCCTGTAGTGTCCAGTTAAGGATTTGCTTGGGTAGCCTTTCTTCTCCCATCCTCTGGACCTGTCCATACCATTTGAGTTGCGCTGTTAAGACCATTACTCTCGGGACTGGGTCGTTCCAAGGATTTCCTTTCTTGAACCGTTGGACGACACAATTCTAGTGATTTGTCTAATTGAAATATTATGTCATCGAAACTCTCTCGAGAGTGATTATCTTGATTAATATCCATTCTTTCAAATAGATCCCAGGGATGCCAAGTTATTTTATAAATGGAGAAATAATTAAACCTAAAACAAAACTAACCTAACTACTTTCCTACAGTAACTCTTCTATTCAGACACTAACAGGGTAATTGTTTGGCGCTCAATGTTTACATACAAGACTACCACTACTACTAAATGAATAGATCGGATACCAGAAACGATTGCAGATATATGAACTACTGTCTATATTAGCCTAATTACTTACTGTCTCTGACACGTTTACGGAATCAGTTCAAGAAACAAAACGTCTACAGATCACGTGGTGTGTTGCACCATGACCCCTACTTCAGGTTTTGTGGAATTCGCTCACAACATCATCAGGGTATCAGTATCGCTTTTGAACAGCAGCAATCAGCTCAGTCTCTAGCTCTTCAAAAATGAAATCTCTTAGACAGCTTTACAGCGTTCCCAACTAGTTTGCTTAAGCAGCAACAAATGCTTCCAATTGGTACCTGACTGGAACTGCCCAATGCAGATTACACCCTCTTTAGCTTTAGTTCTCGAACATCAAACGACGGCCTTTTACGCAAGGTGTATTAACTGTTTGAAGCTTTCTACAAGCTATTCTTCCATCAGTCCGCAGCTTTAGCTTCGCAAGAAAATTAGATTCATATGTCTGACAATTCTAAAAAATTCTTATCAAAAAATGTACATCTCTACCTCTACCTGAATATCCCTGGCATCCCGAGGGGTGTGACACTCTCTTAAATTTGGGCCCATATTATATAATACGAGGATTATCATAGATTATTCAATATTATGCGATATTATTGATAATATTGGTATTATACCCGTATTATTGTATTATTCCAAATAATATTGATATTATATGGTAATATAAGGATTATTATGGATTATTCAATATTATTGATATTATGTCAGTATTATTGTATTATTCGAAATAATACTAATATTATACGTATTATTGCTTGATTAGCGTATTATTAAGGATTATTCTTTACTACTTGGATTATTACATATTATTAATATTATTGCAAAAGCGCAAAAGTTTAAGCGCAAACGAGTAAGTTAAAAATTGTTTAGATTATAATTTAGAATACAAAAATGGTATCAGTAAATAAAGCTGTCATAACAAAATCCGAGTTTACTACTGGAATCACTTCAATATTTTGAATGTGTTTTGATCGAGGTTTTTATGGTCATATTTTTTTATTTCATTTTTGTTTCGAACATGTATCAGTTTCAATTTCCTCAATACTGCCCATGTTGTTTCTTATTTAATCACCCGCTAGTAATTTAATATGTAATTGCATAAATTATTAATTTAAAGACGATAAATACATTTTGGCAAAATACTTAGGGAATAAATAAATAAAATAAAAAAATTTGTCAGTTTATTATTGTCACAAGCCGAGCAAAAAGCTCCTTATAATAATCAAGCAAAAAAAACATACCTGCATAATTATTTCTACACTTTTCAATCTTCAGTTGGTTTAGTTGGTTTAAAATGTTTATATTTATTCTTAATAACCAACAATTCCCGCCGCTTTATGATTTTTCATATTATGCCGTATTATTCGTATTATTCAGATTATTTACTATATTATTGGATTATGTGGTATTATTGCATTATGTACTATATTATTGGATTATGTCGTATTATCAAGATTAGTAAGATTATTGCATATTATTAATATTATTTGGTGAGTGACCCAAATATTATTGAAGTGTCACACCCCTCGTGGCATCCCTTATAAATTTGAGTTTGCGCAAAAAGAAAAAAAAAATAAATCAATCTTAAAAAGAATAGATATTTTTAAGACAGCGCCACGTGTGTGTCCTCTACTACTGTATGTCTGACATTCATAATTTCTTGAATCCGTTGATTTCGGATCCTTTCCGACCTTAATTTGCCCGCGGCGCGTCTCCAAAAGTCAATCTCGGCTACCTTTAACGAGTTCTCTGAGCGTTGTTTTAATTGCCACACCTCACTGCCGTATGTGACTATGCTTTTGATGATGCTATTGTATATTCGGTGTTTATTGGCTTTCGATATGCTTTTGTCCCCATAGTACACTGTTTAGAAGGTTGAAGGCTCTACGTCCCTGGATGTTTCGGTCCCTAATTGCTTCATCCGTGGTACCGTCTTTCGTAATGTACATTCCCAGGTATTTATATTTGTAGCAGGGTTTTAGTCTCTGTTGTGTATCTTCGAGGATAAGGTCTTGTTGTAGTCCGCCTGTGCACATATATTCGGTTTGATTTACTTTCACTTCAAGGCCCCATTATCCCAACGATAAAGAATCTTATTTTGGACACACTACATATATTTGACGTATTAGTATAGAATGCTTAACTGTTAACTACTCAGTTAACTAATTAGATTAGATTAGTTTGTTCAAACAAATTCATTCATATAAAGCAAAACAGAAAAACATAGTAGAGAACCTGTGTGTCTTCTTTATTTAACAGGAGAGTGTGATATTTTAAATGTAGCTAATTACTATAGTCTCATATGGGTTGTGCAAATAAAATTGCAATAATTCATATAATTGCATCAAAACTAAGTAGGTACTTAATAGGATCTAAACTATCATAAAAATTGCATCGTTATCAGATTAGTTAAACGGATCATCAAGTTTTCATATCTAAACAAGAGGTGATAATATAATATTAACTATATAAGTAGATATTTATTTCGCATTTGTGTGGTGTAGTGCAATAAAATCAGAAGTAAAATGATAGATTTGTTGGACTGTGTGAAATTCTCGTGGTGGGACATCATTAAAAAGGAAATGGTGAAACCATACTTCAAAGAGATTACAGTCAGTAACCCTTCAAGCAATAAGACATTATATCCTCAACGCTGTAGTATATTTAAGGCGTTTACCTATTTTGAGGTTAAAGATACTAAAGTTGTTATTATCGGACAAGACCCGTATCCAAATCTAGATCACGCAATGGGTCTTGCATTTTCAGTGCCAAATGAGGTAGAACAATTGCCCGCCAGCCTTACAAACATCTACATGGAAGTAAACCGATCCATGGGGGATCCATTCTCACTGCTTCCTTCAAATGGGTGTCTTGAGAATTGGGCTAAACAAGGTGTTCTTCTTCTAAACTCTGCTTTAACCGTAGAGACAGAAAAACAGGAAAAAAGGAAGAAAAACAGGAAAAAAAGGAAGAAAACCAGAAAAATAGAAAAGAAAAAATTAAGTCCCATGAAAAGTTGTGGTTAGACTTTACTATAGCGATTATTAACGAAATAAATACTAAGGCGTCTAATGTTGTGTTTTGCTTCTGGGGAAAAGAAGCAGCAAAGAAAGAATCGTTGATAAAGTGGAATAAAAAAGGACACCATCTAGTCTTGATTACTTCTCATCCAGGCCGACAAGGTGCATACTTAGGATTCAAAGGATGTGGACACTTCCAAATGGCTAACAACTGACTGAAAAGCCGAAACCAGACGGAAATAAATTGGAGACAAAACTAGAAACTTGAAACCATTTTTGATGAAGATTAATGATGGCAAATGACATAACGTTTATAGAAACAAATTATGAAATACAAACCTGTTTATTTTAATCAAAAGAGTTAGTTTTTTTCCAAACGTTAGTAAAACTTTGGTTTCTATGTATCAATATACGCTAGGTTGTTATGTATGTTATGTAATAAGTGAGTGGACAATTGCTGCTCTTCACTGCGATCGTCGGTCACTTGTGTGTCAAACATAATGATCTCTTCAATCATAGCTCACTCAGAATATCCAGCTCTTCCAGGAACCGGTCATTTATTGTTACAAATTTCTCAACGTTGCCCCAATCCCAACATCCTTGTATTTCTTCAAATAACCGAGATCTCCATGGTGCCTACCAATATTATAGTGTGTCCAAGATTCGATTCTCTATACAAGAATCTCGGTTCTTGAGCGAGACAAAGATCTACTGCAAAGGTTAAATGGGGAATGTTTTACAGTTTGCACAACATTACATTTTTGCATCGTTCTTGAGTTACAAGAAAAATCAAAAACTAGAATTTTCAAGTGCTGTGTTATCACTAATTGGAAAAATTTTCAAATTTGGCTTGAACATTGTAGGAGCAATTTTTAAAAAGCTATCTTCCTGTGTATTTCGTTTGTAATTCCGACGTTTCGGTTTTAAGATACCATCATCAACTTGAATGTGCGGAACTGCTTCAGCCTAATTTGACTCCTGCGTGAATCACAGAAATGATACCAGAAGACTGGAAAGATGAACTTATTATAAAACTACCAAAAAAAGAAGACTTAAACGAATGTAAAAACTGAAGGGGAATCACACTCCTAAACATTGACAAAATTATGGCACTAATCATACGCGCAAGAGAGTTAGTCCAGTTCTAGAAGTAAACATCAGACAGCAGCAGGCAGGATTCAGATTAGATAAGTCACGCATAGCCCAAGAAAACTTCATCGTCTAGAAATAGAAGCAGTCAAAGTTGGATTAAAAGTCAACATAAAGAAAACCAAAGTAGTACGCATCAGAATGACCAACAATAACGTTCTAACCCTTGACAACACCGCTGTTAAAAATGTTAAAAAATTCAACTATCTAGGATTCATTATCACAAACACAGGTGGAACAGAAGTGGGTATTCAAAATAGAATAATAAAAACGAGGAGAGCGTTTGACATCCTAAACCCTATATGGAACTACAGGACATGCAGCCTTAAAACTAAGCTATAGTCACAGCTGATAAATAAACTTTAGGTGATTGCCAACAAGTCTTTTCGAAAAATTCTGAGGATTTTCTGACCCAAAGTTATCTACAATCAAGAACTCTGGAGAAGAATAAGTCTAAATAAGGTCGAACTGAAAATTAAGCGTAGAAAATGGGGATGGAGGTGGAACACCAGCACCCACCTGGAAAAAATCAGTTCTCACTGGAGCCGCTGAGCTCGGCAAGTCCTGGGCCGAAATTAAAAGCGTTGCAAGAACAGGGTCAGATGGATAATGCTCGTGGAAGCTCTATGTTCCTCCGAGAATTACGAGAATCTTACTTCTGTTCTTAGGACGCCGTCTCCCTACGGAGGTTGGCGATCCAACTGGCTATAATGGTTCGTGAAACCGCACTCCTGAAGATCTCTATAGATGTCCGTCCGCACTATCGACGTATATCCTTTAGCTATGAGTTCTGCCGTCTGCCCACAGATCGTTTGTTCTCGATCTTCCCTTCGATAAGGAGCCGGAGGAACTCGTACCGCTCCCCCCTCATAACGTGCCCGATGTATTGGAGGAGCTTTCGTTCTTTGATGGTTGCCAGCTGTTCTTTACCTTTACCTATTCTTCTTAGCACTTCCTCGCTGGTTATCCTGTCTACCCAGGATATGCGCAGTATACGACGATACAAGTACATCTCAAAGGCGTCAATGCGGTTCTCCATTGCTTGGCATAATCCAACTCTCGGAGCCATAGAGTAGCACTGGGAAGATATAACAGCGCAATATACGTATGCGGAGCTGTAGGTTTAGGTCTCTACTAGTGAGGAGGTTCTTCATGGAAATGATGTCCTTCTGGCCTGTTCTATCCTTGATCTGATTTTCATTTTCGGGGTTACCAGGATATTAAAGAATCTTACTATATAACTGTAAATACACTTGAATATTATTGAATATATATCGCAGAATTCTCAAGATTTAAAATTCAGTTTTCAATCACAACGAAAACATCAAACTGTGCTACTTAGAAATCTGGCAACAATGCTCACAACTCGTTAAAAATTGAGAAGTAGGTTAGGCTTGTATCAAATCAGCGTCCTTTATATGAGAGTGCGAGTGAGAAAGAAAGCATTATAGTCTAGCAGTTAATCGCTTAGCAAGACATTCTTACCTGTTTTAGCAATTTGGTGGCGCTTTGAGCTCTTATAGCTAAATGCGTACACAAACAACTGTTTGGTTGTATGAACACTCTGAACTATACCTTTTTCTTTTGCTGATAATTTGATTGAAACTTTTTTCAAATTAATTTAACTAATGGTCTGTCAACTTTGCGCGTATCAACATTTTGTCAGTGTAACACACTGTAGCGAAATAATCCAAAGTAATTTGTGACTGTTTCGCTTTTTTCCTTATTTGCACATTTTTTTATTTAAATTGACAATACCTACATTTATTCCAAGAGAAAATGAAATATTTTACAAATAACCTAAATATGCAAAAATATACTATAACCGTCAAATCCAAATTGTAGAACGTTTGTCTGACCAGCATTTACGCAATATATCAACAAACTATTATTAGAGATACAGTTTCGATCGATCCGATACTAAAATATGCATTGATTTTAATTGACACTAATTTTCTAAATTCAATTTTAACACCCTGTGGCTTACAGGAGGTTGTCTACCCATTTTCGTATTTTTGCCATACTTTACTTAACTACCATTTTTGTCATGTATAAAAAAAGTAGTACCATTTCAAGTTTAGGTTAATTCAAATTACTCCATAATCATTAATTAAGGGTCATATGAAAAATGAGACAACACTTAAGTAATAATTAACCTAACTTAAACAATAATTGTACAAAAACACGCTTTTTTGTGTTGTTTTATTGTATTAATTAATAAAGAGTTTCAAACAAACACCGTACCCTAACTCACTTGATACTGATAAATTTATTTTTCACGTTCATCCCCCAGAAAAGAAATATTACTGCAGACTTCGTCTTATAGGGTTGACGCAGGGTTAGTTTGGGCCAAAAAGGGAGACTCATTTGTTATTAAAACTGATTGGGCTGTTGGACAGGTGAATTCCTAGTTTCAACCAAAATGGAGATTGATTTAAACTGGATTTGTCTGCAATTCAGCAAAATTAGCTACTTATCCAACAATGACCTAATTTTCATTGGTAAATCAAGCTAGATCTTGTAGTTCAAGGGTACAAATTTTATAAATGCAGGGCGGACCAGGGTTTTCGTATCAAACTCAAAAGAAGATGATTTACATAAAGCGGAACTTGATCATCAAATTTCGTCCCTTAGCTTTTTAGCTTCTTATAATTGTATATCCGGGTATTTATTTGTTAATTTATTGTAACTGTTGCTCACTGCACATTCGTTGTTCTGTGAACAGATATGAAAACAATATTTGTAATTCTTTCGTTCAATATGTATTGTTAAAATATTCATTATACACGAATAACGAAGTTAAAAATTAATATCATTTATTGAGAAATTTTATATCGCGGTAACAAATTGGAATTTTCCAAAACAAATTTTATCAATATTTTTTCCATTGTGTTCCGATCCGATAAAATTATATTATACAGGATGGAGACGAAGTTAGTAGGTTAGCTCTTGGTTTCATATAAACCTAAGTTATCTCAATTATGACAATCAAATTTTGCTTCTTTTTCAAATAGGATAAACATTTGGGTTTTGCTTTACAACTGAAGGGATAAGAGTTGTTCTATTGATTGATTTTGAATTTTTTTCCAACCTTACTGATAAGAGAAAATAGTGGTTTTCTTGTAAAATAAAGCTCCTTTCATATACAGGATGTTACCTAATCGTATGTCAGGAGAGCTACAATAATTTCTAAAGAACGAGAGCGTTTTCTGTCTAATTGTTATTTCTTAAAAAATATTTGTCTATACAGGGTTTTTCAGGTTTTAATACGCAAACAAATTACTATAGTTTGCTATATTTTTTAACGCACAACATGGGATTTCACGTATTAAATTTTTAAGCCCATGTTAGATCATGATATTTTAGAACTACAAGTGTAAAAGTTGACGGGTGGCTGTTTCGTACCCTGAAGCTTAAGTAGGTTTACCAATTTGGTCAAAAAAGTGATTAAAAACTGGCAAAAAATTATCTTCTTTCAAAAATATTTTATCTTTCCATACTGCCTGTATGTATGGTAGGTGCTTGTGGTTTTTGATACTGGTAGGGCAGGTAGCAGGTAAAATTTGGCATAGTAAGTAAAACAGGGTGGTCAAAATGCGAATATTATCAAGAAAGTTAAGTACAAAAGAAGTATTTTTTTAAATGAATTGTTCAAAGTGACCTCTCGTTTGAAGCCAAACAGTATCCCAAACGATCATAAAATGCCCTTTTGACGTTCAAAAGATGTCGGGCAGCGATGCTTCGAGACGCCTCAATAATGCGATCCTTCAGATCTTGCACATCCGCAGGCCTTCCTCTTGAATTATCGTACACT
This sequence comes from Ips typographus, assembly GCF_016097725.1. Taxonomy (NCBI): domain Eukaryota; kingdom Metazoa; phylum Arthropoda; class Insecta; order Coleoptera; family Curculionidae; genus Ips; species Ips typographus. The sequence continues at coordinate 992,860 of NC_138427.1, forward strand.
TTCCCTGCAAGATATCCCCGATAAAAGTAATCTAATGGCGAGATATCTGGATTTCGCGCTGGCCATTTAAAAACGCCCAATCCACTTTCCCGGAAATGTGTCATTCAAGAATTCCGTCACAACTGCGGCACTGTGGGCTGGAGCTCCATCATGTTGAAAAAATGGGCTAACGCATAGTGGATTATTGACATTTAAAACTGGACTACCCGTATACTTTCTTATTAAATTCACAGTTTACTTCAATCACCCTATACATAGAGCAAATAAGAAAAATGAATTCGTTACTTCCTTATTAAATTCAGAACTGATGAACAATTATTCTTCAGTGAGCGAATCTGAATTTCAATTTCGAAAGCAAATTCAATCATCGGGTAGAAATTGATTAAAAAGAAAATCCTTCTTTACAAGAAATCTGTCTTGTTAATTTTGATGTTGCTGTAGACATTATTTATTTACGGATAGAGGGCTGATAGAAGAGTTAATTCGGCGGTGTCGGTAAAGGCTTTACGTGTTGCGATCGCGTTGCCTGGACTACGTGTAGAAAAATATATAAAAAAACAGTTGTTCGTGCACATGGTTATCTCGCTTTAACTACTTGTAGTATAGGAATGTTATCGCACAAGTGAAAGAAGGAGAAAATATACTGAACTGTATGTAAAGTTCATTCCCATTTGTTTCACCTATAGTTATGAATACATAATACCTTGGAAACGGTGTAGGTTATAGTGTTCATAACAACCTGAGGGCATTATAGGCGGGTATCATAACGCCCTAAAACCTTTTTTAATATTAGCAATGGCATTTTTATTCTTTCATGCCATAAAAACTACGTATTGCCTACCTTAGAATGCTCTTGACTTTTTAGGTAATAAACTTTTGTTAGCTATTTTCTAAAATTTCGTCCAGCTTTTGCCATTTTCACTGACTTACAGGACTATCAAATTCATAACATTCAGGTAAAATAACCAGCAAACAACATACCGGTAAAGGTATTCCTTACTTTTCAATGCCAGAAACAGTAAATAATTGCTGAATTAGGTGAAACATCAAACATTGTATGCACCACAGGCGTTAGGGAGAGTATAATGTCCATCAGGCCGAAACCTGTCCCTTGGACCATAACCCCCCGGGTGTTTCGGCCCTCAGGACATTATGTTCTCTCTAACGCCTATAGTACATAAATAGCTATAAATACAAACGTTTTAGAGAATATTGAGATGCATAGTTTAAAATTACTTTTGGACATACTAAGGTTCATAAAGGCGTGGCAGATAAAATATTAGTTTTTTTAAATGGAACTCCCTATTTTTTAACACATTTATAGGTTTTCTATGGAATTTTAAATCTTTTTTGTTAATAATGTCATATACCTAAACCTAATAGTTTTTTATATATACAGGGTGTCCCGCGAGGAAAGGGACAAAATTTCACTACATGTTCTTTAGGTGAATTCGAGTCAAGAATGTCCTATAAACATGGGTCCGCAAATGCTTCCTTGCCAAGATAGGATTTTTTTTAAATTGTGCCGTAAACTACAATAATTCCGAAATAATAATAATTTTATTTAACCAAAAAATTACTACTACTGTGAAAAAACCTGTTTACAATAATTGTTCAAAGTGTCCACCTTCACAATGTAAGCATAGTTTAGCCTTTTTAATATAATTAACCTTCCCCATTTTTTCCCAACACGGTGGTTATTTTAGGTCCAGCGATATTATTAATTTCACGAAGCAGTTCAGCTCTGGTATGCAATTTCTCTACATACACTAAACTCTTCATATATGCTTAATATACTTCTTAATATACTAGAGATAATTATTATTATAGCATTGTACTTTTTGGCAAAATAACACTATTAAATTTAAAAAAAAATCATATCTTGGTAAGGAAGCATTTGCGGACCCATATTTATAGGACATTTTTGACTCAAATTTACGTAAAGAACACATAGTGAAATTTTGTCCCTTACTTCGTGGGACACCCTGTATAATATATAGAACATGTTGTTCCTGTACAGTTAGGTATGTTGTTACGTATCGTGAGTGGGCATATTCTGTCCTCCACCGCGACCGCAGGTCTATTGTGGCTCACACATAAGTTATAGCTCATCTAGAATAGCTGATCTGGATGAGAGGTTGTCCAAGTCTTCTGTTCGTACAACCACCCGTCCAAATGTCTTCTATACACCAGGCCTATCTGGTGCATGCATGCAAAAATCTGGCAGTCTTTCGTTGTCGAGTATTACAAAAGTCTCTTCAAATCTGATTAGTTTCTTCTGTAGTAGTAGAATGAATGTTAACTCAACATAACATTAATTTCAACGGTTTTCATCGATTTAGATTGTTTGAAGTCTTATGGAGGCGCTTGAGATAGATGCCTCGGTCGTCCTGATTACATATTTGCATGTTAAAACCAATGTTTTCTTAAAGAACTTAACTGCAAATAAATAAACGGTAGCAGAGACACTGAATGAGGTTATAAGTGTACTAGAACGATTGTTGAAGAATTTTGGCCGTTTTGCGTCGTTGGTCAAACCTACGATATTGAAAAACTTACAAGTTGATAGCCTTAGATGTGCTCTAGAACTGAGCGTTTTTCCATTAAATAAACCATACAGGCTCAAAAAAATCAAAACAGATTTCGCATGTTAATCTCTGGCTCTATGTCACACGGGAGTAAAATGTGATAAATGCGCTTCACACAGTTGTCGGCTTCAGCTTCGCTTCAGTTGAACAATCTTCTGACCTCAGCACAATAATCAATAAAATTTTGAAACTATTTGCTCGTTACTTACTGAATGCTGCTCTCGAAATAAAGCTCTGCTTCTTTACACTTGTATCTTGAATAGCTATTAAATACATGGAACAAGTTTGCTGCTAATATTGACATACCTGTTTGTCGTAAGTTATATTCTCTGTACTGGGAGCATGTCCGGCAAAGCTAGTGATCAGTCCACTGGAGACCTGAAAGAAAACTGAAATTTAAATCAATGCTTACTTTTAATTTCCAATTTTTGTTCACTTCCAAATGAATTGCGTATAATTATTATTTGTCTTGACTTGAACAGCTTTTTTTATGTAAAATACGCTGCTAGTGTTAAAATAACGCAATTGCAAATCGAAATATCCTGTGTAGTGATTCATAGCAAATAACTGTAGGTACCATTTATGTTTTTTTATGTAATACTAATCAAATAGATGTATGTCGACACAAATAGAACGAAATCGTGCGATATATACATATAAAGTTATCCAGGAGGCATATTGAATGTAAAACAGTTATATTAGTATTCAGTCAAAGTTTTTCAAAGAAATCAAATCGATTGCAACACGACCACACCCCGTCTCCTTTATGTCTCATCCTGACTTGCATCATTATAAGGCTACTGCGCTTTTTATTTTCAATAAATCACACTTAAACAAAAATTCAAAACTGGTATGTTCTAGGTGACCGGTAACTGCTATAAATATATTTAATATTATACAGGGTGTCTTAATATTCGTGTAAAATAGTTGGACAGTATGTCTCTCACTTCAAGAAAACAAAGGTGTGCAAACGCTTCGTTCGTTTTCTTTACGGCTGTCAGAGACTTTCAAATATTTAGCTTAGATTTGCTTCGTTTTCTAACTTAATTACAGGTATTTAAGATCTACTAGCTACGTCAAACTGAATGTCAGAAACTAGAGCGTGTCATTCTTGTTTCGTTATAAGAATTTTAAAAATTTGGATTTCTTGTTCAATTTGGTGAATCATCCACTACATTTCAACAGGCACCAAGAAACGTTGTTTATCGAAATGCTCAGAAAACTTCCGAGACGCGGGATAGCTGCCCCGTTGAATATTGTTAATGCAATACTTCGACTGAGGCACTTTCTTGCTGACTGGAAGAGGGCTCATGTTATCCTGTTTTCAAAACCACAATAGGACCCGCTGTTCCCCCAGAATTATCGGCCCATCAGCCTCCTGCCATCCTTGGGAAAAGTGGCAGAAGTTATCATCCTCAGGAGGCTCAAGGAGCAAGAAGAGGACCTGCACGTCATCTCCGACGAGCAATTTGGATTCCGGAGGACACTATCAACGGAACTCCAATTCCTGAGGATGAACGAGTACATCATGGGAGGGTTCAACAGGAAAGAAGCGACAGGAGCCGTGCTGCTAGACGTCTCCAATGCCTTCGACAGGGTTTGGCATAGAGGACTTCTAATCAAGATGGTGGATGCCGGCTTTTCAGTCGGCCTGGTAAAGGAAGCGGGAGTGCCGCAAGGCGCAGTACTGTCGCCATTTCTCTATAACATTTATGATTCAGATCTACCTAGAACGCAGAGGATCAGCTTAGCGCGCTACGCGGATGGCACTGCAATCATGGCCCGGAGCAGGAGCGGCAGACTCCTGACCCGATACCTGCAAGAGGAGATCACAGCATTGGAGAAATGGTGCAAAAAATGGAAGATCGACCTAAAGGCGGACAAAACGAAGGCCATAATCTTCAAAAGAAGACCCAAGGTGAGGATAGAAGCCAACGTCAGGTTAAAAGACATGGACATCGAGTAATGCAACGAGGCGACGTACCTTGGGGTCAAGATGGACCAAAAACTCACGTGGGGAAGCCACATAGAATACACCAGACAGAAAGCAAGAGCGACCAGACAAAACTGTACCCCATGACAAGAAGGACATCGAAGCTGGCACTTCGGAACAAAGTGACGCTTATCAAGTCGGTTCTTCAACCGCACCTGACCTACGCCTCGGCCGCGTGGGGGTATGCGCCCAAATCGCACCTGAAGAAACTCCAAGCTGTGGAAAACATTGCGCTCAGGACAGCGGTGGATGCCAGCCATGGTACGTCAAAAGCGTGGAAATCCAGCGAGATTTGAAGTTCACCACCGCAATGGAAAGGATCAAGCGAAGGGAGAGCGCAATGAAGACATTTCAAAAAGCAGAAAGCAGCGAAAATCAGTTACTGCGAGAAGCAGTGAGCTACGACCCGGAGCTAGAAGCACCCCACAAACGACCCCGATACCAGTTATTGGATAACGGGTAATTATTAATAAGTTTTTATTTCTGTTTCAGATAGACGACAATTCAGGACGAACCAGCCAAGAAGAGGACAACAATTCCCCCCAGACCTTCCCCCTAGGTGGCGACAATTTTATTCTCAAAATCTGGGTAGAACCTTTCCGCAGTTATCCCGGTGCTAACTGGGCTCTGTCTGCCCTCCTGGAACTTTCCTCCGCTTTGCCTACGCAAAAAAGGGAAAACCATCCCCCACTCACCAGACCCTAACTCCAAAAAATGGATGTCCAAACAGCCGGCGTTCGTCCGTCTGTTTTTACATCCTATAGTTTGCCAGGATCACCAGAGATGGACGAGCTGATGAAGAAAGAAGAAATGGAGGACAAGAAGAGCGCCAAAAGAGCCCCTCTGTCAGCGGGGGCATTCTATAGGGGGCGTAGGAAAAATATTTGAATATCTTTGATACATGACTTGATAACTTTTTATTTCTTCAAACAATACATAATAGAAAACGACAAATAAGAGTTATGAGTTTTTAAGTAGAACCCAAATGTCAAAACTTATATCATCAAAGTTGTTATAGTAGTTTTTCATATCAACCAAATGAGTAGTATAATAAACTACATAAAACAAACAATAAAAAAACTATCAAATATCCATTTCCTGTAGCCAACTAGCAAAAAATTAATGTGACTTTCATAGCTCGGAGTGACATTTTGTGCTAGATACATAAAACTTTTAATTTAGTCCGAATAATACAATTTCCCGAGCGTATACTGCAAAATACATGCCGGTTTCACTGTGCTGTTAAATTTCTTGTTGGATCCTTGTATAGAGCCTTTTTTAAACGATTTTCTATTTTGCTGGAAAATCGTTCATCAGAGGTAATAAACTCGTATTAATAAATACGTACCTATCCAGCGTTTTTCACGTTACAGGCTAAACTCCATAGATATAATGAATTTTAGTATAGAACTGAATTTAAATGATTTCAAGTAGAGCGTTATGTAATCAATACGCCACATATTTTTTTTTTTATTTTATACAAGGTTATTGGTTACGGTAATTTGTTTTGTTTTTTTTTTAACTACTACTTTAGTCTACACTAACTATTGCACCTCCTTCAATTAGACGAGAAAAAGTTTCTGCCAAGAAGTTCCAAAAGTGTCAAGCAGTCCGAAACTCACTCCTCTATAACCAGCTACAAAACATACCCCCAGTCAGGCCTAAATCAAGGAACCCTCCTTGTGTAGATCAGGAAGTAGTCTTGTCATATAACGTTGATGTAAGATATACCTGCGAACTCCGACATCATCATTGACCCAACCACGGGAGTAGAAAGTTCTTCCTCATCCGTTATCTATGGACAGGTTCCAGCAGATTTCACGCTGCTGTCATGGAAGATGCGCCCACATGCTATTTAAATGGGGACTCTCAAAGCATGCACCACATACTTGAGGATTGTATACATCAAATGAAAATTCCCTGGTGGATTGGAGGACTTGACGCAGGTTTCACCAAGAGCAATCCAATGGCTAAAGGATCTCGACATTCAAGTTTAATATAGTTTGACTATAGAATTGGACTTTAGGCTTATATACCTATTTATTTGTTATAATTACTACAATTTAAAATATTTTATACAATGTTTGTTTTGAATTTATTTGTGCTCACTGTTAATGTTTGCCATGTAAAACCAAACGATAAATACATAATAATAGAAAGGATTAGCAAATAAAGTGTATGAGAAAAAATTGAAAGTTGCAATTTCTCTACGACTGTCAAATACTGATTCCAGGTAACTACTAAAATCTGGTTGTGTTTTGATTGTTTGAGGCTGCAAAGTGCTTAACTACCTTAAGTGCTTAAGTAAAGCCACTTAAAACCAAGGAAAAACCCGTACATATGGTATACAGGTATTTGTAAAATGAAAATTTCAAAATTATAAATAGCAATCCCATAATCAGAAGAGGGAACTATTGTAAATCAAAAATAGAGATACACTTTGTACGTGGCCACATTCATAAGAACACATCGATTAGCAATCAAAGGACAATTTTTTCTGAATGCACTGAAATAAATCGATTACTAATAAAAAAGCATTACTTAAACGTTTATCGCATTTAAAATCCAATTTTTCGATTGTCCCACAAACTACCGAGGTGAAATATGATCGTCGATCACATTGGGGTGAAATTTGGGTACAAATAGGTAAGAGCGTGATTACTGAATGGTAGTGGACACACTAATTAATTAGGAAACGTAGAACCATATCATAAATACCTATAAATAAATAAATCACAATTGGTTTTCTTATCTTGTAAACATTATGTGCGTAACGTTTTTGCTATTCTTCAGAACATTAAGAAAATCATTAATGGTGTCTAAAACTCCTAGATCGGTTTTGGTTTGTTTGTTGTTCGTTTTTTGAAAATTGCCCTAATCTTCTCATATCGTACCAGGAATAGAAAAGTTTCTATAATGGGCGCACGTTGCCGAAAAAACTTCATCCATAAATCTTATAATGCTACTCGAAGAACTTTAAAGAAAACGAACAGATAATGTTGGCTGCATCTGAAATATATGGAGCATTTAGACGAGGAGATAAATAACCTCTAGCGTTAAATCTTTGTTGGATGTATCAAATAGAAAAAAATAGCGTAAGTAAATATGTTTATCTACTCCTAGCATGGTAATCATTCATTACATAGCTCATTTTGAGTTACGTAATGAGCGATTTTACCGCACTAGTGCGATAATAATCGATTTTATCGCACTAGTGCGATAAAACAACTTTAAATGAAAATTTCTGCTGTAATTGTTTATTGAATTTAAACATAACTTTGATACATTTTTTCATATCGCCTTTAACTTGGCAGGCAACAAGCCAGATACCACGTTTGCGGCAGCTTCATCAATATCTGACGGAAGTTCTTCAGACATGTTCATAACGAAATGCACTTTTAAAAATTTGTGACTGACACTGTTAAATTGTCGCTTAAGTAATATGTGGAAACAAATGGCCACCATAGCAACAACACCAAAACAGTACAGCGTAGATGACAAAATTTAAGGGTAACAAATAACTACCCGTAGCAAGCATATACGAGACGTTCCTAAATAGTTCACATTGCACAAAATATGAATTTTCTTCTTACTTTACGCTGCTTCTGATGGTCGTAGATAAAATGTTGTACATCACCCGTGGGGTATGGCAAATTAACGTACTCGTGTGATCACCACAACTCGGTCTACGACCTCGTCGTGGCAACACTCCCACTCGTGACTATAAAAATGCTCATACCCCACTAGTAATGTAAATAACTATTTTTTTGAGCTGTATAAAATATGATTATTTTTCTACTCGTACAGGGATATTGGTTAATTACTTAACAGTTTAGAGAACGGATAAAAAGACAATTGTCACTGGATAGACGGCTATGGACTCACAGTCTAATCCCAGCTGTGAGATATGAAATAGACCAATTACAGCTAACCTTTTACCACGTTGCTATAGATAAAAGATGGAGAAGTTCCTTGTTGGATGTACGAGCATATAGAGACGTTCCTAGCGACCACCACCTAATTAATACTAAGCAGTACGCAGAGCTGAAGAAGCCAAACGAGTAAAATTTAACTTAGACCAGCTGAAAAGTAGAACCAGTACTTGTAGAGACAAAACAAAAATTTGCTGCGTATGACCGACCCGAACCGGCAATACATCCTGCAGACACCTAGAATGCCTAGAACAATGTGAGAGAAAAGATAACGCAGATAGCAAAGGACAGCCTTGGTATCAGATCGAACACCAGAAAGGAGTGGGTAACGAAAGATACTTGAAAGTGATCAGAAAATAACGAACCCAGAATGACAGCGCGATAGGTGGTCGCAGCCGAACAACAAGGAAATCAACCGGACGCGAACATTGGAAGAAATAAAGAAGGCAGTTAGGCAGTAGCACTCAAAGCCAAAGCTTTGAAAGAAGCTGGACCTGGTAATATCCCAGCTGACATCACAAAAGCGTGTTCTTTTGAATGTGCGGAACTGCTGAATTGAATATGCGAGACTAACTAAGGAGGAAAGTGCAACTTTTGCTCCCGCGAACAATTCAAGTTCAAGGGTGCAAAAAGCAGTTTACTCCAGCTCCATGCTTTTAGGATAAATAAGAGCAAAATTGCTGCCTTGCAATGAGGCGCGGAAACGCCAAAGGCTAGAGGAAGACAACCTTAATGACAAATCACCCGGCCCTCCTGGATAGGGGTTGAGGCATCGGGCTAACCCCTCGGTACTCGGACAAACAAAAAGGTTAAAAACTCCAGTGACAAGCCTCGGAATGGACGGAAACAAAGACGACCCAGGCTTAGGAAACGGACTATGAATATCGGAACTTGGAACGTACAATGCATATCTCGAAAAGTGAGTGAAGTCAGCTCTGAACTAAAAAATCTCAATATCGACATAGCAGTTCTAACTGAAACCAAAAAAGGGTAAGGTTCAGAAAACCTAGGACAATATGACCTTTTCTACAGAGGAATAGCAAAGGATAAAAGAGCACAACAAGGGGTGGCCATTCTGCTCCGCAAAAGCCTCAGGAAGAATATCACTTCATGGAAACCTATTAACGAACGGATAATAAAGATTAATTTAATGCTACAAGATAGTAAAATTACAATAATAGGGGTATACGCCGTCAATGACGATGCACCAATGCAGAAAAAAAGAGGAATTTTATGAGAACCTCTCTTCTAAAATAATAAAAATAGGAAACTCAAAGAAAATTATCCTCCTTGGAGATTTTAACGGCAGGACAGGGAAAAAAAGATAACGTTGTTGGTCAGTTTGGAGAAGACACAACAGAAATATTGAATGGCTTCTTCCAGCACCCATGGATTCACAAATATACATGGACACAAAATACAAGATGCGAGTGCACACAGAGGACCTACGTGCAGTAGACCGAGTCACAAATAGAAGTTAAAAGAAAGGCTTACAATAAATTCCTTAGCTCTCGAACAAACCAAGATAAGATACTTTATAAGAACGCCCAAGCAAAGGTCCGAAAAATGATCTGCCTAAGGAAAAACGACGCATGGGAAAGAAATTGTTCGAGAATAAATACCTACTTGGGAGGCACTAGAAGTACTGAGAGTAGGAGACTACTGAAGTCGCTAAAACAATATAACAAAAGGGACATAATATCACCGATAAACTTAGAAAAATGGGATGATTACTTTAGCAAGCTCCTCAAAGAAAATAGGCCACACTTTCAAATCGAAGACCAGCGACTAGTGCAATATAGACGACAGCATCTTCAATTAGAATAAATTATAGGTATAGAGACAAAAAATACTTGTAAGCTTTTAAAAAAATGGAAAATCTGCTGGACCTTATTTAAGTACGGGACCGACAAACTTTTTAAACAAATTTGAAAACTGCATCAACGGAGCGGACGAATGGAAAACATCTTATATGTGGACGATCCACCAGAAGGGAAGCAGAGAAAAATGCGACAATTACATGCTCAATGGCTCAAGTATACGGAAAAATACTTACTAAGAAATACGAAAATGAATACAGCGACTTGAAGCGGAAGAACAAACCGGCTTCAGAGCGGGAAGGTCTACAGTAGACCACCTCTTCTGTCTCACCCAGACGATAGAAAAAAAAAACAGCATTTCAGCAGGAAATACACCTACTATATGTGGACCTAAAAAAGGCATACGATAACATCCCACAAAGCAAAATCTGGGAAGCCCTAGAGAGGACTAACATCAACGTCAACTTAATTAAAGCCATAAAGAATCTTTATAAGGGCAATACAACTAGAATAAAAATATCAAAAAGGATATCAAAAGGTTTTAGAGATGCTGCCTCTCAGCGACGTTGTTTAAAATATATCTGGAACAAGGTTTGAAAGCATGGAAACGGAAGTGTAAAGATATGGGCATTCCACTAAATAACACAACTTTATATACTTTGAGCTTTGCAGACGATCAAGTAATTTTGGCCCAGGACTACGAAGACCTGGAGTATATAACCCGGAAATTAGTTGAAGAATATACCAAATGGGGTCTTGAAGTGAACATAAATAAAACCGAATATATGTGCATAGGCGGACTACAACAATACCTTATCCTCGAAGATACACAACAGAGAATAAAACACTGCAACAAATTAAATATCTGGGAATGTACATTACGAACGAACGGGAAGGATCCGAAATGAACGGATGCAAGAAGAGAGTCAAGGATGCAAGAGTAGAGGACATACACGTGGCGCAACTCAAATGGTGTGGACACACACAGAAGAAAGGCTACCCAAGCAAATCCTTAACTCAACACCACAGGGGAGAAGAAAAAGAGGGCGACCCAGAAAAACCTGTAGAGAGGGCATCATTACACAAGTTCGAGAAAGAGAATTGGACGAAGACCTATGGATGAACAGGGACCAATGGCGACTGGAAATTGGAAGACGTCGAAGAACGTTTTAACTCGATGTATGTGTAAAATACTTTCATTCCCTAGGTGGTAAAAGTGATATTTTCATCTTTCAAATAGGGGAGGAAAATTTTATTTTCTATAGGGGTCGTAGAAAAACAAACTTCAGGTGTTCATCAACAAGTGTCGAACTTACCAGGATTTTCTGGCCTAAAGTTATCTCCAATCAAGAATTATTGAGAAAAACAAGTCAAAATAAGGTTGAGCTGGAAATTCAGCGTAAAAAAAGACCACACATTTAGAAGATCAACTTCCAACATAACAACACAAGCCCTAGAATCGAACCCACAAGGCTCTCGCAAAGTTGGAATAGCATCAGCAACCACTTGGAAAAGGTCAGTTCTCGCTGAGACCGCTGAGCTCGACAAGTCCTGGGCCGAAATCAAGAGCGTTGTAAACGGGATCAGATGAAGAATGTTCGTGAAAGCTCTATGTTCCTCCTAGGAATTTCGATAATCTTACTTATTACTTGACCGTAAAACAATCACTTTGTTTTGGTTGTCATTCTCACTGACCTTTGGCGTCAATATAATTCTGCTCACGTTTTAAGGCAAAAAAAAATTTAAAAAAACACAGACTTTAAAATTACAGAATTATTGCTGATATTTATATTGGATTAAAGCTGTTTATTTTGCTATTACTCGCATACTAATCTCACATACAATTCGCGAAAACTCAACTAAAAACAGAATAGCAGTTAAAAAAGCTACATTATTTATCAAACAGAAAGTACGGGCATGAAACGCCAGTATTCTAATTATTTAGCTTTGTGTTTGGGGGCATACGGGAAGACTATGGGTTATAATTTTTTCTTTAGGCAAAAACATAAATTTTATTTAAATGCAAATGAAGCTAATTGACTTACAAATTACATTCAGCATACCCATACTCACACTCGTTGACAGACATCGACTTGAATTTTAATGTGAAAAAATGTAGAACGGAGAACGAGGTTGAAAAGGGTTTTTCTGTTTTTTTTATAATTTTGCAATGGATTATACTTACTAGTGGCAAAAGTATATGTATTAAAGTGTTTACTATACAAAAGTTATGTTGTAGACTTTCTTAGACTTTTCAACAACAAACTACCAAAGGGGCGTCATCTGACTTACCTACTCCGTCAGTGATGTTATGCATTTATTATAGGTAATTAAATTTCCTTCAAAACTCACTCATCTTAGCGGAGTTTAAGAAAGAAAATTCCATAGAATATACCACACAATCATGTGATTGAAACAGTGAACCGACAAATGCGGTAAAAGCCTTAGGAACAATTTGTCTTTTTGTGCTGAGAAAAATTTAATATGAAATATTTTAAGTAGTATGGAATACACTTAATTCCTTTTGAGAAAATTGAACTTAAGCCAGCGCATGCAAAAAATTAAAAACGAAATGAATTACAAGATGGTAAATATAAATCATAATAATATAAAATAAAAGGTATAATAGTTGTAATAAAGAATCCCGCAAAAAAATAGTTATTTACAGTACTAGTGTGGTAGGAGCATTTTTATAGTCACTAGTGGGGAAGCATCGCGATTATCGTACGTATTTAACGATTATCGTGGTTATCACACGAGTTCATTAATTTGCCATACCACACGAGATGCTTTACCGCACTAGTGACTCTAAAATCCCTTATTACGTAACTTAAAGGAAGCTATGTAATGGATCATTACCGTGCTGGTAGTAGACACTAGTATTTTATTTACACATCAATGGTAAAATAATTACACATCAATGGTAAAAACACTGGCAGAATTGAGTACAAAAATGTGCAAAAACCAGTCAAGGGGGTGATTATAAATGTGCAGATCTCAAATCGGTTAGTTAAGAACAATTCGAACATGAGATATCGATAATCCAATCCATTAGGTTAGATATTACTTTGATAATCGTCTAATAAGAGTCATTGTGGTTTTTTCTGTGTTCTTGTCATATTCTGAGTCGTTTGAATTATGGCTTTTTCAAAAAACCAACTGTTACAGTGAAGTTCTTCTGAGAATTATGTACCACTATTTAGACTTTTGTCTTCAAGTGAGTATTATTAGGCTGATATTTGGTAATATCATCAAAATACATTATATAAATAAGTACTAAGATAGTACTTTATAATAATGATTAGAAGTTTGTGTAACTGTTAAGCAGAGTTTCTAGCATTTTCCCGCAGAAAAATGTCAGTTTTTCTAAAATATTAATATTTAACATACTAATTTGCCTTTTATTTATTCGAATTATGACGAAAACAAGAATGTGTTTAGGCAATGTGTGCTGTAAAAAGGGGAATAATTTTTGCATTCTGTTGGTATTTTACCAAAACGAAGATCAACAAGATCACAAGAATGATTCTTTACAGCTATTGAAAAATTATTTGCTTATGTTAGTTCTTGTATGTCGCTTTGCACAGTTTGCCATTATCCCTTTTCACGCTCATTTAGGGCAATATTGCATTCTCTCTCTTGTAGACAATTGAGTTTCTTACAAGATTCTTCTTTTGTGTTTTCTCGAGGTTATTCTGTTCTTTTTACATACAAAGAAATACGATTAGCAAAAGTATTTCTGCCATTTGGACTCTATTGTGTGTAGTTGCACGTTGTGGTAAATAAACTGCTGACGGATGTAATCGAGACATCTAAGTATTTGGTCAGTTTCAACGCCCAAAATACTTGCGCCGAGATTTTTAACAAAGAAAGATTTGAAAAGCCCTACTTCTTATACAAGTAGAATCAGGTTTGCTTTATACAAGGTGTACAACTACCGCGGTAGATATTTCGAAAACTGCAAAAGAGAAAACTTTTCGAAAATTTCGATATTATATCGCTACTAATTTCAATATTACATAGCTACTAACTTTATGAAAAGCTTAAAAGAACATTTGGGTAGAATTGATATTAGCCATATGTCCGTGCCTTCCGTCTCACTTAACTCACTATAAACAGGAGAGACACATGTCCCTTTCTACGTCACAAATATATGGTGTATCAAATAAGTATGGTTTTTACTGACGTGTTTTTTTGCAGTAATATGTTAAATTTAAAAAAAATAGGTGTCAAATCATTTTCTGAGAACCCAACCCTGTTATCCCAAATATTTCTTTTAAATTACTAACATAGGTAGGGTACATATAAGGGTACTGTGACATGTTTTAGATTGAAAGATGACGATCTGACGTAATTGTTATAGGAAGTGTCTGGTTCCACTGCTATTCTTTCTCTCTCTCTCTCGGTAGCACTACAACCCGTAGTGGGTCTTGGCTGCGTTAACGGTTTGCCTCCATCCGTCCTGGTCCATCAGGGCCTACTTCCAGTCATATCCCTGCATAGTTTATAAGTCTTTTAAAATATTGTCCCTCCACCTGAGTCTCGTCCAACCCAGCGATATCTTTCTTGCTGGATTTCCTTCCCATACTATATTGATCAGTCGGTCGTCAGTTGCTCTTTGGACTTATCCAGCCCATTTCAGACGCTGGGATTTTATTGATTTTACTATATCCTGCTTTCAGTATAGGTCCTATACTTCTGCATTTGTCATTATGCTATATTGGTTCGTGTTTGGATCCTTGATGGGGCCAAATATTCTTCTCAGGATCTTCGTTTCAAACCGCTTTAGTGGGAGCTCGTTGCGTATCGTAAGGGTGTTAAGTTTCACAGGTATAGCGGATGGTCGGTTTAATTACAGCCTGGTACACCCTCAGCTATGACACTCTTTTCACCGTTTTGGATTGCATGAGGGTTCGCATAGCAAAGAAACACCTATTGCCACTGAGTATTCGTGCTTGAAAGTTAAAAGAGAAGTTAATCTACTGAATCATCATAAAAACAGTTCTACGCATGTTCCAAGTTGTCAAAATGTTTTGGAAAAGTTTGTTCTAGTTACATATTTGATATTTTTCATTTAGAAATTCGTCTTGTTGGTAGCAGTGGAGAATTTTGAACAGTTCAAATTTAACAGTATAAGAATATTTAACCGAATATGAATCGAAGTGTCTCAATATATTTTACTTTTATTCTATATTAATTAGCTGTTTTTGTGTTAATATTTTCATTTGTTTAAAATATTTTCTTATTAGGGAGTCAGACGACAAACTTTTGGTTTTGTTTGTTGTAAAATGTACACAAATATAGGACAAAGAAAACAAATATTTTTGATATGTGTGATATTCCAGTCAAATTTAGGAGACATTTTTATTGGTTGCTTTGTAAGTGTTAAGTTTGAGCATAAACGGGCTAGATACTGAAAAGTATCGAATCTTAATTGTTAAATGATACATTTTAAATGTTAATATATTATTCTCAAAAAATTAAGATTGGAACATGCAAGCCATTTTGCTCCATTTCATTCTGGTTAGGAGCTGTGACACTCCAAATTGTGAAAATGACATTTTTAAAACGTCAATACATTTCTCGAAAACAGTTAAATATAGATATAACTTATAAAAAACGAACCATACTTAAAATCGTTAGGAGAATCTAAAAATATAATAATAAACAAGATGTTTTATTTAAAAATGAGGAAAGTGAAAATATTTTAAATGTGGAAGCCCTAACGCAAATAGTAATCCCTGAAATTCTCAAAAAGTTGTTTATTGTAGTTTTTGAAATATGTATAAGAAGGGTAACTTTTTCAAAAACAGTTTATTTTTCCTTTGTAGTAGGCCAAATATTGAAACACCATCTGAAACACAAAACAATTGCAGATGATTTGGTCAAACTCAATATTCCGCTTTGATTCTCAAATAACCGGCTTTTCAACGCCTTTTTATCGATAAAATCCATTAGAAGCATTTTGGAGAGACAGAGTGTTGATAATGATCAAAAATTTTGAGGTGTACATCACAGCAAAATTTTTGCAAAACTAATTTAGTCCAAAACTACCTTCTTTCGTAGAGAATTAAATTTTTTACAACTTTCTTCTCTCAAATTTTTTTGTTTATGCAAATCAAATTACGATAAGTTAAATTTGAAATTTTGTAGTATGGCAATTTCAACTCTTTGTGTAGTTGTGTATGTACTTTTTGGAAAATATCTCCATTAGATGAGATAGTATAGGAAAAAACTATCTATTTCCTACGACTTGAATTTTCTCTGTTTTTGCTTTATTTACATATAATAGAAATATGATTACATCAAATTTGTAGTTAATTTTTAATTTGTATTTAATTATACTCTTATTTCGGCTTTTTTGTAATTAGGTTAACTGCTATAGATTTTCCAGCACATAAAATATTTAGGACGTCGATCTATATTCAAAGAAGGATCTTTAAAATTACCATCGACAAACGGTTGTCCAAATTCACCTTGAAAAGAATTTCGTACTAGGGCCGTTTATTATTCTATGCGCGACGTTCTTTGGAAAGTTATGTACTGTAATAGGACCTATAAAAACCTGACCCCAAACACTTTTCGTTATCAGTCGATCATCGTTCGAAATTTAATAAACAATTAGCCATGGCAGCTCAGGTACGTAAAGTTTTGCAGGGTAGTTAGTTAGTATATTGTAGTGGTGTGAAAAAGTTGTTTTCAAAGTGGTGAAGTGAATTTTTGGTGAAATTTAGTGCAGAAAGATCGAAAATCGGTTTTCAAAATTTTTCACTCTCAAAATAGTGCTTTTTTCAAAAAATTTATTGCTGTTACACATTATTCTTCGCTTTTTAACTTTCAACAATATGAAATTCTTCTATTTAAATTGATCAGTTTAAGGATTTTCGCAAAGAACGTGATCAACTATAGACTTCTTCAAAACTTTTCAAAGAAAAAAATCATTTGATTTATTGAAGTCGTTTTAAGCAGTTTTGACTCTATTTTCTTATATTTGTATCTCGTTTTTTGTTTTCAATTTACTATCAAAGGATTTTAGCTTATTACAACTGCTTTCAAGCGAATTTAGCTATTCCAGATCTTTAAATCATTCCCTAGTTAATTCTTAATAAGATAAGACGTTTACAACATAGATTGAAATAAAGTTTGTTCATAAAATGTATAGTAAAAAATATATTATAATAAATTTTATAATTTTTTGTCTTGCAAAAAACATACAAAGCTCGATCATATCTACTTTATATGTATCATTAGCAAAAAAGGAAAGTTGTAGAAAATTTCTTCTTCGAACATTCTCTACAGAAATGAATGAGGGAACTGTTTTGATTGAATAAGTAAATAGTCATCTAAAGATTTACCGAAAGTGCAAAAAGACTCAAGAAAAGCTAATATGACACGTCAACTTGTGCAAAATGTGCAACAATAAGAAAAAACGTTCAAAATCAAAGTTGTAGAAAGATTAGAATTTTGC
Organism: Ips typographus; assembly: GCF_016097725.1. Lineage (NCBI taxonomy): Eukaryota > Metazoa > Arthropoda > Insecta > Coleoptera > Curculionidae > Ips > Ips typographus. The sequence continues at coordinate 1,010,661 of NC_138427.1, forward strand.
CTTAAATAGACGTTTAAGGGAGACAATTATTGTAAAGATATTCAAAGAGATACATATATACGACCTAAAATGATATATGAATAAAATATCGAATATGAAAAAGGATGATTTTGCAATCAATTTAAGAAAAACATCAATTAAAAATTAAGAAAAGATAGACACAAATGTGCTACTCACAACAATAGCATATTCGAGGTTTTGGCATTGCAACGATATCTTAAGTGTTAGTACAATTAAATTTTCAACTGATGGTATCTCCTTTGTATCTAAAAATATCAAAGAACGAAAAGAAAATAGAAAAAAATTGTATTATCTATAGAATCGTAAGAGGGTAATTTGGCACTTGATTTGAGTGTAAGGAAGATCTTTGCCAAATAGTAGACACAGAGTAAAAAGTTGTTTAGAATATTATCGATGACTGATATTAAACAGAGCTCATTCAAGCTTCGATTTAAAAGCAAGACATAGTTTATTGCTGCTCTAGAGCAACTTAGAAATACAACACAACAAACATAGAATATCTGTTTTTAAGAGAACTTATTTGTACTAAATGGCCACCTCAGGCAGATGTTTGCCAAAATGGGCAAAAGAGCTAAAAAGTAAAAATATAATACTGTTTTAGTTTTTTTTTCTTCTGACTCTAAATGTCTTCAGAGTTGTTGCTTCTAAATATGTGCTATAGTTTTTGATAATCAACTTATTAAATTTTTTTTCTTTTATAGGTAATTCTTTTCGTGGCCTTCGTAGCCATCCTTAAGGGCGGAGTTCAAGCCGATGCCAGTTTGGTTGCGGCTCCAGCGGTTGTAGCCGCCCCCCAGGTTCTGGCTAAAGTGTCTGATGCTACCTACGACCCCAACCCGCAGTATTCCTTCGCTTATGACGTTCAAGATGGCTTAACTGGCGACAGCAAAAGCCAAATCGAAAGCAGGAACGGTGACATTGTCCAAGGACAATACAGTGTTGCCGACCCTGACGGCACCAGGAGAATCGTCGACTACACTGCTGACCCCATCAACGGATTCAACGCTGTAGTGAGGAGAACTCCATTGGCTGTAGCTGCGCCTGTAGTCGCTAAAGCTGTAGCCGCCCCCGTTTTGGCTCCAGCACCAGTTTTAGCCGCCAGGGCTGCTCCAGCACCTTTAGCTTACTCAGCGTACCCTGCACCCTGGCCTGCACCAGTTGCTAGAATTGCTTCTCCTTACAACTATGCTGTGGTTTAAACGACGTTCGCGGTCACCTGATGTTTGTATATAAATAGTCTATTTCTTTTGTTGCTTTTAAATATTATTCTTGTGCATTAAATGTTCTGAAGTTGCTTTTATGGTTTGATTTTTCAATTGAGAAATTCTTAAATGTAAGAAAACGCTCTTAAATCTAAAACAATCCCTCTCTCATTCACACCAGAAAACTTTTGAATTAAATCTTAATTTAAATGAACATTTTAAGGTTTGGCATCTACAAATGCAACTAAAAACAGTTCTTATTCAAAACAATATGCGGTTATCCTTTTGTTAAGGTAAATATAATCTGTAAGCTTTTCTCCAGGTATTTCTGTTAATAACAGTTCACTGTCAATTAAAGAAAACTAATTGATTCCATCGTATTCGGGAATTCGAAATGTTTTAAAATCAATTTTTGAACCTCCTTTCATACAGATGGAGTTACATGCCTGATGAAGCCAAAAAGCAGAAACACGTGTCGCCAATATATGGATTTAAGTTGCTCGTGCAGCACTCAATGTAGTATTTTTCAAAGATATTTCAAAAAATTATAAACGCGGCAAAGAAATATTAGTTTATTATTTAGAATTTTTAATTCCAGCAGTTAGTAACAACTACAAAATATTGTTAAATTAATTCTCTCAGGTAATTATCATTAAATTTTTGGTTTTTGTATTTATTATGTTTATGTTAATAATTTTAAAAAAATGAGAAAAAGTAATAATCGCTGTTGAAATGATATATCCAACTTCAGAATCACCATGTATGTACTTGCAAATGTTTAGTTAAATAGGGATGTCTTGTACAATGAAAAACGGTTACCTAAAGTCTGTTCACGATTTTTTTGGATCTACCAAATTGAAATTGAAATTTTCACATTTTGCCTCTTGTATATTTTTAACAAAGATTTTTTCTTTAAGGCTATGTGACAATTTTCCATGACATGTTGCTTCACAGTAACAAAAATGTAACTTTCTAAAAATAAATTAAACATAATAAGGTTAATATTATCTTAAAAAAACATAAAATTTAAATCTGTAAAGGTTTCTGCGGATATTTGTATTATTAAGATCAAACTGGTTGTACCATTACGTCTATAACGTCTTTTAAATCAATAGCTTATTCGAGCTTATTTCTACATATTTATAATGGAGGTACATACTTCTATTTCTTATCCTAATGGAGGTCTACACCTCATTATTTTTTATATATTGGGTTAAATAAAAAAAATACAAGTAGAGTTACTTATCATAAGCATAAGGTATAGTAGAAATAAAAAGACTTGAAAGTTGTAGGAAATTTCATCCTCTGCAAGATTGTATTAAGGTGTTTTGTCGTTAAGGGTCTCTCTTAAGGAGTTACAAAACAAAAAGTGACAGGGTGTTCCAAACTGCTTTTTTAAACTAACTTCCCGCTTTGCCCATCCCTTAATCCTAAATAACTTTTAAAGCAAATGACAGGATTAAGAGCAATTGCTCTATAACAAATGCAAATGCTGCATAAAATTAATCGTACAACTTTGGTACAAATAGAATGTCCTTTGTAGACATTAGCACAACTTTTCTTTTTTTTTTTAGGTTTTTACGCTTCTCCTTTATCTTTACAAACAAATTACAAACTTCTACATGGTCAATTACAAATTGTTTTAAAACGTTAAATACAAAAAAAAAACGGAAAAATATAATAGAGAAATAATCATTCCCTGACTACGCGTTTTTTTAAAGCAGGCATTCAAAAACACAAATTATTCGAGCCTGACTAAACTGCATTATGATTAACTCAACCTTTAATAACGATATAAATAATTATTTAACACTGAGTAGTCCCTCCGGACATGGGTTAGATTTGTAAATGTGAAATGCCACTAATAATCAATTATTTTATTATCAAGTTTAGTTGAATGCAACTAAACCCAATTAAACGATGATTTTAGACAAAACTACACATGCAGTAGCCAAATTATTCATTAATTTAGTAACAGTTGGATTCTTTAAAATTTAAAAAGTCTCAGTCGCAGTCATTGAATCAATAGCAACATTGAATTTTTTTTACTGCAACCTTAGTAAATGATGTTATTTTTTTATGAGAAATCTTAACAACTTTCTTCTTCCAAAGTCTAGGATTCTGCATTCGTCCAACCGTTGGCAATTGCCTACTTATCCGTTCTCTAAACTGTTAAGGAATGAACCAATGTAGGAGTAGAAAAAATCATTTCTTTACGCACTAGTGCGAGAAAGTCTATATTTTGAAAACAAAAATGGTGCGGGAATGTTATCATTCGCACACGCTCGTAGAAAAACTACTAATTCGTTTTTTTGTTATCAGCTCTGGTCTCTATAGCGTGTCATGTTATGTCACCGGTCTAATACAGCTTTTGACCTTTTATTCATGTTAGGTCTATTTTCTCGATGTAACCTCAGCATACTGCATAACACAAACGTCAACCGTGCGTATTTCCACGACGTGTGGTTAGAACGGTGTCGTCACTGGTAACTACAGCGGAAAACCATCCTCCAAGTGTAGTTAGCAATCGTGGTTACGTCTGAAACTACCAAAATGACCGAAATGGCTTTAAAAATCTGCTTCTAGGTATCTTTTTAATCCACTGTTCATGAAATCTGAGCATTCGGATATGCTGGTCGTCGAATAGGGACACAAGAAAGTCCAAACAGTGCGCAGTTGGTGAAAGTCTGCGAGTTTGAGCAACTTTCAAAACCTCCTACAGGACTGGCAATTTCATCCATTCACAATAAACATTTGTCTATATTGCACAATCTCACAAGCACAACTGAACTCAATAGATGTGATTTCAAAAACAACAGAAAAACAATAAACAAAACACACAACTTTTCGCTTTTAGCAAAAGTTGTGTGACTTGAGGTAATTTGAATGGCTAGGTAGTCAAACGACATAATTTGTTCGATAGTTTTGTTTTCCAGAGAAAGTTTACATCTGAGTGGTTCTTTGGAAACTCGCAAAGAAGATGTAATCAGTTGAAGTTCAGCTTTCATGTGCCTCCTTGCACTTTTTAATAAATATCGCTCTTAAACGACTATTTATCGTAAAATGAGAGATTAATAGTTATTTACATTACTAGTGGGGTATGAGCATTTTTATAGTCACGAGTGGGAGTGTTGCCACGACGAGGTCGTAGACCGAGTTGTGGTGATCACACGAGTACGTTAATTTGCCATACCCCACGGGTGATGTACAACATTTTATCTACGACCATCAGAAGCAGCGTAAAGTAAGAAAAAAATTCATATTTTGTGCAATGTGAACTATTTAGGAACGTCTCGTATATGCTTACTACGGGTAGTTATTTGTTACCCTTAAATCTTGTCATCTACGCTGTACTGTTTTGGTGTTGTTGCTATGGTGGCCATTTGTTTCCACATATCACTTAAGCGACAATTTAACAGTGTCAGTCACAAATTTTTAAAAGTGCATTTCGTTATGAACATGTCTGAAGAACTTCCGTCAGATATTGAAGAAGCTGCCGCAAACGTGGTATCTGGCTTGTTGCCTGCCAAGTCAAAGGAGAAATATGAAAAAATGTATCAACGTTTTGTCACCTGGTGCGAGACCAAGAACATAAAGAGTCCCTTTCAAGAAAAAGTGTTACTCGTGTACTTTGAATCCTTGGCAGCAACCTATAGTTCATCCAGCCTTTTTTTTTTTTTTTGTGTAAATTCGATCCAAGAACTTTCTAATTCAGGAATTCATTTCACTTTTAATATTTATAAAAAGTAAAATATAGTTATTATTTAAGATAGGTCTGTTCATGGTTTTATCAAAGTTATGTTTAAATTCAATAAACAATTATAGCAGAAATTTTCATTTAAAGTTGTTTTATCGCACTAGTGCGATAAAATCGATTATTATCGCACTAGTGCGGTAAAATCGCTCATTACGTAACTCAAAATGAGCTATGTAATGAATGATTACCATGCTAGGAGTAGATAAAAATAATAAACTAAACACTGGTATTTTGCACAAATCATTAAACTACTTTTGATTATATACCTAGAATAAACTCATATTGGGGTTAGTATTGCTTTAGATATGAATTCCTAGGATCGTAATAAAATGGCTTATGCTGTGTGCTTCTTCATATTTTGATAGCTTTATATAAATCATCCTACAAGTGCTGCATATATGAGTTTAATGCGCTTTTCACAACGGCGTTTCACGTTAGATTTACTTTATTTTTCCATTTTATTTCGTTCTGAACGAAGGCGTTCTCGAGCATTAAAGAAGACCATTATAACTTTATTAATGAGACCGGTTTGGCACAGCGTTTCCCACTAAGAATGAGTTTTCCAAGAACAAAAGATATTACCGGATTAGAAGATTAGGGAATTAGAGGTTGGTTTACGTGGGAAGTTTTCAGAATATTTTTTTTTTGAGTTACTGTTGATCTACCAGCCAGTTATACAGAGTTTTATTCTAATTTTGTTACATCCTTCAATAGACGAAGGAAGTGCTTTTTTATTGAGCCATTGTTTGATTAAATTTGTTGATTGTCTTCCGCATTATTTTATTTTTAATAATAAAATAATAAATAATAATAAAATGCTTTGATTTCAACAACAATAAGTTACAGAAATGTGTTGAAATATGTCAAATGGATTGAATTAAAACTTACTCAACAACGCAAAGGAACTAGTCGAAAAAAGGAAAATTTACAGTACAATTATTACCTAAAATAATCTTAAATATTTTAACTTATTAGATTTTCTGAATTAATGCCTAAAAAACGCGTAAAAATAAATAATAGCTATTTATTTACTAAGGGCGTTATAGAGAGCATAATGTCCTGAAGTCTGAAACAGCCCCGAGGGACAGGTTTCGGCCTGAGTTTATTACCTAAAAAGTCAAGAGTATCCTAAGGTAGGGAATATGTAGTTTTCATGGCATGAAATAATAAAAATGCCATTGCTAATACGAGCCAGACATTTTCCAGTTCCAGAATAGCAAGGAGAGGGGCAACTGCGCCGCATCGGTTACCGACTAAAAAAGTTCCTCGCGATTCTAGAAATCCAGTTGCCTGTAGCATTTAGTAAGGTGGGCATCAATACCGCCTCTCAACAACAAAACTTTCAAGAAATATAAGCCGCTCCAGGCAATAAACAGTTAAATTGGTTGTCCGAGTGCCAGTTGAGCAATTTATAAATTACTTGCCTAACCAGGCAGAAATATTATTATACCTTTTCCAGTTGTTGAATGCGTAGACCGAGATTGGTCTTGGAATACCTAATACCTCTGTTAACTCGTCAAGGTTATCGAGGATAACTTGAGTGAAGAAAGCTGAACTAACATATTACCTACAAGCTACATCTGCAAACGTACGTGTGTGCATCATTCAAAAACACTAAGAGTTTCTTTGTAAGTGTTACCTCTTTAGAGATTAGAATCCTTTCGACGTGATCTTAAAGGTGAACAAGTGTTCAACTTATTTCATTAAGTTTAAAGAACTGTAAATAACTGACTACTATCTATAGTAGACAATAATATTTGACTATAAAGTTATTAATTAATTTACCATCTGTATGAATGTGGTATGAATGATTAGTTTTTAAGTTATTTGATTAAGGTTTTGAGTTTATTCAGAGTTTTATTTCTTCACAAGAAGCAGCCAGTCCTATTTACTATACTGTTCGTAATCCACAATTTGTTGACTATTACATACATTTGACAGAAGTTAAACTAAAGCGTTCTTGTCGTTGTTCGAACTAATAAAAATAATTCCGCAACGAATAAATAGCTATTATTGATTACTTGCCGAAGGTGAGACTATTAATGGCAAATATTGTTTAAACTTTCTAGAAAAATTATGCCAACAAATTATAGAAGAACGAAAAAAGAAAAACTTGTTTAATCAGGACACAACACGCCAGCCTTGTCACAAGTCTGGCGCTGTTATGGATTAAATTAAAGAATTAAGTTTTCATTTAGCTCCTTCGGACTTGAGGTGAGAGATAAGCTCAGTTTGTATGCTTAAGAGACCCTGAACTGCGGGTTTTAAGATCCGTTATGTTTAACTCGGCATTTGTGTTTTGTGTGCTTGAGGTGATGATAAGTTTGTTGCCCCGATATTCAACTCGGAACCAGCAATTATTGTTTTTCTATGGATTGGATCAACTTGCTTCTTCTGGTAAATTGTAATACTTAGCTTTAATAATGAAGACATGATGTCTAAATTCACATTTAGTCATAAAAAATATTATCAGTTTATATATTTCATAAACAACACAAAAGTAATTAACTAGGTTATTGCCGCTAATGCACCGCCAGCAGGTCACCGGGCAACCAGGTACCAGACGCAGCGTCAGCAGGAAAATCACCAAACCTTCCAATGTGGAGCACAGAACAATATTGGTCAGCACTTATTATTTTCATTTGTTTATAACGTTTGTAAATGTGTATAAATAGTTGTTAACTGTTAAATAAAAATCAGTATTAATCCAACAGCGGTTCTTACTCAACCTTCCAACCTAAACAACAATAAACTACCAAGTATCCTGAGCAATCTTCCTGAATTCCATTACATATTCTAATTGAATGAAGTTGTTTGAAGTTAGTACTCGACGGCTTTGGTATAAGAAACAGTTACGTGGCAGCTTGTTGTAACGTTGTTACGCAGGAAAACTGACGACCACATTGCACATTGCTAACATATTTCAACACGTCTAATTTAACGTCCCATATCTATTAAATGCTATTGACTACTGAGGATGAGAAGGCCGTTCTGACAAGTTCTGACAGGATCACTGGTGACGTCTGGCATGGAAATCCCAAAGGGTGTTCGTTAGAGCTGTGTCCTGTCAGCCCTGTAATTCTACCTATATTTAGAAATATTTTTAAAGAAGCTTTAGAAGACAGAATGTGGAGTGAAAGTCAACAGCGTCCTGAACACAATTATTAGATACGCAGATGATCTTAATTTTCTGTGATAGCATGGAGAGTCTTCAATACTTAACTAACAAAGTAAGTGCAGCTGGAGTGGAGAGTGGAGCAGGGACTGAACATTAACGTGAGCAAGACTAAGTTTATGATATTCAGCGGAGAGGGACATTACAATGCTCGGAGCCCCTCAACGACTCGTTGATTGATCGGGTACGCCGGTTCAAGTAGGACCTACTTGGGCAGTATAATCACGGAAAGCTTAGATTCTGACATCGAGAGTAAAGTACGTATAAAAGTGGCAAGAACGACGTTTAGAAGAATGGCATATCTGTTCTGTTACAATTGTCTCAATCACATGGTCCGACAACGCATATAAAGTGCTATATTCTGTCGGTTTTCCACTGGATCATAAAGGCAGCTCGGTTTAAAAGATTGGAGGTATTAGAGATGTGGATTGATCAAAGTATACTGCAGGTTCCTTGAACCGATATGCTTACCAATGAAGAAGTCCTGCAGAGAGCCAGAGCGTGACGAAAAATACCGCTTTCTAAAACTGATTCTTAGGAAGGGATATAGGAATACGATGAACGATCTAAGGAAAAAGAGATGTTGCTGCGAGGCAGATGGCGTGGCTGAGAAACATCAGGTAGTAGTTAGTAGTAGCTATGGAACGTGAGTGGGCGTATTCTGCCCTCCACCGCGACCGCAGGTCTATTGTGGCTCACATATAAGTTAGAGCTCATCCAGAATACTCGACTCCCTGAGGTACCGAATAACTGCTCTGGATGAGAGGTTACCCAGGTCTCCTGACTCTTCTGAGCGTACATCCGCCCGTCCAAATATGGAGAACCTGAAGTTGGCCAGATCCGGACAGCGGCACAGTAGGTACGCGGCCGACTCGTCATCTTCCATGAACCAGCGGCATTCGGCGTCTTCCGCCATACCTATCCGGTGCATGTGAGCCCTTAGCCGGCAATGACCGGTGTACAGCGCCGTCACTGCCCTCAGGTGTAGTCTGCTGAGTTGCAGGAGATGGTTGGTCCTGTTTTTAGAGGCTCACCGAACTCCTTGGAGTGAGCCAACCCTGTAGTTCTCAGCCATAGGTCGGAGTTTCCCTGATAACACCACTCCTGTGATGCTTTTCTTTGCTTCACCGTGCGGCATACCGAGTGCCGGTTTTAGGCCGATGTAGGCCGCCTCCGAACGTCTGCAGGACCGGGCAAGGCACATGAAGAAGAAGAATGCTATTAGCCGGTACGTTCGGTTGGCAATAGAATCACCTGAGTTTTGACGTGCAACTACAGTTATAAAAATCAGACCTTATAAGAAATTACCCACCAGTCTGATACATAATATAAGACTATTGTTATTAATCTCTGATTATCATAACTTTGGCGGACTTGTCAATGTGTTGCAAATGTTATAAATAACGAATTTAAATTGAAGAATGTCAGAAACGTGTTTGTTTACATTTTGCATTGTATTTGCAGTGTTGTATTTTCTGAGTGGTTTTTATTATTTCAATCCAACTTTTGCGGTGTTGATGAACACAATTATAGCATAGGCATAGCTTCTTGAAATGTTAATTTATAGATTTCTTTGGCATAAGGAAAATTCCTATGTGGAAATGTCAGAGGTTAAGGCTTTTTGTTATTCTCAATACGATAACAACAAAATAAGAGAAATAAATAGTGGTTGGAGTGGAGGATAATGGTGGAAAAAGATTAAATTAGAAGACCTTCACAACAGGTCAACAACAAAGAAGAAAGAAAAAAAGGTCTGAGAAGAAAATTAATTGATAATGTATGTTAAATGAAATTTGAATATTGTCAACAAGGATTCTTCTTTAACTCATTTTGATTGGTTAGACACAAGTACATAGCATAAGCACAACACACAAGTTGAAACTTGGCCAACTCTTGTATGCTGTGCACTCTTGTGCTGTGCCTGACATGTGTGACTTTTGTAGGTCTCATGTTTTAAGTTTCTATGCTATGCTTGTGTGCGTGCTTGTGTTGTGGTGTGTCGATCTATAAATCCAGCTTTATTCTTTAATTTGTGTATGAGATTTGGGTAATAGTGGTAATACAGCTACGTGGCAGGTTGTTGGACCGAAAGCAAAATGAACGGTTGAATGATGATAGCAGAAACATAAAATAGGATACTACAAGGAACAACCTTTACATATGTTTTATGTTTTGGTATCAATAATTTTAATACCAATATTTGATTTTCATTTTTCTCACAATAATTTTGCATTCATGTTGATTGTCAGTTTCCTGATACATAGTTAAATATGATTCGCACAAAAGCCGTTGTGTTGTGCAAACGCTGAAGCTTAAAGCACTGTTAAAGCTGCAATGTTGCATTCCGAAATTGTTGGCTTCGGAACTGGCTTAGTGTGGCTGTTTCTAGGATATTGAATGTGATCCTTTAGCAGAAAACCTAGACCGAACTCGACAAATGTAGTGAGGTAATTTCAGTTTGCTTTTCACTTTGCACTTTATTGGATGTGCTTTTGACTGTGCGTCTTTTAGACATCAATAATATAACTTAAATGGATTGATTTGCAATTTTTTTTTTGCAACACCTACTTAATTTGTCTTAATTTATTTTTTTAAATAAATAAGGTTCAGATACATTACATTCAGATTTCAACGATCTCATTAGTTCTTAAATTGTGTACTAGTCTTATTGATTTAAAATTACCTAAAATTTTGTTTTTTGTGGAATAAATTAAGGTTAATTTTATCAGTTTTATATAAGCGTTTTTTTCTTTTCCAAAGTGGGGAATAAATTTGTATAAGAAATAGCTATCCCTAGTGTAGTGCCCAAAAATGTTCAGGCTGTTCCATTAAATTGGCAATTTCGGGAAGGTTTAACTCGACTGCTGCAACTAGACAATTTAGCTTTTATCAAGATGGCTTCGTATCCCCAGGAGGTGATTCGGTGAATAAGTTTTCTCTACTTCCTGGAATTTACCCCTCGAAAATATCGAGTATTTAGAACCCGTAAATTTGTTTCACTGATAAATATTGCAATAACTTAAAATACTTCGTTGCAATTTGAACACGTCGTTACGTTTTGTCACGTTAGTGAAAATCATACTTGGCGATTTTAATGCCAAGATAGGGGTCAAAGCTCCAAAAGATCCCTCCTTCATTGGTATATAGAGAAGATATGATGCTGAGCTTCCTTAACAAAGAACACCTATACCGCGTGAATACGTTTTACAAGAAAAACCCGGGAGGAAACTGGACTTGGAAAAGCCCCGACGGCAGAGTAAAAAATGAAATAGATTACATCCTCGTATTGAAAAACCGAATGTGCTCAGACGTCTCGGTTATAAACCGATTCAACACGGATAGCGACCGTCGATAGCTAGTCAGAGCTAGTCAGAGCAAGGATTTATATTAACAAAAAAGAAGAAAAGTTCTATCAATGCATAGACAGGAAACTATCAACAGAAGAGCTAAGAGGAGGAATTAAACAAACTCTCGGCTGGAATTATAAACAGTATTCGGACAGCGATAAAAAAAAGTAAGTACAATCTACAAAACAGAGAAATTCGAAATTCAGCATAGAGACGGAGCAAAGAGAGTAGAAAAACCAACAGAGACTCACAAAATTACAGAGAAATCGACAAAAAAGTAAAGAAGGGATGGAAGGACGCAAAAATGATTAAAGAAACCATCAAAAACAATAGAAACATGAAAGTGCTTCTTCCTGATTAATCAAAGAGCAAACTCAGTATGTATCTATAAAATGAGAAATGGCAAAGGAGTAATTGTTACTAAACGAGATGAAATAGTAAGAACAGTCGAGGACTTTTATCGGAACCTGTACAGGGTGAGTCAACGATAGAATAAATCACAAGCTAGTGATTAAATCAGATAGAAAGAAGAAAATAAGGAAAAAATGGTAGTCAGTAAAATATCAATTAATATAAGAAAACAAAGGTAAAAAACCGCTACTATCAATAATTGTGATGGAAGATTATTAGATATAAAAGGTTAGTTTGGTTAGGATCAATTGGCTTGCCTGACAATTCGACTAGGTGATCAGCCCCTCTGCGGGAACGGTCTTTTGTCCCCAAATTAAGCCCTTATGGCGATCACGAGAACGTACTGGTCTCAGGTAGATCGGGTGGTAGCAGATGAATAAGGACCCTGGCAGTCCCAAAAGAAGCTATCCAACCTTTAGTTGATCTTAAAAGGGTAGGTGGTGGTTCTCTCTGATTCTAACCTTATTTGCTCAGGTACAATAAGAATTCCTGGAACAATGCAGACGTCATTCTCCTCTTCAAGAAAACCGAACATGGAGAACTACAGGCTAATCAGTCTGTTATCTGATCTTTACAAGATGTCAACGAAAATCGTTGCAAACCACGTGAGCCAGACATTTAATTTTTACCAACCAATTGAACAGGACAGATTTAGAAACGGCTTCAACACTATCGACCATATCCAGATAATACGCACGCTGATAGAGAAATGTATGAGTATGACGTCCCACTCTACATGGCCTTTGTATACTACCGGAAGGCATCGACTTAATCGAAATTTTGGCAGTGATGTGGGATGAACGGAGACCGTGTAGATTATAGATATGCTAACTTACTCAAATACATATACGAAAATTCCACTCTACAAGTGAAAATTAATGAAGACTGGATCACTGGAAAGATTCCTGTGAGAAGAGGAATTAGGCAAGGTGACACAGTCTCACCTAAGTTATTTACCTTAGCGTTGGAATAAATGTTTATCTTGGGAGGAGAGAGGTATCATTATACTCGGGAAACGCCTCAACCATCTGCGATTTGCTGATTATATCTTTCTCCTCTGCAGCAACATAAATGAACTGACAACAATGATCCAGGAACTCAAAGATGTTTCTCAAGCTGTAGGTCTGAATGAACCTCAAAAGACTAAAACTATGAGCCCTGACAATATGAAAACAATCCAACATCCAACTTGGAACCCGAAGAATAAATCTCACCTGGATAGCATTTGTAAATCTTAGATATATCTTTCGCAGCCCGACTATTACAATTAATCTAAAAAAGGTTTGCCATGCGTGCATCCTCCCAGTGACAACATACGGACTCGAGACGGTGGCAATGCTTTGAGTAAGTCTGAGAGACAAGAGCAGAAACGAGGAGATAAGGAGAACTAGGGTTTATGATGTTGTTGAGACTGAAGTGGCGTTGGCAGGTCACGTTGCTAAAAACACCATAAAATGAACCAAAACACTTATACTATGGCGTCCAAGTAACGCAAAAGGAAATGTCGGGCGTCCTCAGGCGAGATGGCAAGACGACATCCAAAAACATAGGGAAAAAACTGGATTCAAACCGCCCAAGAAAGATCGGCATGGAAATCACTTGAAGTGGCCTTTATTCAGGAAGGTATATCTAGAGGCTGCAGAAGAAGAAAAAAAGTCGAAGTAGACATTGAAGTATGGAAGCAGAGTGTATTGGTAAGGGAAACAAAAAATGCGGTAATTTTAAGTTGAAGACCGGAGCAGAAGTTAGTGTTTTGCGATTAAATGTATTTAAATCTTTAGAGCAATGTGAAAAATAGTCGCATTGGTTTCTGATGGCACAAGATATATTTAAAATTAGACATCCCTCCTCCGTAGGAAAGGTAAAGTTGTGTAAACTTAATGGACATATTTCGTTGTTTTGTCGTAGCTGATGCTAATAACCAGTCGCTTCTCCTATAAATTTAATTAGGAGGATAGCCGCAGTTAAAATAACTAACATTCACTACTACTTTATATCGATCGATATATCGATTTGGATTCAGATTGGACAAATGACAGTGACAAGACAAGGTTGGATCGATTTAACTAAACTGTAAGTTTAGCGAGTTAAGCAAAACGTAATGAAACACAAATAATAGACAACTAAAGAATTCGGTTAGATCCGGATTCAAATTAGATTTCTCTTTTTTGTCATACTGCTGTCTTATTTTGATTCTTACGGATTGTGGAAGCTGACTGGCGGATCCTCAACAATACAATTACGATATAAACGGGTTTAAATTGTTGACTGTCTTTTCCGATTCTTAGATCGAAATATATGTTTCACGAGATTAGTCATTGAATTTAATTCATTAGGTTGTGTGTGATCACTGATCAGTATCCTTAGTATTAATCTTCCAGCTCAAAGGCTAGTGGCGAGGTCTTTTGCTATGTTTACCTTCTAACTAGTCCAAATAAAGTTACGAAGAATTTTTTTTTGATGTTTTCTAACTGCCACTTTATTGAGGCCATGCTTACGCAACTTTTCTCTCATTTAACCAAATCTGTTTCTCTAACCGTTTTCAAGATCCCCATAGTGTCCCTCTTCATCCTGGACACACTGTATATTCCTAAAATAATTTTATGCCTAAGACATCGATATACTACTATCGCAACCGTTAAACCAACTTAAGTTTTATATGAATAATGGCTCAATTTTTTGTCGATTGTATGTATACGTACAACACAAGAAGTTCAATTAATGTATAGTTGAATTATTGTTCATTTGATTTACCACTTTGCCACAGTTTGCATGAAAGCGAATATTACATGCAAAGGAAGGTGATCTTGTAATGCAAATATAATAGACAAGGCAATATGGTCGATTGAGTAGATTTATAGATACCGGAAGAGCCAATTGTTCGCACAAATAATAAAGCCACTGACAACATGGTTTAACAGCGCTCCGTTTGAGGGGATAATAGGGTGTCCGTATTTATTGAATCGATTATTCAATATTAACTTTACCATAGGGAATGTCTCTTCGAGGTAATTAAACATAGCCAAACCATGTAAAACACCAAGGAAAAACTAGTGAAAAGCTCCAACACTCATTTTATTAAGTAAAGGTGTGCAGACGTGCTTGGAACTTGGAAATGTTAAAGGCTGTCCAAGAATGTTGGAAAGCTTAAAAACATTTTACAAATATGTTATGTTGAAATGAATGAAACTTAACATAATGTGACGGCTAATAATGTTAAAAAACTTTTAAGATAATATTAAGTAAAAAAATCTACAATATAGCGCAGCTAAAATGGAGATGGGCTGGCCATATTGCAAGACAGAATACAGAGAGATGGACCTACAAATTAATAACTTGGCGAGGAAAAGAGTGCAAAAAAAGTGTTGGAAAAGATTGCCGGGAAAAACTGGATGAGGGCTGCTATGGTCAGGCGGAAATGGAAAAATATGGAAGAGGGCTCCATTCAGAGGCGAGAGTGGATGAGAACAGAGAGAAGAAAACGAGAAATACGTGATAGGTGTTCGGCAAAAGTCTTCAAAATTACTAGCAGACGTGACAAAAGGCCACCGCTACTGATTCTCGTCTAAACAACACAGAAAAACAATTTTTTTTTTCAAATTGAAAGATTCTGAAATCTATTTAGTGGTCAAGGTGAACTGTTAGAAAGAACCACGTGTCAACACACATAGATGTCAAATCTTCGGACATACGAAAAAGCTACTGCATCGCAGAAACCAAATTCGTAAAATGCGGAGACAACCTACACTTGACGGAGTATAAAACATCAAGAGAAGAGCCAGCAAAGTGCGCAAATTGGCAACACGATAGGAAACCCAGAAACGAGGGTCAATAATCCGATGGATAATGTCTCAGTCTTGATAATCAATACAAAAAAGTGAACCATGAAAAATATCAAGAATTCTTGATATTTCTTGAAACTCAAGGCTAATACAAAAAAAATGTACTTCAGTATATTAGTTGTAACTTAACAAGTTAAAATAAATCTCAAAACTTGAATATAAAATGTTACTCGTCTAAATGTGTTTCTTTTCTGACATTTTGTTTTTAATTTTTATGTAGCTATATCGCCTCAGAAAGCTTTTTGGTCCCCGTTGTACATACATTGGCCCAAAAAACACTGTGCATTTTTGCACAGACATGATTGATGATTGCCAAGTACTGAACTATCAAAATTCTAGCGGCCAGTTAGAACTAACAAAACTTCGAAAATCGGATTTACCGTTTCAAAAATACAAAATGTAATTTACGGAACAGGATAATTTAAAAAATATATCAAAAAGGGTCATATAAGATAGGTTCAGCTTATCCCAGACTTTAATTATTAGGTATTTTTTTTATTAGGTTAATGTAGCAAAATTTCCAGAAAGATATTTTTTTCTGATTTAAGATTGGTGACTACCGGCCATTTCAGAAGCAAAAGTAAAAGTTTTTCCCACTCCAAAACCAAAAACGTAATCGGGAATGTAGTATTTCTTGTATATTTTAAGTAGTTTTTCTATTTTTTAAGTTTCTTCTTATCTTTGGCGCTCCATTACAATAAACTTAAGTAATACATGAAATAAATAACTAAAACTTCCTAGAGCTAGGAATTCATAAATAAAGCTTTATTATTTAGATTATGGAATGTTTTAGAAATATTCTGGAAAGCATTAGCCCTAATGATCGTAAAGAGAGTCACTTTAAGAGGTGTTTCCCAAAAGGAAATCTTATCCAGAGTGTTTTATGCGGGCCGAACAAGAAAATGATAATCGCTCCAGCAATTTCGCATTACGTTTGTTTACCTAGTCTGTTAAATGTTTCCGCTTCTGAACGGGATAATTAAGACAAATCGCGAGAATACAACAGCGCCTTGCGAAATAAATTGCCACTCTAACCTTATCTTGTTACTTTTAACAAGCGGCACTGCAACTCCCCGTTTATTTTCTAAGTGATTTAATGATTCGTACACTTTTTCCTACGTTTTAGAAATCCATTTCAGGAGTTTGGTATTAAAATAATTAAAACACTGTTCATGTCGCAAAGCGTAGACGCCGCCAGTTTTAGACGGAATTTAACCTTTTCTGCTGCAAAAACGCCAGGAAATCTCTTTACAAAATTTTGCGGAATGTTCAGAGACAGAATAGCTTGGAGAATTATAGCGTATTTGGCACAACAAGTAAAGGTCATATTTATAATATTCCAATGTGTTTATAATATTCCAATATTTCCAATAGGCCAATATGCCCATCGTAGTAATACTACTTTCCTAATACTCTTTCAGAGAAAATCCAGGTAATTCTCAAAATAGGGAACAACTGATAGGAAGACTGAAACGAAATGAAGAAACGACTCCAGTACTTCTACTATATGCTGCCAAAAGGCCTTACATATTTGTTCCATTTACTAGAAAAGGGACTAAAACCACTACTTGTAATAAATGAAGAATAAATTCAATTTTCTTAGGAAACGACTTACCTCAGAGTTACTTTGGTGAAAAACTTACTCAACAATTTACCATTGAAACTTAAAAAAATAAGAAGAAAAGGAAAAAAAAAAGGGATCTTCTAAACCTCTATTTCTGTGTTCTTTCTTTTTTAGATTCTCTGAAGACGGTGGTAGATTTTCCACCGAAACGTCAGCGTTTTTAGGTAACAAGACCGAGCCTAAGTCAGTGGTCTTGTGTTGGGACGACTAGGTTAATGTTATTTTCAACTTAGTTGAAAATAGTGCGAAATTCCATTTTCCCAACAAACCTTTTTTGTGTGAGACAGAAGACCCAATAAACAAACAAAAAATGAGTAACTCGTCTCAACAAACATATAGAACATATCTTAAAAAAATAAAGATTCATGCCTTAACAGACTGCAGTGCAAAGATTACTAACTTCTTGAGTTCAGAAGACTTTCAACTAACCCTGCACGATCCAAAATTAAAATTAAAGTTGAATTGAATTAGACCGCTGCCATTTACCTTCAGAACACTTTAACATCTCAAAAGACAAGTTATATTCAATGAACCCCAGAACGCCTCTACTTTACGTCTTACCAAAAATTCATAAAGTCGATTGCCCACTAAGAGCAGTGGTTTCAAATACAAATTCCTCTTGCTAGAGGTTGTCCGCTTGGCTTAACAATACATTGAGACATTAAATCCTGCGTAGTTTTTCAACAAAAAACTCAATTGACTTTGCCAATGAACTCAATAGAGCCCGCCTGGGTTGTTTATGCTTTCACTTGATGTAAAAAACTTGTTTCCTAGCATTTCGTCCAGTGGAATTGGTTAATAAATTGCTAAATAAAGCTTACGTTCAACCATTAATTATTGATGATTTAACAACTCTACTTTTCACGGTTCTTAATCAGAATTTCTTTCAATTTGATAAAAAGTGGTATAAACAAAAATCAGCTGATTCCCAGTTTTCACACAGTCACGTTCCTAGATATTTAAATTTATTTACTCGCTCTATTGGTTGATTCTCATATGCTTGATGGCATCATATGCATGGCTTGAGTATTGAAATTCTTGTGGCTTTCGAGTAATTATCATGAATTTAGTCTTCTTGATGTTGGTGTTGATATTGAGGCCCATGTTCTTACTGCATTCCCCGACAGTCCCAAGCATATCTCGCAAATTCTCCATGTTATCTGCAATTATAACTGTGTCGTCCGCATAACTAATATTGTTGACCCATACATCATTCACCTTAACGCCCACGTTGCGTTTTTCTAGGGCTTCCTAAAAGATGGCTTCAGAATGTGAATTGAAGAGAAGTGGGGAAAGAACACACCCTTGTCTGACCCCTCTACAAATAGATCTTGCTTCTGTGAGATCGTTACCAACTCTGACTTCAGCCATTTGGTTCCAGTATAGGCTTTGAATGCAGCGGATGTCTTTTTGGTCTATGTCCAATCTATTTAGGATTTGGATCAGAAACCAAATTGTGTAGATCCGAAGTTTCTTTCGCACTTTATTGATATTCTGTAGTGGATAATCTTAAGGAATGGCTGATTAGTCTGTGGTCTAAACATCACATTTTGTTGCATTGTTATTTTTCGGCAAAGGGACAAAATTCGATATTAACCATTTGGCGGGACACACTCGTTTACAATTCACTTTTGAAAGGTGAAAAATTTACCTTTTTTAGATTTTTTTGTAAAACGCAGCAAATCATCAGAGTTGGAGTTTGAAATTTACCGAAATCTATCCTCTACCTAGCATAATACACTGTAATAATACCTTATAACTCCAATTTTCCGGATTCACACAAGTTAACTTTGACTTTTTAAATTCCCTTTGTCAAAAGCAGCATATGAGAAAGAACTTCAAATCATCATTAAAGGCCACCCATTGCAAGCAATTGACAAACTCTTCTATAAGTTTTATAACTACAAAATGTCTTATCATATTGTGCACAAAAATCTACTAAATCCTGCTAGAAGCTATGTTAGACCTACTTAGGAACCATATCGTTGTGCTTGACCAAGTTTTTTTAAGGACTCTGGCTTGTCAGTAGCCTCTAAAACTCAAAATGGGTTATAAACACATAAAAACAAAAGATAAGACCGATAAATTGTTAAAATCAGGTGTTCGTCTTAAATGTGGGGAATATACAGGTTCAGGCATAACTGAAACAAAGTCAACTTTTCCCACTTATCTTTTGTCTTCGGGACATGACTTTCCCGAACTTATTTCGCTGCGTGTCATCCATAATTGATAAGGGTAAGAAGCTACACTTGCTTGAAAAACTGGAAATAGAGAAAGGTAAAAGGAATTATACGATCATCATGTTCACCCGACGTCAACAGCTAAGAAGCTAAGTAAGCAGTCATAGCAGGCTAAATATGACTGCTTAGTTAACTTATAAGACGCTGATGTCGGGTAAACGTGCTTAATACTATTTCCATATTTTTTTTTAAACCTATCTTCTTCTGCTTCATGTACCATCTCCCTGTCGGAGGTTGGCTATCATCATTGCTGTCCTTACTTTGGAAATTGCGGCTTTAAATAGGTTGGAGGATGTGACGCCGAACCATTCTCGTAAGTTACTAAGTCAGGATATCCTTCTCTTCCCAACAGACCTCCTTCAACTTCATGTAGGATCTCCACGCCCATTCCCGTTCTTCTTATGACCTTTACGTTTGTAACATTTTCCGTCCATGATATTCTCAATATGTTACGGTATGTACACAAAGGCTTCCAATTTTTGCTCGCAATATACGTTTAGGGTCCAAGCTTCCACACCATATAGAATGACCGGGAATACAAAGTATTTGAGCAAACGAGTTCTTACGTTCAGGCTCAGATCACTATTACAGAGCAGCTTCTTGATCCTGATGAAGGATGAAATGTCATTATGAATATATAAACATACCCTCAAAATGCCATCGGTCCAGCCCAACTTAACGCTCCTTTGGTAGGTGCTCCTATGACAAAGCAACCCCACTAACTGACACATATCGCCTAACTAAACTACCAGGCTTCAAAGTGATCTTGTTAATTATAAAGATCTTAAATAATTATTCACAAAAACCTACTTTAAAAAAATTACTGCAGCTCTAAAAGTTGCTGATGCACTATTTTGAAAAATTTTGATCTAAAAAGAAGAAAAAATAACATCAAACTTTATTCAGTTTTACAATGTAACTGTTTTAATTAACTTTGAAATATCGTCTGTGCGCCGTCTAAAGACAGACACTCCGGCGACTTTCCGGCGAATTCATTTAAACGCTTAGAAAAACTTCGTCTATCTTTGTATGGAAATAGCGGGGATATCTAAACAAACCCAACAAGGCTCGTTGCACACAAGAGATTAGCTTAGTATTCATCGACTTCCCGCTTTTCATTTACCCTTGAAGCTACGCCGTAGTTTTCAATAATAAGAAGTTTCTTATTAAGTACATAAAGTGGAAAATTGAACTCTGATTAGCCGTTGGAAAGTTTTTGTTATAAACTGATCGTCAAAATAAATTGGTCTTTTTTAAGCGGCATTTTCTTCAAATTGATTCACTCGATTTTAAATTTTTTTTGAGGATTAAAAGTTATTTTCTTTCTCATTCTGGTGGCCTAAATGATCAAGTTGCCAGGGATCCGAGTATACAGGTTGTGACTGAGGTGTAGTCAAAAAATAAAAAATTTGGTCTAACGCCATTTTTCGCCAAATTTTTTTTAAGTAATAAACTTAAACAGGGTGACCCAAAAAAACTTTGAAAACAAAATCATATGTTTTATCTAATCATATGTTATATCTTAATCATAAGTTCAGTAATTTTAATGAAAAATAACGATATTGAATAAAGAAGCACACTATTTGTTTAATAATCCAATACATATCTCTAGACGTTTTTGCCAGTTTGGCGATTAAAGGCCGTTTTCAAAATTTATTGCAAAATTTTTAAAATATGGTTATTTTTAATTCTCTTGTTTTAAATTCGAAATTATTAAATTTATAACCAGAGGTAAATTTAATAAGAAATAACGCTTTTTAATTAAAAAAAACAGATCCTTAGCGTACATATCCGATGACTTTGCGGGCTATAAACCCATTTGTTCTTAATACCTCGTCGTTTCCCCAGCAGTTCTTGCAATAAAATTTTGGGGAGCTGCCTCCCCTTCAACCCTCACCATTTCTGCTAACTCATTATTTTCTATTAAAATTACCGAACACGAAGATTTACGATAAAACGTATGATTTTGATTATTTTTTTTTGGTTTACCCTGTATGAAGGCACTTCATAAGTTTTTACTTAAATTGGCTAGTTTTAAGTATATTTTTTCCCGTATTTTTTCTGGAAAAGATCTATAGAAGTTGTCAAATTTGAAACAAGAGAATTAAAAGTAACCACATTTTAAAAATTTTGCAATAAATGTTGTAAACGACCTTTAATCGCCAAACTGGCGAAGTCTAGAGATATTGACCACAAGGCTCGATTAAGGTTATTGAGAAATCCAACAAATATTTTTGCGAGAAATGACGTTAGAACGAATTTTTCATTTTTTGACTACACCTCAGTCACACCCTGTATACTCGGATCCGTGGCAACTTTCAAAAAGATTTAGGTCATCAAAAAGAGAAAGGAAATACCTTTTAATCCTCAAAAAAATCCCATTCCTTTTGACGAGCAGTTTATATTATTAATACAGTTCAGTAAAAAGCTATTCGAAAATTGCCTTTGGATGTAACGTCATAGTGTTGTGTTCAACAATAGGAATCCAATTTTAATGTGTAGTCAGTCATCTATTAAGTAAATACGTACTTTTGACAACAGTGTAGTTAGTAGTTACACACTGTTGAACTGTTGTCTTACGGAGTGTCAACTCAAGAATAGCAGAGCATAAGAGAAGTTGCAGACTAGGACAGACCGAAAAATCAGCGGTGGCAGAACATGCACTTTCTAGAGGACATGATATTCGTTTTGAAGAGGTGGAGGTTTTGGATCGATCACAGCGTTACTATCCTAGATTAACTAGAGAAGCCATTGAGATCTATAAGCACGAGAACATCATCAACAGAAAGGAAGAGATCACCTTGTTGGATCCGGACTGAAAACGAACCTTGCGCCAGACTTGCGCCGATGCGTAGCCGTTATGCGCATGTGCAGCCCCCCACGGGTATAAATACGACCGACGCTCCAGCAGTCGAGGCAGTCATCGTCGAGAGGTACGGAGAGCGACCGTTACGTCATCGCCTTTGATAATGTCCGCCGCAGATGTGGACGAAACGTCAGGAAAAAATTCCATTGGACCACGGCTTATAAGCCCGGAGAGTTTGTTAGAAATAAACTGTTTGTGTTACAAATTACAAAAGTAGCCTTTGCTTCCCGGCAGACCAGCCACAGAAAGAACTCAAACTTATCTTGACAAAGTAAATATTTATTTGTAGCAAAATTAATTTCAATTTAGGATTTAATATACACTTGCTTTGAGATTAACCAGTGAATAATACATTAAACGTACCTACTAAAACCACGTTAATAAGGTTCAGCAACGTTGTAAGACAACGTTTTTAATTAATTAGAGGGTTTACAGTGTAAACTCTCGTAGTACGGAGACGAGTAACACGTAATTGGGATCAGAAAAGGGGTTATACTCACATCATTACTGCCGTATTTAGGTATAATAAGACCCTCGTTAGACTCCCATTTGCTGGCAATACGTAAGGTTTCTGCTGTTTTTTCTTGTACGGACTTGTTCTCATCCAACAAAGTGAGCTCGTAGAACTCCTGGATATCTGTAAACAAATATGACATTAGTTTGGGTTATAATTACAAATAGAGATAAAAGTGTTTTTTTTTTACTTTTTATTAATAATACTAAAAGGAAAGAATAACACACAGTCATTTCCATAATATTTTTATTCCGGTTTTTTAGAATAGTTAACGCCTGCTCAACCAGTTTCGGGCATAGCCCATATAACGCTGAAAGTTTGCACATATACACATTGAATAACGTCAAAGTGCAATAGTTATTTTATTATGAAGATAAAAAAGCACTGACACTACATACGAAATTGATTAAACTTAATAATTTATTTAAAACCATAGAAAATACATTTTATTGGGGCTAGGCATGGCCCTTAAAGGAAGAGATGTATATTTCTTTTTTAAAATTTCCATGTTAAGTGATCAAAACAGAAAAAAAATGAAACAGATACAAATTTTTTTGAATTGTCGCAGTGATAAGCTGTTAATTTAAAGGCGGTGGATATAATTGAGGATTATAATTTACCCTAACCGCCAGATGATAGATAGGTCTGCAATCCGTAAAACCAATGACAGGTTGGCCGCAACCATTCTTACAGTCCGTCGCAAAGACAAACAACAACAAACGTATCAAAAGAATATATCAAGAGGACAACGTGACCAAGGTGAGTGAACAATTGATCATATTGAATTAAATAGTAAGCCCTAAAAAGACAGTGTAAACTCCTTGCCACAACAAGAGTAAAGAGAGGGGTGATGAATGGTAATACTGCAGAAAGGAATTCAAGAGGAAGCTGCAGGGGATGGGAGGAGAATAGAAAATACTAAACGGTTTGGAACTTAAAGAAAGTAAGGTTAAGTTGGTCATTCAAGTAGGTATGTTCACCATCTTCTCAGACTCTGTTGATTTCCAGCACTTCACAAAGGTTTGATAGGTTACACTTTTTACAAACGTGTAAAATTTTGAAACCCTGTTCAGTACTGAAGGTGTATTCCTTCAGACGGAAATGCCGAGAAAAATTAGATTTTATCTTGATGATATCTAGGTTAGGGTAGGGTTGTTGGTGAACTTCAAGTACTCACGTGTGTTCGTGTATACGTTTATGGAGAACCTCCTGCCTGTCTGTCCAACATAAAGTGCACATAATAGGAAAATTGGTAAACCCCTGATTTATGGTGTTATGGAGTAGGGCCTTTGGAGTTAAATAGGAATTGACTGAAGGTATGGACAACTTTGAAACAAATGTTAATATTATGTAATATGGAAATGTTCTTTAGTTGGAGGAAAATGGTATCTAAAACGAGAATAAAAAAAAAAAATTCAGGTTTGTCCTGAGTTTTTAAGTTTCTGTTAATAAATGTTTTGAAATCGTTGAAATAAATTTTGCTAACTAAAATGGAACAACCATAGATCCACAGACGGTAGGGGAGGCTAGCATGGGTGACGTATGGGAAGAAATGGAAGCTACCATGACTGCCATTGGGACATAAACGAAAAGCACAAAAACACGATTGGATGACAGATGAGTTTGTTTGAAGAACGAAGAGGGTACAAGAACAAAGGGAATGGTGATAACTACAAAAAAATCCAGAAAGTCATTAGAATGAAGATAAAAACCGCTATGAATGAGTGGCTGAAACAACGTGTGAAGAACTAGATCAACTACAAAGAATACACGATGACTTCAACCTACACATAAAGAAAAAAGAGACGGCAGGAGTATATAGAAGGAGTCCATTCTCTAATCTAGAAAACGACCAGGGAGAATTAGCTCATGATGATCAACAGCGTAAAATCATATGGGAAAACTATATTAGCAACATTTCTGCCGATGAAAGACCTGCTGTTAAAAATGTAGACGACAAAGACCTCTCGGGACCTCCCATCAAAAAAGAGGAAATTATAAGAGCGATCAATACATTCAAAGATAGAAAGGCGATTGGCCCGACCGCATACCTGTAGAGTTGCTCAAACTATTGGACGACAAAAACATCACAGTTTTTCGAGTTTAATCGAATCTATAACAAGGCGAATATCCCGCCAAATGGTTAACATCGAATTTTGTCCCCTTGCCAAAAAAGAACAATGCAACAAAATGTGAGGACTACGGACTAATCAGCCTCATGAGTCACACACTAAAGATAGTCCTTAAGATTATCCACTACAGAATATCAATAAAGTGTGAAAGAAACATCGGATCTACATAATTTGGATTTAGTTCAGACGAGGTTTCGGCACAAGAGAAGCATTAGTTGCGACTCAGGTACTGATTCAGCACTACAACGATCAGAGAAAGGACATAATGCTGTGTTTTATCGATTATGAAAAGGCGTTCGATATCGATAGAGTCCAACATCATAAACTGATCCAAATCCTAAATAGATTAGACATAGACTAAAAAGACATCCGCTGCATTCAAAGCCTATACTGGAACCAAATGGCGGAAGTCAGAGTTGGTAACGATCTCACAGAAGCAAGACCAATTTGTAGAGGGGTCAGACAAGGGTGTGTTCTCTCCCCACTTCTCTTCAATTTATATTCTGAAGCCATCTTTCAGGAAGCCCTAGAAGAACGCAATGTGGGCGTTAAGGTGAATGGTGTATGGGTCAGCAATATTCGTTATACGGACGACACAGTTCTAATTGCAGATAACATAGAGGATTTACGGGATATGTTATTGGGATACATATTGTTTAAAAAGACTTATCTTATTTATTATCTTGTACTAATCTTATTGAATGAAGGATAGGATTCTAAAAAATGTTCAACTCTGGACATGAAAATTTAAGCCAGCAAAGGGGAAAGACATGAACCCATAGTCAGGCATTTGGTGTGTAAATAAATAATAAAAGTTGTTGATGAACTGGAAAAACATCTGATCAACTAAGGACACTAAGGTTAGCAAGTCCTCAACTTGGAAATGGTCTAAACTTTTAGAAACAGACCACAAATCCTGGACCAAGGTTATGCAATCGCCTGGTGGGATGCTGGGGAAAAGATTGGAGCCATTAAAAGACCAAAGGGTCTGATGGGGATATTAGGCGTGTGGATTTTGGTTTGGGAAGGCATTATTGAGCAGAAGGATTGATTGGAATGATTTTATGTTACGGTACTAATGCAGTTTGGACTATAAATAACTGACCTGAACCTCACAAGGAATCTCCAAAATGGAGGTGTTTAAAATTTCAAGGGAATCTGAGTTCAAAAAGTCCAGGACCTTGTCCCGATACTGAGTTCTGTCAAGAACTACCGCGCGAACAGCTTTTGTGATCAGTCATCACCAAATCGTTATCTTATTTAACTTTCCTGCGAACGCAGGAATTCGATAGATTCCTGCAGTGGGATTGCGAACGCTCTATTCGATTCGTATCGGTCACGTTTCGAAGTGAAACGCGATTGGGAACCTTTATTTGTCGATACGATATCAACTCGATACGAAGCCAAAAACTCGATAGCTAAGCAGTCATCGAATACACACCGAATGGTTTCGAATTGGACCATTTTGCGAAAGAGAAGACTTTTTTGTAGTTGTTTTCTTTTTCTAATAAACTTAACCTAACATAGTTTAGACTTTAGAACTTTAACTTTTTTTTTTTGAGAACTTTAGTTTGTTGTTTGTTTACTGTTTTGCTTTGAGGTTTGATTCAACTATTATAGATATTCATAGGTTATATCCCGAGACGTTCAAGTTTTATTGGGTAAACTGTGCATAGGTGATTTTTTGCAAAATTTTGCTTGGAAAATGATTGAGACTAAATAATTCGACGATAAAATCCTGAGACCGCAGGTCGAAGGATTTTTTCCAAAGAGAATTTTAGCAACTAGGGATTTATTCAGTATATAACGGCTCTCATTGGTCAAACTAGAAAGGTTTATTGAATTTTATTGGCTGCTAGTACAATGAGGGAAATAATCATTATAAAATCGCTATTGATTTATTTATAGAAAAGAAACTCTAAAATGTCCTGTAAGTTGACCAATGATCATTGGGAAGTGTTGGTGACTTTCATGGAAAAGCACCCACAGTTCGCAAGAGGGCAATTTTCAGGCCCGTCTGGAAAAATTGGCCAAAAAAAAATGTGGGAAGAATTGGCTGCAAGACTGAATTCGTTGGGCCATGGAGAAAAGACTACTGAAAAATGGCAAAAGGTAAGTTTTTGGTAGTTAAAAGTAAGTATAGCTATACCACTGTTATTATTGTGAGTATTGCATCAGCATTCCTGACCTTTTTGTATTTTTAGACATGGTCTGACATAAAATATGCAATTAAAAAGAAGGCTAGTACAAATAAGTCAAATTTATTCAAAACTGGAGGAGGACCTTGCACAGCCAAAAAGTTAACTGAATATGAAAAGCGGATTTTAGCCCTTTTGGGCAAAAGTTTTTTTGAGGGTGTTGGTGTTCCAGAATGTGGTGTAAAACAGGTCATAGTGTCGAAACAATAAGATTGTTTAGTTATTTTGATTTTTCAGCTTCCGAATTCTGGTTCTATGCAAGTTCCCTGTCATTCATCACCCTCAACATCAGTGTTCGAATCTTCAGTTCAAGTAATTGAGGTAGAAATGTGCAAGGCAAGTACAAAATAAATAGTAGTAAGTAGAAATAATAAATGAGTTCCCTTTTCTTTTATTAATTAAGACTTATCTTTAAACTTGACTTAATATTTTTTATTTTACAAAGTTTATAGGTATTACTATCTGGTTCTTTTCTAAGGGCATATAGGTCAAGGAATATATGGGGTGTTTATTGTTTATGTGGATAATCTGTTAAAACACACACTAACTTGTCTTAGGTCCCAGCAACAGAATTACAAATTGAGCCTGACCATTCAGAATTATTTACTCTACCCTTGGATACTACAACCTATGTTAATTATGATGAAAATCCAATAGATGTTACTCTTGGTGACCATACTTATATAAAAGCCACACCAAAGAAAAGGAAAAAAAAACATAACAGCAGAAGAAAGAGAAAATGCCTTTTGTGAGGAATCAGTCAATGAACTGAAGGAAATTAGAAAAGAGCTTCAAATATTAAACCAAAACATGAGTGAAATGAATACAACTTTTAAACAATTGGTAAAAATACTTGAAGAAAAAATGTAATAATTAAGTTTAATATGTTATTTTTTTATTCACTAATTGAACATTATGTTTAATGTACTTTATCAGTATTAGTTGTTTTGATTTGTTATTCATGTTAGTATACCAGGTGTCCAAGAGCACCCTGGACATAGGAGATTAACATGGGAAAACGATTTTGATTTTTTTGCGCCTGTACGGCTGATTTGATTGAAAAATCGTATTAATGAAAGTTGTAGTACCTATCACGGACTAGTTTTCTGTATTTTTTTCGGATCTCTAACTTGAGCCCTTTCGTCGTAAAACACGAACAAAAATGAGAAAATTTAAACTTTTGGCCTGCACTGTATAGGCGGTTGTCGGGCAACGGGTAAACAGATCATTGTTGCGGGTACGGTTGCTCGGCAACCGCTTATACAGTGCAGGTAAAAAGTTTAAATTTTCGCATTTTTGTTCGTGTTTTACGACGAAAGGGCTCAAGTTAGAGATCCGAAAAAAATACAGAAAACTAGTCCGTGATAGGTACTACAACTTTCATTAATACGATTTTTCAATCAAATCAGCCGTACAGGCGCAAAAAAATCAAAATCGTTTTCCCATGTTAATCTCCTATGTCCAGGGTGCTCTTGGACACCTGGTATAGGTATATGTAAGGATGTATTTTTCAATTTAATATAGATTTCCACAATGCCACAATATTATAAAACTGAACTACCATTTAGTTTTGGTATTCTCTACTCTATGCATAATCAAAACTTAAATTGGACTTAGCCTGATATTAAACATTTATTATAAAAATAAATAGAAACGAGTATTTACATCTAGCTACACTTTTGTTAACATTTTTGTCTACTTGAAAGATCCAAAAAAAAAAAAAAAAACTAGAAAACTAATTTCTAAAGTACAAATTAACGATTGTATCCCTCTTGATAATCCCTTGGTGCCCCCTTTCAGCAGGTGGCATAGCCGGGATTGGTAGTCTGTCTTGATCTTCAGGTGGGATTTGTATTTCAACAGGTAAAGGCATGTTATTGATGATACACATATTGTGCAATACAGCACATGCCATTACAATTTTTGCTGCAAATTGGGGTGAATATCTAGCAGTTCTTTCCTTTAAGACACATCGAAACCTGCCCACAAAGTGTTTTATCTAATATATTATCATATTTATTATTATCATTATTTTTTGTCACAAACCTCATTTTAAAAACACCAAAGGTTCTTTCTACAACATTTCTAGCTCGCATATGGGCTTGGTTAAATCTTGCCTGAGGGGTGCCTGCTGGGGGATTTAGGAAAGGGGTCATTAAATGTTTACTCAGAGGATAACCCGAATCTCCTATTAGCCAAGCTTGTTCGTCTTGTTCTAAGTTTGTTTCCATAAAATATTTTATTTGAGAATTGTTCCATATAAAAGAATCATGTGTTGCTCCTCCGTAATTTGAGTTTAAATTTATAAATTTCATTTGTGCATCAACTATAAATTGGCAATTAAGAGAATGGTACCCTGTAAATCAATGATAATTGTCAATAATAAACAACTTTGAATTAATTATAGATAAATTATCACCTTTGCGGTTAAAAAAATTATGTTCTTCATCTTGACCCGGTTTTAAGATAGCAATATGAGTACCATCTATACAGCCTATGGCCCCCGGAAAGCCGAACTTTTCCATAAAGTTTATTTTATTGTTATCTCTAGCTTCTCTCGTTATTGGGAATTTAATGAATTCATTGACCAAATAATGCGAAGATATTGCAAGGGTTACTTCATGAATTATAAAATGAATGATGGTTTGACTAATTCCAAAGTTATATTCTTCTCCCAAATTGCGCTGGTAGGCTCCAGTGGCATAAAATCTTAGAGCGACTAGAATTTTTCTTTCTATGGAAATCCCTCTCACTGTCGTTGGTGCGTTTAAATGTGGTGTAAGTAACGCAATTAATTGGCGAACCATATTTTTGTTCAAACGATATAGTTCTATAAATCTAGCATCGGGGAGTTTAAATGGATTGTAAGATTCCCTAATTTTACGTCGCAGTCGCAATAATTGGAGATTTTGTCGTCTTACATTATTTCGACGAATTAATCTAACAATTGGAAACATTTTCGCAAATTTTAATCGTTTTCTCTTTACAGACAGCTCATAAAAACTAAAAAATGATACAATAACTATTAATAACGATTCAAATTTAAAATTTCCCGTCGCCGTGAAAAATGAAAATTAAATCATCTGTCAAAATTATACTTCAAACGCACGTCAAAAGAGCAGCATTTGAACTATTTTTTTGTCGTTTGCCGCTTCCTACATATAGCAAATCGTTCGTCCATTCGAAAGCAGTTTACAATCAACTTTGGTCGAACCTTCGGGTTCGTATCGAGTTGTCGATACCAAATTGCATTCGCTTCGAATCGACCGTTCGCAATCCCACTGCTGTTCTCCACTGCACAACGAGAAAAACTAACTTAAAAGGTAATTAGTGTGCCAAGCCCTTGGTTCCATGCCAAGCGTTCTTCAAACAGAACTAATTGGCATAACTATAGCGGCAGAACAGATAGTCAGTAAAAACATCACTAACAAAAACGTGCACATTTACACGGATTGCAGACAAGCAGTACTAACCCTGTCCAGACCACGTCGCAGGTCAGAACTAGTACAACAATGCCACCGCACCCTCATTGAGGCGTCGTCAAGTAACGGGGTGAAAGTCAGTTGGATTAAACGGCATACTCACAACAAAGGTAATAAACATAATATACGACGGCTAATGTATTATCTATTGAAAAAAAAATGCTGTCAAATTTGAAAGAACCAGTCACGTTTGAAGTTTACGTGGAGACATTGACTGACATGACGCTAAATTACTCCGTCACGACCATCAAAAAAACTTGTAATAAAAAACTCAATAATATTTATGACTGATGAAATATTGCCAACCGACGGTAATGAAGAAGGTCATGACCTATCATTTCTAGAAAATGTCTCACCGCGTTCCCTCCCCGAGACCTCCATACCCATTTACACCTCCCCAGAAGAAAAAGAACATCCTCCAAAACCACCTCCAACTCCCGTTGACCTCGTCAATGACTGCTATGTGACCATCCTACCCAAAATTCCAGATAGTTTTAAAGAAATCAACCTTCCATATGTACGCGAAGCAGGAATTCGATGCACAATTGACACTTTGGCACCATTCTTCAGTTGCTACGACTATCCCAACAATTTAATCGAGTTTTGGTTCTTGGACTTTGTGGCAGATTGCATCTGGAAGTCCCAGGACGAATTTCGTTTCAGCGTTTCTCAGCAAAAGCAAATTCTGGAATGGTTGATGTGCTTTTTGAAAATTATGGGTCTAAGAGACATAACCAAAGAAATGGTGTTTGAAATAATTGAGGAGGCTGTAATAGTTGCGGATGAATATCTTCAAGCTGGAGGAAGTGAAGTTCCATCTCCTTATGAGTTATTTACTTTCGATTTTGATCAAAGTAACGTAACTCTATCAAGTCTGGACTCATCCAGTTTGATAACAGGGCTTAATATGAGAACTTCAAAACAATATATTGTGGTAGACTACAATGAAGTACAGCAAGTAAGTATGATGAAATGATCGCGTTAAACGAAGCAGTAGCTTAATGTTAAAGCCTTGTCATTTTGAAGCAAAATTAAGGACATACTGCTGTTAACTTTTTGCTGACATTAGTAAATTTGACTTTAATGCTCTGGAACTGTATACTATACAAGATCTCTCAAATTAAAATGGAAGCATGGGAATCTCGAAAACTATGATAGCAATCATAGTAAAATATGCCCTTTTAAAAATCCCAAGTAGTTCCAAAGATATTCGACAAAACGGAACTTTTCAAAGATCAGAAAAAATCACTGTTATCATCCCTTTCTTAACTTGGTATCATCAAATCCATTGTTGCATTTTTAAAAACCATCAAACGTTTGTTTTATCAGATAAGATGTAACTTATACCTATGCTATTTTGAATCATATTGTTATTCTCTAGATAGCATTCTATCTGTTCACACGCATCTGTTTCCTGTTTTAACAGTTTTCGTAGTCTATCGTCGTACTTATTGCGGTTTTAGAGATGAAACCACCTTTAACATGCAAAGCATTAAAGTCAAAGTTCAATATCTGCTCTCAATTATGCTTCATAAGGGCGAAATCCACTGTTTTCAAAATAACGATACTCTGTTTGATTTGATGAGATGAGCAGTTTATGTATTTTTTAAGGTTTATAAATTACCTACTAAACGCATCACAGCGGATTGCCTCTCTTCTACTGTTCAATCGGTTTCTGACCAAGGCATTTACATAGAGGATGAACAGAGACAAATATCAGTTGATACTAAAATATCAGAGGAAATCACCCCGGCTGACGCCTTTGAAGACAACGAACTCCAAGAAACTGTAGAGAAAAGGCTCGAGACAGACGATGTTTCTAACAACCAATCAATGGAAAGTGTTGGAGTATGGTATGTTTTACTTACATTAACTCTTAAACTTTATACAAATTTTTCTTCTTATATTTGCTGGAACAAATAATATGTACAGTCCTAAATTTGACTGTGAGGATCACGTTTATATCGTAGACCGTTAATCCGATCGAAAAAGCGGATAGAAGTAAGGATTATCGAGTACCGTATTTATCTTGTTTTACTCAATTTTGATGCGTATAGAAGAGCTTTAGGAAAATGATTAGTCAAGCAGAAGAGAACACATTCGTAATTGTTAGCAGGATCTCTAATAGTTACATATAACCCATTTTTTCATGGTAATTACTGCGGTCTTAAAGATATCTGATATCCAAAGTCTTTTTCAGAAAAAATATATGCATTTTACCGCATTTATTTCAGTTTTATAGAAACCCGCTTTACTTTACCAAACGATAAAAAGTCTGT
Organism: Ips typographus; assembly: GCF_016097725.1. Classification (NCBI taxonomy): domain Eukaryota; kingdom Metazoa; phylum Arthropoda; class Insecta; order Coleoptera; family Curculionidae; genus Ips; species Ips typographus. Next base: position 1,043,751 of record NC_138427.1, read on the forward strand.
TACTTTGAATTTGAGATCAAAACAGCAAGCAGTTAAAATAAAAAATTACAAGCTACAAATGAATGATGTGATGTCAATTCAATCCTCTTTACATCGAGCATCCATTATAATAATAAGGTCATCGCTATTTCAATCGGATAGAGCATTTCATTTAATTTTTAAGATCGACTAGTCAATCAAAATCGTCAATCTGCGTTGTTTATATTGATGAACATGCCAGTTTACCTAATCAACCTAAACAGGCGGATTTAGTTTGTTCGATATAAACGTAGTCTATGATACATTGGTTAGTTAAAAGAAGGGAAAATTGTTGCGACATATTTTCATGTTGTCTCCTAATGATTTCATGTTGCGATATAGTTTCATTGATCTGCTTAGACGGTACTTCTGCCTCTCTTCAAAATAACCACTTTTGGAGTGTATGTTTTACTGTTTGTCCAAGGAATCAGTTTATTTATTCCAGATACAACATAAACCGCTTGAGTCATATTAAAAGCTGTTTGTTGCCTATCTTTGTTTTTCATTTTTAAATACAATTATTCGGGTTGAGTGTGAGATGTCTGAGGAATGGCTGTATGATTGTATATGGGCGACCAACTTGCAAGATAAAAGGCTGGGCCACAAAACATTGTCTTTCTCTACTTAAGCCTATCGATCACCAGCCCACTAAGGTCTCGCCCTCAATCTTTTTCAACGACGCAATTTCTGACAGAGAGGGACAGATTGTTGTGCTATTTCTCCGGAATAGCAGCGTCTGGTACAGGATCAGTTTCTGAAGGATTTGCGGGACCAAGTTTTTTTTTCGATTTCGAAAGCATTTTGTACATCACAGTCTGCGGATTACAGCCATTCTCGTCTGCGGACCGGGTTTCCTATACGACCCACAAAGACAGAACTGTTATTATTATTTTCAATTTCGTTAAATAAAGTGCATAGGCACTCTGAAAGGATATTTCTCAAGAGAAGAGGCTGTCTCGCGTGGGTAACGGGACATATAGGAAATCCTGGCAACATGAAGGCTCCACCAGCCTTGAAACTTTAGAAGAAGCGCTCCAAGAGCCTGAACTTACTGTGAGTATAACTTTCAGTAACGTTAGGCAACTGCTATCGCCATAAGATAGGCTAAGGATCTAATACTTTGTCCATGTCTCAAAAGAACAAATCTTCTGCTTAATCTTAACAGAATCAAACTACAGATGATGACTGGTCTAATTACACGTCCCTCTGGTCACTATTATCTGACGTGGCACATGCATAAGCTGAGAATCCATGAGGCCCGGCTTGCAGAGGCTAAAACACCGAAGTACGTACTTCGCAATTGCCTTAGTTTTTCTCGATTTTATCACACTCACTTGGGGCGTTGAGGTCCAGAGAACTGCGGGAGCTACATCTGAACAGCATCGTGAAAATCATCAAACCATCGCATTTGCTGTAGCGCCATTCAGCGAGACGCGGCGGGTTTTGATTTTGACGCCTCTGCGTGCACTTGGGAATTTAACAATACGCAATCTGAATCAAAAACTACTGCCGTAAAGATCAAATTAATCTTCTAATCCGTGAGTCGGCCTATAAAAATCACAGTCCCGGTGAATTTTTCATTAATAGTAAAATCTGAATAAGCTGATTTGGTTGAAAATACGATCAGGCTAAAATTGAAAATTCAATAGAGTCTTTCCTTCCTTCCTTTCTGAACCGCCTCTATATGGGTGCATATTTTTGAAATGAGAACAGAACAGTATACAGAATGTGAGAGAAACCTGCTATTATCAGCTTCTTCTATCACATTTTATCAAAACTTTTCTTGAGAGTCTTGTTCCGTGCTCCCTGCTTTCAAGAATTAGGACCCAGGGGAGAATGGCTTCGGCTGTTTTTATGTGGCTTGCTTTTAATATGATGTCACGCTGAATTCTTCTGTATATTCGTGTAATCTTATATTCGATGTAGCGTTCTGATAAATTTTCCCAATTAATGACTTGTACTTGTAATCTATTCGACTTTGATGTAATGCTTCTAGTACTGTTTCATGTTCTACTTTTCAAGTTCTACTTGGAACAGTATTTATTTGTACTCAAATCAAAATGTCCAATAAAAGTCGATTTCATTTCTATATGAGAAATAGTATTATTAAAATACGCGACCATGTGAACTCGTGCATTACTGGTATGACAGTTTCAAAAATATACATAAGAAATCACTGGATCAGACTGGCTCATATCAGTTTTGAAGTTTTCCGCCATCTTTGTCTAGCCCATTGTTTTTAACGGTTCTCTCTTCTGATCCTCTGCATGTTTGTCGTCAGGGATTCTGGATCAGTAAAGCAAATCGCTTATAATACAAACTTACACTAAAATTACTTTTCATTTTTCAATAAATAATAAATAATAATCATTTCATCAATAATTTCCTTAGATACATGCAGTTAATAAACAAATACTTTTTTTATTTTTAGGTATACAATTCCTAGAAAAAAGACAGTATTATGCCCTAGCAGAATGATAATTGAACCTGTAACTGGAAGTGGAGACAGTGTTTTAATATCACCTGAAAAAGACCCTAATCCGCAAGAAATATTCAAAGCTTTTTATGACTACAACATCTGGATCTTAAAGAATGAGTACATAAATAATTCCAAAATTGGCTGGACTTCTTTAAGTAACAATCCCATTCAAGAACAGTCCAAAATAGCTTTCGATCGTTTGAAACAACCTTTAAAACTTAAAGATGATGGAAAGCTCCAGTTTGTAGAATCCTGTCTTTTAATGACAGTCCGGCAAATTGTTTTTGACTATTTCGACAGTGAATTTGCATTCCAACTTGCTAAGATTGCTTTAACCAATCCCCAGTTTCTGATCACCCAGGATATCAATGTAGCGTGGAACGTTCCCAAAGACTTTAAACAAGAACTGAAAAAACCTGCTCCCAAAAAACCCAAGAAAGAAAAAGTAAAAAAAGAAAAGACCAAAAAAGACAAAAAGGAGAAGAAAAAGTCTAAGTCAGACAAAAAATCCAGCAAAAAATCTAGTAAAAAGTCTGAAAAGAAAACTAGCAAAAAATCAAACAAATCAGACAAAGAAGGCAAGAAACCGAAAATGACTAAAGAGGAGAAAGAGGAATACGAAAAAAAGTTAAAAGAACAAAAGCAGTTAGAAGAAGAATTACGAATTCAATATGAAAACACCATGTTTATGTTTCCTTTGAATGACGCAGTGAATATCGAGTTTCTTGTAAAATTGTTTCCCAATTTCAAGCCAAAAAAAGCTAAAGGGAAGGGTGAAAAGGAAAAAGGTTCGAAAAGCAACAAATCATCAAAAAAGACCGGCAGTTCCAAAAAGTAAAAAATTAATTAATATCAGTTTAATATTTGAAATCTCATGTCGATTATATTAATTTATAATTATTACAAATAATTTCTATATTAAATAGGTACATATTTTTATATTTATTAATTCAATTGTATTCCAACAGAAGGAATCTTTTGTGGTTAAAACAAAATATTTATTTACTTAAAAACTGCGGATTCAAAAAATTTTTCCGCATGGGACTGCAGTTTACCGAACGTCGCGAAGCGGAGGTACTCTAACTTTGACACTTTTCTGTCACTTTACCAAGTATTTCACTTAATGCTGAATTGTCCTCTTTCATTGGGTGGAGAAATTTCCAACAACTTTACTTTTTTAGCTTTCTTATGCCGTTTTTACATACCTACTGAGATAATGGAGCATAACAAGATACGATCCATTGAAGTTCAGATCAGCTCTTTTGTGTCTGTAGACTTTTTTGCTAAAACTGATTCTTAGATTTTGGAGCAAAATTACCTTCTTTCTTTCTTGAAAATGAAATTTACTGCAAGTTACCTATTTGAATGCAAGATTCTTTTATTTTCAACAATTCTTCATTACATCCTTAAGATAGTAAAGGTATCGAAAAAGTCTTATAACTTGTCCAGTCATTATCTATGTACTACCTTGTTAAGTGTTAAAGAAATGACGGGGTAACACGAAATAACTAAAATCTATACAGGGTAACAAGAAATAACTCAAAGTCCTTTTTATATCACTCCTCCCTTCCTTAGGCCAATTTTGGGTGGTAGGAAAGGTGTAAGTATTCAAATACACAACTTTTTCTGGGGGTTCTTGCTGTATTCTATGCCTGCAGTTCCTCATTCGCTTCTCAACGTTGTAGAGAGGAGTCCCGAGTCTCCCAAGTCTTCTGGAGCTTGACCATTTTTTTTCCAAACTGGATTATGTAACCAGAACTGGTCACCAGTTTGGATTTCTTTGCACATAGCATCTGCCTGTTCGGCGATCAAAGTCACTCTTTTGTAGAACTTGTTTATGGATTTTTTAACAGGTACTCCCAATTGTACGTCTCGACGTGGATGTATGTCCAACGTTTTCTGTTTCCTGATGGTGTCACTTTTCAAAACTACTCTGCTACACGGAACTTCAGTTCCACGCACTTTTAGTTGTTTGCAGCTTTCCAGAAACAGTCTTCTTGATTACAGGGTTCTCAAGTCATTTCTTTGCAACAAAAGATTTCTGGATTTCAGACCCTGCTCGATCATATTCACATCAGTCTCGTCTCGACCTGACGTCATGGTGGTCGTCGACATCATCGGTTAGGTTTGGCACGAGAACTAAATGATTGAATTCATACTGTCGAAACTTGATTTTCGCTTCATGGATTCCCAAAACAAGCAATAAATCACCCCCGGCTGTTTCCAATATAAAAATTTCTTCCACAAACCTTGCCATTTACTATCAAGCTGGTGTTGTTCTGCTGAAGTCATTACCTTAATAACTGTAGGTGAAGCTTGATACAGATTTCCGGTCGGCGTTCGCTTCTGCACAACATTCTGGATGCGTATTCTTGAAACGAGGGAAGGGAGTTATCAAGAGAAAGGTCTGTAGAATGTGACAGGAACCAGCCAGTGTCAGCTTCTTCAGTCACATTCTATCAACACTTCTCTTGGGAATTCTGTTCCCTGCTTTCAAGAATTAGGCTCCTGCAGTCTTTCTTTTCCCTGATTCATCATTCCTTTTGATTTAGGGCACTGACACTGTTTATGTTCTTTTTCACCTCAGTTCCAGCATTCCAAAAATCGTGTAGACGGTTTTCTTGGTACCGGTATCTTAATGGATTTGCCTTCTCTTATTCAGACCGTCTCCAGTGCCGATACAACTCTGACCGGCTGATTGAGCGTTTAGAATTGTCATACCTGTTTCCATAATCAACGTACAGCTTTTTACTTGACGCACTCGTGCATATCCTTGTGAAACTTCCTTCACAGCTTCAAACTCCAGGGCGTAGGTGAGGGCATCATGTAGAGTGTAGAGTTTGGTATTTGGCTGGTCTTGCTATTTAATGTCTTGAGAGGCAGTTTTAGCCAAGTAAACTAAGCGGGCAATATCAGCTTCATATTGCTGCAAAGTTCCTTGGCTTCTCTGGCTTCTACTCGATAACTGGATCTCATAGACTTGCTCCGTTTGTTTCCAAATTTTTCATTTCTAAGTGCTGGATTAAGTCGAAGTTTTTATAGTGGATTTCAGCTCAGGTTTGCAAAACCTCCACGGCTTCCTTTCTAAGTGACAAAACTAAGGCTGTAGCTCTCGTCGTCCAGTTGTTTACATCAACTGTTTCTTATCAATCTGCCAAGAAGTCTTACGTCAAACACTGAAGGTTTAATATTTCATACAAATTTGGACTGGCAACTATTGTTGTAAGTGTGACGCTTCCTGTAATTTATCAACTTTCCTCGGAAATTCTGCACAGTTTTTTAACTCCGCCTATTTTTTTGACAACTTTTTCTTGAAAGGTGGCTTTCCGGGGTTAATCTCGCCTTTCAGTTACTAATCACACTAGCCAGCTTTTTCCAGTTCTTGATTCTTAAGTTGGTCTTTAATGCCATCAAACTTGGTCTTCACTTCATCTTTTCTAATTTAACTTCAAATTGACTTAGACTTATCTGGTTTGCTTTAATTTCCTCCAACTTGCTGTCCTGGTTTGCTATCATCTCTTCCAACTTGCTGTCCTGACTTACTTGGATTGCTTTAATTTCAACTTGGCTTGCTTTTAATTCCTCCATCATCCATTTTTCACTTACTAATCACAAAAGCTAGCTTTTTCCAGTTCTTGATTCTTAAGTTGGTCTTTAATGCCATCAAACTTGGTTTTGACTTCATCCCTTCTAATTTAACTTCAAATTGATCTTGACTTATCTGGTTTGCTTTAATTTCCTCCAACTTGCTGTCCTGGTTTGCTATCATCTCTTCCAACTTGCTGTCTTGACTTACTTGGCTTGCTTTTAATTCCTTCACCATACATTTTTCCACTTTGTAAACGGTAAAAGGGCATGTAGTTTTTGCTATCTTTCTGGATCTCCAATCTCACTTCTGTCACCAAATGAAGAGTTGCCAGCCATCATCAACTTAATTTTTTAAAGCAGATTTTGAAAGTGCTTTGTTTTCTGATACATCTGAACATCTGAAGAATAAAATGTCATACGGAAAAAACTGTGATTGTTACTTAAAAGTGTGAAAGTTGTAGTTAAAAAAAATAAATCGGAAAATTTGGTCTTTCCGCTTCAATCTTCGGAAAAACCTTTTTGGCACTTTTCGATTTAAGAAACTCTTTTATTGAACACAAAATTAAAAAGTAGGTATCACCTATTTTATTTATTTTACTTTTGACATTTTACAGCATACATACTACTTACATAAGAAAAACCTCTAAAATGTCTAATTTTACATTTCAACTGAAGTTCACACGAATAACACACACACCCGTAAGCTTCCGAGGAAGTCCAGGTGCAGGACCCTGTATAGCAAACTTTTGTTACGAAAGGAAGGAAATGGCAAACAGTCTTCTCCACAATACTTTATTATGACCTTAGATGGTAAGGTCTGCTCAACAAGTTTCGGTCACATAAATGACCATCTTCAGGAGCTTAAATCGGTCGATCAATGTGACTACTGTCTTTTTACAAGAGGAGAGACAGAGAGACCCATGTTATAACGAATTAGTGACTATAACATAGTTAAGTAGGTGAACAAAGCTCATTATGGAGAAAAAATTACTATAGCACATTAAATTAAAATTAAAACTTAAACTAGACCCATTTAGGGCTGGGTGAGACCCTAGGGGGAAAAAAAGGATCTTAAAACTCGTGCACCATCCACTGAAGAGGCGATCAAACAGGAAATCGTTTTCCTGTTTGATCTCCAGCCCTAAATGGGTCTAGTTTAAGTTTTAATTTTAATTTAATGTGCTATAGTAATTTTTTCTCCATAATGAGCTTTGTTCACCTACTTAACTATGTTATAGTCACTAATTCGTTATAACATGGGTCTCTCTGTCTCTCCCCTTGTAAAAAGACAGTAGTCACATTGATCGACCGATTTAAGCTCCTGAAGATGGTCATTTATGTGACCGAAACTTGTTGAGCAGACCTTACCATCTAAGGTCATAATAAAGTATTGTGGAGAAGACTGTTTGTCATTTCCTTCCTTTCGTACTCTTGCGACTCCACTGAAAGAATATGGACTACTACTTCTTTCTGAAAACTTTTGTTATTTTGTGATGCACTCAATGAATAAAAAAAATGTAAACATAGCAGGAAGGAGCAATAGCAAACAAAGTGGGTGACAGAAACAAGGGGGAGGGGGGGGAGTAATATGGCGGCCGTCAATACTTGTTAATCTTGTCCACTGTACAACTTAATTTAAATTTGCAAAACTCAACAACCACAAACAAACAAAACAAACTAACACTATACTACAACAAATACAAACAACAAATTTTTGCGGGTTTGAAACTCCAAACTTTCAATAACTTTGCGTCAATTCAACTGCGCAGTAGGCGAATGCGCAATCAAAGATGGTGGACTTCCGTCCCCCTCGCTTAATGCACAAACGGGTTATAATTTGTATTATTGTTACCTCCTGATACTTGTTCTTTTTACTCATTGGATGCACTATAAAACCCTAAAAAATGGCACATTTATCGTGGAACACCCTATACATACATATAAGTCGAGAACAAAGTAAGTAATAAAAAGTAATCAAAGTGGCTTTAGTGGTTTAAATTTGAGTTTCAGTGTTGTAAAGGGTTGAGTTTACAAGTCCTACATATCAAAAGAACCTGAGTAAAGTGTAACAATACTTTACTTACTGACTGCACAATCGAAAGGCAATAAAAATCCGGGCTATTCGTTCTACTGTAATAACCGTTGATGTCGATTCCATTCTACCCCATTTGATCATGATTCATATCTTACAATAAGAGCCGGTTTGGAAAACTTCCAGATATGAGCTGGAAATATAAAATCTGAATTGGCAAATTTCACATTCATATCCATAAACAATCCTAACGTTACAATGAATTTTTTTACCATTAATTTTGAATTTACATTTGGTAGATATTTTATTTAGAACCTTCACCGTCTAAATACACTGCTGGAAAAAATTAATGTACCACCTAAAATATTGCTCAACTTTGAATTCTCTTGATCCCTTTTTTAACTGAGATATTCGAATTTTAAGCTTCAATATACAAGATTTTCCTGACATGATGTCACAAAATATAAGAAAAAGTTTTTACAAACATACTTTCTTAAATGCCTTATTTTTAAGATTCAGGATGTCAAAGTTAAAAATAAAATGTTTTTTTCTGTTTGTTGCACTGGGAGCAATTTTTTGCAGGATTAGTTTTCTAGAAAACGCAGCATTTTTCGTGTAAATCGATGATTTTACATAAACCAATGGCGGAAGTTTTCGGATGACAATGTTTTTTTTTTGTGTATAAGTTTTACTAGTCACCTAAAAACTGAGTTCTTTTAGAAACTTTTTCTTCTTTCTAAAATTACTTCTGGAAGATTTTCTTAAAACCGACCATTTCTTAATAAAATGATATTTTATGAGCAAATAACACAATAGTTGTCCAACATATACGCATCTTTCGGTAAACACCAATAGGGCGTCAATGGAGCTGTTCCTAGATGTGGAGGAACGCCATTTGTACGTTCTAACTCATAAAGTTGAGTACAGATGTCACCAGATGTTGCACAACAGCTATCAGATCTAAGATTTTTATCATTGTTCTTTGGTTATCAACTCCTATAATCTGATGAGCCGTAATACGGCGAAACAGGTCAGAGGATTGGGATTGATAAACTAAAAACAAAACCTCACCATTTTTAACTTTAAAAAAGTTGAAAATTTTGAAATTGTTATTTATTTACTAACCGTTAATAACTAGTTAATAGACTTTATTTTGTTAAAGATTATTACAATTAATGTTTCTTACAGTGGAAGTGTAGCCAATTCATTAAAGTTACATGTTTTTTGGTCATAAAAAGACATTTTCTTCAAAAACGGTTGGTTTTTTTGACAAACTACTAAAAGTAATTTTTTATGTAAAACACTCTTGGACTTGAGAAAACGTTTTTTCAATAGCGTGGAAGTTAGGGACAAAAAAAAACTAATTAAGTAGCTAACTAACTAAGGTTAAGTAGACTCATTTTGATGTTAGATTGTAATTGCATTTGACAGTTGAAGATTACCACGTTAGTGAGGTGTAGCAACGCAATAGCAGTTCGTAAGTTCCAATAGTAAACCATAAGTAATTATAATTCAGTCAGTATGACAACACTGGTGCAACATTTTGGCCAATATACTTAGACTTTTTGGAGGTTTTCTGTCTCTGCCTAGCGCAAGCAATTACTATATTTCTCTGTCAGTTTTAGATTTACCACACCTGTATATTAAAGACTTCCTCTCCCAATCGGGCTTGTTTTAAAAATTGGCAACGTAGTCCCAACAATATGTCAGTGAGCAAAGTATAATAGACTTCTAAAACAAGCTTCCAAATAAAACAATATGGAAGATTTTACTTTACAAAAGATAATGATCTAAATTTTTCAACCTGAAGTGAAAGTGGGAGAAATTATAAAATATTTTTTCGAATTTCTCTGCTAAAATTGTCGGGCGGGCAATTTGTCATGAAGAAAATTGGGTCGACATCTCCATTTATAAGTGCTCGCAAATCAATATAAATCGGCTCACAATCCAACCCTAATTGCGCCAACGTTACTAATCTGAATCGAATGAGTTTTGAATCGCGTGAAAACTTACTCACTTTATCTTATTTTGAGTGCCAAAATGGCAATAGTTGGAAGAATCTGAATATGAATTTTAATAATATGTATTTGGAAATGTTTGTGTTAAGGTCAGTTTTGATGTATTTACATCAATTGGTTTAGAAATAATGATCTAGATTCTAGACACTTTCCGACACGGTTCATAAAATTATATGAGTTGCAATTGCAATTGATAAAGATTTACACAATACGTCAATATTTTGTCAATTTATTAGTTACCTTCCGGAACTATCTTTGGAATATTGATAAGTATGTTCTTAAAAGGGTCTCTTGATATTGGCCCTTCAATGAAATTTTCACTTAATCGCGGTCAATTGAACGACAATTGGCAAAAATCGATACATCGTATATTGTACATGACCAATTAGACAAATCAATGGTACTCTTCGTACAAATGCTCTAGCTTTATAATATAATGTTACAGTATGAAAGACGCAAATCCGCAGCACGCGCACACCGAACCAAGTTTTGTCTTTTTGACCGGAACGTACTGCTCCAAAAAACTGATCAATAACTCATCCAGAAAAAGTATCTGTAGCCTGAAACAAGTTGATATTGTGGACAAGCTGTAGTAATATGCCAGAAACACTAGACGTCCTGCCGCAGTGAAAAACCGTCTTGCCTACTTCATCCGCTCATGAATTATTTGCACGCATATAGATGGATTCGCCTTTGGTCACAAGCTGTGCTAATATAACGCCTAAATTGCCTATCGCAATTAAGCAATATTCGAACGTACGTATAAGTCACAAAACTGTTAAGCCTTACTGATAAAGACTGATCCTGGGACGAAAAACATTACTGCGTAAATTATGGTAAGTCCACATGTGCGTAAATTTTTGATGACACAAAAGTAAAATTGCCGTTGATTTTTAGCAGAACGTTTAAATGATTTTTTCTAATTTTGGCATATAAAGTGACACTTTTCAAAACTGATTAGAGTGACGAAACGTTTTACTTTATGTAACTAGTTACATAAAGTATCACTTTATGTAACTAGTTATGAAAAGTTCATTTCATCACTCCCTGTTTTTATGCATTTCCGTAGAAACATATGGGCGACATCCATCATAACATGTCGTTGTCACTGTTTATACAAGGTGCTATGAAAGTGAATATTTGTGTTAAATCACTTTAAAAGATGGTTTTTACCGCTTTTTGGTCAAAATTAGAAAAAATTATGTATGCAACACGTTTCGAAAATGTCTTATTGTGTAACTCATTCAAATTGTAGGACCTCGCTGCGCTCGCCCTACAAACATTCATTCGTTACACAAAATCGATCTTTTCGTAACTGGTTACATAAATAGCTATTTTCTAATTTTGGCATATAAAGGGACACTTTTCAAAACTGATTAGAGTGACAAAACGTTTTACTTTATGTAACTAGTTATGAAAAGTTCATTTCATCACTCCCTGTTTTTATGCATTTCCGTAGAAACATATGGGCGACATCCATCATAACATGTCGTTGTCACTGTTTATACAAGGTGCTATGAAAGTGAATATTTGTGTTAAATCACTTTAAAAGATGGTTTTTACCGCTTTTTGGTCAAAATTAGAAAAAATTATGTATGCAACACGTTTCGAAAATGTCTTATTGTGTAACTCATTCAAATTGTAGGACCTCGCTGCGCTCGCCCTACAAACATTCATTCGTTACACAAAATCGATCTTTTCGTAACTGGTTACATAAATAGCTATTTTCTAATTTTGGCATATAAAGGGACACTTTTCAAAACTGATTAGAGTGACAAAACGTTTTACTTTATGTAACTAGTTATGAAAAGTTCATTTCATCACTCCCTGTTTTTATGCATTTCCGTAGAAACATATGGGCGACATCCATCATAACATGTCGCTGTCACAGTTTATACAAGGTGCTATGAAAGTGAATATTTGTGTTAAATCACTTTAAAAGATGGTTTTTACCGCTTTTTGGTCAAAATTAGAAAAAATTATGTATGCAACACGTTTCGAAAATGTCTTATTGTGTAACTCATTCAAATTGTAGGACCTCGCTGCGCTCGCCCTACAAACATTCATTCGTTACACAAAATCGATCTTTTCGTAACTGGTTACATAAATAGCTATTTTCTAATTTTGGCATATAAAGGGACACTTTTCAAAACTGATTAGAGTGACAAAACGTTTTACTTTATGTAACTAGTTATGAAAAGTTCATTTCATCACTCCCTGTTTTTATGCATTTCCGTAGAAACATATGGGCGACATCCATCATAACATGTCGCTGTCACAGTTTGTACAAGGTGCTATGAAAGTGAATATTTGTGTTAAATCACTTTAAAAGATGGATCTCGCTGCGCTCGCCCTACAAGCATTCATTCGTTACACAAAATCGATCTTTTCGTAACTGGTTACATAAATAGCTATTTTTATTATGTGATTATTATTGTACAGATTTTGGCTAAATAAACTATATTATTATTATTATTAGAAATAGCAAATTGTTGTACGGGCCATCACCACGTAAATAGCTATTAGGATATGATTTTAAATGGCATAAGTTTGTTAATATAATTTTTTACGTTTTTGACCAATCATACGCTATAACCCAGAAAAAGTAAATTGAAAATATTATAACTTAAGTAATGCATTGTTATTTGTTCGGTCCGTAAAAAGAGCTAAATCCTCGAACTTTTGCTCTAGTAATAACACGAAAACTACTTCCTGAAATGAAAACATAACAAAAAAAGCTTTCTAGAAAATTAGGGAGCCAAGTTAGCAGATGACAGAGACCATTTTCGGAAAATAACCCGCTTTCGATGTAATATAGTAATATATATGCAACTAAAAACGGGAGAGGGGACTAATATATGTCACTATAAATTTTGTAGACATTTTCTGAGCTTGTATACTAAATATTCTAATTAGTTTAGTATAAAAGTAAAGTATTTGACATAGCATATTAGGTATAGGTATATTATTAAAATGTAAAGTTTATATTTTGTAATTTATTTTTAGATTTTTGGATTGTTACGTAAAAAACAAGGTTTTGTGCGTATAATCTTATAGTGCGTATTTTCTTTTGGGTTTTACCCTGTTTGCTTTATGACCTCTGAATTGGCTATCCTGCTCTCTATTTGGGTTGGTTGTCATCACACGGGTTTCTATATGCACTCTCTGAAAATGAATCACGTGAGGTTTTACGCTTTCCTTGGCGTGTGGAAGATGTCGGCTGTCATTTATGCCGTTTATTTGTCGTCTATCACCGATAACAACTAATAAAGCGTTTTCAGACCCTTGTTCGGGTTGATTGAATCATCAACAAACCAGTTCGCTTACTGGCCAAGTTTAAATAACCCATATTCGTTATAAGATTTCCGATTAATGCTCGGAGATCGCTGCTCATGTTCGAATTTGAAACGTCAAGTGATGGTTTTTCGATAAATACGATTTACCTTACTTCAACGTCAAACTCTGATTGCAAGCGCTCTGTGTTGATCCGAAAAATTTTAGGGATCGGATCTTGACACAGTACGGTTTTTATTTTAACTATTATAATAAAGTTTCTTTAGAGCTCATACTGCTTATTACTCTTTGTCGTTTGGCTGCTAGAGTGTTTACAGCCTTGTTGTTTGTGCAAAGATACTCCTGGATATATTTAGTTGCATTTTCCTGGTGTGAAGTATGCACTGTTAAGTTGATTGTTGTAATATGTAAATTCAAGTATTGAAAACTAGATTACATAAAAATATACTGTACACGTGTTAGGGAGTTATAAGCTTCATACCGAGAATAAAAAGATTGAAAGGGATTCGGCGTCCATTTCTTTCCATCTTTGGAGAACAAATTACAGTGGCACGCATAAATATATCCTCTCTAAGTCCAAATGTCACAAGTTTAGGTAGATGTTTGTATAGTGGTTTTTAATTTACGTTTCTTTTTCTTCTTGAAATAGGCTTTCAGCTTGTTTTTCCAGCTTTAAGGAGTTCCTTGCGACGTCGACATCTAGCTAGCCATCCACCTCTTTGGTGGTCTGCCTGGCGGTCTTCTAGAGTTTGGTTTTCCGTCCCTCGCAATTTTAGCAATTCTAATGTCTTCCATTCTGTTGATGTGTTGATTCCACTCTCGCCGTCTCTGTCTCGTCAATCTCACAATGTCCTGTATGTCGCAGATTCGTCTAATTTCTTGGTTGGGTATTCTGTCACGTAGCGTGTGTCCCGTGATACTTCGGAGCGTTCTCATCTCTGCCGTTCGGGTTATGCTCTTGGTTCTGCTGATGTCTACCGTGGTTTCTGTAGCATATGTGATTATTGGCCTTACGCATGATTTATACAGTGCGTTTTTTTTAACGCGCAACATAGGATTTTACGTGTTAAATTTTTAAGCTTATGTTGGACCATGTTATTTTGGAACTACAGGTATAAAACTTGGAAGATGTGTCTTCAGTACCATGAAGCTTAAGTAAGACCACCAATTCGGTCTAAAAAGTGTTTACAAATTAGCAAAAAGTCATCTTTTTTGGAACATATTTTATCTTTCCATATTCCCTGTATGTATGTTTACCTGCTATCTGCCCTGTCAGTATCAAAAACAACACCTACCATACATACAGGGAGTATAAATCTTTTCGAAAGAAGATGACTTTTTGCTAGTTTGTAAACACTTTTTAGACCGAATTGGTGGTTGTACTTAAGCTTCAGGGTACTAAAGACACACTTGTTAAGTTTTACACCTGTAGTTCCAAAATAACATGGTCTAACATGGGCTTAAAAATTTAACACGTGAAATCCTATGTTGCGCGTTAAAAAAAACGCACTGTATGTATATTCTGGTGTTTGCTTCTATTTTTAGGAACTGGTTTTTCTCGAAAGTTTTGTCTCTCAGAATGTCCTAAGGATAAACTGGAATTAACGAAAAAAATGCTATTGAATGGTACCCAAAACTACCCAAAACAGTTGCCCCCCAAGTTGTTCCTTGAAATGTGTGGATGTATGGATTAATAAGCTTTGAAAAGATTAATATTTTGTTCGATTTTCTGCCCATTATCAATTTTCAAGTGATAAATGACGTGAAATGATCTCTGAGCAATTCGAGAGAGATAAATCGAAAAACCCGGAAAACGCTCTGTAACCCTACAGCTTGGCAAGATTTCATTAACCTTCAACTACTACCAAGTTTCCTGTCAGTCTTTGAATTTGAACTTTTAGCGCGGATGTAATAATTAGGACAAATGAGCTAGCAGATAATTCTGCAAAAAAAGTGAAGCAGTGAAGCATAACAATGAGGTTATCATTCTTATTCCTCACGTGTTTCTGCTTACTGGATTTATCAGGCATGTAACTACTTCTGCTTGAAAGGAGATTGATAACCAACTGGCATACACATGATGTAACATATACTGGTTGTAATCTAAAAAAGGAGGAAAACAGATATGAACATCACAAATGGCCAGGAGCGGCCCAATTCTGATTTCCACAAGAAGATTTACATTTTGTTATGATCCTACTCAAAGAAGTAAAAAATGAAGAAAATTCTCTAGAAAAAATAAATTTTGTTTTACTCCACTGATATTACCTGCCTGATAAAGCCACTAACTTCTCTAATACACTTTTTTGAGAAATTGGTTACTAAATTTTTTCATCATTTTTCTTATTAATTATATCCGTGCTATACATTGTTCTTTGTTTAGCACTTTCTTGAGAATGATGAATGACGGTTGGCTATAGCGTCATAAGCAGAAACATGGGCTCTGTGTATCTCCGAAGTTCTTTTCTTCTGAAAGATCTTCGACTTTTTGGTTATAACTTATCACATTTATTTTTGCTGTTAAACCAACTCGTTAAGTGTTGGTCAAACCGTTTCCGGCCACAACTCTGCTCTGGCCTTTGGTTTTATTTTGCTGTTTGGAGCTTTTATTTGACTTCTCTCTTACTTGTCAATTGGCTTTATTGGTTTTAGAATTGTTATCATCTTTGTTTGTTTGAATATGCCTCAGATAATTTCTGTCAAACCGTCCGCGTCAAATCAACAATACATCATTATCTAAAAAGGGTAACCTGAGGAAAACTAGTTGCTCCCAGTACCAACAGAGACTTCTTTAGCTGTGGAGGCATAACCTCCAGGTAAAAGTGGGAAAGCGAGTAACAAGTTTAAACAATGTCATTTAGTCATGTCATTCATTCATTCATTTCACGATGTCATTGGAGTGTTTGAGATCAACTTCTAGAGGCTTAAAGATGATTCGCTGTGACACAGTGGGCAATAGACTCGTCCAGGAATGCTGGACTTTCCAAAACAAAATAGTAGAACAAAAGCAAGTAAATCAAGTGTTAATTGCGGCGCATATGAGGTTTGAGGGAAACAAGTGGGGTATGGTTTCCACAGGTTTTATTTATGAAATCAAGATAACAGTTACAATAATCTTACCCCCAGATCGCCAAGATGACGGAGGTCATGATGAGGGATGCTGGACTGATAAAGCGGTAAGGTTCACGGAGGGCGAACGCTTTATCGGGGATGAATGAACCCTAGACTCGTGTCCGAGGGCATTCACCGGGCCGGTAAAGTCGTTGTGGTACTAGCAAAGGGAGGTAAGTAGGTACGGCAACCTTTGCTGCATGCCCACACTATTTCCTTTGCTAGGGCTGATACTCGGGTGTGGCACTTGGTCACCTAATGTTCCACGTTTCGTTACACAAGAGGCGTACCCAAACTAACCCAGAGATCAGTCAGTGACCTCCCTCTGGGGAAGACCCCAGAGTTCGGTTATTTAGTCGAGCTACGGTGAATCTTTTATATTCGTCCGCGGCCTCATTATGCTAACCTTGCTGACTATGCTGGTTACTGGGTGTGCACCGTAACTACTAACACGGGTGTGACAACATGGTGGGACCTTCTGAGAGCCAAGTAACTGCCGAACCTTAAATATGATTAAGTAACAGACATGTAACAAGGCAATAAGTGGTCTAAATGCTGCTAGGCTGCTAGATGAACCATAAAGGCGCAGAGAAAAGCTGAAAAGTGTCGACAAACCAAAGAATTACTTGAAACCCTAGTGACGTTAAAGAAATCTCCGAGTAGTTGATGCCATTCAGTCGATGGGTTTAGAAAACTCTGAAAACCTGTAATCTAAACAGACATCGCATTTAATAGGTAATTATTATAGTTTCGAATGTCGATGTGAAACGGCGAAGGAAACAATATTTTAGAAAGTTTGGATTTTTGCTGAAGATTTCAAAAAGTATATTGAGCTATTCTCCACGAGGTTCTCTATGTATTTCCAACATATGATCACTGTAAATCACTCTGTAATGATACAATGTAAGTCTATCATTAGGGACTTAAAATAGCAAATTTAAGTTCTTTAATCTGTTACTTATTTAGATATACCATTTTTTTTGTAAAATAAACTAACAACTCACCATCTTCCATTGGCCTGTAACCATGTACTTCACAAAACGTGGTCGACTCTGCAAGTGGTGTTGATTCCCGCCTTGGACTAATGGCGCCATCTATGGTGAAAAACGTGGTCGATCGAGAAATCGGTCGCTGATTGGCCGTTCGCTTTTGACGTTCGCCATGACGTTGACACTTCGAACAGCGTTTTATTTCAGCGCGCACTCGTAACAACCACACCATACCAAACAAGGCCATTCCGAAACTGGACGCTGTCATGGCGGATGTTTGGCGGTCATGTCGCCTTTTCAATCTGTCATTATTGTCAAATGCCAGATATGGATTTCGGATGTTTGATTTTAAAACGAATAGAGGGATTTCCAGCTTAAGTAATTTTGTCTTACATAAAAAAGTAAGCGGTAGCGGTGATTTGGGTTTGTATTTTATAGAAAATCAACTTACACAAGAAAATAGTTTGATAATAACAGTTTCTAAAGGGTAAAGGACTCAAAAGGTCACAAGTGGTTTGTACACAAGACATTTTAATAAAAATAGTTTTCATCGGACTTCACAGCTCTTTATTAGTACAGCCCACCAATGTTATAGTAAATCGAGTAAAATATGTAAGTAATAGTGGGTTTCTGAGTCAACTCATCAAAAAAGCTTGGTAACCTTTGTTAAATTCATACAAAAATCATACTCAACAAACTTTTTATGAAAGTACAACCAAAAAAAAAACATTATGATTTTGACATCATAGCCGTAAGAAGTCTGACAATGCCAACCGGAAATATACAGCCGACATATGCAGCAACCAATATTCTAAACCCTGTTTTGGTCTCTTTTGCTCCTTTTTCCTATATCTACATTTTTTTATTTATAATTGAGTATATCAACTTGATCACAAACTAAATGTTGTGGAACATCTGTTACTTAGCAGATGTAATTTTGTCACCAGCCTCCTGTAGTTGTACATTGATCAGATCTTTTTGAGACATATTGTATAGGATATAATACCGGGCCATAGAATTAACATGAAAAAAACTTATGTTTTTCAAAAAAGGACAAAAAAGTTGACCCCGTAAATGTTTAGGTATTAGTTAAAATAGTTGGTCTTTATTGTTTGCTTTCTGGAAGATGGGATTACAGCGGAAAGTTGGCGAAAACACTACTGTAGAATCAATAAACAGAAGGCGTAATACCCCAATCATGGACAATCATCACAAACAATCGATAATTATCGGCCTATTAGCTTACTGCCCCACCCATACAAAGTACAAACCCCCACATCTGACAAAGGTTGTAACAAATAAACTTACAACCAGATCATTTGCCTATCAGCCCCCAGAACAGGCTTGCTTCCGTAAAGGTTATAGCACAATAAAACACATACAAACCGTCCGCACGATAATAGAAAAGTGCAACGAGTACGATGAACCACTACACCTCGCATTTGTTGACTATAACAAAGCGTTCGACTCAGTAGAATTGTGCTATTTTTAAGGCAATGAACAATAATGCCAGAATTGACTATCGCTACAAGCAGCTCCTCAAACCCATATACGATAATCTGACAATCTCCGTTAAAATCACGGAGGAAATAGAAACAAACCAAATTCAAATACAAATAGAAGTAAGACAAAGGGACACCATCTCCCCAAACCTGTTCACGCTTGCACTGGAAGATGTCTTTAAAGCTCTAAACAGGAATGAGAAAGACATCAAAATCGACGGCGAACATCTGAGTCATCTACGTTTTGCGGACGATATAGTGCTCTTTAGCCAGAATATAATGAAATTACAAGAGATGTTGGAAGAACTTCAGAGAGAATCCGCAAAAATAGGATTGACCATAAATTTAAGTAAAGCAAAAGTCATGACACCTGACAATATACAAGTGTATAGAACACCAAATCGTTGACAACGTAGAAGAATATGTATATTTGGGACATCAAATTAGGCAAAGAAAATCAAGCCGCTGAAATAAAATGTAAATTGTCACACGTTTTCAGAAATCAAAATATCTCAATTAATTTGAAAAGAAAGGTTTTCAATTCCTGCTTATTACCCGTGCTGACATATGAATGAAAACCATGACACTAACTGTTAAATCAGGTAACAAGCTTAGGACCACTCAAAGAGCCATAGAACAGCAGGACTCAGAGACCACTCACTAACGAGAGTATTAGACAAAGAACTAAAGTTGAGGACGTCATAACAAGCATAGCCCACCTGAAATGGAGCTGGGTAGGACACGTTGCTCGACAGGACGACCTGAGATGGACAAGAGGCATCATTCAATGGAGGCCTCAGGTACGTTGGCTCGATGATATTAAAAGCAAAGTGGGCAACAGATGGCATCAACTTGCACAAGACAAGGAAGCATGGAAAAATATACGGCAGAGCTCTTCAAGAGTGGACTGCAAAAAGTTGCGGAAAGAAAAAGGAAGAAGAGATTATCTGCTTTATTTAATACTTGGTACTGTCAGTATTTAGTATTGTCAGAAGTTCATCAGTTTATAGAAATTTTTCTGAAATGGTCAATATTGAAGCAAGCTTTGCCTGTATTAAGTAGTGTGTGTTGTATTGTATTTTGAAATCCTGCCAGGGATCTAATTCTTGAAAGCAGGGAACGGAAGTATCAAGAGAAGTGTTGATAGAATGTGACGAAAGAGTTGACAATGGCAGAATCCTGTCACATTCTGCATACCCTTCCTTTGACAACTCCTTTCCCTCGTTTCAAGAATATACATCAATAATACTGATCGAGTGAGTGCCGAATAAACCACCACTCAAAAATTAAAATGAGTTCTGATAGTTAAGTTGTTAAGTCAACTGCAAATATCTGTAACTTTGCTAGCTAGTCCTCAACATTTTGCATGCGAATCTTGTAACTCGCTAGGGGTCTTGGTGTACCTAATAATAACAATTTCACATGACACATGTCACCTTGATTTATATATTCATATAGATTGATTTATACCTATATCATACTTGAATAGTCTTAATAATTGGAAAAACATTTTCTTATTATTAAGACTATTCAAGTGTTTTAAAACGTATTACACGTATACAGAATAAAAGTTGGAAATCCCTCCACTATAAAAATATAAACAGAATTCTACCTGTCTCTGGCACACATCCACCTGAACAAATTGTCAATGTCTTTAGGGAACTTCACTCACTATGCGTCGATACGCTTCAGTTTTGAATGAGTTCGACCCATCACAAGATATTTTTCAACACGTGGAAACTACCATTCATCTATTCCTTGTTCTATACATATATATTTATTCTTAGTGGAAATACATGGAGTATTTCCAAGATAATATGAAAATGTCAGTCAGAATAAGACTGGGACGTGACGTTGCCTTACGGATAGATTAATCTTGGCCAAGTTTGTCTGAAGTTCAGGCTGAATGTTTTTTGTTTATGTCGATGTCGGGATAATCCGCGCCGGGGCCTCTCGTAGATAAATACATTTTGACAAGAGAGAGAGTTGTTTAATAAGAAGAAACCGAGGAATTTCAATTCAAACGTACAGATTTACTAGACAATCTAGGGTTTAAACCACAAATTAGGTATTTGATCCGCGTAAGGGTCAGTTGTATAAGTCTAGTAT
The DNA here is from genome assembly GCF_016097725.1 of Ips typographus. Classification (NCBI taxonomy): domain Eukaryota; kingdom Metazoa; phylum Arthropoda; class Insecta; order Coleoptera; family Curculionidae; genus Ips; species Ips typographus. The sequence continues at coordinate 1,064,891 of NC_138427.1, forward strand.
AACCTTAATCTGGTGTTTAACTACAAAATGAGGGGACTCTTACAATTCTATTACTTTCATAACATGTAAGAAAAAAGACAAAAAGTATAGTCTCAAAAGTGTTCAGTTAGTGTTAAGTTGGTAATTTTGATAAGCAAACAAAACTACTGAATATGTGTATTGCTTTAATAAATTTTAATATCATTGAAACAGAACGGCAAAAATTTTGGGCAATGGGGAACAACAGGATGAAAATTAAATATTTTTGATTATGATTCGGTTAAATTATGACAGTAACATTTCACAGCACAGGTGCAAAAAATAAAAATCCATTTCCTCCGTGCTCTTCGACATCTGATATATGCTACAAACCTTCTGGAAAGTAACTTGTAATGTCTGCCAAATTAATAGGTTCGTTTCTTAAATAGATTGTACCAATTAACTAATTACTACTTTCAGATTGAATAATAAATTAATCAGGTAAATAAAATTTTCGGAACATAATAACTGAATTTTTAATAATCGTTTCAGGTAAATGGTGGACATTTTTAGGTGTTGTATTTTAATTAATTATATTGGTAATTAGCTCTTGCATTTAATAAGCTGGACATCCACAATACCAATTTAATTGCTAGAAGACTTATTTTACAAGCATCATTTTATACAGGATATTCCAAATGTTCCAAAACTACCTTGTTCTGTAATGTATAACACGTAAAACACAATTGTTAATTAATAAAAAATGTTCTTCTAAGTTAGCAAAGTACTGAATACCCTTAAAACACAACTGAATAGTAAGAATAAATAAAACTCCGGGACCTTAATTTAGATGCCAACGGTTGATTTATTATTTCTGATTAATGATATACAACAACTGATCCTGAAACTTAACGCTCCATGTGCCAATAGTAACTGATGGATTTTTCACTACGATTTTTTTTTAATGGATCCAGACTGTATTATTACTTTACATTACAAATATTTTTAACTTCTTAATATCGTATAGTTATACACATTTATATTCAAATAAAATCGACACTAAACTTTCTAAAATATATGTAAACGTAACTTTATCAGGGTTGACAAGAGAAGTCCATTAATCAGAAGAGAAGTCTAGTGTATTAAAAAACCAGTTAATGGGAAACTGAATTTATTTTTTCACGTGTTCAGAAATGCCGTTTTTTGCTTTTTTCAAATAAGCTGCTCACCACGTCATCCGAGACAGTGAATTTTTTTACAAAACGACTACTTTTTGTGCGGTTTATGCTGTCACGGGGTTTGATTTATGTTTTTTTTTTTGAGGGGAAAAATTTGGACTTTTTAAAGCACTATAACTTACTATACTCTACAACTAAGCAAAACTTGTTTTCTTCAGTTTTAACATAAATCAGTGTTGTTTAGGTAAATCTACCGGGACGTTTTTGAGCGTTTCCCAGTTCATTTCAGTCCTCATATAACTCACAATTAAGCCATGGCAGCAACTTTTTTTTCTACTCGCGTGCAGAATTTGATACTTTTTCGCACGCATATGAGTGCAGAAAGTTAGTCTCTATTTTACGTACTAGTGCAGAAAAAAAGTTTTTTCAGCACTCATTTTTTAATTCAAGTTCAGTGCAACCTGCTACCCAATATGCGTCATGTGACTTACCTACGTCGTCAGTGATGTTATGAATTTATCACGGTCAATCAACTTGTCCCTGAAACTCATTAATCCTGGCAAATTTTGAAAGAATTCTATTGAACATTTATTTATGAAACTTCTTAGTAACACTGTATATTAGGTGTAACAACAAACTGTATTTCCACAACTCGTTTACTACTGAACTATCCGTCTCCTCGGTCCATTTATGTACGTGCGGTTCTTGCTTCTTGAAGCTTCCAGAATATCTAGAACGTCCTTCTGTAACGACCACTAAACGTTTATGATGTCGCGAACTTTCTAGCCAACGTTTCCTTAATGATACCGGGACGTGTCCATAATAGATGTTTGGGGTATTTTACATGGGATCATATGAGTAACTCTCTTATTTTTAGACCTAGAGGGTTGTGATACTTCGAATTAGGGGGGCCAAGTTGTGAACTTTTTCCCTAAATTCAGTGATATCCTATATAGTGGCCCCTAGTTTTTCCCTAACTTTCAGGAAATATTTATCTGGTTATGTGGCCTTTGTAACACTGCCCCCCTCTTTAAATGCTACTCGTCCCGGATAGCGTCATTTTGAAGGATCCAAGATGGTGGATTTTTTCCTCTATAGGGACTTCTCTCCACTAGTCTCTCCACATGAACTATTTTCGGTTTAGATCTTGGTGACAGTTGAATTCGGAACACTAGGTAGTTCATTTTCTTCACTATTTGGTATGGTCCTTCCCAGGGTCGTTGCCATCTTTGACTTATTTCCTTGCTCTTCCTGGGTTGAAACAACCACACAACATTACCTTCCTTATAATTGCCATCAGATGTTCTGTGGCCCAGTCTCATCTTCATCCGGTCGTTGGATAGTTGAAACTTTTCTCTCTCAAGTTCATGAATTGTGCTTGATCCCTTCTTTAACGAACATTGGTTACACCGAAATATGAAAGTTATCCGGACTTATAAGCCGTGGTCCAATGGACTTTCTTCCTGACGTTTCGTCCTCATTATCAAAGGCGCTAACGTAACGGTCGAAGTGCTCTTCCGTACCTCTTGACGATGACTGATTGGTTACACTGTTTACACCATTCCTCAACGTCCTTTCTGAAGTTAATCCAGTTATCATATTCTAGCCAAAATCTGGTTTACTCCAAATTGTTCTCCTCCGCGACTGATGATGATGTAGTTCTCGCAGCACATTTCGTTGTAGTATTCGCCCAGTGTGCGCACCTACTCGTGATAGAGAGATTTCTAGATCTAACTGGTATGATTAAATTCCTTCTTTGTTCTCTAATGCTTGTACACGTTTTTACCACCAGTTTTTACCATCAGGTTCCTTCAGCTGAGGTTTCACAATCGCAGTCACATATGTTTTTTCTTTGCTATTATGCATGTTCGGGGATGGTCTCTCCCCAGTCCGATCCCATCTCAAGTCTTCTGATATGTCGCTTGTTTATCCAAGGTTCTTGTATCAAGACACAATCCATATCGTGCGGTTGAATGTATTTATGTAGGGCAGCCGTGGCAGCTTTACAGTGATGGAGGTTGATCTGAAGGACGAACGTTCTCCTGTTTTTATGCTTCTGGGACGCGTTCTGCAGTCCCTTCCGCTGGCGGTTCCATTTCCATCTCTTCGCAATCTTTAACCACTATTATTTCGGGCTCCAGAGCTGCCCTAGTCATTTTCCTGGCCAGAGTTTCTAATCTGACCTAGAGTTTTTTGGTCCATGGGGAAAGTTGTTTGTTGCCTCTTCTCATCGGGTTTCAAGCTAATAACGGCCGAGGCTTCAATTTGGGATTCTGGTTTGCCAGTCGGCGTTTGATGACGCTAAGTTTTGCACCAGTCCAGGGTTTGGTTTCAGCAATGATCATTTGCAGCCAAGCCTTGAAAGGCTGATCTGCGGAGGACGCTACCAGGTACCTCCCTACGTTTTTTGTACCCTAATAAAGCACGGGTAGGCTAACCTAAAAAGCTAAGGATTGCTTGCTGTTCGCTTCTTCTAGATATTGAATAACCGGCTGGTATAATAGCTTCCAGGATATCCTTGACAGCCTGCTTCAACCGTCTTTTTTTCCGGTTTTGTCCCGGGTGTACTGCCTACGGAACCAGGACGCTTGCTGCTTCCTCTTCCCTTGGGCAGTCCACTCTTCGTTCCACTAGGTTCAGGATGGGGTCCGCTGGGCTTTACAAACCCTGTGGTGTTTTAGTTGCCTTCTTCACTTTTTCAGCTATTCCGGCAACTTTTTGCTGCTGCTTTCAAGGTTTCCTCCAAGCAGCACCTAAAAGGACCTCACATTGACAAAAACACCAACAATTTCTACTCACTGCTAAAATTTAGGGCAAAAACTCAAAAAATGAGATTTTTTGACTTTCCAGAGCTTATGCCAAGTTTCCGAGAGCTGTCAATGTTCGTTTCCCACTATTTGGGACCCAAGAAACTTAAAAAATACGTTTTGTCGATGGGACCAAACCTGACCCAAATTTTTGTTACATAGTGAATTTAGTAAATGCACTGAAGATTTAGGAGTTATAAAAATGTCATCACTCTTAAATACCAAAAAATAAAACTTAGGAGCTTTTGATAGAAAGATGACGATATTTTCTTTTGAAAACAGAACCGTTGGCAGGCGGAACGCATATTAGGTTTACTAACTATTATAATCTAAGCGAGCCAGGCAAAAAGTATAAAAACTTTTCCCATTAATCAGGCTCAAAGAAAAAGTACCCTTTCTCGAAACTGTAAGACCTCTTAATATGACGCATAAATCTAATTCAAAATTTCTTTCGGTGACCTCTTTTAACCATTAAGAAAATAAATCGCATGCTGCACGTTCTATACGTTATAAAATTAATTTGACATAAATATTGTTGCAAAACGAACTCTTAATTTATAAGTTAGCAGTAATTTAATTATTTATTTGGTGTTATCCCGTATAGTCTCTCTCTATTTTGTGCTACTTCGTACATGTATTAGACAGCTAAGCATAAAGTTTAAATTTAGTTTTAAGAAAAGTATTGCAGCTGTCTGTAAATGTCTATATTGCCAACCCTTATAAGTATCCCAAAAACGTTCTTAAAAAGTTGACAGACCTCCCTAAAAGTTACCAGATTTTTATTGGGCTTTGTGAAGTTTTGGTTTAATTCTACTATTTTATATTTTGCAAATCAAATTAAAATGCCAATATTAAAAAACGAAGAAAACGATTTCAAACAAAACGAACAAAATTTTGTCATTGGGTTTGTAAAACATTTTTAGAATAGTCACATCCGACAAATTTTAACCCATGTACCTATAAAATGTACTCTAAATTATTTAGAACTGTATTGCTTTTGAGCATGTTTTTTTACTTTTATAGCTTTATAGAGTCGTATTTGACAGTTTTGACATTTAGAACTACCTCCAAAGAAAACAGATGGACTGGTAAAAAATCTGATCAAAGCTAAAATCGAAACGATCCAGCGGAAGACCATGAGTTTCAAAAATGAAGAACCAAGATGGCATTGTAATCAGCAACCGAAATAATTGCTATAGTCGAGGACTTTTACAAAACTGTATGCCCAAAGAAACCAAGAAGAAAATCGGTACGGTAGAAGAAAATTAAGAATGTGGGATCGGAGGAGGTTTACGAAATAGATAATGAAGAACTGCTGGCAGCACTACATAACATGAAGAACAGAAAAAGCCCAGAAGAGGATTAAATTACCGACAAAATGGGGGGCGAGGTACTGCTGGAAAAGGTGGCTTCCACCCGGTGGAACGTACTCACTTTCCAGCCGGGTAAATGTCACTTTCCACCCGGGTGAATGTCAATATGCGTTTTGTCATATCTGGGCTTACTTTTTATAGTTAAGAGACTGTGCCACCATCTCTGCAACAGCTCGCAGCTCAGGTGATGATGAGTAACATCTGCGTCTTCAGAAATCTCCATGTTAAAAGCACTTTAACAAAATATTAAAGACGGAATAGCACAATAATGACGTTGTCAAGATTGTAAACAAATCAACCAGTCGTTTATTATGGTTGAAGTCATAACTACTCGTACACCTATACTACCTTATTTTTAGAGACCATTAGTAATCAATATTTCAACTGAATGATTTATTAAGTGCGATGAGATTTTGATAAATGGTTGAAAATAAAATAGTATACAAATCACGGTAGAAAGTTTAATTTCTGTCTCGAGATAATGTTCACCTCGACTTCGTCTCGCCAAACTACCCAATCTCTCGACAGAAATCAAACACTTTCCACCTGAGTATGTAATATACTATTCCCGTGCGTGCGTGACAGTCATGCGAGAATGGGAAAAACTATTTCGGACGTGTAATTAACTATACTTTTCATTATCAGACTCTGTCTCATTATCTTCTAAGTATATATCTCTCGTTATCTATATCTGGGATACAAGATCAAGCTGGGTAAAGAAAATAAACATTCCGAGCCTCAAGAAGAGTAATCATCTCATCGGCAACTTTTGGCAAATTAGTATTCGTACTTAAATCCCATATAACATCGTACATGAATTCCCTATAAACTTCAACGGGAAACTATTGAAATCCTATGTATTGCCAGTGCTCACAAACGGACTCGAGACTATGGTTATGACCCGCAAATCCCCTGACAAATTACAAACTACATAAAGAGCAATGGAGAGGACCATGCTCGGAATATCTCTGAGAGACAGAGTTCAAAATGATGAAATATGTAGAAACACTGGGATAATGAATGTGATGACACTCCTGGCAAGAATGAAATGTTGAAGACATGACCAACAGAGGTAGCATAGGACCTTGGTTTGGCTTTCGAAAAGACCAAACAAAGCGGGAGCAGACCACAGAAGCAATGGCGGGACGATATCCGGAATATCGTAAGAAGTAACTGGATTCAGATTGCTGGGAACAGAAAGACGTGTAAAAAATTGAAATAGGCCTACATCCAGGAGTAGATCAACACCGGCTGAAGAAGAAGAAAAATAATAAAACTGCTCTTAGGCACTTATATTTTACTTTAGTAAATGTCAACAACTATTAAATTTAAATTTGCTTTTTTGCTCGTTCAATATTTGAAGGTGATACAACAGTTACATTTTTATTTTTTGTCGGTTAGAAGACCACGATACTAAATAATGAAATTTTCTTTCAGGGGGTGGTAATGTAAATGTTTACTAAATGTTTGAAATTTTTAAGGACGGTACTAAGTTACTAGATACAGCTTTACAGGTCAGAGTTGCAAAGTTTAATTGTAAGTTACAAAATTAGAAATTTAATGAATCTAATTCATTCTAATTTAAGATCGTGATAAGAGCAATAATTTCTTAAATAAACCTCTCAGCGTGCCATCTGATTAAAATCTCTCCCTCAACGTTTTAATGAAGACTGGAACACAGCTGTATCCTAAAGTTGGAAGTTTTCAGGGTCGCAGTCAAATCTAATCCAGAAAACAAGGCCCAAAAATGAGATATTATGCACATAGGAACAGACAGAGAGAAATAGAACCACTGTATTTTAATGAACCATTATATTTTTGTGTAACATTCTAATAACAAAAATCGTACGTGTTGTTTGAAAATGTTTGTGACTGTGGTGTGTGATCTCAGACAAATTGTGTTCTAATTTGTCTGAGATCAGTAAAGCTGTTACTGTTCGTGATGCTTACACTATTTTTTGTACGAGTTCATCAGTCAAAATTATCCTAATTATTAAATAAAATTAAAATATTCTAACAAATTTCCTTTAATCCTGTATGTTACTTCCCGTTTAGTTGAACGGTAAGTACATCAGGTATTTACTAGAAACTAGTCCTTAAGTAATCACACAAAATTAGATAAGTCAAAATAAGTACAAAAATAAAAGTTAATTCCACGTTAACTCAATATTATGGTCATAAGTAACCCTGTTTTGTTGACCTACAATATAGTATTACTTTTAAAAATAATAGCTAAAAATACTAGCGAAACAGGCTCTTCAATTAAGCAGTAAACTTGAAGGGCCAGACAAACTTAAATAATTAAACTCTTAAACTTTCTCATATAAAGCCGAAATTAATTGGAGCTATTTGATCCAAAATTGTACAGAAGCGATTTTCGTTTATTAAAACTCAACTCAAGCCGGCAAGAGCGCCGAAAATGCAAAGGAGATTCGGTCAGTTTTAACATAATTAAATGTTTTGCTTGTTTCCGTTCCCTCCTTTTCGCATTGATTTTCAGTTTAATTAGTGTACTACTTTTGGCTCAAATTGTATCAAAATTAGACGTGCAGACATTATTAGTGTCCAAATCCAAAACCAATCACTCTAAATAATAAATTACTTTTTTTATTGAAAAACGAAACGAGAACATGCTGTGTTGTGCTTGCAAACTCCTCTAATTTTTAAACAGGAAACTTTACAATGCAGTAAAATAGCAGAATAGAAATGGCTTTGAAATTATACTGTCTAATAAATGTTTTATTTTATTGTATTTTGTGTTAATGTTTATTTTTATTATTCTTTACGGTTGAGTGGGGTATTTTTATAAGCTTTGCTTTTTACATACGATTAGCAAAGAAAAAACACAAACTTAAATCTGGGTATATTCTTGATAGGCCTTTTCCTCCCAGTTTCTTTATCAAAGAAAAAATATATTTAAATCCTTCATGCAATCCTAAATTTATCGGTAAATGACTATACGCATGAGACATAATTAGAGTACGGTTTAAAAAATACTAATACTATTAAAACGAATAGGTACTTACCAAATAAAGCTTAAAATGCATATTGCTTTCCCTTATAATATATAATATGAAAAACCCAGTCTAGTTTCTGGTAAATCCCTGCTGTACTTACCGTTCAGCTGAACGGGAAGTAACATACAGAATAAAAGGAAATTTGTTAGAATATTTTCATTTTTTTTAATAATTAGATGATTTTGATAAAGTCGTTCAAAAAATAGTGTAAGCATCACTAACAGTAACAGCTTTTCGCTTCGCTCACCCTCCAAACTTTGTCATCGATCAGTAAAGCTTACTTACTGTTCTTGATACTTAATATACTATATTCCCTCTTCGATTTTCAAACGTTTTAAAACATCATTACTAACAGTTGTGGAAAGCATTTTTTTCACACTCGATTACTTCGCCGAAGTAGCGGAGTTTTTGCGTCGTTCGGCCAACTGCAATGGCGTGCGGAAATGTGTGCTTTCCTCACTTATTAATAAAAGTATCCGTATCAAGTGCGTAAAGTATTACATTCCGGCACGCGATTGTCGCTTACACGAACGATAAAAAAATATTTCTTCCGCATGTGTTAGAAACAAATTTTCTCTTATCACCGTTACGGAAAATATCGGAGGTAGCAAATTTAAATTTACAGCAGCAATGTGAATCTGGTAGTTCGTTATCTGACGATTAAACCTATATAAACGTTGTTATTAATAAGAATCGTCATTTTTTCACAAAAACTCTTTAGTTTAGCTTGTTTTCACTCTAACAAGAAAACTCCAGTTGTGACAAGAATCAGATCCCCCCCGCAAACGTTATTCAGTTTAAAAATCCTCGCGACACAAACTGGGTAGGATATTCGAGATTTCTAGATAGGATCTGCTAAGGTGGAGGTGCAGGTGGAGGGTGGAAAACCTAGAAGAAACCGCACAACTGATAATCAAAGCCATTACGGCTTATTAGAACAATTATCTAAAGAAAATCTAGGAACAGAAGAGAGCTGAAGAGAACTGAAGAGCCTTTTTAATAAAGCCAAAGTCAAAAATGACTGGGACCAGTACAAGTAAAAGCTTACAGAGTACAACAAAGAGATACGAAAAGCTAAAACGTACTCAAGGAAGAAGTTCTTCGAAAGGGTAACCGACATCCCAACTTATGCAGGAATACAAAAAGTTCTTCCAAGTAAGGTCGAGCTTCTCAAAACAACAACACTTACACAAAAACAGCTGAGGAAAGTTTAAACCTGCTCATGAAAGCACATTTTCCTACAGTAACCCAAATTATTGACACTCCTGACCGACCATCTGAATTGACCAAAAAGACAAGAGTAGGAAATAGCCAAAGAAATAGTGACACTTGCAAAGGTCAGATGGGCTATTAACCAATTTCAATCATTCAAATCTCCAAGCATGGATGGAATAAACCCTATCCTGCTGCAAAAAGATCAAAAAACCTTAGTTCCACACCTTTGCTGAATATTCAAGGGATGTCTAGCCTGGAAATTTGTGCCAAATTTGTGGCAACAAGTAAGGGTTTTGTCCATCTCCAAAAGATGAGCAGGACGTCAAACCATCATACAGACCAATAAGCCTATCTTCTTTTTTGCTTAATAAATCGCTGGAGAGGCTAGTAGATAGGTATATCAGGGACATCTTACAGGTTTTTCCTCTTAGTGACAATATGCGTATCAACCAGGAAAATCCACTGACCTGGCGCTGGATGATTTAAATAGGCTGGTCTCAAAATCCGTAGAGGTCAAGAAGACTGCTATAGCCACTTTTATGAACGGCCTTCAACCATACCTCAAGTGATTCTATTGCAGGAGCTCTAGACAGGAGATGAGCTCCTGAGGCAATTTGCAAATGGATAGAATCCAGTCTACAAAACAGTACAATAATAACAACCTTAGGAGAAACCACTGTGGGGGCGTTAGTGAAGGGGGGAGTCCTATCACCATTAATATGGGCCATACTGGTGGACGATCTGCTAAAAACGCTGTCGGCAAGAGGCTTCTATTGTCTAGGATTCGCAGACAATGTAACGATTGTAAGTCGATGCAAATTTGCTAGTAGTATCTTTCAGAGAGAAGCCAAATGGCACTCAAAATAGTGGAGAATTGGTGCAAATGCGGAAAGCTATCAATTAACCCAAATAAGATGGTGGTTGTTCCAATTACTAGAAAAAGGGTTCACACAGGGCTGAAACCGTTACTGATTACTATACTTTCCTAGCATGGGTACGCGGGCATGAAATCAACATTATGAATTTTCCGATAAAGCAGCTTGTGAAAGCTTATCTAGGCAAATGATAGGACCAGAACCCTTCTGTGGGGTAGCAAAGCCTATTGTCAAAACAGTGATTAAGAAAAAGCTAGTTCCAAAGATGGCGAATCAGCATTAAAGAACACAGACAGGCCAAAGAATTTCTCAAAGGCCTGTCAGCCAAACTATCAGCGGATCTGACTGATCAGGATCAGGGGTGGCAGAAAACAACAAATTCAGCACATAAAAAATGGATTCAGTCACTTGTCGTATAAATAACTATTAAGTTGATGTACAAATATTTGTAAAAAGATATAAAATATGCCAATTTGCTCTACAAAAACTATACTTTCCTACTCCCTATAAAAATTTATAATAGTTAGGACCATACCCACTGCAGCGCTGTACACCTAATTTTTCAACAATTGGTTAGCATGGTAGTTACTATTATACATATAGTAAGTGTTATGTGAAGGTAGTTTCCAGCAGCAGAAGATAAAACAAAATGCAGGATTTTTTGTAGATAAGCTGTCCTATTTGTAATACCCAGATAATATAACGCGAAAATTAGTTCGCTTTTTAATTCCTGTAAAATACTTTAATTTACAAGTAGAAATACAAGTTTGCAATGCAGAAAACTGACAGAAAGTAATAAAGCGAATAGTGGCGCATTGAATAAATGAAGTATTTTGTGGGCTTCAAAAACTTTTATGATAATTAAAAACTTGAGAAATTAAACCCGCTGTTTTACAACTAAGAAAAGATGAATCCGAGCGCAATAATTAATTTGCGCTTTATATGCTTTAGACTAGAATTAGGAAATTTCTTGAAATCTGTAAGTGAATTTCCTGTACGGCGCTAACGGTTCGTAATCTCTTTACATTTATCTTGATATCATCAGCGAATAATTATTTTCGAATGAAATCCTTCCAGGCATTTGTTAATTATAATTAAAGTAATGGGATTACTATTATGTATATTTCAACAACTTTGTACTGAATGGGTTAGACTACTCACTCACTACAGTAGGTACTTCAGTAATATGCAAACTAATGCAAATAAGTGAAAATCAAGACAAATGCTAAATAATTAAGCCAAAATCAGATAAGTTGCTAATGAAATAATTGAATCGTAACAAGATATACATAGAATTCGTGGAGGAATAATTGTGGAATTGTAGTAGGGTTTTTTTGGTAGCTGAATTAATTATTGAACAGAGTGTTTTGAAGTGTAAATAAATTTATTGATTGTTTAGTTAAATTGACTTTGTGTAAACCCAAGGGAAAACCGTAACAATATTTCTCAATTTTTAAACGAATTTATTCCATAGTATTGCCGCTCTTAAAAAGTACCACTTTTTGCACTTCTTAGGTAAGCATCTACAAACTAAAGTAGGAATCAATTATGCAGATAGAAAAACAAAAGCAGAATTCTAGATGGTGCAAACTGCGACAAATACACAGTCAATTTAAATGTGCCAAAAACGCCACAAAGATCGGACAAAAAAGTTTCAACGGTGGAAAAACAACATTATCCTTATCTTCTAACGATGCCCCAAATTTGGCGGTAAACCGTCGTATTTTCGAGATCCCAAAACGAAGGAAAGAAAAACCCGGCGAAAAGTAAGAAGTAAATAAAATACTAAGGTCAGACTCCATCGAGAACTTAAGAAAATACGACGGTTTGTATGCGGAACGTGGAAACAAACAGTTTCCCCTAATACATAAGAAAATATTTGCCACTTTATTATTTGAAAAGGGGATTTTGTGCTTTTCTGAGCGGAATTACTGTCTGGTTTGTCCGCGAAACCATTATTATTCACGTATCAACAACGTGTTTATTTTAATTGAAATGACAGGACATGCCAGTTATTTTTAAATTTATAGTCATGCGGTTTAATTCAATTTTATTGGAAGTATTGTCATTGGAAAATTTAACATCAACATCTTAAAACATTTTCGGAAATACTTCGGTTAACTCAATCACTTTCAACTCTTTTCAACACGTTCGTTTACTTCGTATAAATACATAGGACACAAAAAAGTCATGTATATCTTTATAAAAGAGAGGAAAGTTATAGAAAATTTCATTAATCGAATGAAAAAGTCAATTTTGCCATAGTTGATCGTCTTCGGGGTTATCGCACCGTCGTAACGTGTAAGTTAAGGGTAGTTCAGACTGTGACCTTTTTACTCGTTCACATTCAAACCCAAAACCAATTTACTGCACAAGGCAACATATTTCCGCTATGGAATAACGCTATTTTTCGACTCAGGATAAAAATAAGATTGGTAACGTAAACATACACATACTACGCAACCCAAAAAAATTAAATGTGTAGAAGAGAGATTGAGACGGATGATGGGTGGATTAAGTAGCTCACCAACTGTGATTTCCAGTCCCAAGCCCGAATAAAGGAGGAGGATTAAGCTAGGGCTAACAACCCATCTTGTAAAAATAGATTGTTACGAAACGTAACGACCAGCCTCGGAAAGTGACAGATTTCCGGAGACGACTCATGGAATATGATTTTTGAAACTTGGTTTAAACCAGGGGCCGCAAAGAAAGCCATAGAGAAATATAACATCAACATCACAGCACTACAGGAAAATAGATGACTTAAAAATAGGGGCCTCAATTTCAGGCAATCAGTAATATTCTATGGCGGCATGAATGCGGGACAATCTTTGCAATTAAATCCAATAAATGAACAAATTTGCTATATTAGGATGGAAGGAAAATGACATAACTACTCACTAATATCAGCCCATGCGCCGACAGAAGAAAGAGAGTAAATTGACAAACCCTCCTTCTACGATATCTAGAGGATACGATTAGCACTATACGAAAACAAGATATGCTCATCCTACTTGCGCACCCAATTTGGATGGAGAACTTGCATTCTTGCCACATATGGAAAACCACGAGCCTCCACGATATTTCAAATAATCCAATAATCTAATGGTTATATCAACGATGATCGAACAAAAAACATACGCAAAGAGACGTGAGTATCAAATGATCACCGAACACGAAAACAGCAAGCCATAAATACAGCAAGACGGGTAGTAAACACACTTGGAAACACTGAAATATGAACGAAGTAATAAACCGAAATGTAAAATCAACTACGACAAAACACTCCTGAAATAAAATTCATAGTAGAAACAGACTGAAAAGATCGAAGAAAACGCTGGAAAAAAAAGAACAATAAAAAATGCTATAATGCGAAATGCGCACAAATACAAGACGCAAAAAATGCAAGATTGCGCAAGTTACAAGACAGCCAACAGAGAAATTGAAAACATTCAGAAAGAAGCCAATGAAACTTATAAGGAACAAGAAAAGAGCGACCCAGAATAAACTGCTACAGCAATTGGAAGAGAATGCCAAAAGCAGAGATGCTTTCAACAAGTATCATAAATGAAGAAAATATATAAACATAAAAAGCAGCATCTTAAAAAGCGATGGTACGAACTAATAACAGAAAAGTCGGAAATACTTAAAATATGGAAAGAGAATTTCAGAAAATTCGCAATTCAGATTACGGTACAACTGCAGAGCAAAAATAGTAGATAGAAGCCAAGCCTCCAAGAAGTAATAGTGACAATCAACAAACTCAAAAATAACAAAGCTCCTGGATACGATACAATACCAGCAGAATGTCTAAAATATGGAAGAACACAACTCCACAAAGAACTACATAAACTAGTACTAGCCATATGGCTTTGCCAGACGGAGGGAACGAATAAATTATCATCCCTATACACAAAAAGGGAGATCGGATGAAATGTATGAATTTACAGGAGAATATCTCTACTGAACGCATCATAAAAATGCTATTACAGTATGCAGAGGAACAAATGAACAGATGACCAACTACAGATATTTGGGCATGGAGGTCTGAACCCTGAAAGCAGTAATTGTAAAGAAGTTTGAGTTCTTTTAGATGTGGCTGTATGATTAATAAAAATAATAATATCATGAACGGAACACGTGATGAACAACGAAGTCATGAGGAGAGTGAGCAAGGAGCTGGAGATTGTGGAAACTACCAAAACTAGAAAGCTACAATACCTGGGACACGTTTACGGGATAAAATCCAAGTAAAAAAAGTTCCGTAACCCGCCTCCAAGGTCAGGATTGCTATGATGATTGTCAACCTCCGCCACGGAGATGGCACGTGAAGAAGGAGAGGAACAAATCGGAAAGCAGCAGGGTGGATTCAGTCCGAAGAGGTCAATAGTAGTCGGGATATTTACATTTCGGCAACTACTGGAGAAACATTGGGAATGCAATAAAGGCTTGCACCAGCTGTTGTCGCGTATAACGTGTTCGATACCATTATACCACAGGAAATCCTCACTTTCACGAAATTTTGCATAAGCAATATCAGATGTTGCTCAAAAATAGGAAACCCGCAAGGAAACCATATAACAGAGGAATTGTCGGTGGTGAGTGTATTGAGAGGAGATGGACTGTCGCCCCTACTCTTTAACATAGTCCAGTTATTTACTAACCAGGAGCCACAGATGATTCTGGTCTGCGGACGGCATTTACGCGGCCCTTCACTACTGCGGGAGTCAAGGAAAGCTTCCTGAAAACCAATTAGGAAAGTAAATATATAAATAGGTAACATGCACATTACCCGCCGACCAACCAGAGACAGAATTGGTCAGAACTGGATAACAGAACGATAACTTCGAATGAGTCAGAAAATTTAAATACCTAGGAGCCACACAACGACAGCAACACGGAGATTAAAGCACGACTACACAGTGGCAATATGTGCTTGCTATGTGAACCCTCATGGAGTCCAAAACGGTGTCATTAATGTCAAAACTGTTTGTGTACTGGGCTGTAATCAAACCGATCATCTTCTATGATATGGCAACGCTGAAATTCCAAATAGCTATTTATGTACCAAGGGCGTTAGAGAGAACATAATGTCCTGATGGCCAAAAGAGCCAGAGAGCCTATGGCCCGAGGGATAGGTTTCGGCCTGATGAACATTATACTCTCCTTAACGCCTGTAGTGCATACCATGTTTTATGTTTCACCTAATTCAACAATTATTTACTGTTTTTGGAATTGAAAAGTAAGGTATACCTTTACTGGTATGTTGGTTAGTGTTTATTTTGCCTGAATGGTGACATTGATAGTCCTGTCAGTCAGTGAAAATGGCAAACCTGGACGAAATTTTAGAAAACCTAAAAGAAAATGAAGCACTAGCAAAGTTTGTTACCTAAAAAGTCAAGAGCATCCTAGGATATGAAATACGAAGTTTTTATATCACGGAACAATAAAAATGTCATTGCTAATATTAAAAAAGGTTTCAGGGCGTTATGATAACGCCCGCCTATAATGCTCTCAGTGTGTTATACACTATAACCTACACCGTTTCCAATGTATTATGTATTGAATGGATAGGTGAAACATAAAATATTTTAGATCTGTATTTTTTTGTTTTAGATTTTTTGCCGCAAGTTCCTACTATGAATTGTTTTTCAAATAGAGTACCTCGCATTCTTAGTTGGCCACCCGGCACAGAATTAGTAGCGGTTAGCGGTGCAATAAAGAAGCAAAGAGCTAATTAGTGAGGAGTGATCAAAGTGATCTGTTGACTAGTGGTTTTAATTTGAGTTCCACTACTGTACAATTTTGTATAGTTCTAAAACAAAGTTTGCTGAATTTACTAGAAGTCATACTTATCATCGTAAAGTGTAACAGTATTATCTTCTAATAACGTTCAGTACATCTATCGAAGTGAAACGGGTATTTTGAAACAGTTTCCTTCAAGAACGTTATTTAATTGTTCATTTTCTTTAGCCTACTTATCATAGGAGCTTAAAAGATTTTACCGTTATTTTCCTAACCTCATTTTAAACGCTTTTCCAAGCGAATAAACACAAGCTTTAGTTAGTGCCGCGGAAGGTAAAATCAATTAATTCGCAAAAACGATCGTAGGAAAAGATTTTTTGTTTCCATTATTATTTATACCAACCTTATTTTTCTTTTTAATAGAAATAAATTATTGCAGTAATTTATTCAGTAATGAAGGAATAATTAACTGGTGGAAAAGCAACTTGAGTACTTTTACATTCTGTCGTTGTACAAATTACGAAAATGAGAGCACAGACTGTGCAGTGTATAATAATTGTATCTGTATCAAAACAAGTAAAGTTGACTTTCAAAAACCGAATACGTTTTACGTTTTCTAATAAATCTAACACAAAAACATTGGACAGCACTAACATAATTATTGCATTAGTATTTGTATAATACAACAACAAACGAACAGAAATGCCGGCAACTCTATTCAAAATACAATAAACAGGTTCAAAATTAAATTTAAATCTCTTATTTAATCACTTAGTGCATAAACGACGGTTTGTACGTTACTCTGATTATTAATATCTGTGATAAGGAAGAAGTACCGAAACACAACTTGCAGAATCTACCTGCAATAATCATCTAAAGCAAAATATTCATTTTGAAAAAAGTAGGTAACATTTACAAAAATCGCATTATATTAATTTTAATATAATCGGAAATAAGCAACTTCAAAGACATTCGAGATCAAAACAATTTGGTATAAGCCAATCAGTTACGATCGGTTTCGGCAAACATATCAAAATTGCCCATATTAATTAGAGACTGCTCTACAAGATAAATCGTTACCGAGTGATTGTCGCATCGTAAATTCCATTTTCGACGCAACTGAAACGCGAATAACAACGATGCGAACATATTTTAAATGGCACATCAATAAATTGCGAACCTCTCTGGTTTTTCCATTGTGTGTAATGAGGGAGTAAAAATGTTCGTGTGTATGTCTGGCGAAAAACATGGCGCGCATTCCACCATGATGCATGGGATGTGTTTTATAAGCCTGATATTGGTTTATTGGAAAAGTTGTCCTGCTTGGGGATATCTCTGATGGGTAATTTCGGAAAATTCAACCATTCGTGATAAACTGCAGCGAATACGAGTGTAATGTAATTGAGTGTAGTTTTTTTTGCAGCCGGTAACATAAAATACTGTCAGGAAGAATGTGTTAAATAATATTTTATTTTCAACCATGTATAATAACGTTATTTCTTATTTCTAAACCAGGTGGAAAGATGAAAATTACCTGCTCTCAATTTCCACCCAGTTGAATGTTAATATGTTTTTTATCATATCTGGACTTACTTTTTACAGTTAAAAGACTTTTTTCGCGGCCTCTGGAACAGCTCGCAGCTCTGATGATGACAAGTAACATATGCGTCTTCAAAAATCTCCATGTTAAAAGCACTCTAAAAAACGCTTTAGCCGAACATATGAAAGACACAATAGCACATTGTCAAGATTGTAAACAAATCACCAGTCGTTTATTATGGTTGAAGTCATAACTACTCGTACCTATACTATTGTTAGAGACTATTAGCGATCAATATTTCAACTGAATGACTTATTAAAAGATTCTGATAAATGGTTGAAAATAAAATAGTATACAAACCAATGGTGAAAACTTTAATTTCGATCTCCTAAACTACCTAATTTCTCGACAGAAATCAAGCACTTTTTACCTGAGTATATAATATACTATTACATGAGATGTCAAAATTTGATTTAAATCAAAGTATCAAAGTGTGGTAAATGGAGTTCTATCAAACCGCTCGGTGAATGCCCAGGCCAACTACTCAGGTAGAGTGGTCGTAATTTCAACTTTGTGGCCAATTGTAAGTTATTCCAGTCACATTTTGTCTGTGCTCTTCTTATACGCTCTAACATAGTTTCCGCCACTCAATTTTCACTTTGGTAATCTGGCAATAACGCTTCCACTTATGTAAAAATAGATTATTTAAATATTCTTCGGAAATTTTATCGAGCATTACTTCAAATTTGGCTTAAAATTAACTTAAACAAAACAAAGACCATGAGTACAGAAGACATCCAGGTAACTGTTAACGACCAAGCTCTAGAAGATGCCTCAGAGTATTGTATATTTCCTTAGGCCACAAAATATAGGCCTCTCCTGAGCAGCTTTGGAGAAACTAAGAAATATCCTTAAATCTGGTAATTTTTTTCTGAGACCAAACAGAGCATTAGTAGACTTCAGAGATGACAGCGAAATAATATCGAAAACGTTGCAGGAAGACATTGGATCCGGACTGCTGATGATAGAAGAACGTGGAAATATTTGGAAGAGGCTTACATCGAGGAGTGCAAAAACACAGACTGAGAAGAAGAAGTCTGGCAACCTTAAAGCGGGAAAACCAAAAAAATTCACAGAACAAAGTCGAAAGCGATAGGGTGATTATCGGGGGTAATATCCCTAGTGCATTTAATTTTTCCGGAAAAATTCGGAAAAAACGAGTTTCTAAGTAATTTAGTCTCGTCTTCGGCTCGGATGATTTTTAAAACCACTCTCGCTCATGCTATTTGTTAAAACAAATTACTTAGAAACGAGTATTCCAATTTTTCCACAGGAAAAATGCACCAGGGATATTTGGTAAGATTATTTCCTGAGTTAAATAAACATTTTATTTTAATTAAAACAATAAGAACAATAATTAATAAGAACAATAACTTTCAAGCTAGAAAGGGTAACACTATTCTTTATGTTATTGTGAGGAGTGTGCAATTTTTTCGATTTTTTTTCCGCATAAACTGCTGACAGCTAAGTTGACAGTTGTTGACAAGTGATTTTTCCACTTAAAATTTACATTTGTTATACTAATTCTTGATAGCGATTGGTCAAAATTGATAGGAAGGAAATAATCGCTGTCATTCTGGTGAAAATGCACTGCTCATATGGGACATTTAACACATGAGGGAAATATTCGGGGGTAATATCCCTAGTGCATTTAATTTTTCCGGAAAAATTCGGAAAAACGAGTTTCTAAGTAATTTGTTTTAACAAATAGCATGAGCGAGAGTGGTTATAAAAATCATCCGAGTCGAAGACGAGTATGATTTTTATCATACATTTTATGAACGAGTATTCCAATTTTTCCACAGGAAAAATTAGATGCATGAGGGATATTTAGTAAGATTATTTCCTGAATTAAATAAACATTTTATTTTAATTAAAACAATAAGAACAATAAACGTACAAACAACACACCTTGAAAACAAGAAATCGGCATGTCTCTTTATGGACATAAACAAAGCCTTCGACAGCGTATGGCACAAAGGACTCTTATACAAACTGCACAAACTGAATACACCGGAATACTTACTATATATTATCAAAAACTTACTGGAAAGCAGACAACTAGAAATACGCATAAACAACTCCCTTTCCTTTCCTTTCCTTTCACTCCTGAACAAGGTTTGCCACAAGGGTCTCTATCGCCATTTCTTTACAATATATATTGCCACGACATTTACAACCACGAATTACATGACAAAAATTACATTAACAAACATGCTTACATACTACAATACGCTGATGACACTGCACTAGTGGTGCATGACAAAACTACAACAAAAGCTGCAGAGAAGCTGCAAATACTGACAGACAAGACCATGCTGTGGTTCTACAAATGGAGACTGACACCAAACGCCACAAAAAACCAGCTACTTTTAACAAACCACCAAATTAAAGACAACTCTCCTACTATAACAGCAGACGGAAACAAAACTATTCCTAAACAAGACGTGAAATACTTAGGCATAACACTTGGCCAAAAACTAAAATTTACCAAACATACACAAAACGTAAGAAAAGAAATCATAAAAAGAACAAAACACTTCAGAACACTTACATACAAAGACAAAGGAATAAGTACAAAGACCGAAACCAAAATATATAAATCTATATGCAGACCTCTACTTGATTATGGACATATACTAAGAGCAAATGCAACTGCCAAGACAAAAAAACACATACAGGTCACAGAACAAATTGCTCTTAGACTCATAACAAAAATTAGACACCCCCAAAACCCGCTTCACAACCCATCCAATGAATTTTTGTACGAACGAACTAAAATGACAAGAATTACTGAACGACTAACACAACTACAGACAAAATGGAACAACAACCCCCAGAACTGGACCATAATAAACCCTATTTCCCTTCAAAGACCAACTCGACAATCCCGCTTCATGTCTCCCTACTCCACTCTGTTGGAGCATTTCAATTAAGTGTAAAAAACATCTGTATGTGTGTAAATATTAGTGTATATAGACATTATTGTTATGTTAATTAAGTGTGTTGTGTGTTGACCAGAACTTATTTTTATTTTTTCTCTCGCATGTACCATGGGCCGATAGCCCTTTTTACTGTACCTCGGTACTGTGAAATAAATATTATTCAAGCTAGAAAGGGTAACACTATTCTTTATGTTGCTGTGAGAAGTGTGCAATTTTTTCGATTTTTTTTCCGGAAAAACTGCTGACAGCTAAGTTGACAGTTGTTAAGTGATTTTTCCACTTAAAATTTACATTTGTTATACTAATTCTTGATAGCGATTGGTCAAAATTGATAGGAAGGAAATAATCAAAGAAAGCTCCAGTTGGTTCCAAAACAAGTGAACATGCTGAAGCAGTTGGTTTCATTGACTAGAGTCAGATTAGAAGACACACAACTCTGGGACTATACGCTACTGGCTTCTAGACAAAACTTTTTGCTATTTTGCCTTGCAGGTTGGCACTGTTGTTCAGAGGAAAGAAAATCACTTTCCGACTGTTTCTGGTATATAAAACGACCCTCAAGACCATTTTTGCTGAAGAATAAGGTACGATTCACATTTGTGGGGGAGATGGAATTGTGTGGGAGAGGGAATATTAGCATGTCCTGGCAATAAAGACGCCGACCGATAGGATCGATTGAGGCACTGGAAGAGATCTGAAAGGACTTTTAGGATCCTAAAGAGCGTATCCTATTTGCTCCATATGGGCGCAGTAAATTAACGCAGTAAAATGAGCAATAATTTTAGACTCTTTAAAAATTAAAAGCATTAACAAATACCTGTATAACATAGATTACGTTGAAAATAGAAGAATCCGAGACGGCCGCGCTGAATGCGGAATAACGGCGGAAATTCCTTAGGGATTGGTTATTGGCCGGTTTTTGTGGAATGCCGTCTACAATGCAGTGCTAATAATTGATTACTTAGTGGTATTGAGGCCCTAGCGTACGAAGTTGACCTGGCGGTGCTTCTAACGACACTGCAGACGAGAGAGACAATCTGGTATACAAGATGGATGAGACTTTATGGCAAGTCGACACGTAGATGCGAGACAACCTCCTTGGGATAGCTCTTGAGAAAACAGAGACTATTATCCAAAGATATTGGGTTTACCATAGGTGATACGCAGATTAAGCCAAAGAAACACCTCAGATATCTCGGAGTTATTATGAGAGAAAACGTACTTTGGAGAGCACGTTAAGGCGGTAACACGTATCGCAAACAAAAGTGAGGTTGATGCCCAATGTTGAAGGGCCGAGATTTGAGAAATTTGAGTCATGATTTCAATAATCACATATTCTGCGCCGTCTTGGGTCCTGGGCGGCAATCCTTAATGTTAGTAAATACAGGAAAATGCTGGATATAGCGCAACGAAAGATTTTATTAAAAGCTGCGTGCACATATAGGACCGTCTCTATAATGGCTATTCAAGATGATCTTTTGTTGCTTAAAAGGCAACACTTGCATGGGACAATAATCTTTCTCAGGAGACAGCCAGAAACCATGTGGTGGAGGTCTCGTAAAGTAGATGAGAAGAAAACGATCAAGATTCACAATCACCATGAACCAAAAGACTGATTCCTAACCTGAACACATGGCTGGAATGTAAACCCAGGAAGGTTGACTACTTTCTTTATCAAGCACTCAGTAAACACGAAAGCTTTCGAAACTACACGGTAAGAATTGGAAAAACAAGCAAGTAAGGCAACTCCCCCGAGACGCGCCAAGCCACAACCCCTTC
This sequence comes from Ips typographus, assembly GCF_016097725.1. NCBI lineage: Eukaryota > Metazoa > Arthropoda > Insecta > Coleoptera > Curculionidae > Ips > Ips typographus. The sequence goes on from NC_138427.1 coordinate 1,087,383, forward strand.
GAGTGCATCACCTGAGAAAAGTAAACGAATCACGGCTACGATAGGCATGGGTAACATCCTGACTGCAAATAACCTTCTGAGTGAAATGGTGAGGGATATTGTGAGTAAGAAAGAAAAAGAAAAAAGGCAATATCAAGGACATTACTAACAGGCCAATTATTTGACACCCATTAGAAGGAGATGACTCAAAACTCAACCGAGTAGTTCCATCTTTGTCTTGTGGAAGAGAGAGGATACCAGAGGGAAATGAGTTTAGTGGGTCGGCATTCACTGGAGTCTCACATTCTCTGTGGCGTCTGATCATCAATGCTGCAAGTGTGCATAGATAGATAGAAGGACACCAAAAGGTTACCACTCCAGGCATGAGACGAGCTAGGATCTCATGAGTAGCCCTAATGTTCTGAAACCTTAAAAACTGTACAGGGGAAGTTAAAGAAGGAACGAATTTCGGGACATTCTTATGGAACTTTATCTTAGATGCGTGTATGCTATTTGGAACAGCCTCAGAAGAACAGAACAGTACTCTTACCCAGAGACGCAAGGGGGTTATGTTTCAGCAGTCTGTATGCCTTTATCAAAGAAACTGGGCTGCTGTGGCTTTTATAAAGACGAGACCTAACAGGCCCATAAAGACCTATATTCAGAAGATAGAAATATAATTCAGATGTCCTACTTTATATTCGGAGCAAGAAAGCATATTAATATAGCAGTTTCAATTTGATAAACACGATTCCGGTGACCTTAGTAGAACCATCGTTTTCAAAGTGACCTTCTACATAAAAAGTTTTTAGGTTTAAGCACTTTTGATTCGGACCGAAAATGTTTTCTGGGTCAAAAGCAATTTTTCCAGTTTTTAAGTTGTTTTCGAAAATTATAATTTCAGTTTTTACGGAAAGTGTTTTGTTATAAAATGTAGTAGGTTATGGTAATTTCTATAATAATGAAAAGGCGTAGAATTAAATAGCTATTTATGTGACCAGTTACGAAAAGATCGATTTTGTGTAACGAATGAATTTTTGTAGGGCGAGCGCAGCGAGGTCCTACAATTTGAATGAGTTACACAATAAGACATTTTCGAAACGCGTAGCATACATAATTTTTTCTAATTTTGACCAAAAAGCGGTATAAACCATCTTTTAAAGTGATTTAACACAAATATTCACTTTCATAGCACCTTGTATAAACAGTGACAACGACATGTTATGATGGATGTCGCCCATATGTTTCTACGGAAATGCATAAAAACAGGGAGTGATGAAATGAACTTTTCATAACTAGTTACATAAAGTAATACTTTATGTAACTAGTTACATAAAGTAAAACGTTTTGTCACTCTAATCAGTTTTGAAAAGTGTCACTTTATATGCCATAATTAGAAAAAAGATTTTTATAGAGGATAACATTTAAAATAATAGTAAGGTGTAACAAAATTCCAAATTACGCAAAAGTGTAGTTTTTCACATAAATACTATATCAAAATCACGGAGGAAGGAGGAAACGGTAAAATAACGTAGGGGGTGTTTTATTATGAAAAACCAAAGTTTGGTCTGTCACGGTTAGAGATAGAAAAATCTCAGAAACTTATTTCTGGAAAAAATGCCAAGAGAACTTAAGGAATTCAAGAGAATGATGAAGAAAGGCTAATCAATGCACATCAAAAGCAACAATTCAGGACTATTTGGAAATTATAAAATGTAAATATATGTAAAAGTTAACGTGTTTTTTGGAACCACACTGTAAGTCGTTTTTACAGCGCAATGGAGCAACATTTGACAGGTCTGACGTTAAGGAACACCTTTATATTTTTTTACGTCACGTGACTGCTTTCAAAACTTACTCACCATGACCTGAAAGTATAAATTACCAAATAGATATGTTTCCTTGAGGAATTGCACTATAATTTGTGTTTACAGCTGCATGGAGCCAAACTTGTCACGTCTGACGTTAAGGAACACTTTGATACTTACGTCACTTAACGTAACAACTGTCAAATTTTACGTCACTACTGCGTAGTTTTAAACAGCTGTCAGGTGACGTAAACATCTATCAAAGTGTCTGTTAATATCACAATTGTTACATTTAACTCTATGGAGCTATAAATACAACTTGCAATGTAATTTATCAAAGAAATACAACTAATCTGGGTATGTTGGCAGTATGTAGTTTTAACAGTTGACATCTGTCAGGTGACGTAAGAAACATATCGTGTATAAGTATGTGTCAATTAGCCTTACAAATGTCAAATTTGGGGCTTTATTGAGATGTAAATACATTTGCATTTGATAGTTGCATCTCACTGTTGAATAAGTTTTAAGAGAGTTATAACAAGTGACACCTGACTATAAGTGACGCTGAAAAGTATCATTAAGTGTCATAACTGTCATTTAACGTCACAGTCGCCAAATTTATCTCCATATAGATACGAATAACAATTTGCGGCGTGATTCATCAAAGAGACGCGACTATTTGACTTCGCTTGACTTTGATTGAGTTTAGAAAACGATCAGGTGACTGTAAACCTGTCACAGCTAGTTCAGTTCGTCAAAGTGGTCTACGTTTTTCCAACCACATGAATTTCATGACTGAATCAAGAGTTTCGGTTTTGGCAACATTGATTTGAAAGTAATTTTCAAGCTTTTCCACATGGAAATGGTGTTTTAGAGTCTTCAAAACTGACATTTTTTCGGTTTGTGAAGGTTTCGTCTAAAATTCAATTGCCTAAATTTTTTCAATGCCACTTTTTATGTTATTTTTTTCAATCAACATTAAATTTTAATCAATATTATTTATATCAAGTATTTAGCTATGTTGTTAGATGAGATGTATTGATAGACCAGTAGTTAGACAAGTTTCTTTCGTTTAAGGGCCAGTATTTTTCCTTTATAATTATTTTATTGCTAAGAAATTCTGAGAATTGATTATTTACCGTTTTCCGTAAATATTCGTAGAGAAAATTACCTTGGGCCATTTCTAGTATAAAGTTTTATTTTTTAGATAAACACCTACAACTTTTCAATTTATCACCTCCTTGCCATAGTCAAAAGAAGTTTGGGGGAGTACAAAATTAAACAAATCCCACTATTAAAACTAAAACTACTCAGTGTTTATGAGCATCACAAACGTTATTTGTGGTTGGCCCCTCTCTCTTATATGGTTCATATCATAAAACCGACTGACAAAACAATAGTTTTGCCACGAGATTCAGTTTATTCCCAAAGGAAATCTTAACAACAAAGCGCATACAGAAAGTTAAATGCATTTCCCTTATTTAATTAGAGTATATTATTGTTTGCACTGTTATGATTCAATTAAAATGGTAATTGTGCAGTGACAGACAATTACAGTTATTGCAGAAGCTTGTGGCTTTAACATTAGTGACTTTCCATATTAAGGTCATCGTCATGTGTATGGGAAGCTTTAGGCAAACATGACACTTTAATGCACCTCCTAATTTGTTTTTGTTGGCCCTGTATGGGTTACTTTAAGCACATTAGAGTGGTAACGTTGGCAACACGTAATACATGAACAAAACTTAAAAATTCTTAATGCACAACAGAACATAATTTGTCTATGTACGATAGTCACGTATTCCCGCGAACATGTCAACAAGTGCGGTAAAAGGGTTTTTACGGAATGACGGCCCGACGTTGCCACAACTTGCGACCGAATTGAACTGAAGCAATTTCCTAGTTGGCGCTGGAAAATTTGGCTTGGATGCTGCGTGCGTTTTCCAAACGGCATGTCTGGATGGAACAGAATAATATTCTAACAAATTAAATTTTGTCCTCGAATATTCGAGGTGATAAAGAAAAAGAAACAGGATGGTTTCAATAAAGTGAATAGTATTAAGTAACAGTAACTCCTAAACCGTAAAAATGAGTATTAATAGTGAGGAAATAAAAATGAGAATGTACTTATTAAGCACGGTAGTAGAATAACTATTTATGTACCAAGGGCGTTAGAGGGACCGTTTTCGGCCTGATGGGCATTATACTCTCCCTAACGCCTGTGGTGCATACAATGTTTTATGTTTCACCTAATTCAGCAATTATTTACAGTTTGCACTGTTGTGCATTGAAAAGTAAGGTATACCTTTACCGGTATGTTGTTTAGTGTTTATTTTACCTGAATGTTGTGACTTTGATAGGTCAGTGAAAATGGCAAAAGATGGACGAAATTTTAGAAAATATAAAAGTTTTTTACCTAAAAAGTCAAGAGTATCCTAAGATAGGAAATACGTAGTTTTTATGGCATGGAAGATAAAAAATGTCATTGCTAATTTTAAAAAAGGTTTGAGGGCGTTATGATAATATTATGCTTCTTCCGGCTGTCCCTTCTTGTTAAATAGTTATTCTCTTGGGCTATAGCCCAAAATCGGGCCTTGGCCTCCTCTATTTTCTTCTTCCAACCATCCCTGTCCTCCGCCACCTTTCTCCAGTTTGGAGTTCCGAGCATGGATCGAGCGTCCCCCTGGATTTTGTCTGCCCATCTCGCCCCTGGTCTTCCAACCGGTCTTTTACCTTTCAGTTTTTGGTTGAAAATCCTCTTGACTCTTCCATCCTCTGCAAATGTCCGGCCCATTTTAGTCTTTGTAATCTTATTGTTGTTGCCAGGTCTGCTTCTGCTAAGAGCTGGTAGATCTCGTGATTGTATCTTATTCTCCACTGTTCGTTTACTTGGGCCGGTCCATATATTCTGCGTAAGATCTTTCTTTCGAATGCGTTCACCATTGTTTCCGCTCTTTGTGAAAGCAACGAGGGAGTCGCACTCGCCTCGAAAGAAAGGTTGACAGAATGTGACAATATGTTATAACACTGATAGAGTTATTTACTATTCTGTTGAAGGGGAGTGTGACTCCCTCGCCGAGAATTACCCCCAGGTCTCGCTTCCATAGCATAACACAGCGTATTATTGTATTATAAAGTTTCAGTTTTGTTTGCCTGTGGACATTTCCTGATCTGATTATGGCCGAAACGTGGTAGTATACTTAATTGGCATTACTGTCGCCTATTGTCATGTTCTGGCTTATCCTCCTATTGCTTCGAGTCTGTATTAATACTTTGGTCTTATCTTCATTCATTTTTAGGCCCACTTCTTCAGCCGTGCCTTCTAGTTGTATGTAGGTTTCTTTCATTGATGTTATGGGTCTGTCAGGTTTCCTCTGCCCCTCGCCAGCGTTTAATAGTAGCTGCAGATGCTTGCGATTCTGGAATAAGTGAAGTTCTACTTCAGCGGTACCCTGACGGAAATGAGAAAACGGTTTTTCACATGAGCAAGTCTTTGACGGTACTTTAACGCCAGTATAGTCAAATCAAGAAAGAAGCTCTTGCTTTGGTTACTGCAGTGTAACGGTTTCATAAATTCTTTTAGGGCCGCTATTTTATTCTGCAAACCTATATCCGACCAATGCTTGCCTTATTCCATACAAAAGAGCGAGCGAACGGCTGCGCGCCTCAAACGTTGGGCATTAAGACTGAATATGTCAAGACCGATGAATAATGATGTATGAATCAAGAAGGATTAAATAACTCGACTGAAATGGAAGTAGTTGAAGCTGCTGGTGAAGAACTAAGTGGTATTGCCATCGAAACCATGAGATCCGTAACGGTGCCGAAGAGTTTGCAAAGTTTGACGCTGGAAGATTGCTGATCGAGTAAAACACGGATAGAACAAAGCAGACTCCAAAAAAACAGATCTTCATTCAACCATATGTGCGTCACGCCTATTGCCTATCCATTGTCAGTGATACCATTTTATTGATGGAAGGAGTGATTATTCCTCATCCGGTTCGAGATTGTGTACTTAAGCCTGAAGCTTCAGTGTAATAGACTACCGGAGCGTATGGTTCAAACAATCAAGAAGACCGCCTTCTCATTCCTGTCTTGATGACAAGCCAACTTTGGTTGACTTTAATTGACTTGAATTTGGTTTGTTGACCTCTTCCAGTAAAAGCCGATTTAGAATTCCGTAACGGTATGACGTACGAGGTAACAGTAAACAGTAAAGAAGTCATACATCCATTCATAGTTTTCTGTAGAGGTAGCGGTACGAGTACAGATAACTATGATGAATGGATGTATGACATATCAACTTTTTAATTTTTTTGCGGTTAACTGTTACCTCGTACCTCATAGCTTTGCCGAACTCTGAATCGGCCTTAACTCTAACTGACACACAAGTACAGATGGAGACAAATTAATCGTCATCATGGACCTCGACACCGTCACTTTGATCAAGGAGAAAGTGTAATAGCTAAACTTTGAAATGGTAAGCGGGTCAATGAGGTTAATCGCAAAATTATTAGTTTGTCTTTAGCAATGGTAGATGTTTTATTTTACCAGTTGCGGAAACGACACTCGAGAAACCCACCCTCCCTTCCGGTACAAGAAGTAAATGGATTGCCAGAGACTAAACAAGTTCAGTATCTCATGACTCAATTGGATAGTCTTCGGAGTGCATAAAATCCAATTTTAATAGCAAGTATGTGTAGGATTCTTGGAAAACAATTGTTCTGAAGAAGTGTTTTAAGAAGTTCACACTTCAATGCTTCACCCTGACCATGGAGTGGAGAATTGTGATTCTGGCAGTACATTCCAGATTCCAGACAACAACGCACATCCCGTAAAGGGGATGTGCGTTGTGCCTGTTGCCCTAACCAATACATCATCTAAATATACATATACATATACCTTGAGACAATCATTCCCTAGCTCTATGTTTTCTCAAAGCAGATGCAAAACTCAAACCATTTGAAAGTTACCAAATGGTGTATAAAATATAAAACTTCTGCATTTCGCAAAATTAACATGTCAGCCGATCAAGTGATACATTCTTCTTAACACACCTGTGTTTGATCTATTTCGTACTTTACAATTAGGATTAGACTGTGACACCATATTTGTTGATCCACTGGCAATTCCATACTTATGCGTTATATAAACTATTTATTAAACTTTTTTTCACAATGGTAGTTTGTTTTGTCGTCCCGTTCTTATTTACAAAACGATACTCGTCTCTATAAGGGAAACTATTTCCTTAAACTGCTAAAGTAAGCGAACAGATTCGGCTAGCTTGTATTTATCTATAAAGTTCAAGCTCGCCTTGAGTGTGATATAAATCTAGAGAAAAAGAAAGAAGAGTCCACGCCGGCTAATATTATTAATCTTCTTAGAGGACTTCTTGACAAAGAATTACTGTCGTTTTTTAGCTTTAGAACTATTTATTATACAATGACTTTTGGAGACGCTGGTAATTTTTAAGAGTTATTAGTCACAAGAGACAAAAGAAATTTTAAGGGTATCGTTAGTTTTAAATATACAGAACACACTCTATATTTGAGAGAATTTGAAAAGAGCGATTGTTGAGTAAACATCTTGCAAAATTCGAGTGTACTCCTCTCAATCAATGAAAATAGATGAAAGAAATCTAAATAACAGAATGTGCGCAAATATCTCGCTTCCATAATACAAAGGGTTAAAGTTTTAAATTTATATTTCAGTTTTGTCTTTATTTAATGTAATACACTACAATCAATACATCATTAACGCGGTGAAATAATTTAGGTTTGGGTAACCGGCTGCTGACAAAATTCTGGCTAACAGATCTTCCTCTGTACGCACTGATATTTCCTAGACCAAGATTTTCATATACCCCCAAAAGAAAAAATGTAGGGGATTGATATGGTTCACCGCGACCAAACCATTGACCACCAAAACGATGTTTGAGGATTTCTCGAACGGACCTCGAGAAATGAGCGGAAGTTCCATCATGCTTAGGCGTATGTCTAATAAAACACCTTTTTATAAAGGTTTCAAATCATTTTGCATAAAGTTTAAATAGTTTTGTCCTTCTAAACGAGCCAATAAAAGATACGGTCCGATTAGTTTCTACTGAACTGAATGTTGGGGAAGAAACGCTGCTGGTACCTTTGTAAGCTCGAGGAATCATTAGTCCACACATAATTATTTTTTTGACTGATAAATTCGGCTTTTCTGCTTGATGGCCAAGGAACCATTTGCAAAATATTTCCCAATTTCAGTAATTGTCTAGTAGAGCTTGTACCCTCTAAATGTTGTATGGATAAAGTGATTGCTCATGCATTATTTCCCATTACTGACTGATTCGAATTATTACTTTTAAGCGGATATTACTGTTGCAATTTGATTCGCCATAGTAGCATATCAGAATACTCATTCTACGAATATTTTCAACGCCTATTTAAATAAGACAAAAATGTCAAACAGTCAACTTCCAACAATCCAAAAATACCAGTTAATCTTGTATTAATTTAAATAAAGAAGAATTTGAAGTACAAATGAAAAACTTTAACCCGTTGTATTATGGAAAAAAGACGTTTGTGAATATTTTGTTATTCTTTCATCACTTATTGAGAGGAGTATACCCTCAAGGCTTGTGACATGTTTACAATAATACCCTGTATAGGCCAGTGTATAAATTTAAAGTACTAAAAATTCTAGATATGGACCTATCACACATCAATCTTTTAAGAAATTATTGATATTGCTACAGAAGAAAATCTAATAAACTGCCATAGATAATTTCAGCATCATCTACGCCAATTTATTAAGCAAATGCAAGCAAAATAAGCTTGATATACAAAAAATTTCGACAAAAGCGTAACTTACAGTCAAATATAAGAAAGGTTCTGTGTAATAGCTTTTTTGGTGTGCAATAAATTACTTATAGGAACGTTACTGTGCTGTATACAAGATAATGGTGAAAGTTTAGAACTGGCCTAGGGTCTAGAAACTGAATTGCATCTAATAGAAATCGATAGATTACTTTTCGGAGTTTTATGATTACAGGACAATTATAATCATCATTGTTAAAAATGAGTAAGTTACTCTAAAAAGCTTAATAAATCTGTAGATTGGCTGTACCAGGGGTACCACACACCCATAGTAAAATATGGGCGAAAAAACGTACTTGCACTTTACGACAGCATACAACAACTTAGTTAGAATACCTTCAACTCAAACATCATTTAGAGTATGTACCTCACCATTGCATACAGTGGTTATCACAGTAGAAACCGTTGATACTTTGCAAATTAAACTGTAGAACGCTTGAAAAAAAATAGTAGAATGCATAATTGTGCTTCGCTCAGTTGTCGACAACCTGAACTCAGTAAAATCTCCTCTTTCTACTCGTAATAACATAATATAAATACTATTAGTTAACCAGAAAAGCCTAGATTATTATCTCCAGCTCCACGCTATTTTGCAAGAAGTTATAGTATCTGGAAGGAGTCACCTTAACTCTAGAAGATACTTTAAAAGTTCCTCTAAGAAATAACCTGGAAAGAACACAAAAACAAAAGATCAAAAGCGGGCAAAGTGACACCATTTCAGAATAAGGAACTGCAAAACATTCAAAGGCAATTCCATAAAATACATTATCTGTGAATAAAATTACCAAAGCTGAAACTCAAAGGCACTTTAATAAATTAATATACTTTATAATACAATAAATGTTATGATGTTAGGTTAAAAATTAAACTGAATTACAGTAAAGTCTTAAATCTACAGTCTTAAAATAAAACAATATTAATTATAATCAATATCAAATTCATCATGTGTTCGATATATTGAATGTTAAAGAATACTTTGAAGTAATGTGGATATTAATAAAAATCAACATCCTATTTAGAAAAGAAAGTATCACAAAAACTGAAACTAAAACTCCGCTTATTTTCTCAGATGAAAAATGCCAGAGTACACGTGAAAAGTATAAATATAAAATGAAAATATAGTTTTATTATGGAAATTATGTTTTTGAACAAAGACTGTTCCACAAAATAATAATTATTTAAACACAAATATGTGTAGCAATATCTATACATTTTTAAATATTATCTATACATTAACATATCGTCAATAAAAGCCAAAACCACGAATATGCAATTTACAACAGCAGATTTGTGGTTTTGCCATTGTATCGACGATATGGAAAATTTTTAAATTTATTGTATATTTTAAAAAATATAGGAAGGCACCTATTTTAAATGCTACTACTGAATGTTTTATAATTAGCATCCACACCACAATCGAAATTAAAAATCCACATTGTCTCGTTTAGTTAATACAATTTAGGATCTATCTCCAAAGTGAAAACGTGCATTATCTTTTAGAAGGAAATAATCAATGCAGGAACAGCCATAACCAATTTGCATATAAAGGAGCTAGAAACAGAAGGAAATGCTTATTGGTTTGGCACACAGTGTTCTGGCACAGTTTCCGCCACCTAGCGAACTGAGACTGTCTTGTATAACAAAATCAATACGCAAAATGTCTGAAAATAAGAGATGTAATCGTTAAGTAACATGTCAAATTTGAGATCTCAATTAAGGGACGGTATTAACTGCACATGAAGGCCTGTAAAGGTTTTAGTAAACGCTTAATTAATATGCTAAATACGAATTCAATGTCATATTAATAGAAATGTTGTATTTACATGATTAATGCTTTACCTGCTTGTAGTAAACTGTATTGAATGTTAGGAATTAACACACGAAATTTACAGTTAACTACAGGTAACAGAACATACCAAATTTTTCATTCTCTTCTTGAAAACTAGTTTGTTATGTATGTTAATTTGTGTAGTATAAAGACAATTCAGTACTTACTATTCGATAACTTAAACTTTAGTTGCATGTGATCAAAGTGAAAATGAAGGGTATTGCTAATAAATAAGGAATCAAAATTGAAGAATATGATTTTCCTTATCCCAAAATTTTCCTAATACCAAATGTGATATCTAATTTTGAATCCATGCTCGGTTACATTTTGCATTGCATTTGCAGAGATCTGAGTAGTTTTTACTGTTTTAAGCAAACTTTTGGCGTATTGAGGGTAAGGGAAGCTTATAGTTTACTCTGAGCTAGTTGACGGTTTTGAGATCCGTACTTTACACAGCATTTGTGTCTAAGCTTTACGTAATAGTGAAGATAAGTTTGTTGAGCAGCGATTTGCTTTAAACTTTGAACCTTCGAGAGGTATAAAGATCCTTTGAGAGAATTGGTCATCGATCCCGTATATACTCGTATGTATGCTATGTTACTGTCCGGTAAGTTCGTTTGGCAATAGAATCACCCGAGTTATCACGTGCAACTAAAGTTATAATAATCGAACTGTAGGTATACAGGGTAATTCAAATTCGACCCTCACCATTGGGATCTCAGAAACCATAAGAGATACGAGAAAGTTTAAATTGGGGCAAAGTTGCGCAATTTAAAGCTCAACCAAATGCTGTTTTAAAATTTTTGATTTTCCGAGTACTTCCGAAGATATCCGAAAAAAACTGAAAATTTGATTTTTTGTTTTTATTTATTTCTAACCTTATTTGAAGAGATATCCCAAAACTAAAAGCATCTTTTCATTGCCACTTTTTCCTAGCTATTCGATGATGGATACAAATTTGCCACACGACGTTTCGTTTTCTGTCAGTCATCATCAACTTTCTTTTTTCTTATGGGCGCCATATTGGATTTTTAGCCCACCAAATAGTACGTTTTATTCTGATTTTAGTGATGTATAATAACTTATAATTTGCTTCATAAATAACAAAATAATTCAATAAAAACTATTTTTACTTTAGTTATTGGCTTTGAGTTAATGGGCCGTTTTAAAAAATGTCATTATTTGACAGTACTTGTCAAACACGATAATTCGGATGATCATTAGAGCGTCAATCATAGTTAAAAATGTATCTAGAAAAGAAACCCCCGCAGAAAATGTTATTATTATACAAGCATTGCTGAACTATTTAGGTTAATCAGAAAAAGAGATTTGTTAGCATTATCTCTAACTTAAAAGGCTTATTTATGTTTCCAAGAGAAAGATCATCATTTTAAGAACTTCATTTTTTGCCAAATTTCAATTTTGTATAATGTTAAGTGCAAGTTTATAGTTATTTATACAGTAAGTGACAAACCATTTTTTATTCATTCATATTTATTCGAGTGAATAAACCGGTTTAAGTCACGTGTCTTATACAGTATTTTATTAAATTTCGACTTCTTATATTAAAAAAAAAAAACTAAAATTACAGTTCTATTAAATTTGCACCGCGCCCCGTAGATGTAACATTGATGTTTGTTTGTTTACATCTGTAAATAGGCGAATGTCATTCAGAGTGATTTAATAGTTATTTATACAGCAAGTGACTTAAACCATTTTTTATTCACGAAAAGAACAACTAGGTCCACAAGCGTAGCGAGTGGCCTAAGCTCTTCGAGTGAATAAACCGGTTTAAGTCAAGTCACGTGTACACCTTTGTGACTAAGTATGTTCAGGCCAATTGCGTGTGACAAGTACTACCAAGTAATCTTCATAAAACGTCTCATTAACAAAGCTAACTAAGGTAAAATCTCTAAAAGCTCTAATGATCGTCCGAATTATCGTGTTTGACAAGTACTGTCAAATAATGACCTTTTATAAAACGGCTCATTAACTCAAAGCCAATAACTAAAGTAAAAATAGTTTTTATTGAATTATTTTGTTATTTATGAAGCAAATCATAAATTATTATACATCGCTAAAATCAGAATAAAACGTACTATTTGGTGGGCTAAAAATCCAATATGGCGCCCATAAGAAAAAAGAAAGTTGATGATGGCTGCCAAAAAACGAAACGTCGTGTGGCAAATTTGAATCCATCATCGAATAGCTGAGAAAAAGTGGCAATGAAAAGGTGCTTTTAGTTTTGGAATATCTCTTTAAATAAGATTAGAAATAAATAAAAACAAAAAATCAAATTTTCAGTTTTTTTCGGATATCTTCGGAAGTACTCGGAAAATCGAAATTTTTAAAACTGCATTTGGTTGAGCTTTACATTGCGCAACTTTGCCCCAATTTAAACTTTCTCGTATCTCTTATAGTTTCCGAGATCCCAATGGTGAGGGTCGAATTTGAATTACCCTGTATACACATTCTTCTAGTGGCGCCGCTTATAATTAATCGACAACAGTTCCGTAAAACGTAAATGGTTTTATAATATTTGTGATCTGCTTTGCTTAGGTATTATGAAAATAATGCGCATTTCCTGAGAAAAATATATTTATCAATCCTATCGGTACAAATGCTTAAAATTCTTTGAAATAGTCCTGCATCAATGCACTTGTGGAGACGTGTCTATCACAGAAACTGAAACTCCTCCACAAGAATGCCTTTCAAGAACGTTGTAACACGGACTCTCAATGCTTTTCATTCAGCTCTCTTTAGTCCGGGGAACCAAAAAAAGTCACAGGGAACTAGATCGGAATTATAAGGGGACTGGGAATCACTGCGGTATTTCTTCGGACCAGGAAATTGGAACTGGATACACCACGACAATGCGCGCAGTCACACATGGTGACCAACTTCCTGCCCAAGGGTCCTTTAGCCTCCTTATAATCCTGATTGAGCTCCCTGTGACATTTATTTGTTTTGTGAAAGAAATGCATTGGGGATCCGAGGAACGTGGAAGACATTCAAACGCATGTTACATCGTTCTTACGTAAATATATATAATACACTATTTCTTACGATCGTGCGGAAAAGTGTACTTTGCCTCGTTCGTAGGAAAAATATTGTACCTATTACGTGCGGGATCTTCCTTTCCCGCACTTGATAGCACACTGAACTCCGGTTCGCGTCTCTCAGCGTGCCGAAAAGTGTCACTTTCCGCACTTATAAGGTAAATAACTATTTCATAGAAAATGAACATTTCTTTCATTATGAACCATGTACCTAAATTCATTCTCTCAAACGAAAATCAACTAATTATTCTCAAAAGAGCATTGTTGTGATTTTGAAAAATGATATGTGCCTTCAAAGCCTACCAACAAAATCAGATTGTTTAAAAACTGAAACATACTATCAGCTCAGATTAAACTTTGCAAATGAAGTACTTCAACGGTTAAGTTTAGTTTTATTGACAAAGCCGCAATCTCCATTTAAATAATGCGAGAATGCTAAATATAAGCATCAACGACCACTGCACAGTCCAAAGATCATCATTTTTATTCTGTATTTTCACGAAGAAGTCTCTCACCAATAAGAGCGACCTCTTCAAGTCAGTGTTCAATATATATTTTTTCTCAATGATCTCAAAGTTAAAACAGATTCAAAGTTTTGACGAAGACCGATGGTGTCAGCAAGACGGAGCCTTCTAACACAGGCCAAACGTTTTCAATCACATTTGACAATAATTCTGTAAATGCGCCATTAATTGGCCTCCTCCGAACCCCGATCTTATTCCCCTCGTCTATTTCTTTTTTGGGGTTATGAATACCTTATTTATCGCAGGAACCTTGGCAGGAACCTTATTCAATTAAATCAAAACATTGTGGCAATTGGCGGCTATCTCTCAAGACATGTGTAGGCATAATTTTCTTTTCTCGACATTCTCCAAAAAAAAAAACAATATCGTTCGCCTCGAAAATGTGTGCTAATAACATACTTTTTTAGTTGTCGAACGAATCACTGAGCACTTATAACTTAGAAGTCAAAATCAAAATTCAATGGTTATTTAGTAGTTTATAGCAAAGATCTGAACACTAATTTGAAGCTGTATTCATTTAACCTTTTAGAAACTCGAATTTGGGACACGCTGTATACTCTTCGTCTTTTTCTTCAATTAGATCTGTCGATCAGTTAATTGGGTCGCTTTGGGGGCTCTTGGGATGTCAATTGCCAGCTGTCCTTCCTTTTCTTAAGTGATCTTCTTTGGAAACTATCTCCCGCTGGCCTGTTCTAGAACGCTATCCTCGGTTGTCATTCGGGTTATATGAGCGTGCCATTGTCGTTTCCTTTGTCGCCCTCATTTCGCGACGTTCTACATCTGACATTCATCTCTTAACCTCGTTCCTGATTCGGTCTCCTCTTGTCTTTCCGAGTATACTTCTTAGCGTTTTCATTTCTGTTACACGCAGCATGCTTGTGGTCTTAGGTTTCTCTTCTCCAGCTTCAATACCGCTGCGGCGTGTGTGGCTTTACACAAGTCTTGTAAATAATCTTGATCTAGCTGTCAATACACATTAAAATAAGCCTGCTAAGCCTATATTATAGGGAGGCCTAATAGCCTACTTTATAGGGAGGGTATGGGTATTACACAATCTTGCATAACGATATTAACTGAAGAAAATAAGGCAACAAAACTAGGAAGTTTTACCACATCCCCCATATTCTCCATATTTAGCACCATCTGATTTTCATTTATAGGGTTTACTAGAACATTTTCTCGAATATATGTTTTTAAATTTTTATGATATACGAACACTTGGAAACATACCTATTTTTTTCAATGAAAATGGTTTTATTAAGAAAGGATTGAAACTCTACTAAGATGAGAAAAGATCGTGTTTGACACCGGCAAGTAGAAAAAAACAGGAAAGTGCTTAAAATGCGATCTTTCATACTTTGCATAAAAGTGTCCTAAATAATCAATACGCTTAAGCTTTAATTATGTATTGATTATTTTTCTTAACGTATTAAAGTAAGTTTTAGTAGTCAATAACGTATTCAATGAGCTATGGATAGAGGGCGACAGTGACATTGCCGCCGAATCAGATTGTCGCCATCTACCGGGCTGCGGCTGACTTATATAGGAAAATCGATATAGAATATCGCAGAAAGTTATTTGAAGGCAAACTTCGGTACCCTTTCATATCAAATACCACATATTTCTGATAATCTGATTACAGAAGTAACCCACAACGGTATTCAGCCAATGCCGGCTCCACATATTGGCGCCAACATTGGTGCCAACGTTGGCGTATGTTTGCGGTAATTTTTTGTATAGCGTCCACATATTGGGACAATGTTGGAGATTCATCGGTTCATTCCCTTGGAGTCTCTTTGAAGCGGGGTCAAAAACCGACAACAGACGGCCAACTCCCAACGTTGGCCCAAACAACAAAAACTCCACACCACACAACCGGGTTCACACATTGGGGCCAACGTTGGCCCCAACGGTATTCGGCCAATGTGTGGACCGGGAAAATCGCGTTGGGGCCAATATTGGCGCCAGCGTTTTTGTTGTTCGGGCCAACGTTGGGAGTTGGCCGTCTGTTGTCGGTTTTTGACCCCGCTTCAAAGAGACTCCAAGGGAATAAACCGATGAATCTCCAACATTGTCCCAACGCTCCGGACGCTATACAAAAAATTACCGCAAACATAAGCCAACGTTGGCGCCAATGTGTGGAGCCGGCCTAACAGCAACACTCAGTAGTCTCCACAATAAATTTATTAGGTCTTTAAAATTTTTTTAAAAATGCCCAACATGTTTCGAGCGCAGTAGCAGCTCATCATCGGGGGCTAGAAGAACATGTTGAATGTTAAAAAATAAAACTAAAAATACAAAAGGAAGCTTACCTATAGTACGAAATTACAAATTGTCATTCTGTAAAAGGGGACAGCAGACCTGGAGTTAAGTATTTATTAGTTTTTAAGGGGAAACTTCTAAAAACCTACCAAAACTTAAAATTTAAAGATGTAATAATCTGCAAAAATCAAAATTTCGTAAAGATATTCAAAGGTCATGGTCGATCAAGGTTACCTTACAATGGAGAAAAAATAAAAATTAATTAAACTACATGATTAATGAATTTAAATTGGAGAAATGGAACAAAGCACACATTTTAGGGGGCCCTAGAAGGGCAACCCTAAGTGTAGGGAAAGGTCGGCATTCTAAAGCACATGGTGTTGTCCTTCTAGGCCCCTAAAATGTGTGTTTTATCCCGTCTTTCTAATTTAAATTTTTTCAATTTTTGCAGATTATTACATCTTTAAACTTTATTGGTTTTTGAGAAGTTTTCCCTTAAAAACTAATAGTTACTTAACCCCAGGTCTGCTGTCCCCTTTTACAGAATGACAGCATAATTAAGTAAGCTTCCTTTTGTATTTCATTTTTATTTTTTAGCATTCAACATGTTCTTCTAGCCCCTGATGATGGACATTTTTTAAAAAAGTTTTAAAGACCTTATAAATTTATTGTGGAGACGACTGAGTGTTCCTGTATTTGTACAGCTCCACTGAGTGAAAATGGACTACTACTTCAATCTACATATTTATGAGCCTGCAAACTAGACAGTCTTTTTCTAATAAAAATAAACAGATTAGTCAAAGAAAACATCAATTTATATTAGCCACAAATAAAAATAATTGACTTAAGTACTAGTCAAAGATGGAAACGGATTCTGCTTACTAACAACCACCTTCCTATGCTGATGTGAAATATACCCCTTAATTTTTCCATCATTAATTAAATTGGCAACAATGCACTGAGTTTCATCCAGGTCCACATCTTGATCCAGCCACTCTAAAGCAGCTTGCAAAGCCTCAACTGGAATCTGATGAGTGTTTAATATCAAATACACTTTTTTGAATAAGTTTCTATAAGCAATAATTTTCAGTTTGTCCACAATCAGATAAATGCCACTATCAATAAAAAACGTTTCGTGTTTCTCCATTATCCAGTCAAACTGCCTTAAATTGCCTTGACAAACTGCCTGAACTAGTTCCGAAAATTCTTGAACATTATATTTTTCAAGTACCCTTTGATTTGGTATATATCCTAACAACATCTTGACCGGCACTAAGTAAATCAAAATTAGTCTCTTGTTTTTGTGAGACAATCTATGGCAATTTTCAAAGGCGTAACTTAAATATCTGTCAGCAGCTTTGTAATCACTGTCAAACATAGCTTTTCGCCCCACAAAGTATCTGTAAGTAATCTGCTGGCTTAGACAGAAAGTTTCCTTGAAAGGGCTAGACTCAATAGCCCTGATCAGTGGTTTACACAAATGAAGTTTATTTATACGAAAGTAAACTTTAAAAAGTTGATTTACGAGTCCCATCATTCCGCGTCTTTTAGTATCACGATCATCAGTCCTATTATCCGCTGCACAAATTCGAAAACATCCCATTAAACACTCCGCAGCCTTCTCTAAATACTCTCCAGGTTTTTCAGTTACACCAACTCGTT
The DNA here is from genome assembly GCF_016097725.1 of Ips typographus. NCBI lineage: Eukaryota > Metazoa > Arthropoda > Insecta > Coleoptera > Curculionidae > Ips > Ips typographus. Next base: position 1,105,368 of record NC_138427.1, read on the forward strand.
GTTTCTCTGCCTGTTGAGCTAACAACCTCAAATCAGAGCAAACAGCATACATAATAGGCAAACTCCAGTTTTCATCCTTTTGAGATTGCAAAATTTTCGTAAATACTTGCACCAGAGCTGTTTGCAACTGATAAGCAGTGAGAAAGTCATCAACTGAAATTGCGTATAAACATTTTAGATGGTATATAACCAGTTCGTCTAACGGGGATTGAAGAAACTTCTCTACAATGTTTTCAGGATTCTCTACTTGGTAGTTTTGTATTTAGCATGGTCATGTCGTAGAGAGAGAAACTGAGACAGGGTTTGTCCGTTATGAGACCTCCACGAACGATCCAGGATTTGGAGATAGTTGGATAAGTTCATAAAAGTCATTGTGAAGTCCTGAAATGTATGTAAAAAGGCTCTATTAGAATTAAAACCACCAATGACTCTAAATGTGTATGTAAATTGGTATTTCCGCACTATTTACACAGGTGATGTATAAAGCGCCAGTTGGTTTTTAGGAAGCCGAAAGGAGGAGTTCCGAAATATCACTTGTATTTCAAATATGCTCTTGAAAGTAATATTGATTGACTGATTGATATTTTTGATGCGTTTTACCAGGCCAGAATTTCGAATATATATATTTTAGTCATTTTTAGGCTTTGAAGAGTCACTATTTTTTGCCAGAATGTCTTCATTACGTGAAGAAACCTTTAATTATGCGGAAAATCAAACAAAAATAGAATAACGCAGCAATGTAGGTAATACAAGTCGTAAATGTTTTGAATGTAGCATTTATCCTGTCTATTACCATGTTACGTCATCCTATTTTTGTTTGATTTACCGCATACATATTCTTTTGTAGAATGTTTTATTTTGAATGACTACAGAACTTTTTCTGGTTATTGGGACAGGGCTAACATCCCCGGAAATAATTGAAGTATAAAATCAATTTTTAAAGCTTTTCAAGTATTCTTCACAGAATATACAACTCGTTTTGATAATATTGATTTTCAGATAATTTATTTATTAAAGATATATTAATATTCAGTGAAGCTTCTTTACTGTTCTTAATACTTAGTCTAGTATTTTTGATCTCTTATTTTATAACAATGATTATTCTATTATCAGTTCAAAAATAATTTAAACATAAACCTCGACATAAACGTAAAGTTTATTTTTTTCAACGTGTTGTGCATGTTATAATTAATCGAAATCCATAAAGAAAAGCTGATTTTTATTATAAACTAATAAATACGATTCACTAAAGTTTTATTATTCGTTTACGTGTAGGTAACATTTAAGTCTGCTTTGAAATTGCACTGCACTTTCCTTAAAAGGGACAAAGATAGGAAAAAACCCTCAATTCCAAGTACTACTATGCTACTAACAATGTCAAATAGTCATGGTTATGCCAAATAGTTTATGAAATATGGAAAAACTACAAAATATGAAACTTAACATGTTAATTTAACAACTAATAGGTAATTCAAACAGGATGGGTTTATTCTTGAAAGGAAAGCTGCTAATAAAATTATCATTCTACTTAGACTTGTATTACCCTGTATTGCATGTAAAATAAAGTTTTCAACAAAGGAGAACCATTATTAATACCTTTATAAAAACGTTTCTTATTAGATATATCGACCTACATTTAAAAGAGCTGGAGAACATCAAAGCCACCATTACTTAGTCTTTACTGCACAAAAATTTGGAGCTGTTGATATTTAATTAACATAAAACGACAGAAAAATATACTGTGCTCAGGATAAGTAGGATCTTAAAAATTGTGAAAGATACAGATTTGGTTAAATAGGGGAATAGTAGTATATTATCTTTCAATGAGAGTAAATTGACAGTTATTATTTGTAAAAATTTAAATCAAGACAAGCCACCAAACAAAAGTGTTTTAAAGTCTCACTTATTAAAAGAATCCCCATAGAGTATTTTTACATATTGTTAATGTATTGTTGCACTAATAAATCATTTATGTCCGTTAAGTGCCTATTTCTATTACTAACTTAATCAAAGTAGACAAATAATAAACAATAGGCACAAACAAAGTAACTGAATTAAATCATTAATAATTCAACAATAATATTTATCCACATTATCACCAAGCTGACATACTTTGAAAAACAAATAAATCGATAAAGTCCTATGTTTTAATTTCAATTATATTTTAAATTTTGAGATAAAAAATAAACTGATAGCACTATGTGTGTTAAAACAAACAATTTTTAAAAATGTACATAATTATAACACTCCCCAAGTGTCGATTTTATATTGCCAGAAAAATGCGAAACTGATCAAATATTATTAACTGTTTTAGATAAAGGATTATACAATTTTAATTTGTTTGCACCTTGAATTTTTAACATTTCTTGTTTAATTTTTATAAATATTGATTGTTAATGGTTTTTATGTATAGGAACTGCTAAATAAAGTACATTATTAATTTTATTACAATACCTCCTATCTCCCTCAGGGAGATGTAAAGACATTAAATAGGAATCAAGAAAGTGACCCCACTTTCACCATGTTTCATATTAGTATTTCAGTTTATATTTTGACATAAAAAAATTATTAATTTGATATTGAAGAAGCAAGATAAACCTTGATTTAAAAAATTTTTGGAGATGACGTAGTTGGTTGACAGTAACTTTGATTTTTCAAAACAATATTTATGTGTTAAGTTTAATGTGTAATAGTACATTTTAATACAACATTTTTTGTTGTATAGTGGTTAATTGATGTTGTTTATCCCTGACTCTGAATTTATTTATTGTTTTATATGTATTTTATTAGTTGTTTATTTCTATCTTTAGATATTCTGTAAATTCAAGTGTAAATTAATTTAACTTGTTCTTTTCAATGAATGATTGATAAAAAATAAATAAGTTATGATTTGATAGCTATAGCTAGTTGCTTATATAAAGAATATATATGTGTGCAGATCCATAGCATTCAGCAAGACCAGGTGTTAATCTCCTATGTACTGCTTTTACGAGATTAACACCTGGTCCTGCTGAATGCTTTCCTAAAAAACAAATTTGTAAAATAATGTTACTTTGTCCTGAGAAGGACCCAAATTAAAGAGTTAAAACGTAGACAATAGTGAAAAAAAATTCTATGTTTTATTTGCTGCCCTAATATACCAACAAAAACTTCAAAGATGAAAATTTAATTACATGCATTGAATTAAGTTTAAGGTTTTACTTATTTTAATTTTAGCTCAGATCTCACTCACTGTATTGGCTAACAACAGCTAAATAATTAAATGTAAGACAAATTATACTGCAAGAACCAAAAAATAAAATTAAATATTAATTTGGTTTTATATGTATAAATGCATTCAAGTACCTAAACAGACAAAACTTGATTCTATGATTAGCAGTAATTATTAAAATGACCACTAATGTTGAAAACACACCTAGTGCTGCATCTGCCATGTTTGCTAAATTTGAAATGCATTTCAAAATTATTCAAACATTCACAGCCACATAAACAGTAGCAAGCTCTGCCAATAATATTAAGAGCACATAGGGTTTATAGAGTAATTAATACAGGCATAAAATGTAGAATGCATTCTAAAGATAGTGGACATAGAGTTTCTCATAAACCAGGCTTTACCTGAAACACAACTCACAGTTTCAAAAATCAAATTTGCTATTGCAAAGTATTTGCAAGTTTGAGAACAAGTTATTCATACTGATATTCAATAACTACTTTCTAAAATCCAAGTGATATTTTGTGAACTACATGGGTAAATGTTGTAGTGTTTCTGTTGTGTTTTTATAACAAATAACAAATATTGTATTATTTGAAGGGGTTAGAAGCTAAAAGGCTTTTATTTAACCAGGCAAATGAAAAATGGAGAAATCTGCAATTGCCCTCAAAATGTATGTAAAATCTGAAATAATAAACAAAACAATAGCACCATATAAATATTAGTTTTAAGTAAATATACATTTATTTAATTTTGACTAATAAAGACACATAAACCCATTTGCCTCCAATCCCTTCAATAATTATTGTTTATTTATTTAACTTGGAGTTCTTACCTATTTCAGACCCCAAAAATATGTAATTTGCCGAAAACCGAAGACAGCCAGATGTGCATATACTGAGTAATACTATTCTTATTAAGTATATGTACAGACAAAGAGTTTATTTTATAATGTTTGAAATTTGCAGAAACATAAACATAAATTAAAAACTTAACCACAATTTGAGGTTAAGGTTAGGTTAGTGTCTGTTAATTTTCATCTGTCGACTGTCAGTTTTGAGTTGTTGTCACTAGTTTTCAGACTCAAATGCCAACAGCAGAGTTGATACCTGGAGGACATATAAAACAATAATTTTAAAGAATTATATTTATTTTTATTTAGACGTATAAAACTTCTATCAAAATTTTATTCGATAGCTTACCAACTTGTTTCCTTAATTTATTTCCTGTTTTTTTATGCTTGTTGAAATTTTGAAAGATGACAATATAATGACACAGTTGGCTGTAACAAAATTTATTGAAACAATACTGAATGGCATAAAACATAAAACGATTAAACGAATAAACACGTTTCTGGTCAACGTATAAAAATTTTAGTAATTTAGAACCTTAACAAGAAAATTTAGTATTGATTCTTTATTTTTAACATACAATCGCCAGACGGCGCTTATTTTAGAGCAATGCCGACAGTTTGGCCTCACACCGACAGATGGCGGCCATGATATATACAGTACATGGATTTAATTTCAATTAATTTTAAGCTTAATTTCAATTAATTTTAAGATTTTTAAGCTCAATATACAGGGCGAACTACGAAATCGGAACGGCGAACGGCCGCTGTACAGGGTGTCCCGATTTAGTGTGTTTTAACAGGAAAAATAGTTTATTTCTATCTAGCCGGAAATGGAGTTTTCCTGTCAAAAACACTGAATCCGAACCCCCTGTATATCGAAAAAAAAAATTGTCGTAGAAATTTGAGAAAATAATGTACTGGCGTTGTCAGTTTTCAAGTTTGATGATGTTTTTATGTAACACTCTGAAAGCCCTTTTTAATCCGAGTTCAATATTATTCGAAACTTTTTTATATATAATTTTTTGTATTTTTAGTATAGGAGAAAAACTGATTTTTGACATTACTAAGTTTAATTTAATAATAACCATCTAAATAAGTAAAACTATTTGTCCAATAGGCAATTTTTAATTTAAAAAAATAGAGTAAAACGCATTTAAACCATAAAGTGTCCTACATTATTGAATTCGGAAAGAGGGCTTTCAGAATCAAATATAAAAAAACAAGCACCGCTTTTAAAAAAACTGATGATGGTCTCGCTAAGACAAAACGTCGTGTATTTAAAAAACTTTAAAAAGAGCTTTAAAAGTTGCCGTGAAAAAGTGTTATTAGTTTTGGTCTAGGGCCAATATTAACGTAACAAAAAAATAAAACCTACAATCAAAAAATTCACTGTTTTCAAAAAATCTTAAAACCAAAAAAACGTTTTTTTAATTCATTTTATTAAGGCCATGATTACGCAACTTTTCTATTTAACCATATCTGTATCTGTAACCGTTTTCAAGATCCCCACTGTGGCCTTATCTTGGACATCCTGATTATTTGTTATTTTTGTTCAATACCTTCAATCCGATTTGATTCTAGAAGAAAGGGCTTTCCAAAATCTATTGCGTTGATTAGATTTGGTGGTTTTTTGGTTTTTTTGGTTACAGGAAGTTAAACATTACAAGAAGTGTTGATTCTTCAATGATTTTTCAATGAGCAGTTTATAACATTTACATATTTACAAACTACAGAAACATAAGAGGCTAAGAATAGGGCAGCAGTTTAGTATTCGCATGAAGGCGGCAAAGGATCTAGGATCGGAACTTTTAACAAAGTGTACCTTATTTGAATATACTTTTACACACGTGTCATCCTGTAAAAAATTGACACTTAGTTTAACATCAATTTTCTCTGGAACTCTTCGATCGATTTCCTTTTTTACTTTTTACTTTAAGTATTGTGCTTCCTTTACACTTTATCCAGGCTTAGGACTGGCCAATTTGTGCTTCTATTAAACCGGAGGATGTTTAAAGGCCAACTGGTCAAAAGCATCACAACAACTATAAATTAACGAACAATATGTATGAAGGTAAAGATTCAAAACACCAAGAATATAGGAACCTGTAGGGCATAAACATTTTCAAAATTGTTTTAGTAACGCGCTCTTATCAGGACAGTCATCCGTCTCTCATGCTTCTGATGACATTATGTCTTGAGACAGATTGTCCCAAATCCCAACCAGAGCAGCTGCAACTTGTTCGGGATTTTGAACTGCAGGAGTTATGGACCTTAATCGTCTACCTAATATGTCCCAGACATGTTCAATCGGATTAATGTCTGGAGAACATGCGGGCCACGCCCTTGTTTTTTTTCGGAGACACAACGAGCCATGTGAGGGCGGGTATTGTCGTGCATTAGCAAAAAGTTTTCTCCAAACATTTCGAATGTATCAATCTGTCTACTGATCATTTTCCCAATTTTCGTGCTCCCTAGCAAAACCTGGTCTGGCCACATGATGACGTCGCTGGAGTAATGGAGCTTTTTTTGTTTTATATGCCTTCAAATCAACTTACTTAAGCCTTTTGCTAATGGTCCGAGCATTTGTTCTTCTTCCAGTTCGCTTCTTAGTTGCGGTACTGTTTTACGCCTATTCAATAATGTTTGCAAGACTATGAATCAGTCATCTCTAGTTGTGGTTGACCGTTTTCTTCCTTGACCTCGTCTCCTCACATACTCTCATTACGATAGATTCTGATTTTCCTAACATGTCAGCAACATCGCTGTAACTTGTACCAATTTCAATCAACGCTACAGCCTTCGCCACATTAGTAGAAGCGATATCACCCATGTTGGATTTTTAAGAATCAAAATGATGAATGATTTTCGCTTGATACATCAATATCCAATGATGTATAGGAAATTCCATTACGAAACCATGGCAAACCTCTAAACCAGGTGTGGAAAAATAAGACCAATATCTACATTTTCTGCAAAACCCTGTGTTTTCTTTAATAATTGAGATATCATAGGGAATAAAAAAAGGAAATGTTCAGAAAATAACGGGCTACAATTTGATGTTATAAACTATTTTAAATTCTCAGTTGTTCTCTCCACAGGATGTCTCAAAAAGCACAGAAAATTGCTTACTTTCTTTTCGTCCCTGTATGTGGCATAAAGACAAACCATTTAACAGACCATATCGGACAGATGTATTCATGAAGGATCAAGCGACAATTCTTAAAAAAGATGATCAGAATCAAGCGACGGATTGAAGAGGAAATTGATAGTTTAACATCAATTTCCCTATAGACATCAAAGTCTATATTTTGACCGTTTCTCTAATTTTGCCAGTGTGTGTACTATATGAAAACATTTATTTAATTGAAAAAATGATATGAAAATTGTCGTAATTTTAATTCTCTGGTAGTATTATCACTGATAATTCGACTTTTCTATATACTCTAATGTCATATGAAATGTGCGCTTTCTGTAGCGGTAGAAAAAAATTTTCCGTGAATCAAAGTTTTTATTAGAAAAGTTATGAATATTTTATAGGCAGAATTGTCATTCCATTCACATTTAATCTGACTGGAAAATAATCTTTTGAAAAAAACATTCAATTCCAATGGTAGAACCTTGATTGCAATTCAGAAGTTTAGCATGGAGTACCTAATTAGATTCTAAAAATAATAAAAACAAATTTGCCAAAGTTAAAATAAGTTAATATGAAACTGAAAAAGTCTTGGCAATACGACTAAGTTCTTTGAGTCTACGTACTATCATATTGCTATTATTACTTGCTCAAGTACAATTTCTGTAAAGCTTTAACTCTGACCACCCTGTATAAATACTCCATTAGCATAGCAAAACAATTAGCCTTAAACTTTGGTTGAGATGCTGTTTTTAGGATCTTTAAGCAAAGACGAAGGTGCAAAACATCTAGACTATTACGTAATATATGATCAATGTAGGCAAAAATCTTGAAAATAATGGCATGACAATGTCCTTCACAAACCAAGATTATAACCAGAAACCATCAATTAATTAAACCAGTCTTTAGTTTTTGGTGCCATCGCAAACATCTGAATTACTAATAATGTATTTTTTGGTAAGTATTTTTTTTTGTACTTAATATACATTTGTTTTTCAAGACAGAAAGTCGTTAATTGCCACTGTAAGGCAGAATGTGACACTCAAGAAACGGTATGTTCTATGTTGACAGCAGAATTCTTAATTCATCTACGTAAATGTGACAAATATGCTTATGGCTCAAAATTATTAATTTATTATTACGACTAATGACATAACAGCTTAGTTAAGTTTAGATTAGACTGTGTTATTTTGCACCTGATCTGTCACACCCAAACTTCAATTTAACTTAAGTTGTACTTAAAATCGACTGGAAGTGTCGGCGAAACAGGCATTAGACTGTTTTGACAAATGACCATAGTACTTTTTGCACTTTTGGCAAAATCCCTCTAGAGCGGAAAATCGATTAATTTTCTCTCCGCAATCAACTATTTTCTGCTACAAAATCGAAGCTCGAATAAGCTAATACTTTCACTATCAGTCATAAAAAAAACTGTTGTCGACAGAGTTGGTGTGTAGTAGATCATTAGTTAAGAAACGCCTTTAGCTAATGATCTACTACACACCAACTTTCTTATCTCCATAAGAACTCTTGACATATCAGAAACCAACACATAACTTTATCACTAAAGTTCAGTTGTACAACACTGGTTTAACCTTTGAACACGATTCAAGTCACAAACGTCACTGTGACAGAAATGAACAAGTTCTACAACCGGGTCTTAAAAGTATAATTATAGTGACAAATAGGAATTAGGTTAAATTGTCATTTTTTATTCTTGTAGAGAACAATTACTTAAATACTTATAATTTTATACATACAGGGTATTTCAAATGTGCCGGAACGGTCTACCTTTTTCCACAAGGTGGATGCTGCAAAGTTGGAATTTTGGAATATCACGTAGGTTAAAAAAATCTATCTCTTGATGGTCGTTTTAAAATTTTGTAGGACCAATGTCTTCGGACCATCAGTGACATTCACCCCCTATGAACCTAAATATTGATTAAAATCATTACCGATCGATTTCAAAAAAAGGTGGTGGATGTCGCTGGTCCGATGACTTTAGGTTCTAGAATTTAAAACGACCATCAAGACCTAGATTTTTAACCTTACTAATTTTAGAATACGTAATATTCCAAAATTCTATTTTTGCAGCTTTCACCTAGTGGAAAAAGGTAGACGGTTCCCGATTATTTGGAATACTCTTTATAATAAAAATGTAAGAAGATATAACAGAATAAAAAAAATAAGTTGTGGACTTTATTTCCGCAAATGAGACCTTCACAAAAAGCCATTAATCCTCACCGGACATATAAAATCATCAGTGTCGTTCATTATTAACTCTGCACATTCCTCTTGAACCCAAAGTTGGCACATGGCGCATAAGCGCATATCTGCTTGGATATCGTCCTCACAGACAAAGCACGTCCAAGATTCAAAATTTAAATTATTCTTCTTCTTTACAACTACTTTGCTTGTTTGGGTTTTCTTTGAAGATACATATGTTGCGCATTGTAATTTAAAGCTTTTCTCTGTAAGCACTGTCTTTATAAAGTTATTACCGGGTCTTAAGAAAGAATCCGGTTATTACCGGGTCTTAAGAAAATTGCGCTAAATATGTTGTGGTCTTCAGAAAGACCCCGAGTTTACAAACCGTCATTTCATTTCCGATGCTGCAATGACATGAACCAGAGTATCGATAAGCGGTGGCAGAGTTTCGGATATTTGGTTTAGAAAATGCAATAATGGTAAGTTGTCCATCATCTGACGAATCTAACTGAGCAGAATTTTTTTTCTTAAAACTTCTCAAGGTTTAAATACCACTTCTGGAATACTGTTTGGATTGAAAAGGTAGACCTATAGCTTTAAATCCATTGGTAATGTTAGCTACACTGATACGTTTTTTCCAAACTGGTTTGAAGACAGCAGAGAATCGGTGGTCTGAATGTTGGTCCCAATAATCTCCTAAAAATGCTCAAAAAAGCAAAAAACTCGAAAAAACTGCTTTCTCGAATGGTTGGAGCTCATGAGTAGTGTTACTAGGAAGACACAGAAGTTCTATGTCGTTCTGATCAGCTCTCTCTGATATAGTAACATTTAAATGTTTTTTCACTGAACTACCCTCTGACATCCAGATGTGACTTTGCACCATCTAAAATTAATAAAACTTTGCCTTTTGGTTTGTACTTCAAAAAATGGACCAACCCCAAACGCAACTATTTAGTTGTCATACTACCTTTTGTACTCCCAGAAACCTTACATCCATTAGGTAAATTGTCACAAAAACTAGGTTTCAAGCGAACCCCTTTAAAGAGAATCATCGGTGGTACTAAGAGCGTTAATAGATGCTCATGAGAAACCAAGCTTCAATTCAACTGATTGCTGATGGTGTAATGTAAAGCGACATCCTTTCTCGTCCATGTTAAAATTTCTTTCAGAGTTCTCTTCTTTTCTCCTCACGCTCCTGTTCTTGTTCACGTGTTAGAAGTGCTTTTCACTCAAGTTTCCTAGATGTACTTAAAATGCATCTTCAGAATACGACCAGCAATTCCGCTATGCTGTTCTACATATCTTTGCAAGAAGCCATTTCCTAATCATAATTGTAATGCTTCTTCCATCACTTCTTCGTTCCACTTGGTATGAAGGACTTTAATTTTTGGTTTGGACATCTATAAAAATGTTTTAGTAATCAGCCAAAACCAACGAAAATTTAAATGAGTAGTCTTCAAATAAGGTCCTTTGCAGAGCTTCTTACATCTGGAAATATAGCTCAGTTGTTAATTGCGACGAGGCAATATTTTCCGCAAGCACCGCGCACTTAGTTTAAAACACAATAAGTTGGACACTCTTGTATATGGGATTGGGCCACTGAACGGTGCCCAATTCTTCAACCCTTGCAACGTGCAACCCTTCTTATGAGTAGTGCCAATATGTCTAGAAGGCTACTCCAAATTGGTTGGAGTGCAAGACAACCCTGGAAAAGCTGGCCCAAAAGAACGACATACGTCTTGTGTGGGTTCCAGGACATGCTGCTATTCCAGAGAGAGGATCGATTGGGCACTTAGAAAGTGCCTGTTGGTCCAGAGCCGACTGTGGGGATCGCCAATAGCAGGGTGATCCAGTCGCTAAAATCTTTAGCCCAGCAGCTGTTTCAAGAACGCTGGGACTCCGCCATAAGTATGAGGCAGACCAAAGAACTCATCAGTGGCCCCTGAGCCAAAAATACGAAATACCTGCTGAAACTAAGCAGATAAAACTTAAGGACGGTGACCGGCCTATTGACTGGCCACTGCCAGCTGAGACGGCATCAGTACTTGATGGGTATAACCGAGGATCCTACTTGTCGAGGATGCTTAGAAGAAATTGAGGCCCGGGCCTTATTTTTCGTCTGAAGTAGATGGTGCAAAATCAGCAGAATGTAATTATCAATCTCAAACATTTGGAACTAATTCCGAATCTTCCAAAAATGTGCTTATATTCTGAGTTAATCTAACAATTCAAGAACTTCATTTCATTAGTTACTCAGCACTACTGAAAACGGTACTTTTTTCAAATCGCTCTACCGTGTAGGTACTGTGCCTTAAAGACCCTTAATACCCTCCAGTACCTAAATTTTTAGGTAATTCTATTGTTTATAAAACATATTTTCTAAATTAATGAAGGCCACATTTATCGTGCACCGTTGGCAAGAAAATGATGACCAACAATTGAATACTTGTTAAACCATTTTTACCATGTTAAAAAATCCGTAAAATCTAAAATATTAAACTTTGATAAAAATGGCACATTTGATTTTAATTTTTCCTGAACTATGTCAAAAAGCCATTTGTGATTTTCTTCGAGTAAAAAAAAGTACAAAAAGTTGTCATTTTAGCTTTAAAAAAGGTCTCTAAGGGTAAATATTTCGGAAAAAGTGACTTTAAACACGAAATTTCTGGAAAAATTATTTGCTTTAAGTAAAGTCTGTTTTGCAGAAGCAACGCAAATTGCAGAAACTTTCCGATGTTTATATAATATGCTAATTAATACCTTTGTTTTAGATAATAAGTTGTTTGCTGCTTGGAATTGCATCAGCAAAAAATCAAACTGATGCTGAAGTAGTAAACACTACAACCGCTACCAGTCCACTGGCCAATCAAGAACCATTCGAGACATTTTTACTGAATTCCTACAATTATGATAATCCATTAATTATACGTTCGAGAATACCGGAATCTTCGCAGCCGCAGGACATCATTAAGCACCAAGGTATCACTTTTCTTAGTTTATTTACATAAAAATCGTTAAATTTACATTCAGGGTTACTCAAGTAATGTTTCATATTAAAATTTCCAGAAATCAATGAGGATAACTTTGCTATTGTATATTGTAAAGACAATTTTGATGGGGTGAGAAAAATATGGCGTTAGTATACATTTATAGTCCCCCTATCTATGCAACCGAATTTTCTATATACAGGGTGTCCCACGACGAAAGACCTCGATTGATATTGGAAAAAGTGTAAATAGGAGAGTTTTGAAAATTTGGTAGGATACTGATGTGGGCATGCCCAATCCAACTAAAATATTTTCAAGATGGTTGCACTTCCGCTTATACCGGAAGTCGATCACAACTTTCTTATTTTAAATAGAACACCCTATATATTATTACATATTTGGATTCCTCACAAAATTCTGACCAACTTTTGTATAGAATGCCCTATGCCTATCTCTAGCCGTTTTCGAAATATTTGATGTTTTTCCAAAAAAGTGACAGTTGCAACGCTCAACATATTTTTGTACTATGTTAAAACCGTATTTCATTTTGCAATGAAACTTTGGGTTATTGTAAATAAAGGATCGTTTTATTAAACTGAGGGTGCGTAACGACTCATTTGTATACAGGGTCGTCAAAAAAAAATCATAAACTTGCCACTAAAAAAAATGAAAAATCTCAAGTTTTTTAAATGGAAACCCCCATTTTTTATGACGGAATCATTTTGAGCATTAAAAATTACTATAAGTTTCAATTTACTTGCCTATACCTAAATCTAACCCATTTCGTTTTATTTGAGAATAAACATTTTTTTATTAGGCTGCATGCTCGGCTGCATGGTTGGAATTAGCTGGTACTCTAGTTGGCCATGCTTTTGACACACGGTGATATTGGAGAACTGCAGGGCATGTTAATAACACTAGTTTTGAGTGTTTTGACAACTGCAAATATGCCGTCGCGGTTACGTTATTCAAACCAAGATTGCTTAAATCTGTTTATTATTTACGGAAAATGTGATAAAGTTGTGAGTAGAACATGTGAGGTATTTGCCGCTCGTTATCTAGAAAAACCAAATCCATCACCAAAAGCTGTCAAGCAAATAATTGAAAATTTTAAGAATACGGGATATGTGAAGATAAAAGCTATTAAAACAAAACCAATTCTTAATAATACAAATGTAGAAATTGCAATTTCTAACCAACTTTTGTGTACAATGCCCTATTCCTATCTCTAGCCGTTTTCGAAATATTTGATGTTTTTCCAAAAAAGTGACAGTTGCAACGCTCAACATAACATGCTTTGCAGTTCTCCAATATCACCGTGTGTCAAAAGCATGGCCAACTAGAGTACCAGCTAATTCCAACCATGCAGCCGAGCATGCAGCCTAATAAAAAAATGTTTATTCTCAAATAAAACGAAATGGGTTGGATTTAGGTATAGGCAAGTAAATTGAAACTTATAGTAATTTTTAATGCTCAAAATGATTCCGTCATAAAAAATGGGGGTTTCCATTTAAAAAACTTGAGATTTTTCATTTTTTTTAGTGGCAAGTTTATGATTTTTTTTTGACGACCCTGTATACAAATGAGTCGTTACGCACCCTCAGTTTAATAAAACGATCCTTTATTTACAATAACCCAAAGTTTCATTGCAAAATGAAATACGGTTTTAACATAGTACAAAAATATGTTGAGCGTTGCAACTGTCACTTTTTTGGAAAAACATCAAATATTTCGAAAACTGCTAGAGATAGGCATAGGGCATTCTATACAAAAGTTGGTCAGAATTTTGTGAGGAATCCAAATATGTAATAATATATAGGGTGTTCTATTTAAAATAAGAAAGTTGTGATCGACTTCCGGTATAAGCGGAAGTGCAACCATCTTGAAAATATTTTAGTTGGATTGGGCATGCCCACATCAGTATCCTACCAAATTTTCAAAACTCTCCTATTTATACTTTTTCCAATATCAATCGAGGTCTTTCGTCGTGGGACACCCTGTATATATATATAAACAATCTTTATTTTCGAAAGAAAAAAGGCTATCGACCACTTGGTCTTTCTGCCTATACAGTGGGATTTTTTTATGGTTTTAGTATACATGTTAACTTATTTCCAATTATTTACAATTTATTTACAAAAAAAAAAAAAAAATCTTAGTTAAAGTGTTCTAGTAGGGTGGCAGTGGGAAAGAGGTAACGGGATTGCACAGTGGGTTTATTATTGTCCAGTTGTTTGGATTATTCTTCCATTTGTTCTGTAGTTGTATAAGTCTGTCTGTTATTTTGGTCATGTTTGTACGTTCGTAGAGAAGTTGGTTGGATGGGTTGTGTAGATGGTCTTATTTTGGTTATTAGTCTTAGAGCAATCTGTTCCGTAGTCTGAGTATATCTTTTAGTTTTGTCAGTAGCGTTTGCTCTAAGTAAGTGTCCGTAGTCTAGAACTGGTCTACAGATGGATTTGTATATTTGTGTGGCGGTTTTCGTGCTAATACCTTTGTTTTTGTATGTCAGTGATCTAAAGTGTTTTGTCCGTTTAATAGTTTCAGTTCTTGCGTTTTTTAAATGTTTTGTAAATTTTAGTTTTTGGTCCAGTATTACGCCTAAGTATTTTACGTCATGTTTGGGTTCAGTTATGTGGCCGTCCGCGGTTATGTTTGGGGAGTCGTCTTTGGTCCTATGGTTTGGTAGTAAAAGTTGGTTTTTAGTTGCGTTGGGGGCCGAATTTTCTATTAAGTTATTAATTTAACTTAACTAAAATAAAATTAACAAGTTGGTCAACCTTTTAGCAGCTTTTTAGCTGTTTTTTCGTGCGTGCATAAATTGAATGTAACTATACAAACTTTACTTTAATTTAGTATAATTCTAACTTGCTCTAATTTAACGTCGTGTATAAATCCTCCTTTGAAAATCAAAACAGCTATTTACGTATTTAAGCGCAAAAAGCTCGATGATTGCTTTCTTGATTGATTTTTTCTACAAACAATGCTAAATAATTTAATACCACTAAACTTACTGAGTAGATACAAAAACAGGATCAAAACTATACACAATTAAACACTGACATCAAACTGGTGATACTGACATTTTCAATAATGGTATGCATTGTGGAACAATGCAACAAAATGTGAGGACCACAGACTAATCAGTCTCATGAGTCACACACTGAAGATATTCCTTAAGATTATCCACTACAGAATATCGGTAAAATCCGAAAGAAACCTCAGATCCACACAATTTGGATTCAGACGAGGTTTAGGGACGAGAGAGAATTGCGACTCAAGTACTGATTCAGAACTGTAACGACCAGAGAAAGAACATAATGCTGTGTTTCATCGATTATGAAAAGGCGTTCGACAGAGTCCAACATCATAAACTGATCCAAATCCTAAATAGATTGGACATAGACCAAAAAGACATCCGCTGCATTCAAATATACTGGAACCAAATGGCTGAAGTCAGAGTTGGTAACGATCTCACAGAAGCACGACCAATTTGTAGAGGGGTCAGACAAGGGTGTGTTCTCTCCCCACTTCTCTTCAATTTATATTCTGAAACCATCTTTCAGGAAGCCCTAGAAGAACGTAACGTGGGCGTTAAGGTGAATGGTGTATGGGTCACTAATATTCGTAATGCGGACGACACAGTTCTAATGGAGAGCAGATAACATGTAGACCAATAGAGGATTTGCGGGATATGCTTGGGACTGTCGGGAAATGCAGTAAGAACATGGGCTTCAATATCAACACCAAGAAGACTAAATTCATGATAATTATTCGAAAGCCACAAGAATTTCAAAACTCAAGCCTAACATATAAGAATCAACCAATAGAGCGAATAAATAAATTTAAATATCAACCAACGCTAAGGTCTTGAGAATAATCAATAAAGACCGCGAATTGTTAGACACCATTAAATGTCGAAAACAGCATACCTGGGCCACGTAATACGCAACGACAAGTACCAATTCCTGCAATTGATATTTGAGGGAAAAAGAAGAATCGACAGGAAAAATATGTCATGGCTCCGCAACGTTAGGCAATGGACAGGACTAAAGACAATGCATACCATACGTAATAAGGAAGAGTGGACAAATGTGATAGCAAACATCCATTAATTGACACGCAGCAGAAGAAGAAGAAGAAGAAGATGCATTGTGGCCGTTGCTCTGGACAGCAAGCGTAACACATTTTTCGCTTGCTACCCTGCTTGACAACGCGAGTAAATGTAAACTCCTCGGAAAAGGGTAACTTTCATTGAGATTTGGAAGCACAAAATGCCTCATTATTGAATGTTTGTAGAAAATATTATTCTTTTTTGCACTGTTTTTTCATTTTTTAATGATTTTTAGTGCAAAATGTTCCTCTTTTTTGCACTATGCTATATTTGCTGTGCTTTTGTCATCAAACAAGTCAATTTTATAAGAAATGTTGTAAGCAGCCCATGCAAAAAGTCCTTTCCTGCACTTACGTGTTGTTAAACTCGAACTTCGGTCTCGTATAACAACTTTCACTTGCGTGCAAAAAAGATGTATTTTCTGCACTTGTTGCATTAATAACTATTTTAAAATTTAAAATGTAAACTCGTCGGAAAAGGGTAACTTTTCGTTGAGATTTGGAAGCGCAAAATGTATCATTATTGAATATTTGTAGAAAAACTGAATTTTTAAACATTGTCAAAGAGTTTTAGAGATTTTTCGATCACAAAATTCAGTTAGACTAGACAGATACATTTGGGTCGAAAATCAAAAAATCGACAATGGATATTAAACAGATATGGCTGCCCTTATAAAAAAAGATGCACCTACACCGAAACCCATTAAAATGGCAACTACACAACAAATTATGCTTAGAATTTTGAATATAATTTGAGAAAGTAACAATTTACACTTAGTTTTGGTAAATCTAGCTACGCTTCAACGCTTCTCCCTTAATAGTAATTTACGTTACAAGTCCGGGAAATGTGTTATTAAAGTACAAGTCTAGATAGTTATTGTGCAACATCTGGTGACATCTGTACTCAACTCTATGAGTTTGAAAGTACAAATGGCGTTTCCAAATCTCATTCGGTAAACACCGATCTGATTGGTTAAAAATGGTAAGATTTTGTTTTTTGTTTGTCAATCCCAATCATCTGACCAGTTTCGCCGCATTACTATACGGAATGATGGAATGAAGGTTTGGTTCTTTGGTTATCAAGTCCTATATCCTCTCTGATGAGCCGTCATATGCAACTAAAATCGGTTAAAATACATTGACATTTTTCGAGTGCGCTTTAAATATAATGTCATAATACGACAACTACCTATACCTACATTTTATAACAACAATAACTATCTTGTCGCTATCAATATCAAGGTATTAACCTAACAACATGTTTAAGTTATGTAAACGTTTTTTTCTAATTATGGCATATAAAGTGACACTTTTCAAAACTGATTAGAGTGACAAAACGTTTTACTTTATGTAACTAGTTACATTACATAAAGTATCACTTTATGTAACTAGTTATGAAAAGTTCATTTCATCACTCCCTGTTTTTATGCATTTCCGTAGAAACATATGGGCGACATCCATCATAACGATAATGTCGTTGTCACTGTTTATACAAGGTGCTATGAAAGTGAATATTTGTGTTAAATCACTTTAAAAGATGGTTTTTACCGCTTTTTGGTCAAAATTAGAAAAAATTATGTATGCAACACGTTTCGAAAATGTCTTATTGTGTAACTCATTCAAATTGTAGGACCTCGCTGCGCTCGCCCTACAAACATTCATTCGTTACACAAAATCGATCTTTTTGTAACTGGTTACATAAATAGCTATTCAGAGTTTGGTAATGAAAAGTATCGTTTATTACACGTCCGAAATAGTTTTTTCCGTTCCTGCATGACTTTACGTGTCGGCTTCGCCTCCCACGGTAAACTGTCACGCACACACGGGAAAAACCTTTTTTCTGGACTGGTAATGAAATAGACTCTCCTAGTCCAAGGACTAGTCCGGAAAAAAACATTTTGCCGAACTAGTAACTCGGACTGAAACCGACTATTAGCATATTTCGATACAGTACGAAATAAAAATATGTTTGAAGTATAGATCACAGCCCCAAATAAAATTGAAAAAGCTATTTTTATTAGGTCGCTCAAACATTGAATGCGATTCATTACTTGAATCACCTTGTATATGTTACAGGATGATGGAAGTTAACACAATATCACTCATAAATTATATTATGTTCCAGCCAAGACTGCACAAGAGACATCGCCCAATACAGTACCTTCTCAGTATCCAGTACCTTTGCCCTACTTTAACATACAGCAATCAGACAAAATCGAAGTGTTGCCAACTGTTAGCATTCCAACAATTTCAGATTTGTCTGCCTTGTTGTATGCGGATAGTCCATACTCAGTTGGTTTGACGTCTTTTGAAAGCAACTTTCCTACGTATTGTAAGTGTTAAGTGGTTTTAAAAAAAAATTCGTTCAACTGTGATAAAACTTTCAGATCAGGCTACCAAGCTACTAGATCCAGTACCAATACTGCCAGTGTTAACGCCGGCTCAGTTGCAGTTCAGTAATGTAAGGCCTTTAATTCAACATACCGGGAGTCCTAAAATTAACACTACTGTATACTACAAGCAAAAATAAAACAATCCAACTCCTTTAGGCTTCTTAAAGGAGATTTTTCTCTAAAGTGAGGTCCCAGAAGATGATTTTCTTAGTCAAAATGAGATTTTATTTTAAATGGAACTCAGAATTGCAATTTATTTTAATCGGAAATTCAGAATCGCCAACTGTTTCTATTCATTCATTGTTAATACGATTTTATGTCTATGTTATGTATTAGGTCAGTGAACATTGAACAATTGCTGCCCTCAGAGTGAACCGAATCACACATAATGATCTTTTCAGAATATGATTCTCTCAGAATATCCAGCTCTTCCAGGAACCGGATGACCTTTCTGGGCGAGATGTTGTCCAGATCTTCCGGCCGGAGTGCCTCTTTTTCAAAAGCGCGAAACCTGGATCTGGCAAGAGCCGGACAGCAGCATAGCAAAATTGCGCTGCCGACTTGTCGTCTTCCATGCACCAACGGCATTCGGCATCATCTGCCATGCCAATCCGGTGCATGTGGGTCTTGAGGCAGCAATGACCGCTATACAATGCTGGCATAGCCTTTAAGTGTTGTCTGCTGAGTTGCAGGAGATTATCAGTCCTAGTCTTGGACGAGCCCTTCACACATAATTGACTTTGACTTGATACTCCTTGCTTTCCTATGAGCAAGACAGACCATTGGTTCTTGGCCCGTGAAGGCCTCCTCTGACTGGCCTTGGAATTGCCTGTAAAGCCGAAATGACCAGGGCCCTAATTCTTGAACGCAGGGAGTAGAATTATCGATAGAAGTGTTGATAGAATGTGACAGAACTGGTTGACAAAAGCAGGTTTCTGTCAAATTATGTGTTCTTTTGTCTTGATAACTCTCTTACCTCGATTCAAGAATCTACGGCCTGGAATCCACATTCGCTTCTCCAAGAGTGACAGCTCCAAGCGGTCTTTCACAGGTTCCGACCGAAAATGTTCGTACTGCGGCCTTCATGTTCGGGAAAATTTTTATCGATTTTTGCCCAGATGAAATCGGAAGGTCTCCGATCATTCTTCTAGAGCAGATTTCGATGGCAAATAGTTCCGCCTGGAAAACCTTTGGGGTTTTGCCAAGTCCTCTCCTTAGGTTCGCCTTATCATTATAAGTCGCTGCTCCTCGCTATGTCAGCGATTTCGAACCGTCCGTGAACCAGAGGATGTTAGTTTACATGAGGTGGTCAGCACACTCAGTCCAGTCCCCTTTCGTTGGCAGGAGAGTCCTGTCGCTTAGCGTTTCAGCTGCCACAAATGTGGGATGTCAACGTCAGAAACTCACGGTTTAGAATCTCTAAAAGTGCTTCTCGATGCTCCACGTATGCCGTCAACGCACGGGTAGAGTGATGTGATGTGATGACCGGTAGGAGAAACTGAAGAGGAGGCAGATTGTGGAGGCACTCTAGCGCGGACGTTGGCGTCGTTCTGATCATCCCGTGATACTTAAGACAGGCTTGTCTTTGTATTGAACACCAGTTTATTAGCTGCGGTGCTCTAGAGACTTTTATTATACCAGACTAACGCACCGTAGGTCAGCATGGGTCTGACGATACTAGTGTAAAGCCACAACACCTGCGGGGGACCAACACTTCAAGATTTCCCACAGCTACTTGTCATGCATGTCCATTGAAAAACCTTTGCATTACTAACTAGATATTCCTGTAAGTGCTATTTCCAAGTGAGAGTTCTATCAAAAGTGACTTCGAGATACTTCACCTGAGTTGCAAATGGTATTGCTTCACCAGATAAGACAGGTGACCGAAGAAATTCTAGCCTCTCTCCTCCTGATAGTATTATGACTGTTTTACAAAGATTTACCTAGGTAAATCTTCGTAGAAAAAGGTATTCCTTCTGGCACCAGCTTTGGGTCACATTGAGCACCTCCGGGTCACATATGATTGGCGGAAAAAACATTAATTTTCAGCCACTTTGGATAATTTAGAAACAATTTCTTCTTGTAATGATAGTTCGGCAGCGCTTATCAAACTGCGACCAAAAGGTTTTCTCTCTACGATTCAAGAGTGTTAATGCAGTGTTTTCAATAAAAAAAATAGTTAGAACCTGATTGCCATTCTGAATTTACAAGAATCTATAGGGGGTTCATCCATTTAAAATAACAAGGTTGCTGGTTCTTTTTAGTACAAGCGACAACGTGACCATCGACATTTTGTCACTTGAGGTAAATTTTAAGAGAAAGAGTTAGCTTTTCAGCTACCAAGATTTTGCAAATGGTTTATTTCCTTCTTCACAGTGTTAAAAACCTACTGTACCAAATAAGCAATGCAATAGACAGTTACTTCGTTTTGAACGTGACAAACAAAGAAGTAAACGTCACATTCAAAACCGTGTACCTGTCTATTGCATTGTTGGGTCATCCTATTTTAGTATAATTTTTGGTACACATATTATGTGTTCTAGAATAATCAATCAGCACTGTAAAAATAGTGATGTCTGCTGTCTAATAATATTTTTATCGTTTACCACCTTTGAGAAAGAAGTAAACTATTTCCGAAAATGTTGGTAAATGAAAAGTTAACTTTTTTCTTTTAAAACCACCTGTTTTTTGAAAATTTAACGACTTAAGTTTACTAAAATTTTCCTGCAAAATCAACCTTAACCTATATGGTACATTAATGTTGGGACACCCTGTATTTAAACAGTTAGTTAATCTGTTTTAAACTTGCAGTCATGGAATCCTGGAAGTACCGAAGCACCCCTTGCAAAAGACAGTCTGGCAACATCACTGACAACTGATTCAAACTCTCAACGGAACTTTTTGATACAAAAGGTTAACTAAATCACATCAGAACAGGATGTCTCATTATAAACACGGCTTATTGTAGTTATAGAGGATTTCCATCAAACTTGTATTTCAATAGAACATTCTATACTGGGGTGATCAAATTGCTATGGCCCGGGTAACTAGGAATTATAAAATGTTTTGTGAGCACTACTGAGAGTCATTTCTCGTTTTATTACCTAGTGAATCAAAAATTATATTTTTTTAATTTAAAAGCCATCAGAGTGTGTTTAATTTCACGAAAATGTAGCACACTGTATAATCGCAACCCTGTATTTTTATCAATAAGTAGCATCCTACAAAAATGTCAAAAATGAGACACCCTGTCTAAACTTTTAGTTCTAACTATAAGAACTTTTATCTAACTTTATCTAGAAATTAGAAACACTTTCATTTATTTGCCATGTAAAAATACTTTTCCAATTTCTTGATTGATTTTAGAACCACCCTGTTACTAGTGATTATTTTTAATTATTCTAACACATCCTTTGTTCTGATTTATAATTGTAGATTCCGGAAGTGGCTAGTTTCACTAAAAGTGGACAGTTTTCTATATCAGACATCCCAGAATTAACAGAACTGGAAGCCATATTTAAAAATTCTACTACTGCTGTGAGTGTTATCGAATCTAGAAGTGGAACGGACCTTGATAATGTGGATGCTGCAACGAATACCACTCTCGAAGACGAACACATTGATTCAGTTGAAACTACTACATCGGTGCAATCCAACATAGAGTTGCAAAGTGCTGTCATTACTGACATTAACTCCAACAAAATTGAAAACGATGAAGAAGAAAAATTAGATGAGAGCATTAATGCAGCTGAAGATGATAATAGGCTAAAAGGCAACGTGTCCATTTGGGACTTAATTAGCGGAAGAGATTCAACAGGGCAGAATGAAGAAAGTGTTACAACCAATTTGGACGAAACTACTGTTGCCGTTACTGAGAATATAGTATAAATTGTCTTTGTTGAAAATAATGTAATATAAGAAGTATTCTGGAATTTCTTGGTTTTGTGTACCTATACAGTGCGCAAGATAAGAATGTACTGCATGGAAGAGAATATCTGAAACAGCAATAGATAAAAAATATCTATTTATCATAAGATTATCCCTATTGTTGCGCAATAGGGAGGCCATACACGCGCTTTCAAAAATTAGGTACTTGTTTCAATTATTGAAATATTTATAGAACAAAATAATGATGAATGCGTTCGAAACATTAGAAATTGTATACCTATATTGAAGTATGACTTCAGATTTTTTTCTACTCGCGTGCATAATTTTATACTTTTTTGCACGCATATCAGTGCAGAAAGTGATATGTACTTTCCCTCACGCTGGCTGAAGTTGTCCAAATGAGCGTAGCGAGGTTGGGGGAGGGGGTTATTGATGTGATGCATTACTTCTAATCTACTTGTTGCTAATATTAATAATAAATCAACAATTATTATATGGAATAACCATTTAGAATATCATACATAAATTACCATAATTTAATTTTCCCACCCTAGTGCGGGAAAGGGTATATTTTGAGAACAAAAAATAGTTATTTACCTAACAAGTGCGGAAAGTGATACTTTCCCGCACGAGACTGCAGTTGCCCGAACGACGCAAAGCAGAGTAGGTATATACTATATTCAATTTTGCCCAGCAAAAAATAGCACTTCAAAAATCATAATTTATATTAATTTAAATCTTACATGAAAACAAATTATAACTAAATCATATTTCTAACTCTACATTTACCTACAATCTTCTTTTTATTAGTGATGGAATCTTCAATGAACGACTCCGCAACTGAGGTCGACTTCCACACACCGTGTCCCTTAATGTTGGTGATATTGGATCCAGAGTTCTCCAGCATTGTAGCTGAAGATCTACGAAAACAATGGCCGGTGTACATTTCAGGATCCTGAAGGCCCAAGTATACAGCTATTTTGCATGGCATTTTGCCAAAGGTATTTACTCCTATGCATTGTTTCGTACATTTGCCATCCTTGTATGCTACGAAGAAGCGACGATGTGTAGTGTTGTCCGGATGTAACAATTTGTATTTTTTGTAGAGGTCAGTGCGCCTTGTATCAGAATCATCATAATTACACACTGCAAATTTTCTTATAAATGAATCGTTACTATCAAGACATCATCTTTTTCTTCAGTATCATCTAAGGTAAGCTTCATGAGTTCCTCCCTGTGACAAGCTTCTGCTATCCCGAAAATTGTTGCGACTTTTACACCATTAGGTGCTTCAAACAGGAATTTTTCAACTTCCTCTCTTTCGAGAACCTTTGATTTCTTCGGTCTAAATCCGTCATTGGCTTTCTTCAAGAACGCTGTTAGCTTATAGAATTTACTTATGTCTATGTTATGCTTGACTTTTAAGAGCAGCTTTATCATTGAGCATTTAGACCATAATGTAGAAGGTTCCTGCTCTTTCATCGACGAAAACTTGACTTTTTTTGAAGTGTACCATGTATCAAAGACGATGAATTCTTTGTGATACCGTTCTCTCGACTGGAACTAAGTGATTGCTTGCTTCCGTAGCTTCGTCAATGATTTCTTGAGGAATTTCGTCGTAAAATGAATCCATTTTCAGAATAATAGAACTGCAGAACAAGAAACTATGATGCCTTTTAAAAGGTCTAATTGATGCTTGTTGCTAAATATGTGTAACAAATGTCATACCCTTATTGTTGATTTTTACTCAAAATATACAGGGTTCGTTGGGTGATAAAATACTTAGAGCCCGCTAGCTCCGAAAGAGGGTACTTTGGCGTTTTTTTTATGCACTTTCTACCTTTCAAGTATCCTACATTCAATTTGAACCACCTGTATATTTGAATTCCATACGCTTAATTTAAAAATAGTTAATTTACTAGTGCGGAAAGTGATACTTTTCCGCACGTTGACTGAAGTTGTCCAGAGAGCGTAGTAGCGAGACAAAAATTGCAATTTTTCATATGATTACCATAGCTTCATATGATTACCAAGCTTAAATTAAAACAAAAACTGGAAGTAGCTAAGTAATGTACTAGGTATAATGTTTTGACAAGTGTGGCACATTATTAGTTTTGGGAGGTCTGTAGCTACTAAAACACAAATTAAAAAATCCAGGTCCGTATTTAAAAAATTGAAGTTGATGATGGTATATAGAAAACGAAAAGTCGGTGCTAAAATCCTAAAGTATTTTCTTGAATAGCGTAAAAAAGAGCTTCCAGAAAATGCCATTGATTTTCGACAACAATCAATATAAAGTGGTAAAAAAAAGAAATTTGACATTTTCGGTTTTTGTCGTATATCTCCGGATGTAAAGAGTTTTTTGTTTTTTTTTTATGAAGTTATTTAGCAACAAAATGCGAAACTTTGCCTCCGTTTAACTAAAGCTCTATCAACAATAGTTTTAGAGATACCAATGCTAATGCATCGAATTTGTAACATCCTTTCTATTATTTAGTCCACTAGGGTAATAAAAATATTTTGCTTAAGGAAGTATTTTGAGAATATAAATTAACAAATTTAACAAATTACATAGGTATAAAACCGTAAATCTCGCCAATAAAAGAAAAAGCAAGTTGCATCATTTCGTACCAAATAAAACGACCTGAACGAGATGAGCACCGACTCGAACAGGATCGACCTTACTGGGAAATCTGAAAGAATGCCCGACCATCTTAACGACCCGCAACAGACGAGCTTTATCAAAAATTTAAATTAATGCTGAGAAATCGAACCGTATATTCAAAATTTGGTAACATCCACGAGAAAGTAAAATTTTAGCCCGAAGAGGTGTGGTTCCTTATAAAAATCATCGGCCCAGAGTCATCTGTATCAGTTCATCTTTTACTTTCGTTTACAAATTATTGTAGAAGATGCTGGCCGTAAGTACATTATTTTGTTTTTCTTGGTCGTTGGGTTACACTTTCACCAAAATTTCATTTTTGGGTTGCATTTATTAAAATTTTAATTGTATGTCATGTCAGGTGGTTGTATTGTCAACCCATCATAGATACCAAAATTCAAACTACGCGCCATAATAAGTGCGATGTTGTCATCTACGAACTATTTTGCTATTGCCGATGATCTTACACCATCTTTATACGTCAAAGTGTTAAAGTTGAAGTAAACGGTGTGCGCGTCATTTTTTGGTTCTTTGCGGTTCCTTTATTAATGGTGTTTTTGAAAACTTTTGTTTATTTGGGTACAAAAACGTTCCAGCAAATTATTACGTAGTTGCTAATTTTCACTATGTCACATCAGTTGAATACTCTTTTCAAAGAACTACAACATCACAAACATCAAAAGTTTATGTTTAGTGATAATTGTTGTTTATTATGGCGTTGGAAACAATAAGAATTGGTAGGAAGACTTTGCAGTACACTAAAGCTTCTTCAGGCTGATTTTTTTTAAATAATAATGTTTTCAGAATTATAAAGCTAGTAAAGTTGCAATTGGCTTAATTTACGGAGTAAGATGTAAACGTAGTTATTACATTTTCACCCAATATGTTGAAACTGTTCAAGTATAAATGCAAACTGATGGTGAAGTAAACCTATTTATTCAAAACTATAAATCATGTTTATCTAACCACTGTGAATTTTTAAATCAGCCTAAAAATGCATTATTATAAGTAGTAGGTATTTATTTACTGAAAGTATTCAACAGTGAAAAATTAGTTGCAAATTCGTATTTTAGTGTTTCATAATCTACTTGATAATCACGTTTTAAAATAAATTAGAAAATTCCATAATGTTTTCTCGTTCGAGAAAAATAACAAATTTTTTGAAAAAGCTTATGAAGAAATAATATAGTTTGGCTGTTACGATTTTATAAGACACCTTGTATAGCTATACATGAATACCTTATTTTAGATTCCTATAACTTTTGTATTTAGGATTTTGTTGTGAAATCAAGTAGGAAAATTTAAGAGAGCGTGCAAAGTAAAACTGAATCACCCCATAACAAAAGGTCTCAAACAACAACAACTTGATTCAGTATCAGTATCATTTTTGACATTAATAACCATCATGTGAAAATAGTTATGCCTAAAGCATATTAGAGTTCTACTTGCAATTAGTTTATTTACAGCTTTATTTTAACTGTTGTTAATTAAATATTATAATAGAACAACACAAAAGGCATTTTGCATTACAATTATTCAAACAAAACAGAAATTTTTAAATTATACATAAGAATCCCATGGTTTCTTACCATGAAGAACTATTGCAATAAATCAATGTTCAAGACAAAGATAAAGCATAACTTTGTAAGTGATATAGTTAATGTTCCAAAAGGAATATGGCGTCATTCAACAGTTCAGTAGGAAGTCTAATTAAAATCTTGTGACCAACTGTCAAATGACGTCACATCTGTTTAGGCACACTGTTACTTCTTTAGTCCAGTTTATCATCTTCAACTTTGTCTAGAGCATTGATTTACAATAGTTCTCTTTTCTTATCATAGAATTCCTATGTATAATTTTGAAGTTCCCATACCTGAATATTGCACAACAAAGGAGAATATGATACTCGTATCGCATGACAAAGAAGTATTAATTAAACAAAGGCGATATGGGCAATCCACCTGAGTTGTTGTCTATTTTTACTACGACCCTATTTACCTACATAGAAAATGTCAGAGTAACAAGCCACAAAGTAATGTTTTGATGTCAACTGTCAGTTGATATCCTTTTTCAAGGTCAGGATTACCTCTAATTGGCCAATTTCCCATCTCACTGCTAGTGATTACTAATCCATTCAGCTGCAATAACCTAAAACTGTCTGTTAAAAAATAGCGAAGAGAAAAGCAAATCATTTTGTTATTTTGAAACAAAAAAATTTGTGGTGTGCACTTTCATGAAACCTGATTTATTACTATGGTCAACTGAAAATTAATATCAAGTTTTTTTTTCGTCAATTTTGTAACTTTTTTTCGTCGTTTTTGTAACTAGAGCTATATTTAATTACAGATAATCTCCGCAGTACTTGCATTTGCCAGTCTAGCGCATGGAGGCGGCTTATTGCACGGAGATTTACATTCTGACCTCAGCCCTCCAGCTCCCGGACTAGAATACGCTTCGGGCTACCGAGGATCATCTGGTCCCATCTTGGAATCCCATTCAGCCCCTGTAGCTTCAGCTGCTTCGTTCAGTTCTGCAGAGTCATACAGTAGTGGATATGCTCAAGGGGCCCCCATAATCTCCTCCAATTTTGCTTCTGGTCCTATCAGCTCTGGAGGATTTGCTTCAGGTCCTATTAGCACTGGAGGATATGCTTCAGGTCCTATTAGCACTGGAGGATTTGCTTCAGGTCCTATTAGCACTGGAGGATTTGCTTCAGGTCCTATTAGCACTGGAGGATTTGCTTCAGGTCCTATTAGCACTGGTGGATTTGCTCCCGGTCCTATTAGCACAGGAGGATTTGCTCCAATTGCCACAGGTAGCATCAGTGGACCAGCCATAAGCGGATACAATACTGGAGGTCTGGCTGGTGCAGGAGGATTTGCTGGCGTAGGTGCAGCAGGAGGGTTTATCAACTCTGGTGTTATTGGTGGTAGCGGATCAATTGGGTCGGATGGAGATATTCAGAATCATGGTCCTTTGAATGACGCTGGTACCACTTACGATCATCGTTACGAGAGAGTACCAGTAGACCAACCCGTTCCAGTCCAAGTTAGCGTTGACCGACCTTACCCAGTCTCTGTTCCAGTGCCAAGGCACGTGGATGTCCCACGACCAGTCAGAGTAGAAGTACCAACACCAGTTCAAGTTGAAGTAAGACGTCCCGTTCAGGTGCCCGTACCACGACAAGTTCCAGTACCAGTTAAAACCCCAATTTACCATCGGGTACCCACTCCAGTGCACGTTAAAGTTCCCAGGCCATATCCAGTTGTTATCGCTAAGCCATATCCAGTTCATGTGCCAGTTAAAGTGGGAGTGCACGTTCCTGTACCAGTTGCTGTCCATTCTACTGGTCCTCTTGGAGTTCAGGCTTATGGAGGACAAATCACTTTGAGCCAACATGGCGGCTATGGCAGTCAAGGCGGTTGGCAACCAAGCTGGTGAATGTCCATCACTAACTTCTGAAGAGTGCCCCATTCTAGTCTGAATTTTATTTTTTTATTGTTATACTCTGTCTTATGATTAAGTAGTTGATGATTAGTAAATTAAATAATGTTGACCAGTGTTTTATAGTTTTTAATGCAAGCTTGGAACAAATGAACAGTTGAGGCTGAAAACTATAAGTCAATATATGTTGTTATCAAAAAGTGGTTTATTGTCAGTACCTATCTAATTTTAATAAAATTTTAAAATAAATGTTCTGAAATAAACGCTGAATATTTTTATTTCAATTTGTCGACTTACTACTTACTTACTTTTGTCGAATTACTAGTAGAATATACATCTTCCTTTACCGTTAAAAATGTACGAACTCAGCATAAGACATTACTGACATTTATTTTCAACTACTATTTTCACACAAACATGCTCGTGCAAATTATATTGAACCATATAATAGAAAATCTGATGAATAAATGTGTATAGTATGTATTGAAAAATTTTAGTGCACTGGTTGGAAATCAAGAAAGTAAAACAAACATTTCATGAAGTTGATGAATATAGTGAATATCCAATCCAAAGACCGACGATTGAGTGAAGATTTAGTGAGTGGTTGAGTATAATTACCTAGGCGAATTTTTTTGTGCTTTCCTTTACAACTGGGGTAAGTTTTCTTTTCTTTTGGGGCCAAGTGTTAAAGTCTTGTGAAAATCTGCTCGTTCAGGTTATAGCCTGCTGAACAATTGATGACTAGGAAGAGACCTACCCTTTACAACCATCTAAAGGTAATTAATAGTTAGTGAAAGAGAGAGCCAAGAGTCTTATTCATCTCTTTGTTTTCTAAAGAGTCCTAAGATAGGGCTGAAACATCAGAAGTTCCATACTTCTAGCAGAATAACATCTGTAACCACTTAACTCCAGCGAGGGAATCTGATTTGCCTGTAATTTGCACAGCTGTAAAGGAGTTATCGGGCAAGATTTGTTTGTATCATCAGCTTGTACTTTCTTAATTGACTATTCATGCTATCTGCCATCTAAGTTGATAGTTTTTTTGATTAATTATTTTCCATTGAACTGACTATTTTTGACTTACCTATTTTAATTAGTTTTTTTTTCGATTGATGTTATGTGATTTATCTGGCCAATCAATCCAAATTTCTTAGCTTAATATGTTACAGAATTTTACATTTAGCTGTTTTTAGGCCCAGGTCTCACGATTCTAAAACTGGCTAATTATCACCATATAATTAGCTCAATTTAATTCCATAGCTGCATTGTTAACAGAAAGTGTCAGGTTTCTTTCTAAGTGACTATCTTTTGCTTTCGTTATACTTTAGGTCAGAAAACTATCCGAATATCACAAAGTTTTCCGACTTTAGTTTCTGCACTTAAAAGTTGGTGGCGCTTTAAACCCCTGAGCTAGACGAATGTTTGCCCGCATTTCTAAAAAGAGAAACAATATTTTGACTCTTAATTTGAGTTTACTATTCTTTCTACCTTTCTTTTTAAATATAGTCTCATGCTCTAATCAACTTTTACGTGAAACCAGATTTTTCACTTTTAATGATAAAATTTAAAATTAAAAACAGAGAGATTCTATGCTCTTATGCTTTGTTATACAATTAATGAAGTTAAGGAAGTAAAAAGCTCTCACGTGCATTACAATAAATTAGGTTTATTAAATTAAGATGATGTCCTAAATGCCAAATATTGGAAACGCGACAAATAAGGAAAATATGTAATAAATTAACAATTTTTAGATTTTATAACCGGTTTTTCTTGATCGAACAAGTTTAGTGAAGAAAGAGAACGTGTGTATACTTGTAAAATTAAATTGTGTTTATTATGTCTTGATTAATAATGTAGAAAATAAAAGCTCTAAGAGTACAGGGTGTGGAAGTGTACATCTGGCTAACAGCCTGAAGTGCCAAAGCGTACATTTTACTTGTTTGGGATAAAATAAAATGTTATACCAGTATAGCCAAACAACTTTGTGAAATTGAGACGATGCACACTGCTAATAAATTTAAATCAAATTGAAAGACTTTTAAAAAAGGAATAATTACTAAATTAGAATTAATTAAAGTACACTTTAAAGTTAAATTACCTCGGTTATGAGAGATGTAAATCAGCTGAAAATAGTACTCAAAAATAGTATATAATTTTTAAAGTTTGACAGGTTCTGTTGACTTTTAACTGTGACCATAACAATACTTTGATATTCATAAAACTAAATTATGCACAACCCTATTAATTTGAGAAAACAACCAAATACATTCGTAATCTAATTTCAAAAGCGTTCAAAGCACGACTATCTTAACGAATATAAAAAGTATGGCGAATATTAGTATTTACCGTAAATAACGGATAACGGAAACAAAAACTTACCGAGCAATGCTTGAAACAATCGGGACTTGAAGATTTTTATAACTCGTTCTATTGCTTGTCGTAATGTTTGATCTTGAGGTCGAATGAGCTTTGAATGGTAATCTTCTAGTAGTTCTAATGCTCGGTGAGCTTCTGTAAACAAAATTAAAGTTAAATTAAAAAATTAAAATTAAAGTAAACCAAATTTGACTGAATGTACATTTTTTTATACAGGTTGTGCAGCAAGCACAGGAGCAAAAGGGTATACTGTGACATTCTTTAGATCAAAAAATGACGATTTGACGTAAATGTCATTCAAAGAAAGTGTTTCATCTACGGCTATTGATGATCAAAGTTCTTTAAAAAATATTTGTTTTTTTTTTGTAAAAAGCATCTGGAGAACGTTATGATTGATTCTAATAAAACTTGAAGTGACTTGCTTCCAAGAGGCTCATGTTTTGTTGAAATCACAACGCCTACAGGGTTAACCACCCAAACCGTTCATTAAAAGTTTATCAGTATCAATATCAACTTGCTTATTTTAAATGGAACACCCTATATATTATTGTATTTTTGAATAGTCCTATCGAGTTCGAATATTTTTGATGTATTATAACTATAGCTATCTGCAAATATAGCTGCTGGTCAAATTCATTTTTTGGAGGTCTGATTTACTGTTGTCCCTACAACGCATTCTGGGACGCCCGAGTGGTCTTCTTTCTGTTGGAACTTCCTCTCACACCAGTCTTACAAGTATTTCGTCATCCAGCCTGTGTACGTGGCCTGCCCATCTGCTCATTTTTCTGAGGATTTTTCGTTCAAAGCATCTAAGTTTTTCTTCAGTGACGTCGTTATCCGCAGTGATTGTGGCTCCAAGATATTTGAAACGTTCTACCCTCTCAAAATTAAAAGTATTGACTGTGACGTTTTGTCCTATTCTATCTCTTCGTCCCAGTGTGTGTTAATACACATGTATTTGGTTTTTTCTTCGTTCACTTTTAATCCCACCTCACATGCTGTTTTTTCGATCTTATTGAAAATGTCTTTAACGGTTATGACGGAGTCTCCAATGAGATCAATATCTGCGTATGCTAGTAGTAGATTGGGGCCTTTAGCTGTTAGCATTTCGGTTTTTATTTCCGCTGATCTCACGGCTTTCTCTAAGACGATGTTGAAAAGTTGCGGTGATAGGGCGTCACCTTGTTTAAGCCCACTGTGTATTTCGAAACTGCTGGGTAGACTGTTATTTACTCGTACCTTAGATACTCCGCCCTCCATACAAACTTTAGTAATCTGAATGAGCTTCTTTGGTACGGAGAATTCTGCCATCGCGTTCCAGATTTGGCTTCTCTCTATGCTATCGTATACCTGTCGGAAGTCTATGAAGAGGTTATGTACTGTTCTATTATATTCCCATCTTTTTTCTAGGAGCTGCCTTAGTGTAAAGAGTTGGTCTATTGTTGATCTGTTTGTCCTAAATCCGGCTTGGTACTCTCCCACGAAGTTTTATGCATATGGGGGTAAGTCTACGTAGAACTAGAATTTTATATGCAGTGTTTATAAGTGAGATTCCTCTATAGTTGGAGCATTTTGATTTGTCCCCTTCTATGATGATGCTTTCTTTCCATCTTATTGGTATTTTTTCTTCTCGCCATATAAGAGTTATTATTCGGTGGATTTGGCGATGTAGTGCATCTCCCCCATATTTTAAAAGTTCTGCCGGTATCTCGTCCGAGCCAGGTGCCTTGGAATTCTTTAGTTTATTTAGTGCCTTTTGGGTTTCCTCGTAGGAGGGTTCATTAACTGGTAGGTCCACTGTGCTGTATGTATCTTCTTTGTGCTGTTCTTCTTGTTTCACGTTTAGAAGGTTTTTAAAATATCGTTTCCATTCCTCAATTAGTTCTTCGTCATTGAGTATCATGTGCCCTTGGTTGTTCTTCAGTGTTGTTATGGATCTGGGCTTAAATCGCCTCTTCTCCCAAGAGATTGCTCTGTAAAATTCTCTGGAGCCCGGTTTGGGGCGATCTATTTCCATTGCTTCATACTTCTGTCGTTCATAACTTCTTTTCTTCGCTCTTATTAGTTTTCTTGTTTCTTTTCGACAAATTGCGTACTTCTTTATACTTTCGTTTATTTGTAGTTGTATCATTCTCTTCTTTCAACTAAAAAGTTTTACCTCCTTTAAAAAGAATTTTTTGGGGTAGGTCTGTACCAAATATTTTTCTTATTTTAACCCGCGTGTAAAACTAACCGTGCTAGAGTAATGTAAATAACTGCAATATCACACAGGTAATGTAATCGCTCATTAGTAACTCTATTACTCAAGACTAGGGAAAAGCTGATTGACAGACACATAAGAGACGATCTACCGGTGGGAAACCCACTGAATCCGGTATACCTATCAGGCGGGAAAATCGTGTGAGATGAGCATAAATGACATCGCATTGAAAATTGAAAACACAGTTCCCAATAAAGAAATTGCTTTAGCAATCTTTCTTGTCATTGAGGGAGCGTTTGACCACACAAAAAAGGTGTTGAAGGTAGGGAAGGCAGCTCCTAAATATCAGAGTGGTTAAATGCCGCGATCAGAAACAGGAAAGTAACAGCCACTCTAGAGACAGTGTGCAGGAAGGTTGAAACAGTCAGAGGATGTCCGCAGTGAGGCATAATTTTGCTTCTGCTGTGGATTCTGGTTGTAGATGGACTTCTCACAGAGCTGGCCCTAGAGTGGAGTACATATTCAAGGGTATGCAAACGATATAACCTTGCTCGTAAGAGGAAAATTTGCGAGTGTGCTCCATAACATCATTCAGCACGCACTTCAGATCGTACAACGTTGGTGTACAACCGAGGGACTAAATGGAAACTCTGCCAAAACCACAGACCTTACCTTCACAAGACGAAAAGAGCTGCAAATGCAGAACAAGAAACTATCAGGGAAAAATATACCACCCGGTGATGAGATGAAATATTTGGGAGTAACATTAGATACCAAACATACCTACAAAACTCATGTGGAAAACACAATTGCGAAAGCATCGCAGGAAAACGACTATGGGACACCACAAGTGCAAGTGGAACAACATAGCGAGATATTTATAAAACTTGACAATCATATCTTCATCATATCTTTATGATGCCGTATGACAGAATAAAGAAAACACTTATATTAAATAAACCTTATCCTGATCTAAGGGAATGTAGAATACATGGTGAGAAAGGAACTATTTGGTATACAGATGGGTCCAAAACCATCAAAAGCACAGATGCGAGATGTCATGCAAAAGGAGAAGATAATAATATTGTTATAAACCTATAAGTAGCATGGCGACTCTATTCCAGGCAGAAATAAGAGCAATAACTGCCTGCACGCAAGAAATGATTATTAGGTCTTATCTCAATAAGAGGGTCCAAATCATCACACACAGTCAGGCTGCACTAAATTCACTGGAATCCGTTGAAATACGATCCAAAACGGTTAAAAAATGTGTGGACATCTAGGCATTGCCTTGATGAACACAAAAAAGTATACCTTCGTTTAACAATAGGACACTAAAACAAGGATGGAAATGTAATTGCAGACCTTCTAGCTAAGAAGAGAGCAACAGATAAACTTATAGGGTCAGAACCCAAGTATTGTCTGTCACAGCAGACGGCCAAACGAAAAATAATGAACTTATTAAGGAAGCAAGATGACACCTGCATCAAGTGAGAAGTAAACCAAATCCTGAATGCAATCTGTGCGGTAGAGATGATGAAACAAAGATATCACGCCTTTGGGATACATATAGTGGAACAAAAAGATATAGCAGAAATGTTCATCAGGATGATTCTTGAATTTCTCGGGAAGACAGGACTGACGAGTTAAAACTAAAGGGAATGCGGACCGCACAATTTTCAAAAATAAAAACTTTATTTTGTTAGCCGTAGATAAGTAACTACTTCATACCAATAACACACTTCTGACAAAACTTTACCAAACACTGTTATTATTGTAGTATACAAAACAGTGTTTGTTTCGTTTTATCTCTGCTCTAGTTAGGAGTTAGTGAACTGGGACGCTTTTCGGTTTATCTTTTGTCTATTCAGTTGCTGGTCGCTGTGCAATTTTGTCTCAAAATTATTTCAGCAATGCCTGCAACAATATACACACAATAAAGAAAAGTTTTCTTTGTTCAGCTATTCCTTCCCATAATAAAGGGACCGATTTGAATGTAAACGTTCAATTTTAATATTTTACCAACAAAACCAAGTAGAGTAGTAAACAGTTTAGTGGCGTATAATAATAAATTAATGATCGTTTTAATTCCATCTAGGTTTTTCTTGGATAATTAAGGTTTCTTTGATGATAGTTCGACAAAAGTGTATCGTTCCAGAATTTTGTTACAGCTCAAAATTCTATACGCAAACGGCGTATAAAAAAGTTGTAAAGTAAAATAGCTCGCCTTGTGTCAAAAGTCTCGTGCGGGAAAGTACCACTTTTCGCACTT
Organism: Ips typographus; assembly: GCF_016097725.1. NCBI lineage: Eukaryota > Metazoa > Arthropoda > Insecta > Coleoptera > Curculionidae > Ips > Ips typographus. The sequence continues at coordinate 1,141,108 of NC_138427.1, forward strand.
GTTAGGTAAATAACTATTACAATCTAAAGCAACTTTTAAAGAGGTATTTAACTGTTTTAAAACTAATAAAGTCGATCTTTTTGGATCTACCCTATTCATATAATTTTGGCATTTTGCTCCTTGTATAACGGTGTGTCCCAAATTGGTTCCTCATGTATTGAGATGTCGTTAACTGTTAGAGCTACAGAGTCAATTAAATAGGGATAGTTTATGTGAAACTTATTCTCGGTTTCTAAATTGAATTATCTTTCACCATTTTCCGGAAAATTGGGAAAACGTGAGAGCTCCTTAACAAAGCCAAAGTAAGTTTTGAAAATAAGACGTTATGAGGGCATCTTTCTACGTAGAACACAATGACGTAATTATAAAAAATCTATCGTCATTGGTTTCCGAGATATGGATGATAACTTTGTAATTTCTTATGACCTTGGTATACGTTTTATGTAAATAGAAAGTCCTACAGGAGAATTACCTCGATAATGATAAACCTAAAGCTGAATCAATGCTATTTTAATTAAGTTTCATCGGTAATAGCTTGGTGAAAGCCTCTATGAATTTTGAATCCATGTTCTTCCACAAGTTGTTCACATAATGGTTGTTCGATCGAAAAAAAATACAAATTTTTTAAAGTATTTTCTTATTTCTTATATTTTTCAATATTTTTTTTTAATAGTTTTAAATTTTAAACTCTCCTTGTTTCTTCAAAAATATATATATTTTGTACATATTTTGCTACATTAAAGTCAAAACTTATTAACCAACAAATCGGTACAACTGGCTGCCTACTCAGATGATATCAATTTTATGTCCCGCAGAGCGGAAGAGGCGGCAGAAATATACACACAACTGAAGAGAGAGGCCAGAAACATCGGACTCGAAATAAATACACAAAAGACAAAAACGCTAACCCAGGCAAGAACAAGAGGAAACGAAAACTACCTCAAAGTAGAGGATAACGTGAATGCTGTCCAGAGCTTTACATATCTAGGTGTTGAACTCAACACGAGAGGATCAGAGGAATCGGAGATACAACATCGAATAATATCGGCAAACGAAGCCGACTTCGCTCTGTCCCATATATTCCGCTCCAAAATCATACACAGAAAATCAAAAATCAGGATATACAAAACCATCATCAGGCCGATACTATGCTATGGATGCGAGACATGGGTCATGTGCAGGCAACGTAGTAAGAATGCCGGAGAACAGACTACCAAAAAGAGCTCTCAATAGAAGGATGCAGAGCAGAAGAGACCCACTGTGACCATCATTAAGAGGATTTTGATGATAAGACGGAAAAAATGGGAAGATGGAGTGACAGAAGACGCGCAAAACTTGAAAGGTGTCAGAACCTGGAGGAGAGCGACGTTGGATCGACAGTGTTGGAGGCGGAAGATAAAGGAGGCGAAGGCTCAATTTGGGCTGTAGCGCCATTGGAGAGAGAGAAAGTCAAAACTGAAAAAAAAATACATTTTTGTTTCCTATTTTTCTAATTTTGTATTCGTATATTTAACCAAAAGTCTACAATATAGTCATAATTAGGACTACATTTAGTACATTACTTTGCTACTTGACCACTGCACAAGATTGCTTACTTACAAGAAATCTTTATGTTTATTCGTTTAACGGAAATATAAATTGTAACGCAGTTTTATCTTAATTTTGATTTATAATGGTTACTTTACCTTGTAATAGTATATTGGATGTCCAGGAACTGATGGTGTCCCAAATAAACTTTCTTCTTTTGAAGAAATAGTACATCCAAAAATATGAGAAAAAGTTTCCATAAACATAGCTTCTTACGAAACTCTTCTTTGCGATAAATTGTCGAAAAAATATTATAGTTTTTAGTAAATATCTCCGGAAACAAACGTTGTAGGAATAGTGTCCTAAAAGAGGCAGTTTTTTTAGTGTAAATCGATTGATTTTGTCTAGAGCAGTGGCGAAGATTTTGGGTTGACAATGTTTTTTTTTATCATAAAATGTGTGCTTTAAAAACGTTTTCTCATATTAAAAACTGCTGTCAATGTGACAAAAGGTTTCGGAGATATTTACAACAATTGATATTATTTTTTTAACTTTGACACCCTGTGTATTACATAACAAATAATGTAAGAAACGTTTTACGGAGCAATAGGAAAAGTATTCTAAAATTGTTTACTAAACTGCTTCCAAAATGTTCTTAGTCAATATACCTATGGTAAAGTATTATGTATAAAATATTTTTAAAAATGTCTAAACATACTGAACGCTACAATAACTGATACGTTCACTAGGAGGTATAATTAATAGATTATTAATATTCTCTGGATCTGTACAGTAAGTTTTTTGGAAAGAAGTAGTAGTCCATATTCTTTCAGTGGAGTCGCAAGAGTACGAAAGGAAGGAAATGACAAACAGTCTTCTCCACAATATTACATACATACAGTATTGTGGAGAAGACTGTTTGTCATTTCCTTCCTTTCGTAGTAAGTTTTTTGTCATAGAGATGTATTTTTGCTTCATCATCTAGTATTCTTTAGTTAATAAACGATTTTGCAATTCGATGCATTTTGAGAAATCTACGTCGGCATTATAGAGACATAATTAAGGTAAACTTGGTACTGCCCGTACTAAGTGACTAATATGGTGCAATCCACCTTATTTTAATTTTTTATTTATTATTAATGATAATTATGTGTATTTTTTAATTTCCGCTTAAAACTGCAATATGACAATCTGGTTTTGTTTATATTTGCTTCTCATTAGTGCAATTATGATGTTAATTATTGTCAATTTGTTTTTTTGTAGTGCCAGTTTGGAATTGGTGATGACTTATAAATTTATGACCTTAATTACTAAAAGTTGTCCGGCATTTCAAGAACTTCTGTTTTTAAATATGAACCCTACATAACTTAAAATAGTTTGATTCAGCTGCATGAATATGCACCCTAATTTGCCCCTATATCGCACGCACAACCACGTGCTCTATAACATGTTATATTGACGGATAAAAGACCACGATGCCAATCCGATTTCCGATTATTGAAGCTTGAAGCCCAGTCTCGTATAAGGTCGATAAATTGGGTTTCTGCATGGATCTTTCAAGTATAATTTTGGGTTTTTTTCTTAAAATTTACCTTGTTTTCTCACAGGCATCTCGAGGTAATCCTCGATACGTCGAAAACCGTACGAATCCAGTTCTAAGGCAAAATTACAACACTTTTTTCAATAACAGACGAGAAACGGCTGCCAAAAGTCCCGAAGCAGTGTCCGATTGTCCCACTTTTGACGCGACTATTGGCACAACATTTGGAAATTGTACTATTTTTAGGATCTCAAAATTATGAAATTGTTCTTAGTTAATACACGATTAATACGAGACGAGCGTCCCAAAAAAGCAACAATATTTCGCGATTGCAGAGACGTCAAACTGCAGTGGATGTAGGGTGGAGTAGATACGGCAACACTGTTTGGAAGCGTCGCGACGTCGACGAATGCGTCTAGCTAAAATTAGATCGAAATTCAATGGCCAGAGTACGTAGAGACATCTTGTGGAAACCAAGCAATGATAATTTGTCCTATTCAATAATGTACTATAAAGGGTACTACAAAATCAAGGGTATGTACAAGAATCTTGAAAACCGTAAAAATACAGGGTTGGTTAAAACAGGAGTTACAGTTTACAGGATTGATAGCAAAACAAATTAAAAATTTAATTATTCATAATATCTGTAAAATTATACTCAAAGAACAACTCTTTTGAAAAATAAAATGAGTGCAAAAAAGTGAAGTTTACCATATTTAATTTAACCTTAGTGTAATGGCCCAAAAATGCCTTCTTCCAATTTTGGGTCTTACAAGCTTATGTTTGGGGTTCGAGGGGCAAGCGCTATACCCTAAATGACACAACCACCAATCTTGGGTCAAACATTTATTCAGATTCCAAGTACATTACTCAGCTAGGTACGGTTCGGTACCAAAGACTTAGGTCTAGTTAGCAATTCTGGCTTAAACGTACCTTCTGGACATTTTGAGTTGAGTTGAAGTGACAGGCTTTAGGTCAAGCGGCTACGTGGTTTCTTTACGAGAATTTTGAAGGGTTAACCAAACACCTTAGTTTCACAGATCTTGCACACTGAAGAATTTTGGTAGAACTTATTTTGCACTACTGAACGTGACTAGAACTTGACCCCATTAGGTCTTTTCTTTGACTTTAACCGACTTTTCACACTTGTCTTCGACTTGACGACGTTTCAGTTTTGACTGCCCGTTTCTGACTGACTGTTTGCCAAAATGGTGTGAATATTTATACTACGAAATTTACATCATTCTGTGAGCAGGAATGCGACAGGTCAAAAGGTGGAATTTCAAAAACATGTCGCCGGATGCAATAAAATAATATTAATTTTTTTCCTGCAGCTCCAGGCAATAAATCATTTTTGCTTGGGGTCAAAAAGGTGAGAATTTGTGGCGACAGTATGACTTGGAAAAATTCCTTTCTTTGTAAACACCTACTAATAGAAATATATCCCCGCTTCTGGATTAACGACGCTGGCCAATTAAATCTCTTAGAGGTTTGGCTTAGGATTTGAAGTCAGATTTTTCTTTCAAACTAGTCTTTCATTTAAGTGTTGTGTCTAGTAGTGTTCAGATGTGCCTCAAACTAATTCCGTAAGTTTTAATTTAATTTTGATTACAATTTTGACTTTGAAAAATAAACAAAAAAAAAAAATTGCTATTATTTTCCCGGGGCATCACATCCCACCCATCCCTGTAGGACAATGCAAATATAAAATATATTTGCTTTGTATCAGTGCAACGCTGTACTACTCTGAATCATATGTTCAGCGTAAATCCGAGTCATTCACATCGCACTTGACCTAAGGCAATGTATGAAAACCTTGTCGAATAAGCAAATCTGTCCAGAAGGTCTAACAACAATCGCTTACGCGTGCCAGTCCCAATAAAATATTTTTAAGTCTACTATACACGTATAAATCCTATCCTACGATTATTCAATAAAATCTAGTAACAATAAAATAATGTTCCATGATTACTCTCATAAACAATTGAAAAGGTAAATAAATATGCGGCACTCAAAACGAAAAATAAAAAATAAAGAAATAACAAACAAAAAAAAAATAAAATAAAAAAAAAATTAAGAATAAACTAACGTACCGACTTTAATTACCAACCGGTCACTCTCGGGAAGTTCCTGGCTGGTTTGGATCAGGGGCCCGTCGTATGCGTACCCCCGTTTGGCTTCTAGGCAAAAGGTCTGCCTACAAAAAATTGGATAGGGTCGGCTAGCGATTGGCCTAAGAACTCGCGCTCGCCTTGTTCGGGCAACTGGAACCTGTTCATAGAATTTTTTATATTAGTGATCATATCTCAGCCGCGAAGGTGGCTGTATGTCTCTAGTTCTTGTTCGGCCTACATTGACTGGGGTGGCTTCCCAATCTTCCTGACTAGTATCTAAGCCGGTTTCATACGTGGAAACGTCACTTCCATCGTCACTTATTTCAATAATGGTATCACTATCAGTGTCCTCATCAGTATCACTTTCATCTTGTTGCACCCTTCTGGATCTTCTTTCATCTCCATATAGTAAAAACTCATCCACTTCATCCTGGACCTTCTCGTTGTCTACAATTGGATCCTTGGTTGAGTCTGGTTCATTTTTGTTCTCTTCTTCACAATCCCATGTATTCTTATAGGGCTTTAGGCGTTCTGCATGTATCATGTGCTCAGTTCGTCCAGAAAGTTCTTTTATTTTAAATGTAACAGGACCCTTCTTTTCTATTATGCGGAAAGGCCCTTTCCATTTTGGTTGAAATTTAGCAGCTAAGTTCCCTTTAGGCGGAACTACAATTTTCATGAACACTAAATCGCCTAATTGAAACTCTCGCTTTAGTTTCCTGGCGTTATGCTTAGCATATCTGCTTTCAATGCTTTTTGCTAAGTTTTCTTTTGCAAGTTCATGGGAAATTTGCATTTTCTTTAACATTTCACTGGCATAATTTTCGTCCAAGTCGTATCGTAGTACGTGGTCATTAATCGTTAAATGAATTGGTAGTTCCATATCTCGTCCAAACATAAGAAAGTATGGACTTTCTTTGGTAGCTTCATGAGGTTGATTCCTATAAGCCATCAACGCATAAGGCAGAATCTCATCCCAGCTTTCCATGAAATTACTAACGAAATGACTGATAGTAGTCTTCAACGTTCTATGAAATCGTTCCAAGATTCCATTGGTTGCTGGATGATAAGGGGTTGTGCGTAGTTTGTGAATTCCAAGTTCTTTGCAAATGTTAGTAAAGAGGTGGCCTATAAATTGCTTTCCACAGTCCGTCAATAGTTCCCTGGGAGCTCCATGTCTAGTTATGATATTTTCAACAAAGGCTCTCGCGACAGTTTCAGCTTTTATATCAGGTAGTGGTACGCACTCTGGGTATCTAGTCAAAAAGTCAACGCAAGTGAGAATGTATCTATTTCCTTGGCGTGTTCGATTTAGAGGTCCCACTAGGTCCAAAGATATTCTTCCCCAAACGTGCGTTGGAATGGGTGTTTTTTGGAGTTCAGGAGGTCCTTGAGGGTTGGTTTTATGAATTTGACAGGACGGACAGGATTCGACAAATCTTTGAATATCTTTTCGCATGTTTTTCCAGTAAAAATCCCGTTCTAATATTTCCTTCGTCTTCTTTTGTCCTGGGTGAGCTGCATACAGCGACATATGGTATATTTTCAATAAATCGTTGATTATGCATTTTGGCGCAACGATTGGATCCTTCCGTTGGTTTGAATTACGTCGTTTTCGCAGAAGTCCATCTATTATTATATAGTCTGTATCCTCGTCCAACGTACTATTATTTATTAAGCAGTTGAGTTCATGATCCTCGATCTGCAAGCGAATAAGATCCTCTTTATTCCAATGTACATCATAAATCGGTGTGAGTTCATTTTCATGTAATACCGCTGAAATCTGCGTCGGATCATCTGTTCTTAGTCTTGTAAGGCTATCTACATTTGCATTCATTTTTCCTGGTCTATATTGAACGGTAAAACTGTATTCCATTAGGAACATACTCCATTTGGCCAGTCTGGAACTTGGATCCTTAATATTTAATAAATATTTCAGTGGCCGATGGTCCGTCATAATGGTAAAATGAGTTCCTGTTAAGTAGATTCGGTATTTCTTAACAGCGTACACTATAGCCAGGCATTCTTTTTCAATGGTCGAATACCGCTGTTCAGCAGTATTTAGCGTACGGCTCGCGTAACATATAGGATGTTCGATTCCATCATATTTTTGCGTCAAAATGGCGGCGACTGCAGTTGCACTTGCGTCTGTGTTCAAAATAAATTCACGATTCATATCTGGGTACTTTAGAATAGGCGGCTTAATCAAAGCTTGTTTCAGGGTATCAAATGCGATTTGGTGGTTCTGTGTCCAAAGCCATTTTTCATTTTTTTTGGTCAACTGAGTCAGTGGGTGACTAACCTTGGCAAAATTTGGAACAAACTTGCGATAAAATCCACAAAGTCCAAGAAAAGCACGTACCTCTTTAACTGTCCTTGGCACAGGATAGTTTTCAATAATTCGAGTTTTCTCAGGCTGAGTAGTGTACCCTCCGGCTTTTATAATGTGTCCCAAGTATTCGGCTTCCCGTTGTAAAAATTTACATTTAGTTGGTTTAAATTTTAAATTGCTCTCCCGCATTTTTTCGAATATATGACGTAGGCGCTCTAAATGTACGTCAATATTGGCTGGACTAAATACAATGATGTCATCCAAATATACGAGGCACTCGTTGTAAGTAAGATTCGCAAATATATGGTTCATCAAGCGACTCCACGTAGCAGGTGCGTTCTTCAATCCCATGGCCATTCTAGTAAACTCATAGTGATTCTCTGGAGTCGAAAATGCACTTTTTTCTCTATCTTCAGGGTGTAAGGGTACTTGAAAATATCCAGATGCTAAATCCATGGTACTAAACAATTCCGCATTAGCCAATTTGTCAATAGTTTCTTGAATGTTAGGCAGGGGAAAGAAATCTGTTTTTGTTATTGCATTGAGTTCACGATAGTCTATACAAAGCCTATATTGCACCTCTTCACCTGGATGTCTTCGCTTTTCAATCAATATGGCAGGGAAACTCCACGGAGACTGACTTTCTACAATAATTCCGTCATCCAATAATTTTTGAATTTCCTTTCTCAATATTGGTTGTCGATGATACGGTACTCGGTATGGCCTCTTTATTATCGATGGTACGTTTTCAGTGATGATACGGTGTGTCACTTTTGACGTCTTCCAGGTTTAATTGCTTTAATATTACTTGGGTACTTTCTAAATTTACTTTTCTAATAGCTTGCTCTTGTACATCAGGCTTATTCTCAATATCCACTTCAAAGGCGTCTGCTATCCTTTGTCTTCGCTGTACCAGCATATCTTTATCTGATACATTCATGAGCCTCACAGGCACCTTGTCCCCTTTTTTACAGAGACTTCTCGCAACTAGTAATCCCTGCTGAGAATCTTCACATGGCTCTATGACAACATGCTGAGTCGTAACTCTTGAAGAATCAGCTATACTAGCTAAACAAATCACCTCACTCCTTGGGGGTATAATTAAATCTTCCTCTAATAAAATTTTCCACGATTTTCCCTCATTTTCCACATAATGAGTCTCATCAAAAAAATTCTCCCCGGACTTCGGAGCCTTCCTTTTTGGCAGCTCGTGAATCCATTTTAAAATCACCGAAACATACAAGTTTGCCCTCAGAACATCCATGTTTTTCTGAGTTTGATTTTTCCATTGCTTCCAAACGACTACCAATCGTTTGAAGGCCCACATCCCTCGTTGTTGGTAGCAACGATGAATGATCGTTGGAGATAGCAGTGTGTGAATGCGTCTGATTCTGTACTTGTGGTCCATTTAAAGTCCCATATAAACTCCCCAAATTCTCTTCATATAGAGGTAGTTTTTCTCCTAGGAGTACCATTTCTCCTCTTCCCCAATCAATAGTTGCACCATGTTTATGCAAAAAATCGAGACCCAATATTAAATCTGTTTGAAAACTCTCAGTTTCAAGTACTTTGAACTCATGTTCCACAATTCTTCTTGGCCCTATGCCTACACGCAAATACGTGCTTCCTAAAATGGGAATACTATTTCCCTGAATATCCACTAAGTTAATTTCACTATTTTGTAACGGTATAAACCCCTGAGCAACTGAGGGTTTAACTAGGGATAAAACAGCTCCAGAATCTATCAGTGCCCAATATAACTTTTCAGCTATTGTTACCTTAGCAACATTGCAGGGCCCGGAGATTCTCTTCCATTCGCAAATGTTTATCCCTACACTAACACTTTCACTTATTCCCACGTTGCCTCCATGGCAGCCGGGCTTCGGGGCTGGGAAGCGGCTGCGTCGGAGTTTAAATTTAAAGACCCAATTTCGGCGGTGCATTCCCTGGCAAAATGTCCTGGTTGGTTACATCTAAAGCAGGTTCGTTGTTGCTGATTGCTAGTGGTTGTATTTCTGGCCCTTACAGAAGTATTTCTATTTTGGTTATTGTAAACTTGAGTTGCTCGTCTAGTATCAGGACAGTCTCGTTGGTAGTGCCCTGGTTTGTTACACTTAAAGCATAAGTTATTTCTCGTTCGAACCTGACGGAGATTTCGGGAATTTGCATTTCGGCAGTAGTTGTCCGTGTGTCCTGGCTTCTTGCAAATATTACAATAATACTTTCTAGGCTGTACGTTTTGTTGGTTCAATTTAACGGCTCGACACTCTCGGCTGGTGGATGAATGAATTAGGTTCTCTATACTTTCCTCTTGCTCGGCACACTCTAACGCTGCTGTCAAGTTGCTTGGGTTTTTACTAAGTACCCGTTGTTTTAAGGGATGCACTAAGCCCAATACAAATTGTGTGGAGATGTCCTTTTCCAATTTGCGTCGGTCAGCGGCGTCATCCGTAGCATCTCCAGTCAACTCCAGGGTTTTATTAGCAAGCAGCTTCAGACGGGTGAGATATTGACGACAGGTTTCTCCTATGCGTTGGCGGCACTCAATGAAGTTTTTAATGGCGGATCCTTTTACACAAGGGCGGCTGAACTGCGTTCGTAATTCCTGCTTAAGCTTAGCCCAATCTGCGGTAGTTTGCAGTTCTGGTTCCGAATCAATAAATTGTTTGGCTTTACCACGTAACTTTAGCCTGACAATGCAAGTTTTCTGTCGGTCACTCCAATTAGCTAAAATCGCTGTTTCTTCAATAATTGACATAAAGTCTCCAATTGAGCCTTGTCCGTCGTATGTTGGTACTATATCTAAGCACATAACTGCTCCATTATTAACCACGGGGTTAGTCGGCTGCTGGTCATCTCGGTTGGCGTGTTGTTCTGCTCCTCTACCTCTTCTCTCCATGTTTAGGGATAGCTTTTGAATTTTTTTTTTTTCCTTTTTAATCCAAGTATAACTTGCCCCTTCTACCCTTTGTTTCCTCTAGGATAGTTTTAACAACCCCACACCTGACACCAAATGTAATGGCCCAAAAATGCCTTCTTCCAATTTTGGGTCTTACAAGCTTATGTTTGGGGTTCGAGGGGCAAGCGCTATACCCTAAATGACACAACCACCAATCTTGGGTCAAACATTTATTCAGATTCCAAGTACATTACTCAGCTAGGTACGGTTCGGTACCAAAGACTTAGGTCTAGTTAGCAATTCTGGCTTAAACGTACCTTCTGGACATTTTGAGTTGAGTTGAAGTGACAGGCTTTAGGTCAAGCGGCTACGTGGTTTCTTTACGAGAATTTTGAAGGGTTAACCAAACACCTTAGTTTCACAGATCTTGCACACTGAAGAATTTTGGTAGAACTTATTTTGCACTACTGAACGTGACTAGAACTTGACCCCATTAGGTCTTTTCTTTGACTTTAACCGACTTTTCACACTTGTCTTCGACTTGACGACGTTTCAGTTTTGACTGCCCGTTTCTGACTGACTGTTTGCCAAAATGGTGTGAATATTTATACTACGAAATTTACATCATTCTGTGAGCAGGAATGCGACAGGTCAAAAGGTGGAATTTCAAAAACATGTCGCCGGATGCAATAAAATAATATTAATTTTTTTCCTGCAGCTCCAGGCAATAAATCATTTTTGCTTGGGGTCAAAAAGGTGAGAATTTGTGGCGACAGTATGACTTGGAAAAATTCCTTTCTTTGTAAACACCTACTAATAGAAATATATCCCCGCTTCTGGATTAACGACGCTGGCCAATTAAATCTCTTAGAGGTTTGGCTTAGGATTTGAAGTCAGATTTTTCTTTCAAACTAGTCTTTCATTTAAGTGTTGTGTCTAGTAGTGTTCAGATGTGCCTCAAACTAATTCCGTAAGTTTTAATTTAATTTTGATTACAATTTTGACTTTGAAAAATAAACAAAAAAAAAAAATTGCTATTATTTTCCCGGGGCATCACATTAGAAAGTTATATTTTTGTTAGTAATTGGCTAATTTATTAAGCTGGCTTTGGACTCTTTGGAGGAGGCTTTCATAGACGCAGAATGGGCATTCGGTCTAGCACATGGTGAAGTAAAGAGAAATATCACGAAGGAGTAATCAGTCCGAGCTATGCTGGACTGAGAACAACAGGATTGGTCCACTTCAACGAGCTTATAAAAGGGTTCTTCAAAGACAGGATCAACAATAACCTCCTGCAACTCAGCAAACCATATCTGAGGGCAGTGATGGCGCTGTACAGAGTGGCCAACTATAAGAATGCGAGGTACTGTATCTGGAAAACTTTTTGTAGTAGAGGTTTGCGGTAATAAATGTTCTTACTAAAACCATTAGCTATTAAGAGAAGAGAAAAACCTAGAAAATATTTTGAAGTGTCTGAAATAGTAACTAGGGCGTTACTGCAATCTTGAATCAAAAAAACGAACTTTCTGAGAACTTTGCTACATTAATGTTATAAAAATATACCTGATGATCATTTAAGTCGGGAATAAGCTGAACCTGTCTTGTTTGAGACTTTTTGACTTCTTTTGGAAGCTTCCGAAAATAACACTTTTGGAACCCAAGTTTGGATTAAACTTGGGTTCGTTGAAAATAGCTAATCTTGGACTACAAATATTATGATATTAGAAGTTTTGTTAGTTCCACATGTCGCTCCTAAATAATGTTTTTCGGCGTCTTGTTCGTGAAAAAGTAGCTAAATAATGCCTAAACAATCTGGCGAAAACCGCACCTCGATATCTTGTTCCTAATCTAAATTATCGACCATTGAAGAACTATAATATTTTTAGCTGCCGCAGAAATCTCTCATCTCTAATCCACTATCTGCCTCCAAATTGGATGTTATTAAGTATTTTAGTCCAAAATGAACTTGCTTAGTTTAAACGCAGAAACTGGCTGGAAACTGACTAAATAAAACTCCGTTAAACCTTAACTGCTGATTAGGAATTCTAGAAGATTAGAAAAATTGGTTAAAGTTATTTCGGATCTCAGAAAAGGGTGGTGGATGTTGATAGTCCAAAGGTCAAGGTCCTAAAAGTTCAAAACGACCATCAAGATCTAGATTTTTAGCTTTCAGTAATATTCCAAAACATCAACCCTGTGAAATTCCTTGTAAAATTGTTTCACAATGATATACTGCAGTAAGTATTTGTCTATGGATTATTTAAACTCGATCAGTAACCAAACTGGTTTGAGCCATTTCGAATATGATGATTGCATGAAAGCAATATTTCTGTGCTTCACTAAGCTTTTAACGACATTTGAAAGACTAGAAAGCAGGGAGATTGTCGGTAATTTGAGAAATCCGCCTAATCTCTATCCTTGTTAAGGTGGATATCCTGGCAACCAACTGGCACAACAAGAATGGTGTCACAAGAAAATGATACATTTATAGCTCTGTCTCGATGGACCTGTGAGAGAAACACTCAAAAATTCTAGCTGAAAGGCCATCCTCTCCCAATAATGTGATGAGTAGTGGAAGACTACTTAATAAAATGACTAAACAAATAATTAGAATCGATCTTTTTCAAGTTTTGATATGAATACTCCTAATCACTCTAATGAATATTCATATTTTGCAGGTACGTTGAACAGCCAAACTGACTCTATAAAGTCTCAGCATCCAGAGAGACTTAATTTTAAAAAGATAATAATCTAGTGAGTCATCATTCAATAATTCATTACTTATATCATGCGCAGTAAAATGATGTGATCACATATAATACTCTCTTTTAACCCGATATAAGTATATCCGGCGAGTAGGCCTTAATGGTCCATTTTGCTATTCCCCTTAATCCATCCGTCCCTACCTCACCGCTCTTCACCTTCGCCACCCAGTCGTGCCGTCTCCCTGACAAAGGCAAGGATTTGTTTTCGTTCCAAGGATGAGAAGTCCCTTGCAGGAGAGTGTGGAGGCCCCTAGAAAGAGCTTCTTGATTGACGATCAGCGGTGGAAGACTTCTAATAGGTGATAATATGGGTCCTCCGTCGTTGCACATTGTGAACATACGGGGCTCTCCCCAATATCAAATCCTATAAGACGCATGTCTGTTGAGACCACAATAGTCTGTCAGAACCTTAACTAAAGTTTTCCAGGCTCAGCGACTCCTTGACATCAACCATTTGGTTGTTGCCTTGGCGTCGCTTGGGAATCCAATCCAAGCTCTAGCCACTCATCTGCATCCTTCCGCCTTTTCCTACGCCTTTGTGGTACCGTTGAGCGTCCAGTCATTTAGAACCCTAGTTTCCTGGCAACTCGCTCAGTCTGTTACTTAAACCTATATGTGAGGTTTGGCAGTTACTGGGCTCTCTGAAGACCCGAGCTTAGAAAATGTGGATTAACACGTTACCCATGAAACTCAGATGCGCCAGAAGAGTCGTTTTGATAAATTGAAGTATGCCAAGAGTATGTGGAAAGGCCCAATTTTCAGAACGTTGATGATTATGAGTAGTCGTTGTAAATTGCCTCTTGGAGGTGCGGACAAGGATTGATGCTTTAACGCCGAATATCATTCGAAATAAAGTAAGTTTAGATGGTGTGGGTGACTTATGCTCATATTTAAGTAAGCTGAACCGACAGTTAGTCGTTTTAGAAAATATTGTGTTCGCCAGGTTTGCGTTCTTTAGTTACGTCTCATCTAATTCTGTTTTCAACAAAATAAATTTTTGATATTTTTGTATTAGTTGCACGCGTCTTCATGTTTTATCTGCTTGCAATTAGACCTATAATATTCGTCAAATTCCTGAGAACAAAAACGTAACAGCAAGCGTTGAAGAAGTAGTCCACAGTAGGCTTACCTGTTTCTGTTCAGTTACGGGCTTCTTTGTTAAGGGCTTCTTATAGAAGCTAAATCTTAGCGCAAACGCTTGGCTGTCGGAGTAGATTCCAATCACTCCTACTCCTTCTAGCTGTAACTTCCTTGCTTGTGGCAACTTGACTATTCCGCCTGGCAGATTATAGCATAGCATCCCAGGGAAAAAGATGCCCCTGTATTGGTGTCTTGTCGATATACGTCCGCCCCTGCCATACCAGTATTTGGCGCCCTTGAGCCGCCATTACACAACTTCTCAGGTTGTCACTGTTCTGACTTCCCAAATCTTTTTAGTTGGGATTTCTACATTAAACTTCTTTTCCAATCTAAGTCGACTGTCAGTTGCTCCCTTGATCCTCGGATTCGAACGTTCCTATAATAACGGGAGCCTCTATACTTATATATAGACAGTACAGATCCAGCCTATGTAATGTCCTGATATAGGTAGATAGTTGTCATCCCTTGTGAAGCCGCATTCCATCCTCCATAGCCCCGCAGTTTTCTGCGTATCCACAGAGGTAGGCTCAGAAGCACGCTTTATGCAATATGTCGCCTTCATTGCTCCAGATATCGCTAAGCAGGCTAGTCTTTCCAGATTCGCCAGTTTTCGGGATACAGAGATCTTTTTCACCACCACTACTACATACCAGACCAAGGAACCGCAGGAAATTCTCGGCCAAATGAACGCAGTGCTTGTTATTGTATATACCTATGTACTCTGTAGTTATAAACGGATATAAACAAAATGCGTGAGTTTTCAATGTTTGCGATCATATTTCTGTGGCTGCATGCTGCAAAGGTTACATGCTACAAAAAATCATTAACTGTAAAGCAAAACATGCATTTGATTAAATATTTTTTAGTAATCTATATCTATTGTACATAAATACATTATAAAAAGTTACAAAACACACCATCAACTCGATCTTGTGATCCACACATTCACAGTTTCACATCACACGCACTCAGGAAATCATTAAGGACGTGCGACCAAGTCGCACCGGCCAGGTCGCTGCGACCATAAATATCATTATAGCAAATGGTGCAACACGCATTAGCGACTGCGACCAACGGAGTCGGTAGTACGTGTTCCACCATTTGCTATAATGGCAATATATTGCGGCCTGGTTGTTGCGACTGGTCGCTGCGACCATAAATATCATTATTGGTCGCAGTCGGTAATATGTGTTGCACCATTTGCTATAATGATATTTATAGTCGCAGCGACCTTTGGCCTTGTCTTGAAAGCAGGGAACGGAATTCTCAAGAGAATTGTCCATAGAATGTGACAGAAGAAGCTGACAATGGCGGGTTCCTGTCACATTTTACAGGTCTTTCTCTTGATTATTCCCTTCCCTCGTTTCAAGAATACACACCCTGGTCGCCGAGTGCCTTTACGCCCTTATTCTTATGTTCATATTGTTTGAGGAATTCTCAAAAGATCAACTTAGCGACTTTTTGGCTAATTGCGGAGGCAGCTTTGGCCCTAATGTAAGTTTGTACAGCAGTGGCCTGTACGCATGCGTATAACTGTCGTTAGATGTCTTCTATTTTTATAGTGTATCCTATCGAACCAACCAGTTTCTGTGAGGAAAGTGCTTCTGTATGGACCCTTAAAAAGAGTTCCCACCCACATAAGCTTGATTGTTTTATTTTGTAGCATAATTAACAAATGTTCAAAAGTCTTTACTAAATAACAAAAGAAGAAGAGAAGAGCCGTATAACCCCACCACACCATTATACGTCAAACGTCAAGGACGCCATCTTTTATCTTAAAACCTCCTTTTTGACTTTTCGTGTTGTGGGTTATAGACACAGGTAAGGGTTTTTTCTCTTTTTACAAATATTAGACACTCTATAAAATTATATTATATACAGAATGATTCAGAAAATGTATCTTTATACGATCATTGTAATGGCTGGATGCTTAATTAGTCGTAACGCTGCTAAAAGCGGTTTAAACACATCAACATGTGGAACCCTAACCTCAAAACTATGCATCAATTTATTTTCGTTTTTTATTTTATTGTAGCAAATCATGACGAACTCAAAGGGTTACCGACGGGGTACTCGGGACTTGTTCTCCCGCAAGTTCAAGAAAAGCGGAGTAATTCCACTTTCTACGTATATGAAAGTATACAAAATTGGAGACATTGTCGACATCAAAGGTAATGGAGCTGTACAGAAGGGCATGCCCTACAAAGTATACCACGGCAAGACTGGACGTGTATTCAATGTGACCGCACATGCTCTTGGAGTTATTGTTAACAGGAGGTAAGAAGCAGCCTTATATTGAACTTAAAGAAATGTGGGGCATAACTCCTAAAAGTGTCATGTTTTTAAGTACAATGTACTCAGAAAATAATAGGCTCTAAATTCCTAATAGGCTTCTTAGTGATCTTTAATGTATTAAATTATGTCTTGAATCTCATTTATTTTTTTGTTTTGGGGGGTTTTTGCCTGTCATTAACACATTTTATTTTGGTAAAGTAGTCAGCGCCAATTCATGTTTGTTACAAGTTCCAGTGGTTTTATTTTATAATGTTTATATCTATAAACATTTAAACATAAGTACCAAGTGGCCAAGGAAAAGTGTACCTTATCTTGGAAAAAATATGTTTTTTTTTTAATAGAGTCCCCTCAATTCTATTACATTTTTGGATAGTCTTACTCAGTAAGAGAGACTTGTTAAATAAATGACTCATCTAGTGACTACCATTTTCAAAAAAATGGCAACCAAAGAGTGAACATTTCAACTTTTAAAGATACCTATGTAACACCTAAATTATTAAACTTGAAAGAAAATGATTTGCACAGTTCTATCATAGTTTTTATATTTATAAACTTACATGTCTCTAAGAGTTTTTTGTTTTTTTTTTTCAAATTGCCATTTTCTACAAAATGGTGCACCCTGTTTGTGTCATTCATATAACAAATCTATAATTAATGTGAGTACCCAAATATCACAGAAATATTGCTATAGTTATTATTTATTTCTTTGTTTTTTTCTGGTTCATGTAGTATGTCATAACTATGAAACTAGGTGTGTAATGTACAGGGTTTTTCACTGGGGACTAATAAAAAAACAATTGAAATGAAATTGAAATAGTTATTTGAGGTAATTTAAAAAGTTGAATCGAAAAATTAGTACCAAAATATTTGTAACCTTAAAATATAAGGGCTACAGCTAATAATTTTGTTTTTTCTAATGGATCACTGGGTATATTAAAATATTTTTATAATCTGTAGGAAACCCTGCAAATAATTTGTAAAAAAAAAAATTTAATATTTTGAAAAACATATTTACTGATAGAAAAATTGTATTTTATCTTTTGAGAAACTTTGTATACAGGGTGTTACAAATTTGAGGCTTAGCATTACTATCTCAGAAATTATAGTTGATAGAGCTTTAGTTAAATGGAAGCAAAGTTGCTCA
Organism: Ips typographus; assembly: GCF_016097725.1. Taxonomy (NCBI): domain Eukaryota; kingdom Metazoa; phylum Arthropoda; class Insecta; order Coleoptera; family Curculionidae; genus Ips; species Ips typographus. The sequence goes on from NC_138427.1 coordinate 1,158,864, forward strand.
TTTTATTGCTAGTTCTGATGATATATATTTTTTTAAATAATGTCTAAATGAATTCTATTTAGACTCACAACTGCCTCTTTAACTAGCTTCTAAAGCTAACTCTAGCTTTAAGACATTTTGAGCAATAATAGAAGCATTGGGAGGTATTTTAAAGTAAGGGCATTTCAAGGTATTTTGTATGCAAAAAGGCATTTTGGTGTACAAAAAATTATGGGCGATCTACCCCTCGCTTTAAGACTAACGATTTGTTGCATAAATAACTATTTTATAAAATCGTGCAGAAAAGTACACTTTTTCAATGATTTTTAATGCAAAAAATACTTTATTGCACTGGTTCAAAAGTAGAAGTTTTTGCACTAAAAATCATTACAAAAGTGTACCTTTTTGCATGATTTTATAACAAAAATGTTGTCTGTAACCCATTCAAAAAGTCTTTTTTTGCACTTACCGGTTGTTAAATTTTTTGAGCTAAAAAAGTACTGTCTCCGTTGAAGTGGCGCGCAGTTCATGTTACAATTTACTATTTTCTTTCAGGGTTCGTGGACGTATCATTCCCAAGAGGATCAACATCCGCATTGAGCACGTGACCCACTCAAAGTGCCGACAAGACTTTCTGGAAAGAGTCAAGGAAAATGAGAAACTGCGTCGTGAAGCCAAGGAAAAAAACATTAAAGTTTCCCTGAAGAGACAGCCTGCTCAGCCTAGGCCAGCTCATATTGTGAAAGGAAAGGATGGCGCAGTTAGCTTAGCACCAATTCCTTATGAGTTTATTGCTTAAGCTTTTATCTTAATAAATTTCCTTATTAAAACCAGTTTTTCATTTTTAAATTAAATTTTTGTGCTTGAATTATTAAAGTATTGAGTGACTTATTTATTTAAAAATACATTGAACGTGTGCAAATTCTTAACCTTCACACTGTCCGCCACAATATGTGTTTACTTTTAGGAACGTACCATGTACTTTAAATTTTCAAAAATCTTTCTACAAAGTTCTGGATGAAAATCTTTCTATAGGCGATATCACTTTTATGGGTTAGAAGAAAAACCGAAACGAATATAATAATATAACTATGCATTTAGACAAACCCACTAGAATCACTGAATATTCTGAAACAATGAATGACTATGTATGTTCAAATATAAACCCGGAACAAATTCAGCCCACTGTGGTTAGTGCTGGTATTTCCGATTATGATACGGTCCTTTGTAGGTTTAGTGTGGAGCGGTTGTCGGAACAAAAAGCGCATAGGAGGGGGAGACTCTTCACCAGGAAGAACTACTGTAACTTTGAGGCCCGTTGCTCTGGAACGTGTTGGCGGGGTGTTCTCGATTCTGCCGATCCGCTGAATTCTTTTCAGAAGCTGCTTTGTGGAGTATTTAATCAAGCCTTTCCCTTGACTCTGATTAAGTCGAGAAGTCGCAAGCCTTGGATAACAAACGGCTTAAGAGTTTCTGCCCGGAACATGCGATGTCTCCACTATATTAGAAAATTCTATTTAACCAATACACATTTTATTCCTTATTTCAATAGTTATAGAAAAATGTATAGAAGAGCAATAAGTGCAGCCAAAAAAATCTATTATAGAATACGGAGGTCCGAAGGCGCACAAAGGGAAATCTGCAGGATAATTGGCCAGCTCCAGGAACGTTCTGACTGCTCTCACATACAAATAAATCTAACTTGTGACGACCTTAACGACTATTACTGTAGTATTTCATCCCTTATCCCAGCACTGTCGGATCGGGAATTAACGTACAGGGATTACTTTGATAACATTAGAAACGTATCAGAATCATTTTATCTTTATCCTATTGACATCCAAGAACTGAAAGAAATCATTGCCTCACTACAAGGGGGAAAATCAAAATCAGCGGGACCTGATAGTCTGGCTGCCCAGATATATGGCGTTCTCCCCGGTATAGCCCTCGAGGTTCTTACCGAATCTATTAATTTGTGTTTCTCTTCAGGTCGGTTTTCCGCCTGCCTTAAACTGGCCTCGGTTAGACCAGTGTTTAAGGGGGGAGAGAGAGACGCTCCGTCAAATTTTAGCCAGTTGCATTATTGCCTAACTTATCAAAAATAATAGAACGACTAGTGCAAAAACATAACATTCTGAGCAGTTCACAGTTTGGCTTTATGCCCTCAAGAAGCACTAACGACGCAATTTTCTCGTTTTTGGAATCCTTGTCTCTTTCTCTCAATAAGGGCAAGTCTGCGTCGGCCGTGTTTTGTGACCTCTCCAGGGCCTTTGATTGCGTCGATGGTGAGGCTCTGCTCTACAAATTGGAGGGTTACGTCTTCAGAGTGGTGGCTCGTGCTTGGTTTGCATCTTAGCGGTCGAACCCTGCGGGGATAGAGTTTCTGGCATATTGCCTGATACTCTGGGAGTGCCACAGGGTTCTGTGCTGGAGCCTATTTTGTTTCTCATATTTATTAATGACCTATGCTCTCTGGATATTAAGGGTAAATTTACGCTTTTTGCCGACTATGTCACCATTCTTTGAAGTGGCACGGATTCGGCTGCTCTTAAGCGTGTTATTGAGGATGATCTGAATTTGGTGGGCAGATGGTGTTCTGCAAATGGCCTTCGACTTAACCTTGGTAAGACGGGCGTAATAAACTTTAAGTGTTCTTTTGAGGTACAACTGTCTGGACAGATGATCTCATCTGGGACAGAGAATAGATTTCTCGGCATCTGCATTGACGAAAATCTAAAATTTGTTAGCCACATCAACGCCTTGAACAGAAAGCTTTCATCGGGCTGCTATGCCCTTAGAGTGATAGCCAGAGAGCTTAATAGAGAGCATAAGCAGAAGTGCATATTTTGGGCTAGTGAAGTCGCATCTCCGGTATGGCATCGGTTTTTGGGGTAGCTGTTAGCAGAAAAGAGCCGTTAGATATGTCTCGGGGGCTGGCCCTAGAGAATCTTGTAGGAACCTCTTTACAAGATTAAAGTTTCTTACTCGAACTGGTATTTTTATACTAGAGTCTGCCTGATACACAAAAAGTTTCGCGAGGATGTGTGCCGCACCCCGCTGAGAGCGACCTGAGCGACGAGTACTGTCTCACTACCAATACCTAGAACTACTCAGGTTAAAACTTCAATAATCTATGGCGGTAAGGCAGTCTTTAATAAGCTGCCTAGAATGAGTTGAGAGCCACTGCTAGTGAGCGTTTATTTAAGAGTAAGGTGAAGAGTCTACTTTTATCCCGTCCGTACTACAGTTTAGACGAGTTTTTCAAGATGTCTTTTAACAATGTATGTTCAATTTTATTATTAGTCCTAGATTTTAACGTATTTATGTTTTACTTTATTTTTATTTTGTTTTTTCTCTCTTTTTTTGTCTTTTGCTTATGTGAAATTGTATGATTGTAATATTATCTAGTGTTTATAGTTTGGCTTTGTCAGTAGGAACTTGATTCTTTGGACAATAAACCATAATTTGATTTGAATAAAGATGATAATTTGGCGACATTGGTTTTATCAGACATCGAACTGACTGCCCATGTCAATTTGTTGTAAACTTTCTGACATTTACATGGAAAACAATCTACCTGAAATCAATGAAAGTAGAAACACGCGTCGCCCGTTATCATCCTTTTGCGTTACTTTATTGTGGAATAACGCGCACTCCAATTTTTGATTTACGACATCCTCATCAAACAGTTTTTTTGCTTTTATCTTTACTCAAACTAATTAATTTAATTGTTTAAACAACCAATTATTAAGGTCACTAATTCTAATTTATTCCTAGTTTCTTTTCATGTGATGTTTTTAATATCAAATTGAAACAACACAGTTATTTATATGCCTTAAAATGATATTTTTTCCCCCGAAAAAAAGTTTGGCGTCCGAGGACAACAGTACGTCTTGAGGACGAAAATAGTTATTTACCTAACAAGTGCGGAAAGTGGGACTTTCTCGCACGAGACTGCGGTTGCCCGAACGACGCAAAGTGGAGGTTCATTTTCATTAAACTACGAAAATGTACAGTAAAATTACTAAAATGAAAGCCTCTGTTTGCAAAGATGATGAGAAGTGTATTCTTAATTAAGAAATCAAATAAACAGTTATAATTTTTTAATGAGTGCGGAAAAGTAACTTTTCCAGACTAGTGCGGTAAAGTTCGCCTCTCAGTTCGGCTTTCAAAAGGGAAAAAATACTTCGGATGCCATGTTTGATTTGCTTGGTGAGTTGTTTCTCGGCCTAAACTGTGGTGAGTTGGCGTCCGCAGTTTTCTGTGACATCACTAAGGCCTTCGACACAGTGCGGCATGACGTTCTGCTACGCAAACTGGAGGGATACGGTTTCAGAGGTGCCTGTTTAACATGGTTGAGGTCTTACTTGTCGAACAGACGTCAGACGGTTAGGCTTGGTGCTGTTACATCCTCTGTGGGCGAACTTACTGCGGGAGTGCCACAGGGTTCGATTCTCGGACCTTTGCTGTTTCTCATATATGTCAATGACCTTCCTCTGTCTGTGAAAAATGGTAAATGTGTCTCATTTGCTGACGACACTGCAATTGTATGGCATTGCAGAGGTGTTCCGGAACAGAGGGCGGCAATTAGTGAAGACCTAAGTGCAGTTCGGAGATGGTGCCTGGCAAATGGTCTGACACTCAATATTTCAAAAACACACATTCTCAATTTTAATTGCGATCTAGAGGCATATATGGGACCAACTGCTGTGAGTGAGTTGGAGTCTTGCAAGTATTTGGGTCTGGAGATCGATAGGAGGCTGAAGTTCGAGGGACATGTTAATGCCCTTTGCACTAGGGTCGCCACAGCATGTTATGCTCTGCGTAGTGTAAGACAGAACCTTGGGGTCTCGGTGGCGCGAAACGGGTATTTCTCGTTAGCTGAGTCTCACCTTCGGTACGGAATTTGCTTCTGGGGGGCCTGTCGCCTTGGGCTTTTTGACAGGGTGTTCAGATTGCAGAAGCGGGCTGTTAGAAGTATGTGTGGCCTTGGAGCCAGAGACTCTTGTAGGGCTCATTTTATTGACCAGAGGATTCTCACTCTGCCCTCACTTTTTATTTTTGAAACGGCTTGCTTGATGCACAGAAAGCATCATGACAGTATTTACAGCCATGCGCCATCGGTCACTCGCAGTTGCTATATGGTTCGCCTCCCAGTACCTAGCAGCGCACTGGTATGGAACTCTGTACTGTACTTGTCAGGTAAAATTTTTAACAGCATTCCGGTTGACATAAGAGGTATTTCAAATTTTAACGTATTTAAACGGCAGCTAAAGTACTACTTGATTAATAAGTCTTATTACTCTGTCGCAGAATTTCTCTCGGGTAATTGATTGCGGTTTGCCCCCTATTGTTAATAGTTCTAATTGGATTTTAATTTATTTTGTAATAATTAACTTAAGGTATGGCTTTGTCAGTGAGATTTTTGTATCTTTGAACAATAAAGCATTATTATTATTATTATTATTATTAAGTTACGGTTATTTTTTCTTCACTTGAACATCTCATAACAAGGTTAGTGCACATGGGTATTTTACGAGAGATACATCTTTCTTTAAATTGAACAAGGAAATTAAAAAACTGTAATTTTTGGGAAATATCCTGTCAGCATAGAAAATGGAATGGGAAAATGAACAACATCCCTCTGTATCTTCGTCACTTAACAAGTTTGAAAAGTCATTCACATCACATATTGAGCATTCATTTCATAAGTACTTGTTCAAAATTCGATCAAAATTACTCCAACGGGCTGGCACTGCTGGCAGTTTTTAAACTAAATTTTGGACGGGTGTATATCTTCCTTAGGAACCTTTTTTTTAGCAAAATGACATAATGCATGTCAACTTATTTTTTGATGGACTATCGGATAGTGGATTATTGACATTTAAAACTGGACCACCCTGTATAATCGTATAGTTTGTTTTGTTGATGTTCAGTATTTTTGGCAGCAGTGCGTCATCCTATTCATAAGGTTTTGCAGCTGTGACTCCGAGCTTTCCAGGATCCATGTTATACTTACCCTTCAGCTAAACGAGCGAATTAAAACACAGGATTCATGGAAATGTTTTAAAACATTTTCATTTTACTAAATAATTGGGATGATTTTCAGGAAGTCGTACAGAAAATAGTGTAAGCATCACGAACAGCTTTACTAATCTCAGACAAATACTTACTGTTCTTGATACTTAATATACTATAAATTATCGTTGCAAACAGATCGCAGACTGCAGGAACTGTCTCTGTCTCTGTAAATAACTGTTCTGTACATATTTTACAGACACACAAGAATATCAAGAGAAAAAACAACAGGCTAAATTTAAACTTATAATTATATTATTAAAGTTTTATAAATTTATTCCTTAGGAAAAGTGATTTTCTCATTAACGCTAGTAACTAATGGCATATGGGGTGCCAATAAATTGGGATCGCCAAACATTGTAAGTGGCAGCTTCAGGTCTTTGACTGAGCATTCCTTACTAGTAAATTCGCGTATCACAAAGTCTTTAGTGAAGTCGTGAAATACTCGGGTGTCGTTAATTCGAACCATCACACCATCCACGCGGAGAAAAAATCTCAATAAGATGAAAAATGAGCTTGGCATCACTCGCTAAAATTAAAAAAAAAAACAAATACACACGGAAAGATGTTTGTAACGTCAAATAATTAAATTTTACGTTTTATAGTGTATTCCTAAATAAGAAGCTAATATAACTAACTAGTAATAGTCATCTTGTTTACTATTAGATTTACTAAAGTCTTGTCAAAAACTTAGTATTAATTGCAAAGACTTTTCTTAACTTTAATGTTAAAGTTGTAAAATCTTAAATTCTGTAAAAAACATGTGAAAAATGAATATAATAATTAATCAAACTTACAATTTTAATAGTCAAAGATGATATGCCGTTATCGTGCAGCTCATCCTCGTATAGCATCATTTCGTGATAAAATAATATCTTATCTTTTTGCTTTAGCATCTCTAGATCTATCCTTTCTTCAGTTAGTTCCACTTGTGCATTTGGACTCAATGTACCAGCATAATCAGTACTGAATGTCCAGTCGAATTGTTTGAGTTTCTGCTCCAAGTGTTCAGCCGATCTATAAAATATAATAAGAGAATCAATAATTTGACTTCTAAACTCCATGAAATATATTACCGAGACTCTCTCCAAGCTACTGAACATGCCACTTCAATAGGTAGCTTTCCATTACAAACTTTTTTCAAAGCTTCCAATGTGTTAAATTCTATTTTTCCCCCGCTTGGATGTATCACTGTAAGGATATTTTTTGGAAATACCATTTCCGGTAAATGTGGAAGATCTAAGCAGTTTGTGTATCTAAGTAATAATACTTTTGGTAATTAAATACAAAATAAAAGGTAATGTATTGCATTAAGAACTATTAATTCATTAAAACCTCTAGCTAAAAAGTTTGTTTCGCGTGTTGGACTCTAACCAACAGAGTCTACCTTTCTAGGGTAACATTCTCCCACTGACCTATAAATGCACATTGGTTACCTTGGCTTATTGGGAACTAGTTTTTGTTGAACCTGATTGTTATACAGTGCGTTTTTTTTAACGCGCAACATAGGATTTCACGTGTTAAATTTTTAAGCCCATGTTAGACCATGTTATTTTGGAACTACAAGTATAAAACTTGACGGGTGGCTATTTCGTACCCTGAAGCTTACGTAAATTTACCAATTCGGCCTAAAAAGTGTTAAAAAACTTGCAAAAAATCATCTTTTTTCGAAAAGGTTTTATCGTTTCATACTCCCTGTATGCATTGTTGTTCTTTGTTGTTTTTGATACTGGCAGGGCAGGTAGCAGGTAAAATTTGGCGTAGAAAGTAAAACAGGGTGATCATTAACTTTATATCAAGAAAGTTAAGAACAAAAGAAGTATTTTTATAGGTGAATTGTTCAAATTGACCTCCGTTTGAAGCCAAACAGTATATTCCAAACAATCATAAAATGCCCTTTTGACGTTTAAAAGATGTCGGGTCGTGATGCAGTCAAAATAAGTAACTTCACCTGCTACCTGCCCTGCCAGTATCAAAAACAACAAGGAACAACAATGCATACAGGGAGTATAAAAGGATAAAATCTTTTCGAAAAAAATGATTTTTTTCCAGTTTTAAATCACTTTTTAGACCAAATTGGTAGGCTTTTGCTTAAGCTTCAGGGTACTAAACACACACCCGTCAAGTTTTATACTTGTAGTTCCAAAATAACATGGTCTAACATGGGCTTAAAAATTTAACACGTAAAATCCTATGTTGCGCGTTAAAAAAAACGCACTGTATGTTAGTTGATATCAAGGTTGATATACAGGGTGGCCCAACGATAACGAACCAGAGACGTTTTTAGGAACCCTGCAGATTATTTCAAAAAACCCTAGGACACGTCAACTTTATTTTCGAGGAAAATGCTATTATATATAATAATAATAATAATAATAATAATAAACCTTTATTTCAGAAAATATGTTACAAACAACACGTAACGAACGAACGTCATATGAGTGCCCTCGTGGGCACACTAGTCAATTACCTATTTTCTAATCTGTTTATTCACTGAAATATTCACTTAAATTGTAAGGTTCCAGATCTACTAGTAATTTGTAAATAACTGCTTTTATATGTCGAATATTTGACATTGCTTTTATATTTCTAGGTAAATTATTATGTAACTTTATACCACTATTCCATAACAGTCCCTGTTCATATAAAGACAGTCGATGTCTTGGTACATTATAGTCTAACGTCCTACTGTTGTAATCGCCAACAGGTACGTAATTTTTAAATAATTCCCTGGTCTTAAAGAAATAGTAAACATTCTTGTATACCGCAGACACCGTTAACAAATGTAACTTCTTAAACAGCCCTCTGCAAGGTTTGTTTTTGAACAATAAATATTTTATTAAAGTTTGAGCTTTGACCATACAAAATTATTTCATACTTTAAATGACGCTCGAAATTTGAATGGTAAGTAATTTTTTTAATTTGCATGCTAACATACTTGCTAAGAATTCTAAAGCTATAACATACTTTGTTTAGTTTTGATACCACATTTTCTATTTGTTCTTGCCAGCCGAGATTATTATCGAGTTTTACGCCAAGAAAATTGAGAGTTGGTTTTAAATCTAAGTTAAATTTAGTTTTATTGTGATTAGCAGCATTTTCAACTATCGTTCTGTTACTTCGAAACAACATGACCCTTGTTTTTTGATCATTGAGCCCATTTTCAAAAAAACTTTTTTTTGTCGAATTTAATAAGTCTACAGCATCGTGAAAAAGACCCTTTTGATATTTCAAAACTGGTGACATTGGCGTAGTTAATAATTGAGCACTGCAAGTCTGGTGGGAGCAACTCTTCTATATCATAAATATAATATTACAAACAGTAGTGGGCCTAATATACTGCCTTGAGAAACCCCGTGTTTAATGTATAAAGATTCTGATGAAGCCTTTCTATCGCCTTTTCCAGCTATCACAATCTAACTTCTACCTATCAGATAAGTACGATTTCAACCAGCTTAACGAGTTATCAACTATGCCAAGACGTTCCAGCTTTCTAATCAGTATGTCATGACTCGCATGCCTTTGTCAAGTCAAGAAAAAATCCTAATGAAGATTCCCGCTTTTCTACTGAGTCCAATACACCATTTAGAAAACAAAATAATGCAGTTTGTGTAGACCTGCCTTTATGTAGCCGTATTGATTCGGACTCAATAAGTTGTTTTGTTGTAGAAACTCCATTATTTTTATTGACATGACTTTTCCAATATTTTGGAGAAAGAAGTAAACAGACTGATAGGTCGATAGTTCTAAACTTTGGATAATTCGCCTTTTTTGTGTATGGGTACGATTACTGCCTTTTTTAATTGGTCTGGAAAAATGCCGAATTTTAAGAGTTATTTATAATGTATATTAATGGTTTAATTATAAAGAATATTATAGTTTTCAAAAAATTAATAGAAATTTTATCATATCGAGAGCTAGTTTTAAATTTGATTTTTTTTACTATTTCAATAACATCATTTTCATTTACTGGACTGAGAATGGTGTTGGAAAATCATTTCTGCCTTGCGTTAACGAAACTTTGTCAATGTCTTCTATTAAACTATGTATAGAACTTTGTAAGTAGTTAGGGAAATCTTCCGCAAATCTTTGATTTTCATCTATTGATACGTCATGATGTACCCTATTACCTAGTATTTCCCTAACCACAGACCAGCAGGTTTTCAATTTATTATTAGAGTTTTTAATCTTCTTGTTGTAAAATTCAGGATCTTTTATGTCGAAGCAAGCTGTCATATTGCCTCTTTTTTTCAGAGTATCTAGATCTATTCTTTAGGAGTAGCAAGATATCTAGCTCACCTTTACAGTTTAACTCTTCTTGATCATTCTGTCGATATTTTACTTGAGAAAAATTTCTAACAGGACACTTTCGCAGTGGAAAGCAACTATTAAACTCTTGCAAAAAAATGTATGTAAAATGTTGGTGAAAATATTATCCAAACATGTTGCACTATGGTTTGTTATTCTAGTAGCAGAACCTACTACTTTCCGCAGATTATGTGACATTAACATACTTAAGAAATCTGACGATTTGATAGATTTTCTCAAGTCATGATTACAGAGTGATCCAAAAAAGTTATTACATCAAGGTCAAGCTTTTCAACTAACTTCTTATAGCATTGTAAAACGCACTTTCAGGTACAAGACATTTTCAGATATTGTTCAAATTTTTAAGTATTATTAATAATTTGCGTATTATGAGGCGTTATTTGCACATTTCAAGACATTTTGTGGCATTTCCACTGGTATCTTCATGGAAATAAAAGTATTTTTGTTAGTTTTGTTTGGTTTTGTGATTGAATTTAAAAAAAGTCCAAATGTTGGTATTTTTTACTGGAAATAGGATTTCTTTTTTAAAATAAATTTATCTTAGACATTTTGTACTGTCATTGGACTTTCAAAACGTGTGTATTACATAATAGAAAATAAAATAAAATTAGCTCATCACTTATATTTTTATAATCGTTGTTCCAGTAAGATACAGGAATAAAAACGGAAACGGGCAACTATAGTTCTCTTGTAAGGTAAAGTGGGTTCAGTATGGTCTAGTTACTCTAGTTGTTGAATAAATGGAATGCTTTTCCATTTGGTTTGTAATTGTAGCAGTCTTTCCGAAATTCTTTCCATTTCAGTGCGTTGATAACGAAGTTTCTTGGGTGAGTTATGTAAGAGGTTATTAGGATGTCGTATTTTTGTAACAAGACTTATAATTAGTTCAGTTGTATGTAGGTATTGTTAAGTATACAGTGTGGAACAGCCAAATGGAATAAATTCGATAACGAATAAATGAGAGCGTGTTGGAAAAAACGCTTGGACACGTCGATTTGTATTTTTAGATGCGCATTTAAAAAAATATATATACAGGGTGTCCGGAAAATACGTGTACAACGTTTGACGACAGACTCCTGACGTCAAAATATGTCGATCTAAGCCGACTTAGTTATATCCAAAATTGTCTCGTTTAGCCGGTAGAGGGCGTCAAAAATTTGTAAAAATATTGGTTTTTTACTAAATTACGTGAAAACCTGCTAATGGATTTTAATGAATTTTAGTATGTAGACTAATACTATAAAATGACGTTTTCTAGTAGTATAGTCACCGGCTGTAAATAAGTGGAAGTGTTATAAAAGTGATATAATACGTCAACATTTCTCCTCATTTTTTATATGAACGGCGTTATGACAACCCAGATATTTTTGTCGAGTGACCGGAAGTATTTTGAAGCTATTTTACCTCTTTAATATTTCCCGGTGGATGAGCTGTTTCGCCAGAAAAAAAAAATTTACAATTACCTGCATACATCAAAGTAGGTATAATAAAGTTGAAATTATTTATTGTAAGAAACTAAGTAAACCAAAAACATTACTTAAGCAAATGTGTAAAATGACCGCCATCTTGCTGAATACACTTATCAATACTCTTTAAGAAATGAAATTGTACCCAATATTTTTACAAATTTTTGACGCCCTCTACCGGCTAAACGAGACAATTTTGGATATAACTAAGTCGGCTTAGATCGACATATTTTGACGTCAGGAGTCTGTCGTCAAACGTTGTACACGTATTTTCCGGACACCCTGTATATACAGTGCGTTTTTTTTAACGCGCAACATAGGATTTTACGTGTTAAATTTTTAAGCCCATGTTAGACCATGTTGTTTTGGAACTACAAGTGTAAAACTTGACAGGTGTGTGTTTAGTGCCCTGAAGGTTAAGTAAGTTTACCAATTCGGTCTAAAAAGTGTTTAAAAACTAACGAAAAATCATCTTTTTTCGAAAAGATTTTATCTTTCCATGCTCCCTGTATGCAAGGTGGCACTTGTTGTTTTTGATACTGGCAGGGCAGGAGCAGGTAGAGTGACATATTTATTTATAACGTCAAAAGGGCATTTAACGATCGTTTGGGATACTGTTTGGTTTCAAACGGAGGGCACTTTGAACAATTTATTTAAAAAAATACTTCTGTACTTAATTCTTGATATAAAGTTAATATTCGCATTTTGACCACCCTGTTTTACTTTCTACACCAAATTTTACCTGGTACCTGCCCTGCAAGTATCAAAAACAACAAGCACCTACCATACATACAGGCAGTATGGAAAGATAAAATCTTTTCGAAAAAAGATGTTTTTTTGAGAGTTTTTATTCATTTTTTAGACCGAATTGGTAAACTTACTTAAGCTTCAGGGTACTAAAGATACACCCGTCAAGTTTTAGACCTGTAGTTCGAAAATAACATGGTCTAACATGGGCTTAAAAATTTAACACGTAAAATCCTATGTTGCGTGTTAAAAAAAACGCACTGTATAGTATAGGGTGTGTAATGTGACAGTGGCCGATACCAACTTTCTTATTTTAAATACAACCTCCTGTATATTATTAGTTTTTTGGATTCTTCAGAAAATTCTAGACATAATTCATGTACAATGTCCCATACCTATCTTCAACTGTTTCGGAAATATTAAATGTTTTCAGATGTATTACAAAAATTAACATTAAAAAAAGAATGTATTGAGTGTAATGTAGCGAATTTGTGAAATAAAATAATTTTCTTTTTTTAATGTTAATTTTTGTAATACATCTGAAAACATTTAATATTTCCGAAACAGTTGAAGATAGGTATGGGACATTGTACATGAATTATGTCTATAATTTTCTGAAGAATCCAAAAAACTAATAATATACAGGGGGTTGTATTTAAAATAAGAAAGTTGGTATCGGCCACTGTCACAGGACACACCCTCTACATATTTTATATATATATTTTTTTTTTTAAATGCGCATTTAAAAATACAAATCGACGTGTCCAAGCGTTTTTCCCAACACGCTCTCATTTATTCGTTATCGAATTTATTCCATTTGGCTGTTCCACACTGTATACACATATTGTATATTATAAAAATAATGCAAATTCAGCAGTTTCTTCAGATCTTTTGCTAAATAAATACGGAATAAGCAAAATTACACTTAAAACTACCCAATTTAAGTAAAAACTTATAAACTGCATTATACAAGGTAAACCAGAAAAAAAAATTAAAAACAAAATCAAAAGCAATGGTATTTAGTATATAGACATGTTATGATGGATGTCGCCCATATGTTTCTACGGAAATGCATAAAAACAGGGAGTGATGAAATGAACTTTTCATAACTAGTTACATAAAGTGATACTTTTCGTAACTAGTTACAAAAAGTAAAACGTTTTGTCACTCTAATCAGTTTTGAAAAGTGTCACTTTATATGCCAAAATTAGAAAAAATCAATTGTTTTACCATACCAATAAACCATTCGGTAAATTTATTCGAAAATTACGATTTTTAATAAAAAAATCAAGTCAACAGCGTTCACATCCGATGGATGAATTTGCAGGCTACAAACCTATTCGTTCCTAAAACCTTGTCGGTCTTTATTTCTGCCCTCGTTCAAATTTTGACTTTGATCCTCTGAGCCATTTATTCTTAATTTCATTTTACTCCATTTGTGCAATGTTGTTCTCTCTCAAAATTTCCGGTACGATTGGACAAGCATTGTCGTCAATTAAGACAAAACCGTTCTCAAAGTTTTGAGAAAATTCCATCCACAATACCACTTATTTAAATATCTCTGCACAAGAGAAGTAAAAAATAACCCCAATTTTAAAATTCTACACTCACCAAACCGAGCACCAAACTGAGGAAAACGTCTAGATATTGACCACAAGACTCGATTAAGGTTATTTTAAAACACGAAAAAAAATTGGCAGAAATGGTGTTAGACTGAATTTTTCATTTTTTGATTACACAACTTTCAAAAAGGTTATTTAGGTTATCAGAAAGCGATTACAAAGAAAATACCTTTTAATTTTCAAAAAAAATATTAAAATCAAGTTATTGAAAAAAGAGTTTAGTTTAAAACGATATTTAACATTTTTCCAATTGGCAAACCAAAGAAAAAAATTAATATTTAAATTCAATAAAAACTGACAGCTGCTACTAATGGCATTCATAAAAAATCCAAATCAATGTTCCTACATAACGTCATTCATCGCAAATCAGTTAAACTAATCGATTTTTTATTATGAATGTGGCCCCTGTCATAGTATTGTCTGTCAGAGTTTCTGTTTCTTCTTCTGGGTTGAAGTCTATTTGGAAGAGAGTTTTTAAATATGTAAAGTGTTTGAGGGATTTAAATTTATGCAGTTTATAGAACCAACCCATACACCAGAGACTGTTAAACACTTTGTTTATATCTATTTTATTTCTAATACATTCACATGATTTTGTCTTTTTTTAAGTCTTAATGACAACGTAGGGCATGGGTTTAATAAACACCAAAGTAATTTTACTATTTGTAATTCAAAAAATCCTGCAAATGTTTTAAATCACACAACCTAACTCTTACTTAAAATTATTTAATGATGCAATAAGAAACAATGCTGTTGTTATACTGTGACAATTAGTAATCAAATGTGAGCACTACTTTTTCATTAAAACAAAAAAAAAGCAGATATATGATTTAAAACCCAGTTATCAAATAAGCAAAATAATACAAACTAAGCCTAATTTTGAAGATAAATCAATCAGATAAAATCTTAAAATGTTTCATTTCAATTTATTGACTTTTTGCCCTCTTTAAAAAGGATGTTTTGAGACCAATTTTGGACCAAAAAGTATTAATAATTTTTATTTTGTGGTTTATGATCCTCAGATAATAATAATTGAATAATTGATATTTTCCGTTTTGTGATAAAAAAAATCCTTTCCTCCACACATTGGGGCCAACGTTGGCTTATGTTTGTCGTAATGTTTTGTATAGCGTCCACACATGTTGGAGATTCATGGGTTTATTCTCTTGGAATCTCTTTGAACCGGGGTCAAAAACCGACAACAGACGGCCAACTCCCAACGTTGGCCCAACAACAAAAACGTTGGCGCCAATATTGACCCCAACGCAATTTTCTCGGTCCACACATTGGCGGAATACCGTTGTGGCAATGTGTGGAGCCGGGGTTACTTTTGACATTAAAACACACAAAGTCAAGCAGAAACTAATAAAAATGTGAATTGTATTGTTATGGGGAATGCAAATGTCAAATAAAATTTTACATTAAAATGAACAATATCTCAGAAACAAATACAGACAAAGGGATACATCAATTATACACAAAACATGTCTAAAGTATGATTTAAAATAAAAAAAAGAATTAGCTTGTTTGCCATTTAAAAAAAAAGGCAAGTTATACTTTTGGTATACCTACCCCAAAATACCATCAGGTAGGAGTATACTGCCAAACCACAACAAATAATAAATTGCTATAATGGGGAACTTTCCAATTTTTTTATCCAAGAAGTCCTGAAAGGTTTGTTGATGTGACCTTTGGTCCTCACTTAGGCAATACAACATGGTTGAAAAGTCCAGAGACAGAAAACAAAAAAACCCTTCAATGTGGTCAATATTTACCTTTTAGTGCGACAGATAGAAAAACTGTAAAAAGGTTGTTTTTTTAAATGGATAATCCATACTAATCTGAATAGGAACACCTGCTTGTGCTTAATGACTAGTTGTCCTTTCTATAATTAGATTTTCTGACAAATACTTGTAAAATTTAACACTGCACTCAACAAGCACAAGCAGGTGTCCCTATGCAGCTTAGTATGGATTAGGCTTGTATGCGCCCTTTAAGGAAAAACTGTTAATACCTAAGTCAGAAAAGGTTGAAGTTAGGAATAGAAAGAGTATACATAGACTTCTTCTAAATTTAATGTTTTTTTATTATTAGGAACCATAATTCATTGATGAATCCATTTATAGAAACAGACTTCTGGCAGTTTTTCTATCTGACTTAAAGGTAAATATTGACTAGCCCGTTGGTTTTTTCATTTTCAGTCACTGGGCTTTTCAGCCATATGGTATTGTGTAACTGAGGACAAAAGGTCACAAAGGCCAACCTTTTAGGACTTTAATTCATGTTTAGACTACCTTTTTGCTGACAAATCCACCATTTTTATGAAATACCGAAGAAAGGCTGCAAGATAGGCATAAAGTAGTATTAACATTAATTACTAGCTTTTTTGCAGGGAATTCAAAAAGGGGATTAGAAACAGGCTGTTTCTTTTGAAAATCAAAAGTTGTTGTTCTTTCTAACTGATATGGTACACTGCAAAGTGCAAAATATTTTAGAAAGAGAGTTTGAACCCAACCTCTACTACTACTACTCTCTAACTTTCAACAAAAATATTGAGTGGTTCTCTAGTTACTTCTAATATACCATCAGCATGATAATGCCTTAAAATGTAGCTTTTAAAGTATTGAGGCAGTTTGAGTCATTTCAATGCATTTTGAGTTACTGCAAAGCATTTTCAGGCATTTTAAACAACTTTAAGAAATTACATAAGATTATGAATAATAATAGAAGCATTGAAAAGTATTTTAAACAGTACTAAAAGCATTTTTTATGCAAATGCCAAACAGGCATTTGATGAACAAAAACTAACAAGTCAATCCTACACAAGTTAGCAGAATTATGAAAATTTCTTTTGTAATTTCTTTATTATAGTTAGTACATACTTACAAGCATAGTAAACATTGTTCCTCAGGTCGATTTTTGCACTTCTCTGAAGATGTACATAGAGAATGCAAGATATGTGACTTTGTATATTTGAATGTCCATCCATTCCATTGAAAATCCTCACAGTTGGTTGGTAATCTGGAAACTTCCAGCTCTGCTGGTGGTACCTCCACAGACATGTTTTTTCAATAAAATTGTTGTTGAATGTTTCAGTACATTAATCATTTCAATTTTCAATCACATAAAATAAGAAAGCTTTAAGCATCCTTGTTTTGTGAGTAGCTTAACAAATAGATCAAGTATTGGCTAAGTGTGAATACAATTTCATGACAAAATATCGGTAAATTCGAAATTTGAGCCCCAACCAACACTTATAAAAGGCTGAAAATAAAATTTGCTTTTAAACTTCTCACTTTTCTATTTATTTACCATTCACAATTTTTTTTTCTATCATCTATCTATCAAATGTCAAATGTTAACCTAATGACACTAATGATCAATGGCACAAGTGTCAACTGTCATAATGTCGATTCATAAAGGATTTGTTTGTCCTCCACAAGCCACAGTGCTAAATTGTTTACATTTTCTTAAAATTAAAAATCATCTGTAGAGCAGATTAAATATTAATCTTGTTTTTCAAAGAACTAAAAGACAATTAAAACATAGTGTAAGTTTATTCTAATTGGAATTAAAACTAATATTACCTCATAGTCATAACCTTAAAAAAGCACAATGCTAACCAGAAGAGCCTACATTTTAACAAAGTTTATGTGCAGTTTCAACTCGCAAGTAATACAACAAATAAAACCAAATGCAATAGGGGCAACTTTAACTGTTCGCACCAAAACTCAGCTGCACAAGCCCTCAACGGTGACTGAAATTGATCCAGAAACTGGTAAACCAAAAAAGAAGAAAACAGCCCCAATTCCAAAGATAACACTGCTTAGCAGTGATAGTAATAATATAACCGTTACCACCCTTGAAGAAGCTCAACGGATAGCAAAACGTCGTGACTTAAAACTGGTGAAGCTCTTAGATTTAGACACCAAATCTGAGAGACCAGTATTTAAGCTTATGAGTGGGGCAGAATATTTTGCTGAAGACCTGAAGCAGCGGGAAAAACGAAAGCTTGATAGGCAAAAAACTCAATTAAAAGGAGAAAAAGTGGTGATTTTAAGTCAGAAAATTAGTGACCATGACTTACAAACTAATATTAACAAAATCACTAAGTGGTTGAAAAAGAGATATGAAGTTAGGATGGTTATTAACACAACCGGAGACAATAAAGCAAGGGTGGTAAGTAAAATTACCATTTAAATATAGGGTCTTATACACATTTATACAAAAGTTGTAAAAAGTGACATACCAAATTTACTTATGTTTTTAAATAAAACACTGTGTATGTTATTGAACTGTTGAATACTCAATATACTCTTAAAGAAGAAAACCCATTATAAACAGTGTCAGGCTGCCTGGTTTAGTACAGTACAGTACTAGATAATCAATAATAGTACTGGTTGTAATTAGTAAACTAAAAATGATTTACAGATTTAAAACAAAAATGTTATTAAGTTGCCTAAATGGCTATTTGATCAATAGCCTTAGTAACTGATGCTACTTTAAGATTCTGCTTCTTAGTCTAGACATTTTTTGGACTGAATAATGTTTTCAAGATATTGACTGAAAAACTGGAGTTTTTAATATATTCAGACAATGATACAGAAAAATGGTTTGCAAACCCCTAACATTCTTTTTACAGATCTACATTATACCTAATGCTAATATAAATATTTTAAAAACTACAAGTTTGGAATTTTTTTAAAAAACATAAAATAGATCTCAAAATAGTAAGATAGGAATATGAAAACAGTTTAGAGTTATTTTCAACCACTTGGATGTTATAGCCTTTCAAATAATTTCTTTTTCAAAGAAACTTTCAAAATTTAGTAATCATCATCTTGAAAACCACATAAAAAAATTGATTAGAACAAAAATTGTCTAGACTAAGTAGCAAAACTTAAAAATACCATCAGTTATGAATTTCCAATTTCATGAAGATGCAGGCAGCAACACTAGAATAATGAAAATATTGAAACAATGTTTTCTATGTGGTCAAAGCTTTTTGTATAATTTTCAGTTTCTAAGATACAGTTGACATTCTATCTGATGATTGCCTGAGAGATCACTTTCAAAAACAGTTGGATATATAAATTAGTGTTTCATTTAAAATAAGCAAGTTGGTTCTGGTGGGTTCCTACACTATGTTGGCCATTTTTTAAAACTTTTCTTTTTGTAGTCTCATGTCGATCAATGTCTTTCATTAGAGAATGCTGTATATAAAAATATCTTGGGTGGTGCAATCGTCATTTTTATTAAAAATTTAAAATATAGAACACTGTACCTGGGGGCCAACTAAGAATGTGAGGTACTGTCCTTTAAAAACAATTTAACATAGAGCCTTGCCGCAAAAAAAAAATAAAAAGGCTACTAGGCTAAGGGTCGCGACAATTTTTTAAAAATAAAAATAATCAAAAAAAAATCTCAGAAAAGTCAGATAAGAACATGCAAACATCAACCATTTGCCTGCTTCAGCCTTTGAAATATTGAAAATTTCAATCTTTAGTCGTAGATATCTCGAAAACGACAAAATTTAGAGAGAAACTTCAGAACAAAACTTCTTAGTTGACCACCTGGACCATTAATTTTTCCGACAATTTTTCTATAGAATCACTAATCATGTAATACTATACAGGGTGTCCCTAAAAGGTCTTTACAACGCTCTGCCGCAGTTAGCTGGAAATAAAGCGATTTTTGATAATTACATCAGAGCTACAGGCGAAAAAGTTAAAATTTAAAAATCAATTTTTAATTTTTTAATACTAGTTTTTATACCAAACCATTTAAAATTATGAAATTAGGTATAAGGGGGTTTTCTGAGATGAGATTCATATCTGCCAACGATAATTACATTGATCCTAGAGGGCGCATACTGTTCAAGCAACTTGTTTAATTCCTTTGTATTTGTTTCTCGGTAAGGGTAAATCACTTTTGAGTGTAAAGGCGTATTTGCCTGTCATTTCTGCTTAGAAAAGGTATACCTTAGTCATGTCGCTATGGGCAACCGTTTGCGAGAAAAATGCGTTTGAACTACTAAATGTACGTTAATCTCAGTCTAAAACAGTCTCCAGAAGGTTACCTTTTTTTAAACTTTGCCGCCCTGTGGGAGCTCTGTAATTATCAACTTTTGGATTAAGGCAAATATAGCTAAATCGCTTTATTTTGACCCCATCTAACTAGTGGGCAGACACCTTTAACCAAAAGTGCCATAACCCATAAAATATACGTCGTGAAACACACCTCTGTATATTAGACATTATCTATTTAATTATTATAGTATTTTATTTCAGGAGGAAATTTATTCAATCATAGAAAAGAATATGACTGGCATTGGCAGAATAGTCCAAAAACGAGAAAAAGGTTTAGATCTGAAATTTCAGATACTTCCACCGAAAGAACCGAAAAATGAAGACAGTGGGCAGGCAGACAATAACGGTAGTGAAAACAACCAAAAAAACACATCATGACTAGTTGTGGCTATCCCGATTGTTGTGTTATTAACATGTAAATACTATTTTTATTATGCTATTTATAAAAAGAAAGGTAAAAATTATTGATTGCTCTTTTATTTTAAAATTATATTTTCTTTCAAGTACTGAAATCCACTTTTCGCAAGAGTTTATAATAAATAATATTATTTCTGTAAGCTCCAGTTTTAAACAATTTAGTTTGCAACAGTTGGACAACGAGAGTGTATTTATTTAGACCCCGGTCGTTCGAGTTTTGTGGACAGTATATCTAAACCACATCGAAACTGTACTCCAGTATGAAATCTGACAAACCTTCACTTAATCACTATACTGTGATTATATCAAGGACTATTGAAATACTACACTAAAATTGTATTCAAATTGGTTTTACTTTCAAGGCGATGTTGACAACTATATTTCTCTACTCCGTTATCATGGAAAGCAGTCAGTTCCACAGACAGGATTGTATATTTGTATCATATACTTCTTTTTTTGTATGTAAATAGCCAGTGTTGTCTCTTGGTGTCTTTAGTGAATTTTACTTAATTTTTGACATGAGCGCTTTTTATAAAAAATGCTTTAATTGCAATTATTTTCTGTTCTTTTTTTTTGTGTTCTTTTTTTTTGTATTATTTTTAAACCGTGCACAAGGGTAAAATAACATTCTACTCAGTCTTCAGCACCCTGTATTCCTATATTTTCTCTTCCAGTTGCGATTGCACTTTTGCCGGTATTTCTCTCGTCGAAGCGCCTGCGAAATCTCGATAGGTACTTTTTTAATACCGACCTTTTTACACCTCTTTCCAGTACCAGTAATCTCTCGACACCACCGTTCATGAATGTGCTGTCTTTGGGACAGTTCAACTTTGTCACAAATTCAAACCATAGATGTCTAGATTTGGTATTTTGTAATTTCAACTTAACGTTGATAGGGCCGAACGCGCCATGGTGGGTGAGGACTGCCATATCATCCTTCCTTTCCTGGAAAAAGTGGAAGAGAAAACGCAATCCTGTATACCTAAATCAATTTAAAGAACTGAGGGCTAGCAGCAATAGAATGATTGATGAGGCATGTAGTAAATATATCACGGATGTGCAGAACAACATTAAAGCCGACCCTGGGTTTTTTTTGGCGATATTTAAATCAGAAAAACCAATCATGTGCAATACCGGGCCAAATGATCTACGATATCAGAAGGTTGAGTACACCTACAGATATACAGGGTAATTCAAATTCGACCCTCACCATTGGGATCTCGGAAACTATAGGAGATACGAGAAAGTTTAAATTGGGGCAAAGTTGCGCAATGTAAAGCTCAACCAAATGCAGTTTTAAAAATTTCGATTTTCCGAGTACTTCCGAAGATATCCGAAAAAAACTGAAAATTTGATTTTTTGTTTTTATTTATTTCTAATCTTATTTGAAGAGATATTCCAAAACTAAAAGCACCTTTTCATTGCCACTTTTTCTCAGCTATTCGATGATGGATTCAAATTTGCCACACGACGTTTCGTTTTTTGGCAGCCATCATCAACTTTCTTTTTTCTTATGGGCGCCATATTGGATTTTTAGCCCACCAAATAGTACGTTTTATTCTGATTTTAGTGATGTATAATAACTTATGATTTGCTTCATAAATAACAAAATAATTCAATAAAAACTATTTTTACTTTAGTTATTGGCTTTGAGTTAATGGGCCGTTTCATAAAATGTCATTATTTGACAGTACTTGTCAAACACGATAATTCGGACGATCATTAGAGCTTTTAGAGATTTTACCTTAGTTAGCTTTGAGTTAATGAAACGTTTTATGAAGATTACTTGGTAGTAGTACTTGTCACACGCAATTGGCCTGAACATACTTAGTCACAAAGGTATACACGTGAATTAAACCGGTTTATTCACTCGAAGAGCTTAGGCCACTCGCTAGGCTTGTGGACCTAGTTGTTCTTTTCGTGAATAAAAAATGGTTTAAGTCACTTGCTGCAAAGTAACTATTAAATCACTCTGAATGACATTCGCCTATTTACAGATGTAAACAAACAAACATCAATGTTACATCTACGGGGCGCGGTGCAAATTTAATAGAACTGTAATTTTAGTTTTTTTTTTTAATATAAGAAGTCGAAATTTAATAAAATACTGTATAAGACACGTGACTTAAACCGGTTTATTCACTCGAATAAATATGAATGAATAAAAAATGGTTTGTCACTTCCAAAATAAATAACTATAAACTTGCACTTAACATTATAAAAAATTGAAATTTGGCAAAAAATTAAGTTCCTAAAATGATGATCTTTCTCTTGGAAACATAAATAAGCCTTTTAAGTTAGAGATAATGCTAACAAATCTCTTTTTCTGATTAACCTAAATAGTTCAGCAATGCTTGTATAATAATAACATTTTCTGCGGGGGTTTCTTTTCTAGATACATTTTTAACTATGATTGACGCTCTAATGATCGTCCGAATTATCGTGTTTGACAAGTACTGTCAAACAATGACATTTTTTAAAACGGCCCATTAACTCAAAGCCAATAACTAAAGTAAAAATAGTTTTTATTGAATTATTTTGTTATTTATGAAGCAAATCATAAGTTATTATACATCACTAAAATCAGAATAAAACGTACTATTTGGTGGGCTAAAAATCCAATATGGCGCCCATAAGAAAAAAGAAAGTTGATGATGACTGACAGAAAACGAAACGTCGTGTGGCAAATTTGAATCCATCATCGAATAGCTAAGAAAAAGTGGCAATGAAAAGATACTTTTAGTTTTGGGATATCTCTTCAAATAAGGTTAGAAATAAATAAAAACAAAAAATCAAATTTTCAGTTTTTTTCGGATATCTTCGGAAGTACTCGGAAAATCAAAATTTTTAAAACAGCATTTGGTTGGACTTTATATTGCGCAACTTTGCCCCAATTTAAACTTTCTCGTATCTCTTATGGTTTCTGAGATCCCAATGGTGAGGGTCGAATTTGAATTACCCTGTATAGTGCACGCTTTTGCGGAATACTTTGGAAGTGTCTATGATGGCTCTGAGCCCTCTGACTTGCTGCCGAATTTAATTGACCTAAACAACGGCTCAGCCGTTTTTTGGCGAAGAAGATAAGGGTGGCTAAAAGACAGCCCAAGAAGTCTGCGGGCCTTGATGAGATTCCGAGGTTTTTTATTCATGACCTGATTTGTGTACTTGCCCGTCCACTTTGTGATCTATTCAATGCTTCTCTAGTGCAGGGGACATACCCGAACCGCTGCTGGAAGGAAGCTAAGATGTGCCAGATACTAAGCTAAGATGTGGAAAATCACAGACCCGTAGCCTTGATCTGCGGCTTCTCAAAGTTATTTGAAAGGTTACTTTATGACTATCTGATAAGGGAAGTGAAGTCTCTAATCAACACGGATTCTTAGGAGGCCGTTCAATTGCCACTGATCTAACATGTTTGTGACACAATAGATAAGCAGGGATACATGGTCGTGGCATACACTGATAAATAAAGCCCTATGTGTCGGTCGTTCGAGACTCCCGGAGATTGTTTGGGGCTGCGGCATTCTGTGGACGCCGTATACCAATAGTGCTTGAACAATTAATTGCCATTGAACACCAAGTGTTCCATTATGACTATTACTGAGTCGGCTAGAGTATGGCTCGTTGGTGTGGTCGCCTGTATACAGAGAGTACATCGATATGATCGAGAGGGTTCAGCGTAAATTTTTGAAATTCTTATCATTTAAAGCTGATGGTGTTTATCCGGATGGGGGCATTGACAATCCTATTTTGTTTGAAAGGTTTCAAATGAACAGTTTGGAGTGTCGACGTAATTTACATTGTGTAATTTTTCTATATAATCCTTCTCTACTGAGTCGTCTGAGCTTCTCGGTTTCCAGACATGGCATCAGAGAGCAAGACTTTTCTTCATCACCGCTAGAACGAACTTGATGTTGCAGTCCCCCTGCTACAGAATGTGATTCTTATATAACTTAGTTAATCGAGCCTGCAAGCTTGATTTCTGTATGTCACTCACGTGTTTTAAAGCGCTAATTAAGAAATGTATTGTCTGTACTGTTGCATCTTAGTTTAGTGTGGTTCTTGCTATTTTCTAAACTCATACTTTTTGTATAGTTGTGTGGTAGATACTACAATTTCTTGAGTCAGTTAAATGGATACTGTACTTGCCGTGCAGTTCGGCCCTGTTAATTATAATGTTGGGCCGAAATAAATAAATAAACCGTACATACCAATATACTCATCAGTGCTATTCTGAAACCGTAAACATTCAGAGTTTCCAATTTTCTTTTTTACCACCGCTTTTCCACATTTTGTCATTGCTTTTCGGGCGTAATTAATTTTGCTTCAAAAATACTATCTTAAGTTTAAGTATTTTACAACACCATGTTATTCCCCACTATCTAAAGGCTACCCGAAGACAATAGTAATCTTACTGTCAGAAAGAAAAGGCCTTTACACCTTGAATCACACTTGATGATTATGATTGTATTAAATATATTTTTTAAATTACCTAAACTAAGTTATATACATTTCACTGTATTTTGAGATAAGTAGTCGTGAGTTTTGGGCGGGGAGTACCCAACTTCTTAGTCATAATCGTAAGAATTTAACACAACACACTTAATTTTTGTCCATAATAATAACAAAGTAGTCTAGTTTACTGCTGTCGCAGAAAATATTAAGGACAAAACTTACGACTTTAGCTAAGAAATTGGGTAAACCCGGCCTAAAAAAATTTATACTTTTGTTAAGTAATAGTTAATCAACAAAATTCTTCACACTGCACTTCCTCCATGTTGGCACACTGTTTTTCACTTTCCTCATCTTCTGTTATGGGAGTACCGATTCTGTACCGTTTTTTTGTTCCTTTACCACACGAACTACTGCATGGCGTCCACTGAGTCCAAATGATATTTGGACATATTTCCTAGAAAAAGATAGTCATTTATTTTCGTACACTCTGGGTGTCCCAATAAGCTAATCGCGTCTTAATTTACCGCCGCAAATAGTTTGGGACGCCCTTTATGAGACTTAAGAAAAACGAATTACCATTGTCTCTTCACCAGGCTCGCAGGTTGATTCGCATTCCTGCGTTTCTTCTTTTACGATATTTCCACAAAATTGTTCAGTTGACGAATGTTTAAATTTAACGTTCCTGGTCATATGTCCTTTACCGCACTGTACACTACAACTAGACCATTTGCTCCAACCAGTAGTTTCACATTTGGGTTCTTTCTGAC
Organism: Ips typographus; assembly: GCF_016097725.1. Lineage (NCBI taxonomy): Eukaryota > Metazoa > Arthropoda > Insecta > Coleoptera > Curculionidae > Ips > Ips typographus. The sequence goes on from NC_138427.1 coordinate 1,184,813, forward strand.
GTTTAATAGGCGGCTCAAGTATTGAGGTTTCTTCTTTTGGTTCTTCCGGTTCTAATTCAACCTCTTCTTCCGCAGGTTTTCTATTTAGAAAAAAGTAATTACTAGGTGTACTGGGTGTTTTCAATGTCAATTGTAATTTATTAGCACATTTTATTTAAACACAAAACACACCGCTAGGTTTGTTCATATACTTATTGGACTGATTTTTTTCACTACAAATTGAAAATTGCTATTAAATAACATTTGTGAATCTGTATGATGAAACCCTTGCGTAGATGTTCAAGTATGCATGACGTTCAATGCACGATTTTTGATCCAGGTTGTAGTGATCCGTTCTGCGGTTAGTCCCTGATAAATAAACGGTTTTCTAACGTTTTGCAAAACTCTCATATTTGAGTTGTGAGTATTCAAGAGAGTGGATAACTCTCTGATGATGCCAAGGAAGATTTTGTCAAGAAACCGTCTGCTTAGGGGCTAACGAAGGAATGTATGACTATAGGAATCCATATACGGTAACGGACTGCCAATGGACGTCCATAAACGGACAGAAAAGGTATAGTCCATTGATACCAAAACCAAAAACGTATCAACGTCTGAACCTAATATGGACGTGAAATGGACATCCAATGGATGTCTATGAAGTCCATATGGATATCCATTGGACCTTCTTGTGTTGTTTGGGGAGATATTTGCCAAAAAGTGCAAAGGAATATGATTTGAAACCAAAAGATGTTTATGGAAACGTCAAGTTGAAGTTATTTTTACGTTACGATTTGAACACCCTGTATTTCGGAAACAAATCGTTTGCGCACTTATGCTTATAAACACTTCTTGCCATGTTGTACTAATATATCGAGATATAATGTACTAATATATGTGAAATTTACGCTAATTTTCGAACACCCCCTATGACTCTAAAAATAAATTACCGATCAGGATCACAGTCCTTTTTATACACTTTTTCCAACTTGAAATGTAATCTGGCTATGGGCTTCATTTGGTCACCATTTTCGTTGTAAAACGGTGATCTAGGTTCAAATGGGTCTGATGACGTAATGTCCTTTATTATAGGGTTAGGGTTGTCACTAGGGTGGGATTCGGTATATTCCACGCCGTCGTCAATCCCGACATCTTTTGGGTAAAGGTTGATAGTGCGGAACTGTTTCCAAGAACAATTCGACAGGCACAGTTCAAAGTTTGATACACCTAAAACAGAGTATTTTGTGTTATTAAGAGCGTTTCACAGTAAAACCGTCATAATTCAGAATTTTATTATGCAAAAAAAATAATCCCAGCTTGCTATAGATGCATAAATTGTGATTCACCGATTTTTGATATGACAATGTGAGGTATTCCCTGGACGAAATCAGAAATTCTATATCTTATCGAAGAAAGGAGAGAGAACGAAGGCAACCAACATGTGTACAGAGGACACACAATAAAGCAGTACAGAGAAAAATTAAAGAGGAACCAGATTACCTAACAGCTCAAGGTGAGGAAATAGAAGTACTAAAAAAGGAATTTGACAGCTTTCACATGCAGGAACAGATAAGGGAAATGGTTGGATGTTGGATGTAACAGATCCAAGGCAACTGACGTGGGGAAGAAAAGATAAAAAGCATACCTGCCAAAACTGTTTGATGATGAAAAACCTTCTAAGCCGGTCCTAGAGTAAAACAGTGTTCACTTAAAAATATTAAGTTTAGAAATAGTAAAGGCCTTGGAAACTATGAAACCTGGTGACGATGATGTAATTTCTATTCTTCTGCACTTATTTATGATAACTGCGAAATTTCTAAACAACGGCTATCATCCACGTTTGTGCTCACATTCAAAAAACTGAATCCAAGAGAATGCTCAGATTACCGAACCATCGCTATTATGAGCCACACCTTTCTTAAAGATTAATTATAAAAGAATTTACAGAGGATTAGAGGAAGACATTATTAACACGAAGGACGTGGAACACAGGAGGCGTGTTATGCATGTTATCTGGATCTCAACAAAGCCTTTGACAAGATGAAACATTCCAAGCTACATCAGCAGAAACGTTTACTCCGACGACGTTAATTAGTAATCTATACTGGGATCAAAAAGCTAATACAATGGTAGAAGACCAACCTACAGATGAAATGGATTTGTAATGATTTGAGAAAAGGTTGCATCCGAGCATATCCCTACATTTAACCTCTATATCTAAGCTATTCTTAGAGGAACTGAATGAGTTAGGGCAGGGGTTTCATAGAGTGTGGTCCAGGAAAAAGAAGTTTCTATAGAGTTCGGAATAGATGTTTTGAGACCGACTAGCCTTATCATTAGTAAGGCAACTAGTGACATGACAATCAAAAAAGTCAGAAAGGGGGGCTAGATTGACTGACAAAATATTGTATTGTTAGAACAGTACAGACTTAATTAAATTTTTTTAAAATAAAATATTGTGTTTAGCAGACCATCAAAAGTGGAAAAAATTAAATAGACAAAAGTTTCAAAACAGAACGAGACTGGCAAGAATTCACCAAAAAAATTCTGAAAGAGAATTGCGTCCACCCTTCAAGGAATTTAGGGTGTTTATCCCGTAATACCCTGGAAATCCTAAAAGCCGCGGATGTCCACAGTCTTTTGCAAAAATTGACTTTGGGAAAATAAAGTTAATAATAGTTACAAAACTCCCACAAGATTTGAACCATACGAATTTGACGGTGACAAACACCACGACAGAGAATGTGTTGACATAGAAATATCTAGGAACTTGGATAGAATAATCGGGTGGCCAAACAAGAAAAATGGGAACGAGGATAGAAATACTTAGATCAATATTTGTAAAAATGAAGAAGTTATTTACTAATCGGGATATTAACATGAAACTTAGGATGAAGATAAAGAAACGCTACTTTTCTGACTGAACTGAAAATACTTTCAACCTGTAAGATAGGTACAATATTTTACAATAAACCACACTGTAACTGTCGTTGATTTACATTTTTTATGCCTTTTTTATGCTTTTATACAAAATAATATCACTACATACATATAATAATCTTACCAACAATCCAGTCAGGTGACGGCATCATTTTTGAAACTAAAGAAACTATATGGTTCTCGTTATCCACCCTAAAAATTGCAAAGGAGGAGGAGGTTATATTGGGGTACGCTAGTCCTCTGGCTTTAATTATAGTATGCAGATGCGTTATTTTCTCTGTTGAATAAAAATAAATAGTTGCTGGTTTATGATTCTTCTCTAAACCACTTCGATGTCTTCAGATTTTAGGAATGGGCTCAGTAAACGCCAAATTGTAAAGTTTTACAGTTCGCCGAAGTTTTGCAAATTTATTTTTACATTATTAGAACTGTTGTGTATATCAATAGGACTATCCAAAAATGCAAATCTATAGGTGTGTTTCATCTAAAAAAAATCCTTTAACATACCACAGTATTCTGCGACACTCTGTACAGTCCCGACTAATTGTAAAACGTGCCTCTATTAGCCTTAGGAATAACCCTAAAACTTCGTTTAAATCGAACAATTATTAAACAAAACCCGTAGGCTATTATAGTTTTAGTTGTTATTAAAGTTATTATTAATTTTAGAGTAAATATACTCGGGAATTACCTTTTTAAGACCCTGCTCAATCATATTATTAGATAAAAAAATTGGAAAGTTTCTCATTACGCCACCCTCAAAAAATTAATTTGCAAAACGTCGGTAAACTGCAAAATCTGGTTTTACTGTTACTGATCCCCTTCCCAAAACTTGAAAGAATCGAAAATAAATAGTTTGTATTTATTATTGCTAAACGATTTTGAATGTAACCAACCCATAAGTTCTGATTCCAAAGTTTTTGTACTGCTATTAAAAGCTAATTCCTTAAGTCCTGAACTTGGTTCTTCCCCAATATTCCAGAATTGATGTCCAAATTGATGTGAAGCCCCGATGATGTCACTGAATCGCGTCGTGAATAAATCTTCTGGAAAACCTGTAAATAGCTACGTTCAAAACAGGAATTCTTTTGAACTGGTAGACTTACCTTTAGGATGATTGTTTCTGATCCAGTTTCCTTGAAAAGCCAATTCGTATTTAGCTTCATCACAGGCGCAACAATACTCCAGAAGTTCTGGCATTGAATCTTCATCTTCGTCCAAATTTTCGCATAAAGTTTTGGTTAAATATCCGTAATTTGTAGCTTCATCATCAGAAAACCATTTATCGTTCGATTCCACCACTGTGGCTTTAATTGTCACGCATCCGCTGTTTGCTGGTGGAGCCACCCAGGTTACGTTGACCTACAGATGTTATTATCAATTGAACTAACAGCATACACATTATAATGTTTTAAAAATTAAATTTCTCGAAATGCATCGTACAGTTGAAAAAATTATAAGCTGTAGGTAGGTTCTTACTTCACAGTAAAACTTAAAAATCAATTGCTTTACAGCTTTCTGAGAAATATCACATTTTAATCTGCTTTTCTTGTTCTGCGCTACTGAAGAAGAGGTCAGTTAGCCTCGAAACGTCTATTACAAGCTGACAAGCAATTGATTTTTGTGTTTTATCGTTGGTACGTCCCAAGAACTTCCCTACAATGTATTTATAACATCAGTAAGAACGACGCAACGTGCCAAACGTAGCAACTATATAACATATTATAAGTTACACCTGTGGTATCCCATTCCATGACGTAATGTCACTACTGTACCATATACACAATCTTCCGTTCAAAAACGGAAACAAATTATATTAAATTGTCGTCATTACTAATCTCTTTTTCTTCTCAGCCCGTGTTCATCCACTCCTGGATGTAGGTCTCTTCCAAATCTTTCCACGCTCTTCTATCCCCAGCAGTTCGGATCCAATTCCTTCCTGCAATTTTGGATATCGTCTCTGGAGTCTACCAATGCTTCCTTTGGTCTCTTGGGCGCCAAATTAATATTCCATGTGCCCACCCGTGGTCATCCTGCCTTGGCATCTGACGGACCTGCTGTCCATCTCCATTTTAGTAGTGGCACAAGCCTTAATACATCGGTTACTTTAGTTCTTCTACGAATTTCCTGGTTACGAAGTTGAAGAGGTGATCCCTCCTATCATAGTCCTATACATTGCGCGTTGAGTGGTTTTTAGCTTATTGGCAAATTTGCGGGTAATTATTTCGAGTCTATATGGAAGCACCGGCATCACCCAGGATTCAAACACTTTTCTTTTAAATTTATAGAAAATTCACGAGATTTAAGAATCAATCCTAGTTGCCAAAAGCTGCCCATAAGATGCCTATTCTTCTTATGATTTCACAAGATTGATTTTCTTTGCCAAACTGAATTTTATGGCCTAAGTAAATATATTCTGAGGCAACTTCTAGGGTTTGGTCGTTAACATCAGTTACCTGGATGTTTTCTGTCTTTTGTACCCACGATCTTTGATATGTTTAAGTTCATTTTAAGTCCAATTTGCAAGGATGACCAATTAAGTTCCTAAATGATGTTGGTAGTGATCACTATGTATCCTCGGCAAATCATAAATGGTTTAGACATCTTCCATCAATATTAATTCCGTTCTCTTGTCAGTCGTCCTCCAAGGAAGTGAACCAGTTTTGGTGAGATGTGTCTCCTTGCTTTACTCCTCTTTTGATTGTCTTTCTTGTCGGTTTTTAAATCATTATCTATCGTTATTTGATCCTCAGCTGGACTTTTTTATTTGACGTAGTGCTGTCTCCAATTCTCCGATATTTATTTCAGGGACCTCTTCTGATCCTACATTTTGTATTATTTTCTGTAGAGGGTTTTGTTGAAGTCTTGATAATAGCGGTCACCATTTCACTACAAACGCCAACTTTAAGATTCTCATTGTTTTTCACTTACTCATTTTTGATCTTCCAATTGATAGTTTAGAACTTTCATACTTATCTTCGATTGTGTTCTTAAATAACTCATTTATTATGGTTTCTTACATCTTTTCGGATGTTCCTATTTATTTTTTTTTGTTAAGATTTTTATACCTCAGGTTTTCTTGGTCCATTTATTATTTTCTAGATTTTATTAGATTTTTTGTTCGGGGGCTAATTTTGCTCTTAAATCTTTTTTGTTTAAGACATACTTCTTGTAGCAATTTGAATACTATTTGGGATGTTACTGCAGAGTTTGTCTATCCTGTCGTGGGTGTCGGCGGTTCACCTAGTTTAGAGTTTAAAATACGTTGAAAAGTGTCTTTGTTCCGACTCAAAGCTTCAACGGTTGGCTATTTTTGTTATTACCTATGAAATCTGTATTTATTTTTATGGTTGCTCGTACTAACTCGAACGTTTAAAACTGTGACATCCTAGAATATATTATTCATCTGGATATACTCCAGTGCATAGCTCACAATCGACTGGATCCTCTCAGGATTCCCTAAAATGTAAAAGCCCCAGTGACGCCCTTTGCTGCTCTAGACAGAAGCACCTTTAACAATCTGTCGCCACATCAAGACATTTGGGAGTTATGCCTCCTATAGCCTATGTCCACCTTGGGTAATCTTGCCCATGCAGTTTAAAATATTCATTCAAGAATGTAAAAATAACCGTTGTAGTGTGCATTTTTTCTATTTCTACAGTGTTTCTAGTTTCTATTCCTTCATTTCTTAACAGTGTAGAGAACAGATAATTAGGCCATTGCCACTGCCAGAACGGATTTGTAATTACAGACTAACTGTCGTAACTGTGAGATATGAAAAGACCAATCACTGGAAACGGAGAAACCAAGAGAGCAACCTATGACAATATGGGTTGATGCAAGAGTGGGAGAAAAAATGCAGAGCAGAATGAATATGGACATGGCAGATAAGATCAAAGAGAATATAAGATGACACTAAAAAAGTTTCCCTTAGCGTTGAGCTTCTAGGTATAAGGGAATCAATAAGATGTCTACTCGGATTGCCAGATGGATGCCAGTTTTATGCTGAGAGACCACAGCTTGCACAGGCTGGTGAGCAAATGGAAAGTACGGTTGGTTGTCTAGTGCGTAAGGGTTACGTCTTAAAATTTGAATGGGAGAGAAAAAAAGGAGAAGCTGATAACAGTGATAACTCACCAAGGTATGTTAAGTAAGTAAAGGTAAGTAAGGATGAAGGATAGGAAGACCGTTAGAAACGAAATGGTTATATGGGTGATGAGTGGAACACAAAAGGACTGGAATGTGTTTGAGAAAGGGAGAGTGGTGTAGGAAATCTGTAGGAAAGTAGATTGGGACAGATTGTTATTGTCCTTTAAAGGTACTCAGCTACTGACGGCATATGGAAACCTGCTCGAATACCTGGGACGTTTTGAACTAAAAAAAGTGCGCATATGGTAAATATGTGGAAGTACGAGAAACGGGGGACTCGTGGGAGAAGAGTGTGACTATAAAGAGAAAAAGTGCCAGATTGTGTAAAGTAGGAAGAAAGAGAAAGAGGTACTGGTCATCTACTATGTAGGTCGTGTGTCATTAGTTTTAAGCTCAGTTTTCTCTACACTAGGTTAACAATTTTAATTAGTGGGTGTGTGTGATTTCTGTATACTCAATGGCTGCATTCATAATAACAAAACGACTCATAAAATCGAAAAAATATTCTAAACTTGATGGAGAAAATTGTATTCGATTAGTGGTATTTTGACTACACGTGTCGCACAGTTAGTAGTTATTTTCCTCTTTTCATCCAATTTACGCGAATTCAGTCAGAATGTCACTACTTTTAGAAGCAAATATGCTCAGACAGTTTAAAAATTAGTACATTGTATTTAGTAATTACTACATTTTATTTTCTTTTTCAGAAGGATGATGTGCAATATTTTATTAAAAGCCCTTGAACTTGACAATCATGTTCTCTTATTAATAGTTTTAGTAAAACTTTTAAGACAGAAAGTAAATGGAACTAAATATTTAGGTTCATTTGGATAAGTTTAAAAGAAATTTGAAATATTGCATGTATTTGAATTAAGTATGCTACACCTTTTGTTTCCATTTAATCGTCTCTTGCGGTTTTCAAAATCTCTGTATTCAGTTATAATCAATATATCGCACAATCAGGTGACAATACTGTTGTACGTAAAAAAGTGTTCTAATGATACTTTTTTCTTAAGTTTCTGACTCTTTATCAATTTCTCGGAACAAAACTCGGTTTTTAACACCGGAATTCAGTTCTACACAAAATGCACTAAAACTTTCCCCACGTAACTTTTTCTGTAGCCAATACGTGATCAGTGAGATTCCAATATATATATAAGCAAAAAAAAAATTTCAGACAAACTGAATATTATAATCTTACTTGATTTTTGGGTTGGCTATTGGCTTCATTAACCGTATTGGGGCATAGATGACTAAACCTGGATAAACCATCACCGATTAACTCAAATTTTCCAGCTTGCTGCGTAACATCATCATCTGGAGTAGCTCTACTTTCAACGCTAAGTACAAAATTTCTGAACTTTGAGCTGGGATGACCGTATATGTCCACTTTAACTGCCACTGCAACTTTCTATATTCAGTATAGTTTTTACACCTGTAACTTACTGTATTTTACCATTATATCTTCTATTTGGAACATACTTTTCTAAGCCACCATCGTCAATTTCTAAATAATACCTTCCGTCATTTGGTGTTGGATGTTTTGAAATTAGTAGGTCAGACCGTTTTTTCTCACAACCAAATGGTAACCCATCGGCAACCAGAACAACAACCATCACCAACAGTATTAAAGATTGGATTAGCATATTTGCTGTATTACTTTAAAGCACCAAAGCAACTTATACTGATGTGATAATTATAAATCGAATTCAATATGATTAACTAGTATGATCTTGTCCTCATTACCTAGAAAGAAATAGGCTATAAATTCAACAATTATTGCATTATCAGTGTTTATAATGCTTGTGATACCCCAAAGATATGCGTAACTTACCGTCTGTCCACTTATCAAAAATGTGCGATTTTCAAAACACATATTATTAGTTCACTACCGCAGTAGTATAGTATATGACGGGTTGATTGTTGTAAGTTTATCTTAGCCGGAGAAAAGTTATCTTCCGAATGATTGCTGGTGTGTTTTCTAAACAATAATTATATTGCGAACTTGAGGTCGATAAAGTGCTGTATACAGCGTGTCCCAAGTTAGAATCAGGAAAATGCAACAAGTTTTATTGATAATTCCTTTGTATGTACGTTTTAGAAAAAAACGGTCAAAAGCTGGAGAACAATTGCCAATTTACTAGAAGAGATGCCAATTTACATTACATTGACATTGTCTTAAGATAGCTATTTCGCAAAAAATGCAAAGCGACACAAGTGTGTTAAGCTAACAAAAAACGTAAGAGGAAAGTTGAAGCAAATATCATTCTCTAAAAAGAATCGTCGTTTAAAGTAGAAAACTACGTACAAAATACGAATTTTGCTTATTGGATATCAATTTATATGTATAGTATAAAGCATTGTCTATTATAAACAATTCAAAGTTTGCTATTTAAAACTGAAAGACCGTGTATATTGTCAAAAAGGAGGAATAGTTTCAACTCGTTAATAATAGCTAATTTGAAGCAAGTTTAATAAATTGTTTATTGCTAAAAATTGAGTACGATAAGTAATTAAAAAGTTACGATAACTACCATTTAATTTATTTCTTCACAATTGTATTAATTGAGGAAATTCAAACAAAAATAAGATGAAGTAATAAAATAAACAGGTAAACGTTTTAAATGTGACAAATATGTGTGACAAATAAAGAAGCAAAGGTCAATTCTAACTATTACTTTGTTGCGTCGTCTTATTTTTGTTTGATTGTGAATCAAAGTTTGACTTTACAGTGCGGAAATAGTTATTTACCTAACAAGTGCAGAAAGTGACACTTTCACACAGGCTGTTTTTTAATGAGTGTTCGATATTTCACAGACCGATTTCTCAGGTATTTTAAAGGTAAAAAGTCCATATAAGCATGGGTTTGCATGGCCTTACTTATCGACCTACAGGGTGTTCAAAATTAATTTATGTTTTTTGTACGAAAACTTGATATTTGGGGGTTTTAGATGTAGAAGGCGCTAATTAAAATTAATTTTAAACACTCTATAGCTCGATAAGTAAGACCTTGCGGACCTATGTCTATATGGACTTTTTACCTCTCTCGATGACATCGTCGAGAGGTACGGAAGAGCACTTCGACCGTTTCGTCATTGCCTTTGATAATGTCCGCCGCAGATGTTGACGAAACGTCAGGAAGAAATTCCATTGGACCACGGATTATAAGCCCGGATAACTTTTGTATTTCAGAACCTGGGAATCTCCGAAAACTGAGTGACACACTGGCACAGTAGAAAGTACATATTACTGCTATTCAGGAAGTACGCTGGTTAGCACAGGGCATACTTTAGAAGAAACAGCACCACATCTACCACAGCTGTTAGAAGACTAGACACGAATTGACGAATTTAGGACAGCCTTTATCGTTGATAATAAAATAAAGCATCTTTTCATGGATTTTAAAACAATCAGCCCAAGAATTAGTTGGGACCAAAGTTAAAGCAAGAATCTCAAACGCAAAGACGGAGAAAGATAGAAAGAACACTGGCTACAATACAGAACAGTTAAAAACCCTCAAGTATTAAGAAGATATCAAGATTATTTTCAAAAGATATGTATGTAATAATATGCAAATACAAAATAAAACAAGCAGCAAATGATATATCGGGAATAGAAAGGCCTCCCCCACTTAACGACTGGTTCGATGACGAATGCGAGAAGATTACTGAAAGTAAGATATAAACTTATGCAGCAAAGAAGGACTCTTGAAAGAGAGGAAAAATACAGAGATCTCCGAAGAAAAGAAAAACAAGTGCATCGAAAGAAAAAGCGAGCTTTTGAAAATCGCGTTCTGGAACAACTCGAGTCTTTGATGTCCTCTCAAAATATGGGACTAGACAGTTTTATAAAAACCTAAGTTGCACAAAAAAGGAGTTTAAGGCAAGGCTTTAGTATGTGTAGAAATAATAATGGGCACATAATTAGCAAGAAGGAGGAAGTCTTAGTGAGATGTGAACATTTTAGGGAACTGCTGTGCTCTGACAAGGATAACCAAAATATGACATCTCGGATACCAAGTAATACCACACAAAAACGAATAGTTAAAGTCTGGAACGAAGAGCAAATGTCAGATGAATTGAGCAATCAACTTGAATCCAAAAACTATAGAGGAATAACACTTTTTAACACCATTTTTAAAATATTTTTCAATGTCCTGTTTAGTCGTCTGTGCACACTCCAAGACGGTTCTTGCTTAATATTAAAGTGGTTTCAAGCCTGGTCGATCAACAACAGACCAAATTTTTGTACTTCACCAAACGCCATCTGTTCGTGGATTTTAAATCAGCATATACTGTGCTGAGAAACAAACTATATGAAGCCATGGACGAACTTCCCGATAACCTTGTTAAGCTTACGAAGGCCACCATGCGAATCGTCGTCTGAAAGGTCCAAATAGCTTTGAAAAAGGCTGATAGAGATGCTGAGATGGACAACAGGAGAACTATCTTAAATAAATCCTCGTAAATCATGACAGATGCAGTTGACCTAGACCTACTGCAACGCACCCCACGCAAACGAAAATAAATGTTTGCCACTTTGTCAACTGCTGCGGAAAATATGGGACTCCGGATAAACGAAGAAAAAACAAACGCAATGGCGTCAACTACAAAGAACAGAGCCATAAATATGGTTCAAAACTTTAGCATTGATAATTTTAACTTTGCAGTGGTTGAAAGAGTTCTCTCAAGACAAACTAGAATTCCACCACAGACGAAATAAAGCGAAAAGTATTGTTGGCGAATAAATGCTACTTTGGCCTGAGTAAACATTTAAGAAGCCGAAATCTAAGCCAAAGAACAAAATTAGCAATTTACATAACACTTATCGTGCCAGTTTTAATGTATGGATCAGAAACTTGAACCATGTTTGTCATACAAATTTGAAATCTACAATAAATACAAGCAAATATCTAATTGAATAGATGTTGTAACACATATCAAGAAAGGGCGATTAAGATGGGCGGGACATCTATAACCAGGGCGCGTAAAAACCACCCTCCCCGGCGTATCCTTATTACACAACCTGGAGGAAATAGTCGAAAAGAGAGACCAAGGCTTAGTGAAAGCTATTTGTGGACAAAGACGACAGGGAAAAATCGGCGCAACAAACTGGCAGCGGTTAGCTTTGAATAGGGATGACGGGCAAAGAAGACTTGGAAATGTGAAAGCATAACTAGGGCCGCAGTACCAGTGATGATGATGAGGTATAATTTACAACTCCTCGTAGAAAAAATGTAGTTCCTCACACATGTGAAAGTAAGTTTCCCACACTCGACTGCTTGTCCGCAATCGCATGCGGAAAAGTATTGTTTTGTATATGGTACTGGGCTACTGAACGGTGCCTAGTACTTTTTATGAGTAGTGACCATATGCCTCCTAGAAGCCTACAGCCCTCAAACTTCCCCAAGGTTGTAATTACTGAGCGGGAGGAGTGGGAGAATTGAGCTGCCCCGGGGGTCGTCCGCGATGGATCCAACCGGTTCACGGATGGATCCAGCAGAGAGGGGCTGACCGGGGCAGGTGTCTACGCCGCGACAGGCCAAACAGTGAAGCACTTTGCCTTGGGTACATACGCTACTGTATTCCAAGCAGGGCTGTTTGTGTGGGCTAGAACTATCGGGCCCGCGACAAGAAACCATAATTAACATTTGTTCTGACAGATCTGGAGTTCTGGAGTGCGAAACAACCTTGGAAAAGTCGCCCAAAAGAACGACGTACGTCCTGTGTGGGTTCCGGGACATGATGCTATTCCGGGAAATGAAGAGGCGGATCGAGTGGCAAAACTGGACAGTCGGAAAGTGTACGTTGGTCGAGAGCCGACTGTGGGGATCGCCAATAGCAAGGTGATCCAGACGCTAAACTCTTTAGCCCAGCAGCTGTTTCAAGAACGCCATGGGTATGAGGCAGGCCAAGGAACTCATCAGTGGCTCCTCAGCCAAAAATACGAATTACTTGCTGGAATTAAGCAGAGATAACTTAAGGACGGTGACTGGCATACTGACTGGCCACTGCCAGCTGAGACGTCATCAGTTCTTGATGGGTATCATCGCGTACTCTACTTGTCGAAGATGGATGCTTGGAAGAGGAAGAGTCGGCAGGACACATCTTAATGTGGTGTCCAGCCATCACCCATTCGCGAACAACATTCCTGGGAGAGTCAATAATAATGCCCAGGGCAATCATGAGCTAAGACTCTAAGACCTAGCAAACTAGTTGGCTTCTTAAAGTCGACTGGATTGCTGTAGCTCCCAACAACCGGGACGTAACAGGCCCATACAGGAGGCTTATACGTTTCAGGAAACAAGAAACAAGTATTGTTTTCCAGTTTCCACCCTTTTTTACTCCCTTCCACACAGTGTGAAAAAGCGGACATTACTGTGGCATCCGACCAGGAAAAACATGAGCATCATGAGCCTTTTTAAATACGGAAATCCGAATTCCCTAGGAAATCTGGAGTCCGGACAAACCACCTTTGCGTTTTACCAACCAACTTTAGCCACTCCCAATTTCATAAAACGACGACGACTCTGTGTCAGTGGACGACGTGTAGTTTTGACATTTGACTTTGACATTTTGTCAGTATGTCACTTTATCGTATGATTCTTATGATTATTGATATCAATTATCACTTGACACTTATCAGGTTATTACTGTAGTGATAAACAGTTTTATCTAGATTAGCCAGCAGTAGCAATGTAATTTCAGTGAATTTTACACTTAATAAAATATAACTAATTTATTTCCAAGATTTCTAACCAATTTGCCCTAAAATTTCTAGTGTAAGATGCATTTTTGTCAGTGTATTTAAGTGAATGTTTATAGTCCAGTTCTGACTTGAAAAATGGATCAGGATGATCTACATAAACCCGTTGATTTAGGAAATAGGGTAATATTTTTACTTCCGTAAGTAAAACAAGTAATTTAAGTTCATATTTGTGGTTTTATTTAGACTGTCGAGGAACTGAGTAAAGAAGAGCGAGCACGGTAAGTCTACAGTTTAAAATCCTATCAGAACAATTGAAACATGGTCAAATTATACAGATATGAGCATCAAAAACTGCATGAGATCCATAAGGGTCATGAAGCAATGCATATGGAAATGGTTCTTATTCTAATAGGATCACTAGTTCTTGCCCAAATCCTTTTAATTGAATGGAAGAGACGACATTATAGAAGTTACTCTGTAAGCTTATAATTTGCCTTCTGCTTATTGAGTCTTTTGAATTTAATTTTCAGATAGTCACTTTATTAGGAATGTGGTTAGTCCCAGTAGGGATTTGTTTGAGACATCTTTGGTGGAGGTTTATATTCATATGGTTGTTATTTTCCTGTATTACTGGATTAATATTTACAAAAGCTATGCAGAAACCTTTAAATGGGACTACTCCAAGGTAGGTGATTGAATTTTATTACTCTGAAAAACTTTCTATCTTGTTTTAACTAAAAGTTAAATATAATAGACAAATTTTGGCCTTAGTGTTTACCAAAGGGTTTACAGTACCTGACTGTCACAAAATGAGGTAGATTAAGTTATTACAGCTTAAAACTCATGTTATCAATATCAATGTGTCCTAATTTTGAGTCACTTCATTGTGATCTCACAAACTATAATAACAAAAACAGTTAAATGTGGAGTATTTTCTCTAGTATTTTACAAAAACTAGTTCTAATTTGACATTGGATTTAAATACTTTATTTTAATATACCTAAACTGTTGTTTTTGAGATACTGTGGCAAAAATTCAGACCCAAAATAATTTTTTTTATGATTTTTGCTTATTAGTGCTTAGATTTATTGGGTTTGTAGTAATAAACATACCAGTTGGAACAATTGCTATAGATCACTATTGCAATTTTCTAAACTGCTAAACTTCCCAGTTCAATTAAATTAGACAATGGTTGTTAAAATTGATTACAAGTTAAGTTCTCTAGACACTGTTGTAAAATTTTGTTTTATTTTACAAATATTGGGGATTGAATTTGCTGAAGAATATGTTTTTTTATCAGGTTCTTAGTGAACTAATATTTAGAGCTGCTTAAAGCTTAGTATAGTCCTTTTACTGATGATGGTTGAATTAAAATAATTAAATGCTGTTTTAAATATTATGGATTTTTTTGTCATTGAAACAAACCGGTTTAGCAACATTATTTGACTGCTTTACAATAACTCATTTTAGTCATTTTGACCCTTCCCAGTGTAAAACCTTTTTATACATTTTTCAAAAATATCCAATATTATTGTATAGCTGGAAAACCGACAGTTTACCAACTTTGCACTACTTCTCAATTTGGTTGTCATTTAACATTTTTCTTTTTTTACAAAATTAGCCTTTATTTCCTAAATTCTTAATAAAACACGCAAAAAGAATTTAAAAAAAAATCGTAATAAAGTAAATCATTAAATTTGTCTAGACACAAGGACAAAATTTGATTTTAATTGAAAAATCAAAAATCACTGATTTTTTTTAAAAAAATTATAAAAATCATTTTTTAAATTTTACCTTCAGTTATTTTAAGTGATTTAAAATTATTTTGATATTGGACTAAAATGCCAGAGTTGTGGAACCTCCAAAACTTTTGGATAAAAATTTGTTGCTTATTGCAAAAAATCAGGAAATTTGATTTTTCTACTTAGTCTCCTATTGTTTTGAACATGTTTTGTTCTCATCTTGATCCTTTTTTTCCCATTAGTATGTGATCGGTGCAACGTAAGTGTGCGATTTAACTACTTAGTTTCTTCCTGTCAATCAAAATATCAGTGCAAAGTTTGGACTTATAAGAAACAGCCTGGAAATTGAGAAAAGAGGGAAATTAATTTTTTTTATATTATTATTCAATTCAATTCTTATATTCAAACAAAACCAAAAAAAATTATTGGTCAATTGGGGACTACTTAAAAATTTCACTTATTTGTACGCGTTTATTTCCCACCCTGTATAAGGCAGTTCAAGTGCATAAAAGCGAAAGTTTTTACATCATCATCAAGTCAATAAACCAAGCCCAATGACAGTCCAAACCGCATTAAAATCTGTTGATTCGTTTCGAAATGGCGAGGTTTTAAAAAAAGAAAATTGTTTACTTATTTATTTTTATTATTTATATGTTCCTTTACGAAATCTAGAGGTTGTGTTTAAGATAAATCGAATTTAAGTTACAAATTTTGCGATTATTTAAAACGTCGAGTTGTTCGTTAGCTTTAATAGTGTTCCATTAACTTAAATAGTGTGGTGCTTTTTGCAGATTTTTATTTTCACAATCAACCTTAACAATAAAATAGTTTACCAATCATCCGTACACAAAGTCCGACGGTTTTTCAATTTTAATGAAAACCACCCAAGAAAAGCAGATTGTATCACGCCCAATTATTGTTTCTGTAAACACAGGCATATTTCCAATTGTGCCATTATTTCAGAAAAGTTAGATTAGTTAGATTGTCATCAAAAGCGACTAGCTTTTCCTAGAAAGCCACGAATATCCGATAGAAAAAGGGCAGATTTAATGGAACTTAATAAAACATATTTTCAAACCGTATAAACCATTTTCCAAATCATTGTAATGGTGTTCAATTTACCTGTTTCGACAATTTACCATTTTGATCTCAGTAACTGTGTTCTTTTTCTAAGTCTAAAAATTAAAAAACTTCAGTAAAATATTATAACGGTTTATTTGTTTCTATTTACTTTACTTGCCTGACATTCTTCATAACAATAACGGCACAACTCAAAAGTTAAACTAAAAGAAACGTTAACATCAGAAAAAATAAAAATCATTTTCTGGGATTAAAAAGAAACTAATTTTTGAATGAAGTGCAAATAAAAAAATCTTAGTTCTTTTAAAATTGGACCTAATAACATCCAAGATTTTTAAATCACAATTATCTGGAAATGAAACTGTCTGAAATATGCCTGTCTTTTTTCAAATGAGCGTAGTCCACCAGAGATTATAGTTTTGACCTGTTGACTGCTAGAGGGCGTTAAATTGGCGGGTAATTTTTTATAATTTTTCTGCGCTATTTTTGAAAGTGAAAGTTCTACTTTGTAGATCTTTCAAAATTAGTAAAATGTGAGCAAAACTTTTTGATTTTGGTTTTTTGACAAAAATATTTTGCTTTAAAAAAATGTTGTCATAGATAGTAACTTGTCATTTGACAACTTTTGTCCAATTTAACCGACTTTGCAACTATTACAGTTTGCAGCAAACAACTATTATATCATTACTTGGGTCAATGTCAAGCTAACCATTTGTAGCTGTTTCATGTATTGTTTACTAGTTTTAATAAGTGCCTTATTTGAAAATAAAAAATTTTTTAAACATTTTTGGTCAGAAATTCCATTCAGTTGATCTACTTCCTGGTTGGTAGTAATCACATGTGTTGCTTTCACTCAAAATTAGATATGCTATACAAAAAGATATATTAAATTTTACATAAATATGTATAGAATTTGACACACCAAAAAGTATACTTCTTAAATGCTTATTATACGGCACTACTGCATTTTAGGGCTTATGGCCGCTGATCGAATTTTTAAGCAGTATTGCCAACTTAAAAACTACTAGGAACACATCTGTCAATCGTAAGCTTGTTTGTTTTAATGTCATTTAAGCTCTTGGAGGACTGCAACAGTAGTCTAATGATCAACAAACAATGCTATAATTTTCAAGATCACAATGTCGAAACTCAATTAAGGACACATTATCTATTAGAAACTATTTACTACAAAACCCTTTACTAGGCTAGTGTACAAATGGTTCCTGTTACTCCACAAACTAAGTTACGTCCTCGGAATCGTGGGTTATGTGATTATGATGGCAACATTTTTTGGTCTCAATCTAGTCTTTAATGCCAAATCGAATGTGTGGATGGACACCTCGATAATGTTTATTTTCTACGGCCTGTATTATGGTGTACTGGGAAGAGACATTTCAGAGATATGTGCTGACAAAATGGCGTCGCATATAGGGGTTAGTTTATTATTTAGTGTATAACAAAAATTGGAACGCTTGCAATATCTCGATAACTGATTTTTTTTCTGTAATTATGTATACGTTTTCAATTTGATTATTTCCTACACATGTGCAGGGTGGCCCATAAGTAATGGTAAAAAATTTATTGTTATCTTCAGTTTTTGGCTAAAATTAGATTCTTGTTTTGATTATTATTAAAAGCGACCAGCTTTTTCTAGAAAGCCACGAATATCCGATAGAAAAAGGGCAGATTTAATGGAACTTATTAAAACCTATTTAGACATTCGGAAGTTTTCCCTTTTAACTTAGGAGTCTGAAATTTTTAATATACCCGCGTTGTGATTGTACGTACGTTTGGCGTACTGGACTGGTTGATCAATTGCTTTTGGTGTGATGGTAGAAATTCGCTGTATAACGTCAAAGGTCAATATATCGGCTCATATAACATCCTACGCTCTAACAAGTAACCGAAAGTAGGAAAAATTTCTTGTGTTAAACGAATCTATAATTTTAGTTAATTATTTAAAATAAGATATGTTAATCTGGAGTTGCAAAGGGTTAACATCATCATGCTCATTCATCCCACAGAATAAGAGACTATACGACGCTGTCAGGTTAGTGTCTTTGATAAGCCTCGTATCAGATTTATACTATCTAAGCAATATTATGGTAACCACTTTTTTAATCTTTTATTATCCTTCTTCTTCTTATCAGATATTTTCGTCCACTCCTAAATGTAGGCCTCTTCCATATTTTTCCATTTCCGCCGAATTTTGTTGCCAATGGCCTCCGTGGTCACCCGACTTGACACTTCATTTCGATTTGGAGGAAACGTCCAACGTTCTACGTGACATTGTCAGCTTAGGCTAGGCTTGCAATTGTACCTTTACTGTAATCTTGGGGTATCACTTTGTAGTGATCATAATAGTTCGGTCAGTTCGTGAACATTGACGTTAATATTAGGTCACCTCGCTTTTATTGCTTATAGCGGCTCGAATTCAGCTAGGCATTGTATCCTCTGGCAGAATATTATTCGAAATATTTTGGAACCTATTTTTTAATTTAGGTATCGTGCGAGCAAGGTATTTTCGAAGTTATTTCTTCATGTTATGCCAAAGAGATGTTCGTTTTAGTATCGGTATTTGATGCTGTTCTAATCACAGTCCAGTATTTCTGACTGTGTGCCCAGAAATACTGAACTGCTGCCCTCATGCTGGACAATGAAATTTCCTTCTTCAGTGTTGAACTGCTCTATTACAAGTATAAGACTCAGCTCTAGAATGTCTCTAAATTTCTGTGTATTAACAGTGCCATCAATAAGACACAGTTTTCCAACACCCTTTCCTGATATGCAATCGCAAACCATCACCGATGCAAGAAATTTAACTTTTTTGACCAAACATTCGTCATTGAGATAAATTTCCAACTGAGGTGCGCAAAACTCTTTTTTTATTAAATTATGAATTGGTAACAAGTACTGAATCCATTTCATACTTGAAAAATCTACGTGTTATATTTGAAACAATTTTATGGAAATAGTTGCTCGTTGTTACTTAATTCGTAATTTATTGAACGATTCAACACAGACTACGGCATGGCTGAACTATTATGAGCTTGGGTTTGTATATCCTCCGCTGTTACCCGACCTAACGCCACTTTACGCCTTTAAAACTTCAAAAGTGATCTTGGGAAATCAAAGTTGTTGGTACTCTTGTTCAAGGGCTTTTACGGTCAACTGATCTGACGCCACTTTACCGAGATGAGGCCATAATGACCTTCTTCGTCCGATCAGCTCTTTCAGCGTTGATTAGGCTTGTTTTTTTTTAATGTTCGCACGGTCGCTTGACAGCTTTAAGACGTCACATAGTTGATGTAATTAGTCTGATTACTCCGCTCCAAATTGTTGGTATTTAGAATGGCTTCAGACAGTGCGCTTCTTAGCGCTATAGACCAAAGGAATAGGTGTGGAAGAGCGCGTTGCCAACAAGTTCAGTAATTTTCTCTTTCGGGAATTTTCCAAAGTTTCGGTGATTCCTCTTGTCTTCGGAGAACGAAGCTTCCGCTGACAAAAGCCGTAAAGCCTTGGTTTTAGAGTGGAGTTTCTTAAGTCGTATTTAGTTGTAATACCGAATACACTAATTAAATATTAATGCTGTATCATAAAAGGCAATGAGAACAACAGAACAGATCTATTCATAGCTAAAATATCTTTAAATCAGTTTTTTTAACCATATCTCTTCTATTGCAAACAATTTTAGAAAAAATCGTTTTTTTTCGAGATATTGCGATGTTTCCATATTTTTGTTTTACGGTGTTATTATGATTGAATTGGAAGTTATTATTGTTTTCAGTATTATTCACCGCAAGGTATTCCAACTAAAAATCTTGACCCAAATGTTTGCGCTATTTGTGGTAATCGACTACTAGTGGGCACTGATGAGGAAGGAGTTATAGAAAACACCTATCAGTTAAGCTGCCAACACGTGTAAGTAAACTTGAAACTATGTAATCTCCGTTCCAAAGCAAGCGACAGTAACGACATTATTTGTGACGCCATATTAAAAATGTACATGTGTCGAAAATAGGTTTAAAACATTTTTTTGCGTACTCGGTAGTTGTGAGCTTCAGGGTTTTTTCCTTGATGTAATAAGTGTTAATTTTTGTTGAAGGAGATTTTATTGCTAAAACACAGAGCAAGACTACTTTCAGTTCAGTCTCGATAAATGATTGTCATTAATATTGCTGCATGTAGGTGCATAAACTGTATTTTGTTTTATTATTTCATATTTCACGAGTGCATTCGGCAGGCAATTAAATGATTCGAAATTGAATCCCTGAAGTAAAAGTAACAGCGTTACAGGGGCCTTTAGCTTTTTGTGGTTAGTTTTAGTTTTAGGTTGTTAATGTTACATTATCAAAAAGGACAGTATCTAAATGTTCCACAAATTTTGGTAATCAAGTCATTTGCGGTCATGGTTTTTCTCCGTTTTTTTCTAGCTGAAAATATCTGATCAACCGCAAATTTTTGGGTTATTTCAACGATTTGTTAAGACATACACTCATGAACGAAAACTTCCGTTTCGTCTTGCTAGGTGTACAAATAATGACAATTATTGCGTCACTGCTGTTTGCTGTGGAATGAAGATCAGTTATTTTTAATAAAACTTACAGTCCATTAATCTTTTAATCGTGATTTATTATCCATCTATGGTCATTAATAGACTATATTTTATTACTATTTTTATGGAGCCCGATTATTTTTATTTCGTCAATAATGTTGTCGCAACCAAATAGTACAGGATGACCAATGAGGGGTGACTCTCTAATTCTTAAAAACAAAAAAGGAGAATACAAATTTTGTCAGAGTAATGTTAATTTTTTCAATCATTATACAGGATGGTTTATAAGGAGTTACACATACATTCATACATAATTATGCTATTATACAGGGTGTTTTTCATAATTTACTGGACGGATAATTTTCTTAATATTTGTAGTTTTAGGTTTAAATTAGTAAAACTGCAGTGATTTTCCTCACCTCCAGAATCTGAGCTCATAAAACTGACGTCAAATGTCAAATCTTGTCATAAAAACAGTTTTTTATTGGACTGTAATTTCTGTCTTTGTTCTGTATACATATTACTATACCATTTTATTGGATTTTTTGTACTGATTTTAAATATACAGGGCATCTGAAATTACTCGGACGCTTACAGGTTTATCCGATTTACAGGTTATCCGATTAAAATGAAGGTACAATTTAAAATTAATCAGGACTGTACCCTATACAGAATGTTACAGAAATTAGTGACAATAAAATTGTGTTTTATTACTTTTTAACACAGCCTGTATATTATAGTATTTCAGTCCACCGTTTTGGACGTTTCCATCACATAGCACGGTTTTGGACAAAATCGCAACCAGAAATCGAAAATGAGTAAAAATCGAAATCTGAACTTAGAGAAAAGTTTTTCATAAGCCATAACATATTTAAAAAAAAATATTTTTTTTTAGTTTAAATTAAGTTGCTATCTAGTTGGTCAATCTTAGCAGAGTAGGCATCTGTAATATCAGAATTTTTTATTTATCAAAACGATCATGGTTTTCTTCAGCGCTAATTCTCCGTCCAGACTGTCCCACGTATACTACTGGACAATCGTTGTAACTTAACTGGTTAAGTTGGGTTCTGGCGATTTCATTTCGATGCGTAAGACCCCCACAATATTTCTTTAAACTAATATCAACACTAAAGAATAATTCTCAGAGAACTTTGGATTATTTCAAAGGAAAATGAAAATAGGTAGAGCCATAATTTCACAATTTTTTTTTACTCTATCTCTGCGCCCTCTTATTGTGGGATAAAAACAACTTTGAAATGAAAAGTTATAATTTCTTTTTTGAAATATGTATCTGCATAAGAAACTACGTAGGTATACAAATTTCTGTTTAATTTGATCACCCGTCAAAAAAAAACATTTTAAATTGTAAAAATGCAATGTTTACCGTAAACTTTAAAACACTTACTACTCTACTTTCTTCACCAAGAGTATCATAAAAATATTTTAGAAGAGCTCAAGAACACTTTATTTATTTTAATAAATACTAAAATTCTCACAGTCTTCACTTGCGAAAAAGGGTGTTCCCCGCACTCGATTGATGCCTGTTTCCATGCTTGTAAGTAATAGCATGTTGTACAACAAGGGTGAATAAGATGTCCCTATCGCACGAGGGCGAAAATTCGGGCGAGAGCGATATGGACAATTCGTCCGAGTTTTACAGGCTATTTTTTCTACGACTAATTGGAATTAGTTACCAAATTTCACACAAATAAACACTCAATGTTTAAAACGTTTCCGTGTTTACATTATCACTTTTGACGCAGCCAAAGTTTGACAGCTGATTCTTCGTCTTTTAGGTTGAGGTGTTGAATGGATTTGATTCATTGTAAATTGTAAGTTTGTATCATTTTCTTTATCATATAATAAAGTAGATGTTTTTATTCTTTAATTGAACACTAACTGAAACTTTTAAACGGCTTTTTCATTGCCTCAAAACATAAGCCAAAATGCAATGTTTTGATGCCAACTGTCAGTGAGGATGACAATCAGAAGAATTATTTTGTTTGCGTTCAAGATTAGCTGTAATTGGTCTATTTCATATCGCACAGTTGCGGAAAATCTAGGATTCTGTATTCGTTCAACCGTTGGCAATTGCCTACTTATTCGTTCCCTAAACTGTTAAGGAACGAACCAATATCCCTGTAGGAGTAAAAAAACTAACTTTAGTCGTTCTCTAGACACTTCCTAATATACCATCACCGTGAATAACCCTGAATGTGGCAGAATTTTGCACACTGTGTAATCGTTCATGAAAAATATCATATTTTTTTTCCAGATTCCACGAATTTTGCATTAGGGGTTGGTGTATAGTGGGCAAAAAACAAACTTGCCCGTACTGCAAAGAGAAAGTCGACCTCAAACAAATTTTCTCCAATCCTTGGGAGAAGCCGCATATGCTATTCGGACAACTGTTGGACTGGATCCGATGGCTGGTAGCGTGGCAACCTTTGGTACTCTTTTTGGTGCACGGAATCAACTATCTGCTCGGGCTAGAATGATATTAGGTGTTATAACAAAGTAATTTTGTTGTATGTACGGGGTTCGGTTCGAGTAAATAGATGGAATTTCTACTGGAACCATTCAGCGTTTTAATTTGTATTCCTATAACCTATATGTAAATATACAGTGCATTTTTTTTAACCCCCAACATAGGATTTTACGTGTTAATTTGTTAAGCCCATGTTATTTTGGAACTTGACGGGTGACTGTTTCGTACCATGAAGCTTAAGGTTTACCAATTCGGCCTAAAAATTTATTAAAAACTCGCAAAAAACATTTTTTTTACGAAATACTTTTATTTTTCCATACTCCCTGTATGCGTGGTAGTTGCTTATGGTTTTTGATTACTGGCAGCGCAGGTCGCACCTAAAATTTACCGTCAAAAGTAAAACATTGTGGTCAAAGTGCGAATATTAACTTTATATCAAGAAAGGTAAGTACAAAAGAAGTACTTTTTAAATTTAATTAATTAGTCTTGTTTTATGATGTCTTGGACCAGAATTTGGCCACGTCCAGCTGTCGTAAGGCTAGAGACTTCTCCAGCCTTACGAGTATTTATTTTTGTTGTTCCCTCCTCTAGGTCCTCGAGGTTTTTTAGTTTTAAATTTTATTTTATTTTATAAATAGTTTTAGACCAAGAGCAAAAGTAATTAAAAGTGCCCATAGGTGTAAGTGGAGGCGTCCTTTAAAAAAAAAATGTTGAAAATCAATCAGATTGAAAAAAAAAACTTCAAAAACTTGTCAAGAGGAAAAGAAAAAACTTAGATGAAGCTCTGGAGAGGCTGGGAAACGTGTTTGACTTGGGGCGTCTGTCTCCAAGTTTGTACTTCCCCCAGTAATTCAGATATTTGGACCGAATCCTTTAAAGAGGCTGGAAGGGCGTTGTTTGGTTAGCAGATTTTTGGAAACAGCTTACGTTTGAGCTATTTCCCAAAAAGAAGAAGTTCGTGGAGTTTGTCCTGATCAGGCAACTGATTATTTGGAGCTGGAAACTTAGGGACCTCACCTTTAGATACGGGAGCAAAATTAAATCGGGGTTCTTCAAGGGATAGCAGAATTTACGATACCAGCGCTTCCGGGGTGGCATTTACCAAGTCCTTCATGGTGCAGGTGCTAAGGTTTTCCAGTGGGTCAATCCAAACCAGTAGCATTATGTTTTAAATTCAACAGAAAATATTTAAATAGTTAAATTGACCGTTAAATAGCGAAGTTGACTCGGAAGTCGGAAAAAACTTATAATCAGGGACTTATCAATCTTAACGAATCGGATACGCTTATTAGCAATTAACGCGTTGCCAAACATGTGCCAGACGAGAATTCCTTTCTAAACTCCCCCTCTCAATCGGGAGAAGAAAAAAAAAGAGAACAAAGCAGAAAATGTTGCTTCCTTTTTTGGTTTTAGTGACCATTTCTATAATACAGAGTTGAATTTTTTGCAAATGAATTGGTTAATTACTCCGTGCGGAACGGAGGCCCATTTAACCCATTAAACAAAAATAAAAATTTGTCGGATATGTTCTAAATTAACCCAAATGTATTGTTTGTAAAACTTCTTTATTATCAAAATTACAAAGGCAAGAATGTTATTTGATCTGTCAAATATAATTTTACTTACTTAATTACAAAATCTCTATTTTTCAATCACCTAGATCTCATTTTTTTTATTGATTCTCACAAATTTCGTCTCGTTATTACAAACAAATCAAAAACTACTACCAGTGCGATTATTCGCACAAAACACAAATCTGATCTCCACGGTCAAAACAAAACTTATGAAACTTATGTCCGCAATCTTTTACCGTTTCACAATCACTTAAAATATCATTTTTTAGAGGCAACTTACAGATAACGCACAAACTCGTAGAAATATCCGGACAGAAATTATAATAAGGGTTTCTATTTGCTGCATACTTACGTCTCAAGTATTTTGCGATAATATCCTGAAACTGAAAATAAAACTTTGTTGTAATAATCTTATTTATAATGTCCGGTTTCTGAACACTCGGATCGAATATCTATATTTTCAATATAGATATTCGTCTTGTTGCACATACATTCACGATTCTACTGATCTTTTGTGTGTTTAAAATAGAAAAAAGTACAAAAAGAAAGTTGTGGTAGTTTAATAAATACATTTTGCAGCAGTAACCAAGCATTCACACGGAGCGGACGTTGGAGAAAGTGAATAACAAAATAAAGTTAAAGTAAAGTTATGACAGTTAAATACAGCATTTTATAAAAAAGGAAGGAAGATGGTTCGTTACAATTAGTAGTGTCAAAATAATTTTTCTGGGGGAAAGAGTCCGAAAGGAGTATGGAGAAGCTTGTTTCAGTGCTTGAGGCAAAAAAGGTTGGTCGAAATCTTCGAATCGAAAATAGAAGTCGTGAACATGGAAATCCTACCCAATAGAAATCTAAGGTGAATAAAAAGAAAATGCGGACGCCGCCAAAAAACGACATAAAATGACGACCAAACCGGAAGCAAATAAAGGGGAAAAAAAGCCTTCTTAAGGGTAGCAGATGTTGAAGACAGTAATTCGCAAAGGAGCTGCACTGTAGAGTCTTGTTGCAGAAAATTCAGCGGGGAAAGCTAAAAGTCTAGAGAGACGACTTCTGCATAGTCTGTTAACTGCGGCGTTGCCCTTTCTGCAAGGTACCCGCTCTGCGAACAAGAAAAAGACAACGGAGAAAACAGCAGCAGCAATAGAAACCATCAGCCAAACCATCGACAGCTTTCAACCAGACAACAGGAAACTACAGGAAGACAATGGCTACGTTGCTGACGTAGCAGCAAGCACCGCCGTACATTTCGGGGCAATGATGGAGAGATGAAGCAGATGTAAACGTTCCAGAAAATGTGTTCAGAACTGGGAGCATTTATAAATCGGTGGCGCAACGACGCAGCCTTGTAGATCATGTCTTGGAACGTTAACGGCTTGAGAAGCCACAAGATGGAGCTAGCGAATAGCGGATATTCTAGCCCGGTATGAGGTGGATGTAGCAGTTATTCAAAAACCAAATATCGCGAAAGCCAGGACTTTGGAATAGGAATCATTTGGATAAATAGTCTACAGCGACAACCGAGCGCTTTTGTAAATAGTAGCGTCATCCATGTGCTTATTTCAGCGTTGGATACCATGAAAATGGAAGCACTGGCCATTAAAAATAAAATCGACCGAAGATGACAAAGGATTAGTTCTTGCTACCAGCCAACAGCAGAAGTACTACAGGAAAATAACAAGACAACAGAGACCGTTATTCTTAGAAGAGAAAGGAGACAGCACATCGCCAGTGGAATTTCCGGACTGGGACTACAGAACAACAAACAAAAATGGCAGAACACGCTGGAGCTTCCTAGACGGAAAAAATGGCTTGACGTGCCTGGCAGCTGAACAGCCAACACATCTAGAAAACCAACCTTATTAGACACTTCACAAAAACCATATTCAGCTAGGTTCCTACAACAGGTGCTGGAGACAAACTCCCGCCAGAAAACAACAGCAGGAATCGCGGATTTAGACCGAATCTTGGTGCAGGCCAACCAAAAAGCGCTAAAACTACTAACCATTAATTTATTTTTATTTTGAAGGACCAGAAGGGATCAAACAGCTAATCAGAGGCAGAAGTGCGAGGAGTACTGCAAGGACCGTTTATCCTGCAAACAAAACAGGCTCAACTAGCTTAATCCACGATGAACGAAACATGCAAAAACATAAAACTGTTAAAATTAAAAAACAATTTGAAATTAAACAGAACATAAAATGTTTGTAGCTAAAGCTAGCAGAAGAACACTTTTTACAAAAGTGGTGTTTTTTAATGGAGATATTTATTAAGAAGTTAACAAAGTACTAATAAAATTTGTCTAACTGGTAGTATTATGTAATAGTAATTTAAGTTACAAGTCCGGAAAATGGCTTATTAAAGTACAAATCTAGATGTTTATTTACGAGCCGAGTCTAAAATTTCTAGACGAGTACTTTAACTGCATTTCACGGTAGAGTATCGTAATACGTTTTACTTCATACTGTAAGTGATAAATTGTTGAGCACATTTCGAATATTTCTTAGGTTGAGCTTTTCACACCCCTGTACATTTTTTGTACACCAACTGTTTCAACTTGTTAACCATTGTCGACTTCCTGTCAAAAATGGATGCGTTTTTAGAAGCAATTTTAAAGAAAAGGGCCGAAGCAATTGGCAAACTAATTCCCATTAAATCGTCAAGGCGGTACAAGAAACAGTATGAACTACTTAGCTAGTGGCATACAACGGACGTTGTCTTTGTAAAAGAACAGAAAAAAAAATCAATCCGGAAAAAACCACCAGTTCTGACTTTTCCGGACTAGTAATGTAATGAATCATTTCCCGGACTGAAACCGACAACGTAATAGGGTATATTACGATACAGTATGAAATAATAGTACCTATATTACATACTCAGGTGGAAGGTGTTTGATTTCTGTCGAGAAATTAGGGAGTAACTTTATCTCGAGACAGAAATTAAACTTTCCACCGTGGTTTACACATAAGAAATAACGTTATTATATACATGGTTGAAAGTAAAAAAATATCTCTTGGTTCAGAAACCGGACAATAAAAGCATAACAAACCTGTTCCAATCCATTCTGATCTAAACCGCTTACAAACTGACAAGCAACTTCAGGTTTAACTCGTTCGTTATTGTTTAAAACTGTATGTGCAAAAATACAAGTTTGGTAAAAAGTAGCGTCTAAAGCTCCATTTGGTATAGCATGTTCGTATTTTTCTAATATTCGAATAGCGTTTTTCGATCCCAGAGACTGCACTATAGATTTTCCCACATCTGACCAAGTTAAAAGTGAGTCAACGTCGATTGATCGATCACAGTTTAGGCAGAGACCTTTGTTGATTTTTACGAAGTAACCTAAAACAAGTTTACTTAGTCGGTGAGTGGTTGTTTAAAATGAAATCTAGGTATAACGCGGTTTGACTGTTGATTTTTTGTATTTGACACTAACATAAGTCTACTTTTGACCATAACAACGATGGAATAAGCCTTTCCGACAAGCGCACAGAGGGCTATTGTGCCAATCTAACTGGGCATAATGTGGGAATATTTTTTCTAGCTTTCAAATTAGTCCGTAATATTAATTATAATTATGATTAATATTTCTGATTTTTTTATTCTTCAGGTTTTAGTGTGGCTCAGTTGTACTTAAGATTTAACTAACTTTGTTGTAATTCAACAGTTTGCAGTAACAATCATAATGCAAAGTGATATTTTGGACAATATTATAATTTTTGGAAGTACAAACAAAAGTAACGCCTACAAAAGTAAAAAAAAGCGTTTTTTATAACACTATTTAAGTGATAAAATATAAATTTACGTAATAACAATTTGTTCCCTGGAAGTTGACGACCGTTTAACATTTTTCTTTATAAAACAGAGTAAGCGGTACATTTTATAACTTTGACTTTGATTGATTCTACTTGGTTACAAAAATCGTTCTATATGAGTGATATTTTATTTTTAAATTTCTATAAAACATTCTTACGATATGGATTTTAATATTTAAACAGTCTTTAGAACACACATTTACACTACTACCACTTGCCGCAGACAGATGTTTTATCAAGATCTTTAAAAACGATTTCCAGATATTGTAAAGAACAGATTTTTGATACAAGGAAACATACGAAAGTATTTAGACTTTTTTGAAATGTTTTGGGAGCTTTTACACTAGTTGAAGAGTATTTGGAAGCTTTTAGAATGTTTTGAAAGTTTTTAAAAAGCTTTTGAAACCTTTTTGGAGAGTTTAAAGAGCATCTTGAAGGTTTTGGACTGCTTTAGAGACATTTTAAACTACTCTAGAAACATACGGAAGTTTTTAGACTGTTTTGAAATCTTTTGAGTGCTTCTGGACTAGTTGTATTTTACTTTTCAGGAGTATTATTCCAGAAAATTAAGGTATATAAATATTATTCCATGTTCTATGTTATATTCATATTCCTTAATAATCCTTAATGAGGGAATGTAACAAGAACATGAATGTTCTTTCAATGTTATATGGATTATGTCTAGTGACGGGCGTAAATTTACCGTGACCGATTATTTACCAGAAGGTAAAGCTTGGAAAAAAAGTAAAAATTGGAAAGGCGAAATTCAGTGTGTGACAGGAAAATTTACCAATTTTACCAGCAAATTACAATTTGACCAGTAAATTTGCGGGTCTAATTGAAATTTGCTTGAAGAGAAGGTTATTAATTTCATTAAAGTGATTTTCGGTCAAAATAAAATCCTGAAAAATAAAGACTGAATAAAAGGATGATTTGATTTGTTATTTATTGTTTTAGAGATTTTGGTTTATCAATAATAAAATAAATAAAGTAAAACTTTTCTGATAAAGTGATTCTACTCGTAGTACCAAATGAGTAACAATACAACTTTTTATGAAAAACCAGTAGCATTTTCCAAAAAAATAAAATTACAGCTTTTTATCACTTTTTTTATTATCTCATGTTTTATGTCAAATTATGACAACTAATGTTTCTGAAATGAGAATAATGACGCGAATCTGAAGATATTATTATTTAATTTACAATTTGCAATTTACTAGCAATTTACTGACAATTATCAAAATAACTGTCATAAATCTCAGAAACACGTCTTGTTCCGAAAACTGTTACACTGTAATTTTTGCAAATTCTAAGCAAATTTTGACAGTTACAACATAAATGACAGATATCGCGTGGTTTTTGGAGGAAAATTTAGCTAGACAGTCACGTGACCACTGTCAAAATAAATGTCATAAATCTCAGAAACACGTTTTTTATCGAATATTGCAAGAAAACTTTTCTAAACCCTGATCTTTGCACCTTTTTGATCACAGTTTGACAGAAACAAAATTGCTTGTCAAACCTACTTGGAGTGAGAATACGACTGTTTTAAGCACATTTTTGGAATCCCCATTAAATTTCCTAAAACACTACAAAATGTAGTACAGTCAGTGAGAAAAGCTGTGTGAAAGTTTGAACTGCCAGAAACACAGTTTGAAATGACAGTCAGGGGTAAAATCGCCCGTAAAACCCACTTGGAGTGAGAAAATTACTGTTTTAAGCACATTTTTGGAATCCCCATTAAATTTCCTATCCAATAACCTGAAAAAACAGTACAAAATTTGGTACAGTCAGGGAGAAAAGCGGTGTCAAAATTTTAACTACCAGAAACAGAGTTTGAAAAGGCATTCAGGAATAAAATCGCCCGTAAAACCCACTTGGAGTGAGAAAATGACTGTTTTAAGCACATTTTTGGAATTCTCATTAAATTTCCTATCCAATAACCTGAAAAACCGCTGCAAAATTTGGTACAGTCAGTGAGAAAAGCTGTGTCAAAGTTTGAACTGCCAGAAACACAAAATCGCCCGTAAAACGTGAGAAAATGACTGTTTTTAGCACATTTTTGGAATTCCCATTAAATTTCCTACCCAATAACCTGAAAAAACACTGCAAAATTTGGTACAGTCAGTGAGAAAAGCTGTGTCAAAGTTTGAACTGCTAGAAACACAGTTTGAAAGGACAGTCAAGGATAAAATCGCCTGTAAAACCCCCTTGGAGTGAGAAAATGACTGTTTTAAGCACATTTTTGGAATCCTTATTAAATTTCCTATCCAATAACCTTAAAAAACACTGCAAAATTTGGTACAGTCAGTGGGAAAAGCTGTGTCAAAGTTTGAACTGCTAGAAACACAGTTTGAAAGGACAGTCAAGGATAAAATCGCCTGTAAAACCCCCTTGGAATGAGAAAATGACTGTTTTAAGCACATTTTTGGAATCCCCATTAAATTTCCTATCCAATAACCGGAAAAAACACTACAAAATTTAGTACAGTCAGTGAGAAAAGCTGTGTCAAAAGGAACACAGTATTGGTAATTTACTTACTTAAAATTTTCCTGGTAAAGTAAAATATTTACTTTACCGGTAATTTACCCATCACTAGTTATATCTTTTTATAAAAGCCTATTACTAATATTTTCAGTGTAACTCCTAGCAACAAAATGTTACATACCTAATATATCATGCCAATTGTCGTATGTCAATTGCAAGGTGTGCTGCTTAAATAACTCCAAATTGCTATATTGTATTAAAGCAGTCATATTCAATCCAAACACCTCAGACTTAACTCGATGTTTCCATAAATAAGGAATATCTCGTATTATCTACAAGACATTGTCGTATACAGTGTCCTAGATAAAATACCCGACACTTACCTTCTCACTATTTCGGCGACTTTCATACAGACATAGAGCCACAGAGTAAAACTTTGGCATATATTTGTAACACTTGGGCAACGGATAACCACAAGTACACGAATAATTAACTGTAGAATTCAGTCTTATCAATCCGTTAAGTAAAAAGTCAAACATTTCATTATTCAACTCTTTGCAATTTCTTTGAGTTGCTTGTTTTAAACATTGAAGCTGACACCAATCTGTGGCATCCTCTTCTAGTTCAGTTTTGACGTATTTTTGGAACCGAACCAGAGTTTCGTACATTTGATTAAAATCCTGTGACTCAAAAAGATTCACCACATCCGGAATATCAATAGTACTACAAAAAAAGTTATTTAATTTGTTGCATGAGTTTTCTTTACAGAAATCTTAAAGTGACACTTTATCCTGATTAAAGAGATTATTTTCAGTTTCTCCACGACAAAACTTTCTTGAGAGTGAAGCTTTATTAATGACATTTACAATAAGTCAAGTAATTTCATTAGTTAAAATTCACTTGAAAACATAGTTCAAGACGTCACAGTTCTTAATAATTTTTCAATAAGTAGTGATCACAAAGGAGTCAGAGCAACAATCTTAATAAAACCAAGAAAGAGAAGGTCGAAGCTAGTAGTCGTTGACAGCAAAAACATTGTAGTCCGATCTTAATTATCTCTTTTTACAAAAACTCAAAATCAAAATCCAAAAATGTTTAAATAAGTACAGAAACCCGATCAAACGATTTATCACATTGTTACTTACCTGTGAGTTTTGTTCAGTTTATACTGCTTAAAAATCAAAGCCACATCACTTTTAATTAGTGGAGATTTATTACGTACTGGAAGTTCTTGAGTGCTCGAAAACAAATTTTCCACTAGAACTATATTAGTTTTATGAGTTTGGATCTTTTCACTGCTCTCTTCAATTTTTTGGAAAATTGGTTCCAACTGTTCCAACATTACAGAGTCGGATATCTTATTTTTTAATGTGGAGAGCAGGTACAGTTTTTTTGAGTGGTCTAAAAGTTGTAGGAGTTCAGCTTTGAACTCTAGACAAAGGTCTATGCAAAGATAATACTGTTTTTGGTAGAGGGCGCTCAACAGGATGTTTTCAAGTTCCACAACTAAAATATTGGTATTAATTATAACGTTTGACTTTCTTGTTTTATTAAGGGATTTGCATTACAATCTTTGAAAAATAATTTTATCAAAAGATTTGATTTTACCCCACTTACATAGGGTGTGTTTCGCAATTACGTTATTCTTAAGATATCTAAAATTAATAGTACATACCCATTAAATTTGTTATTTCCATGTTTTGATGCCACACATAAATGCGACTTTTAACCACAGCCACATGCTTAATGCCAGAAGAAAAGCCAGTCCAAAAAGCCAGCTTACTGCTGAGTACATCAAATATATACAACCTTTTTGAATCGTAAGTCAAAATATATTTATCGTCGATTGCTCGCAAAATTCGAAAGTTAAATTCATCAATCTGAAACAACTCTGAACTTTAGTAGAATAATTGAACAAATATTGTTAATCTATACAGAAAACCAAATTAAATGGAGATGACGTCACAAATCTACAACGACAAAAAATTACTTGCATACAAATGGTATTAAAGAGGAACAGCTTTGAGTTGTCAGTGTATTAGTTATACAGTGAGGACATAAATTCATTCAAAATTCAAGGAATTTTTTTTTATCAAAATGCTCGAACACGTCAATTTTTGATCTTAGTTGCGCATTTTTTGACATGACAGACATGTATACAGGGTCATCCATGTAGTTGATAA
Source organism: Ips typographus (assembly GCF_016097725.1). NCBI lineage: Eukaryota > Metazoa > Arthropoda > Insecta > Coleoptera > Curculionidae > Ips > Ips typographus. The sequence continues at coordinate 1,218,510 of NC_138427.1, forward strand.
ATGCCACTTTATTTTTTTCTTATGGAAGCCTCTGTATACAGGGTGGTCCAGTTTTAAATGTCAATAATTCACCAATCCATAGCCAATTAAAAAATAAGTTGACATTTATTATGTCATTTTCCTGAAAAGTGCTTCGTAAGGAAAATACAGTCCTTCAAATTTCTGTTTAAAAAATCTTTTTTTTTGTCATAACTGTCAGACCGTTGGAGCAATATTGATCCAATTTGGAACAAGCACTTTATTACACGTTATTACGGTCAAAGACCCAAAACTAACCCAACCCAACTTAAAAATTGTCTTGGAAACGGAAAATTCACTTAAAAAGTTGAAAAAATATTATTTTAGCCAGTTTTCATAGTTTCCAGACAAACTAAAAGACTTTAGGTTTGAAAATTGAATTAGAAAAGATAAAAATTTCAGAAGCTTAAAAATTGTGTTTGTAACCAGTTTTCATGCAAATCGAGAGACTTTAATACTAAAAATTGACTTGTAGACATAAAAACTACTTTTTCAAGAATTTGTTACTACAAATTCATACATTTAAACCTTAAAAATTGACTTGAACCCCAAAATGTGACTGAACTAATGAAAAGTGACATCAGAAGCTTAAAATTTGCATTTCAAGTAAGTTTTCATAATTTGAAGACGAATTTCAATATTTTAGTCTTGAAAATAGTCTTAGATGCAGGACATTGACATTAGATTCATGAAAATTGTCTTGAAAACGAACTTTTCGTGCTTTTTACTTTGCTTTTCATTTTCTTCGAATTCTGGACTATTTTTTTTTAGTGCTTCAAAACTGCTTTCAGCTTGGAAAATCGAGTTTTAAGACTATCTTCACCAAGTTATTGACATAGCAAACTTAAAAAACAATTTTCACATTCTTCATAGACTTAAAATGGCATTCCAAGCTTTGTCACTATTAAATCGACTTCTAGCAGACACCTCAGTGCTAAAAAATTCGGGTATTTCTTAATAAACTAGACTGTTTTTAGTGTTTTAAGGCTGTTTTCAGTGCCTCAAATGCCACATTCACACCAAATACTACAATAATAGTCTTGAGAACTAATTTTTAGAAATAAAATAGTCCGAAAATTTAATTTACTTCTAGACTTGTTGTCCAGTCCAGAAAATTGAGTTGTACACCAATTAAAGTCTTGAAAATATACTTTTGGAGTCTCTTTAGTTCTAGTAAGGTCCGTTCTAGCTTTAAAAGTAAACTTTTATACTATTTTTAGTAGTAAAAAATGAGTTTCATGCACAATACAATCTTTGTCTTGATTTCCGGACTTTTTTTAGTTCTTGTTGCCAGTTGGGTGGTAACCACCCCATACGGCATCACAACGGGCCTCTGGCCTATGTGGGTTCCACCCCGGACCACCGTGTTAACCTAACCTAACCTGTTGCCAGTTTCAGACACTCAACCAGGATGGCAGTCTGAGGAAGCGAATCATAAGACTATTCCTAGTAGTAAAAAAGTTTTTAGACTATTCAGTACAAATTTGGACTTTCACAAGTCTTGGATGTTCAGTTTTAAACTATAAAACGATTTTTTAAATTGAAATTTAGAGGACTGTATCTTCTTTTGGAAACGCTTTTCAGAAAAATGACACAATGCAAGTCAACTTATTTTTTGATTGGCTATGGTGAATTATTGACACTTAAAACTGGACCACCCTGTATAAAAAGTTTTTTAAATTCTTTGGGAGTTCCTGAACATATTTCTTTACACATACCCTATCCCTAAACGCCACAGTTAATGAGAAACTTGCGATTGAATACCACAAAGCGCACTCATTTAATTACCTACAAATACTAGGTAGGTAATTAATTTACCTAATTGACCTATGACTTTTATAGCTATTTATGCACCAAGGGCGTTAGAGAGAACATAATGCCTCCTAACCTATCCCTCGGGCCATAGGTCTGTTTCGTCCTGATGGACATTATACTCTCCTTAATACCTGTGGTGCATACAATGTTTTATATTTTACCTAATTAAGCAATAATTATTTACTGTTTCTGGCAATGAAAAGTAAGGTATACCTTCACCGGTATGTTGTTTTCTATTTATTTTACCTGAATGATGTGACTTTGATAGGCCTGTCAGTCAGTGAGAATGGTAAAAGCGAAATGAAATTTTAGAAAATATAAAATAAAATGCAGCAAAAACCAACGAAAGTTTATGGTACTACCTAAATAGTCAAGAGCAGCCAAGGATAGGGAATACAAAGTTTTTATGGTATGGAAGTATAAAAATGCCATTTCTAATATTAAAAACAGTTTCAGGGCGTTATGATAACGCCCGCCTGTAATGCCCTCAGGTTGTTATGAACACTATAACGTACACCGTTTCCAAGATATTATTTATTCATAATGTAAAGGTAAAACATAAAGTTTTTAATTTTCACTTTTGAAAATTTTGACAAACACCTATTTCCAATTTTGTTCACTGTTCTGCGGGAAAATGGCGAAATTAAGCGAAATTTTAAACATTGTATATGGTAATCGAACAAGAACTCAAAGCAAAGTTTGTGAAATAATCAAAACCAAATATCATGACAGTCAAATATCGCAGTCTACGGTGAGCAGAATTGAAAGGAAATTTGGAGAACTGGGACACGTAAAAGACCTTCCCAGATCTGGTCGACCGTCGATTTTCCAGAATAAGAAATTAAACGTTCTTTTATCCATTGAATAAAATTCCCATAAACCAACTCAAGAAATAGCATTGGATAATGAAATCGGAAAATCATCTGTGCGAAGAATTCTCAAAAAAGAAAAATATCATCCGTACAAAATAAAATCAATCTACGAGCTCGAAGATGATCCAGATCGTCGATTGGAATTTTGCGACATTTTAATGAACAGAACCAACAATGAGTTGCTGATAAATCAAAATTTTGTTTAAACAGTATGATAAACAGACAAAACTACCGCTACTAGTCATCCACGAACCAAATTGGGCGACTGAATCTCACAACCAATATCCTCAGTCTGTCAATGTTTGGGTCGGTATTGTCAGAGATAGAATCATAGGACCGCATTTTTTGAAGATGCTCTAACAGGCCACCGTTATTTGCAATTTTTAAGAAATGAACTAATTCCTGACCTTAGTAATATGTTTCCAAATGCAAATAACCCAAATATTTGATTTCATGAATCAATTTGGTTTCAACAAGATGGCGTCCCACCATACTTTAGCAGGGAGGTGCGACAATATTTAAACGAAGTGTTTCCGGGTTGAAGGGGCCATTTAGAGTGGCCTGCAAGATCACCTGACACCCCAATGGACTTTTTTTATGGGGTTATATAAAACATAAAGTGTTTCTGAATAAGCCCAACAGCATAGAAGATTTAAAAATCAAACTCTACGTACGAAACTCAACAAATACCCTCTCAAACGATAAGAAACGTGCTAGACGAATTTGAATTACGGCTTGCCCACTGTCAAGAAGTTAACGGAAAACATTTCGAGCATTTAATTCATAGAGTTATAGCAGTTTTATATTGTATTTTTTTAACTCGTTATTTTCCTTGAATTTTGAATGAATTTATGCAGGACATTTGGCCCTCACTGTATGCATTTTTGAAGTTAGATTGTGAATAAATAAATCTTCTGTTAACCTGCTGTTCGCCTAACAAACTACTGGATGGCAAACAGAGACGATATTATACATCATTCCTCACATTTGAGAAGTGCTTCTTGAGAAGCATTTGGAATGCTTCCCAGACAAGTCGTTGAACTTCTGCTTATACCGCCTTGACCACGAGTACAATCAACAACGTGACCGTTTGTTTCCGAAAAACCTGTCCGAATTGAGGTTTTACCAGGTTTTACAACGTTGTTGACAAGCTCAGGGACTTGTTATCAGACTCAAAGACGCAGCTATGCCGCGTTTATGTGTAAGACAAAACGAACAAAAGTTTCGCCCAAGCAGAGGGAAGAAGAATATTGGACCACCGAGCTGTGATGGATGTGGAGCGACGACACAGCATGCCCAACTCTCTGTTCCACTACGCCACTTGTCATTCTGACAACAAGGCTGGACACATTTCACGTGTGTGTCGGAACAAGAAAACACTTCAGTCTTTAAAAACCGTACGCATGAACACATTGCTATCACAATGTCTCCATCCAACGGAAGGTTGAAACCTGTTACTATAATATGCTTAAAGCGATCAAAGGAGACACTTGACTTGATCTGACACAGTTTGCACAAGTTTGTTCCCAGTTCAGTACTGTCACTACAATCAAAGAAAGATGAAACTCCAAGCCTACAACGTACAACTGTACACCGAATCGAAAATTGAATCACCAAAAAAGTCCAGCAAAAGACTTCTTCGACCGCGAATCTCAGACACTCATAGATTTGTGCAAGACTTGTCCAGTGTATTACGAGCCCGACCTCGTCACTTCGAACATAGTGTCACGTTTTGAGGAGGTAGCGCAGGATGTTTTCACAGGGAAGATAAAAATTCCTAAACAAAAAGTAACCATTTGATGGACCACTCTAAATAAACTAGAGGCACACGCAGATTGCCAAGGTCAGGCAGATTACAAATTGCCGGTGATCCATGACTATAAGAGCGGAAAACGTATAGGCCGTAGAGGAATTTTAAAGTCCGGGAACAGCAGACGGCAATTCCTCTTTACGCGGGGGTTGAAACATCATGATCATCATCATCACACAGCCAATCTTGTCCACTGCTGGACGTAGGCCTCCCTTAACATTTTCCACCTAGTGCGTCTTCTGCTGCGCTTAACCACTTACTCTCTACTCTTCTTAGAGCATCTGTCCAACGAGTTGGAGGTCTTCCTCGACTTCTTTTGTCCTTCAATCACTCTTTTTGTCCATCTCTCCTCTCTTGTTCTTGCTAAGTGACCTGCCCAAGCCCACTTCATAGTAGCTATTCTTTCGACTACGTCTACGACTTTGTCTACCGTCTGTCGTAAATAATACGACAAACGGTGGAATAAAGTGACCTTAATCCGGCGCTACTGGTCTGCCTGGCACTCAAAAGTGTCATTTGCGTACGCTAGAACTACACCTGTACCCAATGTAATCGGACGTAATCGGACTCAAAAGTTTTATTTTTGTACGCTAAAATAACACCGTAGTCGATATTTGCCGGTTTTGAGATGTAAGAAAACAAGTTGGCACAGATTGACCACAAACGATAAGCTGAATTCAGTAACCAGTGTAGCCCCAACGAACGTATTTAGACTCAAAAGTGTCATTTACGAACGCTAGAACTACACCGGAGTTGATCTATGTCGGTTTTGAGACATGATAATACAATTAGGCAGATATTTACTACAAACGAGCCCAATGCAGGGTCCAATGTAGTTCAAAGGACGTAATATCTGTTGCTGTTTTGTAGGAATAGACTACAAGAAACTAGGACGACGAGACAACGAGAGAAGAGGCGACTAGGACGTTGTCCTGCTTTGTAGCGTACTGGAGCTTGACTAACCCACAAATTAAAAGTCTAATTATGGATTGATGCTGTAAAGTGACCTGATTCGCTTGACATTATTGACATTTGTCGGTACCGGGTGAGAACACAACCTCTTACATGCAGTCCGGTTTTCAACTTGAAACGTATCGCACGTCTGTTTCGTGGGCGCCATTTTTTTGTCGCTAAGAAACCACGTTTCTTGAAACGGTGTTAAGAGAAATTTGAGGTTGACGACCGAACTCCGCAGCCGGTCGAGTGGAGATGGTGGGAGCTCTAAGTGGAAACGTCGATTCCTAAAAGTCTACGGGGAATTGTCTTGTGCGGGGCACTTCCAAAAGGCGGAAAGGGTGAAAACCTAGGAGAAGACCACGTGTATGTGACAGTGACGGTTATAGTTTCCACGAGGAAGGACTACATCTTTTGCTCGGATCGTGCCTTTAAGCGATTTTTTAGAACTTTTAGTAGCTATCTGGGGCTCAGGGGCACAAGCCCGACTATCTGAGCCTCTTTCGTATCGAGCTGGCAAAATACCCTAGTTGGTGACGCCATTAAACAGAGCAAAAAAAAAAACCTCTTACATGGGTGGACTACGAGACAATAGGAGAAGAAGTACTTGTGAAGCTTTTAACGGAAACTGGTTAAATGGCACCTGCATGCCAATACATTTTTTTTATCTAATAATGAACAGATTTGATATTTTATTGATGAGTTCCAGGTATTTATACACCATTATAATTTTGTATTTTTGACTGGAAAACGAAACCCTGTATTGAAAAGTAACAAGAGAGATTTTTCTTTCTAAATTGAATAAGGTATTCAGAACTGATTTGTATTTTATGAAGAAGCAGTTGCGTACCTTTTTTTCTGTTAAAATATCCTATAACATGTGTAAGGACGTCAGTGGTAAAACTGGCAAATACTCTTCTTATTGAAAAACGTGCATCTTGTATAGTCTATAACATTTGGCACCTGCAAAGTTTTGTTCAAATGTCTAAAGAAGTTTTGGTACCATATGAAAATCTTGTTCAGACTTTTACATCCTGTATGTCCGTAACGAAACAATTTTGGAGCGTAGTTTATATTGCAAATTGGGCCAAAGCAGCAAGTTTAAGTTGGAAATTAGATCGAAATTTAGATTGAACACCACCGTCACTATACAATAATTAAATCTGGAACCGTCAAGCGAATACACACAACGACATGACATACGAACGATTTCTATGACCGATTTGGACGAGCTTGTAAGTAAACATCACCGAATAGAGATATCTCAATCTTGACACGGACGCACCCAACTTGTCATACATATTGACAGTTTGGATGAGTTCAATCGGATATCCGAAAGAAGGCAACTTCCACAGAGGAACATGCTGTTAATGTCAAAAAAGGCAGTAGTTCTTGGATTGTCAGTTGGGGGTGTTACAAATTAATTTTAACTTTTGTTTTTTCTAAGTATTTTTTGAAATAGTATCGATATTTGGACGAAACTTGGTATTTGGAGATTATGTAAGATGAGAAACTTCAATTAGATCTTGGTTTTGATTTTACATGTAGAGGGTGCTAATTAAAACAAATTTTTAACACCCTGTAGCTCTATAAGTAAGGCCTTGGCGATCCATGCCTATATGGACTTTTTACCTTTAAAATACCCAATGAATCGAACTGTGAAATATCGGACACTTATTATGTTTTTTCTCTGACGCCACCCTAGTTTATTTTGATTTCCAGTATAATAAAACTAACCTTCAAATCTCCATCGTTTATCCGTTTTTGAAGCACAGCCTCTTCTTCTGATGCAATGACTAACAATTCAGTTGGTGTTAATTTCTCCTTTAGACTCTCTTTAAACTGATAAGTACGTAAAACTTGAGCGTCAAAGCCTGCTTCCCATAAGCGAGCTCCTGGACGAGCGCAAAATATTCGAACATCAGGACTTTCACTTGAAACGACCACATCTGATTCTTTGGCAAACCGAAATGCGTTATTATAATTATTTTGCAACGGCTTATACCGATAACCTATGCAAACAAAAATTTGTTAAACAATTTTGGTGTGACGTTTAAATACTCAATACTTAAATCTGTTGTGCTATCGATGAGAAAACAAGTGCCAAAGACACCGTCTCTTAATTTTTTGCCAATTTGTATAAAATACTCCTTTTCGGTGTTGCATAAGTAAGTTTTATTTTGTGTGGAAATTAGAAGATAACAGTCAAAACAATCAATTTGTACTATGCACGAGTCTAAATCCATTAAAATTGTTGCCGGAAGTTGAAATAGGGATTTTGTTGGAAACTGGAAGTTTCACTTATTAGAACAAATACAGGTGGACCACGATAAACTGTCGCGATCTATTATTGTAAAAATCGCGAAGAACCATAAGCATATAAACCAAGTTGGCAGCTGGACACTGTCAAATTTCAACCAAGTCAGGCTGGTCTGTCCTTCTTTTTGTTAAAAATAGGGGGCATTATATAAAATAATCCTCAAATAAGGATTTTAAGGACTACAAGTTGATATAACTTTTGTTAGTTTTTTAAATTATTTACGTCGTAATTTTCGACCTAATTATGGTAGGCACGTAAATTTTCAGAATTCTGCTCTCCGTTTTTTCCATAATGGATCGCAACAGTTTATTTATTTATTTATTTAAATACACATCATGGTCCATCCTGTATATTTATTTAAATTACTTACCAACGCAGAATCTAAACCTCGGTCCAAGCTTATAACTGACAGTATACCTTTACTATCACCAACATACAGAGCGTTATAATGCCATTTAAGGCAGGTGATGCAATTACCTTGGTGCATATTGAACACATGGTATGGTAAGCCAGTATCATCTTTGAAATTTTCTATAAAAAGAACTACACCTTGGATTGTGGCTACGCCAATATGACGTTCATCACGTGATATTGCAACGATGCTAGCAGATCCTTCCTAAAAATTCATATTCAGTTTATTTTTCACTATACTCTATAACTATTTTTAGGCACAAATGTGCCTGAAGTTCTTGCTTGCGCCTAGGTTTACGCCTAAGGGCTTAATTCGATGATTTTTAAGGCTCGTGTCTCGGACAACGGGCGGCAAAGTAGCAAAAAGCCCGTCGTCTTTGACAGCCGGCGGTAAAGTAAAATATGATCATACTAGTAGTTCAAACGTCGTCATCCATATCATTTGTGCGTAAAATGTTCTGTGTGTGTAATGTACCTACCATGGGCCGAAAAAAGGGCTAAACCATTGACCTTAATTTTCGGCCGCAGGCGTAATCTTTTTCTTCCAGCCCTTAACACTTACATGGGTAGTAAAAAAATCTACGTACCTTACTGGGAATCAGCTTTTTAAATTCACAGGGATCTTTTTTAAATATGTATATTCCCCCACTTGAAGATCCAAAAACTAAAAAATTTGTCGAGGCATCAAAGCAGTTCAGCTGAAACAATTTGCAACATTTACTATTGATTCCTTCAAAACTTTATACAGGGTGGAGACAGTAATGATTATTTGGCCAAACTTGTATGGTAGATAGGAGATTTCACAAGTTTTATAGAAGTATTTTGATGCTTCAGTAAGAAAAGCGCAATGTATACCAGCTGCAAATTCTATTATCTTCTGCACTCTATTCTACACTGTGCATGCACACTCAGAATTATCAGTCAAAACCAGATTTTTGAGCAAATAAACCAAAACAGTTTTCGTTCATAGAGATGGCTGTTTTAAAACTGGAATCTACGCTCCAAATAAACTGCTCACAGAAAAGACCAATACACATAAGTTTTTGGCAATTTTTAACGGACTGTCCTAAAACTGCCAGCCGAATTTAATGAATAAAAAAGATTCTAAAGATGGATTATCTACAGTGATTTCTTTACCGATATACAGGGTAAAAAAACAGTGCAGTCCATTTGATAGTTGGGATCATTTTAGAACTAATTTAAAATCATTTAGCTGTGGAGAAAGAAATTCTACTGAGCTTCTGGATCCAGTTGTTTTATACTTTACTATGTTTTTTTTTCTGTTTGTTATAGGAAGGGTTTCAAATGGAAATCTTTTTGAACATGGGTGCATTTGTTCAAAATACTTGTCTGTGGTACTTTATTTACTCTACAAGTTTAGCTAAAGTCATTGTCTCCATCCTATATGAATACAATTTTTGAAGTAAATATACATTGCATTTATTTGCAAAATACTTTATTAGAGACATATACCGACATAAAGTGATAATAATTAATTTAAAAGGTAATTCCATAGTAATTATTAGGAGTGAAGAGTGATTGGTGTGGAATGTTATCAATGTAATGTATGTAATTTCGCACTATTTTCAGTGTCATAATGACCTTTATTACCGCACTAGTTCTTTTTTGAATCTATTACCGCACTAGTGCGTTAATAATCGGTGAACAATTTGTTTGTACATCTGGAGTTCTGTTGCCTCCACTATCTTGCTTGAAAATTCCGTTCTTAACATCGAATAATAGCACCAAAGAGATGATGCCTTATGTTTTTTGCTTAAATCGTTGAAATATACTAGTAGTCCTTTCTCGCTGGTTATGTTGAGGATCTTTTTTTCACTACACCATTTTTGGTAACGTTCAAACGCATCCTGGTATTTTCTTCTTGATTTTTGTGGCGTAAGGCTTGAAACAACATTGAAAGCTTCGTTTTCAATGTCTGATGGGCGATGGCAGATCTTCGCTTGAACTCATTTAAAATGTAAACTTTGACTACGGTTGACATAAGCAATTTATTAACAATCGTACTGTTGCCACAGTGATCCAATTTTTTTTACCTGTATTCAGTAATCTCAATTAATCATTAAAATAATAATCGTTGTAGATAAAATGTTGCACATAACACGTAGGATATGTTATTAACGCACTGTGTGATTACAATTTTTCAATTTTTCAAAATTTTCACATGCGTGCGTTAATAACATTCATATCCTACTTGTTACGTAAATAACTATTATAAACATCACAATTTAAAACCACTAGATTTATTGTTAGGTAATGTAAATATTAAAGTTAAATTTTGTTTTATAAGCCAGTCTTATTTGGGGGGTGTCTCTAATTGGTCAGCAATCATAGCTAATGTGGCCACATTCGTTTTCACGGTCCACGGAGCGAGCAGAGCTTTTTTGACGTCACAATGACGTAATTTGACAGTTGCTCAAATTATAGTTTTGCTAAATTACGTCATCGTGACGTCAAAAACGCTCTGCTGGCTCCATGGAGCTTGAATTTTATGGTTGACTTGACTTGACTTGTCTGTTAAATGGCTCTGCTCTCAGCAATTTGCCAGCACGATTACGTAAGAGGCTCAGAAAGTCGGGCCTGTGCCCCTGAACCTCTAGAATTTTCACAAAAGTTTACTTCACAAACACAAAAAGGTCTAAAAAACTGCTTAAGGGCACGATCCGAGTGAAAGATATAGTCATTCCTCGTGGAAACTATAACCGTCACTGTCACATCCACGTGGTCCTGACCTAGGTTTTCACCCTTTCCGCCTCTTGGAAGTGCACCGCACAAGACAATTCCCCGTAGACCTTTAGGAATCGACTTTTCCACTTAGAGGCCCCACATTTCCACTCGATCGGCTGCGGAATTCGGTCGTCAACTTCAAATTTCTCTGAACACCGTTTCAAGAAACGTGGTTTCTTAGCGACAAAAAATGGCGCCCACGAAACAGACCTGCGATACGTTTCAAGTTGAAGATCGAACTGTATGGTTATGGTTATGGAATTTTATGGTTATTTTTCTAAAAAAGTGCCCTCGCCTTGGGATCCCGCACTTTTTGTCAAACAACCATAAAATTCATTCAAGCTGTTTCTAGGACAACAAACTTCATTATCCACAATTTTACATGCCCTTAACATATTACTGTTGATAATTGACCCAATATTTGTGTCACCAAGTGACAAATTTAATTAAATAAATCAATAAATAAATAATAAATAATTTATTGTTTTTTTTTTAACAAAACTAGACAACAAAATTTAATTGATGAAAAACATTCTTAGAAAAACTTTTTACTTTTCCTGAATTCTTAATATAAAGAGGCAAAGCATTGTAAGATCAACCCCATTATAAAATAATGTTTTTTTGCAAAATAACCTCAAATAATCAGGTAGCAAGTTATGTTCATATTGAAAAGAAGTAGTCTATATTCCTACAGTGGAGTAGTGAGTGTAAGTAAAAGCAAAAACACAGACTTTCGAGTGTATCAGACACTCATCTTCAGTGACTTAACAATGGTCACAGTCATCAAATGACAGCCAGCAGACTGTGATAAGCCCCTGAAGGTGAGTGTCTGATACACTGGAAACATGTTGGGCAACTAACAGCTATTTAATACATTTTGTAGAGATTGATGAGTTTATGTTTTTGCTTTCAGTTACAAGTTATGGTTAATTTTGTCTTTTTATCTACTCTAAACTGCTAAGAAAGTAGCCAATATTCTTGTAGAAATATAAAAAAAAATCAAATACATTTTCAAAATTTATTAGGTACAGGAAAAGTGAAGTCCAGCTATAAATAATTGGAACACCCTGTATAATGTCTGAATATCCTGCTGTTGCTAAATCCTTTTTTTACATTCTAGTTATAAAAAACTCATACAAACTACAATTTACTCACTCTTATCCTTTGCATTGATTGAAAAGCTTGTTTCAAGACTTTATTAATGTTTGTCTGATATTCCACTAGACGATCGCAGTCCATTTCAGTAAATTTTAAAGAATACTCTTCACTTAAAATAAATAATTTAAACAATAACAATTCCAGAACCCAATTTAAAGGGCAACCAAAACAACAAAAATGTGGTTATGTGTTATGGAACGTCAATGTAAAGGTGCGTTCCGAAAAATAAGTGTGATCGAGGCGCACTAGATGTTTTGTTTCAGTTTTTGCTAATGTGCTAGAACAGGATAAACAATTATAGTCATTTTCAATATGCAATGCCGGCAACATTGCATTTATACTCCCGTCAACGTCATTGTCAACCGACATACTGTCAACGTCGCAAATTGTTGTCAAACTCAAAGTGAAATCTAAAATCACAAATTTTAATTAGTTATTTTCAACGTTAGGTAGGGGTTGACACATACAACTGCAAGTCTTTGTTTTTAACCGTATTTTTTTGTAACTACTGCTAATTTGGTCTGAAGGAACTGAAGTAGTTCCTTCAAATAGTGTTGTTCACTCTTTTGTACAATAGGTGTATTTGTTTTCTAAAGAAAAGCTTCACCCAATAGGTCTTATGATTTTATAGAGTGAATGCAAAATTTCTGTTTTAAAAGCAAAGGATTTAAGCCTTTTCAACAGTTTTGTGTGATAATGTACTGTTCCTCTTAAATGCCAAATAACCTGTTTTTTTATTGAGCCTAAAATGGAAAAGAGCCATGAAGAATCACTTGCCAATTCAAGAAGGGAAAGTGTCACCAGTTTGCAAGATTTTAGTGACATTCTGGACCTTAGCACTCTGGATTTGGACAACCAGGAGACTTGGTATGTATGCTTAAATTTAACTGACATAAGATCTCCTCTTCGGCTTATTTTAAGAATGGTAATGTGCATTTTGCTGCCTACAGGATTTAATCTATCTTAAATGTATATTAGTGTCTATTTCTGTCATTTGTGCAAGTTTAACTTAAAGAATGTGCTCTTTATTGTCCTACAAATTTACAATAAATTAGTAATAACTATACTAGTACTGAATTTGAAACATCATTTTGCTGCAAAGTTATAATATTATTGGATATTGCCTTCTTACTTTTTTAGTTAAACCCTAAAAATAGGATTTTGTTCTTTTCTTTGAATAAACTGTGTGCTAAAATGTGGTGCACTACGTTTTCCTTTGAGGGTCTGCTAATGTGTTATTCTCTTGAGTATTTTGTTGTTATTTTTCAATAATGTAAAGGTGTCCTCTTAACACCAAGTTTAACCCACTATGTCCACCTATGTCCTAATAATACATTCTAATTCTTCAAATTACAATTACTTACCAAGCTAAAGGGGTACCTAAACCATCTATGGAAAGTTATACTGTGGTTATACACTTAGATACCAATCCTATCACTTTTTATTAGAAATATTCATTACATGTGAGGTTACAAGTAATTTCTTATTATAAATGTAATTACCAAGATCAATATTAATATAAAATAATATAAATTATTGCTTCAGTTTTTTAGCCAGAGCTAAATAAATTTATTAAAATTTAAAAAAAACTATTTTTTTTATTATCAATATCACTGTTTACAATATCTTTTCAATTATTCACTAGATATTAATGAAAAGCAAATTGGTAGGTAAATTTCAAGTTTAAGCTGAAATTAAATTAATTTTATAAGAGGAATATGACAAAAAAACAATTCATTTTTTTTGAACTAAATAAACAAGAATCAAGATAGCATTTTTTTAAAACCTAGTAGACAATGACAAACTTTATAATCTAAATTATTTCATACCTACCTACTGTACTCCTTATTATAAAATTCCATACTTCAACCATTTGCCCAATAATTTAATATTAAGGTAAGACTGAGAGGTTTTTCCAGAGAGGAGTATTCAGTACACCCCACAATGCACAACAATGAGTGACCTGAAATCACAGAAAAATATTGTTACATGACAATAATTGAAAATGTCAAACAATGAAACATTTTAATTTCAAATATTTGTATATTACAATTTTATTTCAAAGTAATTTCAATAATTTCAATATTTTCAATTATTGATAAATTTCAATTTGTCTTACCCTTTGGGTTAAAAACATTAATGTGGGATTTAATGAAATTAAAAAATGGCCTGGCTTGAAAGAAAAAAGAAATATTGCTGTACCCTAAAAAATAGTTCTTATAATGTTTGTGATTTAGTTATTCCTATTGTATAATTAATTATTGTCAGGTTGGATATGTGTCATAGACTTTGATATTTAATTTAATTTTGATCCATATAATTATTTTTCTGAGTCCAGAATTGTATTAATTGAAAATACTAATAAGTATTTTAACAATAAATCTACATTTGAGGAGTTAAAGGTATTTGTATTGGAATATCACTTCCAGCATTGATAAATACTTTTTTACAACAATAAATTTTTTTTATTCCATACTTTAACTTAAGCTTGATGTTAATGGTTCTGTTGGTTCTTGGTTCCATATGGTTTAATGACAGAATAGTTTATACCTACCTCAGTTTATACAAGTCTTAATTAAGCATGAATGTTTTTTGAAGAAAATATCAGCAAAACTGTATTTGCATTATTTGCTGATGAGAGACAACTTAAGGTGTTTATTTTTATCAACTATGACTGGTCTTAAATTTAAGGCTTTTTGAAAATCGTGATTAGTTTCAGGTCATTAGTAGCTGTTATGTCCAGAAAACTTAATTTTAGGAAGTAATTCCTATTAAGTACTAAATTTTCTTGTTATTTACTAAATTGTAGTAAGGTTTGGTTGTTACGTTTTTTTTTAAACATGCATCAATTGTTTTTGCTAATTTCATTTTGTTAACATCTATCTCTTTTGTAATTGTGCTAATTGGATTTTGTTTAGGGTCAATTTAATCTTGATTATGGCTAATATGCTTTTAATTATTTCCAATTTGCTTTTGATCTGTTGTAAAAAACTGGTTGTTTTTGGATTACATTACTGTTTTTTACAATTTGTGTATTTGTGAAGATTTGAGCAACATGGTTGCATTGTTGCAGGTTGTATGAGCCTCAATGTGTTAGTTCCATAAAATGTATTAACACTGCCACATTCACAAGGCCAAAACGACGTTTTTTGAGGACCTAGTATTAGTGATCTAGAGCAGATCTATCATAGTGGTGGAGAGAGCAGTAATCTAACCACATGCCTAGAGGAAAAACAGGGATTTAATAATAATAGTGTAAGTAAAAATGGTTATTTTCTATACAAGAGAGGATAAAATAATGCCTTGTCATGGACAGAAGGATTAAATTAGGAGCCATGCTCCAAGCCATGAAGTTGCAGTTGAATTAATTTTTGAAATATGATAATGCCATTTTATTCTTGTCTTATAAAATATTTTGAGTGAGCAATTTTAATGAAAAAAAATTATTGATAATATATCTGCTCAAATAAGCAGTAAGTACCATCTTAACATTGACAATGGAAAAAAACATTAGTCAAAGTTATAATAAAATCAGACAAAAATTATACAAAACTGATTTTTTTGTATTATAATTCTTGAAAGTTAAATAAATACAACAACAGTGATTAAATACATATAATTGGTTTTTATTTAGTGTCTGTTTGTTGGGGTAACTTATTTTTAAAATTAAGTCATATTTAGTGCCTCATTAAATTTAAATATTATTGAGTAAACCAAAATAGTCCTAAATTGCTTACAAACAAGCTCAGGCATCACCCCAGAGTATTAAAAAAGCATTGAAGTAATAAAATCTTTATTACCTACTTACAAACATAATTTGAAGATAAATAACAGAAGGTCCTTTTCTTTATTTTCTCAGATGAGTCATCTACCTTCAATGCTTATTTATTAGTTTATTACCTTAGTACCTTTCATACTACTTTTTTTTTGTATTGCCATATACAGAATTTACTTATTGATTGGTTTTGTTTGCTTGTTTTTTATGATTTAAATTAATTTGCAAGTGTAGGTATGCAATAAGTGTGTAGGTAATCTACAGCTTGTATCGAAATAATACAGGTAGAAAATATGTGGTTATTGGAAAGTCATAATGTGTACTACACATTGTGTCCAGGATAAGGAAGGCTATGATGGAGATTTTGAATTGATTAGAGATACATATTTAGTTTAATAGGAGAAAATTTGCGTAATTGTGGGCTTAATAAAATGGCATTTAGAAAACCTTTTTTTGTTTGGAGATAATTTGAAAAAAGTGAATTTTTTACGTTTTAATTTTTTGGGATGTTAATATTGGACTACTGGGTGTAAATGTTTTCTGTTGGTTTATGATAATTTATAACATTGGCTGGTCATTATAAATACTGCTATTATTACCATCACCTTGAAAAGGTTAGGTTAGTCATTTACAGTTAGCCCATATTACTTTCAGCATTATTAATAATGCCTGATATTTCCTATTTAATTTGTCATTTTGTCTTATTACTTTGGGCAGTTTTTAAACTACCTGGGTCTTATAAAAAAATGCCCAATTATTTCATTGCCTGCATCATTTATAAGTTTAAATTAATAATAACCATCTAAATAACCTAAAGTATTTAATGGTTGATTTAATAGCATAGGCAATTTTTTATGCATTTTCCTATTAAGGTAAAAAAACCATAGTAAAATGCATTTAAACCATAAAGTGTAATACATTATTGAATTCGGAATAAAAAGGGTTTTAGAATATGGTATTAAAAAACAGAGACTTTATTTAAAAAAAATGAGGTTGTTGGTTCCACAAAGACAAGACGTCGGATTGAAAAACTGATATTGCCATTTTAAGGAGCTTTAAGAAATCTGCTGGGTCTAATATAACGTCACAAAAAAATAAATCATAAAATCAAAAATTCACTTTTTTTATATATCTCAAAAACCCCAAAACAATGTTGACGTTTTCTAAATGTTATTTTATTAATAACACAACTTTTTCCCATTTAACCAAATTTGTGTCTCTAACCATTTTCAAGATCTCCATATCCTGGATACATCGCAGTTTTTTTATTTTTATGACATTTGAAATGTCTTTGAAACCGTTAAAATATATCCTTTCAAAGTGTAAAAAGTATCTTGAACACGTCTGGGATTTCACTTGTAGAAGTTATTAAATCTTCCTGTAAATTCGATTTAAAAAATTGGAAATCGTAGGTTACTACGCTAGTAAATAAAACATTGTACGAGACCCTTGTAAATATTATTATTGCTTTTGGCTTTTTTAATTTTAAAAAGACCTACTCGTTTTTTACTCTAAGGGAGCATTCAAGTTGACGCTCTAGGGGTCGAGCAGAGTGAATTTGACGTCACGAGAACATAATTTACCAAAACACTTCGACAATCGGTAGCCAACAAAGCATAAATTCTAGTTACAATCTATAGAAAGTGTCAGAAAAACGAATTATTTGTATCTTCTGATGTTTTTAGTATCTGTAATATTAAAAAACAATTTTAGAAAATTTTATTGGAAGTAGTAGACGATTTGTTATACTTTTTTAAAGGTACCCCAAACAGTAAAAGAAGAGCCTGAAACTATGCCTACTCAAGAAGCTGTGATGCCCTTACAATTTGATTTGCACCAGCCAATCAGTTTGCACAATTTCGATAGTTTTATGTTTAGCAGCCAAATGAGTTCCTTCCAGAACATGTCGCCGCCAAGTTTGGCCAATTATTCGTTGTGTTCCTCAACATTTTCTAGCCTGATGGAAAACAGCGTGATTAAAAACGACCCTATTCTAAGGGAAATTAGAGACAAAGACTTTATGGAGTCCAGCTTATTACAGGACACGGATCCTCCAATGTTTCAAAGTTTGTCTGAAAGTTGCTGTATTTCCAATACTGACACGCCGGAAGCGTTTTTGGAACGTGTTAGTCAGAATTGCACCTTAAAGACAAGTCAATCATTTACAGATAATAATGCGACGTTCGTTAATCAGGACGGTTTGAATGAAAACGGCGAGAGCAAGAAGGGATTAAATGCCACTTATGAGTTGGGTAAGTTTAGTTTTTTTAATCTGGTAAACTTGACAGTTTTTTTAACCATTTTGCTTTGGTTTTTTTTTCCCATTTTCTATGTTCAAATGATCTATTTTGCCAAGTTGCTTTTAAAATGTGTATGCCAATATAAAATAAGATTAGATGTCGGCTATTTAAGGGTAAAGTTGGTCAGTTTCAGTAATGTGGCGATTACTTACGGACATATAAGAGAAACCATAAAATTTGAGAAACAAAAGTTAATTTGTTCTGACCTTATTTGATTTGAGGTCATGCAAAATGATTGAGACTTGACACGTCATTGCAGCATAAAAGTGTCACATTTGACTTTTTTTTTAGCTACCATCCTTGTTTTTTATGTCCTACTCCTAACGTATTATGCCCCTTAAGACACTGTTCTGCGGCCAAAATGTGGAACACAATAAATCTGTTTGACAAAATTTTAATAATGAGAGTCATAGTTAAGGGTGCGACCTTTTCGTTCGGCTACACTGTATTTTATCTCCTCTAATAATAAAAGTCACATAATAACAAAATATATTACTTTTAATTGCCATATTATGTTGGCATTTTATTAGGTTAGGCAAGCTGCTCTTATCGACATATTTGAGAATTTGCCTGTCTTATTTATAGTCCTTTAATAACCAAGTAATTTCAATAGAAAACATTTATGAAGTAGAATAACATCAATATTATTAGGTGATTCATTGGGTTTGCCAATAATTATATGTACGTCACGATATTTAGTAGATTCCCGTTCCAATACATTAACTTCAGCCACAGTTTATTAAATTATTGCCTCTCCTTTGATTTTGTTATTGTTTACTGCAATGATTGAAGTCACAAAGTCAAGTCGAAATAAAAAAGATCGTCAAGAGGAAACATGATTATTAGTTTTGTCGTTATGTAAATTATTTTAATAAAGCACAAAAAAAGTTCTGCATATTATTTGTTGAGAGCCGAAGTATAAACAGAAAGTAGGCGTACTGCAAAGTTCTAAGTTTTATAGTGCGCCATAATAACGCCTGCTAAAACGAGCTTCAAAATAAAAGTAAATAGTATTTTAAGTATCAAGAACAGTAAGTAAGCTTTACTGATTGATGACAAAGTTACAGAAACTAGACAGGAACTAGTCCTTCCTGCCTTCAAACCAGGTGCTATAATCACTCAAAATTAGACAAGTCGTACAAAAACACTTTTTATTTTTAAAATAGTATTAATTTGTGAATGAAATAAATTAAGTGTCCAGACTGCCAAGGCAACACGTGATGTGACAGACCCCGTTGTACAAATTAGCATAACCCCATTCTGTTAACGGACAATCTTTATATCTATTTCAACTTAATACTACGTAATTGCCTCTGCAAAAAAGATACACTACCATTTGTGGTTACTACCAATTATTTTCAAAGCAAAAAAATTAGCAATATGAATTTTTAAGTAAAATGCAGTGACTGAAATGATTTTTGAACATTGTCCTCATTCACGGTCAGGATATCATTAGAAAAATGACGCTCTTATAAAATGTAGTCAGTGACTACGTTTATATCGCAGGCTGTTAATCCGGCGGTTTGGATTAAGGATTATTCAATCGAGTATTTATCGTGTTTTACTTACATTTGATAACTTTGGATTATTGGAAACGTTCGAAAGATCCGTAAGGATCGAAAAAAGATCACTGTTCAAGCAGACAGAGATGACAACATATTCGTAATTGTTATCTATCAGCAGTGTCACAAATGTTACAGAAATAGAAGAAGAAATAGAAGTCCCAAATCGGTTTCGCATTAACGGAAACAAAACTCAAAAAGTTAGGTAATTTGAATTTGAGATTAATAGTACACACTTCAAATAAAAAGTGACAATCGTCCGTCAAATTAATGTGTCACTGTGTGTCACATCCATGACATGGACGTCACCGTTTCAAACGGATAGAGCATTTCAATCCTGTTATTTTTTGCTATTGACTAGTCAATCCGAATCGTTAATCCGCGCTGTTTATATCGAGGATTATATGACGGTTTACATGATCGGATTGAATAATCAGATTCAATTTGCTCGATATAAATGTAGTCAATGATTTGATGATTTTCAGGCGGGTCGGACGTGAAAAACTCCACATATTCAAAGGATACTGTACCGCCCAAACATGAAGCTACCGGTCGAAATGTTCTGGATACTACTACTTCCGTGAGACACATAAAACCCAGCGCCACCTTTAGGAAGTCTGACCTAAAAATAGAGTTGGTTTGAATGTCACTAAGGATGGTGCAGCGACTGACAATAAAGATACGGGTGAGTTATTTGTATTTTTAGTAGCTTGACACTTCATACTCACCCAGTCTAGTTTTTATACATGTTGTGCTAAAGTTGCGGTTTATTGGTTTGGTATTGCATATACTAATCATAAACAAAATAATTCATGAGATAAATATCGGAAATTTTTATATTTTATTTATTATTCTCCCTTAATGCCTTTTAGGAGGGGCGTATCATAAAGATTTTGTGCCGATATAATCAAACCGTTTTTAAATACCGGGTGGACCCGATAAGAATATGAGTCGGTTATCTATTCTATCATCTGGAACATTTTTCCGTTTAAATTACTAAAACCTTGTGTAGTATTAGGTCTGTTTGTAGAGGCAATTTCAAATTGGTTTCCAACTAAAAATCGGAAAATATCGGCTTTTATTGGTTGAATGCTCACGTGACATTGACATTTCCTGGCTAATGGCCAATAGGTTTCTTAAGCAGGTTTTACACCGCGCTTTGATGTCAAAGAAATTCATGAATTTATTCATAAAGCTGCTTCAAGGACAAATTTTACCAGTGTAAAACAAAATTTTATGTCAAATTTACCTTCAAATAATTTTACTTCAAATTTTTCACCAAATAGGACAGGTTCTATTTTCATCCAACTTATTTGATCAAACTTGCCGTTTTGCGTAATGCCAACTGCCAACAGATAAAAACGAAAAGTAAAGTACGGTTAAAACCAGAGACTGACTATTAGTATTCAGTTGAAGCTGCAGAATTCAATACATAAATACAGTATTCAAGGCGATTATGAGATTTCAAAATATTCAAAAAACCAGAAAAATAAGAAAACAAAGTAGGAATAATCTTCTTGGTTGGCCAAACTGTTTTCATTGACAGCTTTGACATAAAAGTTTGATAGGTGTAAAACGAAATCACATTATGCTTCAAGAAATTCATGAATTTATTTGATGCATAAAATTTGATCAAATAAATGTGTCCAATTTCTTTGAAGTAAAACTTTTGGTGTAAAACCTGCTTTAGGAGATTCTTTGTGCGAACAGACCTATTATAACAGCTATCTGATATATTACCTAACAGCATTTTAAAAAATAAGTGAACTTTAGGGGTTCAAGGGGTGATTCGACCAATACGATTTTACTAAACATTACAAAAGTTTGTATAAACATAAACATTTTTCAATTTTCATACACAGTAGCTCAGTTTTAAAATTAAAAACTTACAGAACGGAATCTTACTCAGAGCATCGAAAACGATTTAAATAATAGCAATAAGGAGACTGTTGAAAACGTAAATCCTGCTTCAACTAAACCAAATGGATTAGTAATTCAGCGCAGAGACAATATGGAACTGTTGAAAAAAACGGTCATTTTCTGATGGAAGTATGGATCTGAATACGCCCGGCCAGGAAAAAATTGATGTTCCAAACAGTACTTTTGTTAAGGACGATGTACCAGTTGATATAAATCAAACCCCAAATTCAATTAACAGGTAAGTTTTGTGATTATGTAATATAATGATTATAAATATATATTAATAAATTATTAATTATATATTTATTATTATATTGATTATACTATACAGTGCGCAGCAAATGTTAGCAAGAAATTCATTTCAAATTCAGACAGAGGTTTTCTTAATTTTTAATCTTTTAGAGAAAAAGTTAAATACGTAGGGTGTCAGGAAAAATATCTACGACATTCCAATTTTTTTCTTCAAATAGAGAGCCATTCTTTTTCTTTTATTTTGGAAACTACATAATATTTTAAGCGTACCTGCTAGAAACGAATGTTGTTGAACGAAACTTTGCTGCTCTGTTGACGAAAGTTTGAAATTTTTTTTTTTGTGATTCTATCCCAACTTTATTTTCTATTATTGAAATATAAACGTAAATAAAATAAATAAACTTTAATGAAATCCGTTGGAAAACAAGGAAAAATTGTGAATTTTGTAATTTTATTTTCAAACATTTTGACTGTCTCTAGCGGCGAAACCGTACAACTAATCAATAAACTTTATACTCCAATAAAAAGCTCATTTCAATAGCTGTTCATTGACATATAAAAGATTATACAAAGTGTAGCAAATAAGCTAGTTATTGACGATTAAACCAAAAAGATGCACCAAAAAAAGTCATGAAAATATGAGTCAACTTGACGCCCTCTAGTGGCCAAACCGGCCAACCTATTAACCCCAGTTGGGGTATTTTTAGAAAGCTCAATTCATTGGCTATCCATTACGTATAAAACTTTACCAAAAATAGCGACTGATGCGAGAGATTCAATTAAGCGAGTTTTTGAGGATTAAACAAGTGGATGCACCAAAAAGTGATAAGAAAATTGGTCAAATTTGACGCCCTCTAGCGGCCAAACCGTCTAACCTGTCAACCCAAATAGGGATATTTTTAGAAAGCTCATTTCATTGGCTGTCCATTGACGTATAAAAATCTACCAAAGATAGTGCAATTACGCGAGTTTTTAAGAATTAAACAAAAAGATACCCCAAAAAAATTGGTCAACGACGCCCTCTAGCGGGCAAACGGCTAACCAATCGATTTTTATACGTCAATCGGAAGGTCATTTCATTGGCTGCTCATCGACATACTAGATCTACCACGACGTAATGCTTGGAAATTTTTTGAAAAACTATTTTTGCAAATGACAATTTTCGTAAGGACGAAATTTGTCTGAAACACCGCCACTATCCTAAGGGGTTTTGCGTTATGTTGGCCAGTTTGTGCACGCGAAAATCGACCTTAATGATTGCATTTCTACAGTTTTGTTACTACCCTAGATTGGGCTAGGTTTGTGCCAAATATCAGATCCCGATTTAAAAAAAAAATCCTTTAAAGATATTAGAATGGTAACAGTCAAGGAAAACAACTGTCAACTTTATTTTTCCAAACGGAAACCTCTATTTTTTATTTCATTTTGGATTCTGCATCGAATTCCAAGTATAACCTAACCTAACTTAACCTAACCTAACCTAACCTAACTTAATCTAAATATTAATTGAGTTATTTTAACTTATTTTTGGGTCACCCTGTATACATTAATTTAACATAAAAAAATCGTAATCAAAAATAAATATTGACGTGTCCGAGCGTTTTCCCAGAAAACAAATCCCTGATTTTTAATAGAATTTATGCGTGACTTTACGGACACAGTGTATGAAGGAATTATGTTCAGTTTTACACCTAACATAAACAACAATTAAATTACTATTTTAAACAGTTTAACATCTTACAACCAAAACGAAAAAAACGTTTTTTTCTTACACCACTGTATGTGTCGTTTCAGGATGTCTGTCGGTTCGGCAGAAAGTTTAGACCGGTTGTCCAGTTTATCCAGCAGTAGCAAAAGTTCTAATAAAATGCAGAGCTTTGAAGATATCCAGGACATCGATGAAAGGTTTTCACTAAGACGTAAGTGTTTAATACAATGAAACTTATTAATTATTTAGTGATAGTTTGCATCAAACGATAGGAAAAATCTTAACAGAATTAGACCCACATAAAAGCGAATTTGCATAGAATGTATCTTACCCAACCTACTTTCTATGTTGCAGACGTAATTATTTAAAATGTAGCTGGTGTTTTATGTAAATTGATTGGAACGGATTGGAAAAGTACGTGTAAAAAATGTATTCTTGTAATGTGGTTAATTGCTTATTTAAATTTTTTACTTAACAGTCAAATGGAACAAAATGTTTGTTTTAAGGTGGTTTTAATGTTCTAACTAATCAAAATTTTATAGTAACGAAACTAAGACACATGTTGTCCGTTTTTCATTATTCAGTTAGGGCAAAAGTGCAAATTGAAACTTAATAAAATTCCGCGTTAAAAATTTTCTAATTCTTCCGAAGATCTCCGCAAAAAATAGCGAAATTCTGGAAATTACGTTTATAATTTTTTCCTCTGTATTTAAGGAAACAACTGAATGACACTATTTTTCTACCACGTGTGACAATCGTAATATAATACAGGGTGTCTCACGACGAAAGACATCGACCGATGTAAGAAACATCATAGTAAAGTCAGCATGTTCATTCCAATTATAGTTATTTACCTAACAAGTGATGATAGCAAACCTCCTTTAGGAGATGCACTATAAGAAGAAGACCTAACAAGTGCGGAAAGTGGTACTTTCCCGCACGAGACTGCAGTTGCCTCGGGCAAGCAGTTAAAGAAAGAAAAGTAAAGAGAAAAGACTTTTCCACACTAGTGCGGTAAAGTTACTTTTCCGGGGTGGAAAGTGAGTACTTTCTACCTGGGTGGAATGTAAAAGCAGGTAATTTTTGTCTTTCCACCTGGTTTACACATAAGAAATAAAGTTATTACATACCTGGTTGAAAATAACGAATATTTCTGTCTTGAGATAAACTACCTAATATCTTGACAGAAATCAAACACTATCCACCTGTTACGGTTTCCAAGATATTGAAGTTTAAAAAATAACCTAACCTAATCTACTAGAATAAGATAGAGCAAAATGGCTTGCTTGTTCTCATCTCAACTTTTTGAGATCTATTTAGTATGTTTCCATGCAATTGAAGGCGTTTTTAAAACGATGTCAAAATTTAAATTTGTTAGAGTTTCCATGCTAATTTTCAAATCGTTTTTCAATTCCGTTTTGAAACTAGATTGAGCTTTTGACAAAACACAGAAACGATTGATATGTGTCATTTGAATTCCAATGCACTTCTTTCTTCATATTCGTCAAGAGTGTCCACCCCACAAACTGGATGATGGTCTGGCACTCAATATTTCATCAAGCATGGTAAAATAGTTACACTCTAAACGGACTTTTCGACTAGTCCCATTTTTACGCTGCACTTTATAATACATGCACTTCAAAGCTTTCCATTTATTTTTAATTTGTGAAACGTTCTTAGTAGTTACAGCTTTCTTTACTAATTCCTCATAAACCAATTGGTAAATTTCTCCATTTTCTTGGTATCAAAATACCGATTGATGTTTTATGTTTGGGAATATTTCCAGTAGAAGTTTACTTCTTTGTCCAGCCAAACATTTCTGGTAGCCATGATAAGGTAAAATGTAATTATTGCTTACTTTATTAGTAACAACAATTAATGAAATTAGAAACAATTCAAATGATAAAATAAAAAATTTTTAGTTATGTTCTCTAACTTAAAGAAGTGAAAAATGACATTTACACGTTGACAATACACAATTGTGACGTATTTTCTCGATTTCAAAATCGTTTTCATTTTTAAGGTGTTTCCATGCTATTTCAATTCCGATACGATCCCAAAAATCGGCGAATCGACCTTGAAGTGAAATAAGATTGAAACCGATTTGAAAACGGGGTTACAAGGCAAAATTCAAAACTCAAACGTTTTGAGAACTTTTTAATTTGCATGGAGAGGTAGTAATTATTTGGTTACATTTTGATAGGGGCGAAAATTTAAAATATAATAAAACAAGTTGATTTTTTTCTGGTAAAAGTGGAGGTGTCATAACGTTGTCTTATATCGATGGATGTCTTTTGTCGTGGTACTCCCTCTATATTGAATTTGAGGTAACGTTTTGACTTTTGGCCTCCATTATAAAATGTTATCTTTTTGTGGGTGGCACATGTTGTGCAGCAACAAGTTGAAACTGTTGAGTAAACTGAACCATACTCAAAACGGTCATGTGATGTTATAAATCATGTTTTAATAGAGAAGAAACAAATAGTAAATTAATAAAGTAAATAAATACATGTATTATACAGGGTTGGTCCATATATTTAGACACCTTGTAGCGACTTTATTTTTGCAGGTAGGGAAAAGCTGCTAATATAAAAGTTATAGGGCTACTCCTAAATCAGCCGGAAATGTTATTCCATAAAATAAAAGACCATAGCAAAGGTGAATAGAAATACAAAGTTGTTAAAAATTTTTATGGAAACCTTGTATATTTTCTGATTAATTGGCAGATCTTTTTCTTCTGATTCCAAAAATATATCATATGTTGACATTAAGTTTCGCCGTTTTCGAGTTAATGAAATATAAAAATTGTAATTTATTACTTTTTAAAATCACAATTGCTGTGAATAACACTGCGTAATAAAGTACGTAACATCGACATAAAGTGCTGTCTGTGGTTCCTTGGGTCCCATATTCGGAAACTGCCATTGGGAGCTACCGGAAAATTGGCATAAGCTCAGGGAAAAAGGGAAATCTGATTTTTTGAGTTCTTGCCAAAAATGTTTCTATATTTTAGCCGGGGAAGACATTTCCCGTCTTTTGTCAAGATGAGGTTCTAGGATAGTCAGGAGACCTCAAAAGAAGCCAACCCAAGATTTTGATTGGGTTACCTACCCATAACCTACTTAAAGTAGGACAATTTAGGCCATTTTTTAGATTATTTCGTTCCTATCAATTTTGACCAATCGCTATCAAGAATTAGTATAACAAATGTAAATTTTAAGTGGAAAAATCACTTGACAACTGTCAACTTAGCTGTCAGCAGTTTTTCCGGAAAAAAAAAATCGAAAAAATTTCACACTCCTCACAGCAACATAAAGAATAGTGTTATCCTTTCTAGCTTGAAAGTTATTGTTCTTATTAATTATTGTTCATATTGTTTTAATTAAAATATAATGTTTATTTAACTCAGGAATAATCTTACCAAATATCCCTCGTGCATGTAATTTTTCCTGTGGAAAAATTGGAATACTCGTTTCTAAGTAGTTTGTTTTAACAAATAGCATGTGTTAAAACAAATTACTTAGAAACTCGTTTTTCCGAATTTTTCCGGAAAAATTAAATGCACTAGGGATATTACCCCCGAATTTCTTACGGATTTTTTACACAGCTTTTTTTCCAGATTTTTTAAAGACAACTTTTTTATTAGGTTTGACCAAAAGGGCGTAGGAAAATCCATATAAAAGAGAACAAAATGGTTAGATAGAACTGCTAAAATATCAAAAATCGTAAATTTAAACCAAAACAATTCTAAACTAAAAATATGCATTTTTACAAACTAAATTCGATGTTGACTATTTTCAATAAAAAAAAGAAAGAATTGCCCCACAGGAAAACTGCCAATTTTCGATTTAAGTCAAAAAAAAGGAAAAAAATAGCTTTTGGCAGTATTTTTAAACGTCGGACATTAATATACCTGTTTGAGTATTGTCCGTAAATGTAATATTAGTGATTATTGTGGGAAATTTATTTTTTGTTTATTTCTTATTTCTTCTTGATATGACCTAATAGTTATTAAAAATAGGCAACATCGAATTATGTTCGTAAAAGTGCATTTTTTTAGCAAAGCGAAATTTACGATAGTTTTGATATTCTACCCAAGTTCATTGGTGTCGGGACATTTTTTTTTTGCCTGGAAGTCCGGCCAAAATAATAAAATTAAATTACGAAAAAGCGCTTAAAATTGATCTAATTTGAGTAGGTTATGGGTTGGGTAACCCAATCCAAATGTTGGATTGGCTTCTATTGAGATCTCCTGACTATCCTAAAACCTCCTCACTTTCACAAAACACGGGAGAAATTTCTTCTCTCGGTTAAACTACCGGATCTGGTCTGGAATATTGCAAATATCTCGAAAATTGCTGATCTAATTTTTCTCAAAGTTTGCGTATTGTTATAGTAAATAACAGCGCATGACGTGAAGGTGCGAAATAATATTTCCAAGTATACAGGGTCAGTCACAAAGTATACCAACTTTCTTAATTCAAACCTAACACCCCATATATTACTTCAGATTTTAGGCGTACTCATAACCCCAATTCAACGATATACGATTTTATAGCTTTATTTGAGAAATGATATAAAAAAATGTTAAATTGTGATCAATTTTTCCTGTGTCCTAGTGTTAATTAAATTATCGTACTACATAAAATGGTTTTTGACTGAGAAAAAAAAAGTAGTAAAAGTAGTGAATCGTAGTTTTTGATTTCCCTGAGCTTATGCCAATATTTCCAAAGCTGTCAATTTCCGACTATTTGGGACTCAAGGAAACACACTTTTGTCGATGGAACCAAACACGACCCATAGTGTAACCAAAGGGAAAAAACACCACGCCACGGTGACGTAATTTAACAAAATAATATGTTTACCAACTGCCAAATTATCTCACTGCAGTCTGGTCAAAAATCAAACTTCTAAAAAAAAAGAAGTGGTACAACTTTTTCAATAAAACGCGAAGCTAAATTTGAGTCACGGATTGAGAAAGCCTGGACTTTTTTACGCCAAGAACTTTATAAAAGTGCGTATCTGTTACCATTTTCTAGGTCAGAGACTTCTGCCAGAGTTAAAATTTTAAAGTAGGCAAGTGAAAACCACAGCAGTCACGTACCCTACGAAATTTGATTTCTTTTGAGATATAACCTATTACTAAAACTGTTCTCTTATACAGGACTTAGTAGAGTAATGTCAACACCACTAGTGGTAAAGAGACGATCATTAATGTATGCCGACGGAGGTTTTGTTTCGCCTATTGTTGCCAATGCCAAATACCCTTCATCTGATTCGGATTTGTCGGACGAATACAAGAGTGTAACGTCCCAGCCAACCTCTAACGTAAGTATATTGTTAATTTGTTGTTTTTCCGTGTGTTTTTATAACATCCTACTACCAGCTATTGTCAGCTTGACGGATCAATTAATGTCAGACTATTTTGACGTTATCAGTTTTGTAAATAAAGAGTGCCAGTTACATTTTAAGAGGGTTTCGGACCTTTAGGCATTATGGAATGTACTGTCCAAAGAATCAGCTTAAACAGTGTTTGTATTTTACACCAATCAAAATTTTATTTTTAAGCTAATGCTGTAGAAGTACAGCACCAGCTTGATATATAATTATTGTAGCCCGTGCCTTAAGTTATAACCTAAAACTAGAATCATTTTGACAATCAATCAACATCACATTTGATTACCGGCATACGTTTTTTTGCTGGTGATTCTGACGCAACAGTCAGAGTCGCTGAACAGAGAGTATAGTCAAAATTTTACCAAAAAATTTATTTTTATTTATTTTTTTTTTTTTTATACTCTCCAGTCCAGCCGAAGTGGCAGTGACGCAATAAATGGTGACGTCAGATTGAAATTCACTCATTTCTTAGATTAGTTCCAAGGTTTTCATTGATATTTCGCGGTTGCCAGCTAGAATGGTCCAGATTCACGGTGATTTAAAAAGTTTTGTTTTTGTCAAGCCAGATATATTGTTAAGTTCGGGTATAGAGCATTTTTAAAAAAACTATTTTTGTTTTTTGCTATCGATAGATGAAGTAATTTTCCCCAGTATTATTCCGCGCCAGTGCAAGAATAGCTATTTATGTAACCAGTTACGAAAAGATCGATTTTGTGTAACGAACGAATGTTTGATATTATTAAAAAAAAGTTTTTTAGAAAAAACTTTGACACCCTGTATCTTTGCATTTGCGGACCCATGTTTGTATGAAACTTTAGCAATTAAATATGCCAAGGAATCACCCATTTTCTTTCGTACATGATATTTAGGAACACCCTGTATAAACAAGAGTGGAAAAATTAAATCAGTGGCGATATTACTTTACTTGAATTGTGCAGGCTGGTGTTGGTAGTGATTCTGGACTGTGTGTGTTATTTTCTTGATGGTAAATCTGCAAAGTAAGGTAAACAGCAATCAACCCTCGGTTATGTCACATGAAACATCTATCAGTCGCAAAATCAGCCGCTGTTTGCCCTCATTGTTTAGACATTTTCGGTCACCGAAAATATCAAAATATGCAAAACTCAAATACAACCAGCACGAAATAATAACCTAATCGATACATTTAAGTTGCAACGGGAAAAGTTTGAAGAAACTGTCAACTAACACCAAACAACCAAAATTATGAATTTTTGAATGGCGTTGCGGACAGCGTCAACGCCGAATTTTAATGATTATCAATCAGATCAGATATCTCAATCAATCATCGATCAATATCTATCAGATTGTTTTCTGATTTGTTTCGATCAGTTTACAACTAATAGACAAGGAACGACAATTATTACGTCACTGCCGCTAGCCCTGAGTCAGATTAGGATTTTAATGATGAAAACATTTTTGTAACAGTCTAGCAAATTAAGGCTAAAGGTTCTCACCCACTTGTCCGTCACGGCACGTTACGAACCGTACCGTAAAAAAGTAGAACAGGATCAAAACCATGCAAATAAATGGATCTCCGCTCACTAGTACGGAAAAACGGAGCCATATTAATATATGGCACCGTCCGTTGACGGACAGCAACCGCCCGTGCCGTAACGGGCTAATGGGCGACAAGCTTTATTCACTTGGTGCAGAGGGTATGGTGAATAAGTATCAAGAGTTCTCAGAGATTCTGTTCTTTATTTCAGTCTGGCTATTTCAATATGTAGGAATAATCGTGGACCGCTATGAATGAACAGTAATATTAAGTGTTACTTTAATTATATTCTACAGGGTGGTCCAGTTTTAAATGTCAATAATTCACCATTCGAAAGCCCATCAAAAAATAAGTTAACATACATTGTCATTTTCCTGAAAAATGCTTCCCAAGGAAAATACAGTCCATACATGTTCAGTTTAAAGAATCGGTTTCTTGTCATAACTGTCAGACCGCTGGAGCAATTTTAATCAAATTTAGAACAAATTCATAAGAAATTAATTCTGATGTTAATGACGTTTGTCGAAACTGTCCAGTGGTGGTGGAAAGATGGTTTTCATTTTTACTACGTCAATGGATATTTTTCAAAAAATTTTATATTTTTTTACTTTACTTGTTCAATTTGACAAAGTAAGTATCTCTTATAAAATTCTGATTTGAAACTTTGAGTTATTACGTTCAAAGACCCAAAACCAACCCAACCCAACTTAAAAATTGTCTTGAAAACGGTGAAAATTGACTTAAGAAACTTAAAAAATGTCTTTGTAGCCAGTTTTCATAGTTTCAGACAAATTGAAAGACTTTAGTTTTGAAATTGACTTAGAAACCAGGGAATTTACTTTGAAACGGTGAAAATTCTTGAGAGGCTTAAAAATTGTCTTTGTAACCAGTTTTCAGACAAATTGAAAGAATTTAGCCTTCACAATTGACTTGAAAACTGTGAAAAATTGACTTGAGAGACTTAAAAACTGTCTTTGTAGTCAGTCGTTATAGTTTTCAGATAAGTTGAAAAACTTTAGTAGGGAAAATTGACTTGTAGCATGAAAAACTACTTTATCTAGAATTTTTTACTACAAATTCATACATTTCAACCTTGAAAATTAACTTGGACACCAAAAAGTGACTCTGACCGAGCTCTGAACCAATGAAAAGTGACATCAGAAGCTTAAATTTTGCATTTGAAGTAAGTTTCATAATTTGAAAATACATTTCAATATTTTAGTATTGAAAATAGTCTTAAATACAGGATATTGACATTAGATTCATGAAAATTGACTTGAAGACTAACTTTTCAGGTTTTTTTACTTTGCTTTTCATTTTCTTAGAACTTTGGGCTATTTCTAGGGCTTCAAAAACTTTTTTCAGCTTGGAAAATCGAGTTTTAGGGTTATCTTCATCAAGTTTTTGACATAGCAGAATTAAAAAACTATGTTTACATGGTCCATAGCCTTAAATATGCCATTTCAAGCTTTGTCAGTATTAAATTGACTTCTAGACGCTTCACTGTGCTTTAAGACTGAAAAATCGAATTTTAAAACTGTTTTTTATACTAAAAGTAAAGATTCAGACTCTTCATTAATGAAGTAAACAATTTTGACATTAAATGCTACGATATCAAGTCTTAAACACTAATTTTTAGAATTAAATTAGTCCGAAAATGTCCGAAAGTGTAATTGATTAAGAAAAAAGTTTGAATTGAATGATCAGTTTTACACTACCTATAGTCTAAAAAATTGAACGCCAGTAAACATTAGTCAAAAAAAATCCTGTTTTTTGACTATTTTCAGTGTACTTGTCCCCAATTTGATCAAAATTGTTCCAACGGTCTGATAATTGTAGCAAAAAAAATTATTTACGATTTTAAAACTGAATTTTGGAGGTCTGTGTCTTCCTTAAGAAGCGTTCTTCAGGAAAATGCCATAATGCATGTCAACTTATTTTTTGATGGGCTATCGATTGGTGAATTATTGACATTTAAAACTGGACCACCCTGTATATTAAGTTGTTAGGTTAGAATAATTATAAGTAGGGAATTGTAGTTTTTTTAACAAAACTGATGTATTTGAGAGTTTAGGATGACATAACGAATTTTTTAGGTTTCTCTGGAATCTTGGACTTCTCCCAAAAACACAACAACGGTGAACAATGACCTGACAAAAACCAAACCCACTCAACGCGCTGTTTACACCATGCCCAGCGTTAAACCAGCTTTGCATATGCCGAACAGTACTCCAGCCGCTACCTTTAATAACACAAAAACGCTGAAAAATACCGCAAATACGGCGACCGGTCTAGCTGGGTCGAACCAAAATTTGCATAAGTTTGCTGGAAAAATGGAGTCGCCTCCATCCACGTACAGCAATTTGAAAACGATGAGCACCAAACTGAAAGGATCGTATACCAGCTTGAGGCCGATTAGCGCTAATTTACCGGTGGCGCCCCCACTTTTAAATGGTACGCACACTGTCACTAGGCCGGGAAAGAATGCAGATTCCAATACTGTCAAGACTGTGGTCAAGTCCGCGGTAAGTTTTTTTTTTCCTTACTGTTGTTACTTGCTAAAGTATGGTTGAAATTTTACCTTTTGAGAATTACATCTTTGATACTCGCATATCAAACATATGAACATCATACTGTGTAATTTAAAACGTTGTCATTTACTGTCGCTTTGATTTAAATAAATATAAAAGTTATAAAAACGCCGCGTTACAATGAGCAAGCTAATCCTAAATGTGCTGTTTTTTTACGAGCACGGAAAGAAACGTTTTAAGATGTTATACCGATTGAATACTCCAATGTGTATGCTAGAGCATCGACGGGCTTTAAAAATGAGTACTGCTATCCTATGCCGCATAAAAACGGCTGGAACTTAAGCTGACGACTTCTATTAAACCAACATTTCTAAGAAAATGTCGGTCATAAAAACCAAAATAACTACATTTATTAAGAACACAATGAGAGATCAAAATAATGTATTCTCTTAATCAGAATTATTATGTAGGATTGGAAATGTTGCAAAAAGAATTATTGTACAAAGTTGGAGAACATTTAAAAACTTTCAGGGCCATTTCTGCCTTGCAACTATGATGTAAACTATTGGTTTTAAATGGAAATAGACCAGTAACTATAAATAGCCACAGAAAACTGTCTCCGACTGGAAAATCAGTCAGTAATCCTATCAAATTCAAAAATTTTGTTAATTATCAAGCCGTGATTTATGTTGACATCCTTCTGACGGAACCAGTTTACCCTAACATCATCAATGCTGACGGCAATAGAAGTAGGTGTCCATATTCAGATTAGTATGGAGTACGATTTTATACGCACTGTTGAAAAACTGTTGATAAGTCAGAAACTAAGGTTGAAGTTAGGTATAGGAAGAGTATACATAGAATTGTTCTAAATTTAATGTTCTTTTATTACAAACATGTGGTTGCATTTAAAAAAACGAACTTCTGGCAGTTTTTCTATCTATCCGACTGAAAGGTAAATATTGACCACCCTGTAGGTTTTTTCATTTTTAGTCTTTGAACTTTTCAACCATGTGGTATTGTCTAACTGAGAACAAAAGGTCACATAAGCAAACCTTTCAAAACTTGGAAATTTAATTAATGTTTAGATTACCGTTTTGCTGACAAATTTACCATTTTTATGAAATATCTAAAAACGGTGCAAGATAGGTATAGGGAAGTATTAACATTAATTACTAGCTTTCTTGCGCGGAATTCAAAAATGAGAGTAGAAACAGGGTGTTCCATTTGAAAATCAAAAGTTGTTGTTCTTTCCGGATGATCTGGCAACACCGCAAAGTTCAAAATATTTTAGAAAGAAAATTTGGACCCAACCTAGGCTACACTCCAAATGGGCCTATCCCACATATCATAAATCTTTGTTTTAATGACTGGAATCGAAAGAATAGGATCAAAAATAGCTATTTATGTAACCAGTTACGAAAAGATCGATTTTGTGTAACGAATGAATGTTTGTAGGGCGAGCGCAGCGAGGTCCTACAATTTGAATGAGTTACACAATAAGACATTTTCGAAACGTGTTGCATACGTAATTTTTTCTAATTTTGACCAAAAAGCGGTAAAAACCATCTTTTAAAGTGATTTAACACAAATATTCACTTTCATAGCACCTTGTATAAACAGTGACAACGACATGTTATGATGGATGTCGCCCATATGTTTCTACGGAAATGCATAAAAACAGGGAGTGATGAAATGAACTTTTCGTAACTAGTTACATAAAGTGATCACTTTATAAGCCATAATTAGAAAAACTAATTTTTCATATTCTTGAAGAAAAAATTATGGTCGTAAATGTTCCTACATTAGTTTGAATTTGTCCATTAAATTTAAAAGATCTGTTTTGGCGCGCATGTGACGTACGTAATTCTGGGCGATTTTATTGGCTGTTGCACGCCATCTGTTTCACTTCTTGTCGCTGATTGGTTGATAGTGTAGTACGTCACCGGCGGCGGGCGTTTTAAACATGAGATTAATGTAGTTTTTATCATCTTTTTTTTTCTATTTAGACTTAATATTTTTGAAAACAAAAAAATACGGGTATAATATTTTCAATCCGTCTTTGTAGTTATGAAATAAAAAAAAATTGTGGAACAGGCCCATTTCAACGAAACATATTGAGTCGTTCTCTAGATACTTCTAATATACCATCAACGTGAATCACCCTGTACTATATGTACAACTAGATAACGATAAAGACAGGATAATTCACAAATACGAAGTATTATTGAATAAAATTATAATTAAAATCCAATACAAATCAAATCAAAAATTTGCTATATAATTTTTTGATTGGACACCCTGTACAGGGTGCTGCATTTTCGATGGTTTTACGGGGTACAGAGAAAACGGTAATAGATAGAAAAAAAGTAACATACGTGTTCTGATATCTTTTTCTGAGCTGAGATGACTGGCGAAAAGTGGGCTGCGCAAACTTCTTTTGTTTCAAAGATACGAGGGGTTTTTGAAAAATGGTAATTTTGGATCCTCCTCTGTATTTCATTTGCTATTAAAGTTATCAAAAAAGGAAAAACGGTTTCCGTTAGAAGTTTTGACGTAGAATCCAATGGCGTAGTCAGTTTTTTTCTATTACGTTTAGTTTCTGACATATGACAGTAAGTTATATTTTTTAAATGGAACACTATATATTTTTAGGTCATTTAATTCTGTTGATTTTTACTTTTTCAACGGTGTATTAAAACATATAAGTTCGTAAACGTTAATCTTGGTAATTAGAAAAAAACGCGTTTCCTTAACAAACAAGTGCTAAATAATATGTATAAAAATACCCACAGTCGAAACCAAATTTGTCTATATTAACTTAGATTTTTAATAAGATTTATTAAAAATATTTAATTTTCTGATGTGTTAGTTTATATGATTTCCGATTTTGTTTGGAATTTTAGATATTGGCCTTTTTTTAGCTTAGCAAAAGTCTTTTTTTAAAATAACAGGATTAACCTCTACAAACTTATATGTTGTAATACACCGTTGGAAAGGTAAAAATCAACAGAATTAAATGACGTAAAAATATATAGGATGTTCCATTTACAAAAATGTAACTTACTGTCATATGTCAGAAACTAAACGGAATAGAAAAAAACTGACTACGCCATTGGATTCCACATGAAAACTTCTACCGGGAAACGTTCTTCCTTTTTTGATAACTTTAAGAGCATCTGAAATACAGAAGAGGTTCAAAAATTACCAATTTTCGAAAACCCCCCGTATCTTTGCAACAAAAGAAGTTTGCGCCGCCCACTTTTCGCCAATCATCTCAGCTCAGAAAAAGAGATCAGAACACGTATGCTACTTTTTATCTATCTATTACCGTTTTCTCTGTACCCCGTAAAACCATCGAAAATGCAGCACCCTGTACATGCATTATCAGTGTGGTATGGCAAATTAATGGGCTTGCGGTCTACGATCTCGTCGAAGCAGTACTTCCCTTTAATGACTATTAAAAAGGCTCATAACACACTAGTAATGTAATAGTCTATTATCTACAATCAGCACAAAAATTAGTCATTTTAGCTTTAACTTCGATTTATGTAATGAGCGATTTTACCGCACTAGTGCGGTAATAAGTGTATTACTGTCCTATTGTCGTATTTTACCACACTAAAAAGCAATTTACTAAAATTAACTGAAGCGGGGGAGTAACGATAAAAGACCATTTTTCTCCGAAAAAAGTTGATCGGAACAGTTGTTTGCTCTTTGTTTCTATAGACAAATCTACCGCAGTGTTAACGCAGACATTGGCATCTCGCTTTAACTACTTGAAGTAAAGGGAATGCTATCGCACAAGTGAATACGACGATGTTCCTAGTGTGATGTGAAACAAAGATTCAAGATTTTAGCGTTGTACTTCGAACAACAATATTTTAACCCAAATTAGGACTTGGTTTTTTTAACTAAATTGCATGATTTTTTTCTATTAAATAGCTGGAAGTTCAGTAAAAGTTGTCACCAAAAAAGTTTTGCAGGTAGGAGAACTTGAAAAATATGCTAATTATAGTATTTTTTTAAGATGTTTCTAACGTTTTTAATTGACGTACTATTAAAATTATACTTATTGACTTTCGCACATTCTAGAAAGTCTCTCCCATAAGACGTTTAGCTTTACCAATGCCATTAAAAGCAAATAACGCTTCCAGTATTATGATGGACTATCTATCCGTTATCGCCTGAGTTCGACGATCTTGTTTAGACTTGCTAGAGTAAAACAACAAAGTAACCTAGTTGTCCCGTTTTTCATGTCTAATCGTGTTGCGGCTTAGGAGAGGTGAAGCAGCAATTCCAAATGAACATGTTTAGTTTTTTACGGTCCTTAAAACCCAAAAAATAACCGAAACACAAAATTTTGGATAAATTTTAAAAAAAGTCGAATATCTCGAAAGAGTTACAGTTACAGAAATTTCGCAAGACACGAAAAATGTTCAGAATGATTTTCAGCGCCCAGAACCGGGTACCCGCGGTTGCAATTGGCATAGCATTAGTTTCAAATTCAACTGATTTTTGTTTTGTTTTTTAAATACTTTGCATATGTTCAATCGTGTTGCGGTTAGCACGAGATGAAAGAACAGTTCAAGACGAACATTTTGATCTTTTTATAACCAGGTTCATAAATCTCAAAAAATAACCGAGATACAAAATTCTTAAAATTTTGGGTTCAGTTCATAACTTACAGAAACACAACACAACATTTTCAGCTTTTTACAGTCCTTGAAATCCCAAAAATGGCGAAGATACGGAATTTAAAACACATTTTGTGCAATTTCCAAAAAAAAAGTACAAAAAGTCGAATATCTCGGAAACGGTTAGGTTAGGTTAGGAAACGGAAATTTTACAAGTGACCATAAATATTCAGAATGCAGCTTCTAAATTCGAAGAAACTGTGTAAATGTTTGTAGTCAATAGACTCAACTACTTTAGCCTTCTACATAAATAATACTTTTTTAACAAAAACGTCGATCCAAATTCATAATTATTACAATAAGAACATTTTTCCTAGTCAATGGATATTTATCATTCTTTCATAATGAATTTGGAGGCTATGGTGCTTATCAACCTTGTATTGATATAATAATACTTTCATATAAACTTCGCGCCATCTCAACTGGGACAGTTTTTTGGGTAATTTTTAAAACTATGCTATTTCGAAACCAATCAACCGATTTTGATGCGATTTGGTCTGTCATTGACCTTCATTTATTTAGTTTCGGCAGATGGGAAAAACTTTGAGTTCAATAAACTATAACTGTACTATACGTGCAAAAAAGTTAAATTGTCAAGTAGTCCCCAATTAATTATTTGGTTTTATTTTAACACGGAAAAGTGTTTTGTTTTGGTCAATATCTCTGGACGTTTTTGGCCGTTTTCTAATTAACGTCCTGTGTCTCAAGAAATATCGATTTATTCGACAAATGCGACATAGCAACATTTTTTATTTATGAGAAGTCTCCGTTTGGATCATAGAATTCCGTCTAAATTTGAAACCTTATTTATTTACTAAAATTCGCAGAGATGTATCACCAATATGTAATATTTCTTTAACTTTAAGCTCTTGATTTAGGCTCTGGATGGTTACATGTTTCTCTAAAATAAATACAACAAATTAAAAATTCAATAAGACATTCTGAGTGATGCTGTAGTATCTCACATCTCATTTTCAGGTTGCAATCCACTTATTTGATTTTAAACCCGCTGGAAAACATTTTAGACGCTTATTTTATTTTTTCTATGACTTTATTATTAAT
This sequence comes from Ips typographus, assembly GCF_016097725.1. Lineage (NCBI taxonomy): Eukaryota > Metazoa > Arthropoda > Insecta > Coleoptera > Curculionidae > Ips > Ips typographus. The sequence continues at coordinate 1,257,333 of NC_138427.1, forward strand.
ATGTTTCAATAAATTTTTATGAAAAATCTATAATGCTCCCCAAAAATCTTAGTCTCTGGAAACAATGAAATGTTAATAGATGTTTCTTACAAAAGTAGATCTATTTTACTATTATTAACATACTATCGTTGTACATATCATATAATGTATTTCGAACATCCATTTTAATGCTTTCAGATAAATCAGTGGTCTTGGCCCGTCGATAACGTCTCGATTTACGTTTTCTAGGTGAGGAAATCATAACATTACTTGCTTGCTTTATCCGAATCTGCTACCTTCTAGTATCAAAAAAAAATACATCAGTAAAAACCAGCCATTTGGTTTTTCCTAAATTCGGAATTACTTGCTATTGCAGTATTTTTTTAGAAAATGCCTGAAAAATTCTCCACAGGCAAGCCCAGCAGTTAATTCTTAACCTTTGTGAATATTTTGAATTGGAAAAAACCAATGGAGGACCTTTAGAAGCTTTATTATCTGTTCAGGAAGAAAATAAGAAATTTTAAGACCTTACATATTCTTACTGATGTATTTTTTTTGATACTAGAAGGTTGTAGCTGTTTTGAAAATTTCCCGTAAAACTGTTTATTCGATTCGGAAAAAACAAGCAAGTAATCTTATGATTTTCTTACCTAGAAAACGTAAATCGAGATGTTATCGACGGGCCAAGACCACTGATTTATATGAAAGCATTAAAATGGATGTTCGAAATACATTATATGATATTATTACGGTCTGGGCCTACTATGCTCGATACTTCTTACCGAGCGCTCGCTTCGGGATGAAACCGATGCGCCGCAATATCTGGCCGGGCGCGTATTAAAGTAGGCCACAGTTAGGAAGCGCTACCTGGAAGATTCTTGAATGGTCAAGGCAACCCGCGAAGCGTTTCGCGGTCATTCTAGAACGTGGTTTGCGAATATAAAAGACGCGGTGTCAACCGCAGTAGCAGTGAATTTGGGAACGCGGTAAAGTTTAAATAGCGGAGTAATTGTGGAATTGTAGTAGTGTTTTTTTTTTTAGTAGCTGTGTTAATTATTGTACGAAGTGTTTTGAAGTGTAAATAAATTTATTAATTGTTGAGTTAAATTGACTTTGTGTGAACCCACGGGAAAATCGTAACAATATGTACAACGATAGTATGTTAATAATAGTAAAATATATCTACTTTTGTAAGAAACATCTATTAACATTTCATTGTTTCCAAAGACTGAGATGTTTGGGTTGCATTATAGATTTATCATAAAAATTTCTTGAAACATATTAATAATAAAGTCATAGAAAAATAAAATAAGCGTCTAAAATGTTTTCCAGCGAGTTTAAAATAAAATAAGTGGATTGGAACCTGAAAATGAGATATGAGATACTAAAGCATCACTCAGAATGTCTTATTGAATTTTTAATTTGTTGTATTTATTTTAGAGAAACATGTAACCATCCAGAACCTAAATCAAGAGCTTAAAGTTAAAAAAATACTACATATTAATGATACATCTCTGCGAATTTTGGTAAATAAATTAGGTTTCAAATTTAGACGGAATTCTATGATCCAAACGGAGACTTCTCATAAATAAAAAATGTTATTTCGATCAAGATATTTTTGATTTGCTTTGGTATAAGGTTGTTTTAGTGCAAATTTGCAGCCAAAGATCTCTACTTTCTGACTGACAATACACGCAAAATTTTAAACGTGACCAAGCTTTAGACACGCCCTTTTCTATAATATGAACACAACAGGTTTGTTGACGAAAACTTGATTTGATTCATATGATTATAAATGACGTAGCCTTTGTGACGCACGGGTAAACTCACTCCGCGAGAACAGTAATCCTGTTGATATGGCTTACGTCAGGATTGTTGTATCCATTTTCGGAAAAAATCTAAATTTCTTTGGACACATGACGTTAATTTAGAAACGTTAATTTTGACCTGCACATGTTGCTATGTTAAGGAAATAGTGTACTTTTCCTAATCAGTGCGCAAAATTATGTTTTGCCGCACGTAAAAGTAGCTAAGACAAACGACGCGAAGCGGAGTTCGGATAAGCTTTAAGGTGTTAGGAACAATATTATTTCTACAAATGAAATAACTATACATTTTGTTTTTAATTTTAAACTTTTATTGGCAATTTTCTGGGAAAATGGTACTTTGCATATGTAAAAGTGTGGGCAAAGTAGCTTCTTTGCGGTCATTCGTAGTAAAAATATACAGGGTTATTCACGTTATTCGACACTGAAGATTGTGACTAAACTATTTAGTTTTATTAAATTTCGTCCTATTACTAGTCAATTATTCAACGCTTAGCAACGATTTAAATAATTTTTTATTCACTAGAGCTTTTAAAAAAAATTATGCACTTTAGGGATTAAAAGTAATTTTAATCCCTGGGGGATTTAAAGTAAATTCTTCCAAATTAAACAATGATTTTATTGAAATTTTATTTATTTGTTAAAGTGTAAGGACGAAAAAGGATAATTAACATAAACTAATAACTTAAATCTAGTTCTTATTATTATATATATTTACATTTATATTGACTTTGGTGCAGTTTGCAAGGCTAACGAAGGGTGGACAATTGGAAGCAACATTTTTAGTAGTAAACATATTCTGCACATACGTAGCAGTTGCCGTTGTCTCATTTTCTGAAATTGATCTTTCTATGGTTGATGCTGATGCCATATCAACATCGGAGAAGACATTGGTGAATATTTGATCGGCAACATTCTTCTTTTGATACAATGAATTTTCAACATAACCTTCAGCAACAGAACTGCTTTTCCAGCCACCATGTCTTTTCAACATATCTATGGTTGATCCAGAGTCGGCAAGTAAAGAAGCTGATGATCTGCGAAAACAATGCCCAGTATATACGTTTGCGTTTGGTAGTCTCAAGTAGCAATTCTCCTTGGTAGCTGTCCAAATGTATTTTTTGTAAGACACAAAAAATCGTGTATGCTTTGTAGACCAATATACTTTCTCACTAATTCCACTACATTCGTAGAGTTTTCGCCAGACGTTTTTATCACAAACAAGCGATCCTTTCCTGATTTTGTACCCCGTAGATTTACCAGAAAAAAGCTTTTATGATCCGAGACATCGTTGCAGTCTAGCTGGCAGAGCTCCTTTCCTCGACATGCTCCAGCGACTCCCATAATCAGCACCACCTGCAACAAAATTGTCTCCTGTCAGTACATTTTGTAGACAAAAATAATCAATAGTAGTACTATCAGGAAAATATTCAAAGTAAAGAAAATAATCTTACCTTTTGGGCTAGATATTGTTCATCTGGAGAATTTTGAGGAAAATCTCTTATATGGTCGAAATCCAACTTCTTCGGCTTATAATGGTCATTCTGTCTCTTTAGAAATGCCTGGAGTTTACTGTATTTGCTGATGTCGACGTTTGCTTCAGATATTATAGTGGCTTTGATCATGGAATATTGGCTCCATAGAGAAGATGCCTTGAGCTTCTTAGACTTCTGCAGGAAGTAAGCCAGGAGCACCTTTTCATCCGTAAAATTCTCTGCATTCTGTTCAACGCACCATTTTTGGTAAACAAGAAACTGTTTTTTGTGAGCCTCGCGAGATTTTTCTGGAAGAAGGCCTCTTGGGCGGCCTCTTCAATGTTCATTTTCAAAAAATACGATTTTTCTGGACTCACCGTTTGATAACAACTGATTGACATTTGTTTTGTGCCATAGCAACACTTCCAGGGCACAATAAATTTTAAGTGAATCCACCATGCCAACAACAATCAATAACAACTATCAGTAATACGAGAGTACCGTTGTAACCATTGTTAGTTTTGTAATTTTTCTTATTTTTAGTTTCTCGCATTCTAAAGTGCATAAAATAGTATTTAAACCTCGTGACTAAAGTGTCTTTTAATTATTAAAAGAACCACTTTAGTCCCAAGGTTAGAATATACTATTACGATAGGGATGCTTAGTAGATACCAACACGCTTATTTTAAATGAAACTCCCTGTATATTTTTGCATTGTTGGATTCTACTACAAATTCTATATACAGGGTGTCCGGATTTAGAGTGTTTTGACAGGAAAATCCCATTTCCCGGCTAGATAATAATGGCAAAAACCGTTATTTTGATATCTGGTCAGTTCGCGGCGCTAGAGGGCGTTTTTCAAATTTCGCAACTTAATTAAAATATCGAACTGAAACACAAACATTCCTAAGACACTTTTTCGATGTGATTTCAGTGGCGTGCTTGGTTTTTTGCTACTGTCCTCCGTTTTCTCTATAATTGACATTTTTTTCAAAACACTCTAAATCCCTGACACCCTGTACAAAGTTATAACCAAGTGTGGTGGTTTCGTAGGAACTCCCGAAGATTGCCAACCTTGCGATTGTCCCGAAGGGGGCGCTTGCATCCAAATCGACGATAACGTAACGATGTGCACCGAGTGTCCTCTGGGATATTCAGGGTTGAAGTGCGACAGTTGCTCTGACGGGTTCTTTGGCGACCCTTCAGGGAAATTGGGTGCTCGTAGCGGGTGCCAACAGTGCGAGTGCAATCAGAATATCGATCCGAACGCCATAGGAAACTGCAATACGACAACTGGAGAGTGTTTGCGGTGCATTTACAATACTGGAGGTGAAAACTGTCAAACTTGTCTACCAGGTTGGTACCGCACATTATTTTGTGTTGTAATTTTGTTTTTTGTTAGTGTTGTTGTCAAAAGAAAATGTCACTGCACTGTGCACTTTTCCAAAAATGAATTGATTATTTGAAACATTCCGTGGACATATCGTATGATCGTAGGTAGCTAATGAATGGAGCTGTCACGTGACGTTGAGCGCGCACTGTTAAGTTGCCCCGTTTGGCCGCTAGAGGACGTCAAATTTGACTACCTTTTTACGGACATTTTGCTAAATTTCTTTTTTATTGAATATAACATTTTTCCGTACAACTCACCGGTTGACCTTAAAAAAACTGATTTTTTGAGGTTTTTGTAGGAATATTTTGAAAATCATCTTCAACTGCCTTTATTAGTTTAGGATAATGGTAGATATGTGAGGAAAAGTGTGAAAATGTACTAACTATGTGTCCTACCGACAAGACCTCTCTAAACAAATTGAAAGCTGCTTAAATTTGCTACAAGTTTTATTCCGTCAAGTTTTTTTGATATCTTGTAAAGTTTTCGAGATATCCGCTCTTGAAACTGTGTAACTTTGAAACATTTTTTTCTTCACATTATCGCTCTTTTTGACCGGATAACTCTTTAACAATGCCCCGAAAAGCTGAATGTGTGTGTTGGTAAGCAAGTAATGGCTAAAATGGTCAATTCAACATTTTCTAACATCAAATTGACTCGAAAAGACCGAGCTCTTCCTCTTTCAACAGTGATCGGTGCAAATCAACGACGAAAAGAATGCTGCGGAACCATTCTTGCTATTCCGACGTATATCAGCGCTGTACAAACTATTCAACATTACGACCAAGGATGTACATGTCGCACAGCTACAAATCGTATTTGACGTAATGCTTCTCCTTCATAAAGTAATTTGGCAAAGAGGTGCAAAGATATCGACAATCTGCAAGAGCTACATCCACTTTATCACGAAGAATTACCAGGGAAAGAGATGTACTGTGTAGTCTTTGACGGTTATTCGTCATTCATCTCAAGCACAAAGCAGCAAAGGCGCTATCGACTCAGGAAGTCTGCAGACATCTATTTCAGCGAAGACACCGAGATAAACAAGTCAAACAAGAAGATTTTCTGTCGAATCAGTTCAACAAAAGCAGACTCAAAAATGGTGAGGTTTTGTTTTTTTGTTTATCAATCCCAATCCTCTCAATCTATAGGGCTTGATAACCAAATAACAAAACCTTGATTCCAGTATAGTCAACTGGATGCCAGAAATGATACTATCATTTAAAGTAGACTCATCAACATGCTTAAGGTGAAGCTTGAGAACGATGGGATTGGGACCCTTCAAGCAGAAAGTGATGCGGACGTACTGATTGTGGATACGGCTGTGGAAATGTCGGAAACGACAGCTGTCTGCATTGTGGGAGAAGATGCCTGGACGTGGAAAGATGAGAGATTCCTTATTCTCGTCTCAAGAGCTTCGGCCCCAAGGTTTCAATGCTGTTTTTGCATGCATTTACTGGATGAACATCTTTCGCATTTCGAAAAAGCGAGGTCGCATTTGCGAAGTTGTATCTGAAGTCGCCAGAGATCCAGAAAGCGTCAGCAGATCCTTCCTCTACCATCGCCCAAGTAGAAAAGGCAGGTGAAACCTGTATGTCAAAGTGGTATGGAGCTCCAGCGAGAGGTCTCCCTGAATGCCTTACTTCTTGTTTGCCTCCCACCGAAGGAGCAATAAAACAGCATTCCCTCAGAACATTCCATCAAGTTCAGCTGTGGCTAGGAAATGACCTGCCTCCTTAGCTGTATGGGTGGAAGATTGAGAACAAGTGCACAGTGAGTTAGCAGCTGCACCGGACGATATTCTTAAAATGATTTTCTGCCGTTGCACGAAAGACTGTGTCGGCGCGTGGCTGCAAAAAAGCAAGCCTCAAGTGTTCCCAAGCATGCCAAAATTGCCAGGGGAACTGCCTGAATGGGGTCCCTCAAGTTGACTCCGAAAATGAAGATAATCAGGAGGATCCTGTGACCGTTTCTTTACAGGGGTCCGATGGAGAAGACGACTGAAACTGCTTTAACATTTCAAGGAGACAATAGATGAAGTAGCAAAGAAGTATACATTATTGAGATAGAGATTTTCATGCTCTACAACCCTATGGCCAGTATTTAGTTATTCGGGATCAAAAAACAACAAAAAATTATAAAATTACAAACTTTCATGAGCGGATATCTCGAAAACTATAAAAGATATCAAAAAACATGACGGACGGAATTATCCTGTATACAGAGAGTGTGGAAAGATAAAATCTTCTAAAAAATCACTTTTTAGACCGAATTGGTAAACCTACTTAAGCTTCAGGGTACGAAATAGCCATCTGCCAAGTTTTACCTGTAGTTTTGTCTGTTGTCCAAATCCTATCTAGGCCATGCGCGATAAGCATTAATTTAACTTAACTAAACTTAATAGAAAATTCGATTTCACAAATGTCCACATTAGACAAGATGACAAAATTGTTTATTTCATATGTTTGATATGAGAGAAACAAAGATGTAACAAGATGACGTCATTCTCTCTCTCGGTCTCTCTAATTAACAAAATTGGACAGGATACTTTGGAAACGCTCTGGTGCTCCCCAAAGGGGATTGCCAGAAGTGTCAGTGCAACCCGGAAGGCACCGACGACTCGGACGGGGAACCGATCTGCGACCAATCGACTGGCAGCTGTCAGTGTAAAAGCCACGTGATTGGCTCCAATTGTGACAAGTGCGAGAACGGGTACTTTAATCTAGCGAGCGGTGAAGGCTGTCAAAGTTGCAACTGCGATCCTATCGGTGCATTCAATCAAACTTGCGACGCGTACACTGGACAGTGTTTTTGTCGTCAAGGAGTAACTGGGTGAGTATTAGGTTTTGTTTGTCAAATTGACATCTGAAATTGATTGATTTGTCCTTAAACTGGACATTTTCTCAATTTATAGTTGCACATTTTTTGCTAAATTGGTATATTTCATAAAGTGACTCGTAAATATCCAAATATACGGGGTGTCCGGATTTAGAGTGTTTTGACAGGAAAACCCCAGTTCTCGGCTAGATAGAAAAATACTAGTATACATGTCTCTAGAGGTCGATTTTCGGGAAAAAATTAATGGCAAAAACCGTATTTTGATATCTTATCAGTAAATATCAACCATTTTAAAAACTCCTCAACTTTTACGCCGTTTACTATACAATGGAAGTATCTCTATAGTTAATCTTACAAATAAGCCACCATGGCAAGCAGTGCTGAGGTAGTGCACTCCAAATTGGTTCTGGAGTGCAAAACAACCCTGGCTGGCCCAAAAGAACGACATACGTCTCGTGTGGGTTCCGGGACATGAAGAAGCGGATCAACTGGCAAAACTGGGCACTCAGAAAGTGCCTGTTGATCCAGAGCCGACTGTGGGGATCGCCAATAGCAGGGTGATCCAGTCGCTAAAATCCGCCACAGATATGAGGCAGGCCAAAGAACTCATCACTGGCCCCTCAGTCAAAAATACGAAACACCTGCTGGAACTAAGCAGAGAGAACTTAAGGACGGTGACTGGCCACTGCCAGCTGAGACGGCATCCAGTACTTGATGGGTATAACCGAAGATCCTACTTGTCGAGGATGCTTGGAAGAAGAAGAGTCGGCAGGACACATCTTAATGTGGTGTCCAGCCTTCACTCGTTCGCGGACAGCATTCCTGGGACGGTCAATAATGACGCCCAGGGAATTCAAGGAGCTAGGACCTAGCAGACTGGTTGGCTTTATAAAGTCGACTGGACTGGTGCAGCTACCAACAACCGGGACGTGACGGGCCCATACAGGAGGCCTATATGTTTCTTGGTTTGCCAAACAACAAGACAAGCGTGTCAAAGTTTGAACTACCGGAAACACTGTTTGAAAGGACAGTCAAAGAGAAAATCGCTTGTTGAACCCACTTGCAAGAAGAAAAAAAGAGGTGTTAAGCACATTTTTAGAATCCTCATTGAATTTCCTATCCAATAACCTAAAAATACATTACAAAATTTAATACAGTCAAAAAGAAAAGCGTGTCAAAGTTTGAACTGTCAGAAACATAGTTTTGAAAGATAGTCAAGGACAAAATCGCCTCTAAAACCCACTTGAAGTGAGAAAATGACTGTTTTAAGCACATTTTTGAAATCCTCATTAAATTGCCTATCCAATAACCTAAAAAAACATTACAAAATTTAGTACAGTCAAAAAGAAAAGCGTGTGAAAGTTTGAACTGTCAGAAACATAGTTTTGAAAGATAGTCAAGGACATAATCGATTCAAAAACCCACTTGGAGTGAGAAAATGACTGTTTGAAGCATATTTTTGAAATCCTCATTAAATTGCCTATCCATGAACCTAAAAAAACATTACAACATTTAGTACAATAAGGGAGAAAAGCGGTGTGAAAGTTTGAACTGCCAGAAAGACAGTTTGAAAGGACAGTCAAGGACAAAATTGCCTCTAAAACAAACTTGGAGTGAGAAAATGACTGTTTTAAGCACATTTTTAAAATCCTCATTAAATTTCCTACCCAATAACCTAAAAAAACATTACAAAATTTAGTACAGTCAAAAAGAAAAGCGTGTCAAAGTTTGAACTGTTAGAAACATAGTTTTGAAAGACACTCAAGGACATAATCGCCTCTAAAACCCACTTGGAGTGAGAAAATGACTGTTTTAAGCACATTTTTGGAATCCTCATTAAATTTCCTATCCATTAACCTAAAAAAACATTACAAAATTTAGTACAGTCAAAAAGAAAAGCGTGAGAAAGTTTGAACTGTCAGAAACATAGTTTTGAAAGATAGTCAAGGACATAATTGCTTCAAAAACCCACTTGGAGTGAGAAAATGACTGTTTAAAGCACATTTTTGAAATCCTCATTAAATTGCCTATCCAATAACCTAAAAAACTATTACAAAATTTAGTACAATAAGGGAGAAAAGCGGTGTGAAAGTTTGAACTGCCAGAAAGACAGTTTGAAGGGATAGTCAAGGACAAAATTGCCTCTAAAACCCACTTGGAGTGAGAAAATGACTATTTTAAGCACATTTTTGAAATCCTTATTAAATTTCCTATCCAATAACCTAAAAAAACATTACAAAATTTAGTACAGTCAAAAAGAAAAGCGTGTCAAAGTTTGAACTGTTAGAAACATAGTTTTGAAAGACACTCAAGGACATAATCGCCTCTAAAACCCACTTGGAGTGAGAAAATGACTGTTTTAAGCACATTTTTGGAATCCTCATTAAATTTCCTACCCAATAACCTAAAAAAACATTACAAAATTTAGTACAGTCAAAAAGAAAAGCGTGTGAAAGTTTGAACTGTCAGAAACATAGTTTTGAAAGATAGTCAAGGACATAATCGCTTCAAAAACCCACTTGGAGTGAGAAAATGACTGTTTGAAGCATATTTTTGAAATCCTCATTAAATTGCCTATCCAATAACCTCAAAAACTATTACAACATTTAGTACAATAAGGGAGAAAAGCGGTGTGAAAGTTTGAACTGCCAGAAAGACAGTTTGAAAGGATAGTCAAGGACAAAATTGCCTCTAAAACCCACTTGGAGTGAGAAAATGACTGTTTTAAGCACATTTTTAGAATCCTCATTAAATTTCCTATCCAGTAACCTAAAAAAACATTACAAAATTTAGTACAGTCAAAAAGAAAAGCGTGTCAAAGTTTGAACTGCCAGAAAGACAGTTTGAAAGGACAGTCAAGGACAAAATTGCCTCTAAAACTCACTTGGAGTGAGAAAATGACTATTTTAAGCACATTTTTGAAATCCTTATTAAATTTCCTACCCAATAACCTAAAAAAACATTACAAAATTTAGTACAGTCAAAAAGAAAAGCGTGTGAAAGTTTGAACTGTCAGAAACATAGTTTTGAAAGATAGTCAAGGACATAATTGCTTCAAAAACCCACTTGGAGTGAGAAAATGACTGTTTGAAGCATATTTTTGAAATCCTCATTAAATTGCCTATCCAATAACCTAAAAAACTATTACAACATTTAGTACAATAAGGGAGAAAAGCGGTGTGAAAGTGTGAACTGCCAGAAAGACAGTTTGAAAGGATAGTCAAGGACAAAATTGCCTCTAAAACCCACGGAGTGAGAAAATGACTATTTTAAGCACATTTTTGAAATCCTTATTAAATTTCCTATCCAATAACCTAAAAAAACATTACAAAATTTAGTACAGTTAAAAAGAAAAGCGTGTCAAAGTTTGAACTGCCAGAAAGACAGTTTGAAAGGACAGTCAAGGACAAAATTGCCTATAAAACAAACTTGGAGTGAGAAAATGACTGTTTTAAGCACATTTTTAGAATCCTCATTAAATTTCCTATCCAGTAACCTAAAAAAAACATTACAAAATTTAGTATAGTCAAAAAGAAAAGCGTGTCAAAATTTGAACTGTTAGAAACATAGTTTTGAAAGACAGTCAAGGACATAATCGCCTCTAAAACCCACTTGGAGTGAGAAAATGACTGTTTGAAGCACATTTTTGAAATCCTTATTAAATTTCCTATCCAGTAACCTAAAAAAACATTACAAAATTTAGTACAGTCAAAAAGAAAAGCGTGTCAAAATTTGAACTGTTAGAAACATAGTTTTGAAAGACAGTCAAGGACATAATCGCCTCTAAAACCCACTTGGAGTGAGAAAATGACTATTTTAAGCACATTTTTGAAATCCTTATTAAATTTCCTATCCAATAACCTAAAAAAACATTACAAAATTTAGTACAGTCAAAAAGAAAAGCGTGTCAAAGTTTGAACTGCCAGAAAGACAGTTTGAAAGGACAGTCAAGGACAAAATTGCCTCTAAAACAAACTTGGAGTGAGAAAATGACTGTTTTAAGCACATTTTTAGAATCCTCATTAAATTGCCTCTCCAATAACCTAAAAAACTATTACAACATTTAGTACAATAAGGGAGAAAAGCGGTGTGAAAGTTTGAACTGCCAGAAAGACAGTTTGAAGGGATAGTCAAGGACAAAATTGCCTCTAAAACCCACTTGGAGTGAGAAAATGACAGTTTTAAGACAAATTTTTGAAACTTCTCGTAATCCAGATCAATGAACTAGCATAGTATGACTGGATGGGACATGTCGTGTTTCGATTAATAAGATTTCTTTTTGTGTCTATTACCCGTTTTTTTTTGTTAACAAAACTACGGGAAATGCCTCTAATAAACATAACTTTTTACGATTTTTTTTCTAGTTTACGTTGCGATCATTGCGAGGCTCGTAAGTACGGTTTTTCGCTTGGCGGTTGTAAAGAGTGCGAATGCGACAAAATCGGATCCAAAGACTTGCAATGCGATTCGTCCGGTCAGTGTCCGTGCTTGGACAACGTGGAAGGGCGCACGTGCGACCAATGCAAGGAGAACAAGTACAACAGACAGAAAGGATGCATCGGTAATACCCCACCGACATTGGCCCGACAATTCAGCTAAACAAATGTTAATATTAAGATTGTCCGGACTGTTACAATCTGGTGCAGGACGCCTACAAGAACCACACGAGGAAGCTGCAACGACTCGGAGACATCCTCAGCGAGGTGGAGCATCAGCCCACTGTGATCAAGGACGACGAGTTTCCGGACGAGCTGGGGAAATTGGAAAATGATATTGATGATTTTTACGATGACGCCAAGAAGGCTACTGGAGAACATAGTATATTTGAGGTAATTAACTTTTTACATTAGACAGGGTGGTCCAGTTTTAAATGTCAATAATTCACCATTCCATAGCCAATTATAAAATATGTTGACATTCATTATGTCATTTTCCTGAAAAGTGCTTCCTAAGGAAAATACAGCCATTCAAATTTCTGTTTAAAAAATCGTTTTTTTTTTTGTCATAACTGTCAAACCGTTGGAGCAATATTGATCAAATTTGGAACAAGCACTTTATTACACGTTATTACGGTCAAAAACCCAAAACTAACCCAACCCAACTTAAAAATTGTCTTGGAAACGGAAAATTCACTTAAGAAGTTTCTTCTTCTTCTTCTTCTTAAGGTGCCGTATCCATTAATGAATGTTGGCGACTATTCTGGCATACTCGCTACGATCTTGTGCGATTCTAAAAAGTGCGTGGGCATCGAGGTTTGTCCAGTCTCTTATGTTCTTCAGCCACGAAAATTTCTTTCTCCCGATGCCTCTCCTTCCTTCGATTTTTCCCTCCATAATCAACTGTAGGAACTGGTACTTGGAATTTCTGAATATATGACCGAGGTATGCGGCTCTTCTTCTTTTTACTGTCTGCAGCAGTTCTCTTTCTATACCCATTCTGTTTAGTACTTCCTCGTTCGTTGCGTGTTCCGTCCACGGAATCTTCAACATTCTTCTCAGCACCCACATTTCAAACGCCTCTGGTCGGTTCATGACATTGGCCTTTTTCAATTGGCAATTTCTGGGAGGTTTGCAGAAGTATTTAGAAGCATCTGACACTTTGTAAATATTTTTGTAAGATTAAAGAGACTTGTAGAGGTTTCTGGCAAAGTCTGTAAGGTTTTTAGTAGTATTTAAAAGCCTTTGACACTTGAAAACATGTTTGTAAAGTTAAAGAAACCTGTAAAGGCTTCTGGCAATTTCTGGTAAGTTTTCAGTGGTATTTAGAAGCCTTTGATACTTTGGAAACATTTTTGTAAAGTTAAAGAGACTTGTAGAGGTTTCTGGCAATTTCTGGGAGGTTTGCAGAAGTATTTAGAGGCATATGACACTTTGGAAATATTGTCCATGTCTCCACTCCGTACAGCAGAACAGAGTAAATGTAGCATTTTACAAAACGGTACCGTAATGCCAAATTAAGGCTGTTGTTGCTGAGAAGTGCTCTCATATTCATAAATGTTACCCTGGCTTGTTCAATTCTGCTTCGTATCTCTACGTCTGGGTCCAAGTCTTCAGTTAACCAGCTTCCCAGATATCTAAACTTTGATACTTGTTGGATTTTCTTACCGTTCACTGTGATGTTCAGGTTCACATTTGATGTTCTGCTAACCATCATCACCTTCGTTTTGTCTATGTTAATTCTTAGGCCGAGTCGTTCACCTTCGGTAGATATCTTTATGATGAGACGTTGTAGTGCTTCCTGGCTATCCGCTATTATAACTGTGTCGTCAGCATAGCGTAAAGCTCGGTTCTCATGTATCCGGAATTATAACGGAGCGCGGGATGCGGAACGTGCGGAATGAATGCTTTTTACGCACGGAAAACTCCTTGTCGTTCACATGTGACGAGTGACACAGCTGCGGAATGGTTGACGGAATAGTGTTAATACAAGTGGATTTTACAGGCGATTTTGTCCTTGACTGTCCTTTCAAACTGTGTTTCTGTTAGTTCAAACTTTGACACTGTTTTTCTCTCTGACTGTACTGAATTTGGTAGTGTTTTTTTAGGTTAGTGGATAGGAAATTTAATGAGGATTCCAAAAATGTGCTTAAAACTGTCATTTTCATACTACAAATGGGTTTTACAGGCGATTTCGTCCTTGACTGTCCTTTCAAACTGTGTTTCTAGCAGTTCAAATTTTGACACTGTTTTTCTAACTGACTATACTCGATTTTTTAGTGTTTTTTTAGGCTATTGGATAGGAAATTTAATAAGGATTCCAAAAATGTGCTTAAAACTGTCATTTTCACACCACAAATGGGTTTTACAGGCGATTTTGTCCTTGACTGTCCTTTCAAACTGTGTTTCTGTTAGTTCAAACTTTGACACTGTTTTTCTCTCTGACTGTACTGAATTTGGTAGTGTTTTTTTAGGTTAGTGGATAGGAAATTTAATGAGGATTCCAAAAATGTGCTTAAAACTGTCATTTTCACACCACAAATGGGTTTTACAGGCGATTTTGTCCTTGACTGTCCTTTCAAACTGTGTTTCTGTTAGTTCAAACTTTGACACTGTTTTTCTCTCTGACTGTACTCAATTTGGTAGTGTTTTTTTAGGTTAGTGGATAGGAAATTTAATGAGGATTCCAAAAATGTGCTTAAAACTGTCATTTTCACACCACAAATGGGTTTTACAGGCGATTTTGTCCTTGACTGTCTTTTCAAACTGTATTTCTGTTAATTCAAACTTTGACACTGTTTTTCTCTCTGACTGTACTCAATTTGGTAGTGTTTTTTTAGGTTAGTAGATAGGAAATTTAATGAGGATTCCAAAAATGTGCTTAAAACTGTCATTTTCACACCACAAATGGGTTTTACAGGCGATTTTGTCCTTGACTGTCCTTTCAAACTGTGTTTCTGTTAGTTCAAACTTTGACACTGTTTTTCTCTCTGACTGTACTGAATTTGGTAGTGTTTTTTTAGGTTAGTGGATAGGAAATTTAATGAGGATTCCAAAAATGTGCTTAAAACTGTCATTTTCATACTACAAATGGGTTTTACAGGCGATTTCGTCCTTGACTGTCCTTTCAAACTGTGTTTCTGTTAGTTCAAACTTTGACACTGTTTTTCTCTCTGACTGTACTCAATTTGGTAGTGTTTTTTTAGGTTAGTGGATAGGAAATTTAATGAGGATTCCAAAAATGTGCTTAAAACTGTCATTTTCACACCACAAATGGGTTTTACAGGCGATTTTGTGCTTGACTGTCTTTTCAAACTATGTTTCTGTTAGTTCAAATTTTGACACTTTTTTTCTCTCTGACTGTACTCAATTTGGTAGTGTTTTTTTAGGTTAGTAGATAGGAAATTTAATGAGGATTCCAAAAATGTGCTTAAAAATGTCATTTTCACACCACAAATGGGTTTTACAGGCGATTTTGTCCTTGACTGTCTTTTCAAACAGTATTTCTGTTAGTTCAAACTTTGACACTGTTTTTCTCTCTGACTGTACTCAATTTGGTAGTGTTTTTTTAGAGTAGTAGATAGGAAATTTAATGAGGATTCCAAAAATGTGCTTAAAACTGTCATTTTCACACCACAAATGGGTTTTACAGGCGATTTTGTCCTTGACTGTCCTTTCAAACTGTGTTTCTGTTAGTTCAAACTTTGACACTGTTTTTCTCTCTGACTGTACTCAATTTGGTAGTGTTTTTTTAGGTTAGTGGATAGGAAATTTAATGAGGATTCCAAAAATGTGCTTAAAACTGTCATTTTCACACCACAAATGGGTTTTACAGGCGATTTTGTCCTTGACTGTCTTTTCAAACTGTATTTCTGTTAATTCAAACTTTGACACTGTTTTTCTCTCTGACTGTACTCAATTTGGTAGTGTTTTTTTAGGTTAGTAGATAGGAAATTTAATGAGGATTCCAAAAATGTGCTTAAAACTGTCATTTTCACACCACAAATGGGTTTTACAGGCGATTTTGTCCTTGACTGTCCTTTCAAACTGTGTTTCTGTTAGTTCAAACTTTGACACTGTTTTTCTCTCTGACTGTACTGAATTTGGTAGTGTTTTTTTAGGTTAGTGGATAGGAAATTTAATGAGGATTCCAAAAATGTGCTTAAAACTGTCATTTTCATACTACAAATGGGTTTTACAGGCGATTTCGTCCTTGACTGTCCTTTCAAACTGTGTTTCTGTTAGTTCAAACTTTGACACTGTTTTTCTCTCTGACTGTACTCAATTTGGTAGTGTTTTTTTAGGTTAGTGGATAGGAAATTTAATGAGGATTCCAAAAATGTGCTTAAAACTGTCATTTTCACACCACAAATGGGTTTTACAGGCGATTTTGTGCTTGACTGTCTTTTCAAACTATGTTTCTGTTAGTTCAAATTTTGACACTTTTTTTCTCTCTGACTGTACTCAATTTGGTAGTGTTTTTTTAGGTTAGTAGATAGGAAATTTAATGAGGATTCCAAAAATGTGCTTAAAAATGTCATTTTCACACCACAAATGGGTTTTACAGGCGATTTTGTCCTTGACTGTCTTTTCAAACAGTATTTCTGTTAGTTCAAACTTTGACACTGTTTTTCTCTCTGACTGTACTCAATTTGGTAGTGTTTTTTTAGAGTAGTAGATAGGAAATTTAATGAGGATTCCAAAAATGTGCTTAAAACTGTCATTTTCACACCACAAATGGGTTTTACAGGCGATTTTGTCCTTGACTGTCCTTTCAAACTGTGTTTCTGTTAGTTCAAACTTTGACACTGTTTTTCTCTCTGACTGTACTGAATTTGGTAGTGTTTTTTTAGAGTAGTAGATAGGAAATTTAATGAGGATTCCAAAAATGTGCTTAAAACTGTCATTTTCCCACCACAAATGGGTTTTACAGGCGATTTTGTCCTTGACTGTCTTTTCAAACTGTATTTCTGTTAATTCAAACTTTGACACTGTTTTTCTCTCTGACTGTACTCAATTTGGTAGTGTTTTTTTAGGTTAGTAGATAGGAAATTTAATGAGGATTCCAAAAATGTGCTTAAAACTGTCATTTTCACACCACAAATGGGTTTTACAGGCGATTTTGTCCTTGACTGTCCTTTCAAACTATGTTTCTGTTAGTTCAAACTTTGACTCTGTTTTTCTCTCTGACTGTACTCGATTTGCTAGTGTTTTTTTAGGTTAGTAGATAGGAAATTTAATGAGGATTCCAAAAATGTGCTTAAAACAGTCATTTTCTCACTCCAAGTTTGTTTTAGAGGCAATTTTGTCCTTGACTGTCCTTTCAAACAGTCTTTCTGGCAGTTCAAACTTTCACACCCCTTTTCTCCCTTATTGTACTAAATGTTGTAATGTTTTTTTAGGTTAATGCTTAGCTTCTTTAGTATTAAATTTCTACACTTATAGGTGCAATAAATTGTAGTATCTCTAAGAAATTCAGATTGTTTTTAGTGCTTTTTAAGACTGAAAAATCGAGTTTAAGACTATTTCCAAAAGTCAAGTTTCTTCAGTAATAAAAGTAAAAAAATTTGGTACCAAATGCTACGATATTAGTCTTGAGAATTAAAATAGTCCGAAAATTTAATTTACTTCTAGTCTTGTTTCAGAAAATTGAGTTGTACACTAATTAAAGTCCTGAAAATAGACTTTTGGACTCTCTTTAGTCCTAGTAAAGTTAGTTTTAACCTTAGAAATCAACTTTTAGATTATTTTTAGTAGCAAAAAATGAGTTTCACGTACAATACAATCTTTGTCTTGATTTCCGGACTGGTTTTAGTTTTTACCAGGAAGGCAGTCTGAGAAAACGAATTATAAGACTATTCCTAGTAGTTAATAGCAAGGTTTTAGACTATTCAGTACAAATTTGGACTCTCACAAGTCTTTACACTATAAAACGATATTTTAAATTGAAATTTGGAGGGCTGTATCTTAGGAAACGTTTTTCAGAAAAATCACATAATGCAAGTCAACTTATTTTTTGATTGGTGAATTATTGACACCGAATAATTGGTGATCCATTAAAACTGGATCACCCTGTTTGTTAACTGTGTAAATTAATTATTTTTAGGAGATTTTAAAGATCGGAGAAAGGGAGAAGGACATAGCCAGAACGTTAGAGGCAGTAGATGAGAATGTTTTCACTACTAAAGAAAAATCGAAAAGGGCCGAACACGACTTGGATCATGCCGAAGAATTTCTGATCGAAATTGAGGAAAGACTGTACGAAATCGAAGACAGTTTCGAACAACAAGCCAAAAAAGCATTCCAAGCAGCTTGGGAAAGGTCGAAATCGGTGGGTCAACAGTCAGACAAAATGACCCAAATAGCCCAGGAAGCAAGAGAAATGGCGGACATGCTGGATCTCAAAGCTGAAAATACAGCAGACGAAGCCAGAAAAGCGAAAAACCAATCTGTAGAAGCGTACGAGCAAATCAAAGCTATAAACTCCATTCAGCAGAACATTAGCGAAGCAGCCAGGAAATTGAACGTTGAAGTTCAGAACGCCGAGTTCAAACTGAACCGAACTCGTGAATGGACGGAAGATGTCAGCACCGAAGCTCGAGAAGTCAAAAACGACGCTCTAGCCTCACTGAACGAAGTCAACAACCTCATACTACCTCAAGTAAATGTCCTGGACGTCAGAAAACACTCGCAACAACTGGAGGAGGAAGCTTCCAGACTGAACGACCGCTCCAAGGAATTAACGCGAGAAGCTGAAAGTCTTCGTAGTAACGTAGAGGAGAAACAACTAGCCGGACGCGATTTATTAGAAACCGGCTTGGAACAACAAGAAGACATCGAAGACCTAAAAAACGACTTGGATTTCTGCGACGCGCAAGCCGGCCAAGCCATTAAACTTTGGAATGACATTCTGCAACGAGCTGAAGGAAACTACGAATTGATCACGGCGTTCGACACGGAAATGCAACAGTCCAAAGACCTGGCCGAGGAAGCGTTAAGAAGCATTCCAGACGTGCAAGCGACTCTTCGAGAAACCATCTCGGATAGCCGTGAAGCTGGCGACGTCATCCAGAACGCCAAAGACAACGTGGGAATGGCGCTGGAAAAGGCGAACGAGGCCAATCGTTTGGCGGACGAGGCGTCGAGAAAAACGCAACAAATCAAAAGTGAGGCGGAAGATTTGAGGAAGAACACGACCTTTTTAAAGGACGAGGCCGGGTTTATGTACGACAGGGTGTTGAACACTGAGGCCGAGCTGAAAAACCTGTGGGACAAAGCGAGGAGTAATAGTACTCTAGTGCACGATGCTAAGGAGAAGGTTAGTTGAATGGGCCTGTCCCACAATTTTTTTTTATTTCATAACTACAAAGGCGGATTGAAATAGTATATTTCATTACCAGTACAGAAATGAGGATTTTTCCGTGCGCGCGTGACAAATTCTCGTGTGAGGCGCAGCCGAATTATATTTTTTATTGTCGTTGAAGACCAGTAAAATTTGCTGGTTTAGGTTTTATCGAAAAATAATATAATTAAAATTCGAAAACGGCGCATCACCTTTCTGAACGGGACTCACCTGTCTAAAACTTCCTGGCTTGAAGGAGAGCGCTCTCGTTAAGAAATGTGGATTCGTCGGCTTGGATGGACTGGAGTGAGTAACACTCGCGAGTCGCGGTAATACGAAAAAAAGTCAAAAAAAGACGTGACAAGTTGAGTACGCTTTTAGCTTGATGCTGCTAGGTCGACACTTTGAATGGTACTGTCGCTATTGCGCACGCAGTTCTAGGTGTCCCTTATGATAGACAGTGTGCCGTATTGTCGCGGAAAAAAAGGTAAAAAAAAAGAAATACGAAATTTATAGGTCCTTAAGCGCATAAAAAAAGAGACAAGTTTTAGAGTTTATGAAACACAAGATCAAGTCAATAAATAAACTAAACAGTAATCAACATTTATTATACTTAGGTACCTGAAATCAACATAAACAAAAAATATCGCAAAAAATTATTAAGAAAATCGGGAATATTTATTTTTATTTTTAAAACAGTAAAAATGTAAGTACATACAACTCAAATTAACAAAAAAAATCATCATCATCAAACAGCCTGTCTCGTCCACTGCTGAACATAGGCCTCCGTTAACGATCTCCATTTATTTCGATCCTGGGCATCCTGGATCCAATTTGGTGCTACTCTTTTTATGTCATCCGTCCACCGGGTCGGCGGACGACCTCTGTTCCTGAACGCATCTTGCCTAGGTCTCCACTCTATGATCTTTTTGGTCCATCTTTCGTTGGTCATTCTTGCGACATGTCCAGCCCAGTTCCACTTTAGATATTGTTACGATTTTCCCGTGGGTTCACACAAAGTCAATTTAACTCAACAATTAATAACTTTATTTACACTTTAAAACACTCCGTACAATAATTAACACAGCTACTAAAAACACTACTACAAATCCACAATTACTCCGCTATTTAAACTTTACCGCGTTCCCCAAATTCACTACTACACTACCACTACTCTCTCGTCGACGCCGCTTCTTTTATATTCACAAACCACGTTCTAGAATGACCGCGAAACGCTTCGCGATTTGCGAACGTGCTCAACGTCCTCAACGTCCTTTCTGAAGTTAATCCAGTAGAATCGATCTCTTATTCTAGCCAAAGTCTGGTTTACTCCAAAGTGTCCTCCTCCGCGACTGTCGCAGCACATTCTCTTTGCAGGAATTGGGCACTATTGTTTGGTAAACAAAGCGTTTTCCGTCTGGACTTTCCCACTTGCGAGTAATTAAGTCATCTCGCAGTCGAAGCGAATTCCACTGCAACCAGTAACCCCTTACTGTTGGTCCATATCTGGAAATCTGTTGCCAATCCGGTTTCAAATCCTTCTCCAACCATCTTCTGATTACTTTCAAATCAGAGTCTGAGCGCTGTCCTTTTATTATGTCCTCCTTAGAAACGCAGCTCTTCATTCTTTTTATAGCCTCTTTATCTGTCACCATCGCGATTTGACCAATCCTCCAACCATTATGAATTTGTCCTTTCCGATACCTTAAGTCACTATCCAAAGCTTGACGATCCTCTACATATCGCGGTAAATGTCCTTCCGGGTTCTTCATTTCCTGCTCCTGGTTACGCCAGTTCTGCGGTGTCGGTAAACGAGACAGCTGTCTGCAATTCCATTGGTAATGTCCTTTACGTCCACAAATATAACATGTAATGTTTCTTTTAGCAGAGGAGTTCCGGTGATTTGTTCTAATGTCCTGATTTCGTCGGCACTGTGGGTTTGGAGAACAAGACCGCTGTCTGCAATTCCTTTTAATGTGTCCCGTACGTCCGCATCGATAACACTCCACTCTCGTGATCGGGCGTGATCGTTCTAATTGTGTGGACTGACTATTTCCTGATGCTGCCATTTGTTGCACTAATTGGCCTACCATTGCTTTAATTTCATCTATTAATGTAGCAACATGATCGGCTGGCGGTACTCTTTCCTCTTGAATAGGCTCTGGCTTTAAATCATTGCACGCAGCTTCAATTTCCAGCGCTCGAATCAGTAATTCGCTGTTGTTGCTCCCTTTGAACATCTTCAGCCATTTCTTTACCTCCGGATCTCGAATCCCATCTACAAAATACTGTGCCACAAGTTCTTCTTGGATTTCATCCGGGACGGCTGGGTAAGCCAGATGCACAAGGCGACGAATTTCGGTTTCAAACTCTTCTAGATTTTCACCAGTTTTCTGCTGTCTTGCTATTAATTGCGTTCGATACAGTCCTTTCTTATGTTGATCCCCATAACGACGTTCTAATGCAGCTACTAATGCTTCATAGTTGCTTCGTTGGGCGATAGGCAGAGTCTGTAACAGCTCCAATGCAGGTCCTCGTAGTGCCACTATTAGTGCTACAGTCATTTCCTTGGTACTCCATCCATTTGCATTTGCAGCGGCCTCAAATTGGAGTTGGTACATTGCCCATGAAGTTTGACCGTCGTATGTGGGAGGCTTGATCTTGTTTCCGGTTATCACTGTAGAGCTGGCTCCTCTGCTGTCAATTTTCCGCTCTAAGTCGCGTAGCTTTATCTTGACATCATTCTGAATTTTATTAATGTCGTCCCGAACATCATTAATGTCTTCCCGAACATCCTTTAATTTTTCCTCAACATCACACTCCATCTTTTTAAGTCTATGGGTTACATACTCTTGGATTTCTGTTTTGGTCCCCGCTAGAACGTTCAATATTTCTTCGTTACGTTTTTCTTGCCGCTCTCTATCTTCGTGACGCATTTCCATATCTTGTTATCTCATTCTTTCTTTTTCTTCCTTCTCTTGTTGTCGAATCCTTTCTTGTTCTTCTTTCTCTTGTTGTCGAATCTTTTCTGTTTGTTGTCGAATCCTTTCTTGTTCTTCTTTGTCTTGCTGTCGAATCCTTTCTGTTTGTTCTTGTTTCTCTTCTTGTTTTTCAAGCATTGCCATAATAGCTGCAAGTTGGGCCTCCATGTTTGCACTTTGACGTCTTGTTATTGGCATAAAATAAATTTAACACACCACTGTTCCGAAAATCTCTAGTCCGGTTCTGAACACAAGTCTCTAACCCGAAGTTTAGTTCCAATTCACGTCGCACTAAAGTCTGATCGCACTTCTGACACCAATTGTTACGATTTTCCCGTGGGTTCACACAAAGTCAATTTAACTCAACAATTAATAACTTTATTTACACTTTAAAACACTCCGTACAATAATTAACACAGCTACTAAAAACACTATTCCAATTCCACAATTACTCCGCTATTTAAACTTTACCGCGTTCCCCAAATTCACTACTACACTACCACTACTCTCTCGTCGACGCCGCTTCTTTTATATTCACAAACCACGTTCTAGAATGACCGCGAAACGCTTCGCGATTTGCTTCGAATCTTCCAGGTGTGGCGCTTCCTAACTGTGGCCTACTTTAATACGCGCCCCGCCAGATATTGCGGCGCATCGGTTTCATCAAGTATCGAGCATAGTAGGCCCAAACCGTAACAATATGTTATTCGCTGGATTGCATCGGTAATCCCTGTTCTCTGACGTATCCGATCATTCGGAATCCTGTCTCTCAGCGTGGCTCCCAACATGGAACGTTCCATGGCTCGCTGGGCCACTCTTACTTTATTTACTGATTTTCGTGTTAGAGTTAAGGTCTCCGAACCATAAGTCAGAACCGGCAGAACACACTGATCAAACACCCTCCGCTTAAGGCATATGGGGGTTTCGGACTTAAAAATGTGCTTCAGCTTCCCATAGGCGGCCCACGTTAGTCCTATCCTTCTTTTGATTTCGCAGGTTTGATTGTCTCTGCCAATCGTAATATCATGGCCCAGATATCTGTAGGATGTAACTTGGGAAATTTCTTTTCCTTCTACTAAGTAGTTTCGGTTTGGGACTAGATTTGTCATGAAACTTGTTTTCGATGGATTGATTTTAAGCCCAACTTTATGTGAAGCAGATGTTAGTCTCATAAGGAGTTCCTCTGCCTTATCCAAGCTATCTGAGATCAGTACAATATCGTCAGCGAACCGGAGGTGACTGAAATTTTCGCCGTTGATATTTGTACCCATATTCTCCAACTCGACACTCTTGAACATATACTCCAACAAAGTGTGGTCTGTCGTACACCGCGCTGCACTCTGAATCTATCTGTCTCTTCATGGAGTCTTACGCGTAAGACAAAAAAAATACAAGTAGGTAATTCTAAGAAAATTAATTTTGGACAGAACCGTTATTATTAATAGTAATATTTATTGTACAATTCGTATTATTGTTGAAGCTCAATCCCTTTTGCATTTCTTTTTGTTGAGCTAAAGATGTTGAAGCGGAGTGTTCGTGTCTGCTTTGGTTCTCTTGATTGACTGTTACAGATGTTGTAGTTTCCAAGTTACAAGGGCTAAACAACTTTCGTGATACTTCAATTTTTCTTTGTATGGACTCTTCTATATATCCTTCTGCTACATTGGAAGAAAGCCATCCTCCGTGTCTTGTCAAAGTGAGCAAATCACCGCCGTTTTCCACCAACATGGTTGCCGAAGAGCGCCTTAGCCCATGTCCGGTATATTCTTCGGGATTTTTTAGTTTTAGGTATTTTGCAACAAGTTTTGGAATACCACTGATAGTATGGCACCCAACATGTTGAGCGTAACATCTTTGGTTTCGGTATGCAACAAATAATCTTCTACTCTCCATATGTTTAGGGCGGAGATCTGCGTATTTACGGTAAATTGTACAGGGATCGAATTTGCAATTTTCATTGGTAATGGTAAAACTTCTTGACCTGTGAGTTTTTCCAACACGACAAGGAAACGCCCATTATCTTCCACATCATCTAAACTCAAACGTATTAAATCATCTCTGCGGCATGCACCGAAGATGCCAAACACTAAAATTACTTTTGCTAGTAGATATTCTCCATCTGAAGCTTAACATAAAAATTTGGTTACTTGTTCTGCTGTAAGAATCTTGGATTTCTTTGGTATATATCCTACAGCTTGTCGTTTCAAAAAAGCAATCGTTTTTGGATATTGATGGTGACTATTTTCTTTTATTGCCAAACAACTCTTTAACATAGAGAATCGACTCTATAAAGTGGAGGATATTATACTAAAAGAATATCGTCACTCACAATTTTGATTCGTTTCTGAGTCCGCCATTCGGTAAAACTGTTATATTCTTGTTCATATCTCAACCTGGATTTCACTGGTAATAAATCTGCACTCACTTCTGCCGCTCGTTGTAAGATATTTTCGGGAATATCCCGATTTTCTTCACAATCTGAATTCATTTTTGCAAAATGTAATAAATACATAAATACTTAATTTTCACTGACAGAAAATAAAATTTGTCATTAATAAATAAATCGTTGCTATAGACACATTACTCGTTTCTTTTTTTTCTTCGAGTTGCCATAGGATATCTAGTATCATGGATATCTATGTTTATTATTAAGCGCACGGAAAGAGGGATCGGGAAAAAATTTCCGTGCGCTGTTCCGAAAATGTCATATTTACTGTATTTTATAAACAGTTGAAAATGTAGTATTTTCTGTTAAGTATAATAAAAAAAGTTTTTAATTACGCTAATTCTTAGATTTTTACTAAGAAAATTGTCTAGGAAACTTGAAAATTGACTTGAAAACCGGAAAATTGACCTAAACACTTGAAAATTGACTTTAAAAGGTGAAAATAGACCCAAAAATTTGAAAACATGTCTTAGAAACTGAGAATCAACTTAAAAGTCAGTTTACAAATTTCTGATTCTGATTTTTAGGTTTTTAATAGGTAGATTAACTAGAAAACTTGAAAATTGATCTAAAAATTTGAAAACACGTCTTAGAAACTAAGAATTGACGTAAAAAGTTTTTAATTACGCTAATTCTTAGATTTTTACTAAGAAAATTGTCTAGGAAACTTGAAAATTGACTTGAAAACCGGAAAATTGACCTAAACACTTGAAAATTGACTTTAAAAGGTGAAAATAGACCTAAAAATTTTAAAACATGTCTTAGAAACTGAGAATCAACCTTAAAAGTCAGTTTACAAATTTCTGATTCTGATTTTTAGGTTTTTAATAGGGAGATTGACTAGAAAACTTGAAAATTGATCTAAAAATTTGAAAACACGTCTTAGAAACTAAGAATTGACGTAAAAAGTTTTTAATTACGCTAATTCTTAGATTTTTACTAAGAAAATTGTCTAGGAAACTTGAAAATTGACTTGAAAACCGGAAAATTGACCTAAACACTTGAAAATTGACTTTAAAAGGTGAAAATAGACCTAAAAATTTTAAAACATGTCTTAGAAACTGAGAATCAACTTAAAAGTCAGTTTACAAATTTCTGATTCTGATTTTTAGGTTTTTAATAGGTAGATTGACTAGAAAACATGAAAATTGATCTAAAAATTTGAAAACACGTCTTAGAAACTAAGAATTGACGTAAAAAGTTTTTAATTACGCTAATTCTTAGATTTTTACTAAGAAAATTGTCTAGGAAACTTGAAAATTGACTTGAAAACCGGAAAATTGACCTAAACACTTGAAAATTGACTTTAAAAGGTGAAAATAGACCTAAAAATTTTAAAACATGTCTTAGAAACTGAGAATCAACCTTAAAAGTCAGTTTACAAATTTCTGATTCTGATTTTTAGGTTTTTGATAGGTAGATTAACTAGAAAACTTGAAAATTGATCTAAAAATTTGAAAACACGTCTTAGAAACTAAGAATTGACGTAAAAAGTTTTTAATTACGCTAATTCTTAGATTTTTACTAAGAAAATTGTCTAGGAAACTTGAAAATTGACTTGAAAACCGGAAAATTGACCTAAACACTTGAAAATTGACTTTAAAAGGTGAAAATAGACCTAAAAATTTTAAAACATGTCTTAGAAACTGAGAATCAACTTAAAAGTCAGTTTACAAATTTCTGATTCTGATTTTTAGGTTTTTAATAGGTAGATTAACTAGAAAACTTGAAAATTGATCTAAAAATTTGAAAACACGTCTTAGAAACTAAGAATTGACGTAAAAAGTTTTTAATTACGCTAATTCTTAGATTTTTACTAAGAAAATTGTCTAGGAAACTTGAAAATTGACTTGAAAACCGGAAAATTGACCTAAACACTTGAAAATTGACTTTAAAAGGTGAAAATAGACCCAAAAATTTGAAAACATGTCTTAGAAACTGAGAATCAACCTTAAAAGTCAGTTTACAAATTTCTGATTCTGATTTTTAGGTTTTTAATAGGGAGATTGACTAGAAAACTTGAAAATTGATCTAAAAATTTGAAAACACGTCTTAGAAACTAAGAATTGACGTAAAAAGTTTTTAATTACGCTAATTCTTAGATTTTTACTAAGAAAATTGTCTAGGAAACTTGAAAATTGACTTGAAAACCGGAAAATTGACCTAAACACTTGAAAATTGACTTTAAAAGGTGAAAATAGACCTAAAAATTTTAAAACATGTCTTAGAAACTGAGAATCAACTTAAAAGTCAGTTTACAAATTTCTGATTCTGATTTTTAGGTTTTTAATAGGTAGATTGACTAGAAAACATGAAAATTGATCTAAAAATTTGAAAACACGTCTTAGAAACTAAGA
The DNA here is from genome assembly GCF_016097725.1 of Ips typographus. NCBI lineage: Eukaryota > Metazoa > Arthropoda > Insecta > Coleoptera > Curculionidae > Ips > Ips typographus. Next base: position 1,284,403 of record NC_138427.1, read on the forward strand.
ATTGACGTAAAAAGTTTTTAATTACGCTAATTCTTAGATTATTACTAAGAAAATTGTCTAGGAAACTTGAAAATTGACTTGAAAACCGGAAAATTGACCTAAACACTTGAAAATTGACTTTAAAAGGTGAAAATAGACCCAAAAATTTGAAAACATGTCTTAGAAACTGAGAATCAACTTAAAAGTCAGTTTACAAATTTCTGATTCTGATTTTTAGGTTTTTAATAGGTAGATTGACTAGAAAACATGAAAATTGATCTAAAAATTTGAAAACACGTCTTAGAAACTAAGAATTGACGTAAAAAGTTTTTAATTACGCTAATTCTTAGATTTTTACTAAGAAAATTGTCTAGGAAACTTGAAAATTGACTTGAAAACCGGAAAATTGACCTAAACACTTGAAAATTGACTTTAAAAGGTGAAAATAGACCCAAAAATTTGAAAACATGTCTTAGAAACTGAGAATCAACTTAAAAGTCAGTTTACAAATTTCTGATTCTGATTTTTAGGTTTTTAATAGGTAGATTAACTAGAAAACTTGAAAATTGATCTAAAAATTTGAAAACACGTCTTAGAAACTAAGAATTGACGTAAAAAGTTTTTAATTACGCTAATTCTTAGATTTTTACTAAGAAAATTGTCTAGGAAACTTGAAAATTGACTTGAAAACCGGAAAATTGACCTAAACACTTGAAAATTGACTTTAAAAGGTGAAAATAGACCCAAAAATTTGAAAACATGTCTTAGAAACTGAGAATCAACTTAAAAGTCAGTTTACAAATTTCTGATTCTGATTTTTAGGTTTTTAATAGGTAGATTGACTAGAAAACATGAAAATTGATCTAAAAATTTGAAAACACGTCTTAGAAACTAAGAATTGACGTAAAAAGTTTTTAATTACGCTAATTCTTAGATTTTTACTAAGAAAATTGTCTAGGAAACTTGAAAATTGACTTGAAAACCGGAAAATTGACCTAAACACTTGAAAATTGACTTTAAAAGGTGAAAATAGACCCAAAAATTTGAAAACATGTCTTAGAAACTGAGAATCAACTTAAAAGTCAGTTTACAAATTTCTGATTCTGATTTTTAGGTTTTTAATAGGTAGATTAACTAGAAAACTTGAAAATTGATCTAAAAATTTGAAAACACGTCTTAGAAACTAAGAATTGACGTAAAAAGTTTTTAATTACGCTAATTCTTAGATTTTTACTAAGAAAATTGTCTAGGAAACTTGAAAATTGACTTGAAAACCGGAAAATTGACCTAAACACTTGAAAATTGACTTTAAAAGGTGAAAATAGACCTAAAAATTTTAAAACATGTCTTAGAAACTGAGAATCAACCTTAAAAGTCAGTTTACAAATTTCTGATTCTGATTTTTAGGTTTTTGATAGGGAGATTGACTAGAAAACTTGAAAATTGATCTAAAAATTTGAAAACACGTCTTAGAAACTAAGAATTGACGTAAAAAGTTTTTAATTACGCTAATTCTTAGATTTTTACTAAGAAAATTGTCTAGGAAACTTGAAAATTGACTTGAAAACCGGAAAATTGACCTAAACACTTGAAAATTGACTTTAAAAGGTGAAAATAGACCTAAAAATTTTAAAACATGTCTTAGAAACTGAGAATCAACCTAAAAGTCAGTTTACAAATTTCTGATTCTGATTTTTAGGTTTTTAATAGGTAGATTAACTAGAAAACTTGAAAATTGATCTAAAAATTTGAAAACACGTCTTAGAAACTAAGAATTGACGTAAAAAGTTTTTAATTACGCTAATTCTTAGATTTTTACTAAGAAAATTGTCTAGGAAACTTGAAAATTGACTTGAAAACCGGAAAATTGACCTAAACACTTGAAAATTGACTTTAAAAGGTGAAAATAGACCCAAAAATTTGAAAACATGTCTTAGAAACTGAGAATCAACCTAAAAGTCAGTTTACAAATTTCTGATTCTGATTTTTAGGTTTTTAATAGGGAGATTGACTAGAAAACTTGAAAATTGATCTAAAAATTTGAAAACACGTCTTAGAAACTAAGAATTGACGTAAAAAGTTTTTAATTACGCTAATTCTTAGATTTTTACTAAGAAAATTGTCTAGGAAACTTGAAAATTGACTTGAAAACCGGAAAATTGACCTAAACACTTGAAAATTGACTTTAAAAGGTGAAAATAGACCTAAAAATTTTAAAACATGTCTTAGAAACTGAGAATCAACCTAAAAGTCAGTTTACAAATTTCTGATTCTGATTTTTAGGTTTTTAATAGGGAGATTGACTAGAAAACTTGAAAATTGATCTAAAAATTTGAAAACACGTCTTAGAAACTAAGAATTGACGTAAAAAGTTTTTAATTACGCTAATTCTTAGATTTTTACTAAGAAAATTGTCTAGGAAACTTGAAAATTGACTTGAAAACTGGAAAATTGACCTAAACACTTGAAAATTGACTTTAAAAGGTGAAAATAGACCTAAAAATTTTAAAACATGCCTTAGAAACTGAGAATCAACCTAAAAGTCAGTTTACAAATTTCTGATTCTGATTTTTAGGTTTTTAATAGGGAGATTGACTAGAAAACTTGAAAATTGATCTAAAAATTTGAAAACACGTCTTAGAAACTAAGAATTGACGTAAAAAGTTTTTAATTACGCTAATTCTTAGATTTTTACTAAGAAAATTGTCTAGGAAACTTGAAAATTGACTTGAAAACCGGAAAATTGACCTAAACACTTGAAAATTGACTTTAAAAGGTGAAAATAGACCTAAAAATTTTAAAACATGTCTTAGAAACTGAGACTCAACCTAAAAGTCAGTTTACAAATTTCTGATTCTGATTTTTAGGTTTTTAATAGGTAGATTAACTAGAAAACTTGAAAATTGATCTAAAAATTTGAAAACACGTCTTAGAAACTAAGAATTGACGTAAAAAGTTTTTAATTACGCTAATTCTTAGATTTTTACTAAGAAAATTGTCTAGGAAACTTGAAAATTGACTTGAAAACCGGAAAATTGACCTAAACACTTGAAAATTGACTTTAAAAGGTGAAAATAGACCTAAAAATTTTAAAACATGCCTTAGAAACTGAGAATCAACCTAAAAGTCAGTTTGCAAATTTCTGATTCTGATTTTTAGGTTTTTAATAGGGAGATTGACTAGAAAACTTGAAAATTGATCTAAAAATTTGAAAACACGTCTTAGAAACTAAGAATTGACGTAAAAAGTTTTTAATTACGCTAATTCTTAGATTTTTACTAAGAAAATTGTCTAGGAAACTTGAAAATTGACTTGAAAACCGGAAAATTGACCTAAACACTTGAAAATTGACTTTAAAAGGTGAAAATAGACCTAAAAATTTTAAAACATGTCTTAGAAACTGAGACTCAACCTAAAAGTCAGTTTACAAATTTCTGATTCTGATTTTTAGGTTTTTAATAGGTAGATTAACTAGAAAACTTGAAAATTGATCTAAAAATTTGAAAACACGTCTTAGAAACTAAGAATTGACGTAAAAAGTTTTTAATTACGCTAATTCTTAGATTTTTACTAAGAAAATTGTCTAGGAAACTTGAAAATTGACTTGAAAACCGGAAAATTGACCTAAACACTTGAAAATTGACTTTAAAAGGTGAAAATAGACCTAAAAATTTTAAAACATGTCTTAGAAACTGAGAATCAACCTAAAAGTCAGTTTACAAATTTCTGATTCTGATTTTTAGGTTTTTAATAGGGAGATTGACTAGAAAACTTGAAAATTGATCTAAAAATTTGAAAACACGTCTTAGAAACTAAGAATTGACGTAAAAAGTTTTTAATTACGCTAATTCTTAGATTTTTACTAAGAAAATTTTCTAGGAAACTTGAAAATTGACTTGAAAACCGGAAAAAACACTTGAAAATTGACTTTAAAAGGTGAAAATAGACCTAAAAATTTTAAAACATGTCTTAGAAACTGAGAATCAACCTTAAAAGTCAGTTTACAAATTTCTGATTCTGATTTTTAGGTTTTTAATAGGTAGATTAACTAGAAAACTTGAAAATTGATCTAAAAATTTTAAAACACGTCTTAGAAACTAAGAATTGACGTAAAAAGTTTTTAATTACGCTAATTCTTAGATTTTTACTAAGAAAATTGTCTAGGAAACTTGAAAATTGACTTGAAAACCGGAAAATTGACCTAAACACTTGAAAATTGACTTTAAAAGGTGAAAATAGACCCAAAAATTTGAAAACATGTCTTAGAAACTGAGAATCAACTTAAAAGTCAGTTTACAAATTTCTGATTCTGATTTTTAGGTTTTTAATAGGTAGATTAACTAGAAAACTTGAAAATTGGTCTAAAAATTTGAAAACACGTCTTAGAAACTAAGAATTGACGTAATAATACATTTCAATATTTTAGTCTTGAAAATAGTCTTAAATACAGGATATTGACATTAATTCATAAAACTTGACTTGAAGACTAACTTGTCAGGTTTGTTTGGGTTATCTTCACCAAATTTTTGACATAGCAGATTTAAAAAACTATTTTTACATTTTCCATAGATTTAAACATGCCATTTCACGCTTTGTCAGTATTAAATTGACTTCTAGACGCTTCACTTTGCTTTAAGACTGAAAAATCGAATTTTAAACAATTTTTTCTAGTAAAAGTTAAGTTTCAGACTCTTCATTGATGAAAGTAAACAATTTTCGCATTAAATGCTACGATATTAGTCTTAAACACTAATTTTTAGAATTAAATTAGTCCAAAAATTGACTATTTTCAAAAATGTCAAAAATTAACTCGTAAACCTCACAGATGACCAGATTTGAACCATTTTAAAGTAAAAAATACAATAACCCAAGTAGACATTTTTGTCAATTTTGAATAATATCCAGTGAGCGTAGAAAATAAAGACTATCAACAATTTTGAAGGTCTGTGTCTTCCTTAGGAAGCGTTTCTTCAGGAAAATGACATAATGCATGTGTGTGCTATTTTTTGATTTCCATTGTCATTTGCCGCATTCGTTTTCAAGCTCTCTGGAGCGAGCAGAGCGGTTTTGACGTCACAATAACGCAATTTGACAATGGTTGTCCCAAATTACGTCATCGTGACGTCAAAACCGCTCTGCTCGCTCCAGAGAGCTTGAAAACTTTACCGCTTTTCTTAGGTTGGTAGAGCGGGTAAAGACACGGACGCTGTTCAAACTAGGGTGGCTGAACTGCTGAATGACGTGCAGAGCATCGTCAACGAGCTGCAAAACACCCCCGACATCAGTGACGCGGACTTGACGCGATTGGAAGAGGAAATTCGGTTTACGGAAATTGAGTTGAAGGACACGAGGCTGGAGGAACGTTTGGACGAGCTACAGAAACAGCACAAAACCCAAAACGAGTTGATTGAGAGCTACAAGGAACAGATTAAGGTTCTGCAAGCTGATGTGGATAATATCGAACAAATTGTTAGCAATTTACCGGACGGTTGTTATCGTCGGGTTGAATTGGAGCCGTAGACTAGAGATTTTCCGCCCATTATCGGATCTATTAAAAACTGTCACCAAATTGCGTTAAAAATAAATAGTAATATTAGTTTTTTTTAATACAGAAGTTTCCTTATTATGTATCCTTCAAGGTATGGTGTCTCAAATTGGTTCTACATGTATTGGGATCTCGAAAACGGTAAGAGCTACAGAGTCGGTTAAATGGGGAAAGTTTTAGAGAATTTTATGTGAAACTTATTTCCGTTTTCCGAATTAAATTATCTTTCTACGTTTTCCGGAAAATTGGGAAAACGTCAAAGGAATGTTAGGTGATACAGTCAAGTGTTGTCAAATAACCTTTTTACTGCCTATTCGCCACTAGGACACAACATTGGCGCAGTCCAGTGATGGATCCTGATCAAGTCAAAGACCTGCTCGATGCGTTGGCGACCCAGGCTCAAATACAACAACGACACTTACTCAAATGAAGCAGACTAGACTAACCTAAGACTGACTGTATTCGAAAACTCCGACCCATCGTATCGTGAAGTAAAAGAAAAATGCTGGCCCCATGAAATTGACAGTCAAAATTATAAGAACCTAGTGGACATTCTTAGAACTAGACCGATAAGCGTGCCTTCAAATGGAAATGCTACCAGATGAGACATTGGACAAATACATTCTGCTGTTTCAATGCAACAGTAGAGGAACTTCGTGTGTTTCTTGTACTGCTGCCCATGAAACAATCCAAACTAGCCCCTCTGCGAACTAGAATCCTCGCAAAACTGCAAGAAACCCGAGGAAAGGTCGTGTTTGATGATATCATGAGCGACGCCCGTATCTTTCTTCAAAACAGCAGCAGATTCTCAAGAATTTCAGTGTCCTACTAGTGCAGTGAAACATAAAGAATCAGCCGGATCTTCCAGCTCCAAATGTGACATCAAGGCAAGGATCCTCCTAGCAATTGCTGAGTTTCACTGGTCTTATAACTGTCCATACAAGTATCACAAGTGTTCATGTTGTCAAATTGATGGCAATCTTGAGCGCCAATGTATGGCGCAACCGAAATCGCAGAAAAAGCAAATATTCCAGAAGAAAAATTGGAAACATTAATCATCGGCATAATGCAGAACAACTGTGATACGATCAAATCTCAAATCCAAGTAAATCGGTCCGCATTATTATTTACGGTCGATTCCGGATCAGAATTTACGATTATTGATGAGAAATCCCACAAGTTTATTGGTTCTCCGGAACTAAAACGCACTTTTCTTCGTGGCCATAGTTTTGATGGCCATCATGCCATTTCAAAGGACAATTTGAGGAAACCCTCTCTTTTAATGGTCAACAGTGAAAACAAACAGTGTTTGTAGCAAAAGAAGGATCCAGTAACATTCTTGGTCTTTTTGCTTGTGAAGCACATGGACTCCTAGACTTCAGGAGTCAATCTGTCCTAACAAAATTGCAGTCTACCTTCCCAGAAGTTTTATGGCCTGGACTTGGACACTGCAAACAGCAAACCTGGCTTGCTTAAGCTTGCAGAGATGATGTCCAGGCCGAGCTTAAACGACTCGAGGATCTGGGTGTACTCAGTCCTGTCTCCTACTCAGAATGGGCTGTTCCCATTGTGGTAGGATCCATCCGTATATGCAATGATTACAGTACTGGCCTGAATGCATTGGAACCAGATTGGTCTTCTTCTGCCTTTACCGGAAGATATTTCTGCATCTTTCAACGGAGGTGTAAAGTTTTTAGTAAAATTCTTCGTTGCAAATCGAGCTGGATGATGATTCCAAAGTTCTGGCTACTATTAACCCTTCAAATGGCTTCGACAACTACAACCGCCTTCCATTTGGATCTAAACCAGCCTAACCCTAGCCCTAACCTAACCCGCTGTTATCCATTTTTGGCAGCAAGAAAGGAATCTCTGCCCTCGAAGGACTGCAGAGATGAGCACTGATTCTCTGATAGTACGACTTTAGCATACGTACCACCAGTTTGGGTGAAGTAGACGCTTTGTCCCGTCTAATTGCAAACCGTCAACATGACTCAGATGAAGTCATCGGTGCACTAGATGCGGTGGAAATCGAGTTTGAGGAAGAGCTGGCAAATGATATCCATGAACTACCACTCACATTCCAGGACATAGTCAAAGCAACTAATGTAGATCCAAAGAGACGATCTAACGAATCTAAGGATTGCATCATGAACAAGTCCCGCGTTGTCGTGCCAGAGCGTCCCTAGAAGCGAATTCTCAAGTCACTTCATGTTGGACACCCAGGAATTCAACAAGCAGAAGCCTACAACTTATGTTTATTGGCCAAGCAGCAAAAAATCTTATTAAACATCAGCTTTAGTCTTGCCCTAAGCCTACCGCGCCTTGGCAACGGACTTCGCCGGCCAATCAACGGACTTAATTATTGTGGACAGCTATTCCAAATTTCCTGAGATCCAGGCCATGTCAGCAATCACGTCCAATGCACTCATTAACGTCCTTCGATCAATAATTGCTCGTTTCGGTCTTCCGGAAAAACTTGAGCATACATTTTCTACACCATACCATCCTCAATCCAATGGTCAAGCTGGACGTTTTGTAGAAACTTTTAAGCGAAGTTTGATCATCTTTAGCCTTCTTCTACCAACCACAAGCAGTTGTGTTAGAGACGAAGCAATGGAATCGCAATTTAACCGCCACAATGTCCGAACGTTTCAAGTAGGCGACTTAATCTACTGTCGTCGTCTTCGCAATCAACCGTGGATCGAAGCTGTTAAAGGAGTCAACCAACTTAACTCAACTTAAGAAGAGGTGACTGAAGACAATAATGTAAATGTTCTTTTTGACGCATTTTAACCGTCCGCAGGGCCCCATGGCAAGGGCAATGCGGATGGTAGATGAATGGTGCCGTTTGGCAGGACTCAGTATCAATCCGAAGAAGGTCCAGCTTATGCGATTCAGCAAGAAGCGGAACCTTGACATAAAACCCATGATTGTTCTGTCAGGGACGAATCTCAAATACCACCTCACGGTGAAATATCTAGGTATACACCTAGATACCAAACTATCATGGTGGCGATCATCTTGCTTCCAGGGGCAAGCCATGAATATACAATGGGCCTGAAAGAGGGCTGTTGGTGGCACCTGGGGTCTAAATCTCAGAGTGCTCTACTGCACCGCAGTCAGGCCCATAATTATCTTACGGGGCCATAGTGTGGTGGCCCTGTGTAGAACAAAGTTCAGCAACCGCTCTCCAAAGAGCGGCGTGCCTGGTGGTGACAGGGGCACATGAGGACCACTCCTTCTAGGGTCCTGGAGGTGATGTTAAAACTCATGTCCCTCGAACTGTGCGTGAGAATGGAGGCTCCACGTGGGCGGCCAACTACAAGCCTGCTCATTTGGGCACGGCAGGATATGGGGCTGGGCCACAGACCAGTGTCCGCTCCTACTGATCATCAGATCCTCAAATCTCTTCAAAGTCATAGTTCCTGATAGAGAAGAGTGGGGGGGATTACGGACCGGAATTCCTCCGGAATAGCGACGTCTGGTACACAGATGGATCGTTGGTAGCAGGAAGCGCGGGGGCCGGCATTTTTGCCGGCTCCAGACGCTCGTCACAGAGTATCGCTCTCGGTAGTTACACTACAGTCTTTCAGACTGAAGTATATGCCATCCTTGTCTGCGGGTGGGTTCTCCTATCCGACCCGAAGAGGTGTGACAGAACAGTCATCTGCTCCGACAGAATATTATTTTGTTGCCAATGCTGTTTGCTAACTCCAGACATGTGCAGCAGTTACGTTAATATCAGCACAGTGGCTGCTTTTTCTTGACAAATCACAAACTACCCCTTTGTTAACTAGGGCTTGTGGCCCACCATATTGAACCGACTTTTGACAGTGACAAGCCAACATATGCACTGTCATTTCGAATTCAGACGAACATCTACCAAATTGAAATTTCAGAGTCTGATAACCTGGGCAGTACCGATACAGAAGTGAAGAAGATTTTAACACTGCACCTGCCTATTTCAGAGTACGACACTCTCGGCTCGGACTCGGACGGAGACGGTAGCCGTTTCGTTTTGAATTTCTCCGTTAATTTCTTATTTGGTGTCAGGGGGCGCTGAAGGTTCCTCGACTTCGTCCGAGTCGCCGCCATCAGGCAGCGTGGGGCGTAAGCCCTATAACGCGCGCAAATCGAAAGGTAAGAGCAGCGCCAAAGGACTGAGACATGTGAGGTCCTCTAGCGGCTATTCCAGTCACAACGAACGAATACACCCGCCCACTAGGTTAGTATCAGCAAATTGGCAACCCTGTTTTGTTTATTACATTTTCAATATGGCCGCTGGTGAGGCTTTCGTTGCGTCAACCATCAAATAGTGGTGGTGTTGCCAAACTTTATTTTTTCTGTTCCGATAGGAATATAAAAAAGGCAACACTGTTTTCCTTTTTTCAGACGTGAGTTTAAGAGACTTTTCAGATGTTGAATACGAAAAAGGTCATCACAAATCGCGGGGAATGTCCAAGCTTACCAGAGAAGCATTCCAAATCAATGTGTAAAATATCTCCGTTAGGTTTATTAAATCGACTCGTGAGGGCGTGCCAAAGAATTTACGAATTGGGACATTATTTCAATTTAAGTCGTATTTTCACTCACTTTGTTTAGATTTTTTTTTTGTTTTATAAACATTTTATATTGATAATATACACGAATTTTTGTATATTACTTCTAGGATGTTGTAAAAACATTATTATCACAGACGTTCCATCTATCTCCTCGTCGCTTCAAATTGGCGGTAAAATTCACCATTACTTCACTTTGACATGTGACATAAACATAAACAATTTGAATCTTAACGCCAATTTGACAGGTGGACATTATCTCTGTCTTTATTCAAAAAATAGCCCCCATTAAATGTATGAAAAATGTCACTTAATAGAAATTGATCCAGTTCCACCCCTTTCTCTCCTTCACTGTTCACAATTTTTTTTTTCGTGGATTTCCTCTCAAATACTATTGTAACATTTGTTAAATGTAAGAAAATAAATAAAATGTTAGTTAAAAAGAAAAAACCATGTTTTCTTATTTATTACACTCGTTAAAGTCCCCTTTATAAAGCAGGTAAGTGACAAAAGGCAAATTAATCAGAAACTTAACTTTTCTTGACAAATGGCGAAGGCGCTTAAGTATTAAGAGAAACTGAAATGTACCTTTTTGCGTTTCTGCTCTCCTAATGAGATGTTTGATTTGTGGTAAAAATGTAAATTTTCCACAAAATGGCATTTTGTATCAGGATCACAGAAGTATTAAAGAGGTATTTTTTGTCTTCTTGACAATATGCGAATGACGAGTGTATCGGGAGTAACTGAAGTTTACCTCTTTGCATTTTCTGCTCTCCTAATGAGATGGTTCGATTTTTGGTAAAAATGTAAATTTTCCACAAAAATGGCATTTTGTATCATTCCATAAAAATGGCATTTTGTATCAGGATCACAGAAAGTATTAAAGAGGTATTTTTGTCTTCTTGACAATATGGCGAATAAGAATGTATCGGGAGTAACTGAAGTTTACCTCTTTGCATTTTCTGCTCTCCTAATGAGATGTTCGATTTTTGGTAAAAATGTAAGTTTTATACAAAAATGGCATATTGTATCAGGATCACAGAAGTATTAAAGAGGTATTTTTTGTCTTCTTGACAATATGGCGAATAAGAATGTATCGGAGTAACTGAAGTTTACCTCTTTGCATTTTCTGCTCTCCTAATGAGATGTTCGATTTTTGGTAAAAATGTAATTTTCCACAAAAATGGCATATTGTATCAGGATCACAGAAGTATTAAAGAGGTATTTTTTGTCTTTCTTGACAATATGGCGAATGACGAGTGTATCGGGAGTAACTGAAGTTTACCTCTTTGCATTTTCTGCTCTCCTAATGAGATGTTCGATTTTTGGTAAAAATGTAAATTTTTCCATAAAAATGGCATTTGTATCAGGATCACAGAAGTATTAAAGAGGTATTTTTTGTCTTCTTGACAATATGGTGAATAAGAATGTATCGGGAGTAACTGAAGTTTACCTCTTTGCATTTTCTGCTCTCCTAATGAGATGTTCGATTTTTGGTAAAAATGTAATTTTCCACAAAATGGCATTTTGTATCAGGATCACAGAAGTATTAAAGAGGTATTTTTTGTCTTCTTGACAATATGGTGAATGAGAATGTATCGGGAGTAACTGAAGTTTACCTCTTTGCATTTTCTGCTCTCCTAATGAGATGTTCGATTTTTGGTAAAAATGTAAATTTATACAAAAATGGCATTTGTATCAGGATCACAGAAGTATTAAAGAGGTATTTTTTGTCTTCTTGACAATATGGCTGAATGAGAATGTATCGGGAGTAACTGAAGTTTACCTCTTTGCATTTTCTGCTCTCCTAATGAGATGTTCGATTTTTGGTAAAAATGTAAATTTTCCACAAAAATGGCATTTGTATCAGGATCACAGAAGTATTAAAGAGGTATTTTTTGTCTTCTTGACAATATGGCGAATGACGAGTGTATCGGAGTAACTGAAGTTTACCTCTTTGCATTTTCTGCTCTCCTAATGAGATGTTCGATTTTTGGTAAAAATGTAAATTTTACACAAAAATGGCATTTTGTATCAGGATCACAGAAGTATAAAGAGGTATTTTTTGTCTTCTTGACAATATGGTGAATGAGAGTGTATCGGGAGTAACTGAAGTTTACCTCTTTGCATTTTCTGCTCTCCTAATGAGATGTTCGATTTTTGGTAAAAATGTAAATTTTACACAAAAATGGCATTTTGTATCAGGATCACAGAAGTATTAAAGAGGTATTTTTGTCTTCTTGACAATATGGCGAATAAGAATGTATCGGGAGTAACTGAAGTTTACCTCTTTGCATTTTCTGCTCTCCTAATGAGATGTTCGATTTTGGTAAAAATGTAAATTTTACACAAAAATGGCATTTTGTATCAGGATCACAGAAGTATTAAAGAGGTATTTTTTGTCTTTCTTGACAATATGGCGAATGACGAAGTGTATCGGGAGTAACTGAAGTTTACCTCTTTGCATTTTCTGCTCTCCTAATGAGATGTTCGATTTTTGGTAAAAATGTAAATTTTATACAAAAATGGCATTTTGTATCAGGATCACAGAAGTATTAAAGAGGTATTTTTTGTCTTCTTGACAATATGGCGAATGAAGATGTATCGGGAGTAACTGAAGTTTTACCTCTTTGCATTTTTCTGCTCTCCTAATGAGATGTCGATTTTTGGTAAAAATGTAAATTTTATACAAAAATGGCATATTGTTCCAGGATCAAGAAGTATTAAAGAGGTATTTTTGTCTTCTTGACAATATGGCGAATGAGAATGTATCGGGAGTAACTGAAGTTTACCTCTTTGCATTTTCTGCTCTCCTAATGAGATGTTCGATTTGGTAAAAATGTAATTTTCCACAAAAATGGCATATTGTATCCGGATCACGAAGTATTAAAGAGGTATTTTTTGTCTTCTTGACAATATGGCGAATGAAGAATGTATCGGGAGTAACTGAAGTTTACCTCTTTGCATTTTTGCTCTCCTAATGAGATGTTCGATTTTTGGTAAAAATGTAAATTTTATACAAAAATGGCATTTTGTACTCAGGATCACAGAAGTATTAAAGAGGTATTTTTTGTCTTCTTGGACAATATGGCGAATAAGAATGTATCGGGAGTAACTGAAGTTACCTCTTGCATTTTCTGCTCTCCTAATGAGATGTTCGATTTTTGGTAAAAATGTAAATTTTCCACAAAAATGGCATATTGTATCAGGATCACAGAAGTATTAAAGAGGTAGTTTTTTGTCTTCTTGACAATATGGCGAATGCGAAGTGTATCGGGAGTAACTGAAGTTACCTCTTTGCATTTTCTGCTCTCCTATGAGATGTTCGATTTTTGGTAAAAATGTAAATTTTTCACAAAAATGGCATTTGTATCAGGATCACAGAAGTATTAAAGAGGTATTTTTTGTCTTCTTGACAATATGCGAATAAGAATGTATCGGGAGTAACTGAAGTTTACCTCTTGCATTTTCTGCTCTCCTAATGAGATGTTCGATTTTTGGTAAAAAATGTAAATTTATACACAAAATGGCATTTTGTATCAGGATCACAGAAGTATTAAAGAGGTATTTTTTGTCTTCTTGACAATATGGCGAATGAGAATGTATCGGGAGTAACTGAAGTTACCTCTTTGCATTTTCTGCTCTCCTAATGAGATGTTCGATTTTGGTAAAAATGTAAATTTCCACAAAAATGGCATATTGTATCAGGATCACAGAAGTATTAAAGAGGTATTTTTTGTCTTCTTGACAATAATGGCGAATAAGAATGTATCGGGAGTAACTGAAGTTGACCTCTTTGCATTTTCTGCTCTCCTAATGAGATGTTCGATTTTTGGTAAAAATGTAATTTATACAAAATGGCATATTGTATCAGGATCACAGAAGTATTAAAGAGGTATTTTTTGTCTTCTTGACAATATGGTGAATAAGAATGTATCGGGAGTAACTGAAGTTTACCTCTTTGCATTTTCTGCTCTCCTAATGAGATGTTCGATTTTTGGTAAAAATGTAAATTTTATACAAAAATGGCATTTGTATCAGGATCACAGAAGTATTAAAGAGGTATTTTTTGTCTTCTTGACAATATGGCGAATGAAGATGTATCGGGAGTAACTGAAGTTTACCTCTTTGCATTTTCTGCTCTCCTAATGAGATGTTCGATTTTTGGTAAAAGTAAATTTTATACAAAAATGGCATTTTGTATCAGGATCACAGAAGTATTAAAGAGGTATTTTTTGTCTTCTTGACATATGGTGAATAAGATGTATCGGGAGTAACTGAAGTTTACCTCTTTGCATTTCTGCTCTCCTAATGAATGTTCGATTTTGGTAAAAATGTAAATTTTCCACAAAAATGGCATTTTGTATCAGGATCACAGAAGTATTAAAGAGGTATTTTTTGTCTCTTCTTGACATATGGCGAATAGACATGTATCGGGAGTAACTGAAAGTTTACCTCTTTGCATTTTCTGCTCTCCTAATGAGATGTTCGATTTTTGGTAAAAATGTAAATTTTATACAAAAATGGCATTTTGTATCAGGATCACAGAAGTATTAAAGAGGTATTTTTGTCTTCTTGACAAGTATGGTGAATAAGAATGTATCGGGAGTAACTGAAGTTTACTCTTGCATTTTTCTGCTCTCCACTAATGAGATGTTCGATTTTTGGTAAAAATGTAAATTTTTCCACAAAAAATGGCATATTTGTTCAGGATCACAGAAGTATTAAAGAGGTATTTTTGTCTTCTTGACAATATGGCGAATAAGAATGTTCGGGAGTAACTGAAGTTTACCTCTTTGCATTTCTGCTCTCCTAATGAGATGTTCGATTTTTGGAAAAATGTAAATTTTATACAAAAATGGCATTTGTATCAGGATCACAGAAGTTAAAGAGTATTTTTTGTCTTCTTGACAATATGGCGAAT